>NC_092511.1:80405613-81691863 GCF_047511675.1 Marmota flaviventris | reverse complement strand
TGAAGCTCCTTGCTCACATCCCTGGTTCCCGGGTCAGTGGTAGTGGGTCTTGGGCCGAGTCATGACTCCCAACCCCAGTGAGGAACCTGGGGGTGTTGCACAGAACTTCTGTGGGTGGGACACTCAGTGGGACCCGACATTAATAGAGCAGGCCTAACAGCAACACTTATGTAGGGTTAGCCCTACTGTTCACTGGAAGTGTAACCTCCATTATAGGTATTGCTCCGAGTTACCAGAAAGAAAAATGTGAAGGCTAATCATGAAGTCCACAACAAACTTTATCAGTGACCAAGAACGCAGAGATACTGAGAGTCATCATGACTAGCAAGAGTGGCCCATGGTCCTCTGCACCCATGAACTGGGTCCTAGAGCAGTAATACCTATGCAGGAGAGCCCCTGTCCCCATCTCTGAGAACTGACCTACAGGCTACTCCTCATAGGTCCTAGAATGTTGCCTTTCAGATGCTCCAGACAGCCTGGGTCCCCAAATGATGCAACTTGTAAACCAAAAAAAAAATGTCTTGGGCTGTTGTTACTCTAACAAGACACCTGCTCCTGCCTCACCCTGTGACAACTGGGGCTGGCCAAACACTACCCGGTGAACCTCAAGCACCTCCCAAGGGACTCTGTGACCTCTTCTGTTGAATTTCCTCTGTGTGTGAGATGCTGTGTGGAGAAGGGTTCTGTGGCTGTCCTACTGTAGGGATGTAGGTCAATTGGGGAGTGATTTTCATCCCTTAATGTTAGGGTTCTATACCATCCCAACCAATAATGCATGTGAAGTTGTGATCACTGTCAAACAGAGAATGCAGGTGGGTTTTGTAAAAGCAAGGGATGGCCTGGTGCAGAAGGACACAGGATGCTGTCTACACTGAGGGGATTGCTCTTTAGCAGGTCTGAAGTTGTCACCAGAAACTAGAATGAAGGAGTGGTATGAGCCTGGAATGTAACTGCTGCCTAGGGATTTAAATACACTCCCTGGTGTGGGTCAGGCAGGGTCTCTGTCTGCTCAGTCCAAAGCAACTGTGTCCCCAAAGGCCCCAGAGGCAGAGGGATCATCATCCTGGGTCTTAGTCAGAGCAGGGAACAGTCAGTGCTGAACTTCCAGGTAGGTCATTTTCCTTGTCACTGAAGGTCAGAGCTGAGAGACCCCAAGTTCTCTCCCAGCAGATCAGGCTGACCTGAGTACACTGGTGTGGTTAGGTGAGTGAGGTGACGTTGGAGTAGGCAAGAAATGAAATACCTGTTCTAAAATATTTTTTGAATGATAAAAAGTAAAAGGAATATAGTGAGAGTCATTTATTGAAGGAATCAAATATAAACATGGCCTTCAGAGAATTCAAAGATATTTTAATTTGTGAAAAGTGGACAATATTTTTTAGATACAGAATAAAAATTAATAGACTTATTGTTATATATACATGTATATATATATATATATATATATATATATATATATATATATATGTTTTGTTTATGTTGATATATGTATATATGTATTTTTTTCGTTCTTTTATTTTTTTGTTTTTGTGGTTTTGGGGGAATTGAAACCAAAACCTCTTGCATGCTATGCAAATGTATTATCACTGATCTACATCTGAACCTATTGCTAGATACATTTTCAAAGATATTTTAAAATTCTAGAATATTCTGTTGCTACCCAGTGATCATAACTTGGGTGGGTCTCTAAAGTGAGAAGGTCATCATCGACTCTAAGGACAACAAAGGAGCTGGTGACTAGTCACACTGTCTCAGTGCACACAGCAGGCAAGACTGGATCTATGGGTCCTGTCAATCAGCCTCCTGCTCTGAAGCCCAGCTCAGTTCTTTGCAGAGGGTCAGATGTCCTTACACTGTCTGCACTCCCAACAGTGAGGTGGCTGGGTTGTGCTTTCTGCTCTCTGAGAAGCCACCCCAATCCCCACAGAGTCACAGTCCCAAACACAAAGCCAGTCCATCTGTTGGAAGGCGGATGCCCTGATGTATCACTCCTCATGCAATTTACCTTCTCAAGCTGGTTCCTTGAGACACAAACCACTGACTCCCCTCAGAATTCATCTCCAAAATCTGGGAATATCTTTAGCACTGGTGCAACTTTTACTTTTTAGGGGATGTAGACAAAAGACTGTATTCTGTTTATTTTGCCTCATTTTTGATAATAACTGAAGGTCTGAGACTCTATATATCCCATCTTAACCTATGCAGGAACTTTTTGTGTCTGTGATCTATTTCAGTGACCCAGGGTGCCATGGAATGTCAATAATTTTGGTTCATAATAGAATCCTTTTTTTCAGTGTAAGAGAATTTGAGGAAAACACTCTTTGGACAACCAACCAGTAGCATCATTTTTGTGTCATGTCCCCTGGCTTCTGTCATGATGTTACAATTTCTTCCCAGGGTATTCAGCATCCCTCAGCTTAAAAAATCTTGTAGGATGCTACTCTGCACCCTCCACCCAGGCTGTAACACGAGCAATCTGGAACCTGGAATGGCCCAGGTGCTGTGTCTCCAACAGGGGCCAAGCGAGAGAGAAGCAGCTGTGATAATTAACCTTCCATATAACTTTTAAATGTAAAGTCAAAAATTTATGTAAAATAATTAATGTTTTCTCCATTTACTACAAAATTTCAAGAAGGACTAGAGAGTTTATTTCCACTTTTATGCTCATAACTAATCCTTCCTGGGAAATTGACATAAAACACATTAATGGGTCCAGGAAAACCAGAGCCTCTTTGTCTTTGAAAACCAGAGTAATTTTCCTAATAGAAATGATGCCAATGAGAAAATTTAATAAACAGGCTTTTATTACTAAACTTTCTCCTGTTTTCTTTTGACTTTCTGTACAGAAAACCTCTTATTGATCTTCTTCTCTAAACCTGACCTATGATCAGCCTGCATCATCTCTCACCTGCACGACTAAAGTTGTTTTTAACTCCTTGAAGCTTCCTCACCACTACCATATGCATCTCCAGTACACGACCTTAAGAGAAGAGAGATTCAACATGGGAGAGTGGAAAGCTGCAATTAGATTTCTAGTAGCAGCAAAGATGGAGTAACTGTACAGCTTACTGTACCTCATACTGTAACTATAACCCTGGGATGAATATAAGGGTAAACTGCCTGAGTGTGCTGCAAATAAGACCTTGGTCATGGGTGTAGAAAGACAGGAAAATGAGAACAACCTACTGCTGGTGAGCTTTTGAGGGACTGCAGCGGTGGTCACTGGTGGTTCTTTGTTACAGTGGACAAACTACCCCTCCTAAAAAACCAAGAGAGACTCTTCTTCCAGCCATAGGACTAAAGAAGAGCTACTGGGGGATGAAGATGAGACCTCACTCATTTTTCAAGTTTCCCTTCCCTTTTCTTTTCTTTATTTATCACAAAAAATACCATAGATTTTTCAAATCAAAATTATTTATCAGGAACTAGATGGTTTCAGGACGGACTGAAGTTCAGACTTAAGAGAGTCTTGTGAGCAATATGTATTCTCCATGTACAAAGTTGCCTGATAGATCAGCATTCTCCAACTTAGCATAGGGCATTTACATTTTAACAGCACCCCAAGTGATTCTTCTGTTGTATTATGAACATGAGTTGGCAAACTAGCATTTGAAGGAAGCATTTTCACCACATTTCTCTCATTTCTCTCTCTCTCTCTCTCTCTCTCTCTCTCTCTCTATATATATATATATATATATATATATATATATATATATATATATACATATATATATATATATATATATATATATATATATGTATATATATATATATATGCCACATGCCAGCCCCTTTTTATTTATTTATTTATTTTTTATTTTGAGGCAGCATCTTGCTAATTTGCTTAGAGCCTCTTAAAGTTGCTGAGGTTGGCCTTTAACCTACCATCTTCCTGCCTCAGCCTCCCAAGTAACTGGGATTACAGGCATGCACCACATATCTGGCTCTGTCTACTGATATTTTCAACACAGTTAATTACTTAGAACAGTGCAACACACATAGGAGACCATAACCAAATTTCGTTATTATGTGTCCTAGAAACTATAAAGGTAAGACCAGGCAAGATAAGGGTGAAAAACTGACCACAGGGCTTGAATTTCAAGTCTGGATATGACCTATGATTGACAGACAAGTCACAGGCATGAGGTTCTTGTGGACACAGTTAAGAGAGCAGGCTGAGGGCACTGACAGAGAGCACCACAGGCTACACCCACTGAGAAGGCCTTGGCAGAGGAAGTGGAACATGAAAATACTTGTGACCTAGAGGAATAGAAAGGAGGAAAAATCCAATTCTGAAACAGATCAGAGAAAAAAATGCAAAACTCAGACAAGAAGTGGCTGACTGGAGGGGCTGCTGGACAGGGGTGGTTAGAGAGGCCAACTATGTCTGGTGGAGACAGCTGGAAAATAAGGTCTTGTGCATTGAGCCTGGGAAGCTCTGGGGTGAGGGAGCCATGGGCAAGGTGACAGAACCAAGAGCAAAATGTCAAGGGCAGCATCATCAGGCACAGGAGAGGAATTGCTCTGTCAGGGCCTGAGCACCCTGGCTCTGGGCCACAAGATGCAGCGGGAGCCTCACATTGACCAGAAATGTGAATCCAACTGTATGGAGATGTCAGGGAGGCAGATTTCCTGGACACCTAAAAGCAAGTTCCCGACAGTCACCACAGAGATGCAGGCCAAGGCTTCCTGGTGCTTCACACTCAGGGCGGCTGCTCTACCCAATCTTCCCCAGAGTTGCACATTCTCCCACGACTGTGCTGGAGATGAGGCTTTGATACACTGATGAGAAACAGGGCTGAGCAGGAAGGAAGCAGTGTGTGCAGCCAAGACCCGGTGACCGAGGCCCTGGGGAGGACATGTGTGAGAGGCCAAAGCACTGTGGCAGAAGCAGAGAGCATAGGGAATAGCAGGAACCTTCCAGGTTCTCAGTCTGGGGCTCCTGATGGTGATAGTGAAATCTGTCCCTGACCCACTGCCACTGAACCTCCATGGCGCCCAGGGCCCAGGGTGGATGTCAGCAGTTAGAGTCAGGTGTCTGCTCTTCCTAGCCCAAGGTTTCCTTCTGGTTGGACACAAAACTGGCTGGAGGAGCTGGACTTGTGGCTCAGAGGTGAACACTCACCTAGCACGCATAAGGCATTGTGTTTGACCCTTTGCACCACATAAAATAAAATAAGATCTTGTGTCCATCTTTAAATAAAAATAAATATTCAAAATAAAAATACTGGCTGGACTTTCTGCTGATGGTGACACCCTCTCAGGCAGATACAGCCAGGGAGCCTGGAGACTGATCATCACAAGGTCCCCACAGGTCCCTGCAATCAAGAACGTAAAAGGAGCACACACCCACTATCAGTGTATTAAAATATTTCTCAAATGTAGGTTTTCTGGTTCTTAACAAAGAATCGGGTTGGTTTATATGATTTTCTTTGTGCAGTCACTGTGTACTTTTGTAAGGTCACACTTGTGTGAACCTCTCAGCTGAGCCCCAGAGCACCATGCAGAGGAGGATCTGGGCTGTGTCACCGTCTTGCTGGTACTCACCATCTGTGCTCAGTCCCCATCTCCAGAGAAAGTGTATTTACAAAGCTCTGAGCAGCTGCCTTGAGCCCCTGGGGCCCTGCAAACACCAGAGTGTCAAAGCAAAGTCCACGTGTGGACAGGCCAGAGGACAGGTGTCAGAGAGGACAAAATAGGGCCAGAGCCAAAGGAGAAGGGATTATGTGCCAAGGAAAACACCAGAAATCCAGGTGCAGTTGCAGTTTTCATCAACCTTCCCAGATGACATGTTCTCCTCAACTGTCTGCTTTCAACTCTGTTGCAGTTGGGAGAAATGAGTCATTTTACATCACACTCTCAGTGCAGGTGAGCACAAACTTCCAATCTTTATTGAAACATTTACATGTGGTGTCAGTGCAAGGAATATGCTTCTGTCACTGGACAGAATGAAGACAGAGAACACAACCTCTGTCTCCTTCCCAGGTCTCTTCTGAACTTCAAATACACACTTCAAGTTCCTTTTTGGCCACTAGAAAGCACCGGGTCACCTCCACCCAGCCCTCTGGTGCTTCCCTCAGCACAGACACTTCTCAGAACAGGAGCCACCACCTGACACTTCTCAGAACAGGAGCCACCACCTTGTCACTGCTCTTCAGGTCACCGGGCTTCTCCATGACACCCCATGTACTCCACAGTCCCTGATGGATCTAATGTGCCAACAGCTCCTCCTGGGGTAACAGGTGACAACTTCAGGTCCCAACCTCTGGTAGGACGGGTCTTCACTTATCCCTGCCCAAGTTGAAAACTGTTTATAATGTTCTACACACACAGCCTCCTGACCAGTGCTGGGCCCAGGGACTTGAACACATCAGGCATAAACCCTGGCCTCATGGAATTTTTATTTTAATGCCTTGGACAGGCAATAAAATACCAAATAGCATTTTTGCTCTGCTGTTACACTGCTGCTTTGACACCCTTCCCTGGAGCACTGACCTCCCTCAGCGCAAGTGGGGCACTGAATGTCCAGGTCCTCTCCTTCAGCATGGACATACTCAGAGGAAGAGAGGAAAATCCAGTGCAGTTGACCTCCTGTACTTCCTGGGAAACAAAGTCATATGCAGCATCATTAATTGGCCTTTGTCCCTTGACCCATCTGTTTATGAAGGACATTGTCTTTCACTCTATCCTGCTCCTGCTTCATGAGTCCACACAACATACAGGCCAATGCCCAGAATCTGTGCTATGTCACCATCTAAGAGGACAAACTGGACCCACTTTTAGCAGAAAATCTTTTACTATGTCTAATATTTATTTTTGGTGGAGATAACTATGTTCTTCCTTAATCTTTCCATATCATCTTTTTTTCTTAAAATATGAGATTTTTCCAGACAAAGGGGGGGAGTGAATCATTTTCATTGTGTCCCCTGATCTTTACTCAGTACTCCTTAAACTCTGATCTTCTCCTTGTGGGTTCTTCAAATCAGAGTCCCAGTTAGAAGTGGGAAAGTGAACATGTACTCTCTTCTTCCAAGCCATTGTATTCCCCTTCCAAAGCTCTTAATTGTGGTTTGGCAGAATTATAGGTTTGGGGGATACTTACTCCAATATTATTACAAAGTTGAAATATGGGGCAGAAGTTCCACCTATCAGAGAGACCTTCTCTGTTCTGGTCCAATGGCTGATAGCCAGGGAGTGGGCAGTCTGGCCTGCATAAGCCAAACTCCTGGGAACTAGCTGTGGTCACATGAGAAGGGCCTTCACTTCTTCTGAGTGCAGTGCCCCCACTGATGTAGGGAGCTTCTAGTAGGTCCAGATTCTAAAAGTTCTACCACCTCCTAATATCACCAGTTTGTGGACCAAGACTCCAGTTCTATCCCTTGGGAACAGACAATAGCATATGGCAATAAGAACTGGTCAGGGTTATTACAAAGTGACAAGAAAAACCTTTCTATTTTTCAACAACAGATGTTTCATCTTTGAAAAACTTTTGAGGAAACTTCAAACATACAGACATTTATGAACAGCACAAAGTTCTTCTTTCCCACTGAAACTGTTGGAGAGTCAGCTTAGACTTGATGGTCCACCATATTTTACTATGTGCCTCCTCCCGATGACGTCTTCCTACACTTGCCAACACCACATGGAATCTAAAGATCAGCCTTTAGGACGTTGTGCATCCAGTTATCAAGTCCACCTCAAATCCTGTCAGCTGTCCCCATCTGCCTTTGGTCAGTTCACAGGCTCTTGCTCCCTGTGCCCAGTGGCAGTTTGAGTCCTGAAAACTCCCCGGACTCTCCCCAGGGCCATCTGGGGCTCCCCATCTGGGGCTCCCCGGGATGCTGCAGGCAGAAGATGGCCTGCATCCCTGAAGTTTGATCATTTCCAAGGCCAGTAACTACAATGGGTCTCCAACACCTGGAAGCTAATGAGTAATGAGCACTATTAAGGCTTATTTCAAATGTAAAAAACCTTGAGATAATGTACTAAATTGTTCAGAAGGTTGTTTTCTTAGTGGAATACTACAGGATTTTCTTTAGCATCATTGCCGGAATTCCTGCCTTCTTCCCATTGCCGGTGAGGACAAGGGTGGAAGAATTTTGAGTGTTGGTAAAAACCGAGGAAACTTCAGCTGAGAACTGGATGAGACTTCGGATCAAGCTAGCTGCTTGCAGAAATTACCAGGACTGTGATTTAAGCTAGCTGCCTGCAGAACTTACCTGGACTGTGAACTTACCTGGACTGTGATTTACCTGGACTGTGAGTTAATCTATTGAGACACTGCTTTACCTGGACTGAGACAACAAACTGTAATCTACAACAAATTGTAACTTGGTATCTTTGCTAACGGTGTCATTGCTGGTATAATTTTTCCAAGGGCTTCTTGCATGGAGCCATCAATTGGCTTGGTATTGTGGCATTTTGTATCCTCCCCTTCTGCTTGTAGCAGATTATTTATGGTGTATGTGTAAAAACCACTATGGTCATTATTTAAATTAAACAAAAGGGGGAAATGTTAGGGTCTGTAAACAAGTCAGGATGGCACCTGGCATTTTGCCAGAGGGAGTGGTTTGTGAAGTAACACCATGGAGCCATTAAGTGTGGAGATTCCTGATTGACTGCTGTATCTAGTTTATGTTAATTAAGATAAGCTGTGTGTAATGTATATATACCCCTCCTGTCCTACAATAAATGGCTCCCACTCCTGCTGTATCAATGTACACAAGTTGCTTGTCACCCCCCTGTTATTTTGCTGCAGCTGGACTGCAGCAGAGTCCCATTGAAGTTGGTTTCTGTTTTGATAGGCTATGACCACCTTGTTCCTTTAGTACCCTTAGTTATCAGATGGACCAGGCTCCATGTCCATTTCCTATTGTAGATTCTGTAATAGACATTTCTTCAAGGATTGATGCTTCTTTTTACAAAAGAATAATAGTATTTAGAAACCATGGGTGTTTTTGAGACTAAAAGACTATTTATTCTAGACTAGGGAAATTATTTATTTATGTGTGTATTAACAGACAGAGACATATATATCTAATTCTGCAAGATGTTTATGTCTTACTCTACCAGAGTTGTGAGTATACAGTGATATGTTTGATTATGGTCTAAAATTGTAGGTTTTATTCAATTAGTTTCCTTTCAAGTAAGTAACTTCTTTCTGTAACACTGAGTTCTTGGATCTAGTTATCATAAATGAATTAGCATTTTTGATCAATTCCTGCCTTAATCACCTTTTCCCTGCTGTGACCAAAGGATCTGACCAGAGCAATTTTATGGGATTAATATTTTACCTAAGGGATCATGGTTTCAGAGGTCTCAAACAGCCACATTCCTTGGGACTTGAGGAGAGGCAGAACAACTTGGGAGGAGAGTGTGGCAAAGGGAAGCAGCTCACATCATGATCACTAAGGAGAGAGAGAGAGAGAGAGAGAGAGAGAGAGAGAGAGAGAGAGAGAGAGAGAGAGAGATATGCCAGATATAAAATTCATACTCTCATGACACATCCTCAAAGACCCACCTCCTCCACCCACTCCCTACCAGCCTACAGCTACCACTCAGTTAATCCCAACAGAGGATTATTTCACTGATTGGCTTAAGAGCCTTACAACCTAATCATTTCTCCTCTAAATATTCTTGCATTGTCTCACACATGAGCTTTTGGGAAACTCCTCACATCCAAATCATCACAATCCCCCTGTTCAACACCAGTCCCCAGCTGTCATCCTCACCTACCACTCCTTACACCAACTCTCTCTAATATACCCACCACTTGCTCCACTCTGACACCCCTCTTTGGCCACCATCATATCTGTCTCCCTGCATGAGTATCTTTTGCATCATGCCTGGGCTGTCTCTTACACAGGGAACTCTTATCCCTCCAAGTGTCTGCCTTGTCTCACCCCTCTTGAACACCCACACCTGGACAACACTACCACTCCCCCATGTGCAGACACCCTCAGGATCCCACTGAGACTGCAAGTCCCCATGCAGGGCTTCACACACCCCCATGCTTCCCTTGCACCCTGCCTGGTCCCCATTGTTGTAAACCAGGCACTGAGAAACGAGTTCTCTTAGGAGCTGACTGACATTTGGAGATGTGAAAAATGCAGTTTAGGGAACACAGTAGAATATCAGTGGCACTTGGTGGATATAGGATCTATACTTCTGAAGGTAATGACTTTAGTAGCCAGAAGACAGAGAATAGGAGCAATGCTCTGATGAGCCAGGGAACACAAGTCATGCACATATATCATCTCAAGCTGAGCTAGAAAGGAAGCTCATGCTTCTCAGATGGGAGGGAAGATAACCCCAGCTTTGGGTGGAAGTAGTTGGGAAGAGCATTCATAAATGGAGGAAGACAACTTTCTTAGCTGTAGTCATGAGATTGAATAAAAGCAGATGACACCCTCCATTATAAAGTGTGACTCCTCGTTTTTTCTTATTGCTTCTCTGCTTCAAATCATGAGTATTGGGGAATGAGAACAAAGAGAAAGCTTCTCTGTGTCATTGGTTTCTGTAAGTGCAATGGAAAGTAGCTGGTAAACTGTCCTGCAGTGTCGGGGATTGTGCCATCATGGACAGCCTCTGTCATAGATGGGAGAAAGCACACACTGAACTTAGAAGAGATCAAGATAACAAGCTACTCAGGGGTATTAGACTGAGGTGATCTTGGGCCCCAGAAAGAAGCAGAGTATCTGTGTTGCCCTGGGGAGATGACGGTTCTGTGCTGAGTGACTGAGAGGAGCAGCCCTGCTGCTGGTGCCCAGCCTGCCCAGCCCTGCTGATTTGCATGTACCCACAGCACAGCCCACTGCCCTGAGGACTTCTTAAGAGGCTCCTCAAGCCCTGTGCAGGAGTCAGTCCCTGTCAGGACACAGCATGACCATGAAGTCCCCTGCTCAGCTCCTGGGGCTCCTGCTGCTCTGTCTCCCAGGTAAGGAAGGACAGCACTGGCGATTTACTAATCACAGTGTGCTCAGTGCTGCCTGGCTACTCAGGAAAGTCCTCTTTTAACATAACACTCTTAATAATATTTATTTTTATGTTTCATATGGCAGGTGTCAGATATGACATCACCAACACTATGACCCAGTCTCCAACCTCCTTGCCTGTGTCTCATGGAGACAGAATCACCATCACCTGCAGGGCCAGTCAGGGCATTGTCAATGGATTGCACTGGTATCAGCAGAAAGTATGTCAAGCTCCTAAGCTCCTTATCAGTTATGCAAACAATTTGGAATCTGGGGGTCCCCTCGAGGTTCATTGGCAGTGGACGTGGGACAGATTTCACTCTTACCATCAGCAGCGTGGACCCTGAAGATGTTGCCACTTATTACTGTCAACAGCGTAACAGTCTCCCTCTCACAGTGATACAAGCCATGACTAAAACCTCCCAGGGAGCAGAAGTGTGAGGCTGGGCTGCCCCAGCTGCTCCTCCTGCTACCTCCACCTACTGAGGGCACAGCTCAGAGGCACCAGTCATTGGAGGTCTCTAGTAGACTTTGGTAGGAAGGGCCAGGGAGGCTCCTCTGTACCCCACCCTCCTTCTTTCTCAGCCCCAAAAGGTGAGACATGACCATTTTCTCCAGGTTTAGTGAATGACTTTGTCATTTTATTGGAGGAGTTGGCTTTCTGTATCAGTTTGGATTCCTAACTCAAATTCCAAGACACCTTAGAAATTTCAAGTGGCATTTTTTGAAATCCATGGAATCACAGTCTAAGTCACAGGTTTCAAAACCTGGGATCTGTGCATGAGAAGGGCTCTTGCTCCCCAGAAGCCACAGCTCCTCTGAGTGAAGGTGGAGCCTACGGATTCCTGTACTAGCCCAGGAGCTTCTCGGGGACACTCACACCCAAACTATAGCACAGACAATAATGTGCACATAACTGTTGTGATTCCCACACAGCAAATAAAACAGAAAAGGTGCTGGGGTGTGGATCAGTGGTTAAGTGCCCCTGAGACTAATCCCTGGTACCACAGCAGCAGCAATATGAGCTCACTGTGCTGGTTTATACTTGAACCCTCCTCCTCCCCAGGCATCCCATAGCAAGTGCCAGTGCCTCCTCTCTGTGGTGCCTTTGCCTGGGCAGGAACCACCACAGTTCTACCTATTCATCCTCTGATGACTCCCAATGTTACCTTACCTTCTCTGGTGGCAAATTATCATCTGCTTTTGGTAACAGGGACAGTGACATATTGCTTGAGGTTAGCAGATGTCTGATCAGAGCATATGGACATACATGTGTCCATCAAGTTTCCTCGGTCCTGACACACTTTCAAGTGAACTTCTCTAAGCCATCTAGTAAGGAGCAGGAGACTGTCACTGCAGTAGATTTGAAACTGGAGTTTCCTGGCTTCTGTGGGCAGGTGGGGTCAGCACAAGCTGCAGCCTCTGGAGCTCGGGAGTGTGGCTGCTCTTATCAGGGCAATGCTTGCCAGCCTTGCACAGACCCAGAAAACTATGCTCACATCTTGGACTCAGATCATTCCTCTGTCCCCATTAAGGTTAAGACTATATGCTGTGCTCAGACATTTGCTAACCTCAAGTAATCTGTCATTGTCCCCGTTACCATGGCTGCACTGGGAAGGCAGTACACCATATTTGTGCCATTTGAGGACAGTCTACCTTCTTTCCCTCTGGCATTAACATATGTGTAAAATCAATGAGATCACAGGGGTAAAGTGATGCCATAAGGAAAGGGAAGGCTCTTGGGATCCTGGGACCTGTGTGTGTGTTAAGTGGAGCCTCTGCATCTCCTCAAGCCTAATCTCAATATACCATTTCCATCTTTTTTTTAAGAGAGAGAGAGAGAGAGAGAGAGAGAGAGAGAGAGAGAGAGAGAATTTTAAAATATTTATTATTTTCATTTTTTCGGTGGACACAACCTCTTTATTTTATTTTATGTGGTGCTGAGGATCGAACCCAACACCCTGTGCATGCCAGGCAAGCACATTGCCACATTACCACTTGAGCCACATCCCCAGCCCACCACTTCCATCTTAATGTAATCAGAGATGGGCCCAGCTGGTGCTGGCCTGTGCTGAGTCCCACACTCCCTGTGTGGTGAGCAGCTCAGTCACTCAGTCACTCAGTGCCCAGCGCATGGTGCTACGGCTCAGGGATGCTTGGGAACTCCTTTTTCAACAGTAAACAGTTCTTTCTTTCTTTATTTCCTTCTGTTTTATTTCCAGGGGATGGCATGCTCTTCTCTAGTGCTCTGCAGGTCTATTGTGCTACTATTATATACTATATATATTACATATTATTATATAGTCTGATACTATTGGGAAGTATCAGAGGCTCACATGCTCTCCTAATCTAGTACAAACACTTCTACCCCTAGCTTTGTTCTGGGCCCCATGGCCACACAGCAGGACTACTGGGTCACAGCACAAGCCTGTTGCAGAGTGGCCTGCTCTGAACCCCTCAGCACAGAAAGACTTCCCATGTAGCTGATGAGTGGTTGATGCAGCTCATCTAGCATGGAGGGTGCCTTCTCAGCTCTGCACAGAGCTCAGCCAGCACTGAGCTTCATTCTCAGTGATTAGAGGGGCAAGGAGCAATCCCTTGTCTTTTCCCTGAAGGGGAGGAGCGCAGGCCTCACACATCTGGGCTGCAACATCTTTTCAATGTAACAGGCCTGTCTGTTGCTATAGGTCTCCAGCCCAAACACTGGACAGCGTGGACTTCACTGGAAAACAGAGGTCTTCCCATCTCCTGCTCATCATTTCCAATCAACATGATGACATCATCCAGGCAGAGTCCCATGGGTGGTGCTGCATGGTGTCCACAGGACCAAAGATTCCTCAGGCTGTGCTGAACCCTAGAACGAAAGAGTTATCATTGCTTGAAGTCAGGCTTGAGGGCTGAGCTGCTGGGGATTCCAGATGCCTACAGGTCAGGAAGAGGTCTGTGGCAGGTGGATCTTTGCTGTGCTGTTGGGTCCTGTATCTGGTCCTTGTACATCTCTGAACAGACACTTGGTTATACCATGCTCTCCTTCTGTACCTTGTGGGTACACCTGGGGCTGTGACCTGACCAACACCCTGAAATCTGTCCCACTCAAGCAGAGCTGAACCCAGGTCACTGCAGGACACTGCCATGTTCACCAGCTGTCATTTTTCAAACTAGTGAACACTTGTTGCATTTAACTTCTCCTTACCTTCCACTACACATACATAGGGTCCTTACAGGTCTTCCCTTGTGCGCTAAATTTGCTCAATTATTGTAAAAGTTACTCATGGGGAAAGATTATGAAGCAGACAGGGAATGACATGGAGTTGATGTGACAGCAGTGTTCAGTCAGTAGTGTTCCCCTTCTCTTCTCTCTTCCAAAACAACCTCATTGGCATCTTATGTAGGTCACATGGCCCAAATGTCAACAGCCCTAAGATAAGAATGGGTCATGAGTTCCTGAGGAGATGTTAATCTTTTGTTCTTAAGTAATTGAACAATTTCTGCCCAGGAATCACTTGAGTTTCCTACAGAATCTCTCCTAGTGATGAAGGAAGAGGAAGCTTTATGAATTGGGGAGGAAAAGATCCATGGTCAGGACTTTGGTACCCTAAACTACAGATCATGGTTGTGGATGATTCACCGAGCTGTCCCTAGACAGCAAACACAGGAGACAATAAACAATACTGGGCACCAGATCTAGAAGCCCTGGGACAGGAGCACTGATCTTGTCCCATGGGGGACATGAAGGCTTGGGAGCTCTGCCCTGCACTCAGGCCCACAGGGCTGCTGGGGCTCTGCACAATGGCAGTGTCTCCCCAAGCTCAGGAGGGTTTTCTATTTATAATTTTGACCTGTATTAACCACAACTTGATGAAGGGAACTTTCCCCCAGGGATTCATAGAGTACCATTAGAATACAGGTCAGCAGAGGACGAGGCTGGTGGGAGGACAAGGGCCCTTCTCCGAGGATGCCACCGGTGAGCAGTGAGGATGGACTGTCCTTGGGACTTCAAAAGAGGGGACAGGACACACTGAAAGCCCATTCAGTGATTGTGACCAGACCCTGGAGATGTCCCGAGAGGAGGGGACAGGAGTGGAAAACAGAGGTGTTGCAATTCCAATGCTGTCCCCAGGTTGTACCCAGATCCCTCAGGAAGGAGCAGGTTACTGTTCAGTGCACATTGGCCCAGGCTGGACTGAACTCCATATTCACTAGAGCCATGAAAGGAACTAAAACTTGTTTCTAAAATTACTGTAACTTCTCCAGAAAGACACTCAGGAAAGAGCCCTGCTGGGCCCTGCACCTGCTGCTCTGGGGGGACACACTCCTTCCTGTCTAGGTGTGTGTTTTGGAGAGACTGAGGTGCATGGGCTGGATCATGACTGGTCACACCCTACCCCAGACTTGTAGTCCTGCAAGTTCAATGTCTAGGAAAACCCAAGCATCCTCAAGGATTTTTCAAATTCTAATTTTTTGTCCTCATTTTTCTTTTTATATCCTATTCATGACAAATCTCTTTTTGCCTTAATTTCTCCCTGTTACTGTCAATAATAAAGAATTGTCATTAAGAAACCCAAGAAACACCTTTCCTGAATCATGAAAAGAACAATATGTCAACTTACAAGAGAGTGCACAGATTCTGTCCTGCATGTTTCAGGCAGAAGCATATGCTGTTCTGGCACATCTGTGCTGCTCTGGACTAACCTGGGACACTGGGGACACCAAGTCTGTGCTAAGTGACTGAAAGGAGCCTCCCTGAAGCTGTGCCCAACCTGTCCAGCCCTGCTGATTTTCATGTGCCCACAGCACAGCCCACTGCCTTGAGGACTTCTTAAGAGGCTGCTCACACCCTGTGCAGAAGTCATTCCCAGTCAGGACACAGCATGGCCATGATGGTCCCCACTCAGCTCCTGGGGCTCCTGCTGCTCTGTCTCCCAGGTAAGAAATGTCTCTGGCCAAAGCATTCAGTGACTTGCCTTGCAGACTATTTGGGTCTAATTTTGTGTATATTTGTATCTTACTGTTGTTTCCAACCTCAGGTGCCAGAGGTGACATCCAGTTGACCCAGTCTCCATCCCCTCTGTCAGTATCTCTGGAAGACAGATTCACTATAACCTGCAGGGCCAGCCCAGGCATTAGCAATAATTTAAACTGGTATCAGCAGAAACCAGAGCAAGCTCCTAAGCGCCTCATTTATTGGGCAACCAATTTGGAATCTGGGGTTCTATAGAGGTTCAGTGGCAGTGGACATGGGACAGATTTCACTCTCACCATCAGCAGCCTGGAGCCTGAAGATGTTGCCACTTATTACTGTCAACATCATAGCAGTTCCCCTCCCAGAGTGACACAGGCCATGACAAAAACCTCCCAGGGAGCAGAAGTGTGAGGCTTGGCTGCCCCAGCTGCTCATCCTGCTGCCTCCACCTGCTGAGGGCACTGCTCAGAGGCAGCCAGGCCCTGAGGTCACTGAGAGGGTTTAGCAGAAGGAGAGAGGGAGGGTCCTTTGTTCTAAAACCCCCTTGCTCTTCCTCAGCCACAGCAGCATGGATAGGACAATGTTTTTCTTGATTTAATGCAAGATATACTTCATTAGTTTTGTTGTAGTTCTGTGAAGAATCCAGGAAACATGTTGCATGATGTCAGATTAACTGGGTGGAGAGACTCTTGGAGCATTAGTACAGCATGCTCTTGTGTGCCTCTGTGAGGCCATTTCAGGGAAGATTTGTCTGATGATCAGGGGACAAGGTGAGGGCCCTCCCTGAATGTAGGTGGCATTGTTCCATATTGAGACCCAGCTGAATGTAGGAGGAGAAAAAGGAACACCCACCCCTTCTTCCATCAAGCTCCTCCTCCCCAGGAGGATGTGTTGCTTATTCTACCATCCTTGGTCACCAACCCCATGTCTTTAGGCCTTTGAACTGGACTTGCACCTGCTGCCCTCCATGGGGCTCAAGGGACTGTGGATGCGACTGGTGCATCGTGTTCTCTCTCCCTCTCTGTGGCCCTCTGGCTTTTAGTCCTGAGCTGTACCTCCCTTCCTTGGCCTCCAGCCTGCAGACCCCCTCCACAGAGTGAAGTCTGAGGGACAGAGGAGGACAGCCTAAGAAGGAGGATGGAGACTGACCTGGTACACTTTTCTAGGGTGATGTCTGCCTAATGGAGAGTTAGAAGGACACACTGTCCAATTTTAGTGGACACAATGGAAAGTCTCAGCATTTCATTGAAGATCCAGAAAAAAAAAAGGGATTTTAAGAGTCCTGAGAAGCTTAGTGAAATGACACCCAGAGCCTGTGTGGCTGTGGAGAAGCCTGCTTGGGTGAAACTGAGCCTGATTTCTATGGGTCTCTGCTTAGTCTTCTTATGATGATGATGAGCATTGTCACCATGGAGACCACAACAACAGAATGAAAAACCCCTTGTGTTCAGTGTTAGATGCTGCTAGACGGTCTGATCTTGCTTAGGCTGAAGTCAGAACTACAATGCAGATACTGTTGATGTAACAGCTACACATATGCAGGCCAAGGGAGTTTGAAGACTCTTGATATGACACAGTCTGTCAGTTACAAATCTCCATCCCACCCAGATGGCCTGATTCTGGGCCCAGCCTGAGAAGCATTAAGCCATTGGGTGAATACTGTTCATTTGTTGTGAAGCTTTTGTTGCTGAATTGGATGCCCCTCCCTGCCTACCCTGCTCTCCAGATCCATATCAGTGCCTGTTTGGCCTTGGGAATCTTTGCATCAGGTGATACCCAGATGGAGCCATGACAGCCCCCAGTCAGCTCCTCTGTTTCCTGCTACTCTGGCTCCCAGGTGAGGGATCATGGGATGGTTCTACACATATGTGAAAACTCTGTCAGTGTAGTTGGGTCCTGTGTCTTAGCACATTAGTTTAGCAAGCCCAGTGATTCAAGCTCAGGGTGCTGCAGGGTCCTGGCTCTACTGTGGAGACTGGGGTATGACCTAGACTGCACAGGTGACCTTTCTGGTCTCTTTCCATCTCAGGTATCACAGGAGAAATTGTGCTGACACAGACTCCAGCCTCTGTGGCTTTGTCTCCAGGGGAAAGAGCCACCCTCACCTGCAGGGTCAGTCAGAGTGTTGGCAGCTCCTTCTCCTGGTACCAGCAGAAGCCTGGACAGGCTCCCAGATGCCTCATCTATGGGGAATCCAGCTGGGCCAGTGGCATCCCAGCCCTGTTCAGTGGCAGTGGATCAGGGAAAGACTACACCCTCCCATCACAGCCCAGAGACTGGAGAGACTGCACTGTGTGACTGTCTGCAGGGCCATACAGGTTACCACAGTGGTTCAGTCCCCCACAGAAACTTCACAGTCCCCTCTCCCACCCTTCCCCCAGGGGCACAACATCTTCCCCTAGAGGCACCAAATAAAACCATTTGCAATTTTCTCTTCCCACTGCACCTGGAAAGGTTGTGTGAGTGGAAACCAAGGTTCATTCAGGTCTGAAAGATGCATGGTCTCCTAGGCCCTCTTTGCTTCCCTGGAAGAAATGTGAGTGATTAGAGAGGATGGGGACACTTGGTATAATTTCCCTATTTACCAGGTGAGGATGGAGTATCCAGAAGAGCCACAATATCCCAAGCACAGGTAGAGGTAAAGGTGAATTGCTCAGGGTACTTTGATTCCCAGACACTTATTTTCTTCTCAATTTGACCTCAATGATATGTGGCTAAATCTGTCAAAGCACAGACACTGTCAACAATGAAATAGCTCCCAGGTCCTTCTCCTATTTATTTCATTTCAAAGGCAAGATGAGGGGATCTCCCACATTCTTACCTGGAATGTGATGCAACTGCACCCTTTTTGCTTTGTACTCAACACAAGTGGCTCTTTAGAACATTCTTGCTTCTCCACCTATAGAGGGTCCCAGGTTCAATGAAGGGGGATTTGTGGAAGATCAGGCTTTCCCATGACCAGGTTCCTCTTTCCAATCTGTGGAGCTGACATCTGAGTGACCTTTCTTACCTTTCTTTATCCTGTCACAATCCTGCCTCCTGGTGTCTGACCCTGAATGGGAAAGAGTGTGAATACAACTCTAGCTCAACATACCTGGACATGACTTTCTTAAATAGTCAACCACTGACGGAGTTGTCTGGTGAAACCTGCAGAATGCATTCAAGGTCATTTTGCTATGGTTTTCCATCAGTGAAAAAGCAAGACAATGCCAGCTGTCCTGGCCAAGGAACTTTCTTTTTATTTTCTTTCTCCCCCCTTTGGCCAAGGAACTTTCAAGTCTCAAACTCAGTATTTCACATGCAGAACCTGATAACTACTCCCAAAGGACCATGTTCCTGTGAAGAGGCACCATGACCTCCTACACCTGCATGAAGGGCCTCAGACTTCATTCTCACCTCCCAGTCCACAGGCAGCCTCCTTCCCTTCCTGGAATCCTTCTGCTCTCAGTGCTGGGGAGGGAGAGGTGGGCTGAGGACTCCTGTCCTCCATGCCAGATGGCCTCACAGGAAACTGTTTTTTTTGCAAATCTGGGAGTCCCAGTTTGGCTTCCATGTGTGTCAACATAAGGCCTGGTTGGTGTCAACTACTTTCATGGAAAGCTTTGGAATCCCAGACCAGCCCATCTCTAGAGCTCAGGTTTGGTACAAGACCCTTCCCACTAGACGGCTTCCTCATGAATCTCTGCCACTCTCTCCAGGACAGTGTTCCTGTGCAACTCCTGCCATTGTGCGCTTCCCACTCAGCACAAGTGGTGGGCACTTGTCTCTCTAGTGCTCTCCTCAAGTTTGGTGAAGGAATTTGTGACATCTGTGAACAGACTCTTGTGTTTGAATTTAACATCTGACAAACATGAAAGTGATTCACCATGTTACAAGGGAGTCCTGGTCTTTAGCGTTGTTTCTCTGACTTCTTAATCTTTACACTACAGTCAGCTGCTTATTAGATTTTGTTTCATGGGAAATGGAAGAGCACATTTTACTTTCCTTCTGAGGAGTGAAGGGAATTATGTGACAGCAGGAGATGTGACAAGCAGCACGATGACTAGGAGCACTGATGGCAGAGCTCACTCTGGGCTCATCCTGGGCACAAGTTCAGTTTAGACTCTTATTTGCATAATAGAGAAAAATATCTATTTTGCACAGGCTTATGTATTGAATATTTTAGAACAACATTAAAGGTTGTCTTTTGGCAATATGTTTTTGTTAGCTTATTTGAGTGTTGAAAAGCCTATTATTAAGATGGCAGTCTAATTCAAATTGGTAAACAAGCTCAATGCAATCAGTATCAAAATCTCAGCTGCCTTCATTTATCTATTTCATTATTGTCAGTCTGATCCTGCAGTTAACATGGGGATGTAAGGGACACAAGGAGACTAAATAATCTTGCAAATAAGAAATGCAGTGAGAGGCCTCAGTTTCTGATTTCCAATGTTTTCAATTTAATTTTGTTGGCTGTTTCTCTGTGGTACTGGATAGAGAACCCAGGCCTCCCCCATGCTGCCAGGGGTCTCACAGTGACCACACCCTGACCCTCCCTTCTCCATACCACAGTGGTGGGGAGCAAGGTGCTTTGGTCCTGGTGTAATGACAGCTGTGCAGATGGTGGGATAGAGCTGAGGCCACACTCACACACTGGGGTAGTTGATTTTTGGCAAAGGTGGCAAGACCACACAATGGAGAGAGTGCTGTTGAAAACAATTAGACCTGGGACACTGGGACACCTGCATGCAGAAGGATGAATCTAGGCCCTGCCACACTTCATGTGTGACAATAGCACAGCATGTCACCAGGCCTGAACTCAAGACTAAAGACCATAAAATACCATGACACAACAGAGGAGCAAATCTGTGACTTTACATCAGGCAGCAGTTTCTCAGCTGTGATGCTAAAATTAGGCATCAAAACAGCACAGGCAAAGGAGACTTCAGGAAATGGAACATCTAATCTCCCTACTGTGCACTTTGAGGAAGGTGTAAAGATGACCCTTTGAACAGGAGAGAGGTGTGTACACCCTGTATCTGACAAGGGCCGCTTGCTTGAGTGGGTTCTCACTGTGGCCACTGCAGGAGGTCACCTGGACGAGGGCTGGGAACCCCCATGGTCTCTGGGGCTGTGGAAACCCTGATTTAAAGACAGAGCCCCCTGTCCTCAAGAAGGAGGAGAGGGAAGCGTGGAGGAAGCAGAGCTCCAGTCACAGGGTGCTCAGTGGGCAAAGGATGGTGGGGAGCTGGGCTCGCAGAAAGGGACCTTTACAGAGGGACATTCACAGCCTTCATCTCACAGCTCAGTGTGTCCTTGTGCAGGATGTTTTCTACTGCTTCTATTTGAAAGAAATAAATGATTTAAATGTTTTTAAACTCACTCATACTAAGCAGATATGGAACAGGTCTCCAGGGTCCAGATATGTCTTCTGTATCAACAAACCAGTTTTCCCTCATATTTTGGAGGGACATATACTCAGAATATATGTGTCAAACATTCATATATTTTCTATATTTATCCATCAAATTATTTGGTCTCATGAGTTTGTTGTTGTTGTTGTTTAATTGGCTCAAATGAACTTAGAGATTCACAGTAGCACTTTGTGGCAAACTGGGTAACTCACACCTGCAGGTCTGTCTGAAGACTCTGAGGTCACTTCATTGAGAACAATGTGTGCTCCCCCAGGTTGTGTCTGGGAACCTCTGTCTGCCCTGGTGATGCTCCAGTGTAGTTCTGGATGTAGTCCCAGTTTTCTGAGTATTGTGGGCATGGCCTCTTGACATCTTTCCTGTATGGCCATCATTCTATTCAAGATCATATTTGTCTTCAAGGCTTGACAAATCTATCTTCAAAGTGGCCTAAGTGATTGGTGACTGTTTTCTTTGAATTTAATTTGATTTATTAGGTCATTTCCAGGGTCACCTTTGGTTCTTTGTCAGAGTCTCTGGATCTTCAGTGAAGAGGTCTCTCACTTCCTGTGTTTTCTAATCTCACTCCTGGCATCTCCTTTTAGTTCACTGGACACTTTAGCCATGAGCTATGTAAATTTTATCTCTGATGTGCTCCTCCACGGTGGTGTTGAGGGCATCAGGTGTTGGGGTGCTCTGGGCTGTTTGATCCATTGAGAGGTGACTTGTTCCTTTGATTTTTCATTTTCATCCATCTATTGGGACTGCTATTGCTTCCTCTTTGGAGCAAGACACTGTTTCATGAGCTTCATTCCCTCCAGGCCCCTAGGTTGAGCAAATATCCAGATGTTGATACATTAACTAAATGGGTGGTCTCTGCTGTTCCCACTATCAGCTGATCTTTGAAGGAAGCCACCGAGTGGAGCAGATTCTATGCTTATAAACTATAAATGGTGCACTGTCACATATGAATCCTATTTACAACTGATCTTATGCACTCTGAATTAAATTTTAAATTGAACTTTATTTGTGTGCTTGCTTCATTTTGAATGTTCAATGTCACATGTGTCTAACGGCCAGCATATTGGACAACGTGGATACACAGTTCACCACCATGGCAGAATCAATGTGGGTGTAAAGATTATAGTGATCATTCCTTGTGTTGTAGCTAGGAGCACAAACTTTTGAGCCATTTGTCACCAGCCTGGGGGTGTCAGATCCTTCCTTGTTGGAACAGATGCTGTGGTCTAGGTGTGACTCTGGGAAGCTTCTGCATGGCAGGAATGACTGACTGATTCACTGACAGGTGGACACCAGGAGGCTTGGGCTCCTCCCTCCCTGCCTCACAACCTGCAGTCTTCAGTGACCTTTCTGAAGTCACATCTTGTCATCTCTCCTGGATCACATAGCTCATCCTAAACCCTCTTGTAACTAATCTCTTTTAGACCCCTGGGTGTCTGTTAGTCTTCAGTTCTGGACTAGCAGAAAAGGTTCCTGACATGAGGGGACAGCTGTTTTCCCTGCAGAACTCAGTATCCTGGTAGTGGTACAGTGGGATCAGCATCTTGAGTGACACTGAAGACTCAGAGTGAAGCCTCACTGGGACTCAGCCTCTAAAATCCTGAGGATGTTATGCCACATAACGACCAGTAGATGGCAGACTAAGGACAATAAACCGAGAGAGCTGCCTATTTTCACAATATTATGGAAATAATAGAGTGTTGTGTCCGCTTATCAAGAGGAAGCCCCTCCATCTTCACCAGTTGTGTCTGTGGTCAGAGGAGACTCATGGGAGGAGGTGGCAGGGGCTTCCTGGTGGGAAAGCTGCTCTGTGCTCTTGGCCTGGAAGCCCAGCCTGGCCCCTGCCTCTCTGTCCCCAGAACCTACATGATATGGATGAATCCTGTTCTCTGATTTTATAGGCTGAAGCCTTACCCCAGTGTGGCTGCTGGTGGATAAAAGGACAGTTAGGAGTCATGAGGGTTAAGTGAGGGTAAACTGCATCTCTTTGGACCTACGAACTGCCTGGCCCCTGCTCCTGCTGTTGCTCTGACTCTGGTGGGGAGGGAGGACCCTGCTTCCCCTTCAGTGTAATGCTGAGCACAGGGTTTCTTGCTCATGAAGTTGTTCAGCTGGTTTTCTTTCTGTCAGAATTTCACCTAATTTAATGAGAGCCTGTTTGGGGATCATGTGTGAAGTTTTCATGTTCATTTCCCACCTACTGTGACAGCCAATTGAGATCAAAGCCCAGCTCCTTAATCCCTGGGACATGACCTGCTTGGCGATATGCATGAGGTCCTATGAAATCTGATGCAGAGGTGCTAGGGTCAGAGGGAGAAGTGACATGGGACCTCAGAATGCCTGTCCATGTATTCCAAGTGGATCCTATGACTGTGGTGAGTCCAGTCCCCAAAGTGCTTCCATCATGAAATTGGGCAGTGCTGGGCCCAGCTGGTGCTGCCCTATGCTGAGTCCAACAGTACCCATGTGGTGAGAGGCTAAGTCACTCAATCACTCAGTGCCCCAGGGCATGGGGCCAGAGCTCAGGGATGTTCTAGAGGCTGCTTTTAGAACTGTGAGTAGTTGCTTCTTTCTCCTGGATCCCTGAGGATGGCCTGCTCTTCTCTAGTGCTCTGCAGGTCTCTGCTGTGACTTTTTATTGGGGACTTGTCGGAGGCACACACACTGTCCTCATCTAGTACAAACCCAAATGGGCCACATGACTGGGCTCCTGGGTCACAGCACCAGCCTGCTGCAGAGTGTACTGCTCTGGACCCTCAGCACAGACAGGCTTCCTAGGGAGCTGATGAGTGGTTGGTCAGCTCACCCAGCATGGAGGCTGCCGTCTCAGCTCTGCACAGAGCCCAGCCAGCACTGAGCTACATGTTGGGGTGTTTGTTAATCATTCCTTTTCTCCAAAGGGAATCTAGTGCATAGAGTTTTCTGTTCATTTGTTTGTTTGTTTGTTTTTAATCTGAATTTTAAATAATTTTTGCCCATTCTTAGTTTTTTCATAACATTATGGTGATTTTTGTAATCACATAGTCATATTCTTGGGGTATTTCTTGTGGGTTTTCAGGCTCAGTGACAAGATGTTGCTGACTCAGCTTTAGCTTTTCTGACTGTGCCTGGAGGGGACAGAGCCAGCATCATCGCAAGCCACTGAGTACACTGGCACTACCAGATACCTCATCAGCCTGCAGTAGCTCCTCTCAGGTGCGCTTCCCCATACTTCTCAGGGTCCCAGAAGTGCAGGGCAGGGGTCTGGAGCAGGCTCCCCTCCTCATCAGCAGCCTGCACCTGGATATGCTGCAGCTTATTTCTGCCCACACAGCCACAGTCCTCCTCACTTGGCTGCTGTGTGAAAACACCTGGCTGAGCCTGCAGAGCAGAGACCCTGGGGAACTCCTGCTATGCCCCTGAGCCTGGCATAGCCAGCTGGGCAGTATCCTGAACAGAGCCCAGGGGCTAACCTCCCCCAGAGCTGAAGCAGGAGTCCCTTCTTTACATGCCTCTGCACCAGCTTCCACTCTGCACACTAGAGAATGGTGCTACAAGGGACTTCTTTACATTATACAGATGTTCTTTAATCAACTGGGGACAACATTATATTACTTTTCTTTCCAGGTTGCAGGTGCTGGTTTGTTTCAAAAGGATATTAAAAGAGTTTGATTGTGAGACACAGGGTGTGGCTTGGAGCTAAGGTGACAGCACATCCATGGTGCCTGTGTTGGTTACCATGTATTAAGGAGTGGCACATGGACCCCCTGAAGCCTGGGAATTTCCTTCAGATTCACATCACCTGAAGCATCATTGTGCAGGAGAGTACTGGACTGAGACTTCAGGAGACACTGAGTACTTGAGCCTTGTTGTAAGAAAACTGACCGAAAGTCATCAGAAGTGTGGACACCCAGTGACAGTCTCTGCAAAGCAGACTCTCCCAGGAGAAATATTGGCTGGACTAAGGCAGGGAATCAGAGTGCTTTATGGCCAGCCTTGGGCAGGACAGGGCTCCAGGCCTGGGGACTTGAGATGAAGACCCCTCAATCCTCAGTGTGACCCCATCATAAAAGATGACTGCACAAGGGACAAAATAATAAGAGAATATGACTTTGTAGCTCAAGGAAAGGTGGAGAAGCTCAAGGGCCTCTTCTTCTCATATCTTCCATTGACTTGAAGCCCAGGTGGGTCCTTCTTGCCCTGTCAGTGGATCCCGGCTGCTCTCTAGAGACTTTGACCATTTTTCCTCCCATCATCTACACACACGAATGTCAATTTGAAAATAAAATCCCTTTCTCTCAACATTTTTCATCACCAAAGCAAACATCCTATGTCCAATATTTTATGTAAACCTTCAGCAACTCTGATCACTTGTTGTGATTTCTACTTGGTCATTCCTTTAAGTTTTTTTTTTTTTTTTTTGGTATAAAATTTCAGCATTGAGAAAACAGACTTACATTTCAGCCAGGGACAATTTCTATAGCACTTTCAGTAACTTGGTCACAAAAATTATGTGTGTTTAAAAATTTATTTTTAAGAACCACACAATACACTGCTTTATTAATGTGGTATTTCCATCTGTGAAACCTGCAGACACCCTCGTCACAGGAGCACATGCTGAGGCCCGTCCTCCCTGAGGCCAGGTCTAGGCCCAGACAGGCTTCTGTAGAGGGTGTTTCCTGGAGAAGTGGGAATAGCCTCAGGAGCAAACCCAAGGAACTGCAGCAGTGGCTTAAGGCCCATACAGAGGCCTGGAGTCGGGGCAGCAGGGTTGGGGCAGACCCCCAATAGCAGGAAGGCCTAAATGCTTCTGCTGTCCTCTCCTCCCACTTCCACCCATCAGCAGCAATTTCCATTGCCACATCCCTCTGTGACTGTGATGGTCCCTCCTCCCTCCCTGTCAAGAGGACCATTGTGATGTCATTGTTCTCATGTTGATAATCCTGGATGATCTCCAGATGCCAATGTCAACAGCCCCATCACAACTTCCAAGTTCCTTAAGCCCTGTGATATAGCACCTGTAGTTTCCACATAGTAGGACTGTAGTCTCTCTTCCCTAAGGCACTTAGCACAAGAACAGGGATATTTAAAATAGAATGAAGCTTTTAAATCTTCTCCTTTTCCTTTAATTTACTGATAAAAAGCTCTGTCCTGCTGTTTGTGGTAGGAACAGGTGAGCCCTCCCAGACAAGGGCAGGAGGAAATATCAGAGGACACACCTGATGATCCCAGAAATGATATGTAAGTAAGGGAGGGAGGGAGGGGCTGGGGCTCTGACTCAGGTAGAGAACATGCGCAGCATGCACCAGGTCTTGGATTCAGTCATCAGTACTAAAGAGGGAAATTAAAGAAAAAAAGAAAGAAAGAAAAGATTGTGGACAGTTATTGGGAATGCTTTTTGATAACTCTGAGAAGAACAAGGGTGGAGGAATTTTACTTGCTTTATTTCTGGAAAAGTTAAAAGTGGACCTGATGTAGGACATGATGTTTTAAGACACTGCATCCCTCTTGAGGTCATGAGGCATTACTAGGACTTAAAAACACATGTGGTCATACTGGTAAAGCAGAATTTTATACAGAATATGGATCTTTACTGTGTTTACCAAGATGCTCACTCACCATGCCCTATATTCTCCAAACTTCAATCTCTAAAGTTTTTATAATCTTTATTGTTTGTAAAGTTATTCTTACTTCTCCTAAAAGATAGTTAAGTTGAAGACCCTGGCTGGCCTTAGACCTGCTTTTCTGGAGAAGATGGGCATCATCATGGGTATGAGTGTGCTCTGTGGGACTCTGAGGAAGGGAGGGATGGGTCCATGGGTGGGGCCCTTTTTCCCTGCCTCTTACACATGCTGTGCCAATGTCCAGAAACCCCAAACATCTCAGTGAGTTTATACATCTTCCTCTCTTGCTGTCTTCATTTCTGTTTTAACTTCCAAAGCATAAACTATTCCCTTTCTTCTGTAATGTCTCCTCCTCCTCCAAGAGTCACCAGGAAACTCCTCACTGTGTTCCTCTGCATGTGGCCACTAGAGAGGGCCAGCACACAGCAGTGAAGGCAGAGAGGGTCCACACATCCTTGGAAATCATGTCCAGTGGACACTGATCTTGGCGTGATTGTCACTAGCACTTCATCACCCCTTTCTTTAATTCCCTAGGTTCCATTACGGGGCCTGGAGGATGCAGGTGAATAAGGAAGTGAACATACCCAAGATTTCACCCAGGAATGATGCTTTAGGAGTCCAGGTGTGTGGACTTCTCTGGGGAAATTGTTGCCAGGCAGCCCTGGTGGGTGTGGGCATCTGAATATTGCATGTTGGCTGGGAGGGGTGGAGCTCCCAGAGAGAGCCCTGGCCACAATCTCTGCATCTACAGGTCTCTGGGGCTGTTTCAGTGTGTTATTGGCAGTGAGTCTGACAGCATTGTCACCTCAACACAGCAGGCTGTGGGTGGGATGCCACTGTCCATCGCACTTATGGTGGTACAGGGCAGAGCACATGCTTATAAACCAGCACTCTGGGGGTCTTGGTGACATTCCTGACTGCTACTTTTAGAACTACGCTGGCCTATGTGGGGAACACCGGCCATATGTGACTATAAAATTAAAACAAAATTGAATTTTAAATTGAATCTTTCAGTCACACTGGTGACTGGTGGCAACAGGATGTTCTGTTGGCAAATGTTGGTCTAAAAGGTTGGTTTGACCATCTTTGATGTGGTAGCTAAGAGCACAAACCTCCCAGCAGCTGGTCACATGCCTATGTGACCTCCGGGCCTTCTTAGTAGGCACAGGTGGTGTGGTCTTGAGTTGTCCCAGGGATCTTGCTGAGAGGGCAGGAATGAGGCTGGACTGACAGGGAGGCCAGGAGGCCTGGGCTCCCTCACTCTGCCTCCACACCTGCATCCTCAGGAGCCTCTCTGAAGCCACAACCTTGGCCTCTTACCTGCACCCTTAATCCTCTTTTCAATTATCACTTTTGAATCCCTGTTTGTCTGTTAGTCATTTGTACTCAGCTACAAGAACGATCATTGATATGAGCTGGACATCTGTGTTCCCTACAGAATCTGTCCCAGTGAGGGATGCAATAGGGTAAGCTCCCTGAGCAATAGTGAAGATTAGCAGTGCAGCCTCATGGGACCCAGTTTAAAATCCTAGCCATGTTATGTCTAAGATCTACCAGTAGGTGTCAGACAAACCACAGTCAACTAGTCACCTTGTTTTAGAAATATCAGAAAACAGAGAGTGGACCACAGCACACAGCATATGCCTCACACACAGAGTCCACCTAGCAATGCTCCCACAAGTCCACAGTCACATCCTGGGTGCTCTGGGTGACTCTGTTCCACTGCATCTTATTGTAGAGCAAGCTGAGCCTTTCTAGTACTAACATCCTATATCCAAAAAGCTCAGAAACCTAAAGTTTGGGGATGAATTCCAGTAGATTTTGGATTTTTGTATGGGAATGCTTAGTTAGTAAATGATGAAAAGTTTCCAAAATCTGAAGAAACACTTCCAGGTTCCCATATTTAGAAAAAGGATCTTCAACCTGTGTCCTACTTTCCATCATTACAATGTTTGACCATGAACACATACAAACAGGAACACCATGGACCAAGATTATGTACAATTAAAATGCCTTAAAATTTAAAAATATTCTGAATAAATTTATTAGCCCCAAATTGATTTTGAAAAAACCTTGTTTTCTAAAGCACTGTTCTAGGAAATGTGCCTCTTGTACATTTCCTGAGACCCTAGAAGAGAAAGCTAAAGGAATTCTAGTGCAACAGACCCCAAGTGGAGGTGGTAGGTTTTTCCTTTTTGTGAGTCACTTGACAAATATTAGAGAGAAGGTTGAAAGACAAAACAAGGGTCCCCTGAGCAGGAAGGCTGGGACATGGCCTGTGAGGGTTTCCTGAGGTGATGGTCTGAATATGGATGGTGAGAAGAGCACAAAGGTCAGCTCTGGTGGCTGTGATGGACAGTCCAGTATATATTTCATTGCAGATCAAGACAAATATATAGGATTCAAGAGCTGAGAGCAGGTAGTGAAGAGACCACCCAGAGCCCAATGAGGCTGTGGAGGAAAATTGAAGGCTGAATCCTGTGGGTCTCAGTGAAGCTGCTCTTTTGACAGTTCTGAGGAGCATTTTCACCATGGAGACAATGACATTATAACAAGAACAGAGGTGTCATGTGTCAGAGGTCAAGGGATCATCTTGATTAACTAGAAGTCACACCTGAAAGGATGGTCCTGGTAATTTCAGAGCTTCACTGATGTAGAATGTGAGGTGAGGGCAGCTGTAGAAAACTCCACCCATGTCCCTTGATCTGTGGGACAGCTCTGTCCCCAACCTGATGGTCTGACTCAGGCCCAGCATGACAGCCGGGCCACTGGGTGGAAACTGTGCAGCTGTGGTGAAGCTGTCACAGCTGGATAATGGGGACTCCATGGGAACGTGGAACAGTGTCACTTCAGGAGCTTCCTGGAGACAGAGGAAGGTCAGGAGAGCAAGAGTTCACCTCTGGGAGGATTTGGCACATTTACAGGTGACAGTTGTCCCCCTGTTAAGGAGAGAAGGCCTGAGCAGGCTGGCAGTGTGCACTGTGCAGGCAGGACCTTCACAGAGCACAGAGGATCATGGGAGGCTGAGCTCCTGCCTGATGGACAGCACCACCATCTGCCTCAGGGACCTGGTGCCACTACAGCAAGGGGGTCAGAGCCTGGCCCTGCTTCTGTGTGCACTTGAGGTTTACCTATACTCACTGCCAGGACTAGAGAGTGTTGCTCTTCACTAAATCTCACAAGGGATGAGGTTTCTTGCTCCTCCCATTCTGCCATGGGGTCCAGAGCCATATCTGTGCCTGGGCCAGACCCCTGGGAAGCTCTGCCTCAGTGGGACCAAGAGGGAGACAAGCAGCCTCATTTGGTTCCTCTGCCTCCTATTCTTCTGGCTCCCTGTGGAGGTACTGGTGCTAATTGGTTTCATGAAAAAGATTATGGATCCCAGGTCAGGCAGCCTTTGAGCTCAGAAGAGCACTCCTCATGAATCTCTGCAACTACTTCCAGGAGGAAATAATCCAACCTAGTTCCTGCAGCCTGCACATCAGTAATGGTAATTCACAGAACAGCCCATCTTGGCTTTTATCCTCTGAGCAATGAGACTCTGTGTGCCGAAGCATGGAAATCCAGCAGCTCCTCTGAGGGGACTGGAAGGGGTCAGAGGTCTTCTTTCATCTCCCCTGGATCTCAGGATGCTGCACCTAGCACACTTGATATGTATTCATGAGAAGCACAAGCGACTCAGAGGAGAGCCTAGGTCAGTCCAAGGTCACCCACCAAACCTCCCACATCACATCTCACTGTGGACATCATAGACACAGAGCAAAATAATCAGGGACCTTATAATATTGTGGTTAGCTGAAAGCCCCTGAACTCTGCCATGTCCTATCCCTGAACAGTGCAATCATGGGCAAATGACCCCACAGGAAAACAAACACAAGCATGTGCTGTGAGCAGCATGGTCTGTTCTGTAGAGGAAATTACTGTGCACTGGGTCCCCACAGTGTAGTGACCATTGAAGGACAGCAGGTGGACCAGGACCCCTGCAGGTTCTCCTAGGTCAGTGGCTGAGCCTTTGCAGGTCTTTGGCTCAGATTCTTGGTTGGTCACATTCATAGTCTCCTCCTGGCTCCAGACAGGGGATGGGCATGGTCTAGAGCCCAGCTCTTCAGGAGCTGAGGACACCCTCTTAAAATTAAGAAAGAAGGTGCAATGAGTGGATTCAGACCCCAGCTGTGTTCAGGATGGAGAAATCAGTCCTTCCTTCCCTACAGACAGCTGTACTCACATAACTGCAGTGCATCCTGTGACCAGGATATGGGCATTAGTCCCATGTCTCAACCCATCTTCATGGCATTTCACATGTGCCCAGTCACCCTCCTGTGTCTTCTGTAGCAAATGGTCCAGTGGAGACTCCCCAGCTGCTGTGGAGCCAGGTCTCCTCAGCCTCCTTTAGCCTGGGGTGGCAGCCTCTGCTTCCTTGGATCTCGTGGTCCTGTATCTGTTGAAGGTGCTGTGCCAGTGGCTGTATAGAATACCCTCACAGAGGATACAGTGTTTCTCAGGACTGAATTCTGTTCCTGCATCCAGCATTGTGGTCACTCTGCTGCCAATAAAGAGGTCCCCCACTGGGCAGTTTCACATCAGAAATGGACTTTCCCATGACTGTGGGATCTCAGGCAGACATCAAGGCACAAGAAGGTCATTCTGCTCTCTCTTGGCTTTCAGGTGGCCATCCTCCTCTGTCACATGGCTTTCCCTGGTGTCTCTGAGAACTTATTTCCCCTTCCTATAAGGACACCAGTCACACTGCATTAGACCTATACCAACAACTTCACTTTTATATAATTTCCTGAGTCTCATGCTTATCAAGATTGCCACTATTTCATCTGGATACCACACACATCCTTCAAGGAAAATAAGTGATGAAACACAGGACAACATAGTGGTAGTTATGGTTAAGGAAATAACCTATTTTACACTGTTGGGTTACTTCAAGATGATGATTTCCATGTGGAGCACCTTCCTTCCCTGGACCTGTTGCCCACAGCCTGAGGGCAGGGCCTCTGCTTCCCCTGGTCCTCAGTCCCACTGCTCAGGAGAGCTGAGTCCTCACAGCCTAGGGCCAGAGTCTGCAGCTCTGTGGCAGCCCCACCTGAGCTCAGCCTGGCTGAGCCCCTGCCCAGCCTCTCCCACATGCTACATTAGTGAGCTCCTGTCCTTGATCTAAAGCTCAGGACACATTTCCACAAATGTTAACTCACATTGTCACCTTAGTATGTACATGTTAGACCTGTTTGTACTTTATTAAATCCCAACAATTTAAAATTATATTCAAATCTTTCATCCCTATTGAACATAACTTATAAATACAGGAATATTTAAAATAATATGAAGCTAAAATCACCCCCCTGCTGGGCAAGGTAAGGTCATGTGAGCCCTCTCAGAACAGGGCAGGAGGAAGAATTAGGAGACCCAAGTTATCATCTCAGAAATGATATATGAGTAGGGATGGAGGTGGTAGGGCCTATCAGTCAGTAGCAGAGAACTTGTAAACAAATATAAGACCTTGGGTTCAGTCACTAGCACCAAATAAAAAAAAAAAAAGTGATGGCTGTGGACTCATATTGAAATGAGTATTTTTGATTCCACTAAGAAGACTGAGAGTGAATAGCTTTGCTATTCATTACTGCAACAGTTAAGAAAAAATACAAGGGATTCTATGATGTTTAGAAACATTGCACCCTCTTGACACCATGAGGCATTATGAACAATACTAAAAATCTCACAAGATAACATAAACAAAGCAGAACTTGGATCATTTCTGTTTTTACCAAACTGCTGACTCAGACCTATATACTACAACCTTCAAAATTCTATTTATGTTTTGAGCAAATGCGAGAGGACTTTTCACTTGTTTCTGAAATTACTCAAACTTTTCCAGAAATGATACTTAAGATGAAGAATATTGCTGACCTTAGACCTGTTCTTCTAGGGAAGATGGACACCATCATGCATGTGAGTGTGTTTGTGGGGCACTGAGCCATGGGGGGCTGGATCCATGATTGGGTCCCTCTTCCTCTGGCATCTCAGCCATTATACACCAATTTCTGGAAATGAGTTTTTGAATCCTACTCTCTTTCTGTCTTAACTTTTCTATACCATCCTAAGCATGGGATGATTCTATTACATCACAGTATCATGGACGTGAACCCTGAGCAAGGGCAGCTGAAGTAACTTCTTCTGCTACGAGTTCCATGGTGATGGAGCTACAACCAGCAAGTGCCCATGCTGGTAACCTCTAGAATGCTGGGGGACATGATCTTCTGGAGGAAGAAACTCTAACTTATGAATGGATGAAGATTCCATTGGGAGCTGTCAGAGCATTAATGGCTAATTCCCCATGGGCTAAAAAAGGCTGGGGAAGTAAAATCATTGGACTCCTGTGGGAAAAGCAGATGTATAGGACATGAGGCTCAGAACAGGGTAATATAGCCTGAAGGGCTGCTCAGCCTGAACGGGAAAGGTTCTGAACCAGGCCCTCACCTCCCCATGTGACCCATGCTGAGGAGCACAAGGAAACCCAGCTGGATCCTCTGTAGATCAGAACCAGGAGCTGAGGTCCTCCACATTGCCCAGGGGAGAAGCTGGGATCTGGTGAGACATGCACATCACACAAGACAGAGAAGAGAGGGTTTTAGAGGGTCAATGAAGAAAGACCTTTCTGCCTGCTGGGCAGTACTGAGGTCCATCTCAGGGACCTAGTGCCTGGAGGCTGAGGAGCCAGAGCCAGGCCCTTGTCACCTGGGCACTGGTGGTTTCTTGTACCACACTCTGGGGCTAAAGAGAGCTGCTCATAATATATCTCATACAGGGTGAGTTTCTCCTGGGCCTGCAGGAAAGGTCAGGAAGGAGCAAGAAAGAGGTGTGGCCTGGTCACCTCCTCCTGGCCAGGACAGGTAACTCTACCCCCATGGAGAGGACCAGTCATGGGAGATGGAGTAAAGTGAGACCACAGACCTCCATGTTGATCCCTATAGGACTGTCCAATGTCAGCTGGGCAGTTTATTAGCCAGGTGAGGCATGAGGAAAGAGAGGTAAAATTCTGAGGCACAGGAGGGAGATCTGCCCTCAGGCTGAGCCCAGGATTTCCTGCTAGGACCACCTGAGTGTTCAAGTACAGACAGAAGGAGGCAAAGTCTCTGCCCTTAGGAGCCCTGCTGGCCCCTCCCAGCTGCTTTGCATGCCCCACCCACAGTGCTTTCCAGAGCCATATGAGTGACTGCTTTAGGCTCTGGGGAGCTCAGTGTTAGGGGGGACCCTAAAGGAGCCATGGCAGCCCCCATTCAGCTCCTCTGTGTCCTGTTACTCTGGCTCCCAGGTGAGGGATGATGGGAGGGTTCTACACACCTGTGAAAACTGTTTCATTGTAGTTGGGTCCTACGTCCTGGTACCTCTGTTTAGCAAGCCCAGTGACTCAAGCTCAGGGTGCTGCAGGGTCCTGGCTCTAATGTGAAGACTGGGCTATGACCTAGACTGCACAGGTGACCTTTCTGTTCTCTTTCCATCTCAGGGACCACAGGAGAAATTGTGCTGACACAGACTCCAGCCTCTGTTGCTTTGTTTCCAGGGAAAAGAGCCACCCTCAGCTGCAGGGCCAGTCAGAGTGTTGGCAGCTACTTAGCCTGGTACCATCAGAGGCCTGGGCAGGCTCCCAGATGCCTCATCTAGGGTGCATCCAGCAGGGCCAGTGGAGTCCCAGCCTTGTTCAGTGGCAGTGGGTCAGGGACAGACTACACCCTGTCCATCAACAGTGTGGAGCCTGGGGATGCTGCAGTTTATTACTGTGTGCAAGGACACACAGGTTACCACAGTGGTTCAATCCCCAACAGAAACCTCACCAGCCCTGCTGCCACCCTCTCTCCCTTAGGGCACAGTGGCTGCCCCCAGTGGCACCCAGTCAGACATTTTTCAATTTTGTCTTTCCCTGCACCTGCAATGTTTGTGTGAGAGAGGAAATAAAACTTCATTCAGGTCTGAAAGATTCATAGTCTCCTACACCATCTTTTGATTCCCTGGAAAAAAGTATGAGAGATTAAAGATGATGGGGACATTTGGTATTATTTCCCTACTTCACCAGGTGAAGATGGAGTCTCCAGAAGAGTCATAATATCCCAACCACATGTGGAGTTAAAGATGAATCCCTAAGAGTAATTTGATTTTTAGATATTTATTTCCTTCTCATTTTGACATCAACAACACCTTGCTAAACCTACGAAATCATGAACACTGTCAACCGTGGCTCCAGAAATAGCTCCAGGTTCTGCTCATATTTATTTCATAACAAAGCCAGGGTAAGATGGGGGAATCTTTAACACTTTCTTTTTCCTTTGTGTTCAGAACAAAAAAGCCTCTCAGTTATTCCTGCTTCTGCACCTATAGAGAGCCCAGGGTTTCAAGGAGGTGGGAATTGGTGGAAGGTCAGGGTTTCTGATGAGCACATTCCTCCATCCATCCCAAGGAGCTAACATCTGAGTGATTTGTCAGTGATTTGTCTTTTTTCCTGTCTCAATCCTGCATCCCGATACTTGACACTGAATAATGAAGAGTGTGAATACAACTGTAGCTCAACACACCTGGACATAAATTTCTTAAATAGTCAATTACTTAGGGAGTTATTTAGGAAAAACCTCCAGAACCCATTCATGGACAATTTGCAACAGGTTATTTCAACAATGAAATGTCAAGAAAGTCCCAGCTGTCCTAGTCAATAAACCTTTTTTTTTCTTTTTTCCCCCTTTTGCCAATGAACTTTCAAAGTCTCAAACTCAGTATCTCCCATGCAGAACCTGATAACTACCCCCTAAGTAGCATGTTCATGTGAAGATGCACTATGACCTCCTCCACCTGCATGAAGGGCCTCAGACTCCCCTTCTCACCTCCCAGTCCCCAGGCAGCGTCCTTCCCTTTCTGGAATCCCTCTGCTCCCAGTTCTGTGGAGGCAGAGGTGAGCTGAGGCCTCCTGTCTTCCATGCCAGCTGGCTTCACAGGAAATCTTGCTCTTTTTGCAAACCTGGGTGTCCCAGTTTGGCTTCCATGTGAATCAGCAGTAAGGCTTGGTAGATGTTAGTTACTTTCATGGAAAACTTTTGGAATCCCAGACCAGCCCATCTTTGGAGCTCAGGTTTGCTAACAAGACCCTTCCCACTAGACAGCTTCCTCCTAAATGTCTGCCACTCTCTCCAGGACAAAGTGTCCCTATGCAACTCCTGCCATTGTGCATTTCCTGCTCAGCACAGGTGATGGGCACTTGTGCCTCTAGTGCTCTCCTCGTGTTTGGTGAAGGAAACTGGGATGTTTTGCACAGAGTCTTGTGAGTGAATTTGAACATTTGACAAACCTGCCAGAAGTTTCACCATTTTACAACAGAGTCCAGTATTTATAATTGCCACTCTGACTTCACACTAAAATCAGCTGTTTGTTATATTCTGTTACCTGGGAAGAAAAACATTTAACTTTCCTTCTGAGGCATCAAGTAAATTATGGGTTGGAAGATGTGAAGAGCAGAGGAATGACCAGGAGCACTGACTACAGAGCTCACTCTGGCCTCCTCCTGGGCACACTTTCACTTTAGAGCCTCAACCTCCTTCTTTGCACAATAGAGATAAGAAATTTATTTTGCACAGGCTTGTGTACTGAATGTTACAGAATGATATTATAGGAGACTGTCAAAAATAAATGTATCTTTGTCTGCTTGTTTGGGGGTAGAAAAGCCTAATATGAACATAGCAGTCCATCCTAGTGGTTTGCAAGGCTGAGTCAGGAGAATAACAAGATAAAAGCCACCTTCAGCAACAGAAAGGCACTAAGCAACTCAGGGCTACTCTGCCTCTAAAAAAATACAAAAGAGGGCTGGGGGTGTTGCTCAGTGGGTGACTGCCCTTGAAATCATTCCATGGAACCAAAAAATAAATAAATAACAAAAAATAAAAATAAAATAAGATAGGAGTCCATGTCAAATTCGTAGCACACTCAATGCAATAATTATCAAAAGCACAATTGTGTCTTCTTTTTGTCTTACTTTCTTTTTTTTTTTTTGCATAATTGTCAATCGCTTCTTACACTTAACATGATAATGCATGATAATGCATGGGACACAGAGAGACTAAATAATCTTACAAAACAGAAGTGCACTGAGAGGACTCAGTTTCTGATTTCTAATGTTTTAAATTGAATTTTCTGGGCTGTTTCTCTGTGGTGCTGGGCAGAGAACCCAGGCCTCCCCCATGCTGCCAGTGCTCTCATAGTGACCTGACTCGGACCCTCCCTTCTCCCTACCAGAGTGCTGGGGAGTGAGAAGTCACTGTCCCTGCAGATTCAGTAAGAGTATTAGCAGTGTCCAGCCTGGCACCATCAGGACCAGGCCTGGCTGCTGAGCTCCTGCTGCCTCCTGCTGCCCTCTGCACACCCTGCCTGCCTGGGAGGGCTGTGGGACAGGGACACAGGTCATTTTGGCCCCCAGCAGACACACTTCCTTCAGGGAACTTGAACTTCTTCCTGTCCCCATTAGGTAACAAACCTCCACTCAGATGCTGCTTGTGCACAGGGCTGCTGACAGTCTGAGGACTCTCAGGGGAGCAGGTTCAGGACAGCTCTGAAGTCACACCCTCCCTCCCCCTTCCATCCCTTCTCCCTGGATCCTGGGCTCCTCCAGTGTCTCTCCTCTGCCCTCCTGCCTGGGTCTTCTCTGTCATGTCCCCTTCTACTCTGAGTTCACACCTGTCAGTCCTCACTTCATACATGGCTCTCTTCATGTTGGTCACAACCCTGTTCTCCTGCAAATCCTGGCCCTTGGCCTGCCTCTGACTCCACTCCTTGGATTCTAATGGGAGAGTCAAAGGTGGTGCCTGGTGGTCTTTAGAGACCAGAAAGGAGAGCAGCAGGTATTCAGGGCTGTACATGTGGCCGCCATGGTCCACTGTGTGCAGAGTCCCTGCATCATGTGAGCTGTGACCTGCCAGAGGCACCTCTGTCTGTCCAGTCAGAGGGGTGGCCAGCAGCCACTGTGGATGGGTTTGTCCTGTGGCCATGCAGTCACTGAGCTAGCTGTTCTGCCATATGTGGGGGAAGACAGCAGGACAAGCTGCCCTTGCCCAACTCTGGACACAGAACTTCTGTCCCTTGGGGGTCAAGAATAACTGCCCATCTGTGTGACACCTGCTCCTATATATAACCATAGCCCCATGGGTCACCCAGTGAGCAATGGGAAGGTCACTGTTCCAGGCAGCAGGAGGACCCTGTGCAGGTCCTGAACTCCATGGTGCTCATGCTCAGTCCTGATAGTGGAGTCAGCCATGGGTTTATGCAAGAGATGCCAGCTTTACCTGCCCAGGCTCAGGGTGTCTGAACTTAGAGTCTGTACACGCCTGGTGTGCGGGCAGGGTGGCACATACCTGTAATCCAGGACACCTTGAGACTGAGGGAGGAGGAATGCAGATTCAAGGGCACTCCAAGAAACTTATAGAAGCACTGTTTATGAATAAAATGAAACCGATATGGTTGTAGTTCATTGCTCTGCTAGCATGTAGGAGACTCTGTGTAGATCATCAGAACTGACAAAGTAGCAAAGGAAAAAAATCTTAAAATCACACATTTTAAAAAATGTCAAGACATATCTATGTGCAGACATATACTCATACTAGAGATGCAGAGTAAACACAGATATATCCACATAATTTATCTCCTATGTATTCTATATGTGGCATATAATATTCCTTTCATTCATTTCTAAGCAATTTGAATTCTGGCTAAGATGAGGCTCTGGTGGGTCTTTGCTGACCCTCCTCTCAGGTCCAGTAGGGTCTCTGCCCCAGGACATTGGGCTCAGCACAGAGTGCAGCCACCCCAAAGGGCCAGGCCCAGCACTGAGTCCTGGTCTCTGAACCTTCCTGGCCATGGTCTCTCAGCTTGATTCAGGGCCAGGGTGTGGAGCACCTTCCTTGGACCTGTTGCCCACAGCCTGAGGGCAGGGCCTCTGCTTCCCCAGGGCCTCAGCCTCACTGTTCAGGAGAGCTGTGTCCTCACAGCCCAGGGCCAGAGCCTGCAGCTCTGGGGCAGCCCCACCTGAGCTCGGCCTGGCTGAGCCACTTCCCAGCCTCTCCCATCTACAACTATGGGCCAGGCTACATGGGCAGTGACCACATAGATTCCATTTTACCCTGAGACTCCACCTACTATAAGAAGTGCTTCTCCTATGGGAACCCTGCCTCTGTGCCCCTCAACCATGGCTGGCACAGCATGTTCAGCAACACAAAATGGCAATTTTCATACAATGTAAAAATGTTCTTTCTTTTGTTCCCATTTTTCTTGGATAAGTACCCTGTCAGAGATTAATTGTTTAGATGTTTCTAACATTTTTTAACTTGTCCTCAAGAAGGAAGGTTTTGGCCCACCCCCTTTTCTGTTTATAATTTTAGATCTCATGATGTTTGTTCATGATTTTGAATCATAGCAACAGCCCCTTATGTATTAATATGGTTTTGGACTATAAAGGGTGTACTCAAACCCCAGGAGGAAGTCGAAGGGTGTAGACTTGCAGCCTCCCCCTTGGCTCCACAGCTGATGGATCCAGACCACCAACTGTTGAATAACTTTTCCATCTCCTGCTCTAAGATCAACTTGGTGATTTATTCCAATCTCACCTTAACACTTAAAACACAAGGACAGCCTGTCGTCAACCAGGAAATTCTACAGATTACCCCTCACAGCTCCAGGGGCTGACTGTGTCATATGGCCCCAGGAACCATGTTCCCCTAAGCAAATCTGAATTTCCCTGGTCTGACTTGGGACACCTGGACATACTGAACCTGTGCTGATTGACCAGGAGGAGCCCGCCCTGAAGCTGTGCCCAGCCTGCTGATTTGCATATACCCACAGCACAGCCCACTTCTCTGAGGAATTCTTAAGAGGCTGCTCACACCCTGTGCAGGAGTCAGTCCCTGTCAGGACACAGCATGGCCATGAGGGCCCCTGCTCAGCTCCTGGGGCTCCTGCTGCTCTGCCTCCCAGGTAAGGAGGGACAGCACTGGGGATTTACTAATCACACTGTGGTCAGTGCTGCCTGGCTACTCAGGAAAGTCCTTTTGCAACATCACTATTTACAAGGATATTTCATTTTATGTTTCCAATGTCAGGGGTCAGATGTGACATCATGATGACCCAGTCTCCATCCTCCTTGCCTGTGTCTCCTGGAGACAGAGTCACCATCACCTGCAGGGCCAGTAAGGACATTTACGATAATTTAAACTGGTATCAGCAGAAACCAGGGCAAGCTCCTAAGGTCCTCATGTATGGTGCAAACATTTTGGAATCTGGGGTCCCCTCGAGGTTCAGTGGCAGTGGATCTGGGACAGATTATTCTCTCACCATCAGCAGCCTGGAGCCTGAAGATGTTGCCCATTATTTCTGTCAACAAGGCTACAGTTCCCCTCCCACAGTGACACAGGCCATGACAAAATCCTCCCAGGGAGCAGAAGTGTGAGGCTGGGCTGCCCCAGCTGCTTCTCCTGCTGCCTCCACCTCCTGAGGGCACTGCTCAGGGGCAGCCAGGCCCTGAGAACTACAAGGAGGGTCAGTCAGAGGATCCAGGGGGGCTCCTCTGCACCCTGACTCTTTCCTTCAGTTCAGCTCCAGCAGGCAACCATGACAATATTCTCACTGGTATTACAAAGAAAATATTTTAAGAACTGAAGAGATGGAATTAAGCAGTATCAGGGTTGTCCAGCAAAGCTAGGCCTTTCCATGTATTCCACACAGGAATGTTTTAAGAATTTATTTGTAGTATAGTGTAAGTCCCAGAAAAACTGGAGTGAAGTACAGAGTTCTCCCATGTCCCTCTGGTCCCACGACCTGTCAATCATCAGCATCTCTCAGACACTGTTGCATTTCTTACAATTCATTAGCCTTTGCCCACATTCGCAGTCACACTAGGGTCACTTTTTGCATTCTATGGAATTAGAAAAGTGGACAGTAATGTGTGTCCATAGTGTGTCTTGGCCATTCCCTCCTGGAGGTGTTTTCTCATGTGTTTTAATTTGCATTTCTCTGGTGACCTGGGAATCATAGTGACATTTGGACAAATGTACACAATGTGCAGTTGTCAGACCCAGCTGTCAAATGCTTGTCATCTGTCCCTCCCTTTATGGTCCTTCTCCACCCCTGTGTTCCAAGATTCATGTTCCTATCACATGTTATTTCTTTATAGAGCACTTTGACCCCACTTTGGGGTTAGCTATATATTATTCTGTTTGTTTTTGTACACCTGAGGGGCTCTTGATTTTACCTTGATTTCTGAAGTATATTTCCCTGGATCTAGATTTCTAGGTCAACAGAATTGTCTTTCAGCACTTGAAAGTGTGTCCTTTCCCTTTTCCTCCCTGTTTTCTGGGGAGAAATTCTCTTGTGATTCTAGTTGCTTCTCCCATAAAGCTAAGGATTCTGTCTTTGTCTTCAGAAGCTGGCAGTGTGGCTGTGAGGAGAGCTGAGAGGCACCTCCTGGTTCATTCTGAGTCCCTGTGCATTTGCCTTCTCAGGTTCTCCCAGGGTTCTCTAGCTGGGTGTGACCTTTGCTGTCCCTCCTGCTGCCTCCTTCCTCTGTCTGCTCCATTCACTTGCTCAGCTCACCTCTGCTTTCATTGTGGTGGATGCATTTTTCAGTTCTGAAACTTTCATTCTTTGCCTTTATACACTTTCAATACTCTTGTTGATGCTTTCTGATTGTTTTTCATTTCTTTCAAACACATTTGCAGGTGCTCATTGATGAACTTTTATGGTGGCTGCTTTAAAATCCCGTTCAGATAATCCTTAGATACATTTTAATCAGTGTTAATGTGAACTGACTGAACTTTCTCATTCACATGAGTTTACCCAGGTTATCAAATAATGATTTTTTACCTGGACATTACTGATATTTGGTCCCCTCATAGCCTAAAATTCTTAATTTCTGGCAAGCTCCTATTTAGTGCCAGTGCTTTGACTTCTGGTCTACAGAGGGCCACAGCTCACCACAAAGAAAGGTTTCTTATCCTGCTAGGCCCAGGAAGCACATTCTCCTTGGAAGCACTTAGTCCCCACAGAGGCCTGAATTAAAGGCAAATCCTCTTAATCACAAGTGGTCTGTTTCATATCCGTGAGACAAAATGCCAACAGTCATCTAACTTAGAGGAGAAAAAGTTTATTAAAGTACATTTGTTTAGGAAGTCAGTCCATGGTCAGCTGACCCCATTGCTCTGGGCCCAGGTGGGCAGAACATCAGGGCAGAAGGGTGTGGGGGAGGAGAGCTGCTTCACCCTTGGTGGCCAGGAAGTGTAAGGAGAGCAGGAAGGGGCCTCAGGGAGGATGCACCTTCCAGGGCTCAACCCTAGTGACCACCTCCTGCAGCCACTCCCCCCTGCCCTCAGTCACCACCCAGTTAGTCCTCTCAGCCAGGAAGGAATGAATAACCTCAGCTCTCCTAGTCTTTTCTCTGAATATTTCTGCATTAACATAGTAGGTGTAGGGGGGTCACCTGAAGTTGAAACCAAAGCACAGTCTACAGAAGTGAACATGCAATGACATCAATATAACTGTTTTGATTCTAGCAGATTTTTTTTTTTTTTTTCTGAAAACAGTGACTCGTGGTCTGGAACCAGATACCACACATGGCACATGATCTGAGGGAAGTACGTCATGGAGCAGAAAATTAAGAAGTCCTCACCATGCCCTTTCCCTTTCCTCTTTTCGTCACTAGCCTGCCACAGCAAAGCTGCAGCCTCTGGTGAGCCCTGGGTTTGCAGGGACAGGAATTAAAATATTCTCCCTATTTTTATTTCTTCTGATTGTTCCCAATTTCACTCTATCTTCATGTGAGGACAGCTCTCATCTGCTTTTGACAAGTGTATATCTTCTCAGGATCACTTGGACTCTGATTTCTGTCTTCTCCCTCTATGCCCTGAACCAACCTGCTTTCCAGGAATGCATGCACAGATCTTTGACAAGGACACACATCTTTCCACACAGAGCTTGTGACCATACACTCTTCTTAAATATGGGCCTGATAAAATATATCAGAGCTACCCTTCATTCTGGCTACACTGTGGGGGCAGTCACCTTACCTGTGCCATCTTATGATGCTAATACATTCAAGTCAAACCCTATCCAGGCCCCCCTACCCCTTGACATTAACTGATAAGGACAATCCTCATGGTTCTCAAAGTGAGCTCATGATGAGGTGTAGGGTAAGAGGGAAACTTGGTACTGGACACCCGGTATCTGTACATGAATTATAACTTTGCTCTGAATCTGCTGATTCCCAGAGGTGTCATCTGCATCTTAGAATAAAGTGTTTTCTATCTCCTCTTTCACTTTTTCAAAATTATATTTGGCATAAAACCCCAACAATGAAAATACAAATCTAGATCACAGTTGATGACATTTGTTAATAATTTTCACAAATAAGTTTATAAAATTATATCACTTTTTAGTCATTTATTTTTCAGCATTGCATAGATTTTATCCCAAACTTTGCAAAAACAAAATTAATGAAATGATATTTCTACACTGTGGCTTCTGATAAAAACATTCACCAGTTATATTCACAAAACAATCTCATACAGGAGACCATCACACTTATAGCCTGGAATTGTGCCAAAAGTATTGAATTAAATGTGAAAATAAGCTGAGTGATGGGGAGCTTCTATAGGACATCAGCTGTGCATGTGTGTGAGCTCTGTGCACTGGATTGGAAGCATGATATCTTCAAGTTCTATTCCACTTTGTCTAGGTCCATGTAGAGCACTTCCCCACTCCCTTAAGGACAAACCTCAAGGAAAGAGAGCTGTAATTAGTCACCTGGTCCTGAGGCTGCTCCTCAGTCTCAAATGCCTTCCCAAGATTTACCCTTGCATGAGGCACCACCCTCCTGGGGTCTCTCCCTCCTCTGTTTAGGGTACTTTAAAACTTTATTGATATTTTACACACAAGCTATTTTTGTATCACTTCAAAAAATCTTTGTTGCTCTTGTAACCATCTTTTCCATTTCCCAATAGATATTTTTTCAACTATGAAAGTAATTGTACCTGAAGTTTAATGGAATTTACCATTTTTTTCAATATGAAACCCAGACATTCTCTGATGTTTGAGGGTTTTCAGGTTCATAGCAGAGTTTGCTGGAACAAGTTACAGCCCTCAGATGAGGTCAAGTGCACTTGAGCCAGTGTGTGATCTAGACTTTGATGTCCTTGTGGTTGTGGGGACCAAGCTATCAAAGAAACAGTGGCTGCAGGAGTGAAAATGGGCAGAATCATTTCATCCCTGATGAACTTTGTGTGGATCTGCTGTGGTGAGTGGGGTGTGGAGTGTGTGGCTCTTCCCCTCTGTGGATCAGGGAAGGCACAGGGGCTTCTGGAGATGCATCTGAGATGGGATGTGGGATACCCATGACCAATAAAGGACAGCAAAAGCAAAGACCACAAGGTGCCCCTGGGAACAGCAGGGGCCCCAAGATCTCAGAAAAGTATATATATACACATTTTTTTAAACTTCTGCAGTGTGCAAAATCAACCAGGCCTATAGAAGTTGATAATCTTTTCAAAATAATTCAAATAAAAATCTCTAGTTATTGGATCACAGTCCCCAGCTAGAAGAGCCAACATTAAAAATGCTAGAAAGGCATAAATGTGCCTGATATTCCTTACTTATCATCCTCTCCTTCCCCCTTCACAAGTGACTTTCTGATCTGTTTCTAGGGGCTGCAAAATAATGTTTTTTTTTTGTTTTTTGTTTTTTTTTTTTCTGCAGCTTTACCTCTGCAGAGGATTCCTGTGTAGGTGACCTTGGACACGTTTCCTTCCCCCTCCTGTTTCCATGTCATCTGTCCCTGTGTTAGTGGCTGGGATGAGTCGCAGCTGTGATGTGCAGAACCTCCCCAGCCACTGCAGACTCCAGACCACAGCCAGGGACCAAGCTCCTGACACATCCTCCCCTGCAGAACCCCAGGGTCACCATCCTCCTGGGCCACCTCCAAGTGAGTCTGTTCTTGATGTAAAAATAATCTAATAAATCTGATTTTGATTAAGAAAAAAATATAAGCTGTTTTCACCTGGGCAGAGAACACACTAGTCACAAGTGACCCTGGAGCCCCAGGAATCCTACAGGGAAAGTGGGGGTCTGAACTGAGTCCTCAGGGGGTCCAAGGTAGGTCCCTCCCTTGCTCAGCACCAGCAGAGATGAGGGGAGAGGCCCAGTATCTGGTAGCACGTGGAGCTGCAGCACCTCTGGGACCTTCACTGCTACTCCCCAGGGTCCCTTGGTGACCCCACCCAACTGCTGAGTGCTGCCCTGGGCCTGAGAGGCCCTGAGAGCTGCTAAGGGTCATAAAATATTCTAATTATCACAATCCTCACCTTACACATTCACCATTTATTTCTGGTGAGTCTTTCAAAGCCCTGGACATTTGGCAAGAGAAGGCATAGATTCTAGACATGGAGGTGCAGTGGTCGTCCCCAGCCATCAATGTCATCTGCCACAGAAGGTGTGAACCTCTACTCATAAGGCCCTCGACTCTCTGGGACCCCAGCATGAGAGTGGAGATGCCCTCAGTGCTCACCAATCCCAGGAGCTCCTCTGTCCCCACTATGGGCACAGGTCTTAGCACAGGTGCTGGGGCTGCAAAGGATTCACTCTCCTTGGTCCCTCCTGAGTAACCCTCCTGGAACAAAGGACTGGGCAATGTTAATGGAAGATGTCCTTCAGGAATGACACTGATGAATGGGTTGACAAGTGGTGGCCCAGGGTGGTAGTGAACTTTTCACACAATGACCAAAAGACCTGAGAAAAACAGATTCAGAGGAAGGCATTTACTTGGTGCTCATGGTTTCAGTGTTCAGTCCATGGTTGGCCACTCCACTGCCCTGGGCCTGAGGTGAGGCAGGGCATCTCGGCTCCTCCAGGCACTTTGTCTGTTTCTGAGTTATTTCTGGATTTGGGATGTGTCTGCCTTGACCTTTGTCAAATGCTTATACTGTAATATGTCCCTTCAGGGCCTGAGTCAGGGATTCCCCAGGAGACTGTGCCTTTGCAAACAGCAGGGGGCACTTCAGTGACACTGAAGACTTCTTTGACAGAATGTCACACCCAAGATTAAACACGACTAAAAGTCTAGAGACAAAATTATTTTTGGGGGCTGGGGATGTGGCTCAAGTGGTAGCGCGCTCGCCTGGCATGCGTGCGGCCCAGGTTCGATCCTCAGCACCACATACAAACAAAGATGTTGTGTCTGCCGAAAACTAAAAAATAAAAATTGTGGTGAGCCGCTTCTGCCGTTTCTGCAGACTATGGTCGCCATTACGAGATGGCGCTGGCTCCGCTGTGGTATGTGACAAACAACTCCTTATCTGAGAGAGTTGGCACATGATTTTTCACCACCCTGTGAGAGAGTTCCACGCGGCAGCTTTGCATTGGGGCTTGGGATGCTTTATTAAGGCTGGGAGGGCATCCGGGAGCAGGAAGAAGAAGAAAGAATAATAAATATCAAGGGCCCGAATAAACTACTGAGAGAAGATTTCGGAGTTGCGTCTTCCTTGCGGGCAAGGGGTCGCGACAAGTGGTGCCGAAACCCGGGAACCAGAACTTTCAGCAGTCAGGGGTGGTGCACCGGTTAGTCCCAGGTAAGTGGGATCCGCGACCAAAGCGGGGTTAGTCCCAGGTAAGTGGGACCCGCGACCAAAGCGGGGCAGCTCCTCTGTAAAGAAAGAGAGAGCATTACATTTTATTGCAGCTGCACTGTGTACTTTTGCTTCTACTTTCACTTTTGTTTTTTGTGCTTCTTTTGTTGTTGTGTCATGGGTGCCGCATCTTCAAGTCCGCTTCTCCTGGCCCTAGATGGCCTGTTACGTTCCAAGGGCCTGGAAGTGAAACATAGTACTTTACAGAGATTTTTACAGAAGATAGATATCGCTGCACCGTGGTTTGCATTTTCGGGCAGCCTTACTATACCTAGTTGGGATAAATTAGGCAAAGATCTTGACTTTGCATCTGAGCAGGGCATATTAGAGGGTGGGGTGATACCCCTTTGGAAAATGGTCCGTAGTTGCCTTACAGATGGTAAATGCCAAGAAGCTGTGAGTGAGGGTCAGGCCGTTCTTGAACAACTACATGAGGAAAAATCTGAAGGATCACATAGTGAAGTGGCAGAGAGTATCAAAAGTAACAGTAGTGAGAAGGCAAAAGAGCCTGAAGATAAAAATAGGAGAAGGCTCTATCCAGACTTGACCGAATTCAAAACATCTGAGGACACAAGCGGCTCAGAGTGTTCTGAGGACCTTGATATATTGTTGCAACAACTACATAAGATAAAAATGAAAAAGAAGAAAAAGGAGACACAAGACGCGCATGCCTACTGTAAGAAGGGGGAGGGATCTAATATTGGTCAACAGAATTCTGAGGAGGAGGAGGTTGAAAATTTAGAAGAAGATATGATGCCTGTTGCCCCACCCCCGTATGTGGGGGGGAGCCAAGGTTCCGGGAGATCTTTTCATGCACAAGTTTGGAGGACAGTTAATACAGATATGGGACTTGCGTACCCGGTGTTTCAGGACAATAATAGAGGAAGATATCATGAGCCTTTAGACTTTAAGATAATTAAAACCTTGGCAGAATCTGTCCGCACTTATGGCATAGATGCCGCTTTCACTCTCACTCAAGTGGAGGGACTTACTAGATTTTGCATGACTCCCTCAGATTGGGCTAGTCTGGTGCGCGCTTGTGTCTCCCCAGGCAAATACTTGGACTGGAGAGCATTTATGCTAGAGGGCGCGGTAGAGCAGGCTGCACAAAATCATGCAGCAGGACACCCTGCCTGGGATAAGGATATGCTTTTTATCTAATGCTACTTTGCCCTCCGCAGCAGTCTGTCTCCAATCTCCGTTCCTGTTTCTTTTGGCTAATGTTACATTACAGGGGATGCTTAATTGTTCTAATGTTACTTGCTACTTGTCTGAGTGTTGGAATGGCTCCTGGACTATGGCAGTGATTATGAAAATTCCAACCTTTGTCCCGATCCCGGTTACTGCAGATCCAGAATCCTTTCCTATTGTTGAATTGATTAGAACCCGTAGAGATTTTGGAATTACGGCAGCTATAGTGACAGCTGTGGCAGTGTCTGCTGCTGCAGCAGTTACAGCTGGAGTGGCCATGGCCAGTCAAGTACAAACTGCTGCCACTATTAATCAAGTTGTTCAACAAACTTCCACCATACTTGAATCCCAAAATTCAATTAATCAACATATTTTGTCAGGGATTTTAGCTGCCAACCAAAGGATAGATTTACTCCAAGCTCAGGTAGAAGAATTGGCTGACTTAGTGCTTTTGGGTTGTGTTGATCAACGTGCACATTTATGCATAACCTCTGTCAGATTTAATGATTCCAGAAATGCCTCCCGCATCATCGGGGAATATCTATCCGGAACCTGGTCCTTGGCAGCAGAAGACATGATCCAGTCTCAACTAACTCAGATTGCTGTCTTGAACAGTACCCGTGTCGAACCAGTGACTTTGGGTCAATTCACCGATTGGATATCTTCTGCTTTTTCCTTCTTCAAAGAGTGGGTGGGAGTAGGCATTTTTGGTGCAATGTGTTGCTTCGGTGTTGTACTTTGTTTGTGGTTTCTCTGTCGCCTTAAAACTCGCCATGCACAAGAAAAGGCTATGATCATACAAGCTCTTGCAGCTTTAGAAAATGGCAACTCACCTCAAGTCTGGCTTGCGCATCTTAAACAGTAAACCTTTGTCATGGTCGTTGCACCCCAAGTTATTATAACATTGCACTGGGATCGACATGACTTTCCTTGTTATTCTCTTAGTGTTGGAAAGCCCTTGCACTCTGCTGGTCTTGCTGCCATTGCATGCAGATGGGTTTCCACACTAGTGCTTTACTATCGCTTTAAAGTCCGTGCCTTTCTTTCAGGGTGCTGCCAACTTGTTTGTCATTAATACAGCCACAGTTCAGCCTCAGCTATCCCCCTTCGTCCACCATCGTCACGATACAGGATGCGAGGCAAGGCACTGCACTTGAGTGATCCTTGACGTGGACCTCAAGGAGAGCATGTCCTATTGCATGCGGGTTAGACGCGTCCACGCCCCGCCCCACGAAAAAAGGCGTCGGCTGATATGGCCTCGGATCTGGGGAAGGGCCCTCCTTAGGACTGAGCCATACTATGCAGCCACTTCTGCACAGTGGGATAGGACCTCTACTCTCGCCTGTATTGTTTTAATAAAACAGAAAGGGGGAACTGTGGTGAGCCGCTTCTGCCGTTTCTGCAGACTATGGTCGCCATTACGAGATGGCGCTGGCTCCGCTGTGGTATGTGACAAACAACTCCTTATCTGAGAGAGTTGGCACATGATTTTTCACCACCCTGTGAGAGAGTTCCACGCGGCAGCTTTGCATTGGGGCTTGGGATGCTTTATTAAGGCTGGGAGGGCATCCGGGAGCAGGAAGAAGAAGAAAGAATAATAAATATCAAGGGCCCGAATAAACTACTGAGAGAAGATTTCGGAGTTGCGTCTTCCTTGCGGGCAAGGGGTCGCGACAAAAAATATTTAAAAAAAAATTATTTTTGGACCTTTTGTGACTGGACCTTTCAAAATGGCCATGATTGGAAATAATGAAATTCCAAGTGGATACAAATCAGCTGTTCTCTGCTCAGCAGGAGGCTCCCAGTCACCCACATGGCCCAACACAAGGACCCATCAGCCACCTTCCCAGCCTTTCCAGTGAGGTTCCTGCAGGTGCCATCATCCAGGGCTCCTAGGGCTCCTGATGCTTCTGAGCATCCAGCCACCAGGCAGAATGACCACTAATGGGCCCTCATCTACCCCACATGGGTACCAGGTCAAGGAATGTTGAGGCTTATTAGGAATCACACACTGTACTGTGGGGAGCACAGATGCACCCTTCCTAGGCCTCAGACACTGAATTCAGTGCAGTTTGGATGAAAGCATTCAAGTCTTCCTGTCATCATCATGTTGAACACACATAAAATACAGGACACACCTAAATTAGAGAGCTAGGGACCCCATCCCCCTCCCTCCATCCATGCAGGCCTGCCCTGGTCCTGTGAGGCATTTTAATGGAAGCTGAGATCTGAACTGAGGCCTCGAGACCAGTTCTCTATGTCCACCACCTTTGTCCTCCTGATGTGTACCAAGGACCCTGCAGATGCCCAAGGGAGAGAAAATGGTCACCGTCTGCTGACCCAAACCTCTGGAGATTCTAGTTTCTCTAATATGAACTGGACCACCTGCCTGTCCAGAGACACTTGGAAAAAGCATCAGGTGCTGCAACATACTCCTGATATGGCCAGTGGCCAGGCTCCATCCCACCTGGAAACAGGTCCACTCACACTGAAAGCCAAGGACATTTTGGAATGAAAGTTCATGGAGGGAAGGAATAGATTGTTCACAGTGAGACTACCATCATTGTGGATAAAATGGTGAAATCACATAAGTAGAAACAATCTTCAGGATAAGTGGGCATTCCTATGGACACACTTGCTGCTACGGGTTAAGTGTAGTTGACAGAAGCTTCACAGTCATTAAGGTTGAATGTCCTCAGTGTTGATTGTTGTTGTTGTTGTTGTTATTATTATTATTATTAAATGATTCCAACTAACACTCCAGAGTATGGAGCAGAGTGTTTTGTTTTGGCCTATGTTAACTGATTAATTTCCATATCTCCAACTCCCCTGCATTCTCCATACCTTCTAATTAAGAATAGGATATTCTTGATTATTTTATTTATTACAAAGAATTGATGGTGACTAGAATGGTCAACCAAGTTGTCCTTGAACGACAGAGAAACTGCAGAGCTGGACCCCAAGCACTAAGACTCTCTGGTCCCTCCATTTCTGCCTAGAGAGTGTTGAACAACAGAATATTATGTGGCTTCGAGTTCCAGACATAGTGGAGGAATCCCAATTCCTGCACTGCTAACATGTAGCTGGAAACTGGTTCATATTCTGTTGGAGCCATGGTTCAGAAGAGTTCCTGAAATCCACTTAAGACTAATTATCTATGGAAAGAAATAAACACAGCAACAGCAAAGCATTCTTCACAATGTGCAAGAAAGCACCTGTTGCTCTAGCAATGACTGTGGACAGGAAACTCCTCAGGGTGTTCCTCTGATTGTGGCCACTAGAGGGGGCCAGCACACAACAGTGAAGGCAGAGAGCGGCCACAGGTCCCTGGAAATCATGTCCAGTGGACACTGATCCTGGGGTGATTGTCACCAGCACTTCAACCCCCCCCCTTTTTTAATTCCATAATTTTCATTACAGGGCCTGGAGGATGCAGGTAGATAAGGATGTGAACATACCCAAGATTTCACCCAGGAATGATGCTTTAGGAGTCCAGGTATGTGGGCTTCTATGGGGAAAGTGTTGCCAGGCAGCACTGGTGGGTGTGGGCATCTGCCTTCTGCAGTTGGATGGGAGGGTTGAAGCTCCCAGAGAGAGCCCTGGTCATGGTCTCTGCATCTGTAGGTCTCTGGGGCTGTTTTAGTGGCAGTGGGTCTGACAGCCATATCACCTTGACACAGCAGCCTGGGAGCTGGGATGCCACTGTTCATCACTCTGATGCTGGCACAGGGCAGAGCACATGCTTATAAACCAGCACACTTGGAGTCTTGGTGACATTCTTGACTGTTACTTTAGAACTATGCTGGCCTATGTGGTGAACATTGGTCATGTGTGACTATAAATTTAAAAAAATAAAGTTTAAATTGAATCTTTCAGATGCACTTGCTGTGTCTCAAGTAGTCAATACACCCTGGTGACTAGTGGCAACAGGATGTTCTGTTGGCCCATGTTGGTCTAAAGTTTGGTTTGACCATCTTTGATGTTGTAGCTAAGAGCACAAACCTCCCAGCAGCTGGTCACAAACCTGTGTGACCTCTGAGCCTTCTTAGTAGGCACAGGAGGTATGGTCTTCAGTTGTCCCAGGGATATTCCTGAGAGGGCAGGAACAAGCCTGCACTGACAGGGAGGCCAGGCGGCCTGGGGTTCCCCACTCTGCCTCCACATCTGCATCCTCAGAAGCCTCTCTGAAGCCCCAGCCTTGGCCTCTCACCTGCACCACAGAGACCAGCCCTTAACCCTCTTCTAAATTATCACTTTTGAATCCCTGGTTGTCTGTTTGTCTGTTAGAAAAAAGACTATTGATGTGAGCTGGACATCTGTGTTCCTTACAGAATCTGTCCCTGTGATGGATGCATTAGGGTCAGCTCCCTGAGCAATAGTAAAGATTAGCAGTGAAGCCTCATGGGACCCAAGTTTAAAATCCTAACAATGTTATGTCTAAGATTGACCAGCAGGTTTCAGACAAACCACAGCCAACCAGTCACCTTGTCTTAGAATATCAGGAAATAGAGAATGGACCACAGCACACAGCACGTGCCTCACCACAGAGTCCACCTAGCAATGCTCCCACCAGTTCACAGTCACATCCTGGGTGCTCTGGGTGACTCTATTCTACTACACCTTATTGTAGAGCAAGATGAACCTCTCTAGTCCTAACATCCCATATCTGAAATGCTCAGAAACCTAAAGTTTTGGGATGAATTCTAGTAGACTTTGGATTTTTGTATGGGAATGTTCAGTTAGTAAATGAAGAAAAGTTTCCAAAATCTGAAGAAACTCTTCCAGGTTCCCACATTTAGAAAAAGGATCTTCAACCTGTGTTCTACTTTCATCATTACAATGTTTGACCATGAACACATACAAACAGGAACACTGTGGACCAAGATTATGTACAACTATAATGCCTTAAAATTAAACAAAAAGTCTAAATAAATTTATTAGCCACAAATTGATTTTGAAAAGCCTGTTTTCTAAAGCACTGTTTTAGGAAATGTGCTTCTTGGCCATTTCCTGAGAGCCTAGAAGAGAAAGCTGAAGGAATTCTAGTGCAGCTGTCACCAAGTGGAGGTGGTGGGTTTTTTCTTTTTGTGAGTCATTTGAGAAATATTAGAGAGAAGGTTGAAAGACAAAACAAGGGTCCCCTGAGCAGGAAGGCTGGGACATGGCATGGGAGGGTTTCCTGAGGTGGTGGTGTGAACATGGATGGTGGGAAGAGCCCAGAGGTCAGATCTGGTGGCTGTGATGGACAGGCCATTAGATATTTCATTGCAGATCAAGACAAATATGTAGGATTCAAGAGCTGAGAGCAGGTAGTGAAAAGACCACCCAGAGCCCAGTGAGGCTGTGGAGGGAAATTAAATCTGAATCCTGTGGGTCTCAGTGAAGCTGCTCTTCTGAGAGTTCTGAGGAGTATTTTCACCATGGAGACAATGACATCTTAACAAGAACAGAGGTGTTGAGTGTCAGTGGTCAAGGGATCATCTTGATTTATTAGAAGTCACACCTGCAAGGAGGGTGCTGTCAGTGTCAGAGATTCACTGATGTGGGATGTGAGGTGAGGGAAGCTGTAGGAAACTCCACCCATTTCCCTTGATCTGTGGGACATCTCTGTCCCCAATCTGATGGTCTGACTCAGGCCCAGCATGACAGCCAGGCCACTGGGTGGAAACTGTGCAGCTGTGGTGAAGCTGTCACAGCTGGATAATGGGGACTCCATGGGAACGTGGAGCAGTGTCACTTCAGGAGCTTCCTGGAGACAGAGGAAGGTCAGGAGAGCAAGATTCACCTCTGGGAGGATTTGGCACATTTACAGGTGACAGTTGTCCCCCTGTTAAGGAGAGAAGGCCTGAGCAGGCTGGCAGTGTGCACTGTGCAGGCAGGACCTTCACAGAGCACAGAGGATCATGGGAGGCTGAGCTCCTGCCTGCTGGACAGCACCACCATCTGCCTCAGGGACCTGGTGCCACTACAGCAAGGGGGTCAGAACCTGGCCCTGCTTCTGTGTGCACTTGAGGTTTACCTATACCCACTGCCAGGACTAGAGAGTGTTGCTCTTCACTAAATCTCACAAGGGATGAGGTTTATTGTTTCTCCCATCCCTCCATGGGGTCCAGAGCATATCTGTGCCTGAGCCAGATCCCTGAGGTGCTCTGCCTCAGTAGGACCCAGAGGGAGCCATAGATCCCCATTCGGCTCCTCTGCCTCCTGTTCCCCTGGGTCCCAGCTGAGGGGAACATGGGATGGTTCTGCATGTCTGTGAAAACACCTTCAATTCTGTGGGCCTGTGTCCTGGCACCTCAGCTCAGCAAGCCCCATGAGCAAAACCCAACATACTGCCATGATTCATCTCTACTGTGGAGATCATGGTAAGATCTAAATTGAAGAAGTGATGATTCAGTTTTATCTCCAATTTTAGGGTTCATGTGAGATATTGTACTGACACAGACCTCAGCCTCACTCTCTCTGTCTCCAGAGGAACAGCAAGCTGAAGTGTGGGCAGCTAGTTACCTTGGCACCAGCAGAAGCCTGGGCAGACACCTGCAGACCCCATCTGTGCTGCATCCTGCAGGCCCATTGGCATCCCAGTCGGGCTCAGGGGCAGAGGGTCATGGAGAGACTTCCCCCTGCCATCAGCATCCTGGAGCCTGGGATGTAAGGATACTTACTCTCAGGAAGCCTCAGGGGCTACCACAGCAGCCCAGATAATTCCAGAGGGAAATAACAGCTGCTATTTGCCTTTAATCACTTTCTGCCTGGTACATAACTGCCCTCTCCAGTGACACAAAATTAGACTTGTGCTTAAAACACAAATACAGCCTCTCCTGAAACAGCCTGTTTTCTCTGTTCTCTGAAAAGGAGATTGTAGGAGGCAGAAAACTCACCTTCATTCACATATGAGAGATGCTTGGTCCCTTAGACATTCTTTTGCTTCCCCAGGTACATGGCAGAGGTTGAACAGGATGGGGAGTATTTGCTATTACATGCAGGTGAGCAGGAGGAAATGTAGGCTTAGGGAGAGTCATAAAAACCCAGGGCTATGCTCAGGGTTAACAATGATGACACAAGCACAACTGTGTGCCAGAGTCCCTGCATACTTCTCCTCTCTTCCTGACCCAGTGATGGCCTCCTCATCCAGGACAGAGCCTGCTAATGATGGCTGCAGCAATTGTCCTCAGATCCTGCTAACAGGACATTTCCTCTGCATTCCAGGATAAGACCTTGGGACAGTTCTGTGTATTGTGATCCTCAAGTGTGGGGCTCCAGCTCCTTCATGCTTTGTGTCTCTGCAGAAATTGCCCAGCTGGGGCCTCTCCTCCACACACAGCAGGGTAAGGACTCCATGGACATAGAGGCAAGGAGGGCTGGGTCCATGGGGGGGTCCCTCCTTCCTGACTCTTGCCCATGCTGTGCCAGTGTCTAGAAACCCCAAACACCTCAGTGAGTTTATACATCTTCCTTCCTTTCCATTTTTATTTCTGTTTTTACCTCCAAAGCATAAACTATCCCCTTGTTTCTGTAATGCCTCCTCATCCTCCAAGGGTCACCAACACAAAACTGTGCTTAACACACAAGGACAGCCTGTCCTGAACCAGAAAGTGACTACAGATCACCACTCACAGCTCAGGGGGCTAAATGTGCCCTGTGACCCCAGGGAACCATGTTCACCCCAAGCAAATCTGAGCTGTGCTGGTCTGACCTGGGACACCCGGACACACTGAGCCTGTGTTGATTGACCAGGAGAGGCCTCCCTGCAGCTGTGCCCAGCCTGCCAAGCCCTGCTGATTTGCATGTGCCCACAGCACAGCCCACTGCCCTGTGCAGGAGTCAGTCCCCATCAGGACACAGCATGGAAATGAGGGTCCCTGCTCAGCTTCTGAGGCTCCTGTTGCTCTGCCTCCCAGGTAAGGAGGAGAATTGTGGGGATGTGCTCAGCCCAGTGGTCAGTGCTGCCTGGCTCTTCAGGGAAGTCTTCTTGAAACATGATTAATTATAAGGATACTTATATTTATGTTTCCAATGTCAGGTGCCAGAGGTGACATCACGATGACCCAGTCTCCAACCTCTCTGTCTGCATCTCCAGGAGACAGAGTCACCATCACCAGCAAAGCCAGTTAGAATAGTAACAGTTGGTTAGCTTGACATCAACAGAAGCCAGAGCAAGCTACTAAGCTCCTGATATATAAGGCATCCAATTTGCAATATGGGGTCCCCTTGAGGTTCAGTGGCAGTTGGTCTAGGACAGATTATTCTCTCACCATCAGCAGCCTGGAGCCTGAAGATGCTGCCACTTATTACTGTCAACAAGGTTAGCAGTTACCCTCCCACAGTGACATAGGCCATTGCAAAAACATTCCAGGGAGCAGAAGTGTGAGGCTGGGCTGCCCCAGCTGCTCCTCCTGCTGCCTCCACCTGCTGAGGGCACTGCTTAACGGCAGCCAAGCTCTGGAGGTCTCTAGTAGACTTTGGTAGGAAGGGCCAGGGAGGCTCCTCTGCACCCCACCCTCTTTCCTTCTCAGCCCCATCAGGTGAGACATTACTATTTCCTCCAGGTTTAGTGAGTGACTTTGTCACTTTGTTGGAGGAATCCAGCTCTCTGTATCAGTTGGGATTCCTACCTCAAATTTGAAATACATGGTATTACAGTCTAAGACACAACTTTCAAAACCACAGCTCCTCTGATTGAAGGTGGAGCCTGAGGATTCCTGCAATAACCCAGGAGCTCTTCAGGGACATTCACAGCCAAACTATAGCACAGGAAATAATGTGCACATAACTGTTGAGATTCCCATATGCAACAAATAAAACAGAAAAGGTGCTGTGGTGTGGATCAGTGGTTAAGTGCCCCTGGGACCAATCCCTGGTACTAACATCAACAGCAATATCAGCTCACTGTGCTGGTTTATCCTTGAACCCTCCTCCTTCCCAGGCATCCCATAGTGAGTGCCATAACCTCCTAACTGTGGTGCCTTTGCCTGGGCAGGACCACAACAATTTGACCTACTCATGCTCTGATGGCTCCCAATCTTATCTTACCTCTCCTGGTGGCAAGTTATCATCTGCTTTTCACAAGTGTCCATCCAGTTTCCTTGGTCATGATATACTCCCAGGTGAACTTCTTTGAGCAATCTAGTAAGGAGCAGAAGACCATCACTGCAGTAGTTATGAAACTGGAGTTTCCTGGCTTCTGCAGGAAGGTGGGGTCAGCACAATTTGCAGCCTCTGGAGTTCGGGAGTGTTGCTGCTCTTAACAGGGGCCATGCTCACCAGCCTTGCACAGACCCCAGAAAACTATGCTCGCATCTTGGACTCAGATTACTCCTCTGTCCACATTATGGTTACGACCATACTCTATTCTCAGATATCTGTTAACCGCAAGTAATATGTCAGTTGTCCCCATTACCATGGCTGCACTGGGAAGGCAGTGCACCTTCTTTGTGCCATTTGAGGACAGTCTAGCTTCTTTTCTTCTGCCATTAACATATGTGTAAAATCAGTGAGGTTACAGGGGTCAAGTGATGCCATGAGGAAAGGGAAGGCTCTTGGGACCCTGGGACACTGTGTGTGTGTTAAGTGGATCCTCTGCATCTCCACAAGTCCAATTTCAATGTACCACTTCCATCCTAATGTAAACAGAGTTGGGCCCAGCTGGTGCTGCCCTGTGCTGAGTACCACACTCCCATGTGGTGATCAGCTCAGTCACTCAGTCATTCAGTGTCCAGGGCATGGTGCCAAGGTTCAGGGATGCCTCAGAGCTGCTTTTAGAACAGTCAATAGTTCTTTATTTCTTTTTATTTTCTGGGGATGGCCTGCTTTTTTCTAGTGCTCTGCAGGTCCCTGCTGTGACTTTTTATTTGTGACTTGTCAGAGGCACAGACCCTGTCTCATCTTGTAAAAACCCTTCTTCCCCTAGCAATATGCTGGGCCCCATGGCCACACAGCAGGGCTCCTGGGTCACAGCACAAGTCTGATGCATAGTGTCCTGCTCTGGATCCCTCAGCAAAGACAGGCTTTTCTGGTAGCTGATGTGTGGTTGGTGCAGCTCACCCAGCATGGAGGGTGCCATCTCAGCTCTGCACAGAGCCCAGCCAGCACTGAGCTTCCTTCTCAGTGATTAGAGGAGCAAGGAGAAACACCTTGTCCTTCTTCTGAAGGGGAGGAGCCAGCAGGCCTCAGACATCTGGGTCCCCTCATTTTCACAGTGTGACAGGCCCATCAGTTGCTGTAGGTCTGCAGCCCAAACACTGGACTGCATGGACTTCACTAGAAAACAGAGGTCTTCCCATCTCCTGCTCATCATGTCCAATCTACATGATGACATCATCCAGACAGAGTCCCATGGGGTTGGTGCTGCATGGTGTCCACAGGACCAGAGTTTCTTCAGGCTGTGTTGCACCCTAGAACAAGAGAGTTCTCATTACTTGAGGTCAGGTCTGAGGGATGAGCTGCTGGGGATTCCAGATGCCTATAAGGTCTGGCAGAGGTGTGTGTCAGGTGGTTCTTTGCTGTGCTGCTGGGTCCTGTACCTGGTCCCTGTACCTCTCTGAACAGACTATACCATGCTTTCCTTCTGTACCTTGCAGGTACACCTGGGGCCATGACCTTATCAACACCCTGAAATCTGTCCCTCCCAAGTGGAGCTGAACCCAGGTCACCACAGGACACTGCCATCTTCACCAACTGTCACTTTTCAAATGAGTGAACATTTGTTGCAGATAACCTTGGGACAAAGGCAGTGATCCTGTCCAATAGGGGACATTAGAGCTTGTGAGCTCTGGCCTGCACTCAAGACCACAGGGCTGCTGGGCCTCCACACATCAGCTGAGTCTCCCCAAATGCAAGCTCAGGAAGGTTTTCTACTTTCATTTGGGACCTGTATTAACTGCAACCTGACAAGGTGAAATTTCCCCCAGGGATTCATGGAGTCAAGCCACAAAACAGGTCAACAGTGGACCAGACTGGTGGGAGGACAAGGTCCCCTGCTCTGAGGATGACTGGGTGAGCAGTGAGGATGAACTGTCCTTGTGAATTACAAAGAGGGGACAGAACACACTGAAAACCCATTCAGTGAATGTGACCAGACCCTTGAGGTGTCCAGAGAGGAGGGGACAGGAGTGGAAGGAAGGGGTCTTGCAATTCCTGTGCTGTGCTAGGGTGTCCCCAGAGCCCACAGCAAGTATCCGGTCACTGTTGAGTGCAAGGGGCCCTATGAGGGCTGAGTTTCATGCTTCACTATACATGAAAGGAAAGGAACTGAGACTTGCTTCTAACATTACTCTGCCATCTCCAGAATAGACCCTCAGGAAAGAGCCAGGCGGGCCTCATACCTGCTCTTCTTGGGAACAGAAAAACCATCCTTTTTATATAAATTAGTGCTTTGTGGAGACAGAGGCATAAAGAGCAGAATCATAATGGCTTCCACCTCCCTGGCCTCCTGGTCAGCAAGGCCAGTGTCTAGATAAACCTGAACCATGTCAGAGGATTCACACACTCCACTCCCCCTTTGCCTTCAGTGCTCTTTTTACATCCTAAGCAAGAGATGTCCTTTCTCTCTTAATTCCTCCATACTTCTAATGTCAATAATGAAGAACCATCTTTAGGAAAGAGAAGAGGGCTTTTCTGGATCATGGAGAGAGCAATAGGTCACTCTTCACAGAGAGTCTGGTGATACTGTTCTATGTGTTCCAGGAAAATGCATATTCTGATCTGGTACATCTGTGTTGGCCTGAAATGACCTGGTCAATGGGCACACCTCACCTGTGCTGAGTGATTAAGAGAAGCAGCCCTGCAGCTCTGCCCAGCCTGCCCAGCCCTGCTGATTTGCATGTGCCCACAGCACAGCCCACTGCCCTGAGGACTTCTTAAGAGGCTGTTCACACCCTGTGCAGGAGTCAGTCTTCATCAGGACACAGCGTGGCCATGAGGGCTCCTGCTCAGCTCCTGGGGCTCTTGCTGCTCTGGCTCCCAGCTAAAGAGGGACAGCACTGGGGATATACTGAGTCCAAAGTGGTCTGTGTCATGCTCTGATGTCTAATTGAGTAAATATTTAATTCTTGTTTTCTATGTCAGCTGCCAGATGTGACATCATGATGACGCAATCTCCTGCCTCCTTGTCTGCATCTCAAGGAGACAGAGTCACCATCACCTGCAGGGCCAGTCAGGGCATTAGCAATAAGTTAAACTGGTATCAGCAGAAACAAGGGCAAGCTCCTAAGCTCCTCATCAAATATGCAACCAGTTTGGAATCTGATGTCCCCTCAATGTTCAGTGGCAGTGGATCTGGCACAGATTTCACTCTCACCATCAGAAGCCAGGAGCCTGAAGATGTTGCCAATTATTACTGTCTACAACATCACACTTTCCCTCCCACAGTGATACAGGCCATGACTAAAACCTCCCAGGGAAGCAGAAGTGTGAGGCTGGGCTGCCCCAGCTGCTCCTCCTGCTGCCTCCACCTGCTGAGGGCACTGCTCAGAGGCAGCTAGGCCCTGAGGTCACTGGGATTGTTTCTCAGAAAAGGAGAGGGAGGGTCCTCTTCCTGGGTTTCTGCTTGCTCCTCCTCATTTCCTGCAGCAGACAGGAGAAGGCTTCTCCTGGTCTAGTCCAGGACAGAACTTGTTGCTGTGTGTGGTTGTGTTGTGATGCTGTGATGGACACTGTGTGGTGTTAGCTGGGTTGGATGGAGAGGCCTGGAGTGTTGGAGTGTTAGTAGAGCATGTTCAGGAAGATTGGTGGGATGTTCAGGGCACTGAGTGAGGAAACATCTCCCTGAGTGGAGGTGGCTCTATTCAATGTGCAGGAGCAGGTGGACTGTAGCAGAAACAGGGGACACTCATCCTATATCTTCTCTCAGCTTTTTTTCCCCAAGATAATGGGATTCTACTGCCACCATGATTGAACTTCGACCTTGAGTCTTTCAGTCTTTGGGCCTAGACTTGCACCTGCTGCTTTTACTGGGGCTAATGGACTTGTGGATATAGATAGTGGACACCAATAAGCTGCTTATTACATTGATGTGACTTATTGGTTTGTTCTCTGGAGAACTCTAACTCAGGCATCACAGAAAATTTATCCAACAAAAGATGACCCACTATAGCTCTTCTAAGCAGAAAGTTTTTTTTAAATGTAGAAGTTTAATATAAATAACAAACATTAAAATACATAGCATTTGCTAATTAGAGAAGCTGAAGATAATAGATGTGTCATTTTCCTAAGAAAACAGAGATCCTCCACTAAGGGCGCAGACACCACAGCATGTGAACCTGCTGGGAAGGATGCCAGACTGGTGATGATACCTGCTTCCTGGAGCACCTCCACGTGACTCAAGTCCTCATCTGTTTCACCTGTTTGCCTGCAGGTATCATTAATTCAAAAATCTCCCTGGAGTGTCCTCCACTGACCAATTCCACAGGAAACACCAGAGGAAAAGGAAAGAGAGAATCTCTCCCAGTTCTGAGAACCTGCAGCTTGAGGAGGCTTTAAAATGTCCTCAAGTGTGCATCCAAGCATTATCAGCACATTTAGAGTCATAGAAAGAAAATTTCCAGATAATGCTACACAGAAACAGAAGGAGGTGGAAACCCGCTAGTATATGTGGCTTTCTGCCTTTTTTTAATTTGAATTTTCAACAAATAATGCACATTTCTTAGTTCTGTGTATTATTTTGGTGATTTCTTAAGGATATAGTCACACTCTGGTGGTGTTTCTTGTGGATTTTCAGGCTCAGTGATGAGATGGTGCTGACCCAGCTTTAGTTCCCCTGACTGCCTGCAGGGGACAGAGCCAGCATCACTGCAGGGCCACTGAGTACACTAGCACTACCAGACATCTCTCTCGGGGTCCCAGAGGTGCAGGGGCAGGGGTCTGGGGCAAGCTTCCCTCCCCATCAGCATCCTGCACTGGACATGCTGCATCTAATTGCTGCCCACAAAGCCACAGTCCTCCTCCTCACCTGGCTACTGTGAGAAAACACCTGGATGAGCCTGCAGAGCAGAGACCCTGGGGACCTCTTGCTCTTCCCCTGAGCCTGGCAGGGCTAGCTGGGTGGTGACCTGAACAGAGCCCGGGGGCCTGCTCTCCCCCAGAGCTGAAGCAAGAGCTCCTGCTTGACCCATCTGTTGAGAGCCATGGCTGGTCAGAATGATGCCTGGCATTTGCCAGAGGGAATGTGTGAAAGGTGATGCCAGCGAACCATTGAGATAATGATTTGACTTAAGCTATATATAATTGCTGTGATGCTGGATTGATTGTATTGTATATTTGACCTTTACTGTATGGCAATGGGGCAACTCTTGCTGCCTCTGGTGCCCACTGCTTTGGAGTTCTCGCACTACTTTGGAGTTCTCGCAAGGATTCCTGGAGGGTTTGCGTTGGTTGGGGAAGGTCCGGAGGAGGGATTTGCAGTTGGTGTGGTGTGTGGCTGGAGGAGCCGCGTGGGTGGCGTGAGAGATAGGTTCCCGGGGAGAGTGTGTGGAGTGTGTTGGTGGAGTTCAGAAATAAAGTTTGTTCCTGCTTGAGTGGCTCGTGATTTGTGCACAGCCAAACTGCAGCATTTGGTGGCCCGTGCGGGGAACACCTGAGGGTAAGTGATAAGGTAAACTGCTCACTCCTGAGGGCAGTGTGAGAGGATGAGTGACCATTTAAAGATTCTTCTTTCGTTTGTTTCACTTTTGTTTTAAGTTGCCAGTCCCTGGAGATGGGTGGGATGGAAGAAAAACCACTCACATCTGAGGAAAAACTATTTGCATCCTAGCAATGAATTTTCCTCTTAAAATTGCTTCCATTGTGTCCCATAGATTCCAATATGTTGTGTCTGTGTTTTCATTTATCTATATGAATTTTTTGACTTTCTTCTTTATGTCTTCTGTAACCCATTGATCATTCAGTAACATATTGTTCATTCTCCAAGTGATGTAGGATATTTATTTCCTTCTTTTATCATTGATTTCCAGTTTCATTCCATTATGGTCTGATAAGCTGCATGGTATTATCTCCACTCCTTTATAATTTCTAAGAGTTTCCCTATGGCATAATATATGGTCTATTTTTGAGAAGGATCCATGTGCTGCTGAGAAAAAAAGTATATCCACTTGATGATGGTTGATATATTCTATATATGTCAGTTAAGTCTAGGTTATTAAGGTTTCTTTATTCAACTTTTGTTTGAAAAACCTGTCCAATGGTGACAGAGGTGTGTTGAAGTCACTCATAATTACTGTGTTGTGATCTATTTGTCTCTTGAACTTGAGGAGAGATTGTTTTATGAATGAAGCTATCCCATTGTTTGGTGCATAAATATTGATAATTGTTATGTCTTGTTGGTGAATGGTTCCCTTTAACAGTATATAGTGTCCTTCTTTATCCCTTTATATTAACTTAGGCTTGAAGTTGATTTTATTCTATATGAGTATGACCACTCCTGCTTGCTTCTGAGGACCATGTGAGTGGTATGATTTTCTCCATCTTTCACATTCAGACTGTGTGTATCTTTTCCTATCAGATGAGTCTCCTGAAGGCAGCATATTGTTGGATCTGTTTTTTAATCCAGGTTACTAGCCTATGTTGCTTAATTGGTGAGTTTAAGCCAAATATTTAGGGTTACTATTTATATATGGTTTATATTTCCAGTCATATTTATTTATTTATTTAAATTTGGCTTGTATATCCTCTTTGATTAGTTTTTTTCCCTCCTTTACTGAGTAACTTCCCATTGTTGGTTTTGGATGTTGTTTTTGATTTCTCTTCTTGTAGTATTTTGCCAAAATGATTTGCAGAGCTGGTTTTCTGGCTGTGAATTCTCTTAACACTTATTTATTTATTTATAAAGAGAGAGAGAGAGAGAAAGAGAGACAGAGAATTCTTTAATATTTATTTTTTCAATTTTTGGCAGACACAACATCTTTGTTTGTATGTGCTGCTGAGCATCGAACTCGGGCCGCACGCATGCCAGTCGAGCATGCTACCACTTGAGCCATGTCCCCAGCCCTTAACTTTTATTTATTGTGAAAGATTTTAATTTCATTGTCAAACCTGAAGCTTAATTTTGCTGGATACAATATTCTTGGTTGGCATCCATTATTTTTCAGCAATTGAAATGCCTTGTTCCAGGATTTTCTTGCTTTCAGCGTCTGTGATGAAAAATCAGCCATTAACCTAATTGGTTTACCCCTGAATGTAATCTGCCTCCTTTCTCTTGTAGCTTTTAATATTCTCTCCTTTTTCTGATTGTTGGATATCTTCATAATAATGTGTCTTGGAGTTGGTCTATTATGGTTTTGTATGTTTGGCATCCTGTAGGCTTCCAGTATTTGGAAATCTGTTTCATTTTACATGTCTGGAAAGTTTTCTAAAATTATTTCACTCAATAAATTGCTTATTCCTTTGGTTTGGACCTCTATCCCTTCCTCTATCCCAATGACTCTTTTTTTTTTTATGATATCGCATATCTCTTGGATGCTTTGCTCCTGGTTTCTTACCAGCCTTTCTGAGTTGACTAGACTATTTTCAAGTTGATATAATTTATCTTCATTATCTGATATTCTGACTTCTACTTGATCTACTCTACTTGTGAGATTCTCATTTGATTTTTTTGATTTGCTTTATGGTTTTCTGCATTTCTAGGATTACTGTGTGATTTTTTTTATAATCTCTATCTCCTGGTATAGTTGATTTTTTGCATCTTGAATCTGTTTATGTAATTCGTTTTCAAAGTGTTCTTTCATTGTTTGGATTTGCTGTCTAATGACTTCTTTAAGATTACATTCCATCTGAGTCAGGTATGCCTTGATGTAACAATTTAAAAGGGGTCATCGAGGTAATACCTGAAGTAATATATTCTTATTTTGAAGGAGAATTAAAAGTTGTATAAAATCAAATTATGACCTTTTGCTTACTAGAAAAAATACATTTGCTCAATTAATTTTATTGCTCTGTAATTTAGAGGGACCCTCACAAGTAAATTCAGTTTCCAAAACTGCCAGACAGAGTACTGGTCTCAATTAGTTCAGCAAGAGAGCCCCCTACTGGAACTTAAAATTAATCATAAAAATTCGAAGGTGTGGTAGACACAGGGCCAACATTACAGCTCTGTCTAGTCGCTTCTGGCCTAAGAATTGGCCCTTACATATAGCATCAGCTAACCTAGAGGGAATTGGACAAATCTTTCAGCATCCTCAAAGTGCAAATTATGTCCATTGGGAGGATCCTGCTGGGAACAATGGAGTTTTTAAACCTGATGTGTTAGAGTCCTTACCAGCAAACCTATGAGGAAGAGATATATCAAGAAAAATAGGATTATTATTAGTAATTCCAAATTCTCTGAGATAATTTGATGAAATTAATCAAGGGCTTCTTCCTGCAGATAATGAGGGAACTTATCAGGGAGAGTATCTGCTTACAAACCAGTCTCCTCGACAGAGATTAGTAAACACTCCAAACCAAAATTTTTACTAGGATCCCTGAGTGTCTCTCTGATCCAAAAGACAGCAGAAAATATTACCTGGCTCACAGAAGAGCCTATATGGATTTCTCAGTGGCCAATCTCAGGGGAAAACCTTAAGATAATTAATATGTTAATTGAGGAACAACTTCAAGCTGGTAACACAGAATCAATATTTAGACCTTGGAACACCACCATTTTTGTTATCAAGAAAAAGTCAGATAATTGGAGGTTACTACAGGATTTAAGGGCAATAAACCATGCAATTCAGCCTAGGGGCTCATTGCAGCCTGGACTTCCTTTACCCACAGCAATTCCTTTAAATTATAGCTTAATGGTAATAGATCTAAAACACTGATTTTTCTCCATGAGGTTGCATCCTAAGGATTGTGAAAAATTTGCTTTCAGTTTCCCAGCAATTAATTTCAAAGAACCTGTTAAAACATATTGCTGGAAGGTCTTGCCTCAAGGGATGCATAATAGTCCTACTTTATGTCAAAAATTTGATGGTCAAGTGATAGCTCCTATAGGAGATAACTTTCCTGATGCATATAATATTCATTTTATGGATGATATATTATTGGCTCATGCTAATCCGGAAGTACTTTCAGAAATTTTTACTCAGTTAGAGGCTTCACTTACAGCAATGGGTTTGTTCATTGCTCCTCAAAAGATGCAATATTTAGGTCAGATAATTCAAGGACGTACAATCCATCCTCAAATCTACAGATAAAAGTTAAGTAATTACATACCCTTAATGACTTTCAAAAATTATTAGGATATATTAGTTGGCGAAGGCCATCCTTAAAATTGACTACTTCTGATTTAAGTCCTTTATTTCAGATATTGCAAGTAGATCCTTCTCCAACCTCTCCATGCAGCTGACAAAAGAGGCTAGTGCAGCTTTAAAAAAGGTTGAAAGTGCAATTAAAATTCACAGCTTACTAGAATTAATCCTAATGAACTAATATATTTATTAATACTTCCAACTGTACATACCCCAATGGGAGCTATATGGCAAAGACTGGGAGTTATTGAGTGGATTCATTTAGCCCACTTTCCCCAAAAGACATTAATCCTTTTCATGTCTCTATTGCTCAATTAGTAATTAAAGGTAGAACAAGAGTTTTACAGTTAATTGGATCTGAACCTGATATTGTAATTATTCCATTTTCTGTTCATCAAAATAATTGGATTTTCACTCTTCTAGTTTATGGCAAATAGCTTTTGCTGATTTTCCTGCTCAGATATAAATTCTTTGCCCTCATGATAAAATCATTCAATTTGCATCAATAACACTACTTATGTTTCCAAAGATTCTATGTGCCCAGCCCATAGATGGAGCCCTATCAGTGTTCACTGATGGTTCAAGCTCAGGTAAAGCAGGTTTTTATAGCCATGTTCACACAGAAGTAATACAAACCTCATAAACGTCTGCCCAAAAAGCAGAGCTACAAGCTCTCATTTGTGCCTTAAATTACTTTACAAAACAGCCTATTAATTCTGAAAGCATATATGCAGTCAAAGTTACCAAAAATATTGAAACTTCAGTTATTGTAAATACCTCATCACAAGAGCTATTTAAATGATTTCATAATCTACAAAAGGTGGTGCAAATGCAAAAATACCCATGTTTCTTAGGACATATATAGCTCACACTAATCTTCTAGGACCTTTAACTTCAGGTAATGACAAAATTGATAAATTGGTAGATGTCTCCATATGATTGTGCACAAGTTTCACATTCCTTGCATCACCACAGTGCTTCTAGCTTACATAAAAAATTTAATATCACCAGAGAACAAGCTTGTCAAATTGTAAGTCACTTCCCTAAGTGTGTTATTCACACTACATCTCTGCCATCAGGGGTAAATCCCCATGGATTAAAACCAAATCAAATATGGCAAATGGATGTAACTCGTATTCCTCAATTTGGAAAAAAAATGTTATGTACATGTAATAGTTGATACACATTGCACATTTATTTTTGCCACAGCATGTACAAAGGAAAATACTCAACATGTAATTTCTCATTGTCTAGAAGGCTTTGCTGTGTTTGGATGCCTTTTACAGATTAAAACAGATAATGCAACAGCTTATGAAAACTCTTCTTTTCAACAATTTTGCCAAGAGTTTCAAATTGACCATAAAACATGAATTCTTTAAAACCCCTAATGTCAAGCCATTGAGGAATGAACTCATTTATCAATTAAGCTGCAATTACAAAAATTAAAAGGGGGAATAGGTTTATGACTCCCCATAATAGCCTCAACCATGCCTTGTTTGTTTTAATTTTTAAATTGTGACACAGAAGGTCACACTGAAGCTGAGAGACATATGTCTTCCACAAAAACAGGCCGTTTAGGCAGAATTTTTGGAAAGACTTACAGACTGGTCAATGGAAAGGCCCAGATCCAGTGATCATGTGGGGCAGAGGTCATGCTTGTATTTTTCCAGACAGTGATTTCCGTCCTATCTGGGTGCCTGAACGTGCAATCCGACATGGGAGAGATAGAACCAAGATTCAAGCGACTGAAAATCGACCTAGAGAAGCCTCCACTCAAAAGGAAGAGATATCCAAGAAGAATGAAGAGGAACCAACATGACCCAGCTGAAAAGCTGATCTCATGTGAAGAAGTGAAGAAGCTGACAACACACACTTTGCGAATAATTTAACTCCTAGGAAGGAATAAGACTCCATTGATGATGGTAGCTTCAGTGATTGCCCTGCTAGGATGTCAGGTAAAAGGGAGTTGAGTAGACACTTACTGGACATATTTCCCAGATCCACCCAGGTACATCCAGCTGTATGGACTGGAGAATCTATTACAGGGTTTACTAATGACTCATTCATGATGGGAGGATTTACAGATACTCATATTACTCCCAATCATGTGACTAGATTTAATTATTCTGGCTACAGTGAACAATTACCTTTGTGTTGGTCTCACGATAAACATGCTGGCTGTCTGAGAGTATCATTTGAGGAAAAGACAGTGGTTGGGAGACCTCAATTGACTAATCATACTATTTATGGAGACTTAAAACCTTACACTAGATCAGTGATTAAAATGGGACTTTCCCATAACAGACCAGTCAATTCTGCAAAACCTCCACGAATACCTCACTGTCCAAATAGTTCTACAATTGAGATTTGCACCTTTCCTAGATGGATAGATTATGAAATACTTTTCCAGTAAAACATAAGGTGTCTAAAGACAGTGGGTATATTTTAGACTGGTCTCCAAAAATTGATGAGACAATTACAAAAATATTCTGCTATGACACCTGCAGGATTTGTTAGCAATATTTTGACTTACAGTGAGGGTGGTATTCAAAAAGATTTTTGGTGCTTAATTGCTGTCTCAGAATTCTTACATTTTACAGACAAGCCTTTACCAAAATTTGTTGACAAGAGCTGTAACGAGGGGTCTTGCTATGGCTTATGAGCCTGTGTCCAATCTCCTTATGTTTTAAACATTGGAAATGTAAAAGTTAAATGGATAGATGAGAGATATGTTGTAACATGTAACAAATGTAACTTAACCAACTGTATTAGTAGGTATAATAGAGGAAAAGGAATGCTGGTACTTCATCAGCCCTCTTTTGTTTTATTGCCTGCTAATATTTCAGAGCCATGGTACACTGATGCTGGTTTTCAAGTCTTACAGCAAATTCATACCCAGCTAGTGAGACCTATATGTGCCATTGGAATTATAACTGTGAAGTTTTGGCCTTGGTTTCTTTCATTGCATCTACTGTCACAGCCTCAATAACTTTATCTCAAAATATTCAACATGCAAAATTTCTTAATAATTTATCCCAAAATATTTCCAACGTTCTGCACACTCAAGTAAATATTGATGAAAGGATCGAGACTAAGTTAAATGCCTGAGAGGCGACTGTTATAAATATAGGTAATGAACTTTTGGCTTTAAAATTTAAAGAAAAGCTTAAAAACCACACAAGTTGTAAATATGTGTGTGTTACAGCTGTCAAGTACAATGCTTCTCTCTGGGATTGGGAGAAGGTTAAGAACATTGGTTGTTTATTTGGAAAAATAATAATAATAGTTTGAATCTTTTGGAACTCCAACTTCATATCCAAGATATTCAAAATAATAGAGCTGATTTTCAGATCCTTCTTCTTTGGCTAATCAAATATTAAAGGAATTAAATGGATTTAACCCTGGAAATATTCTTAAACACTCAGCCTGGTGCATTATTAGATTATTCTCTTTGCTTTTAATTCTTATTTTTGTTGTTGTAATTATAGAATGGCAAGTCTTCAGAACGAGAGTGCAGAGACTTGAGAGAGTAAATCATTGCTTGCTTTTTAAAAGAAAAAAAGGGGGAATATGTGGGAGGCCATCCTCACATGTGATTTGAGTTACCTCCCTGGCTTGGTGAGAGGCACTTAGACACAGCTGTATCAGAGCTATTCCCCACCCTTTCCCAGGTGGAGGACTTGTCCTTCTAGAGGCATGTCTGGCCACTACCCTGAAGACCCAGTCATCACCCCTGACCTTGGGATGTTGCCCCCCTTAACCTTCACTTGGTGGGATTTTCCCTGGAAGTTTTTGTTCCCCAAAAAGTCAACTCCCTGGAGTGTTCTCTCTCTCTCTCTCTCTCTCTCTCTCTCTCTCTCTCTCTCTCTCTCTCTCTCTTTCCCTTGCTAGTCTCTTCTGTAAACCTTGCCACCGCATTAGGTGGCTAGATGCAGGAGCTAGGAGAAGCCATCCTGGAGCTGGTATTAAAAGTAATAAGAGTCTTGTCTGTTTAATTTAAAACTCCCTAGCAATTACTCATGAATCAAACCTTCTTTCATTAAGCCAGCGCTGGTCACTGACAGAGTGTGAATTAGAATGGCTTCTCAGAGCTGGTAGGCATGTTTGCATATGGAAACATCTTTGCCATCTCTCATCCAGAGTTCCTTGCATGCAGAAACCTGCATTTCAAGTGTTATCAGAAAGGTCTGATGAGTGGATTTCCATGGGATTTTGTGGAATTGATCTTTTCAGCAGTCCTTGTTGCCTTCTTGAAATTGGTGATCCTGGGTGAAAGGATTCTCTTGTAAGTCAACATTGTATTTTGGGCCTGACCTCAGCTCTGAATGTGCTTGCTGATAGTAGTTTGGGAGTGCAAAAGCAAAGCAGTCTCTCAGTAGCTTCAACATTCAGGATCTCATTTTGTTCTCAGTGAGCACATTGGGGTTTGTCACTACTTAAACTAGCATGAAGAACAACTTCTTCTCAGAGGAGGCAGTTTCTCTTTGAAGTGTCTGTACAATTGGTCAATGCGAGTTCAATGCAGGCAGGCACTTGCATTTAAAGTGAATTCTGTGACAATAAATTGAGCAATGGATCTCAATCAACCTTGGGGAATTGCTCTTCCCAGTGGACCCATAATTCTTCTCCAAGTTGCTGAACTTAGGTCCAAAGGCTCTCTTGCTAGCACTTTTTGCATATGGGTGGAAACTGTGCTCTGAGTGTGCTTCCTGAAAATATTTTGGAAGTGCAGTACAGAAGAATTTTGGCAAGCAGTTTCCACATTATGAAATGACTTTTATCTCATCATGCCCATTGAGCTTTGTACCTGTCTGAAGTAGCCTTAAATCCAACTGCTTCTGAGAGCTTGTAGGCACAGTTTCCATTGGAAACAACTGTGCTCTTAGTCATTGGTTAGTTGGATGCTTTCAGGTACCTGCAGTTTCAATGAGTTTTTAGAAGAAAGAGACCAAGGGAATACAATGAAACCTTAAACAATTAATTTCCTAATCAATGTTGGTGATGCTAACCAGAGTGGACTTTTGCAATGGTACTTTGTCATGTTTTTGCAGGAAAAGTGTTGTGAATGTGCATCCTGAGATCCATTTGTAGGGGGCAAACAGAAAATGTTTGTGCACAAAGTATCTTTGTTCTTAGTGAATACATGGCAATTTTTCCCTGGTTGAACTTGCAGGAAGCAGAACCTCTTGTCAGAGCTGATGGCACAGTTTTACTTGGAACCATCTACACCCTCAGTAATACACAAGTCATTACAGATGTGCTCATACAAATTCAAGATAGTTTTCAGAATCCGTTGGAGGAATGTATTCCAAAGAATCTTTGAGGAATTGACCCACCCAGCAGTTCCAACGCTTCCTATCTGAGCAAGTGCTCCGAGGTACAAGGGCTCTCCTGCTAGTGCACTTTGCCTGAACTGTTTTCTGAATGTGCTCGATGAGAAGAGTGTGAAGTGCAGAAGAGAAGCAGGGTGTGCAAGCAGCTTCAATTGCAGGATGTAAAAGTGTTCCTAGAGAGCACATTGGGATTTGGGCCTGGTTGAACTAGTAGGAATTGGAACCCCTTCTCAGAGCCAGCAGTCACTGGCTTTACTTAGAAGTTTCTGTGTCTTGTATAAAGCAGAGTTTGTTGCTCGTGGGCACCTTCATTTCCAGTGAGTTTTAAGAAAAATTTGAGAAAAAAGATTTCAATGAATCTCTGGGCCATTGGTTTTGTCAACCGTCCAACGTTTCACATGAATAGTGGTGATGTTAGGTCCAAGGGCTCTCTGGGTAGCACAATTTGCACTTTGGGTGTAAAGTGTTGTCTGAACATGCTGGCTCAGAAAAGCTTGAAAGTGCAGAATGGAAGCATTTTGTGAAGGCAGCTTCCAATTAAAGGAACGGTCTTGTTCTCTGTAAGCACATTGGGTTTTGTTTCTGGTTGAAGCTGCATGAAGCCGAACCGCTTCTCAGAGCCGGCACTCTCAGTTTCTCTCTAAAGCATCTGTTCCATTGGAAATTCAGGTTCCCTGCATGAAGGCTCCTGTGTTTCTATTTTGTTTTCTGAGTGAGTGGGAAACATTGATTTCAGTGAAACACTGGCAAATAGATTTTCTTCAAAAGGCAGCTTTCCTCTTTAAAGTTGGTGATCAGAGAGACAAGGACTCTCTTGCAGGTACACTTTTCCTATTGGGCCAGAAGTGGGTTCTGAATGTGCTTGCTCAGGAGATCTTAGAAGCTCAGAAGTTAAGTGGTTCATGCAAGCAGCGTCCACTTGTGGGAGCAAAGAGGGTTCCCAGTGAGCAATTTGTGGCTGTCCCTGGTTGAACTAGAGTGCCACAGAATGACTTGTAATAACTGGTAGACAGTTTCACTTTGAAGCCTTTGTGCCACCAGTAAACCTGTTTGTTGCATGTGGGTCGCTTCATGTCATTTACCACTAAACTCATCCAAGTCCAGCATAACACGAAGTTCACACATTGTCAAGGAAGGCTGTGCTTGAAACCTCAGGCCCACATGGGTGTCTTCAGCTGTGAGTCTGTAGCATTTCCTCCTGGAGGCCTCTTTTCCAGTGATGCTGCTGCCCTGCCCTCACCAGTTTCCCTCCATTTCCCATCTTTCCTCTCTCTGATCCACCCTTCAGATCCCATCCTCCCTTCAATATCTCCTCATCCAGGAAGCCTGCCCATGTGCCTCCCACTTGATTCAAACTTCTCCAGTGCACTTGTTGTCAAAGCAGGGACTCTGAGGAGAGAGATGTTCTCCATTCTCCACACTGAAATCTCTCAGCAGGGAGGACTCCTCCATTCTTGGATGGCAGGGCTGTGATCACCTGGGAAGGTGGAAATAGGAGGCTTCCAGGGGGCTGGTAGTGTTCTTATCCAGGGTGCTGGTCACTGCAGTGCACTTAATCTATGGACCTCAATAGCTATATGCTGGAGATTTGTGTACTTCTGCATCTGTATGCCCACAGTTCTTCATGTGGGGGAAAAAGAAATGTTCTCAATGTTTGCTTTATATTATATTCAACTAGTAATTTACAAACCTCAGTGGCCCATCTTAGCCCAGAGCCATTCCATCAGCCCAGGGCCAGTGGGTGGTCCAGCGGTCAGTACTATGTACAGCTCCCAAGTGGCTCCAGTGTGCAGCTGAATTTGACAGTCACTGTACCATAGGATTTGCCCTTGAGATTAGAATTCATTGACTTCCTCTTATGTCATTTGACTGGTCAGAATGTCTCATTAACTATTCTGTGAAATCTTCAAGTTATCAATCTCTGGTCATTTATACACTCTGATGGCACCTGGTTCAACAGCTTGTTGTTGTGTGGGGTCGGCCATGGGCAGTCTGGGTCACAGAGAGGGACAGGAAGACAATAATATGGAATGGTGGTGTAGAGAGTAAGGGGTGGGGCCAGAGCCCACACTGTGGTTAGGGTAGGGAATGGATCTGAAGAGACTACCTTGAAAGTGAGCTCTGGCTGCAGTTAACCAGGAATCAGAGCCTGGAAATGGAAGCCATGACAGGGCTTCTAACTAGAAAGGACACATCCTTCTGGGCTGAGGTGGAGGTCCAGCCAGGCAGAGGAACACAGAGAGGATGCAGGAGAGGTGGATGGTCTATATCACAGAGCTGCTCCAACATAATTTCTTAGAGAGTGATTTTTTTTCTTCCTGTAATTGTTGGTAAATACTAATTCATTCACATGCATCTGAAAACACATTGTTTGTCGGAGAGCCTGCTCGTCCAACATAGGCAATGATGTTTTGGTTGATGTGGGCATTCTAAAAGGAGGTGAGGTTGGTGCCAATAGAGTGTGTGGGCACTCAGCCATTGGCAAGATTGCTTTGGAAAGTGAATCCTCTAAATGTCATTGGACTGGCTTTTGAAAGCTTGTGTGATTTGGCTAGATGTAGAATTCTTCCACAGCAATTAAGCATGATGTATATTCTAGACAGCATGGTCGCTGAGGGGCAGGTTGGGGGTGTGGAGCTGTGAGCATTAATATCTATCATGTTTCTCACCTTGATTTGGCTACCTTCAACTGGTGACTGTGTTTTGCTACTGCTGAGGAATACTGAACAAATCTCTGGCCCAGTAATCCATTGCTAAACTATGTCACCAGCAAAAAGACATTGAGTGAAAGTGAGGACCAGAAGAGCCCAGGAACAACCTGACAGCAGCCTTGAAGTCCTGAGCTCTGGCACATCATATGCCAACTCAACTGGGTATCAACCTTGTCTTCCTGGGCTCTTTAGAACTGTGTGCCTACAGGTGCCCTCAAATTTCAGAAGCAAATGCAGAATGATAGAATATGCTCTGAGGACATTTTTCTAAGTCTTATTTGAAGAACATCTTCACTGGAATGAGTAGACATTCGGCATTCTATTGTCCTTAAAATTTCATGAGATTCTACCCCTACTTGGTAGGTTGTGTGAAAGAGACTTGGCCTGAATGCATTTTACATGCCAAAACATGGCTTGTCTTTTCTCCTAAACCTATAAGGGCAGTCAGAGCAGCCAAGGAGAATTAAAAACAGGAGTAAAATTGCCAAATAGACTGGGATCATTGCACACCTTTCTAGAACCTTCTGTCATGCTCTGGCATCCCTGAGATTAAAGTGTGGGGACCCAGTGATCCAGATTTGTTATCAAGTAGGTTTCTTGAGAAGCAATGCTAGAAAACTCCAGGTGGGAACAGGAAGTGATTAGGAACTGGAAGACAGGGTGTACCAGCCAGTTGTTGCACTGAGCAAATAAGCAGGATACTGCTAATGACTGATGGGGGTCCAAATAGATCATGCTACTAATAGAAGCCCTCCTACAGGGTGAGAGACCTGGGGGGTTCTCCACCCACTCCTGCCAGCCATGGCAGGAACCTGCTGCTGGCCTTCACTATAGGCAAATGGGCCATGGTGCTGGGGGCTGGAGGTCAGCTGGGGTGTGAAGAAATGGCATAGTGCTGGACAATGACATCCAGCTTTGAATCCCCAGACTGGGATCTTTAGCATGGCAAGGACAGAGACTGTGATCAATGCAGCATCTACTTCTCAGCATAGTGCCAGGCACACAGCAGACCTTCAAGAATACCTGTGGAATGCGCTGGCTCTCCCCAGCCCTGCTCCAGGCCTCTCAGCTGCGCTCTCTCTGCTAGTCCTGTGTGTTCTAGTGTATTCAGCTCTTGCTTCTATGTTTTTCACTTTCTTGAATTTTGTCCTCTCTCTCCACACTCCTGTGGTAACTCTGCCTTCTTTCCAGGTCTGTCTGGTGGGGCTGTGGCATAGAAATCTCATTTCTATCACAGATGGAGTTTTTAAACTAAATAAGACAGTGCTTTGCTGCTTAGGATTATCTTCAGCTTAACGTGAGGTAGAAGGTTTGAAATTAGGATTGTTCTCTCAATCTTAAGACATGTAATCCCTGTGCACAGACCAGGAAGTGCCCTGGGAAGAAAGGCAGTTGTAGGTTTAGAATCAGAGACCAGCATGAGAAGAACACTTTCACTGCTTACTAGACAATGATGTTGGGTATGTTCTGTAACCTCTTGGGGCTTCAGTGTTTGCATATCTGAAATGGGGATAGTTGTATAGCTGACTTGAGGAGGTGGGTAGAGAGAATCCTAGAAGTAGAGGAAGAAAACACCCGGCATCTGTGAAGCACCCCACCCCCATCATTAGCCTTTCCATGATTTTCTAAGCGTGTGTTGATTGACTGTTGGTTACAACATGCCTGCAGATCTACCTAAGGTCCCGTCTAATCCACATGGATGGAGAAGTTCACTTTTGCCCAGTTGCCACATTTTCAAGGACACCTTCTAATACAATCAGATCCAGGAAGCTGGGAGCCCTTTGCAGAACAAACAGGATCCACAGCAACGTTCAAGCCCCCGAGACAGAGGGCTTCTGCTGGTGTCCTCATGTCCTCATGGGCACTGCAATGCCTTTCTCCACCAATGTTTATTGAGAGCCTGGTCCAGGCCAGGCCAGATGAGGATGTGGCAGAGAATGAAGCACCTGCCTGACTGGCTTGTAGGGGACTCAACAATCAGGGACAAGCTCTTGGTGCAGAGCACTCTTCTAAACACCTTAATATAAAAGTTTCCTCATCCCTCAATCATTGAAGGAGGAACTGTGCTTTTGTTTTCCCCATTTTCCATAGGTGGCAACTGAGGCACTGAAAGATCAGGTCACTTGGCCAAGGTCATGGAGATAGCACAGAGGGAAGTGTGGATGCAAACCCTCCCATGTGGCTCCAGCTTTGGGCTCTTTATCACCCACATCCTGCAACCTCTAGATCATGCTGTGGCCCCTGTGACTTCTCTGTCACCAAATAGTGATTCTCAGCATGGCCTTTCACAAGTCCTCTTCTACCTCAGACTACCTGTGTCTCACACAGAGTTTAATCAGATTCCTGGACCCCACTGGAGGTCCTGGTTTTGCCAATCTGGGGTAGGGTCTGAGAATGTGTGTTTGTAACAAGGTTCCAGGTGATCCTGAAGCTGATGGGTCTCAACACAGGTGACTTTCCCCCACCTCTGGGGTCATTTGACAAAGCCTGGAGAACTTTTGTGTTATCACAAGTCAGGGGTGCTGGTGCACATCTCTGGTAGAGGCCATGGGTGCTGCTGAATGTCTTCACTGCACGGGGAAGACCTCTGTAGACTAAGAAGGATCTGGCCTGATGGGCCAAGGGTGCCAAGGTGAGGAACCCAGTGTGGAGTACAAGCACATGAACTTGGGTGTGTGCAGGTATCGACTCGGGGCTCGTTTCAAACGTGGCTTCTGTCAGTGCAAAACTCCAGCACTGGGCTGGAGATGTGGCTCAAGCGGTAGCGCACTCACCTGGCATGCATGCAGCCCAGGTTCGATCCTCAGCACCACATACAAAACAAAGATGTTGTGTCCGCCAATAATTAAAAAAATAAATATTAAAAAATCCTCTCTCTCCCTCCCTCTCTCTCTCTCTCTTTAAAAAAACAAAAGAAAAAAACTCCAGCACCTTTGAGTGGCAGTGTTTCTAACAGGCTCTGCGCAGGGATGCTGGTGCTGCTGACCAAGGGACCCCACTTTGAGTAGCCAAAGTGATGTGGAGTTCTTACGACACCATGAACTTCTCAGAAACGCAAAGTGGACATCTCCTGCATTAGTTCAGAAGAAAAGAAACTCTGAGTTGGAATAATTCCTTTAAACTCACCTGGTTTCAAGTTTGCCTTTAAAGCAGTGCTGAGACAGTGGGGCCAGGTGGGGGAAAAATCTCCACTCCTCTCCTAGCCACAGGTAGAGGCCTGCTGAAAATGAGGAGGGCACAGATGTGGGTGAAAACTCTCTTGCTTCAGTCCCCAAGCATCCAGTCAAGTCTATTGTCACCTGGAGTGGTGGCTTCTTTTCCAGGGCCCATGCTAGCATTGGGGTTAGCATCTGCCTGACTTTCAGTTCTGTGCATGGAAGGTGGGAAACTGGCTGCTTGAGACATGGTTGCTCTCTTGGGAGAGGGGTATGGGAGAAATGACATGATGCCCAGCCCTCCAGAGCCTGCACCCCTGCCCCTGTGATAAATGGCAGCATTAACAAGATTTGGTTGAGAGGGTCCCCACAGATTTGTGATTTCCTATGTCTGCCAGCAGATGTCACTATGGCTGGCATAACAGAAGGCCTTTCAAGAGTGAACTGAGGGGGGAGCAGAGAGGGGAAAATGGCATCAAATAGAAGCCAGAAGTCAAAACTACCCTTGGCCTAGCGGGCTATGGTCCATACTATTTTAAGAATGGGGACATTCTCCAATAAACCCACTATCAGATCATGCCATTGAGGTCCAGCTTCTGAGATTTAGGCAGAAACTCTCCAATGAAACACAAAGTTCCTGGCTTCTCTCAACTGAGAAAGTCCCAGGTTTTGGCTCCTGGCCTATTTTTATCATGAAACATTTTCTTGAAGGACACAAATACTTTGCACTGAATAAACATATATTTGATGTAGCTTACCCAAAGACATCATATTGATGGGTTTTAAAAATTGATCCATTTTAAAAATTCAGCAGCTTATTCTGAAATTCCTTTGCTATACATATAATTTTACCCATTTTTGACAATTATTTGATAGGATGTCATGGATATTTTAATTGTTGGAATTTGTATGTGTGTGTGTATCTGTGTGATTTGGAAAATGGGCATAAATTTGGCATTCATCATGGGCCATGTTAGTATATACAACAGCTAACACATGAGTAACAATAATTATAAGTCACATTTCCTTCCTTTAATCTTTCCGTGAAGATGTGCCTTCCATGTGTAAACACAAGTGTTTTCAAAGGTGACTCTCTGGACAGATCTTTGGACTCAGGTGGTCAGTGTTCCAAACTGTGCGAGAAAACAACAAATCTGATTTCACAGACTTGGCTGTCCTTAGCTCTGGCCTCCAACATCATTCCCCTTCCTGGCTGTACAACCTATGAGTCTTGCCAGAAAGGAAGAGCCATGGAAGACTTTAAGGAGGACAGCTACAGGATCCTCTTTGCTCCTAGCCTCTTGAGAAAATAATAAAAACAATAACGTCAAGCAAACACATGGTCTAGAACCTTCTTCTGTAAATAATTAGTATTTAACATATTGATATGGATGCTGTGGTTCGAATTTTATTTCATTGAGTTTGTGTGTTTGTGTGTGTGTGTGTGTGTGTGTGTGTGTGTGTGTATGTGTGTGATTCTGAAGAATCAAAGCCAGAGAAGAGAGATAATTCTATTAGGTGCATCTGGGTAAAACTTGACCTCCTTTCCCAACAGGGAAGGACCTGAATTCAATGGCAGAGCCTGTTTGTGGTGTAACCAAGTGTCTCTGCAGCATTTTCAATGCTAGAGCATCTGTTCTGAGAATTTTAGTATAGCACCTAATTTTTTATCTTTGCAGCAACTTGCAAATGTGGGTGTTGAATGAGGGGTATCCATCAGAGGAGAAAAGCCATTGTTTTGGAGAAGGGGAATGTCTAAAGTCTTGTTAGAACAAGTGGAATGAGGTCACTTAGGACTTCAAGGAGAGACAGCAAAAGCAGGTCAGGGATGGATATACAACAAACCTCAGAATTTTTCCTTCCATGTCAGGAGGTAGCAGGACATTGGAGCAATGCCTGTGCATCCACTGCTCAGTTCCATCTTGGGGGCAGACCCAGCACTGCAAGATGATCAGGGACAGGACATAGGAAAGCCATCTTTACTGCAGATGACACAACTGAGCATCTGGCTCATCCCAGAGGATGGGGGGAGGCAGATGCAAGCCAGGCTTGGACGAACCTATGGAGTACCATCAAGTGACCAACAATCAGTTCAAAACTCTATTGTTCCTTAGAAAACTTAACTTGGAACCACCATTTGGCCCAGCTACCCCACTCCTCAATCTATACACAAAGGACTTAATATCAGCATACTCTAGTAACACAGCCACACCAATGTTTATAGCAACTCAATTCACAATAGCTAAACTGTGGATACAACCTGGATGGTCTGCCGAGGATTTAAAAAAAGTTGTAATATATAAACCCAATGGACCTTTACTCAGCATTAAAAGAGAATATAATGATGGCATTTGCATGTAAATGGATGGAGTTGGAGACTATCATGCTAAGTGAAGTAAGCCAATTTTATAAACCCAGAGGCTGAATGTTCTCTCTGAGAAATAGATGCTGATCCAAAATGGGGGGAATATGAGAAATGGAGAAATTTTGGCCAAAGGCGAGGGAGGGGAGGGGAGGGCATATGGAGGCAGGATCATGGTGGAATGAGATGGACATTATTCCCCCAGGTATATGGTAAGTAACAAAGGGTGAAATGCTACAGGCTACATCGGTCCAATTAGGTAATGAAAAGTTGTGTTGCAATAGTGTATAATGAATCAAAATGAATTCTGCTGTCACATACACCAAATTAAAAAAAATAACAAAAAACCCCTATGGTAAGAGAGCTTCCAGTCCTGGAGCACAAACAGTGCCAGGGGCCTCTGGGATAAGAGATAGAAGCAAGCACAGAATGATACATGCCCCTGACCTTACTCATGGAGAATGGAATACAGTCACATAATAGAGGTAGAAAAATGGTTCTGAGTGATATTTTAATGCAGATAGCAATTGGTTGTTGGTGTTCTGACCCACAGTAGTCATTTTACAAGCAATGCCCATCCAGTGCTCTGTCTTGCTCTGGGCCACCACTCTCCCTGCCTGTCCTATGTCACAGTGTCCCCTATAAGCAAGGAGAGTGGCAGGCCCCTTTGCTGGAGCCCTTTCCTCCTGGGCAGCAGTCCCATGCCCCTGGCTGAGGAGCCATTTCCCACAGAAAAGCCCAGCATCCAGGGATGCATCCACAGGGTCCAATGGCCATGAGGGGCAGCCACAGGCCTCACACCTAGGAAGTTGGGGACAGGTGAGGAGGCTATTTAGTTGCTGTTCCACCCTAGGTCACCAGCTGAGCTGACAGCCCCGCAGGTCAGCTGAGTGGATTTTTATTTGCAGGGTCCTGTTCAGGATGTGGTGGCCTCAGCAGTGTAACCTGTGCTGCGGACCTCAGAGGAGAAGAGGTGGCCTGACCCGCAGGCCCCCTGGAGAGTGGGAGGGCAACAGAGGAGCCCAGTGTGACCTGGGGAGCAGGAGGCCAGTTTATTTTTTTTATTTTTAATTTTTATTTTTTTTAATTTTTATTGTTGGTTGTTCAAAACATTACATAGTTCTTGATATATCATATTTCACACTTTGATTCAAGTGGGTTATGAACTCCCATTTTTTACCCCGTATACAGATTGCAGAATCACATCAGTTACAAAGGCAGCAGAATATAACAGACACTAGTATGGCAATATGTAAATCAGGAGGCGAGTTTAAAAGAGAGACCCGCCCAGGTATTTCAGGTCTCACTGTCTCTGTGTCTATTTTTTCTGTTGCACCTGTGAATTTTGTTTTAAGTCCTTGCTTTAAAACCCTTTCCTGTTTCATTCTGTGTACCTGACCCATCATTTTAAAACATGTTCCAAGGTCACTTTTTGTGTATACATGGGTTCTGGGGATTTAACCCAGGGCCCTGAGCCTGTTAGGCAAGTGACCTACCTGAGCTATACCCTCAGAGACCCCTGTAAATTTTTTTCCCCTCAGCCACGGGGTCTACGTTGCCAAGGCTGACCTCAAACATTCCTTTTGCCTCAGCCTCCCTGGTGGCTGGCAAGACGTAATGAAACAGAAGTAAAGGTATCAAAGAAAATGATCATCTGTTTTCAATTTTCTGTGATTTGATTCAAGTGGTAAAGTGGTAATATTTATTAATTAATGTATCAAATAGATTCATAGTTGTTTTAGAGTACAATTAGGTGTCTTCAAACTTTAGGCTACATGGGCACATTTGGGAATGGTTCCAGCCATTCTCTCATCCTTTGGGTCATTCCCCTCATATGTCCCGTGAAACATTTTCTATGTGAAGCTTAAAGAAGAAGAGAATATTCTGTAATGAAAACCTAGTGATCTTTGCAGTATAATATTTAATGGGTTCATTCAGAAATCAGAAGTTGTATTGAAAGATATTTGCATGAGCCAAATAAAACCTATTTCTAGGAGTCCTGGTGAAGACAAGGTTTTATCTTTATATGTCTCATTCTGTGTTTTTTTTTTTGTTGTTGTTGTTAGAATGAAATTCATAAGTTGGCAGAACATTTTATCAGATGTGTAACTAGATGCCATTGAAATTACCAATTTTAAATGGTGGACATTTTGTACATGAACACTGCCAGTTTGCACCTTTTTTAAAAACAGGTCTGAGCTCAGGAGCCCAAATACCAATGGTTAGCTGGAACATGTTCTTCAATTTGGCCTATCCGTCAGTATCCCCTGAAGTCAACTGTTCAATCAGCTTCCTTACTCCTGCTCCCTCACTGGCTTTCATAGAAACCATATGCTGTCTATGAATCAGGGACACCAGTCCCACAACATTGTGTTCTTTGAGTATCCAAAGTCCCACTTTTCACTTCGCCATGCCTGACACAGGCAATAATATTTATCAGCAAATGTGAGATTTTCAAAGATCCAATTCTATGTGCTCCTTTCCCAAAGAGCCTTAGGCAGGGATATAGCATACATAAATAGTAAGTAAGGGCCATAATTTTTAAAATGTCATCCATTGAATAGTTGGCACATGTCTGAGATAATTTTTATTTTGGAGGAGGTATTATTTAATAGGGAATTTCAACAGCTAAATAATAGTGAAATGAGAAATCTTGCATCCATTGTATTCTTTGTTTCTGATGATTTTTATGAGTAAGGATAAGATACTTCCTTGTTCCAATGCAGATGTTGCCCACTTCAGGAATGGATGTGCGATGTCTCCTGCTACTTGCATGTCTGCATGTTGTGCTTGACATGAATATCGTAATTGGTAGGTGGCAGAAAATCAATACTGAAGTTAAGCTCTTGTGTTCTAGCAGCTGTGCTGAAGATCCTTGGTGTGACACCTTCTGCAATCCATGCTTCTCCGTTCAAGTTTCTTATTAACTTCCTGGTGATGAGCATCATGGTCTCCTGGTCTTTGAGAATGGCAAAGCATTGCTCTGTGAATGTGGAAGATGGTCATGTGGAAGGCTCCAGGGAGGACAGCTCATTGATCATGTACTCTAATCCATATGCCTGTTTAATGACCTGTTTTTCTTCTTTTTTTAAGGGAGTCAGTGCCCTCAAACACTTCTGTGCAGTTGGGAATGCAGGCTTCGGCTTGACCTTGAAGGAAGCATTAATGATTCATTTCTAAAAGACATGAGAAGAGAAAAGTGAGCCTCTGGTATCATGCATGTTCCTTGCATTGCCCATGGGCTAGAAGAGAGAGAAGAGTTGCTTCATGAGATTTTATCTCCTTTTTCCTGAAAAGTTCCAAACAGAGGTGAGTCCCCAGCATGTTTAGACACCATTTCAGACACCTTTCTTGACAGAATTGAATCAGAGTCTCTGATGATGGGGAAGAGCTAAAGATGGGTTTGCTGTGAAATTTCTATTTTGTTTCTCAGGGCCTGAGTCAAGCCAGCCATTGTGCTGTCAGCACATGAGCTGTTGGTCAAATGTGACGAAGTGGTCTTGCTTTATGAAAACATCACCCTGATTCAGTGAGCCAGAGGCAGCCTGCAGTCCCTCAGTTTCCCCGTAAAGGCCGATTGCTGTGGATGGCCTCTGGCCTCATCATGCAGCCCTGCTCAGAGTAGGGGATTGATGGTCCAGGCAGATCTCTAGTTCCTTTTAACCTTTATTGCCATTGGGCCACCACAGAGTCCTTGGACTCTACCTGGTCTTCTGGCCTGGGTCAGGGGATGTGAGGTTTGGAATTCCCCTCTGTCGCAGGATCCCTGGCCCCCAGCCACTTGAGGGCAGGTACAGCCTTCCATAATTGTGTTAGAGGGGGAGAATTCTCCCACCCATCCTCATACATGCTCATTCCACGTTTTGTAGCTTGACACCTGAGGACCTTTATTCATTGACTTAGTGGTTAGTGATGATGGTTACTAAGACTAAGTGACTCTTCCAAGGTCACATCTCTTGCATGGTAGGGCTAGGGCATGGATCTTCCTAATTGATTTCATGGGACTTTCTCATGGAAACTGTGAGTTCCTCCTAAACACACATACTTCATTTGTAGTGTCAAAATTGTTGGCACTGCCTCCTTGGCAAGTGTATCTTGTCTTCTACTTGGGAATTTCACAAATATTTTCTTTTGGTTTGTGGAGGTCATGCAGAAGGGATTTCACTTGAGATAGCCCAAACTAGAAATACCAGTTGTCTTTTTCACACATGGATGTGTGTAGTGAACATCCCTTTCTGTGTACTTGCAGGAGTTGCTCCTTTGAATTTGTTGAAGAATGGTTGGCTGGGGATCAAGGTGACAAGAGATGGATATCAATGCTTGTCAAGTATTCTGAGGTAAAGAACATATTCAACATGTGAAGACTTTTCTATCTAGTTCCTATGGCTCAGTCAGTGACCAGTCAGAGGATTCTTTCTGGTAGACTCTTTGGAGAAGATTTCAAAGTGGCCTGGTCTTAGCCTGTCCAGGACTGAATGAAAGCTTGAATGGGAGGTTCTTGTCATTTCAAGCACTTCCATGAGTCTGTCTTCTGTTCTCTTGTATCCAAACAGTTTCTAACAGGAAAGGAGAACAAAAATTGAAAGTATGGTAATTGGTATGATTATTTATACCAATGTTATTTCAATCATCTTTGTATAATACAAAATTAACTTTCTGCTAGTAAGATTTCATATATTGAGGAAATAATGAAAATATTGGGATGGGGGGATGAGGATGTGCAAATCAAATATTTTTGAGCACCAAGACCTGTTTTTTTTTTTTTTAACTTAAATAATAAAGTGTCAGAGGACCACACCTGCCATTCAGCCTCAACAACCTCCAGGTCCAGCCTCCAGGTGGCCCATTTCATCAGGGTGTGTGGGACCACAGTGTCCTGGGATGAGAGAGCAGTACCCAGGGATGTTGTCATCTCACCGAGTAGATATTGCCAGAGACAGTGGGGAGGTAGTGGCACATAGGAAGGGAAGAGCTCTTAGGATGGGAAGAGGGGACCGCTTCAGGACTCAACGGACATGGCAAGAAGCTGCTGGACATGGTACATGCCTGGGACAACTGAGTGGGGCAGATCTGTGCTCTGTGTCCCTGTACCCTCCTCTGTAGCCTGTGTTGGCAGCAGATCAGGGAATTAGGGCCAGAAGTGCTCCCAGTAACACAGGCACCAGCCCACACAGTGTGTTCCTAGCCCTTTCCCCAGCTGGCCTGACTTAGTGCTTGTCTTGCCTCAGGGCTGAGACCCTACAGTCATCAGGGCATATCTGTGGCCCAGATCTAACCTGCATGGCCAACATGCTCAGACCTTCAGCTGGGTCCTAGGCCTGCTGCAACCAAACCCTGTCAACTGGGTGGCCGACAACAGAGGAAGGGTCTTCCGTTGAGCTCCAGAGGCTCAACACAATAGGTTTTGGGCTGTCCCAGTGCCACAACCCCTCCCAGGTTTCTAGGGGAGTGTCCCCCCCAACTCTATCAGCCCTTGCTCACTCTCTTACTGATGCCCACAATCCTTGGTTCACGTATGGGCATCCCCTCCTGACTCCATCCTCACATAGGCTGTATCCCCAAGTCTCCTTGGTCTCTGGGTCCAGACTCTCCTCTTCCTATAAGAATATCAGATATTGGATTTGGGCCCAGTTGGCACTGTGTTCCATCATGTAAGCTCTTAGCTTCACTGTGCAAAGACTCTTTTTCCACAGAAGTTCGCACGACTTTTGGGTAGCTAAGAATTTTCAGGGGACACTTTTCTAATGAATACACTTTCCTTCCTTCAGATCTCTCCCCACTGAGCCTTCTTCTCACCCTTGTCCTAGTTCCTTTATGGTACATTCCCTCCTTATGGCTGAGAGAACCCAGTGACCCCTGGATTCATACATTCTCTTTAATCAACAACACACTGCAGAATTCTCCATGGGACTGCGGTGTTTGCATTGGAACCCACCCCTTGACCTCTAAAAGTGGTCTAGACAATTGGGTTTTCTCCCTCCCTCCTGAACCTCTTTGATGCCCTTTGAAGTAAGTTATTCTTTTGGATTTCTCCCACAATAGGCACGTCCTTGGATCCCCTGCAAGAAAGTCTTCCGGCCTGAAGGTCAGATGTGTCCAGATGTTGATTTGAAGTATATCAGCTCCTAGAAGCCCTCATCCTGGCTGCAGTGTTTCCTCGCCTCAAAGCAAGAAAGTGCAGTTGGCCCTGCACCCATTCTTCTGCATCCATGGTCCCCACCAGCTGGAAATTTAAACTGTCAGGAAAGGAGTTTTGTCTCTCTGGACAGATACTTCTCTCCTAATTGTTTCCTGGATCTTACAGTGTTACAGAGAATGACACTGCCCTTTCATTGTATTAGGTGTCAGAAGTCATCTAGAGATAATGGAAGTGCTACAGGAAGAAGACATGCAGCATTTAGATGAAAATACTCTACAATTTTTGTAAGAGACTTGAGCATGTGTGCATTGGTATTTTTGGCAGACTTGAACAAATCTCCCTTGGATTTCCTATGATGTTTCTGGTTTCTGGGCTTGGGAGTGTTCAGGACTTGAATGTGAGTTAGCCTCATGGGGATGTGGTAGGGGGGCAGTCGGAGCTGTTGTGCAGAACCTCAGTGATGGCTTGAAAGGCCACATGCAACACTGCAAGCAGCAGATGAGAAGGGAGCCCTCTCCCCATGTGTTTAGCTTAACTCTTGTCTTATCCAAAATCATGACTTGTGAAATGTTGCAGAAATGGAGTCATGCCAAGAATTTGGGATGTTCTGGGGAGCATGGGCTGTCATTCTATTCTGTCTCTGCATTCTGATGTGTTAGTAGGTGGGAACTTGAAGATGTGCTTAGGCCATGGATTCTCCTTCCCTGGGAAGGGGATTCTCAAAGCGGTCCTTGTCCCTGTATCACCTGCTTCCCAAGGAGGAGACAACAAGAACATTCTTACAAGTTGGCCCCCGGTCTTGGTCTTCCAGCCTCCCAAATTTGAGAAATAAAATCTTTGCTATGAATTCACTGTGTCTTGTATTCTGTCATCACAAAACAAATTATGTAAGATGAGTCAATCAGCAGTCTCCCAAGTGTTTACATTGTGGTAATCAACACCAAATATCCATTTTGTAATTGAACCATTTTGGAGTGCACAGTTGAGTGGCATTAAGCATGTTCATGTTGGTGCATAGGCGTTGCCACCATGCATCTCCAGAACTCACGTGGACAAACTCTTGCCATCATTACTGAATTCTAGTGTGCTCCCAGGCCCAGGAAAAGAGCATTGTACTTTATCTTTTCACGAAGCTGATAATTGCGAACTTGAGATAAGTGAAATCCTACAAAATTTGTCTTTGAACACCATCATTTTCAAGGGATGCAGTTCACCCCCACTCGTGGGCATACCAGGTCCACTACCAACTCTGTGGGTTTCTCAATTGCACTCTCAGTGACAGTGGTGACTGTGTACCCATGAGCTGTCTGTCTAGCTCAGATACCACCATCTAGGGTCTTGGGTTCCATGCAGCCTGTAGGTCCCCTCCTCCTGCAGGTCTCTACAGGCCAGTGTGCACGGAGGCCCTGTGCCTGGTGGTTTCTTTAGCTGATTACAGGATGTGTCCACTGTATTGTGGGTCACGATGGACTATAAATAGAAGCAATGCCTGGATACTACTGGGATCTGAGTGGGCCCAGCCTGTGTGCTGAGAATTGATGTGACCTCCTAATTAATGAGGCCCCAGGATACCAGAGGAAAGGGCAAGTCCAGAGCCAGCAGAAACTCAGTGTCTCTGAGAGAACTTTTGGGGTGGGGGAACAGGAAACATTAATGTGATGACTCAGATGCAGAGTCACGTACTTTGAATCCAGGTAGAGGTGATCAGGAGCAACCTGGGTTGGTGTGTGGGGCTCTGGGAAGCACAGCAGCCTGACCACATGAGGGCATCTGCTATCTCTGCATACAGTGATCTGGGTTTTCTTCAGGTCTCTCAACAATTCCACATAACACCAGCTCTGAACCCAGAGTCCTGGGCACTTAGTTGAGGCTCAGTCAGCTCCCACCTCTCTCTACCTGACAGAGCCCTCCTGGATCCCTCTGCACTCATTACATTGAAGATGAAAACATGGAGGGTGGTACCGTCCATCAACCAGAAGTTCCCAGACACATTCCACTGTGTCATTTGTTCTTGGCACCCAAATAGTTGGGGTGGGCCACAAGCACCCTGGCATCCATGTGTGGGAACCATAGCAGTACAATCAAGAAACAGGAAGGAGAGGGGTCGGACTGATCAGTACAGATAACAGGGCATAGTACAGAGTGGAATGAAGAGTTCTCACCCGGGGTGATTGTTGTGATGTGCAGAAATGCTCTGCTGGTGCTGGGGTGCCCCCATGATTCCCGGGGTCTTGAAAGGCTGCAGATGCCCCCCGAATGTTTCAGATACACATAGTGGGATGCCCATTGCCAACTATTTTCCTGTGGAAGAAGTAGGAGACCCCCTTATTGTGGAGGTGCCATCGAGGAGACAGTCTCACTTCTCTGAAAAAATTGACAGGAAAAAAAGGGTATGTACCTGTGCCCAAAGGGCTATATATGCTCCCATAATTTGGTGGTGACCATAGTTCTACATCCATTAAGCACTCCCTCACCCACTAATGTCCTTGTGTCCTTGAGAAATGTTCTCCCTTTCCTGGTTTTCCTGAATAGAAATCCTCTTGCATCTTGGGTGAATAGGGTTATGGGTTGTGCAGAGGGTGTTGGTCCACTGAGCATCTTATAGACTGTCCTTTATGGAGTCTAATGATCCTCATTGGGAAATGAGGCCAGGGTCCTAACTGTGGTTAGTGTGAGGACACCCTGGATTCAGCAGAGGGAAATGAGAACAAGGGAAACTCAGACGTCCCTTCATGGCCCCTGAAGTTGGAGGACTTACCCCTTTGTTCCTGGGATCAGGAGACCTCATTTCCTCGAGGACACCCACACTCAGGTGTACGTCTTGAATGTGAGGTCCTTTCTGGGGCCCAGGGCTATTGTTAGCCACCAGGAATGACAATGATCTCCATGCTCAGTGGAGCCAGTGTTGCCAGGGATGAGAGTCCATGGTCACTCCTTGTCCAAAGCATCTCACGCCAGAGGCTCCCATCCCTAGCACTCCTGTCCTGAAAGGAAGCCCCTCAGAGGCAAGGTGGATCCAACTACCTCCCATGTGTTCACTCATCACCGTGTTCCAGAAGTCACCCTAGTTAACAGTACTGATGAGCTTGGACATGGCTCAGAATGTCACCCTCATGAGCGCTACCCTGCTGTAGCTGCAGATCTGTGGCTGTAGAGACACAAAATCTCAAAACACATGCACTTGAAAGAAAAGAGCAAGAACCAGAGCCCAAACAGGCCAGGTTTGGCAAGGACAGCTGGAGTGCCTAGGTTGGGACTCAGAATTATGTCAGTGTGGTGGCATTGCTGTTGGCACCAGCATGATAACAGAGAGACAGCCCTGCTCATTTTTGGGAGCAGTGTGTTGGAGAAGGCAATAGAAATTGACAGGCAGGATTGAGTCTGGCCCTAGGAGGAGGTTTGGTAAAAGGCCAGTGTGGGTTGGAGGGCCTGGGCAGATCAGAAGAGGCCAAGGCACACCCCAAAGCCTGGAGACTGCACTTGATGTCCAGGGTTGTGAAACACCGCCTCCCTTTTAATTACTCACAACTGAGAGCAAGAGGCATTGATAAGTTCTGATTGTATGCAGCTGCATCCAAGGTGGCTCGGCTAGGCCACCTTGTTTCCTTGTCTCAGGAGGCAGGGAGACCAGGCTCCACTGAGGGTCAGCTGGGAGGATCAGAGTCTGAGTTAATTCCTGTGTTCCTGGTAGGATCCATGTTGGCTAGCCTCAGGGCTTTTGTGATGAGAGGAAAGGTGATTGTCATGTCTTTATCACAGGACACACTTGCTAAATAGATTTGTTTGTTTTGAGGATGGAAGGGAGAGCGGGAAGTAGTGCTGGAGACAGGGATGCAGACAGGGGTCATAGACTTGGCATAACTCAGTCTTGGAGATGATATTCCATCACCTGCATCCACTTCTATTCCCATGAATCCAGAGACAGAGTCTGAGTCCCCTTGAGGTGAGGTGTGAATTGGTTCGGGGCAGCAGGATGCTGTGGTACTTCGGAGGCTCTGTGAGACTCCCTAATGATAGACGCACTTGGGCCCTTTTTAAATCTTAGGAAAAGCCTTGGGAAGTTGTAATGCAGAAGGGAGCAGCCTTTGCATTTCAGTCACCTCCAACTTGCCATGGTGCAGAGTGGGAACTGCAGCCACGATGGGATGGACATTGGCCACGTCCCTGTGTGGGACACAGGCCTGATTGAGTTGGAGTGCATTTTTTGTCTCTCCCCTTCTTGTGATTGTCCCATCTCTACATTTCTGCTTTAGCCACCTGTGAGTCCCATCTCTGGTTTCAGAGAGAATACAGAGTTTTAAGGGCCAATAGACACAATAAACCCTAGAGATTAGATGCTACCCTGCTTTCCAGAAAAGATTTGGCATGCCATGAGTGGCACAATGATGGGACCAGGGTCCCAAAGCTGGTGAGAGGGATGGACTGGTTGTGAATGCATTTGTGAAGGCTCCAAGCTGGAACTCTAGTGGCACCAAGCTGGGCAGGTGCTGGTGGGGGTATTTGGGTATTTGTTGGTGAACACATGTGCAGTTTATGTGGGTAGGCATGGGGGAGAAATCAGCAGCCTATAGGGCTTTTGAAAGTGGTTTTATGTGAAAAGGGGCTCAGGTATGGGGAGCACAGGAAATGACATCATTGCCTTGACAATGGATCAAACAGAACATGGAACCCTGGTATCCAGTCACCCACTTCACTGACCAAGGCATCCGAGCTCACTTGGTTGGAGACACTGGAGTGAGAAGGATGTTCTCCTGTTGTTTCAAACCATGCTGAGCCTCATGCCCCCAGGAATCTCAGGGGAGTCACCTTGCCCTTTTGGGGGAACACTGGATGAGGCTTTATCCTAGATGCCAGAGCCTCTGGAGATTGTTGCAGAGGAGCTCAAGAGTAACACTGTGTAGCACAGGGCAGGTGAGACCAGCATGCCCTCTAGTCTGATCCCTGATGAGTGGCCCAGGACTCCTATTCTGACTCTGTGTATGTGTGTAAGTGTGTGTGTGTGTGTGTGTGTGTGTGTGTGTGTTTGTACTGATGAGAACTGTCCCATTGTGCTTTGGCTCTAGTGTATTGGGATAAGTCATTTTTCTCTTTGTCACCATTTCCATTTTTGACCCCACCATTCATGGTCCCAACCCAGGTTGAAAATGATCAGAACATGGATGAGCCCTGCAGGGTAGAGAGCCTTGAACCTTACAGGCAGGACCAGCTTAGGAATGAGCTCCTGCCTGTCATTTCTGGGAGAAACCTAGATTTCAGCAGCAACATGAGGTTCATCTACTGGGATGTCATCCCCACCCAGCAGGTGCTGGACCTGCTGTTCCCAAGGGTGTAGCCCCCTCATGCCTGGGTCTTAGGGATGCCATGTACCTCTCAGGGACCCAAAGGTTTGTGATACCTAGTGAGGTAGAGAACCACGCTCATAGTGGAATGTTAGCCCCAAGTGGGATGAGTCCTGGAGGTGCCTGCTACAGCATTGCAAGAGGAGTGAACTCCTCTCAGGCAGAGTAACCATCCTGACTCCAGCTGGTCCACAGAGGTCTGTGGAGCAGTCCACACACACTGGGCACCACAGCTCAATGGTGTGCACTGAGCTCACTCCCAGATGGACTCAGTGAGGCCAGGTGGTCTTTCTGGTGTGATGTTGGCTTCGTGAAGAACATAGTTCTATGCCAGAGGCCTTGGGCAAAGCATTTTTGTGTTAATAAAAGACATGTTAGTTTCCATAGTGAGACAAAGTTTATTAGTTGGGATATAGCTGGACAAGGGCTTTGGAGTTGGCAGCTCCCACACCCAGAGAGGTATGTGGGAATCATCAGTTTGGGCTCATTCACTGATGAACACGGAGAAAGCACCCACTGTGTGAAGACATGTTTCCAGTCATGTTTCATAATTCAGTGAAAAATGGGGTGCAAATGACTGCCATTGTGTCCCTTTTCATGGGGATCAGCCTTAAACCACAGGTGCCATGAGTGCATATCCTACATGTGACAGCATCCCTGACTCCATGAGGCATAACTGCACATTGTCCTCTTTGGTGAACATGGTAGACCCCTAGACCAACTTCAACATGGAATGGGCTTGGGGTCAAGAGGGTGCTCTCCTGTTTCCAGAATGGGGATCTTCAAGGTGATTTGACTTGGGAAGGCTGAGGAAAGACTGTTCTCTCCAATTCTGTTGCCTGCATGCAGTGTAAGGTGTGGGGCTTCAACAGTAGGAGGGGTAAGGCAGGGAGTTGTAGGTAGACTCATGATCCTCTGGGGAAGCCCGTGGGACAATGGATCCCACCACACTACACCTCCCAGTCCTCCCCCAGGGCCATAGAGATGTGGTCTGCACTCATGGGAAAAGAGAGGTCCATTGCTGCTCAGGGGGACTCAGTGAGAGCTCACAGAGAATGAGGTAGCATTGCAGCCCACGCCAGGGGGTGGGGTGTTTCTTGAGCCCTGAGAAGAGTGGGCAGGAGGACAGACACTCCTGGAAGGTGCATTCCAAGTTGGAGAGCACATAGCCAAGAGGAAGAAGAGTGTCAGGCCTGCCCAGAGGAGGCCTGTAATACCATGGATCTAACGCTCCTTCATTGAAGGTTCTTTGCCTAGTGACCTGTCCTGTCCTTGCCAGTACAGGCACTATGTCTTGTTTGGGGTGTACTGGTGTGTGCAGAGCCATGGAAGGTTCAGGAGTATAGGGTCAGAGTTTTGCTCTGGAGGCTGTGGCGAAGGAGAGGCCAGGGTTTTGCTGACTCCACACCTGCCTCCCCACAGTGCCTCACCTTCCTTCCCGGGGACCTGGGTGGACTTATACACTGAGGCTTTCCATCAGCCTCCAGGCTCTCTGAGTCTGCAGCTGCCGCTGTCATACATGTGGCTCCTCCTGGGTGGCTTGAACCTGGAGCTCCAAGCACACCACCTGCTGGCCCAGATTGAATATGGCAATTCAAGCCAGGCAGAGCCTGAGAGCCAGGCGGACTGGGGTGAGTACCTAAGGGTATATGAGGAAAGGTCCGACTGTTGTCCCACTGTGGGGAGTCTGTATGCCTGGTGTTGGGCTGAAAAGAAGGATAAGCCTTTGTCCACTCAGGAAGTGACCCCAGTCTGCAAAGACATCCTGTGTGGGCTATGGGCCTGAGTTCTTCCTAGCAGCAGGGGTATTGTCTGCGAAGCTCAGGGCAAGGCAGTCATGTTGGCATCTTTTCTCTTCTAGCTACAAGCTCAGTTCCTGTGAAGGCTCCTAAGCCAACCCCAGAACCAGAGTCTTCTCCCTGGTAAGGGGCAGAGCTGGAGTCTAGAAGATCAGGGGTCTCCACTAGGTACTCCTCATGGCCCCTGCCTCATTCACGTCTACCTGAAAAACCAAAGTACAACAAAGTATAAGAGCATCCTGGTGAGTCTTCAAGCAGGGGAGTCTCCTGGGAGCCCACACTGGGGAAGACCGAGTCCACAGCAAATACCTTGGACTAGGCCTGTGTTCTTGAATTGGAGCTTCTGGAAGGTCAGGAAGGAGAGAAGAAAATGAGGAAGATAGACTTCGGTATTAAGAGCTTGACCTGAGAGGTGGGAGAGCAGCAGCATGCCAGGTCTGGGTGGGAGTGGGCCTACATGTTTTGGGGTGTGCAGCCAGAAGTGCAGGAGTGAGTGCTGGGTTCAGAGGAGGTCATAGAAATATCGAAGGTACAGGCCATCCTCTACTGACCTTGGTATTGAGGAGGAGTTTATTGAACCATGGAGGTTGAAGCAGAGGATTTGGCAGTCATTTTCTTGTGTGTGGGAGGGGACATGTTGCTGGTTGAAGGGAAGGGAGCCATTGTAGAATGATTAGGGTGGGTAAGTGTGGGTCACAGACAACTGAGGGCCTTGGAGGAGCCCATTAGGGTCCTAGTTTGCATGTATGTGAATAGAGAGTTAGTGGCTCTCTCTGCAGAATTTTCCTGGGTGTGGAGTATCCATCATGAGACTCCAGTGTCCAGCTGCAGGGGAGCCATGTTTAACTACCACAGCTGCTGGGTCCATACCTCCTGACACCCCAGCAAGCACTGACACTCTTGAGGCCAGCAGCTTCCATGCCTATCATTACAGAGTCCTGAGTGTGTGTGTTGTGCCCTGGCTGTCAGGAACAAAGCACCTAAGGTTTGTGCCTGGTCCACAAAACAATGCAGCTGCATCCCAGACCAGAGCAGGAATATGGAAGCCCACTGGACCATTCCTCCCATCTTGATGGGACTAGCGTGTGTCTGTGAAAAACCTGTTTGGTCCTTGTTCCTGTCTCCCTGTAGGGAATAGCAGGTTCAAACAAACTCTTGTACCAAGATTGGGCTAGAAGCACATAGGAAGAACCCACATGATCACATGAAGGCCTCAGGTAGCAGGGTACGAAGATGACGCCCTTGTGTTGAGAGCTCAGTTGTCTCTGATTGTTCTTGAGTAGCTACTCCCAAACTTCTTCTCTGATGAGCTTTCTCCAACCCTGCTCAGGTGACCTGTCAGGACAGGGCTCCAGTCATCATTTGCAGGGCCTTAGATGCACAGTTGCTCCAGCAGGAGGATCCAGAAAACTTTGAGCTTCTGCAAATAATCTCGAACCATCAGAGTAAGTGGAACCATCAGAGGGTAGGGAGCAGTGAGTCACAGTGGGCTCAGGATAACTGGCAGCCGAAACACAGTGTGTGTTGGCCCAATGCCCAGGAAGATTATGGTAGGATTTGTGCACGAAACAAAGTGTAATGATGGGGCATAAATCTGCAGGTTCTTCATGTTCCCCAGGGGCTGTCAACCTGCCTACCATGTGTTCTTTCCTTTGCCTGAGGAGGCATTGCAAAGCTATTATCCATGAGGGGCCAAGAAGAGAGGCTTCTTTGTCTTGTGTCAAAGAAGACAAACACAGGGTGCCTACTTTCGCAGCCTTTCCTGACTGAGACTATTACATGAGAAAAGCAGTTCAATGAGGAATCATTTCTGGCTTCCAATCTTTGTATTCATTGCAAACTGAGTCCACTTAGGACCAGAGGACATTTCTAGAGAGAAGTGTGTGGTAGAATAGAACTTTTCACAACTTGTAAAGTCTTCTTGGAGAGAGAGAGAGAGAGAGAGAGAGAGAGAGAGAGAGAGAGAGAGAGAGAGAGAGAGAGAGAAAGAAGAAGAAGAAGGAGGAGGAGGAGGAGGAGGAGGAGGAGGAGGAGGAGAAAAATGAAAATGAGTTGAAGGAGGAGACAATGAATAAAAGGTCAAGATGACTATAAGAAGAAGCATGGGGAGAATATGAAGAAGGACAAGAACAAGAAGGAGAAACACAAGCCAAACAAGAAGTATAACAATAAATCGATTAAAAATGTGAATGAGAATTATACTGATGAGGAGGAAATGAAGAAGTGGGGAACTCAAGAGAACATATTGCTGTGGATGGCACAGCCCTGCTGTGGACATCCTCCACCCACGCCCAACACACCTCCAATCCATACCCCTCAAATTAGCATAGTCCTGTATGAGTGGATGAATCCACTGGCACGGTGGGGGCACCCACCATCAAGTGCTTCCCCCAAACCCACCTGTGATCATTGCTGCAGTGGGGAGAAAACCTTCAACACATGAGTCTTTGGGGGCCAATCCAGATGCAAAGTCTAGCTGTTTCTCCTTGGCAGGTCCAACGTGAACTGAAAGGTTCTGGGGTGCAAGGGGCTATTTGCTTGAGAGGTGTTCCTGTAGTGGACCTCCTGTGCATAGAGGGTCCTCAGGGAGGAATAAGTGGGGAGTCTTTGGTGGAACAGTATCTGGATTCGTGGGCTCTCAGGTACGTGTGTGGGGCCTGAGCTGGCAGAGGCTCTCAGGTGTGGGGGATGTTGGGTAGTGTATTCCTTGAGTGTCACCTACCACGCCTCTGCCCTTGCCTCTCCAGAGCTGAGGATCCCTGCTGATGGGAACGTATATTACACCCTGGAGGGCAGAGTGGATTATAACTTTCTTCTTCGGGAAACAGCTGCCAGCAGGTGATTCAAGATCAAGCCAAAGGAGGTAAACAGCCACCTTCTTCAGTCTTTACTCCTGGTGCAACTCCACATCCTCCAAGGTGACAAGAACCTCAGGTTCTGGATGGAGGTGGTAGAACGCCCATAGAGCCAACTGACAGGCTGGGTGGGGTTCAGTTGCTAGGCTTTGCTGATGTTGTCATCCCCCACAGTTGTTGGAGCCTTCTGTGGCAGTGGCATCCAGGATCCCAGGAGCTGTGAGCAGCAGCTCTGCAGTGGCTGCAGGACCATTGTCCCAGGCCACCCAAAGCAATAAGTGCTGCATGAGAAAAGTCACCAGTGGCAGCTCCTTACTGCTTCACTCCAGTGAGCAGGTGGAAGACAGCCGCTTTGTTAATGTCCTCTTAGAGGGACAGAGCAGGAGGGAGACAAAGCACATCCTGGTAAGCCTGACAGCAGGGCGGTCCCCTGGGTGTCCACACAGTGGAAGGCAGGAGACACAGCAAATCCCAGGGCTGTGGTGGGAAATAAAGAAAAGAGAGGTCCGTCTTAAGGGTTTGACCTGAAGAGGGACTGCATCAACATGCCCAGCTCCAGCGGTGAGTGGGCCTGTGTATTGTGGGTTTTGCAGGACAGAAGTGCAGATGGATGTGCTGTGGAGAGACAAAGTCAGAGAAATGTCCAGGGTGCAGACTGCAGTGCCTAGAACTTGGTATTCTCAATGAGTGAGGTTGGAGCAGAGGAGGTGGCAGTGACTTGTCACATGTGTAGGAGGGGATATGTTGCTTGTGGCAGGGAATAGAACCTCCTTAGCATGACTAGGTGTGGGAATTTGGGGTCGGGATCATCTGGGGGGTCATGCCAATGCTTCAGAATGTCAGCCTTTGCATGTATGTGAACAAGGAGCTAAAGGGGTTCTTGGCAGAATTTCTATGGATGTGCAGTAGACACCCTAATGATGCAGGTGTCCAGCTGCAGAGGAGACGTGTTCAGTGACTGCCAGTGTTGAGTCAAGTACCTCATTACAACCAGACCTGCACCGAGCTTCCAGAGGCCAGGGCCTCTCAAGGCTATCATGAAGCCCTCAAGTGCACACTCTTGTATCTGAGTCTGTTTTGTGTAGTAGCAGTCAGGACCAAAATTTTTAGTGTAATGGCCTCTTTCACCCACAAAGGCAGCCTGCATCCCAGAGCACACTTGGCATGTAGGTCCCTGGCCCATTGCTCTATTCTCAGTGAGATGAGAGTGTGTCTGTGCATAGGCAGTTTGGTCCTTTGACCTGAGTGGAATGTGGCTCCCCAGGGAGAGGGGGATGGCAGACACAGGCAGACATTTGTACCAGTATTGTTCTAGTAGCACATTGCAAGAACCCAGGGGGTATATGGAGGCCACACTCAGGTAGCAGGATAACAAGTTGTGCCCCTGTATATATAGCTGAGATTTCTCCTGAATGTTTGACAACAGTCTTCTGGGTAGCTCCTCTAAAACCCATTCTCTGATGACATTTGTCCCACCCTGATCCAGGTGACCTGTCAGAAGAGGGTGACGAGCCTCATCCGCAGGGCCTTGGACCAAAATTTGTTGCAGCATGAGGATCTGGACAACTTTGAGCTGCTGAGAATGATGTCTGAGCATAATAGTAAATAGGACAACCAGACAGTGGGGAGAAATGATTCATAGTGGGCTCAGGATAACTCACAGCCAAGAGAAATTGGGCCTTGGCCCCAAAACAGCCAGAGTGTGGTGGGCCTGGTGCAGGAAACCAACTGCAGTGATGGGCATGTCCAATGTGGAGAGGTGCTCAAGGAGGCCTCAGGGGGTTGCTAGACCTCCCTAAATGTGTTCTCCCCTAGACTTGGTCAGGAAATGCAAAGCTAATATCAATGAGGGGCAAGGAAGAGAGAGGCTCAATCAATCAGCAGTTTGGTTTACGGCTCACTGATAAGGATGCCTTCAAATGAAGAGGAGGAAAACATGGGTCCTGATTGGAATCAGCATTTCTATGGACAGAAGCAGCACAGGTTCCAATCTATGGCCAGGATATGAGAAGTCCTGCCTAGTCACAAGAATGTCAGGATTGTAGCAAACAGGAACAGGACTCAGTGAAGAGGAAGTCAAGGCCAGGGGACAGCCTATTTGGGTTTTATTTTTTTAAACAATTCCAAGTCCTTTGTGCCTGGGTGCCCATCTCCTAAAGATATCAGAATGGCCAGGTTATTATTCCTTCCAGCATCAAAGAAGGGCATCTGAAGAACATAGACCACAATGCTGATCTGTCAACAATGCCAGTGCTCTTTCCTTTCTTGTGAGCCAGACACTCCTAGCCTCCACGATCCCAGCCTGTCTACCATAGAACCCCCCATCTGTCAGGCATGTAAGTGAGTTTTCCCATTTTCACACACCACCTCATTTGGGTTGGCTCTGTCTTACACATGAGGAAGACTGAGGTGAAAGGAGCTGGGCAAGGGGCAGTGTCTGCGAGTCTCAGGGACTTGGGAGGCTTCACAGGAGGATGGAGAGTTCCAAACAGCCTCAGAAACTTAGAGAGACCCTGTATCCAAGTAAAAAGGCCCGGGAATGGTTTCAGTGCTTAAGTGCCTCTGGTTTTATTCCTGGTAAAAAAATAAGCCAGTCAATAAGGAATTACCAAACTGAGAGTCTATGAAGGTGATTTCAGAAGGAGACACTTTCAACCCAAGCATCAGTTGAGAGCAGGCTCCAGACCAGGGAAGGTTTTTGTGTGAACAGATGTCAAAAAGGAGGACTAGCAGGGTACCTGGAACCCAGTAGGTGTGATGGCATCTATGACTTATGGCAAGAGGATGGCAGTGATGCTGGCCCTCTCCTAGATTTTGAAAACCTTGTTTTCATTGGAGAAGCTTTTTGGTGGTGGAATCTATTTTAGCAATCCTGGTCCAGATGATGTGCTGACTACCACAGGTAGAAGCCTATCCAGAATGCGGTGTCTGTTAGGCAGTCCTTCCTGACTGTGACAATGACAAAGAAATGAAGTCACTTGTCTTTGGTCTTGGTTTCACTCCTGGCCATTGACTGAGAACTGATTTCATCTTGTGGTTCTGAATAAAGGCTGCATCTGGGCAAAAGAGTGTGATAGATTTGAACTCCTCAGAAGATGCCCAATAATGGCTAGAGAAAGAAGGAGAAGGAGGAGGAGAAGAAAGAGGACACTCCTTAGTGGGGAGAGGATCACAAGATGAAGAGCAGGAGGAAGAAGAAGGAAAAGAAGGAGGTGAAACAGAAGGAAGGGTGGAGGGAGATACACAAGAAGAAGAAGAATAAATCATATAAGAACAAGAAAAAGACCTGGAAAGAACTACAAGAAAATGCAGGACAGAAAGAAGAACCAGAAGTAGAACAAGAACCAGAATAAAAGTACCAAGCAGAGAGCTCATGATGAGAAACAAGGGGAAGGAGAGCGAACCCAGAAAACAATAGAGTTCTCCAGGGCACCACCCTGCTGAAGTCCTCCCATGTAAATGCCCAACACACCTCTGATGTATACCACCTCCCATCTGTGTATTCATCCATGAGTGGATTCATCCAGGGCAAAAGGATGAATTCACTCACCATCCAATGCTTCCCTGAATACCCATGTGTGAGCATGGCTGCAATGGGGAGAAAGGCTTAAGCACAGGAGCCTTTGGGGGGCCAATCGTGATGCAAAGCCTAGCAGTGTTTCTTTGGCAGGTCCAATCTGCACTGAGAAGTTCTGGGGCCCAAAGTGCTGTTTCTATTGTCAGGTGCTCTTTTGGTTTAGATCCTGTGCATCATCTTCTCCAGGGAAAAATCATTGAGGGAGTCTTTGATGACACTGTAGCTGAATCAGAGGGCTCTCAATCTGGTGCAGGCCTGCTCTGGAGGAGACTCTCAGGGGTTGGGGGTGTTTTGTGTTATAATCCTTGAGTACCACCTAACAATTCTCTCCACTTATCTCTTCAGAGATCAAGGTACCTGACCATGCAGTCATGTATCTGTCCATGAATCCACGAATAAAATATTATTTCATCATGAGGAAACGCCCCACTCTAAAGAGGGCACAGGTCAAGGAAAAGGAGGTAAACACCTACCTTATTCAAGCTGTACTTGTGCTGCCATTCCACATCCACCTGGGGAAACAAGAAGCCTCATCACCTGAACATATGTTTAGAAGCCCATAGAGCCAACTGACAGGCTGGGGTGGCTTTTTGTTTCTGGGTTTGCTGATGTTCCATCCCCCACACCTGCAAGTCCTCCAGGCCACTTTCCCACAAGCAGGGGGATGACTCCTGCTTAATTAGCATCCATTTAGAGACACAAAGTCCAAAGATGGCCAAGACTGTCCTGGTAAGCCTGGGAGCAGGGTTGTCCCCTGGTGCTTACACCTGAGTGGGAAACAGACACTAGTCCAATACCATGGACTACACATGCCCTCTTGAATTGGACCTTCTGGATGATCAGGAGGATAGATGGGAATCAAGAAGGGAGAGGTCAGTGTGAAGGGCTTGAGCTGAGATGAGGGAGAGCAGCAGCATGTCCACTGCCATGTCTGAGGGAGTCTGTGTGTCGGGTGACAGCATGCAGTCCAGAAGGGCAGGGGCAGTTATAGGTGACAGATGAGAATAGGACAGGGCCTAAGTTGCAGGTTCCCCTGTATGGGATTCTGGCATCCATAGAGGAGGACAGCAGTATGAGGTTCTGCATGGTCCTTGAACAAGGAGCTCAGAGGGTCTCTCTGAAGAGTCAATATGGTTGTAGAGCAAGCCCACTAAATGTCCAGGTAATCTGTAGGACAGGAGCCCTTTCCAATGACCACCCTTGCCGGACGAGGTGCCCTCCTACACCCCAGCCAGCACTGAGCCTCTGGAGGCCACAAGCTCTCATGGCTATCTTTCAACACTCCTGGGTGTGGTCATGTTCCTGGGTCTGTTTTTGGCCCTGGCAATCCAGACCAAAGCCTCTAGGGTTTGTGCCGGGACCACCCCAAATTCTGCCTGCATCATCAGGTAGACCTGGGATCTTGGAGGCCACTGTCCCATTCCTCCCATCTTGTGGGATGAGATTGCATCTGTATACAGGTTTTGGGGTCCTTTCACCTTGAGTGGAGTGTGGCTCTACAAAGAGCAATGGCAGGTCCAGGCAGTCCTTTGTACAAAAATTGGGCTAGTAGCCTATGGGAAGGCCTACACGATGAGCAGGAGGCCAGCCTCAGGTAGTAGGGTCATGGATGGTGCCCTTGTATTTAGAGCTGAGGTGCCTCCAGAATGCCCCTGCCCACTGTCCTTGAGTAGTCACTTCAAGGCCCATTTCCTGAAGGCCGGTCTCCCATGCTGCTCCAGGTGACCTGCCATGATAGGGCTCCTGTCGTCATCCACAGGGCCCTCAAGCTATACTTGCTTACTCAGGAGAAGCCAGAGGAATATGAGCTGGGCCAAATCATCTCTCACCTTCAGAGTAAGTGGGACAATCAGATGGCAGGGAGCAAGGGTAAGGATTTTGACTCAGGTCAACTATTAACACTTAAGAATAGTCTCTGATCCCCAAGAACACTCCAACAGAATGTGTTGGGGTTCGTGCACAAAGCAAACTGCACTTCTGCTGGTGTAAGGTCTCGAGGTTCTATGGTATGCCCCAGTGGCTAGTGCGGCTCCCCATCAGGTGCCCTCCATGGACATGAACAATCATCCAATGCTGACATTAGTGAGGAGTGAGGAGGAAAGCATTTTTCCAGGAGCAGTATGGTTCCATGATCTGGGATAGGAGTGGTTTCAGAGGATCATGGGAATGCATGGGCTAAAGATGGAACTGGCACTTTTGTGGACTGAAGCAGCAGACAAAAAAACTTCCAGTAGGCCATCCCTGGGCCAAGAAAACATGGGAACAAGAGGATAGGTCGTGCAATTTAACGTCATCACCGCTATCAATGTGGAGCCGCCATTTTTACCAGAATGAAAATAACAGTTTCTTTACGAACCTCAGTGACAATTGAATTAAATCCTAAATTAGAGCCACAAAAAATCCATATTGGGATTCTCAGGCCACTCTCTAGAGAAAGTATAGAGTTAATTTTGGGACATAACAATTTATAAGGGACCATCGAGGTGATACCTGGAGTAGTGGATTCTTATTTTAAAGGAGAATTAAATGTTACTGTAAAATCAAATTATGCCCTTTGGCTTACTCCAAAAAATACATTTGCTCAAATAATTTTATTACCCTGTAATTAAGATGGACACTCACAAGTAAATTCAGTTTCCAAACCACCAGAGAGAGTGTACTGGGCTCAGGTAGTGTGGCATGAGAGCCCCCTACTGGAACATAAAATTGCTCATAAAAAGGTCAAAGGTGTAGTGGACACAGGGACTGACATATCAGTTCTGTCTAGTCGGTTCTGGCCTAAGAATTGACCCTTACATATAGCACCATGTGGTGAGCCGCTTCTGCCGTTTCTGCAGACTATGGTCGCCATTACGAGATGGCGCTGGCTCCGCTGTGGTATGTGACAAACAACTCCTTATCTGAGAGAGTTGGCACATGATTTTTCACCACCCTGTGAGAAAGTTCCACGCGGCAGCTTTGCATTGGGGCTTGGGATGCTTTATTAAGGCTGGGAGGGCATCCGGGGGAGAGAGAAGAGGAGAAGAAGAAAGAATAATAAATATCAAGGGACCTGAATAAACTGCTGAGAGAAGATTCCTGAGTGTTGCGTCTTCCTTGCGGGCAAGGGGTCGCGACAAGTGGTGCCGAGACCCGGGAAATCAGAACTCTCAGTAGTCAGGGGTGGTGCACCGGTTAGTCCCAGGTAAGTGGGATCCGCGACCAAAGCGGGGTTAATCCCAGGTAAGTGGGATCCGCGACCAAAGCGGGGTTAATCCCAGGTAAGTGGGATCCGCGACCAAAGCGGGGTTAGTCCCTAGTAAATGGGATCCGCGACCAAAGCAGGGCAGCTCCTCTGTAAACACAGAGAGAGCCTTACATTTTATTGCAGCTGCACTGTGTACTTTCGCTTTTGTTTTTTGTGCTTCTTTTGTTGTTGTGTCATGGGTGCCGCATCTTCAAGTCCGCTTCTCCTGGCCCTAGATGGCCTGTTACGTTCCAAGGGCCTGGAAGTGAAACATTGTACTTTACAGAGATTTTTACAGAAGATAGATATCGCTGCACCGTGGTTTGCATTTTCGGGCAGCCTTACTGTACCTAGTTGGGATAAATTAGGCAAAGATCTTGACTTTGCTTCTGAGCAGGGCATATTAGAGGGTGGGGTGATACCCCTTTGGAACATGGTCCGTAGTTGCCTTACAGATGGTAAATGCCAAGAAGCTGTGAGTGAGGGTCAGGCCGTTCTTGAACAACTACATGAGGAAAAATCTGAAGGATCACATAGTGAAGTGGCAGAGAGTATCAAAAGTAACAGTAGTGAGAAGGCAAAAGAGCCTGAAGATAAAAATAGGAGAAGGCTCTATCCAGACTTGACCGAATTCAAAACATCTGAGGACACAAGCGGCTCAGAGTGTTCTGAGGACCTTGATATATTGTTGCAACAACTACATAAGATAAAAATGAAAAAGAAGAAAAAGGAGACACAAGACGCGCATGCCTACTGTAAGAAGGGGGAGGGATCTAATATTGGTCAACAGAATTCTGAGGAGGAGGAGGTTGAAAATTTAGAAGAAGATATGATGCCTGTTGCCCCACCCCCGTATGTGGGGGGGAGCCAAGGTTCCGGGAGATCTTTTCATGCGCAAGTTTGGAGGACAGTTAATACAGATATGGGACTTGCGTACCCGGTGTTTCAGGACAATAATAGGGGAAGATATCATGAGCCTTTAGACTTTAAGATAGTTAAAACCTTGGCAGAATCCGTCCACACTTATGGCATAGATGCCGCTTTCACTCTCACTCAGGTGGAGGGACTTACTAGATTTTACATGACTCCCTCAGATTGGGCTAGTCTGGTGCGCGCTTGTGTCTCCCCAGGCAAATACTTGGACTGGAGAGCATTTATGCTAGAGGGCGCGGTAGAGCAGGCTGCACAAAATCATGCAGTGGGATGCCCTGCCTGGGATAAGGATATGCTTTTTATCTAATGCTACATTACCTTCCGCAGCAGTCTGTCTCCAATCTCCGTTCCTGTTTCTTTTGGCTAATGTTACATTACAGGGGATGCTTAATTGTTCTAATGTTACTTGCTACTTGTCTGAGTGTTGGAATGGCTCCTGGACTATGGCAGTGATTATGAAAATTCCGACCTTTGTCCCGATCCCAGTTACTGCAGATCCAGAATCCTTTCCTATTGTTGAATTGATTAGAGCCCGTAGAGATTTTGGAATTACGGCAGCTATAGTGACAGCTGTGGCAGTGTCTGCTGCTGCAGCAGCTACAGCTGGAGTAGCCATGGCCAGCCAAGTACAAACTGCTGCCACTATTAATCAGGTTATTCAACAAACGTCCACCATACTTGAATCCCAAAATTCAATTAATCAACATATTTTGTCAGGGATTTTAGCTGCCAACCAAAGGATAGATTTACTCCAAGCTCAGGTAGAAGAATTGGCTGACCTAGTACATTTGGGTTGTATTGATCAACGTGCACATTTATGCATAACCTCTGTCAGATTTAATGATTCCAGGAATGCCTCCCGCATCATTGGCGAATATTTGGCCGGAAATTGGTCCATGGCAGCGGAAGACTTGATCCAGTCTCAACTAACTCAGATTGCTGTTTTGAATAGTACCCGTGTTGAACCAGTGACTTTGGGTCAATTCACCGATTGGATATCTTCTGCTTTTTCCTTCTTCAAAGAGTGGGTGGGAGTAGGCATTTTTGGTGCAATGTGTTGCTTCAGTGTTATACTTTGTTTGTGGTTTCTCTGTCGCCTTAAAACTCGCCATGCACAAGAAAAGGCTATGATCATACAAGCTCTTGCAGCTTTAGAAAATGGCAACTCACCTCAAGTCTGGCTTGCGCATCTTAAACAGTAAACCTTTGTCATGGTCGTTGCACCCCAAGTTATTATAACATTGCACTGGGATCGACATGACTTTCCTTGTTATTCTCTTAGTGTTGGAAAGCCCTTGCACTCTGCCGGTCTTGCTGCCATTGCACGCAGATGGGTTTCCACACTAGTGCTTTTCTATCGCTTTAAAGTCCGTGCCTTTCTTTCAGGGTGCTGTCAACTTGTTTGTCATTAATACAGCCACAGTTCAGCCTCAGCTATCCCCCTTCGTCCACCATCGTCACGATACAGGATGCGAGGCACGGCACTGCACTTGAGTGATCCTTGACGTGGACCTCAAGGAGAGCATGTCCTATTGCATGCGGGTTAGACGCGTCCACGCCCCGCCCCACGAAAAAAGGCGTCGGCTGATATGGCCTCGGATCTGGGGAAGGGCCCTCCTTAGGACTGAGCCATACTATGCAGCCACTTCTGCACAGTGGGATAGGACCTCTACTCTCGCCTGTGTTGTTTTAATAAAACAGAAAGGGGGAACTGTGGTGAGCCGCTTCTGCCGTTTCTGCAGACTATGGTCGCCATTACGAGATGGCGCTGGCTCCGCTGTGGTATGTGACAAACAACTCCTTATCTGAGAGAGTTGGCACATGATTTTTCACCACCCTGTGAGAAAGTTCCACGCGGCAGCTTTGCATTGGGGCTTGGGATGCTTTATTAAGGCTGGGAGGGCATCCGGGGGAGAGAGAAGAGGAGAAGAAGAAAGAATAATAAATATCAAGGGACCTGAATAAACTGCTGAGAGAAGATTCCTGAGTGTTGCGTCTTCCTTGCGGGCAAGGGGTCGCGACAGCACCAGCTAACCTAGAGGGAATTGGACAAATCTCACAGCCTGCTCAAAGTGCAAATTATCTCTGTTGGTAGGATCCTGATTGGAAGAGTGGAGTCTTTAAACCTTATATGTTAGAGTCCTTACCAGTAAACCTATGGGGAAGAGATATATTAAGAAAAATAGGATTATAATTAGTAACTCCAAATTCTATGAGATCATTTGAGGAAATTAATCAAGGGCTTCTTCCTGGAGATAGTGAGAGAACTTATCAAGGAGAGTAATTGCTTACAAACCAGTCTCCTTGACAGAGATTAGTAAATACTCCAAACCAAAATTTTTACTAGGTTCCCTGAGTGTCTCCCTGATCCAAAAGATAGCAGAAAAGATCACATGGCTCACAAAAGAGCCTATATGGATTTCTCAGTGGCGCATCTCAGGGGAAAAACTTAAGATAATCAAATGTTAGTTGAGGAACAACTTCAGGCTGGTCATATAGAATCAATACTTAGTCCTTAGAATATGCTCATTTTTGTTTTTAAGAAAAAAATCAGGTAATTGGAGGTTACTACAGGATTTAAGGGCAATAAACCATGCAATTCAGCCTATGGGAGCCTGGACTTCCTTCCCCCTCAGCAATTCCTCTAAACTATAGCTTAATGGTAATAGATCTAAAAAAAATGGTAGGAGATAGCTCAGCAACAGGGAGAGGATGGGTTGAATAAACAGGGAGTTGGCTTTCTAAAGAAAGTTGACTTCTAAAGAAGTCCAGTAGCTTCTGGAATGCCACGGAGAACTGAACAAAATAAACCCTGAAGTTATGTATAACTAAAATGAACTAATAAAATAAAATAAATAAGAAAAAAATGGTTTATTCTCAACAAGATTGCATCCTGAGGATTGTGAAAAATTTCCTTTCAGTGTCCCAGCAATTAATTTTAAAGAACCTGTTAAAAGATATTGCTGGAAGGTACATTATTGGATTGTTCTCTTGGCTGTTAATTCTTTTTTGTGTTGTAATTATAGGATGACAAGTCTTTAGAGCGAGAGTGCAGAGACTCATGAGAGTAAATCATCACCTGCTTTTTAAAAGAAAAAAACAGGGGGGGAATATGTGGGAGGCCATCCTTGCATATGATTTGAGTTACCTCCTTGGCTGGGTGAGAGGCACTTAGACAAAGCTGTGTTAGAGCTTTCCCCACCCTTTTCCAGATCTGAGGGCTTGTCCATGCAGAGGCGTGCCTGGCCACTGCCTTGAAGACCCAATTGTCACCCCTGACCTTGGAATGCTGCCCTCATTAACCTTCATTGGCTGGGATTTTCCTCTTGAATTTTTTTGTTCCCCAATAAAAGTCCACTCCCTGGTGTGTTCTCTCTCTCTTGCTAGTCTCTTCTGTAAACCTCGCCACCTCATTAGGTGTCTGGAGGTGGGAGCTAGGAGAAGCCATCCCAGAGCTGGTATTAAAGGTAATGAGAGTCTTGTGTCTCTAATTTAAAACTCCCTAGCAATTACTTATGAATCAAACCTTCTTTCATGAAGCCAGCACTGGTTGCATGGCAGACATGCCCTTCTGCCATGGGCCTCACTTTGTCACCAGAATATTGGAATCAGACAACCTTGACCTGAACTGAACCTCTGTAGTTCTGAGCCCAAACCAATGTATCCTCCCCCAAAAATTAAACACCATGCAACTGACTTGGTCCTGAGCTTCCTTCCTATATGGCATGTCCATGGGTCCACATGGTCACTCCAGCCCAGGCCTTCTCTCTCAGGCTGCCTCTAACCCCACTCCCCTCAAGCTCCATAAGCTTCCACCCTAACAAATGTTGGAAGTTGTTTTAGTCAATTTTATGCTCCCGTTACCATAAAACCTGAAAAGAACAATTAGAAGAGGACAAGTTTATTTTGGGGTTCACTGTTCAGAGGTCTCAGTCAATAGCTGACTGCATTGCCCTGGGCTCCAGGTGAGGCAGAAGATTCTAGAAGAAGGGAGACCTGGAGGAATAAGGTTTAGGAAGTGTCACCAGGAAGCCAGGAGAGAGAACCTGCAGATGAGAGAGAAAATATAACACTCAAAGGAAGGGCCCCAAAGACCAACCTCCAGCCACACCCTGCCTGCCTACTGGAACCACCCACTTTATCTCAATCAGGAGATTAATGCACTGATTGGTGATTAGGTAAAGACTCTCAGAGCCCAATTATTTCACCTATAAATCTCCCTGCATTGTTTCACACATCAGTTCTGGGGGATATCTCATATCCACATCATAACATTCTGTCCTTGGACCCCCAAAGCTCACATCTCACAATGTAAAATACATTTAGCTCATTTCCACGAATTCCTATGATCTTAAAGAGTTCCAGGATTGTCCAAATGTTCAAGTTCAAGGCAAACTCTCAGTGTGAACCCTGTAAAAATCTAAAGCACATTGCATACATCCAATGTATAAAAGGACAGTACAAACATTTCCACTAAAAATTTTAACAAAGAACACAAAGTAAAAGAAATAAATAGGGGCATCCTATTTTGCTTTAGTATTTCGTCCCACTCTAGAAGTGACGGGACAAAAGCCAGACCAGGATCCAGCTGGGACACAAGTCCTGTAGCCCCTCCCAGTGTCTGCTGCACTTGGCCTGGTGAGAATCTCTCCAAAGGGCTTGAAAGCTCCCTCCCTGGGGCTCTTCATGTGCGACCACATGGTTTCCCTCTCTGCTGGTCTGTGCTCTCCCTGCGGCTTTCCTCAGCAGATGGTCTGGGTTACTGCCACCTCTAGTCTCCAGGATCTCCACTGTGGCCTGTGCTTCCTTATCCTCCTGCATGCATGGCCCTCTCAGAGGCAACCCTCAGGGACTCGGACCCTGAGACATTTTGTCTGGCCTCCCAGGACTTCCTCTGAAATATCAGAGGAAGCCTCCACAAACTCCTGACTTCAGCATCCTGCATTCCTGTAGAAGCAGCATGACATGCTGACCCCAGGACTGTCACCATCTTGATGAGCAGCCAAGACTCCAAGAACCATGTTCCTGTCTGCAGCAGCCTCTGAGTGTGTGGTCAGCTGAGCATGGTTAAACACCTCTGTAGACCAACCCCCATGGAAATTAGTCTGATTTGTATATTCAGCAAAAACATTGTATAGAAGAAGTGTTTGATAGGTTCTTATTAAAATAGTGATCAAAATCTAATAATGTTCATTTGGTTATCAGGCATGTCATTCAACTAAAAAAAATGTTGAAACCAGGACAACATTGTCTTATTATGGTTAAGAAAATAATCTATTTTCCACTGTTAGCTTATTCCAAGTTAACAATTTCCACTTTTAACATAACTGAACTACACATCAAAAAGTGGGAAAACAAAGAATAATTTATGGGAAGGTGTTTGTAGCATAAGCTTTCAGATTGGTTTTTCACACCTATGCACAATCGTTAACACACACACATCCATGATTCTATTGATGCCATCTGCATGGTCCCCTGTGTGTGTCCTCGAGCTGCCACTCACTCTCCTGAGCAGGACCCTCACCAGGCCCCACAGGTACAGCAGCCCACAGCGCCAGCCCACAGGGAGGGCAGCCTCCAGGTGCAGCAGGAGCAGCAGTAGAGCCCAGAGGATGCTGGACAACAGGCTGGGCTCAGGGGGGAACAGTACAGAGCCTTGGAGGAGGTCAGGCAGGCCTGAGCAAAAGCATGGAAACTTGTGTGAAAAGTCAGTCCAGGACATGGCCAGGATGTCCACAGAGACACTTTGTCACTCCTTGCTGAGGACTCAGGCCCAAGAGGACTTCCAGGAAGTGGCCACCTTGTCCTCCATAAAACAGACACTAAGGTACCGTGCTGCCCTCCTGTCTTCCAGGATCCTAGTAAGGTCTCTCCTGCGCCCTGACACCAACTACTGCCTCCTGATAACTCAGGGCAATTCTTCATGCTTTTATCCAGTGATGTCCCTCTCACTATCCATCAGAAACATGGAGAGAGGACTCACTTCTAGTAAAATGAGAGCACACAGGGTGTCACTCATATTAGTCTTTCTTTCTGTGTCCCAGGAGAGAGATCACTATCCCTTACTGACTCAGCAAGAGCATTAGCATCATCCAGCCTGGCACCATCAGGACCAGGCCTGGATGCTGAGCTCCTGCTGCCTCCCGCTGCCCTCTGCACTGCCTGGGAGGGCTGTGGGGCAGGGACACAGGTCATTCTGGCCCCCAGCAGCTACACTTTCTTCAAGAAACTTGAATTTCTTCCTTTCCCCACTAGGGGACAAATATCCACTCAGATGCTGCTTGTGCACATGGCTGCTGACAGTCTGAGGACACTCAGGGGAGCAGGTTGGGGACAGCTCTGAAGTCACACCCTCTCTCTCCCTCCCATCCCTTCTACTTGGATCCTGAATTCCTCCAGTGTCTCTCCTCTGCTCTTCTGCCTGGGTCTTCTCTGTCCTGTCCCCTCCTACTCTGAATTCACAACTGTCAGTCCTCACTTCCCACTGGCTGTCCTCATATGGGTCATAACCCTGTTCTCCTGCACATCCTGGCCCTTGGTCTGCCTCTGATTCCACCCCTTGGATTCTCATAAGAGAGTCAAAGGTGGTGCCTGGGTCTTTAGAAAACAGAAAGGAGAGCAGCAGATGTTCAGGGCTGTTAATGAGGCTGACATAGTACACTGTGAGAAGAGTCCCTGAATTATGTGAGCTGTGACCTACCAGAGGCACCTCTGTATGTCCAGTCAGAGGGGTGATCAGCAGCTGCTGTGAGTGGCTTTGTCCTGTGGCCATGCAGTCACTGAGACAGCTATTCTGCCCTGTGTGGGGGAAGCCAGCAGGAGGAGTTGCCCTTGCCCAGCTCTGGCCATAGAACTGTCCCCTTGGGGACAAGAAAAACTGCCCATCTGTGTGCCACCTGCTCCTATCTGTAACCATAGATCCATGGGTCACCAAGTGTCCTGAGCAATGGGAAGGTCACTGTTCTAGGCAGCAGGAGGACAATGGGTAAGTCCTGAACTTCATGATGCTCATGCTCAGTCCTGAGAGTGGAGAGGCAGCCATGGGTTTAGGCAAGAGTTGCCAGCTTTACCTGCATAGGCTCAGAGTCCCAAGGCAGGATGGCACATGCTTATAGTCCTGGATGCCTTGAGACTGAGGGAGGAGGATTACAGGTTCAAGGACACAGCAGAAAAATTATAGAACACCATATGTAAATAAAATGAAACCAATTTGGGTGTAGTTCATTGCTGGCCTAGCATGTAAGAGACTCTGTGAAGATCACCAGAACTGGCAAAATAAAAAAAGAACAAAGAAAAATAAAGTAAAATCACACATTAAACCAAAATTCATGGCATATCTATGTACATACATATACTCATACTAGAGATGCAGAGTAAACACAGACATATCCACATAATTTATCTCCTAAATATTATGTATATGGCATATAATATTTCTTTCATTTATTTTGAAGCAAATTGGACACTGGCTGGATGAAGTTCTGGTGGGTGTTTGCTGACCCTCATAGCTCTGGGAGCTGACTGTGTCCTGTGGCCCCAGGGAACCATGCTCCCCGAAGCAAATCTGAGTTGCCCTGTTCTGACCTGAGACATCTGGACACGTTGAGCATATGTTGATTGACCAGCAGGTGCCTCCCTGCAGCTGTGCCCAGCCTGCCCAGCCCTGGTGATTTGCATGTGCCCACAGCACAGCCCACTGCCTTGAGGACTTCATTTATTTTTTAATTTTTATTGTTGGTTGTTCAAAACATTACATAGTTCTTGACACATCATATTACACACTTTGATTCAAGTGGGTTATGAACTCCCATTTTTATCACGTATACAGATTGCAGAATCACATCTTTTACACATCCACTGATTTACATATTGCCATACTAGTGTCTGTTGTATTCTACTGCCTTTCCTATCCTCTACTATAACCCCTCCCCTCCCCTCCCCTACCATCTTCTCTCTCTACCCCATCTACTGTAATTCAACTCTCTCTTGTTTTTTTCCCTTTCCCCTCACTTCCTCTTATATGTAATTTTGTATAACAGTGAGGGTCTCCTTCCATTTCCATGCAATTTCCCTTCTCTCTCCCTTTCCCTCCCACCTCTCTTCCCTGTTTAATGTTAATCTTCTTCTCATGCTCTTCATCCCTACTCTGTTCTTAGTTACTCTCCTTATATCAAAGAAGACATTTGGCATTTGTTTTTAGGGATTGGCTAGCTTCACTTAGCATAATCTGCTCTAATGCCATCCATTTCCCTGCAAATTCCATGATTTTGTCATTTTTTAATGCAGAGTAATACTCCATTGTGTATAAGTGCCACATATTTTTATCCATTCGTCTACTGAAGGGCATCTAGGTTGGTTCCACAGTCTTGCTATTGTGAATTGTGCTGCTATGAACATCGATGTAGCAGTGTCCCTGTAGTATGCTCTTTCTAGGTCTTTAGGGAATAGACCGAGAAGGGGAATATCTGAGTCAAATGGTGGTTCCATTCCAGGCTTTCCCAGGAATCTCCATACTGCTTTCCAAATTGGCTGCACCAATTTGCAGTTCCACCAGCAATGTACAAGTGTACCCTTTTCCCCACATCCTCGCCAGCACTTGTTGTTGTTTGACTTCCTAATGGCTGCCAATCTTACTGGAGTGAGATGGTATCTTAGGGTGGTTTTGATTTGCATTTCTCTGACTGCTAGAGATGGTGAGCATTTTTTCATGTACTTGTTGATTGATTGTATGTCCTCCTCTGAGAAGTGTTTGTTCAGGTCCTTGACCCATTTGTTGATTGGGTTATTCGTTTTCTTATTGTTTAATTTTTTGAGTTCTTTGTATACTCTGGATATTAGGGCTCTATCTGAAGTGTGAGGAGTAAAGATTTGTTCCCAGGGTGTAGGCTCCCTATTTACCTCTCTTATTGTTTCTCTTGCTGAGAAAAAACTTTTAGTTTGAGTAAGTCCCATTTGTTGATTCTAGTTATTAACTCTTGTGCTATAGGTGTCCTATTGAGGAATTTGGAGCCTGACCCCACAGTATGTAGATTGTAGCCAACTTTTTCTTCTATCAGATGCCGTGACTCTGATTTGATATCAAGCTCCTTGATCCATTTTGAGTTAACTTTTGTGCATGGCGAGAGAAAGGAATTCAGTTTCATTTTGTTGCATATGGATTTCCAGTTTTCCCAGCACCATTTGTTGAAGATGCTATCCTTCCTCCATTGCATGCTTTTAGCCCCTTTATCGAATATAAGATAGTTGTAATTTTGTGGATTAGTTTCTGTGTCCTCTATTCTGTACCATTGGTCCACCCACCTGTTTTGGTACCAGTACCATGCTGTTTTTGTTACTAATGCTCTGTAGTATAGTTTTAAGTCTGGTATCGCTATACCGCCTGATTCACACTTCCTGCTTAGAGTTGTTTTTGCTATTCTGGGTCTTTCATTTTTCCATATGAATTTCATGATTGCTTTATTTATTTCTACTAGAAATGCCATTGGGATTTTGATTGGTATTGCATTAAACCTATAGAGAACTTTGGGTAATATCGCCATTTTGATGATGTTAGTTCTGCCTATCCATGAACAGGGTATATTTTTCCATCTTCTAAGATCTTCTTCTATTTCTCTCTTTAGGGTTCTGTAGTTTTCATTGTATAAGTCTTTCACCTCTTTTGTTAGGTTGATTCCCAAGGATTTTTTTTTTTTTTTTTGAGGATATTGTGAATGGAGTGGTTGTCCTCATTTCCATTTCAGAAGATTTGTTGCTGATATACAGGAATGCCTTTGATTTATGTGTGTTGATTTTATATCCTGCCACTTTGCTGAATTCATTTATTAGCTCTAATAGTTTCTTTGTAGACCCTTTTGGGTCTGCTAGGTATAGAATCATGTCACCTGCAAATAGTGATAATTTAAGTTCTTCGTTTCCTATTTTTATGCCTTTAATTTCTTTTGTCTGTCTAATTGCTCTGGCCAGTGTTTTGAGAACTATGTTGAACAGAAGTGGTGAGAGAGGGCATCCCTGTTTTGATCCAGATTTTAGAGAGAATGCCTTCAATTTTTCTCCATTCAGAATGATGCTAGCCTGAGGCTTAGCATAGATTGCTTTTACAATATTGAGGTATGTTCCTGTTTTCCCTCGTTTTTCTAGAGTTTTGAACATAAAGGGATGCTGTACTTTGTCGAATGCTTTTTCCTGCATCTATTGAGATGATCATATGGTTCTTATTTTTAAGTCTTTTGATGTGGTGAATAACATTTTTTGATTTCCGTATATTGAACCAGCCTTGCATCCCAGGGATGAATCCTACTTGATCATGGTGCACAATTTTTTTGATATGTTTTTGTATCTGATTCGCCAGAATTATATTGAGGATTTTTGCATCTAGGTTCATTAGAGATATTGGTCTGTAATTTTCTTTCTTTGAAGTGTCTTTGTCTGCTTTAGGAATCAGGGTGACGTTGGCCTCATAGAATGAATTTGGAAGTTCTCCCTCTTTTTCTATTTCCTGAAATAGCTTGAAAAGTATTGGTATTAGATCGTCTTTAAAGGTTTTGTAAAACTCTGCTGTATACCCATCCAGTCCTGGGGTTTTTTTAGTTCGTAGTCTTCTGATGGCTTATTCTATTTCCTCGATTGATATTGGTCTGTTTAGGTTGTCTATATCCTCCTGACTCAATCTGGGCAGATCATATGACTTAAGAAATTTATCGATGCCTTCACTATCTTCTATTTTATTGGAGTATAAGGATTCAAAATAATTTCTAATTATCTTCTGTATTTCTGAAGTGTCTGTTGTGATATTGCCTTTTCATTCTGTATGCTAGTAATTTGAGTTCTCTCTCTTTTTATCTTCATTAGCATGGCTAAGGGTCTGTCGATCTTATTTTTTTTTCAAAGAACCAACTTTTAGTTTTGTCAATTTTTCAATTGTTTCTTTTGTTTCAATTTCATTAATTTCAGCTCTGATTTTAATTATTTCTTGCCTTCTACTTCTTTTGCTGTTGTTTTGCTCTTCTTTTTCTAGGATTTTGAGATGAAGTGTGGGATCATTTATTTGTTGGTTTTTTCTTTTTTTAAGGAATGAATTCCAAGCATATGAATTTTCCTCTTAGAACCACTTTCATTGTGTCCCATAGATTCCAATATGTTGTGTCTGTGTTTTCATTTATCTCTAAGATTTTTTTATTTCTTCCTTGATGTCTTCTATAACCCATTGATCATTCAGTAACCTATTGTTCATTCTCCAAGTGATGCATGATTTTTCCTTCCTTCTTTTATCATTGATTTCCAGTTTCATTCCATTATGATCAGATAATATGCATGGTATTATCTCTACTCCTTTATAATGTCTAAGAGTTGCCTGTGACATAATATATGATCTATTTTTGAGAATGATCCATGTGCTGCTGAGAAAAAAAGTGTAACTGCTTGATGTTGGGTGGTATATTCTATATATGTCAATTAAGTCTAGGTTATTAATTGTGTTATTGAGTTCTATAGTTTCTTTATTCAACTTTTGTTTGGAAGATCTGTCCAGTGGTGAGAGAGTTGTTTTGACGTCTTCCATAATTATTGTATGGTGGTCTATTAGACTCTTGAACTTGAGAAGAGTTTGTTTGACGAACATAGCTGATTTTTCCCAAACTTTCACCTTCAGTCTATGTATGTCTTTTCCTATCAAATGCGTCTCCTGTAGGCAGCATATTGTTGGATCTTTTTTTTTTTTTTGATCAATTCTACTAGCCTGTGTCTCTTAATTGGTGAGTTTAAGCCATTAACATTTAGGGTTATTATTGAGATATGGGTTGTTCTTCCAGCTATATTTGTTTATTTATGTTACTTAACATGGTTTGTTTTTCCTCTTTGATTATTTTTTCCCTTTACTGTCCTACCTCCCACTGTTGGTTGTCATTGTTATTTTCCATTTCCTCTTCCTATAAGGTTTTGCCAAGGATGTTTTGAAGAGATTGTTTTCTAGCTGCAAATTCTTTTAACTTTTGTTTATTGTGGCAGGTTTTAATTTCATCTTCCATCCTGAAGCTTAATTTCTCTGGATACACAATTCTTGGTTGGAACCCATTTTCTTTCAGCGTTTGAAATATGTTGTTCCAGGATCTTCTAGCTTTCAGAGTCTGTGTTGAAAGATCAGCTGTTATCCTGATTGGTTTACCCCTAAATGTAATCTGCTTCCTTTCTCTTGTAGCTTTTAAAATTCTCTCCTTATTCTGTATGTTGGGCATCTTCATTATAATGTGTCTAGGTGTGGATCTCTTATGATTTTGCACATTTGGCGTCCAGTAGGCTTCTAGGATTTGGGAATCTGTCTCATTCTTCAAGTCTGGGAAGTTTTCTCATATTATTTCATTGAACAGTTTTCTCATTCCTTTGGTTTGGACCTCTATACCTTCCTGTATCCCAATGACTCTTAAGTTTGGTCTCTTAATGTTATCCAATATTTTTGGATGCTCTGCTCATGGTTTCTTAACAGTCTCGCTGAGCTGTCTATGTTCTTTTCGAGTTGAAATATTTTGTCTTCATTGTCTGATGTTCTATCTTCTAAGAGTTCTACTCTGCTGGTAGTATTCTTATTTGAATGTTTAATATTGTTTATTGCTTAAAAATATGGAATGCTTCACGAATTTGCGTGTCATCCTTGCGCAGGGGCCATGCTAATCTTCTCTGTATCGTTCCAATTGTAGTATATGTGCTGCCGAATCGAGCACTTGAGGACTCCTTAAGAGACTGCTCATACCCTGTGCAGGATTTAGTCCCAGTCAGGACACAGCATGGCCATGTGGGCCCCTGCTCATCTCCTTGGGCTCCTGCTGTTCTGCTTCCCAGGTAAGGAGGGACATTACTGGAGACTTACTTATCACAGTTTGGTCAGTGCTGCCTGGCTACTAATAAAAGTTCTCTTGTAACATAATGATCATAAGAATATTTATTTTTTTATGTTTCCAATGGCAGGTGTTAGATGGGACATCACAATGCCCCATTCTCCATCCTCCTTGCCCATGTCTCGTGGAGACAGAGTCACCCTCACCTTCAGTCAGTCAGGGTATTTATGAGAATTTAAACTGGTATCAGCAGAAACCAGGACAAGCTCCTAAGATCCTCATCTATGGTGCACTAACCTGAAATCTGGGGTCTCCTTGAGTTTCAGTGGCAGTGGATATGGCACAGATTTTACTTTCACAATTAGCAGCCTGGAGCCTGAAGATGTTGCTGATTATTACTGTCTACAAGGTAGCAGTTCCCCTCTCACAGTGACACAGGCCATGACAAAAACCTCACAAGGAGCAGAAGTGTGAGGCTGGGCTGCACCAGGTGCTCCTCCTACTGCCTCCACCTGCTGAGGGCACTGCTCAGAGGCACCAGGATCCCAGGGCTACAGGAAGGGTTTGTGGGAGGATCCAGGGGGCTCCTCTACACCCTCATCCTTTCCTTCAGCTCAGCCCCAGCAAGTGACCATGACAATGGCCTCAATGACATGTTACAGGACAGAATTTAGACCTCAAGGGCCTAAAACAGGCAATAGTTGGTATTGTGCAGCAAAGACAGGCCTCTCCATGTATTCCATATGCACATATTTTAAGACTTTGACTTTTAGTGTAGTTTAAGTTTCAAGCAAAACTTGGTAAATACAGAGTTCTCCTGTGTCCCTCCTGCTCCCACAGCCCCTCCACCACCACCCCAGACTCTGTTGCTTTTGTTACAATTCATCAAACTCTGCCCATGTCTAAGGTCACACCAGGGTCACTTTGTGCATTCTGTGGAAGTAGACAAGTGAACAATCAGGTGTGTCCAACAGTGTGGCCTGGCACAGTGCAGGTCCCGACTTCACACTGTCTGAGCTCCTGCTACTCCTCACCCATCCTCTCTGCTGCAGACCTTCATGATTTTCCATCCTGTGGTTTCACCTGGGCTGAGTGACAACTGCCTGGCACTCACAACTTGACAATATTCAGACTTGCCTGCCACCCTGAGTGCTGTGCACACAAACCTCCTTCAGGGGTTTTCACTACAGCATAGAGTTGTTTCCTTTTTTTCAAATTTTTCTTCAAATTTGGTATTAAATCCACATACACTACCCGTTAGCTACATTCACAGTCACATTTGTATCTATCTATCTATCTATCTCTCCATCCATCCATCTATCTATCTATTTATTTTTGATACAGGATCTCTCTAAGTTTTTTAGGTCTTTGCTAGGTGGCATAGACACCAACCCTGAGTCCTTTAGCCTGTGGACCTGCAGTGGCACCTGCTGTCCTCTCTTGGGCTAAGAGACCTGGAGACATGGACTGGGAATTCACCTGGTCTCTCTCCTTCTGAGGTTTGTGGCCTCTTGTACTGAAATCCAAAAAGAGATGGGAAAGGCAATGCTGTTTTCAACTTGTTTTGACCAGGACTTGGAATAAACAAAGTGGGTGCATTAGGGACAATTCCCTTTTGGAAGAGGTATGGCCATATATTTAAAAATGAGTCACAATTTAAAATAAATGATCATCTAAAGATCATTACTGAGCAGGGACTGCCAATAATTAGCACGGACAAACAAAGATTCTACATAGTCATTTACTCACCCATTTAGGCTCATGAACCAATGTCATGGAAGTCCCTCCTTTGGACCCCTACAATATCAGTCTCTTTTCACCCAGTTCAGGTGACTGCTGGCACTGAAGGCATCCAACTCACCAAAAGGGCTGGACACTCTTGACCCCCATTATTATATCCACACCATGAGACCAGACTGACACCCGGTGTCCACCTGACCACAGTGGACATGACCTACACTGGAAGGTTGGCAATTTTCCCATCTGTGCCTTTGCTTTCAGTCCTGTGTCAGCTACAAACATGTGGAGATCTCCTGAAAGCTTTCATGGGTGCCATAACTCTTACATAATGCACCATTCAACAAAAAAAAAAAACAAACAAAAAAAAAACAAAAAAAAAAACTCATTTACAGAAAAATAATCAACCTAGTGCACTTGACCATGATATTATCATAAATGCAGTTGCAGTGGTGTTAACAGAAGAGAAACCCACACAAATCAAGCTATGCTGGTCCTGGGTCCCGTGGAGTAGATTCCCTGTCCTGCCTGGTGTGGAGAAGGCTCAGAGGCACTGACCCTGTGTGGCTCTGTTTCTCTCAGACATGGAATATTTGCTCTTCAGTATTGCAGGGTCATCCCCATGCTCGCTACTGTGCCCATGGATCACCTTGAGATCTTCTATCTGCTCACTTTGGTTTTCTGGTCACATGTTCATGACCCAAAGGATTGTCATGGTCACTCTGCCATTAAACTGAATTAAATGATGAACACATGGTTGTCAGATCCCATAGGACAAGGGACCAATTGTGAAGAAAGGGTCCCATTTTTGAGGGTAAGAATATAGGTCCTGGTGTTCAATGGCTAATAGGAATCTATCTATGTGTTTTAAGAAAGTGATTGGAAAATGTGTCAATTTTGGAAGAGCTTCAGGAATGGTCCTACTGATGACATTGCCACTGGAGACAGCTAGTAGGACAGTTGAACAGGTGTCAGCATGGAGCTTCAGGTGATGCAGGAGGTGGCCAGCACAAGTCCAGGCAGCATCATGAGGCACAGGGAATGTGATGTGCACAGAGAAACAGGGAGACGTGACTTCCAGCCACAGCCTCCTGGTCAGCCTGAGGCTGAGAATCATGGGATCCAGTCTCTTCTTTCCTCACTGTGATGTAATAGTGCCACCTGGATATGACAGAAGCCATTCCGGCTGCTTAAGCCAAGGTCTGATCATGGTCGTGGACCAGGATCAGGAGGCAGCAGGAGCAGGTTCAGGCTACTTGCAGCCCTTACCCCCTCACCCTGGGTCTGTGTGTGCCAAGGACAGGAGACACAGCTACATGTGTGACAGGTGTGTCTGTGAAATTCCAAGCTGCTCTGCCCACCTGCTCTCCTCCCAGCAGCACAGCACCAGCCAGGGGTGGGCTCTAAGGCCTTCATCTTGGGATCCTCCTGCTTGCAACTCAGACAGGTGGTTTAGGGGTGCCCAGCAGTGAAAGAGCAGCCCCTGCCAATCAGGTGAGAGCAGGTGGGCTCCAGAAAGAGCAGGCCTGCTGGGGGTGGGACCCTTAAGTGTGTGGTCACCACTGCTGGGGCACACACACTCACACTCACACACACATATACACACTCATACAGACACACACACACAGACTTACATATACCCACACACTGACACAAACAGACACACACACTAGCTCACATTGACACACACACATACACACATGCACTCACACACACAGACATACACACACTGACACACATGCACACACACACACAGAGACACATTCACATACACACTCAAACATACATACACAAACACTCTCAAACACACACACAGACACAGACACACAATCAGACACACAGACAAGCACACACACAGACACACACACTCATACACACACTCTCACACACACTCACACACTCACACACACACATACACATACAGTTGGTGACATCGTCCTCCACAGGGCACTCCCTATGCTTTTCAGTCTGTGTCACCCCCTCTCCTAACATCCAGAATCGAAAGTGCTCCACAATATGGGACATTTGATGGTTCCAGTGGGGGTTGGAATTGGAGATGGGGGAGCTCAGCTGGTAAAGTGACTCAAAGTTTCTAAAATCTGAAAACCACTGAAATATGAAACCCTCCTGGTCCCCACATATCAGGTAAGGGTCATGGGAAAACAGAGAGTTCCTGCAACGCAGTGTCAGTTCCCTGAATCTTTTAAGTAGGTCCCCTCATCTCAACATGTCTTCCACATGGATTTAAACATCCACAGTCAGATCTCGCCCTCTACTGTAGGCAGCAGCAAGGACTTTTTTTATCACTGGTTTTCCTCCAAACATGCAAGATGTTTTAAATGACTTTGTTCAGAGGCAGAACCCCTGTCTCCTTGGTGTGCTGTACACTATCGCACCTGAGATGAAGTCTGAGATAAATCTCAGCTAAACCTGGCATTGACTGACCAGGACTCCTCTGCCCAACTTTCTAAAATGAGACTCTGTGATCTGGCACAGTGGTGGATGCCTGTAATCCCAGCAACTCGCTATGGTTTCCCATAAGTGCTCCGGTGCTGGAGGTTTGGTTCCAGTGGGGCCAAGATGAGAGATGACTGATCCTTGAAGAGGTGGGGCCTGGTAGAAAGGAGTCAGGTCTAGAACTGCTGCCTGTGGAAGGACAGAGCTGCTCTAGCACACTGAGGGCATTCTCAGCAGAGTGGGTTTTCATGAGGCCATACCACAGGCCTGGCCCTGAAGTGTGCAGCTGGTTTTCTGTCCACTTTCACACCACTGTGACACAGGCCAGGGGCCTCACCAGAGGATGAGTGGGACTGCCCAGCCTTGGACCCTCAGCCTTGAACACTGTCAGTTAAACCAACCTCTTTACTTACACAGTACTTGCTTAACTCTGATGTTTTGCTATACCAACATATAAAGGACCAATATGTGCTTCTTGTTATTATGGTTTTAGATGCAAATTTCCTTAAAGAAAGAGCTGCATTGGAAATTAAGAAAATTATCTGCAATAATTGTGTGCCAAAATTAGACTCTCAGATTTCATGGATATGAACTACTCTATAGTGTAATATGCTGATTCTCATCCCCAGGTGGTTCTGGAATTCTGCACTGGGAACAGCTCTTAGTGAGGCTGATGATGCTGTTCAGCCTGAACCTTTTGAATAGGATGTGGGTCTCACTGATTTGCTTAGTGATTCACTTTTCTTGAGGCTGGCTTTGAAATTGTGATCCTCCTGATTCAGCATGGACTTAATCTCATCGCTTTCCCTCCAGTCACAGAAGACATTATTTATTTAAAGTCAGTCCACAACCCTCCCATTGGTTCTTTCCACCTAGCTGCACCCACAAGGGCATTTGCATGCTTCTCCTTGGGGAGGGCCTTCCTGCAAGGCTGACATAAAAGCAGTTTAGAACTGCCCTTGACTCACCAGGACTCCTCAGCTCAGCTTCTCAAAATGAGGCTCCCTGCTCAGCTCCTGGGGCTGTTGCTGCTCTGGATCCCTAGTGAGGACAGAGGGGATGGGGAGGGAGAAGGGAAAGGGGGTGAGCTCAGTGCTTCCTACATGTTATCTCTATACATGTCAGTTGTGTGGGTGTCATTGAATAGGATGGGGCATGTGATGTTCAGCTCAATGAAAGGGAGGGAGTTCATGGAGAAAAACCATGTCATCTACTGGTGAAGACAGGGATATAGAAAAAGGAAAGTGGTCTGGTCAACCTCTAGACAGGCATTGTATGCATAAAACTCTATCTTATATGACATTAGGTATTTCTGGATAGAAATCCAAACTATATACTCAAGAATGCACAAGTAATTTAGTTGAGAAAGGAACAATATAATTAAAATGTTTCATAATATTATGAATAAACTTTCACTTCTGTCATTATTTCAGGATCAGTGGGGAACACTGTGATGACTCAGATTTCTCTCTTCCTGTCTGTCACCCCTGGAGAGCCAGCATACATCTCTTGCAGGTCCAGTCAGAGCCTTTTAGACAGTGATGGAAACACCTATTTGCCTTGGGTTGTGCACAAACCAGGCCAGGCTCCACAGAGTCTAATATATAAGGTTTCCAACCAGTACCCTGGAGTCCCAGACAGGTTCAGTGGCAGTGGGTCAGGGACAGATTTCACACTGAGAATCAGCAGAGTGGAGCCTGAGGATGCTGGGGTGTATTACTGCTTGCAAAGTACACATGTTCCTCACACAGTGGTGCAGTCTGAACAAAAACCTCTCTGCCTGGGTGGGCCAGCTGCCACCTGTGCTGCTGGTCTGGGCAATAGCTTATCACATTGTCTGAGAGAAGAAGCTGCAGCTGAGGGCTCTGTACCTTGAGTGTATGGCCACAGCTCAGTCACCACATATCAAGTGCCACCAACTGCAGAAGCCCTGGTGTGGCACCAGCAGAAGGGAAACCATGGGGAATAGAGTTGGAGTGCTCCATGTTGAAATTAAGTCAGCTGAGGAGGCCCTAAGAGCCATTCAAAAACAGAATTCTTCTGTCAAAACAAAGACAGGAAATATTTTCATTATAAATCTAATCTTTATTTTCCACAGTATTTTTAAGAAATAGGTATTGGAAGCACTCAACCTTTTGTGTTAATGCATGCACAACAAAAAGATGCAAATGATGACATCAGTAACACCCAGGGGTGCTGAGGGGTAAGGGAGGGTCTTATTCTAATGAGATAGAAGTAAAATTGTCACCAGATTTGGTTGAGGTGTTAGAAGTTTAATATGTTATAATTTACCCCAAATTAAAAAAAATGGGGGGGGGAGTTATCATATAAATGGCAAAAAATTGGAAAGGAATAGAATCATTGTATTCCACAAATAAACTAAAGAGAAAGGTGGTTGTAGTGGAGGATATTCAGGGATTAAAAAGGAAGGAGGAAGAGAGAAATCACAGAACAATGGCAAAGGGAAGTTCGTCCCTGTTTGTAATTTTGCTGAATGTAAATAGGTGAACATCCAATCAAAATGTGTAGATTGGCAAAATGGATTGAAATTGTGTATGTACATGTTCATTGAGTAATTTCAACTTAGGTCTTAGAACAAGCAGAGCTTGAGACAGAACCAACAGTATTGTCTAGTGTAGGCCAAGACTTGTTAATAACCTTTAGGACAGCACGTGAAGTTGGGAAAAAGTTGGGTTCCCTGGTTGCTTAAGGCAATTTAGTGGAGCCAGATAGAAAAGATTTTTTTTTTTTAATATTGGGAGCTCCTTGGTCATGATCATAGAAAAGAGTGTCTGGTAGATCTGTTAGGGATCCTATCAGCTATGGGCCATGAGGTTATTCCCATTCCTTTCTCTGAAGAGTTAAAATTTCCCTATAATCAATTCACATTTGGTATATTTGAACCCACCAAGTATGTCCAGATTGGAATATGAAATGCAGAGGTTGCATAATTCTGACTCTTAAAAGGGCCACCAAGGAAAAGTTTCGGAGAATTTTCTGTCAAAACTGAAAACCAAGTTTTATCATTAGATCCATCTTTATAGGTGGCTATCTTGATAACAATGAGGAGAGACAATAAAAATTAAAGAGATCCCTACATTCATGTAGGGGGAATCACATAATCATATATATATATTTCCACTTCAGGGTATAAGGATTGCCACTAAATTGGGGAACAGCACCATCCAAATGTACAGTTAACAAATGTATATGTAGGTCTGTCTCACATTGTATAGGAATGCATCAATCTACTTGAGCTGGAATTCTGCAGGTTTGCAGGGTGAAGGCATGATAAAATTACACCTGGGGAGTTCAGTAGTCTGGGCTTTAGGACACAGTCCAAGCAAGAGAAAATACATAATTAACATTTTTCCAGTTTTTATTAAGAGGATGGATGGGGTCTCAGTGAGTGACCCATGCTTCTGCAGCAGGTATTTTGGTGAGATTCACTGGGGTATGATGAATCCATGCAGTGTGCCCATCTACCTTTATGGCCATCCAGGTGGTCAGGATGATGGAGTAAGCTCCTCTCCAGCTGGGTGTCAGTCGTTTCTTTTGGAACTCTTTGATGCAGATCTTCTCTCCTGACTGGAACGGGAGTTGGAGACCACTGACCTCTCTGGGTTGGTTCTCACAAAGGAATCTATAAGCTTTTTCTTGTATCTTCTGGAGAGACTTACAGCAGTTAACTAGAGATTGGTGGATGATTTCACCCAAATAAATATCACACATCTGGGGGAGCAAATGGGGTGATCTCCCACACATGATCTCAAAGGGAGAAAAATTTCCCCTAAAATGTAAATGTTTTCTTTCTTACATTAAAAGGGGAGCATTGGTTCTGCAAAAGAGCCATGGGCAAAAGCATTGTCCAGCTGTCACTGCTGTCTAGTGCAAATTTACTGAGGGTACACTTCAGGGTCCAGTTCATGCAGTCAACCTGCCCAGAACTTTGAGGATGGTAAGCACAATGAAGTTTCCAGTCTATGTTTAAAGGCTTTGGTATTCCTTGTGCTATGGCTGCAGTGAACTCTGGCCCAATATCTGATCTTACCATGACAGGTATGGTATGATTTCATTAAGAAGATACTTTGTTACAGTCCCAGAAGTCTCATTTTTGGTAAGATATGCTTCTTTCTGGCCAACCTGACAAAGCATCCACAAAAATGAGGAGATATTTAGTACCATTGGAGGGAGGTCTTACCTCAGTGAATTCAACTTCCCAATGGTCTCCAGGCAGCTCATCTCAATTGTGAACCCCAAGTTGGGTCCGCCTTCCTGTTTGGCATTTACCTGTTGGCAGGCTGGACATCACTCAGAGATTCCCTGAGCTGTATGTTTTAGTCCTGAGATGTAGTGTGTTTCAGATAGAAAGTCAGTGATTTTTTTTTCCAAATGGGTAGTTATATGTAATTTTAATATTAATCTTTTTCCCAAGGTTTAGGGTATCATTAGTCTAGGGTTGGGCAAAGTCCACCAGCCTTCTGATTTTGGACCCTGCCTTTTGTTATCCTGCTCTTATTCTTCTGGAAAATAGTCTTGGGGGGAAGGAAGGCTGGTTTTGAGATATAAAGCCAAAGGGAACATGGTGCCTTGTTGTGGTTTGGAGTTCAATGTCACCCATTGAGCTGTCTCATCAGCAAAATTTTTGCCTCTGACCATCGTAGGGTCTCCATTTTGGTGACCCCAGCAGTATATGATAGTCACATGCTTAAGTAACAAAATGGCCTCAAATAGGGCTAATATATCCTCTTTATGTTTTATGGAATTTCCCTCAGCACTTAGTAATCCCTGTTCCCTATAAATGGCTCAGTGCACACAAGAGTAGCAAAATCCATACCTGCTGCCTATGCAAATGTTTTCTTTCTTACCTTCAGCTCACCTTCAAGCCTATCAAGGCAACTAGTTCCACTCGCTGTGCCAAGGTTCCTTTTGGGGGGCTTGATCCCAAATCACTTCTGTTTCCATTGTGACCCTATCTATGATTAGCTGCTGCCATCTATGAATGGGACAGCTTCAGCCTCAGTCAAAGGAACATTGATTAAGTCCAGGCTTCGTGAGCTCACCTGGTCAAGCATACCTTTGCTGTTGTGGAGGGGCTTCAGCAAGGCAGGGTTAAGGGCCCTTGTGGGGGAAAAGTGAGGCAGGGATTGTGAAGTAACAGATTCTGATATTGAATAATATGACTATTAGTCATCCATAAGTCTAGCGCACAATTTAGGAGGGTCTCTACAAAATTTGGGGTTGCTACTCTGCGGGATTATCCCAAGTTAACCTATCAGCCTCCTTGCCCTTAAGGGCAGTGGCCACTATGATACCTAAGCAGAAAGGTCTTGTGGATGCTACTGAGTCCAATGTTTTAGACAGATAGGCAATTTGCCTCTTCCAGGGTCCAACATCCTGGGTGAGGACTCCTTTGGCAATTCTTCAACTTTCTGCCACAAACAGGTTGAAGGGCTTAGTAACATTGGGCAGAGACAGATCAGGGCCTTGATTAGGTATGCCTTGGTGGTTCAAAGTCCTGCTGTCACTTTTCAGTATGTTTTAAAGGACCAGTTCTTGGAGTGGCTTCAAACAAAGCCCTTGATTCTTCTGCAAAGGAGGCAATCCACAGCCTGCACAAACCTGCCATTCTTAGAGATTCACAGACTTATCTCTTTGTAGTGGGGCTGATTGAGAGACCAAAGCCAGATTTATTGCCCAAGTATTTCCTGGTACCTTTGAGTCCAAGGGGGTACATTTATTGACAGCATCTTGTAGCCTTTCAAGAAACATGTTTGGAGCATTTTGGGGGCTCCGAAGAACCTCAGTAATTCTAGACAAATTAGTGGGCTTCTTAGCAGCCCCTTTAAGTCCTACCAACAAATGCCAGTGATAGGCATACAACTAATCCCAGCCTACCCCAGAGTTAGGATCCCAATCAGGATGGTTGTCAGGAAGGGCCTCCTCTAACAACTGTCCTTCTTTGGCTTCAGTGAGACTGGCCTCCATAAGGATAGCCCTCTTGGCCTCTGCCTTGATGTGGTCCTGCTCTTTTTACTCCCCTGAAGTAAAAAGAGTCAGAAAGAACTGTTGGCAATCATTCAAAGTGGGCTGGTATATGCGAAAAATGAACTCTAGGAGAGAAATAAGGACCTGTGGATCTCAGAGAAAGGAAGATTTGGACTCTCTGAACTATATATCTGAAGGTGTAAAGGGGACATGGACAAGGGCAGTGGTCTCATCCCTCCCTAAGGAACTTCTTGGAGAAGCAACAAGAGAACAAGTGGGGCTGGGAAAGGAATTTCACCTGGGAAAGTAGCAGCAAAGGAGCAAGTGGAGGGATGTTGTGGGCCTGGAGGAAGAGAAGAGACTGGAGAAAAGAGACATCACCACTTCCATCAACAGATCATTTCTCTGAGGAGGTAGAAGTTATAAGTAACTCTGATGATTAAAAAAAAAAAAAAAACAGACTTAGGGGACCTTCGAGAGGACACAGAGTAAATGAGAAGAAGTCTGGGGTCCACAGGAATTATTAAGCGGTGGCAACACTTTATCCTCACCTGAAGGGGATATAACAGGGACAGAAGAATGCCAAGAAGATTTTTTTCATAACTTGCCTGTTGCAACTCTGGGAACCTTTGATATCCTGCAGATCCAGGAATTTGGTTGATTTAATTATGCCCTGGAGGCATATTTGTAACCACTTTGGAGGATGGAGAATCAAATCTAGCCTTTGGTCTATTTATGGAAACTGGTCAGGAAGGCCAGGCCTGCTAGTCACCAATTTCCAGACCTTCCAGAATATGAGGGGATCTAGATATTCCTCAGATGGCATCCCATAGCCTTGGCCATTCCACTTCATGAAGGATTTGAACCCCAGGATCACAGGAACCCCCTAATTAACATGAAACCCAGACAAGAGGGGTTAGATGATGAGACTGGTTATATCCCATACTAAAGCTAAGGTTTAGAACAACAGGCAGAAATCAAAGTAAATTGAGAGACAAAAATAGTGAGTTTGTGGATCCAAAGGCACTGAGATGGCGATTCACTCATGGGTCCAATCTGTTAGGAAGAGAAGAAAGTTTTCTCACTGGGGCAACAATGAAGGAGCAATATAAAGACAACTAGACACACACACATGATCAACACAAGATAATTATCCATGAAAAACAAACAGTCCCTCCTCCCTTCCCAGTCTCCAGACCATCATCATAGTTTTTTCATCAGAGGCTCTGGGCCAAGCCCATGTCTGTCAGACAGCCAGCTAATCCAAACCCCTACAAGGCTTTCTAATCAATCCAGGTGAAATGCCTCTCAGGATTTACACTCAACCTAGTTGACAAACCTCTGGGCTTTACATTAATTCTAAATGAGCAACACATAGGATTTATTATCAATCTGTTTGATACACCTTATGGCTTTAGAATCAGTCCAGTTGAAATACATTTAGGCTTTACATTCAAACCAAAAGCAGAGAACAAATAAGGCACCTTTAAGCACATGTAGCTCCTTTTGTCTTTCTTCAGACACCTGATTCAATGGGTTGCTATGTAGGATCCAAATTCCAGCCAAACATAGAGCTCCCACCACCAGAGGAGAGGGTGCCTCTCTTTGTGTTTGTGGGGTGGAGGTCCCAGGGGGCCAAGAGTTACAGCCTGGACTCTGGAAGGTATCTCACTGGGGCCTCCAAATAAAACTCTGGGTCTTTCTGAAGTAAAACCAAAGGATTTATTCTGGCTAGGGCCAAAGGAAAAGAAAGCAAACAGTTCTGCAACCCTCAACCCTACACTGAGGTGGAAAGAAAGTAATAAGAACTAAAAACCAAAGAAGGGGGCAGGAGAGGCAATTGTAATCACAAGACACACTTCATAAAGTGGAAAGTACTTTTCTAAGAATTCACACTTTTAGTAAATACTCAGGAAGTTGAGCATGCATTAGCTTCATAGTTCACAGATATTGTGGGCAGGGTGCAAGTGGGTGAGGGTGGAGGAGTGAGCTTCTATGCAGTGGGCTCATGGGGAAGGGGGACAAATTCACAAAGGGTGAGGTATCTGAACAAAATGGGGTCTGGCATAATTTTTAAGTCAGACCATAGCATTATGATGCGGAATTCTATTTGTTTGGAACTGAATGTGAAGATTGTGGAATCTGCTGAGCGAGGACACATATGGACTTAAATTTACTAACAAAGTGCTTCAGGAATTTTTCAGGAAAATTCGAGCTCTTGCAGGATGGATATACTCAGAGGATAGAAGATTTTCTGGCAAAGGAACATTGTCATCAGAAGCTCATGATCTCTCACTTAGAACCTGACCCCTCCCCTAGAAGCAGCATGTGATCTGTGAAGCGGACAATGACCTACACCTGTTTTGAAGTCCCCAAACACATTTCTGTCCATCCAGCCAACAAACAGATGCTCCACTCTCCTGACTGAAAACTGCACAGCTGCCCCCTAGTGGGGAAGTCGACCTGACCTGAGCTGCCTGTCCCTGACCGCTTTGCTAGGTCACCTCATAGCCAGCTCTTTCTTTCTGCAAAACTGATGTCACCATTTATACTTTTGTGTGTGCCAGGAAGTGACCCCTTGTTTGGTGCTAATTGCTTTCATAGAAAAGATTCTAGTTCCCATAAGTGGCAGAATATGTACCTCTGGTCACTAGAGGACCAAGTCCCAGGAGAGAACTCCTCATGAATCTCTGCAACGACTTCCAGGAGGAAACAGTCCAACTTACCTCCTGCCCCTGAACCACAGCCAAGGGATTCACAGAGCTGACCTTCTTGGCTTTTATCCTCTGGGCAATGAGACTCCCTGTGCCAAAGCACCAAATGCCATCTGTTCCTTTGAGGAGACTGGAAGGTGCCTGAGCTCTTCTGTCAGCCTCCCTGGGTCTCAGGATGCTGCACCCAGCACAGTCAGTATGTGTTCATGAAAATGACAAGTGGGTCACAGGAGAGCCTGAGTCAGTGCACAGCCATCATCCAGGTGGGACAAGGTGCCCACCCTGAAGGGTCTCCACAGGTCAATGGCTCAGCCTTTGGGGTCTGTGACTCTGACTTATGGTTGCTCACTTTGTTTGTCTCCTCCTGGCTCCAGAGATGGGATGGGCATGGTCTGGAGCCCAGCTGTTCAGGATCTTATGACACCATCTTCCAGTTAAGGAAGAGAAGTGATGCTTCACATGGTGCTTCATGTGGATTCTGACCACCAGCTTTCCTCAGGATGGAGAAGTCCCTACAGACAGATATCCCCACATAACTGAAGTGCAACTGTGACCAGGACATGGACATTACTGCCCTGTCCCATTCCGACTTCATGGCATTTCACATGTGCCCAGTCAGCCCTAGTGCTTTCTGTAGCAAATGTACAAGTGGAAACTCCCCAGCTGCTGTGGAGCCAGGTCTCCTCAGCCTCCTTCAATCTGGGGTGGCAGCCTCTGCTTCCTTGGATCTTGGGGTCCTGTCATTGTTGAAGTTGCTGCACCAGTGGCTCTATAGAATACCCTCACAGAGGATGCAGTGTCCCTCAGGACTGAATTGTGCTCCTGCATCCAGCATTGTGGTCACTCTGCTGTCATAAAGAGGGACTCCACTGGGCAGCTTCACATCAGTGGCTTTTCTAAAGATGGTGGAATCTCAGGCAGACATCAAGGAACCAGCTGGATCATTCTGCTATCTCTTAGCTCTTAGATGGCCATCACATGCTCTTTCCTTGGTGTCTCTGAGATCTAATTTCCTCTTCTTATAAGAACACCAGTCATAGTGGATTAGACTTTAACTCAAACTTCACTTTTTCATAGTTACCTCTTCCAATACCCTGTCTGTGAGATCAGTCACACTGTGAGGTTCTGGGGGACACAACCCCAACCTTTGAAATTTGAGGGGACTCAGCTCAGCCCTTACTAGGTAGGAAGCTCTGACCTTCTCATGGCCTCCTGCCAGGTGGGACATGGCTTCATGGCCCTGCATCTTAGTGATGATCTCTCTAAACCTGGACTCGGGGTGTCACCAGAGTTCTCCAATGTTTTGATATTCGTCCCCTTTTTAACTAATAAGAATGTGTGGAGAATTCTATTTTTGATTTATGAATATCTCTTTGTCATTCAAAATATTATTATGTACTAATGTGTTTGTATGTTCTCCAATGGGTCATAAGTATTGTGATTATTAATAATTTTAGTACTCCAAATTCTCCAGATTGGTCTCATTGATGTCCCTTGAAAATTGGTTTATGCTTTATTTTGCTATGACCCCCCTCAATATTTGGTTGTATCTTGAATTTCAGGATGGTTCTGGATTCTATTTTTTCTATCCAAAACTTTCTGGATAACACATTATCCAAATTTATGATTCCCATTATTGAATAGTAGTATTTAGGAACTATGGACTCTTTTTGAGACTATAGGGTGAATTTTTCAAGACTATAAGTGTCATCCATTTATTACCCCATCTCTGTAGCCACACACAAAGACACATGCTCATGTTCTATCTACAAAATCCATCGGTTCACATTCTCACATTTAATTACATTCTAAAACACAGAGTTTCCTTACGTATTCTCCTGTCAAATCAGCCACTTCTTTTTTCAACAGTACATCTCTTGAGTCTAATTGCAATTCACTAATTTACTTATTTGAACCATACCTCTTTTTAAAACCAATCTCTAGGGGTCATCTTTGTGAATAACTACAGACCTGATGAGGGCAGAATACACAGGGAAGATCATAGAATTGGGGTAAGAATGAGGATGTGAAGGAGAGGACCTCCTCCTCTGAAGATACTGGGTTCTAAGGCCACAGAGAGTGGGAGTCATAACCTGAGTATCCAGGGGACATCAGCCATGGACATGTGCAATCAAGCAGAGCTAGGAAGGGAGATGGTGCCCTTCAAGTGGGAGGTGAGGAAATTCTGACCTGGGCTGGTCTTGATCAACTCAGTGGGCAGAGCAGGAACAAATAGAGGGAGAGAGTTGGTGCAGCTAGAGATGGAAGATGCGGGAGGACATGTCCTGCCCTTCTAATAAATCAAGACCCAATGTTTTTCGTATTGCCTGTCTTCTTCACACCTAGATCACAAATGAATCAGAGCACAGAATTGGCCATTCTGGTCACAAAAACAGTGATACATTCAAAATCCAAGAATGGGATTGTGACCTAACCCACAGCCTCTGTCATGGATGGAACAAAACATGAACAAAACCTAAATGTTATCAAATAGTGCACTACATAAAGAACTTGGGATTGACACTGGCTTTGGCCCCAGAAAGCAGAGAATTTTCTATCAGCAATTCTGAGCTTCCCTGTATAACCTGAGACTCAGCATCCTGGAGACTTGCTGACTGGAGGAACTAGCCCTGTAGCTGTGCCCAGCTGGCCCAGCCCTGCTGATTTGCATGTGCCCACAGCACAGCTCACAGCCCTGAGGACTTCTTAAGAGGCTGCTCACACCCTTGCAGGAGTCAGTCCCTGTCAGGACACAGCATGGCCATGAGGGCCCTGCTCAGCCTCTTGGGCTCCTGCTGCTCTGCCTCCCAGGTAAGGAGGGACAGCACTGGGAATGTACTCAACACAGTGAGGTTAGTGCGGCCTGGATCTGCAGGGAAGTCCTCTTGTAAAATGAATAATTCTGTGGCTATTTGCTTTTGTTTCCAATATCAGGTGTCAGATGTGACATTCAGATGACCCAGTCTCCATCATCTCTGTTTGCATCTCCAAGAGACAGACTAACCATCACCTGTAGGGAAGATCAGGATAGTAGCTATTATTTAGCCTGGTATCAGCAGAGACCAGGACAAGCTCCTAAATACCTGATCTATGCTGCAACCACTTTGGAACGAGGGGTTCCATCAAAGTTCAGTGGCAGTAGGTCTGGGACAGAATTTACTCTAGCATCAACAGCCTGAAGCCTGAAGATGTTGCCACTTATTACTGTAAACAAAATTACTGTTTCTCTCCCACAGTGACACAGGCCATGACAAAAGCCTCCCAGGGAGCAGAAGTGTGAGGCTGGGTTGCCCCAGCTGCTCTTCCTGCTGCCTCCACCTGCTGAGGGCACAGCTCAGAGACACCAGGCTCTGAAGGGCATTGGGAGGGTTTCCTAGAAGCAGAGAGGGGGGATTCTCTGCCTTGGAGTCCCCTTACTCCTCCTCAGCCCCAGTAGCTCAGACAAGACCACCATAGTGTCACCTGGATGTGATAGAAGCCATCCTGTCTGCTTAAGCAGAATGGTGGTCATGGCCATGGATCATAATAAACAATCTCCAGGAAAGAGCTTGTTTCCTCTGTGTAGCTGTGTCATGAGGATGTGAGTGACACTGGTTGGTGTCAGGTTGGGTGGATGGAGAGAGGCCTGGAGCATTAGTGTGTTGGTAGAGAATGTCCAGGAAAGTGGATGTCATGTTCATGGGACCAAGTGAGGAAACCCTTCCTGAGTGTAGGAGGCTCAGCTTAATGACCTGGGCCAAGTGGACTGCAGGAGAAACAGGGGACACTCATCCTTTATCTTCTCAAGCTTTTCCTCCTCCAGAGCATAAGCTTCTCCTGCCACCAGGCTTGGACATCAACCTCAAGTCCTTCGGCCTTGCTCCTTCAGACTTGCACCTGCTGCCCTCTCTGGGGATCATGGACCTGCAGCCCTGGTCTTGGAATGTGTCATGGTCTCTCTCCTTCTGGGGCTTTTGGCCTCTTGGCTGACATGCAAACTGAGGAAGGCAAGGCAATGCTGCTAACAACCATTTTGGATAGATTATCAGCCTTGCAAGAAATGCAGAGTGGGGATTGTTGACAATGTCTTTTTGGAAGAGCTATGGCCAGGCAGTTACAAGTGGTTCAGAGTATAAAATAAGTGATTCATAAATGAATGATCATTTAAAGGTCATTAAGGAGCAGGGACTGTCAATAATTAGCATGAACAAACATATAGACTGGAGAGAGTCATCTTCTACTGTCCCATTTAGGCTCATGAACCAATGTCATGAGGGTCCCTTCTTGGATTCCTATAATATCAACTTCATCCCACCCAGTTCATGTGGCCTCTGGTACTTCTGAGCATCCAACTCAACCAACCAGCCTGGCCACTGTTGACCCCCTATATTATACCTAAATCACAGGACTAGACTGTCCCCCAATGTTGACCTGACTCCAGTGGACCTGACCAAAACTGGGAGGGATAGGAGGGATTCTTGTCTGTGCCTTTGCTTTCAGCCTTTGTCTGCCAGAAATATCATATGGAGATTTTCTGAAAGCTTTAAAAATGGTAGAAGTTCTTACATGTTGCATCATTGGACCAGGAACATCAACTGTAGAAGAATAAGAACCTGAGTGGACTTGATCATAACATTGTTATGTATGCAGGGGCAGCTGTGTTAATGAAGGGAGAAACACAAGAATCCAGCTCCACTGGCCCTGGGCCGTGTGAGGTTTATTCCCTTGATTCCCTTCCTGCCTGGAGTGGAAAAGGCTCAGAAGCACTGACCTGTGTGGTTCTGTTTCTCTCAGACATAGAAGAGTAGCTCTTCAGAATCACGGGGTCATCCCTACCCTCTTGATCATGCCAATGAGCACCTTGGAAACTTCTGCTTCTCTCTACTCAAATTTTGCTTTTCTGGTCAAAAGTTCCTGACCCAGAGATTTGTCATCGTCATTGTTCCATTAAACTGAGTGAAATGATGAACACTTGGTCATCAGATCCCATAGGAAAAGAGACTAATTATAAAGAAACGGTCCCATTTTTGAGGCTAGGACTATTCATCCTGGTGATCAATGGCTAATAGGAATCTATCTACGCATTTTAAGAAAGTGACTGGAAAATGTATCAATTTTGGAAGAGCTTCAGGAATGGTTCTCCTGATAACATTGCCACTGGTGACAGCTGGTAGGACAGTTGAGCAGGTGTCATCATGAAGCTTCAGGTGATGCAGGAGGAGGCCAGCACAGGTCCAGGCAGCATCATGGGGCACAGGGAATGTGACATGCACAGAGAGACAGGGAAACGTGACCTCTAGACACAACCTCCTGGTCAGTCTGAGGGCTTAGAATCATGAGGTCCAGTGTCTTCCTTCCTCACTGTGATGTCATATTGTCACCTGGATATGACAGAGGCCATCCTGGCTGCTAAGCCAAGGTCTGATCTTGGCCATGGACTAGGATAAGGAGGCAGGAGGAGCAGGTTCAGGCTACTTGCAGCCCTAAATTCTTCACCCCTGGGCCTGTGTGTGCCAATGTCAGGAGACACAACCACGTGTGTGGCAGGTGTGTCTGTGAAGCTGCAAGCTGCTCTGCCCACCTGCTCTCCTCCCAGCAGCACAGCTTAGCCAGGGTTAGGCTCTGAGGCCTTCACCTCGGAATCCTCCTGCATTGATGTCAGACAGGTGGAGTTAGGGGAGCCCAGTAGTGAAAGTGCAGACCCTGCCCATCAGGTGAGAGCAGGTGGGCTTCAGGGAGAGCAGGCCTGCTCGGAGTGGGACCTTTAGGTTTGTGGTCAACACTGCTGGTGCACACACACACAGACACACACACAGGCACAGACACACACACACATACATAGGTACACACTCACATACTGATACACAGACACATACACACACACATTCACACCCACACCCACACATTCACACACACACAGTCACAAATACATATACAGACACACTCAGACACACACACACTCACACACAAACATGCACACTCACACACATACACACTCACACACACATACACAGACACACACAGACACACACATAAACTCACACACACAAACACATACACAGAATCTCACACACACACTCACACACACAGATATAGACACACACACTCAACAAACACACATTCATAGACACACACACTCACACACACACAGACACCCACACTCACATACATGGACACACACACACACACACACACACACACACACACACACACCACAGTAGCCTGAGATTACGGTTTGGAGAGAAATCATGAACATGGCTCATAATGGTAGGCATATTCCTCCGTTTCTCTCTCATTTGAGGACCCACAGGTGCTTCTGTGATGACCCAGGCTCCTCCCTCCTGCCTTCACCCATCCACCTCCTGCAGGTGCACACAGAACCTTGTACACACAGAGGGATACATTGATTCTTGCAGAAGGCAGGAAAGTCTGTGTGGCTTCTAATCCTTTGGGCTTCCTGTTGTCTCTGGGTCTCAGGCAACTTCAGTGGCAGAGGGTCAGGGATAGATTTCATACTACAACTCAGGACAGTGGAGGCTGAGGAGGCTGTTGTTATTGCTGTCTGCAAGCTATGAAATTAACTATAAAAATTAAGGTATAAACCCCACAAACTTACCTGATGAGTGGCCCAGCTCCACATGTGTTGCTTGTCAGGGGAGAGGCACTGCAGATTCTCTGTCTGTTGAAGAGAAAGATCCTAGAATCTCAGGGGCACAGAGCATAGTCAAGGACCCTGGACCATGTATTTAGCTTAGAGCTCAAGATCTTTTTGAGACCTCATCAGAGGGGCAGGGCAGGAGCAGGAGGGATGGTGAAGGGTCTTTGGGAGCCTCTGGTCAGCCCAGCATGATGGAAGGTGAGCTGAATGACCACTCAGGCTGGGGCTCCCTCCCATCACGTGCCTTCACCAGCACCAGGCTCAGAATCAGGTGGTTTGTGGCAACACAAAAGTATGTGTTTTCTTTAGCATTTATTTTGGTGTAAACCTCATCTGCACATGGCTGGACTTAGCAGGGCTGTGATGACCTCCTCTCCCTCACCCTTCTTTGCACTTTGTTTATCCCTGGCCCACATCCCTCTCCAGCTCAGGGTCTGGCTCAACATTTTACACCACTCACCCAAGGAAGCCTCATGTCGATACCTTTGACCAGATTCAGTCATGGGTTCTGAGATAACAAGGGAGTGCTATGAATCCCATGGATATATATAAATAATGAGCCAAATGTGAAAGAATTACAGAACTGAAAATAGATGTCACATTCCAAAAACTGGGTGGGTGTAAGAATCTGTAAGCCAATCCTTGCTCAAATGGAGAAAAATATTATTACTCTTAGGACCATGGCACTGAATGAGAAGGTGAATGGGACATGGTAATGGTCAAGTCTTGTTCAACACACAATCAAGGCAAATCATTGCCTGGGGTGGGCACATGCTGGGGTTGGGCTTTACCTAGAAAGCTAGATGGAATCTCTTCTCTTTCTCAGGGAGAATCCCAAATGTCACAGATCCTGCCTGGCCCTCAAGGTTGTCCTTGCCCACTGCAAGCCTCATGGAAATGTGGTGTGTCCTGCACTCTCCACGGGCCCAGTGACTCAAGGGTCAGTGAAGCTCCTGTCCAAATGTGCTTCTCTCACATCACACAATCCTAGTACACCCAGTGGGGCAGGGGAGAGTTCCCACCAGGTGACCTTTCCCACAAGATAGACCTGGGGTGAGTCCAGAGAGAATGGTCACTCAGGAGAGACCATGTGGACAAGATGGACAGGAGGTTGATCAGGAGGCAAAGCTGAAATGGGAAGATGAACAGACATGCAAGAGCCCAAGGCCATGTCCCTGACACACACAGAGTTGGTCAGTGCAGAATCACAGGAGTTGAGGGCCCATGAGGACTTGGCATTCTGCCACTTTTTCCCACCAAGACCTTAGCAAATGCCCACAGGAGAAACCCAGCTTGCTGCTGAGGACTCAGCCACGTCAATCAACCTCTCAGCTCAAGGCAACACCCAAAGCCCAGTCAGGTCCTCTTCCCTAGGGCAGCCCCTCTCCCAGGACTATGCCAGAGTGCTGGGGACACTCAGGTTTAAGATGTTAAAGTGGGAACACAAAAAACAGGTAAGCTTCATCACCCCCTAATAGGTCCAATCTGTCTCAGGAGTTGTAAGTCTCCTTTTAATTTCTTCCCAGGCTTCTGAGTGTGACAAGCTTGAGTGTAAAGTGGTTATTTAATGGTTATTTTCTTCTTTACTTAGTGCAGTGTTTATCATGGTCTGCTGAGGCCTGTGACATCCTAAGTGAAAGTGGAAGTTCATTTATTAACCGAATATAATGTATGGGTTCCAGTTTTGTTGTTCAGTTTTATACATGCAGATTTAGAGACCACAAAACCTGTATACTACATGGACACACAGAGTGAAAATGATGAAAACTCTGAAGAAATGATGATGGTCGAAGCCGAGCTCAGCATGACTGAGAGTGAGGGGCTCCGTATTCCAGGTAAGGGCAGAGCCTGTATGCTTGATTCCTCCTGTTTAAACTGTGTTCTACTAACTACAGTGATCCATGAACAAGTGGTTTAATATTGTATAATAGAATTTTTTTAAAAAAGACTTGAATTAAATGAACAAATTATCCTACTTAGGAAAATATACTATATTTGAGGTTTCCACTTCTAACAACATATTCTATCAAGAATACAATTAAAATTAAAATAAGTAATTTTTAGTGTAATGTAAGGAAAATATTGCAGAGCAGTTAGAAAACTGAATCCTTCAAATTGAAAAGAATGTTCTCATTAAATAATTTTTTTATATCTTAAATCAATTTCATCAATAAAAATGTGGTTTTTTTTTCAACTGATGAGAGTGTCAGACTAACATTATTTAAGTAAGAATTTCTAGGAATTTTTTTTTCCTATTGAAGCATAAAAATAAAATAAATTAAGAAAACTAAAAGTGAATGGGAAAACCCGATAAAAACTTTGATTACTCTCCAAATTCTTCTGAAACAAACAAGTCAAAGCCTGGTCAGGAAAAGACCACTTGAGTCACAGCAGCAATCACCTGGACCTTTGTACACCTTTCCTTACCCAATCCCTGTGAGAAGAGGCAGGGTTAAGAGAAAAGTACCTAATTCCCTGATTCCTCCCATGGCCCAGGAGGAACAGAGCAGCACTTTCTTGTGACTTTCTCCCTCGTCTGTGGGATGCATTGTGGACTGCTCTAGCTATCACATGACTCAGAACTCAGACAGGGACAAGTGCAGATCTCAGGGTTCAGGTGAAGGAACTGTGGACAGCAGTGGTGGGCACCACCGTGTGTGACCACTGCATGAAGGAAAAGGGATCAGGAAACACACAGCACACCCAGGCCCTAAAGAACTTTCCATGGGACCCTCAGGATAACCAGTTCATTTCTAAACAGCCATGGATTCTGGGGAAATTGGGAGGGGAAGCACACACTCAGACACATGCATGCCCAGGAAAGATAAAAGCCTTCACCCAGGCAAACCCCAGTCCTCAGAGAAAGCCCTGACAACTAGTGAATGGGTTCCACATCAGAATTCAAAGACTGTGCAGGTGAGTGTTTAATTCAAAGGCTCCATTTCAACAGAAGATGGCAAGGCACACAAAGGAGCAGGGAAACATGAGCCATTCAAAGAAATAAAAATCTTTAGAAACCTCCCTAGCAGAAAAAGACATCAGAATGACAGGACATCAACATTCTAATGTCTGCCTTACAGAGGCAGCTTGGAGACTTGGGATGCCACTGTCCATCTCTCTTGCTATGACATGTGGGAGACTGTGTGCCTGTCAATTAGCATCCTGTTGGCCAAAGAAATTGTGCTGATGCTGCTTTTAGAACTGTGCTGTCTCATGTGGAGCACACTAGCCATAGTGACTATAAACTTAGATTCAGTTAAATTTTACAATGAACATTTCATTGGCACTTGGTTCTTTCCCATGCCTAATCTCACAGGCCATGTGTGGCTAACAGCTGCCACATGGGGCAGCTCAGATACAGATCTCTTCATCATGGCAGAAGATTCTGTTGGCCAGTGTTGGTCTAAAAGATTCCAAAGGTCTTTCTAGGAGCTGCAGCTCAGAACACAAACCTCATCAGCTACTGGTGGCCTCAGGTCTTTCCCCAGATGGTGTAGCTGTTGTGGCCTAGAATATGCTCTGGAAGGCTCCTGGGATGATGGGAATGGGGCTGCATGGACAGATATAGAACAGGAGAACAGGGTTCCAGCCACCTCTGACAGTATGCCCTGCAGCCCAAGGAAGCCTTTGTAAATCCACACGTGAGGCATCTCACCTGGATCACAGTGTCCAGATGTGCCTACTGTCCTAGGGCCATATTATTTTCTGAATATGAAATTATCTGTTTGTCTTGTGCCCTCAAGTTGGTGTCTGCATCACAGGAGGGATCATAGGGATCATTATCTGTTCTCTACAGAATCCCTCTGGTGAGTGATGCAATAGAATGAGCTCCATCAGCAAGAGAGATAGTTTTCCAGGAAGCTGCCTTGGTACCATCTCTCACACTATGAGATTCAATACCAATAATAAACCAGAAGATGTCAGAACAGACCACAATTTGCAAAGAGAAGCTTTCTCTTGGAAATGCTAGGTAAGTAAAAGAGTGATACTGTCCTTTACCTACAAGGAGATCTCCAGGCTTGAATTGGGACTCTGTGTGGCCAGGAGCATTTGGAGGACCTGCCTGGGTTCTGAGGTGTGGGCAAACATTCTCTGTGTTGGGGCTCTGAGACTGAATGCCCATCCCTGCCTTTGCACCCCTCCACCTAGTCACTAAGGCCACTTCTTTAGAATTAGTAAAACTGCCTCCATTCAAATGTTGACGCCTCACCTAATTGTGGTTGTGGTCATAAGAAGGAATGGAGGTTAAAGAAGGTCATCCAGGTGAGGCTGATCCCACAGAAACCATGTCATTCTGAATAGATGTCCAGGGAGCTCTCTGTCCAGGGAGTTCTGTCAATCTTTCTTAGGCCACAAGGAGAAGCTTATGAGGACAGACAAGAAGGGAGCCATAGAAAGAGAGCCTATGATAGAGGAGTCATCTGCTGCCCCTTGACTTTGGACCTTCATTCTGCAAAACATTGAGAGGACACATCTTTACTATCTGAGCCACTGAGACCAGGGTTATGTGTCTCCCTATGACAGTCCCTGAAATGCGACTGGAGGCATGACAGGAAGGTGTGCCTTGTCCTTGACACCTCTCTCTCTCTCTCTCTCTCTCTCTTGTTCTCTCTCTCCCCTCTTCCTGGCTTCCTGAGGTGAGCAGCTCTGCCCTGCAACAAAAGCCCTGCCATGGTGTTCTGCCTGCACACAGACCCCATCCAAGGTGCCATGGTCTGCGGCATTAAACCTTTGAAACCAAGAATCAAGATCAGCCTTTCCCCATGAGATGCTGTGTGGAAGTGTTTGCTCACAGTGGTGGGTAGCTGATCAGCACACCCTGCACCTTGTTAAAGGCAGCTTTTTCTCCTAGGTGATCAGGACACTCAGCTGCTCTACATTTCTAATAATCTCAATGTGTCTAGTGCTGCCACCTACTTTTCTGTTTTGAATTACAAGTCATTTGTCTCTTAAGGGAAAGGTTTCTTGTTGCACATACTTGTTTCTCTTTAATGGGCTCCATGCTTTTGCCTTGGCTTCTGCTAATCCCACTGTAAAAAATAACAATTATTTTTGCACATTGAATTCTTTTCATCATTTTCTGTTTGCTCTATGAAAATTTTCCCCTGATCTCAGATTCACGGATAATATTTGAAATATCATCTCCACATATCAGGAATCAATCCCGTTGTGGAAACATAATGAGAGTTGGGATAATAGTGGCCATAAAAGGGTACTCTTGTCTGTTGTCACCTTTCCATGATCACCATCACCTTGGGAAGCACAGATCACAGAATCCATTTTTCTTTTATGGGTTCCCATAGAAATCCTCAACTGGGGCACTCGTGTGATTCACATGCCAAAGTGAATGATTCTAAACCCACAAGCATCTATTGTCAAAGGCATAGACAGATATCAGTAGAATCACCAGGTGAGGAGGTGCAGGAGATTGAGAGGACATCTGCAGTCTGGACCTCTCTGGAGGACTGGGAGAATACAATATTATGCAGTCTTTTTTTGTGTGTGTGCCAGGGATTGGACTCAGGTGCACTCAACCACTGAGCCACATCCCCAGCCCTATTTTTGTACTTTATTTAGAGACAGGGTCTCACTGAGATGCTTAGCACCTTGCTTTTTCTTGAGGCTGCTTTGAACTCATGATCCTCCAGGCTCAACTCCCAAGCCACTGGGATTACAGGCATGTGCTACCATGCCCAGCTTAAATTAGGCAGTTTTTATAGACAGAGGATATATCAGCAGAATGACCAGATTATGAGGTATTGGAGGTTAAGAGAACCACCTCCAGTCTGGAGCTACCTAAAACACTCTGAGAATACAGAATTAGGCAGTCTTTACCTATACTGATAAATGAGTTCAAGATTATTGGGAGAAACAGAGTATCCCCTATTTCTAATACCAATATCCCTAACAGCCAGACCTGCTAATTAATGTCTGTAGTGTGAACTTCAATCCCTGTGTTAAAGCCAGTCCTGCTATGAGTATTTGTTAGCTGTATAAATCACCACTATGTGGACCCCCAACATACACTATTCTGCATCACTCAGGAAATAAGAAGAGACACACTCTGGTCTGCTCTAATGGAGCTGAGGGGAAGGAAAGATGGTTAATACACAAAGAGGTACTCTCTCCCCTTCTAGGCAATGTAAATTAGAGCCTGGCTTCCTCTGAGCAGTGCCCTTAGCAGGTGGAAGCAGCAGGAGGAGGTAGCCCAACCTCACACTTCTGCTTTCCTGGGATGTTGGTGTCAAGGCCTGTGTCACTTTGGGCAGCAAACTTCTATGCCATTGAAAGTAATAAGTGGCGAAAGCTGTGGAAGAGATAACTTCATCGATACCAGTGGAGACAGAAACAGTAGGTCTCCTGGTAAAGAAAGTGAGTCACATACACCTGAGTCTGTCTCACTTTGTCATCAAGCCAGAGGGGCAGAGCAGAGCTACTGCCCGAGCCCGGAACAGGCCCAGCGACCCGCAAGCGTGGCAGTCACGTCACCCCAATTGGAGTAGGGGCAGAGCAGAGCCGCCGCCCGAGCCCACAAGGTAGGCAGACCTGTGACCGACCCGCGGAACAGGCCCAGCGACCCGCCGGCATGATCGTCATGTCACTCCAATTAGAGTAGGGGCCGAGCAGAGCCGCCGCCCGAGCCCACAAGGTAGGCAGACCTGCGACTGACCGACGGAACAGGCCCAGCGGCCTGCCAGCGTGGTACACACATCACCCCAATTGGAGTAGGGGCAGAGCAGAGCCGCCGCCCGTGCCCGCAAGGTAGGCAGACCTGCGACCGACCGACAGAACAGGCCCAGTGGACATCGGGCATGGTAGACACATCACACCAATTGGAGGAGGGGCAGAGCAGAGCCGCAGCCCGCGCATGCAAGGTAGGCAGACCTTAGACCGACCTGCGGATCAGGCCCAACGGCCTGCCGGTGTGGTAGACACGTCACCCCAATTGGAGTAGGGGCAGAGCAGAGCCTTTGCCCGCACCCAGAACAGGCCCAGCGGCCCGCCGGCGTGATAGTCACGACACCCCAATTGGAGTAAGGAGAGAGCAGAGCCGCCGCCCGCACCTGCAAGGTAGGCAGACCGCCGCCCGAACCTGCAAGGGAGACTTTTCAACTATACAAGAGCAATATAAATATAAATGTTATTCACCACATCAATAGACTTAAAAATAAGAACCATATGATCATCTTGATAGATGCGGAAAAAGCATTTGACAAAGTACAGCATCCCTTTATGTTCAAAACTCTAGAAAAACGAGGGATAACAGGAACATACCTCAATATTGTAAAAGCAATCTATGCTAAGCCTCAGGCTAGCATCATTCTGAATGGAGAAAAATTGAAGGCATTCCCTCTAAAATCTGGATCAAAACAGGGATGCCCTCTCTCACCACTTCTGTTCAACATAGTTCTCAAAACACTGGCCAGAGCAATTAGACAGACAAAAGAAATTAAAGGCATAAAAATAGGAAACGAAGAACTTAAATTATCACTATTTGCAGGTGACATGATTCTATACCTAGCAGACCCAAAAGGGTCTACAAAGAAACTATTAGAGCTAATAAATGAATTCAGCAAAGTGGCAGGAGATAAAATCAACATGCATAAATCAAAGGCATTCCTGTATATCAGCGACAAATCTTCTGAAATGGAAATGAGGACAACCACTCCATTCACAATATCTTCAAAAAAAATAAAATCCTTGGGAATCAACCTAACAAAAGAGGTGAAAGACTTATACAATGAAAACTACAGAAACCTAAAGAGAGAAATAGAAGAAGATCTTAGAAGATGGAAAAATATACCCTGTTCATGGATAGGCAGAACTAACATCATCAAAATGGCGATATTACCAAAAGTTCTCTATAGGTTTAATGCAATGCCAATCAAAATCCCAAAGGCATTTCTTGTAGAAATAGAGAAAGCAATCATGAAATTCATATGGAAAAATGAAAGACCCAGAATAGCAAAAACAATGCTAAGCAGGAAGTGTGAATCAGGTGGTGTAGCGATACCAGACTTCAAACTATACTACAGAACAATAGTAAAAAAACAGCATGCTACTGGTACCAAAACAGGCGGGTGGACCAATGGTACAGAATAGAGGACACAGAAACCAATCCACAAAACTACAACTACCTTATATTTGATAAAGGGGCTAAAAGCATGCAATGGAGGAAGGATAGCATCTTCAACAAATGGTGCTGGGAAAACTGGAAATCCATATGCAACAAAATGAAACTGAATCCCTTTCTCTTGCCATGCACAAAAGTTAACTCAAAATGGATCAAGGAGCTTGATATCAAATCAGAGACACGGCGTCTGATAGAAGAAAAAGTTGGCTACTATCTACATACTGTGGGGTCGGGCTCCAAATTCCTCAATAAGACACCCATAGCACAAGAGTTAATATCTAGAATCAACAAATGGGACTTACTCAAACTAAAAATTTTTTTCTCAGCAAAAGAAACAATAAGAGAGGTAAATAGGGAGCCTACACCCTGGGAACAAATCTTTACTCCTCACACTTCAGATAGAGCCCTAATATCCAGAGTATACAAAGAACTCAAAAAATTAAACAATAAGAAAACGAATAACCCAATCAACTAATGGGCCATGGACCTGAACAGATACTTCTCAGAGGAGGACATACAATCAATCAACAAGTACATGAAAAAATGCTCACCATCTCTAGCAGTCAGAGAAATGCAAATCAAAACCACCCTAAGATACCATCTCACTCCAGTAAGATTGGCAGCCATTATGAAGTCAAACAACAACAAGTGCTGGCGAGGATGTGGGGAAAAGGGTACACTTGTACATTGTTGGTGGGACTGCAAATTGGTGCAGCCAATTTGGAAAGCAGTATGTAGATTTCTGGGAAAGCTGGGAATGGAACCACCATTTGACCCAGCTATTTCCCTTCTAGGTCTATTCCCTAAAGACCTAAAAAGAGCACGCTACAGGGACACTGCTACATCGATGTTCATAGCAGCACAATTCACAATAGCAAGACTGTGGAACCAACCTAGATGCCCTTCAATAGACAAATGGATGAAAAAATATAGCATTTATACACAATGGAATATTACTCTGCATTAAAAAATGACAAAATCATGGAATTTGCAGGGAAATGGATGGCATTAGAGGAGATTATGCTAAGTGAAGCTAGCCAATCCCTAAAAAAACAAATGCCAAATGTCTTCTTTGATATAAGGAGATCAACTAAGAACAGAGTAGGGATGAAGAGCATGAGAGAAGATTAACATTAAACAGGGATGAGAGGTGGGAGGGAAAGGGAGAGAGAAGGGTAATTGCATGGAAATGGAAGGAGACCCTCAGGGTTATACAAAATTACATACAAGAGGAAGTGAGGGGAAAGGGAAAAATAATACAAGGGGGAGAAATGAATGACAGTAGAGGGGGTAGAGAGAGAAGAGGGGAGGGGAGGGGAGGGGAGGGGGGATAGTAGAGGATAGGAAAGGCAGCAGAATACAACAGACACTAGTATGGCAATATGTAAATCAATGGAAGTATAACTGATGTGATTCTGCAATCTGTATATGGGGTAAAAACGGGAGTTCATAACCCACTTGAATCAAAGTGTGAAATATGATATATCAAGAACTATGTAATGTTTTGAACAACCAACAATAAAAAAGAAAAAAAAATGAAAAAAAAGTAATAAGTGGCAACATCTTCAGGCTCCAGGCTGCTCATGCTGATGTTAAATCTGTTCTGCATCCTCTGCCCCTGATCCTGGATGGTAACTCATGCTGGAAAAAGTTTGCAGAATACATCATGAAATTGGAGCTTTCTCTGCTTCCTATTGATATCAGTGTCAAATAACTAAGGCTCTTACTTGCCTGGTGGAACATTGTGATTATATCTCCTTAGGATGTAGACCTGGATTGTGATTATCTATATCCACATTTGGTGTTCCTTGGATTTACACACTATAGCTCCTCCTCTGTATTTTTTAGTAATCAGATCAATGTCTTCAGAAAGAGAAGTCCCTTCTCTGCCAAAACTCCTCATTGATACCCTTGGATCTACAATTGTTTTCCTCCATTTATGGAGAATTCCTACTAAATTATTCCTCTATTTAAGAAGACTGTGTCATCTGGGTGTCACATCTGGCATCTGAGATTGGAAACATAAAAACCAATATCCACATACTGAACCCTGTTATGAGAGAATGCATTTATAGACCAAGTACATTGGACACCACTGTGATGGAAAAATTTCCAAGTGTTGAAACTTCCTGCTTTAAAATAAAAGTAACTGGGTCCCCAGGAGTTGTATGGGCATCCTTATGTCCATGCTGTGTCCTGACTGGAACTGAATTCTGCAGACTGTGACCACCAAAGTAGAAATCCTCAGGGAGTGGGTTGTACTCTGGGCACATGCAAATCCACAGGGCTTGTCAGAGCTGGGCACAGATGCAGGCCTAGCTCTTCTCACACATTCAGCATCATATGCATGAGTGTTGTAGCTCCTTTTCTTGGTACCCATGAATATCACTGAGGCCAGGGCAGCTTCCTCTTTACTCTGATTGCCTGACACTGTGGTTCATTCAGGGAAGCAATAGAAAAACATGGGGAGCCAGAATCTATTTTAAAGAGTGTCACCTACCTAACCCAGCTGTCATGTACAGCCAAGCATCTTTATTCCTCCATTTCTGAAGACATGGTCCCACTGCTTCCATCAAAGCCATCCAAGATGAGGGATCTCTCCCTTCCCATCTGAACACTATGAGCTTCTGTCCTAGCTGCTCATGATTACACGTGTCCATGCCTGCTGTCCCTGCATGCTCAGGTTCATGCTTCTGCTCGCTTTAGTACTATAACTCAAGTAACTGTCTTCAGAGATGGATGTCCTTCCTCTACCAAGTGCTCGTTGATGATCTTGAATGTCCTGGGATTCCTAAGTGTGCATTTCTGCCATCACCAAGTATCTAGCAGTTCCTTAAAGAACCCAATTCTAATGGCTGTTTTAGGACTGCAGGACTCAAGCAGGGCGAGGGAGAAAACTGTGTGAGTGCAGTCTCATTGGTCCTGAGGTTGCCCCTAATTGGGGTTAGTTGTGCATTTGACTCACTGTGGATTTCCAAGAAAGAGGGAAGGGCAGAGTACTCAGAGGGATGAGGTTCCTATGTAAGGAACAGAGTCCAGGCATGGTGAGGGGGAGAGTCTATGAGGCACAAAGTGGAGATGGCTAAGAAGTGGTGTCAGAGTGCAGCATGTGTGTGGGTGTGTGGGGAGAAGAGGGGACAACCTCCAGAACCCACATTTCTCTTCATTTCCTGCTGAACTCTTTTTTACTTGCTTACCTGCTTCTTTATCTCTTTATCCTGCTTAAATCCAGGGGCCCTGTGGGCAGCCATTAATAACTCTGCTCCATTCTGAATGAGAAGAGATTGGACAAGATTAGAATATGCACGTTTCCATAACATTGTAGATTCAAGGGTGTCAATGAGGAGCATTGAAGAGAGGTAACCTCCACTTCTGTAGACTTTGATCTGATTACTAGTAAATCCAAGGAGGATTAAATGTGGATATAGATAATCACAAGCAGAGATAAGAAGGTCACGCTTATTCCTCTGGTGGACAGAGTCACCTCCTGACATTGGATGACTTGGATGTATGTAGAGGGACACAGCATTCATGGGCAATCTCTTGCTTAGCTAGAGAAGCCAGTAAGAGTGAGGACAGATCCTGCTCATTCTTATAAACTGTGACCCCCCCATATTTACATTGATTTTCTCATTCACAGTAAGGGCACCAGGGAAATGGACCAAAGAAGAGCTGGTCTCATCTCACTAAAATCTGCATGTGTTCAAGCAACCCTCATTTAACTTACTTGCAGTTAATATACTTCTGACCTGACTGAAATCCCCTGTCAGGATGAAATAGAGACCAAGAAAGCACATGGCCACCTTCAAGAGATCAAGTAATCCTCTACACTCAGGCAAAAGGAGGATGCTATCCTTTGTTTCCCAAAAGGAGCACATTATCCACAGCCAAGTCCATGGTGACCTGTTTACTATAGAGACACTTGGGAACCCTGGACCTGTGCTGAGTGACTGGCAGGAGCCTGCCTTGCAGCTGTGCCCAGCCTGCTGTGGAGGCTTCGTCTAGTGGGGCCAAGATGAGAGATGATTGATCCTGTAAGATGTGGGCCTAGTAGGAAGGGGTCAGGTCTGGAGCTGCTGCCCCTGGAAGGACAGTGTGTTTCTCACACACTGAGGGCATCCTCAGTAGAGTGAGTTGTCATGAGGCCACACCACAAGCCTGGCCACTGCAATGTGCAGATGGTTCCCTGTCCACATTCACAGCACTATGACACAGGCCAGGGGGCCTCACCAGAGGATGAGTGAGACTGACCAGCCTTGGACCCTCAGCCTTGAAAACCATCAACTAAACCTCTTTCCTTACACAGTACTTGCTTAACTCAGATGTTTTGCTATAGCAACATATAAAGGACCAATATGTGCTTCTTGTAATTAAGGTTTTAGATGCAAATTTCCTTAATGAGCTGCATTGGAAATTAAGAACCTCTACCTGAAATAATTGTGTCCCAAAGTTACTCTCAGATCTCAAGGATATGAACTGCTCAACAGTGTAAGATGCTGATTCTCATCCAGCAGGTGGTTCTGGAATTCTGCACTGGAACAGCTCTTAATGAGGCTGGTGATGCTGTTCACCCTGAACCTTTTGAATAGGATGCGGGTCTCACTGATTTGCTTAGTGCCTCACTTTTGCTGAAGCTGGATTTGAAATCATGATCCTCCTGACTCAGCATGGACTTAATCTTATTGGTTTCCCTCCAATCACAGAAGACATTTTATTTATTCAAAGTCAGTCCACACCCCCATTGGCTCTTTCCACATAGCTGCACCCACCAGGGCACTTGCATGCTGATTCCTGGGGAGGACCTTCCTGCAAGGCTGACATAAAAGCTCAGCTCTAACCTGGCCTTGACTCACCAAGACTCCTCAGCTCAGCTTCTCAAAATGAGGCTCCCTGCTCAGCTCCTGGGGCTGCTGCTTCTCTGGATCCCTGGTGAGGACAGAGGGGATGGGGAGGAGAAGGGGAAGCTCTGTACATGTCAGTTGTGTGGGTGTCACTGCTAGGATGGGGCATGTGATGTTCAGATCCATGAAAGGGAGGAAGTTTCTAGAGGAAAACCAAGTCATCTACTGGTGAAGAGAGGGACATAGAAAGAGGAGAGTGGTGTGGTCAACCTCTAGACAGGCATTGTACATGTAAAACTCTATCTTATATGGCATTGGGTATTTCTGGATAGAAACCCAAACTATGTACTCAAGAATACACAAATAATTTAGTTGAGAAAAGAACAAAATAATTAAAATATTTCATAATATTATGAATAAACTTTCATTTCTGTCATTATTTCAGGGTCCAGTGTGGACACTGTGATGACCCAGAGTCCTCGCTCCCTGTCTATCACTGCTGGACAGCCAGTCTCCATCTCCTTCAGGTCCAGTCAGAGCCTCCTACACAGTGATGGAAACACTTTTTGCATTGGGTTGTGCACAAGCCAAGCCAGTCTCCACAGAGTCTAATATATAAGGTTTCCAACTGGTTCACTGGGCTCCCAGTCAGGTTCAGTGGCAGTGGGTCTGGGACAGACTTCACACTGAGAATCAGCATGGTGGAGGCTGAGGATGCTGGGGTGTATTACTGCTTGAAAACCACACAAAGTCCTCCCACAGTGGTGCAGCCCTAAACAAAAATCTCCCTGCCTGGGTGGGCCAGCTGCCACCTGTGCTGCTTCTCTGGGCAGCAGCTCTGCAGATTGTCTGAGAGAAAGAAACTGCAACTGAGTGCTCTGGACATTGAGTGCCATGGCCACAGCTCAGTCACCACGTATCAAAGTGCCACTAACTGCAACTGCCCTGGCATGGCAGCAGCAGAAGGGAGAACCTGGGGAATAGAGTTGGAGTGTTCCATGTTGAAATTGAGTCAGCTAAAGAGGCCCTAAGAGCTATGCAAAAACACAGAGTTCTTCTGTCAAAATAAAGACAGGAAATATTTTCAGTATGAATCTAATCTTTATTTCCCACAGTATTTTTAAGAAATAGGTGTTGAAAGCACTCATCCTGTTGTGTTCATGCATGCACAACAAAAAGATACAAAATGATGACATTAGTAACACCCAGGGGTTCTGAGGGGTAAGAGAGGGTAGTACACTAATGAGATTGAAGTCAAATTGTCACCAGCTTTTGTTAAGGTGTTAGAAATTTAGTATGTTATAATTTACCCCAAATTAACAAAAATATGGGAAAAAAGCTACCATATAAACAGAAAAAATGGGAAGGGAATTAAAACATTGAACTCCCAAAATAAACTAAAGAGAAAGGTGGTTGTAGTGGAGGAGATTCAGGGATTAAAAAGGTAGGAGGAAGAGAGAAAGCACAGAAGAATGGCCAAGGGAAGCTCCTCCCTGTCTGTAATTTTGCTGAATGTAAATAGGTGAACATCCAATCAAAATGTGTAGATTGGCAAAATGGATTGGAATTGTGTATGTACATGTTCATTTAATAACCTCACCTTAGGTCTCAGAACAAGCAGAGCTTGATGGTAAAAACATGAAAAAAACATCAGGAAAAGTAGTCATGCCACTTTTATGTATTATGTATCAGAAATACATATTTTTTTTCAAATTTGATTGGAGAGACAAACAAAATTATACAATGATAATGGTCTGTTCTCCAAGGTGATAAATGTTACAAACATACAAGCACCAAAAATCAAGGCTCCAAACACATCTAAAAGCAATGACAGATTTGAGGGACAAATAGACAACAATACACTAACAGATGGGACCCCACTACTGTACTTTCAATAGTCCCTGGGACACCCAGACATAGGACAAGTCAAGAAACAGAGACCTGCATCAATTCTACCCACCTAACAGACATGTAGGCGGATTCCACCCACAATGACTTGCTGCATGATTGCTCAAGTGCACATGGAATGTTCCCCAAGATCCTGCGTGTGTTAGGCTACAAAACACATCTGAATGACATTATAAAGATTTAGAACATAGAACATGCATATTATCTCCTCTAATGGTGATGGTATGAAGTTACAAGTTAACAACAGAAAGTGAACAGGAAAATTCAGAAATATGAGGAAAGATGATGCACTCATATAAGAGTTGGCTCAAATAAAATGTTTTAGTGAGCTCTTCATTTCTGGGACCAAGAGACCAGACATGAACACTGAGAGAAGGACAGGTTTATTTTGGCTCATGGTTTTGGAGGTTCAGTCCATGGTCAACTGGCTCTATAGCCCTAAGGACAAGGTGAGGCATTACGTCACAGGAGGGGACATGGCAGAGAGAAGCAGCTCAGGTCATGTCAATAGGAGAGGGATGGGGAGAGAGAGGAAGGGACACAGAAAGGTCAACTCTCCAGGGCACACCCCGAGTGTCCCACCCCCTCTAGCCCCGCTCCACCTGCTTACAGTTATTCTTGACATGTCCATTCAGACTAAGATGGACTGATGATGTCACACTCTCCTAATAAGAATGGTTGACCCCTGAAGACCCCAGGTTAACAGAGGCTTTTGGGAGGCATATCACATTCAAATCCTAGCAATCCACTCCTGACCTTGAAAAGCTCATGTCCATATCACAATGCAAAGTGCATTGAGTCCATCTTCAAGAATTCCACAGTCTTCACAATTCAGCATCACCTTAAAGTCCAAGTTCAAAGTCTCTGAGACCCAAGGAAAACTCAGGGTGGTGAGCCCCTGTGAAAGTCTAAAGCAAGTTACATATGTCCATTGTCCAGTGGCTGAATGTCACCATTCCCATTTCAAAGGGGAGGAACAGGACCACAGCAAGATGGTGCAAAAGCTGAACTGTAAAATCCAGTTGGGCAAATCCACCCTGCAGCCCCTATCCAGCACCTGGGCATATGGAACAATGAAGTTCTGTCCAAAGGTTGACACAGGACTCTGCCCCTGTGGACTTGCTGGCTACCCCCCACATGGCCTCCCTTCCCACTTGTGTCTGCTGGATTCAGAGTTTCCCTTAGCCGATGTACCATTCTGTTGGCATCTCTCAGTCTCAGGGTCTCAACTGCAATGCCACCTGCATTCTCACATCTCCACACCTTGACTTCTCAGGGCTACTGCAGGTATTCAGCCCTGATGCACCCCACCTGGCCTTCAGGGCCTCCTTTGAAATCTCATTGGGACCTCATGACCCCTGACTCCTGCATCCTGCATTCCTGCAGAACCAGCTCCATGTGGGTAAGGCCCATGTCTGCCACCATCTTGAGCTGTCACCAAGCTTTCTGGGACCACAGATATACCTTCTTCTGAGACTGGGTGGCTGAGCACAGGAAAGTAGTTCCTAGGAGCCCCCATGCAAGCAAAGTGTCCCATGGTCTCTTTTCAAAGGAAATTTAATTTTCACATCTTTAATGGTGACATTGGTGTGGTCTGTCAATTCCTGATATGTTCCCAAGCCAGTTTTTTCATTGTTCATGGGTACAGCACTTGTCATCTCCTGTGCTGAGCACCTGCTGTGCAGAGACAAGACTTCAGCCAGGAACTGAGCTCCTGACTCATTGATCTACAGGGCCCCACCACCACCATCCTCCTGCTCCTGTACAAGTTCATGGTTTTAGATAAAAAGTCTTCCCACTTGCTCCCCGAGAGGGTGCCAGGTGTCCTGTGTGCATGTGGTGATCTGGGACTCCTTTAAGGGAAGATGCAGTGTGGGAAGCCGGGCATGCTGTGGCTGCAGGGACAGGTCCCTTCCCTTCCTCAGCACTCTGCAGAGGCTGCGAGGAAGAGCCAAGTGTGGCAGTGGTGACTGGAGCCTGGGCACCTCTGGGACACTCTGGACTGCTCTTCAGCTGCCTCAGCTGCCCTGACCCAACTGCTGGGCATGGACATTCTTCCTGGGAGCCCTGAGAGACCCTCAGCAACTCTGGAAGTGTTTTGCATGGGAAGCACGAGGCTGGGTTGGCCTCTCTAGACAAGGAGCCCTCAGCCTCCCTCACCTTTAAAACTGACCCCTCAGGGTCTCACAGGCCCCTTCTCTTCTCTGGAAAAACCCCAGCTTTTGCATATCCTGAGAGTTACACACCTAGACACCAGCTCCCTCAAGACCAGTATATTTTCTGAATCCCTGGTGCAGTGTTGGTCTTCTGTACTCAACTAGTTGAACAACTTACTAAGGAGAGGGATAATTTGAGTTTCCTTCAGAATCTGCCATAGTGATGGATGGAGGAGGATCAGTTTCATGAATTTGGGATTTCCACACCCCAAAATTCCCAAGTTGCTATGCCTCAACTCTGCCACTAGGTGGTTAAAAAACCCACAAAGAACCCAGCCTAGGGTCCTGACCTCAGGAAAAAAAAAAAAAGCAGCAGAGATCCCTTTCCATGAGGAGCCCTCAGGCTTGCGATCTCTGCCCAGTGTCCAGGCTCATGGCCACTGGGGCTCTGTGCACAGTGTACTAAGTCTCCTCACAGGCAAGTTCCTGAATGTTTTCTATTTTGCTTTATAACCTGTGATTATCACAACCTGAGAAGAATGTCCCTCCTCTGAGGACTCATGGAGTGGGGTCAGAACTAAGGGTCAGCAGTGAGCCTGGATGAGAGAGAGGACAGGGCAACAGCTCTGAAGATGGTGCAGGCATGTGTGCAGTGGGTGAGTTGTCCTCATGAATCACCAGGAGGAGATAAAGCCCATTGTAGGCTCCACTGTAGTGTGGAGCAGACACTGGGGACATCAAATGGAGGAGGGGAATGGAGGGGGAGAGGAGGAGAAGCAGCAATGTCAGTGCTGCCCTCAGGCTGTCCCCAGGATGCTAAGCTATGTGTGGTCACTGATCACTCCATAGGGGCCCAGGTGGCCTTAGTGCACCTGGAGCCCCCACAGGAGGCAACACTGCTAGAGAGGGAGCCCATCTGAGGAGGACCAGCTGCTCCAGACATGGGAACAGCAGCTCTGAGCCTGGACTCTGGTGAACAGGACTTCACTCAAGTGCTCCATGCCCACAGCCCTGCAGAGTTGTTCCAGGTGCTGGAAGACGGGCAGGAACAGAAATCCTCACCAGTAAGGCTGGAGTTCCAGGAAAGGCAAACATGAAGGAGACAGGGACCCCACTCTCTTCACCCTCTGTGTGAGCTGAACCCAGTCCTGTGTCTGCAGGGCAGGAACTCCACCTCTGAGCAGCATCCCCAGCCCAGGGTCTATCTGGATTGTTCCCAGGTATTCAACCACTCAAACATGCCACAGTGGTCAGTATTGAGTGTACAGGTCTCAGCCCTGAACACCTTTGGAGGGTGAGTTTGTGTGCAAATAACCCCTGGGTCCAAAAAAACTCCATTTGAATGCCATCAGCAGACCACGCAAGACAAAGGCTATTCCACTAGGAACAACTGTCGCCACCAGCAGGGGGTCACTCTCCTGAACACTGGTCCATGCCAGATTCTTCTTAAAAATATGCCCTCAAATTCATGTCAAAAATAACATTTTATCTTATTTGTTATTTTTATAATTTATAATGGATTTTCATATATTTATTTTATATTTTTATTTTCCTTCTGTGATTTGTGCATTCCTGGTCATGACCAATTATCTTTGATTTGTTTATTTTTATTATTGATTTGAGGTGCTATTTGTGAACTATTGATACAGTCCTTTTTCTATATAATGAACTATGTCCTATTAGGGCACTATTTGTGTTTACCTCTTTTAAATGAATCTTAAAATGCTAAAATGTAACCTTTTAATATACTCTATTATCTGTATTTTTTTGGAACTGAGTATTGAAACTTATGCTTAACTACAGAGCAACATCTGCAGTTCTTTTTTATTTTTATTTATTTATTTTTATTTTGAGACAGGGCTTTGCTAAATTGTGGAGGCCGATCTTGAACTTCTGATACTCCCGCCTCAGGCTTACATTTTGCTAGGATGACAGGTGTACACCACTGCACTTGGCTTATTATCTGTATTTTTTCATTGATATTTTTAGTTGTAGGTGGAAAATACCTTTATTTTTTTTATATGATGCTGAGAATCAAACCCAGTGCTCACGGAGGCTAACCTCCTTTTTTGTTCATATATTGAAACAATCCTCAATAGCTGGTTACCCTATTTAAATAAAAAAAAATTGGATCCATTTTTTAATGAGTGCTCATCATATATGATATATGGACATATGTACATACAAACATACAACACAAAACACAAGTGTGCACACATAATATAATACATACAACACATAACATAATAGTAAAGGCCTTATAACATTTTACAGGTGAAATCTCCATTGCAATGTTTAAAAACACTATAGTCAAAAAATAGAACTGATCAGCAAAACATTAACCTAGGTCTGTATGAGCTCAAAAAAAAACATAGAACTTCATGATGTGGGAAAGGGTAATAATAAAATATCTTTGAGGAATATATACCCCTTCCCAATTTCCTCTTTTTGCTTTAATAAGTACATTTTAATAGTTTGATGAGCTCTTTCAACTATGCCTTGTCCCTGTGGATTGTATGGGATTCCTGTTATATAAGTAATGCCAAATGATGAGCAAAATTGTTTAAAAGAGGTACAGGTAGAGCCAGGGGCATTTTCTGTTTTTATCTGTTTTGGAACACCCACAGTGGCAAAATTTTGTAAGCAATGAGCTATAATATCTTTAGTTTTTTCTCTGGCATGAAGGGAGCCTATCAAAAATCTGGAAGAATTATCAACTGTAACATACAAATATTTTAATTTTCCAAATTCTGGCAAGTGTGTGACGTCCATCTGCCAAATATGTTTAGGTATCAGTTCTCTAGGATTGACTCCAAGGTTAACTTGTGGTAAAAAAGTCACACAATTTTGACACTGTTTTATTATTTGTCTAGCTTGTTCCTTAGTTATTTTAAAATGCTTTTGTAAAGTATTAGCATTGACATGGAACTTTTTATGAAAATGTGTAGCTTCTTCTAGTGTAGAGAAAATATGTGTATGTCATGTGTAGTTTTATCTGCTAAATCATTGCCCAAACTAAGGGCTCCAGGCAATCCTGTATGTGCCCTGATATGTCCTATAAAGAATGGATCTTTTCTGTCCCAGATTAGACTTTGTATAGTGGAAAGCAAAGAGAAAACAGTAGAGAAAGCGGAAATCCTACCAGCATCTTCAAGGGATACTATAGCATTAACTCTATACTGACTATTGGAAAATAAATTAAATACAGAATCTTTAAACATCACAAAGCTTGTAATAATGCATTAAGCTCTACCTTTTGAGCTGATTGTTTGGGTACTAAAAATGTAAAAGTTTGATCAGGTGTAACTATCGCTGCTGTACCATTATTTTACCAATCAGTGAATATATTTGGAGCATTCACGATAGGTGTTTTACTTGTCATTTTTTGGAAACACTACAGGATGCAATGACCAAAAAGACAATAAAGGATTAGATGGTAAGTGGTTATCAAATGAAACATTAGATTTGCACCTGATTATTGCCCAAGTATTTAACTCACTACCTAACTCATCAATTTGATCCACAGTATATGGAGTAATAATTTTATTGGGAGAAATTCCAAACACACCCTTTGCTGCTTTTATTCCTTTGAGTATTAATTGTCCTACAGCCTCAGGATACCTAGTAAGAATAGTGTTAGGAGAATAAGATTAAAGTATCCACAATAATAAGCCTTCTTGCCAATACACTCCTGTAGGAATATTTTTTGTTGGTAGTACAATAAATAATAAAGGCAAACTTATATCAACTCTATCCAAATGCATATGTTCCACATATGTTTCAATGATTTTTAATGCCTTTCTTGCTTCAGGCATTAACATTCGGGGTGAATTTGGATCTGATGGACCTTTTAAGATATCAAATAAAGGTCCCAACTCTCCTGTTGGTATACCTAGATGAGGCCTTATCCAATTTATGTCTCCTAATAACTTTTGAAAGTCGTTAAGTGATTTGAGTTGATCTACTCGTATTTGAATTTTTGGTGGATGGACCATGGTTGAAGATAATAGAACTCCTAAATAATTAATTGGAAAATTCAATTGTACTGTATCTATTGCTATCTCTAGATTATAATTTTTTAATAAGTTTGTAAGTGTGGCATAACATTCTAGCAATGTGTTTTTATCTTTGTGTGCTAATAATACATCATCCATATAGTGAAATATTTGTAGTTCAGGATTTTGATTTCTATGTGGCTGGAATACTTTGTTAACATAAATTTGACACCCAGTTGGGCTGTTAGACATCCCTTGAGGGAGTATTTCCATTCATATCTCTGATCGGGACCTTCATGATTCAGTGCAGGGATAGTAAATGCAAAACGTGGACTATCCTCAGGATGAATTGGAATTGAAAAAAAAAAACAATCTTTAATATCTATAACTAAAACATACCAGGTTTTTGGCAAAGCAGACAATTGAGGAATCCCCAATTGAGCTGGTCCCATAATAACCATCTCATTATTAATGGCTCTTAAATCTTGCAATAATCTCCATTTACCAGATTTCTTTTTGATGACAAAAATGGGAGTATTATGGGGAGATACAGAAGGTTGTATATGTCCTTCTGCTAATTGTTGTTTGACCAGGTCATGGGCTTCTTGTATCTTTTCTTTAGTCAGGGGCCACTGAGGAACCCATACTGGTCTTTATGATTTCCAAGTAATTTTTATTGTCTCAGTGACCCCTTCTGAAAATCCAATCCTTTTCTATCTGTTCCTTGATCTATTTGTATTGGTGCTGCTATACCTTGTTTTTGTTCTCCTAATCTTTTTTCTTCCCTAAAACCTTGTCTAGCCCTAATAGTGGGTGCATTTTGATTGATGTTATTTTTTAATGTCAAACCTAATTGATCTAGGACATCCCGTCCCCATAAATTTATAGGAAGATGATCCAATACATATGGCTGTATAGTTCCTTCACATCCTTCAGGATCCTTCCAATCTAATACCATTGCACTTCTATGGGGATTAGTCACCACTCCTAGGCCTCGAAGCATTTGAGTGGCTTGTTGTAATGGCCAATGTTTTGGCCATTCTGGACGAGAGAGGATGCTAAGGTCTGCACCTGTATCCATTAGCCCATTAAATTCATGTCCTTGAATATTTAGTTTTAGCATGGGTAGAGAATCTAAATTTAAAGAAAGCATAGCCCATTCTACTCCTGTGGAGCCTAATCCCCTGGAACCTCTTTCTACAGTACGACTGGAATATTTATCATGTAGGCTGGATATTATTAGTAACTGTACTATTCTCTCTCCTGGTGAAATTACTGAATACCCTTTGGAGAACTGGCTATAATTTTATTTCACCTTCATAATCAGGATCAATTACCCCAGGACTTATCATAAGTCCTTTTAGACTAGAAGAACTGTGCCCCAATAATAAGCCTACTGTTCCTTTGGGAAGAGGTCCTTTTACCCCTGTGGGAATGATTTGAACTCCTATCTCTGGAGTTAGTACTGATCTGGCAGATGCACAGATGTCCAATCCTGTGCTTCCTCTGTGAGGAATTTAATGGACAGTGTGTCCTGGGCACTACCCTGATGGTGTTGCTGGGTTCCTCCAGTGCTCTGTATGTTTGAGGTCTTGGGCCCTGGAGCATTGGGCCCCCCTGTCCATTTTTTGGCGATGGAGCCCGATGCCTTTCTCCATGATATCATGGATAAACACCTCGTCCTTGTTCATTTTTTGATAATGGAGTACCCTCTATGGTGGTTTGAGAATGGCATTCATTAGTCCAATGTCTCCCTCTATGGCTTCGTGGGCAAATACCCAGTATTCTATTCCTTTGATACCTAGTTTTGTTAAGTCCTCCTCCTATGGGGCAATTCCTTTTAAAATGTCCTGTTTGTTCACAATTGTAGCATGTTTTTGGCCTGGCATCTAAAACCTGTTGTACTGCAGCTGCCATGACTTGCCCTTGTTCATTAATGTCTCTACATAATTTAATATATGTGTTTAAATCTTCATGTTTCCATGGTCTAATGACTTCTCTGCACCAATGATTTGCTTGCTCATAAGCCAGTTGTTTTATTAATGGCATTGCTTGTTGTGTATTCCCCAAAACTCTGGTAGCTGTTTGAGTAAGCCTATCTACAAATTCAGCATAAGGTTCATTAGCTCCTTGTATTACCTTAGAAAATTGACCTTGTAAACCTCCATGTCCTTTTAAATTCTTCCATGCCCTAACTACATCAACAGCAATTTGTAAGTATAAGCCAGGATCATATGCAATTTGTTGCTGCTGATCCTCATAAGGTCCCTTTCCTAACAACATATCTAGATTTCTCTGAGTATAACCAGCTGCTGCATTTCACCTAGCTGTCTCCTTGCAAAATTCCTCATTGGCAACCTTCTATAACAGGTATTGTCCTCCATTTAGCACAGCTTTACACATACTAGCAGAATCTGCTAGCATCATGTTCAAGTTGGTAATGGATTCAACCATGTTTACAGTGAAGTGTGCTTGAGGACCATAGGTTGTTACAGCCTCTTTTAGCTCCTTCACTGTTTTGAAATCTAAAGCATGGTGAATTCACTGCCCTCCTGCCTGCTCAAATACAGGGCATGCTAATATTTGAAGTCCTGTCTCAGGATCCCATCTATCAACTATGGGGGTTGGGGGCCTCCCAGCATATGGAGGTGGTGCTGTTGGTTGGATACTTATGCCTTCTGGTGATAGAAAGGTGTTAGTAGCAGTCTGCTGTAGAGGTGGCTCTGTTGGTTGGACACTTACGCCCTCTGTTGATAGAAAGGTGTTAGTAGCAGTCTCCTGTTGTAACTTTTCCCCTGATGGCTTTTTCTGCCGCAGTCTGGCTGGGCACAAAATCACGAGCCACTCAAGCAGGAACAAAGTTTATTTTTTGAAACTGCCGCCAATGTCCGGTACCGCCCGGGAAGATTTTTTCCACCCACGCGGCCTCCTCCCAGCTCCTCCCCCGGAACTCCCTCCTACTGTACTTCCCCAACCAATGGGAACTCTCCAGGAGTCCCGTAGCCGGCCTAGGTGAACAGCAGGAGTCCAATATCCATATGAATGCAAATCTTAACATAATCATATCATCTCAATGGCTAGCTGGCGTCACCTTTCAACCAAAAATGCCATGCATCATATACTTGGCTCTTAGCATCTCCCCCCTTCTGTTTAAGTAACAAGCAATCTGGCTAGGGACCGTGCCTGTTAGGTTTGTCCAATTCAACATATGGTTCTTACCCGTCATCGGAAAACTGACTTTTAGGCGTCAGCCTCCTGTCTTAGGTTGATACCACTGCAATTGGATCATACCCGTCACTGACTACCGGTCCAGCATATAGCCATACTTGTGGATAGGCCTATGTACCAGTGGGGGGGTGAGGTTCTTTGCCTCACCTCTGTTGGCCCCCAAAATTGGCCTTGGTGCTGGTGGGGGGATGAGGTTCTTTACCTCACCTCTGTTGGCCCCCAAAATTAGACCATCACTAGTAGAAGGGAGGAGGATACAGAAATGTCATGACACCAAGTCAATTAACGGCTCCTAGGAAAAATTACATCACTGGTGACACATCAGCAAAGATACGCTAGCACTACCATAATTCGCTGCATCAACAAATAGATCACAAAGCATACAAGTGATACATAGTCCAGGCAAGTTCTGTAAGCAGTTCAAAGTAGAGGAATCTATCAATATGTCCATATCCTCCCAAAATAAAGCATACAAGTGATACATAGTCCAGGCAAGTTCTGTAAGCAGTTCAAAGCAGAGGAATCTATCAATATGTCCATATCCTTCCAAAATAAATCGACTCATTGATTGAGCATTACTTGTTGAGTTATAAATCATTGATGTATCAGCTTACACGATTTGTTGTGATAACTCTCAAAGAAGTTGTAGTTTGGTTTTATCTTTGTCTTCACCGGCACTGGGATGAAAATAGGAATTTTGACAATGATGCTAAAAAAAAAATATGTAACATTTCAACAGGTACTAAGAAAACAATATTTAGAACAATTTACATTATCCTGAACAGAATTATTAAATATAATGAAAAGGAAAGGTGAAAGTAAACAAACAGATTTGTTAACCTTCTATTTGTTCATATATTAGAACAATCCTCAACAGCTGTTTACCCAAATTAAATTAAACTATTAAAATCACGTGAATAATAAAAAAAAAAATTTTTTTGGATCCATGTGCATGAGCGCCCCTCATATGTGAAATATGGACATACGCACATACAGACATACAACACAAAACAGAAGTGTGCACACGTAACATATAACACATAAGACAATAGTAAAGGCCTTGTAGCTTTACCTAGGTGAAATCTCCATTGCAATGTTCAAAAACTCCACAGTCAAAAAAACTGATCAGAAAAAACATTAACCTAGGTCTGTATGAGCTCAAAAATAAAATAGAACTTTATGATGTGGGAAAAAGCAATAATAAAATAGATATTGAAAAAAACATCCTGGTTAATCACTGTCACAGATGTAAGAATAGCCAAGCTGGAGATCTGGATATCAGCTGTTATGGATTTGAGTGGAATCATCTTCCTTTTGATCTGTAGGAGCTGTTTTAGTTAGTCTTTCTGGAATCCAAATCGGCTGCTGTTCTTCCTGTGGAAAAACACAAACAGAGCCCCGACTCCAGACTATCACTGGGTCAGGACCTTTCCATTGTCCTGTTAGAATATCTTTCCAAAGTACCTTAGGCTTATGTACATTTTTTGGATACAAATGTCTTTCCGCAGCACTAAGCCCTGATGAATCCAAATTTAAAAAGTTTAGAGTAAAAAGGGTTATTTTAAGTTTATCTTTGGGGGATATATACCCCTTTCCAATTCCCTCCTTTTGTTTCAATAAGTACATTTTAATAGTTTGATGAGCTCTTTCAACTATGCCTTGTCCTTGTGGATTGTATGGAATTCCTGTTATGTGAGTAATGCCAAATGATGAGCAAAATTGTTTAAAAGAGGTGGACGTATAACCAGGACCATTATCGGTTTTTAACTGTTTTGGAACGCCCACAGTGGCAAAATTTTGTAAGCAATGAGCTATAACATCTTTAGTTTTTTCTCCAGCATGAAGGGAGCCCATCAGAAATCCGGAAGAAGTATCAACTGTAACATGTAAATATTTTAATTTTCCAAATTCTGGCAAGTGTGTGACGTCCATCTGCCAAATATGGTTAGGTATCAGTCCTCTAGGATTGACTCCAAGATTAACTTGTGGTAAAAATGTCACACAATTTTGACATTGTTTTATTATATGTCGGGCTTGTTCTTTAGTTATTTTAAAACGCTTTTGTAAAGTATTAGCATTGACATGGAACCTTTTATGAAAATTTATAGCTTCTTCTATTGTGGAGAAAATATGTATGTCATGTGTAGTTTTATCTGCTAACTCATTGCCCAAACTAAGGGCTCCAGGCAATCCTGTATGTGCCCTGATATGTCCTATAAAGAATGGATCTTTTCTGTCCCAGATTAGACTTTGTATAGTAGAAAACAAAGAGAAAACAGTAGAAGAAGGGGAAATCCTACCAGCATCTTCAAGGGATACTATAGCATTAACTACATACTGACTATCAGAAAATAAATTAAATACAGAATTTTTAAACATCATAAAAGCTTGTAATACTGCATTAAGCTCTACCTTTTGAGCTGATTGTTTGGGTACTAAAAATGTAAAAGTTTGATCAGGGGTAACTACTGCTGCTGTACCATTATTTGACCCATCAGTGAATATATTTGGAGCATTCATGATAGGGGTTTTTTTTGTCATCTTTGGAAAAACTACAGGATGTTTAGACCAAAAAGACAACAAAGGATTAGACGGTAAGTGATTATCAAATGAAACATTAGATTTACACATGATTATTGCCCAAGTATTTAACTCATTAGCTAACTCATCAATTTGATCTATAGTATATGGAGTAATAATTTTATTGGGAGAAATCCCAAACACTCCCTTGGCTGCTTTTATTCCTTTGAGTATTAATTGTCCTACAGCCTCAGGATACCTAGTAAGAATAGTGTTAGGAGAATAAGATAAATGTATCCACAATAATGGACCTTCTTGCCAGAATACTCCTGTAGGAATATTTTTTGTTGGCAGTACAATAAATAATAAAGGCAAACTTATATAAATTCTATCCAAATGCATATTTTCCATATATGTTTCAATGATTTTTAATGCCTTTCTTGCTTCAGGCGTCAACATGCGGGGTGAATTTGGATCTGATGGACCTTTTAGAATATCAAATAAAGGTCCCAACTCTCCTGTTGGTATGCCTAGATAAGGCCTTATCCAATTTATGTCTCCTAATAACTTTTGAAAGTCGTTAAGTGATTTGAGTTGATCTACTCATATTTGAATTTTGGGTGGACGGACCATGGTTGAGGATAATAAAACCCCTAAATAATTAATTGGAAGATTTAATTGTACTTTATCTATTGCTATCTCTAGATTATAATTTTTTAATAAATTTGTAAGTGTGGCATAACATTCTAGCAATGTGTTTTTATCTTTATGTGCCAATAACACATCATCCATATAGTGAAATATTTGTAGTTCAGGATTTTGATTTCTAAGTGGCTGGATTGCTTTGTTAACATAAATTTGGCACATAGTTGGACTATTAGCCATCCCTTGAGGGAGTACTTTCCATTCATATCTCTGATCAGGACCTTCATGATTTAGTGCAGGGATAGTAAATGCAAAATGTGGACTATCCTCGGGATGAATTGGAATTGAAAAAAAACAATCTTTAATATCTATAGCTAAAACATACCAGGTTTTTGGTAAAGCAGACAATTGGGGAATCCCTGATTGAGCAGGTCCCATAATAACCATCTCATTATTATTGGCTCTTAAATCTTGTAACAATCTCCATTTACCAGATTTCTTTTTAATGACAAAAATGGGAGTATTATGGGGAGATACGGAAGGTTGTATATGTCCCTCCGCTAATTGTTGTTTGACCAGGTCATGGGCTATTTGTATCTTTTCTTTAGTCAGGGGCCACTGAGGAACCCACACTGGTCTTTCTGATTTCCAAGTAATTTTGATTGTCTCAGTGGCCCTTTCTGAAAACCCAATCCATGTCTATTTGTTTCTTGATTTATTTGAATTGGTGCTGTCATACCTTGTTCTTGTTCTCTTAATCTTTCTTCTTTCCTAAAGCCTTGTCTAGCCCTAGTAGTGGGCGCATTAGGATTGATGTTATTTGTTAATGTCAAACCTAATTGATCTAGGACATCTCGTCCCCATAAATTTATAGGAAGATGATCCAATACATAGGGCTGTATAGTTCCTTCACATCCTTCAGGATCCTTCCAATCTAATACCATTGCACTTCTATGGGGATTAGTTGCCACTCCTAGGCCTCGAAGCGTTTGAGTGGCTTGTTGTAATGGCCAGTGTTTTGGCCATTCTTGACGAGATATTATGCTAAGGTCTGCACCTGTATCAAGTAGCCCATTAAAGTCATGTCCTTGAATATTTAGTTTTAGCATTGGGCGAGAATCTAGATTTAAAGACAGCATAGCCCAATCTACACCTGTGGAGCCTAATCCCCTGGAACCTCTTTCTACAGTACGACTGGAAAATTTATCATGTAGGCTGGGTATTATTAATAACTGTGCTATTCTATCTCCTGGTGAAATTACTGATATACCTCTTGGAGAACTAGCTATAATTTTTATTTCACCTTCATAATCGGGATCAATTACCCCAGGACTTATCATAAGTCCTTTTAGTGTTGAAGAACTGCGTCCCAATAATAAGCCTACTGTTCCTTGGGGAAGAGGTCCTTTTACTCCTGTGGGAATGATTTGAACTCCCATCTCTGGAGTTAGTACTGCTCTGGCAGAGGCGCAGATGTCCAACCCTGCGCTCCCTCTAGTTTGTCTGATGAGGGATTTAATGGATAATGCGTCCTGGGCACTACCTTGATGGTGTTGCTGGGTTCCTCCACTGCCCCGTATATTTGTGGTTTTGGGCCCCGGAGCATTGGGCCCTCCAGTCCGTTTTTTGGCAATGGAGCCTGATGCCTTTCTCCACGATATCGTGGGTAAACACTTGGTCCTTGTCTGTTTTTTGATAACGGAATACCTTCTATGGTGGTTTGAGAATGGCATTCATTAGCCCAATGTTTCCCTCTACGGCATCGTGGGCAAATACCCAGTATTCTATTCCTTTGATACCTAGCCTTGTTAAACCCTCCTCCTATGGGGCAACTCCTTTTAAAATGTCCTGTTTGATCACAATTATAGCATGTTTTTGGCCTGGCATCTAAAGCCTGTTGTACTGCTGCTAAGACTTGCCCTTGTTCATTAATGTCTCTACATAATTTAATATATGTGTTTAAATCTTCATGTTTCCATGGTCTGATGACCTCTCTGCAGCAACGATTTGCTTGGTCATAAGCCAGTTGTTTTATAAATGGCATTGCCTGTTCTGTATCTCCAAATACTCTAGATGCTGTCTGAATAAGCCTATCTACAAATTCAGCGTAAGGTTCATTAGCTCCTTGTATTACCTTAGATAATTGTCCTTGTAAATCTCCATGCCCCTGTAAAGTTTTCCATGCCCTAACTGCGTCTGCAGCAATTTGTGCGTATACGCCAGGATCATATTCAATTTGTTGCCGTTGACCCTCATAAGGTCCTTTTCCTAATAACATCTCTAGATTTCTTTGAGGGTAACCGGCTGTTGCATTTCGCCTAGCTGTCTCCATGCAAAATTCCTCATTGGCAACCTTCCATAACAAATATTGTCCTCCATTTAGCACAGATCGACACATGTTAGCCCAATCTGCTGGCGTCATGTCTAAGTTGGTAATGGATTCGACCATGCTCACAGTGAAGGGTGCTTGCGGCCCGTAGGTTGTTACAGCCTCTTTTAATTGCTTTACTGTTTTGAAATCTAAAGCACGGTGAATTCGTTGCCCTCCTGCCTGCTCAAGTACAGGGCATGCTAATCTTTGGGGTCCTGCCTCAGGATTCCGTCCATCAACTACGGGAGTTGAGGGCCGCTCAGCTGTAGATGGAGCTGTTGGTTGAATTACGCCCTCTGGTGATAGAACGGGGTTAGTAGCAGCCTCCTGTTGTAATTCCCCGCCTGATGGTTGTTTTTCCTCTAAGCTTTCTTTCTTCAAATCTTCCTCTGTCTGACTAGCTTGAGAGACCTTCTCTTTCGCTTGACCTAACATGTTTTCTACCATAGTCTGGACTTCTAACAATTTACTTAACAGTCTTTCGGTTTGTTTTTTACTAGTTTCTAATCTACTATACAGGTAACGCAACCCAATAAGATAGCATAAAACAAAACCGAAACAGAATGAAACAAAAACCGAACAAAGAATAGTTGTATCAATTTTCTCTTTCTCAGGGCCGAACAACTTCAAACCTTGAGCCAACCAATTTTCCCAGTTTGCCTGAGAAAATTCTAGGGATAGGCAGCTTGAAACAAAAACAAGATAAATCAAAACGAGAACACATTGTTTTTTGAAATGGTCACCCATTTTGTTGCCTTCCCTCAGGGGCGAGCAATTTTACTCACCTCCAAACTTCAGGCGTTCCCCGTGCGGGCCACCAGTTGCCGCAGTCTGGCTGGGCACAAAATCACGAGCCACTCAAGCAGGAACAAAGTTTATTTTTTGAAACTGCCGCCAATGTCCGGTACCGCCCGGGAAGATTTTTTCCACCCACGCGGCCTCCTCTCGGACCGCCGAGCCAGCTCCTCCCCCGGAACTCCCTCCTACTGTACTTCCCCAACCAATGGGAACTCTCCAGGAGTCCCGTAGCCGGCCTAGGTGAACAGCAGGAGTCCAATATCCATATGAATGCAAATCTTAACATAATCATATCATCTCAATGGCTAGCTGGCGTCACCTTTCAACCAAAAATGCCATGCATCATATACTTGGCTCTTAGCATTTTTCTGCTCTAAACTTTCTTCCTCTGTCTGACTAGCTCGAGAGACCTTCTCTTTTACTTGAATGTTTTCCTCTGTCTGACTAATTTGAGAGACCTTCTTTTTTACTTGAATTTTTTTCTCTGTCTGACTAGCTCAAGAGACCTTCTCTTTTACTTGAATTTTTATGTCTTCTCCTTCCTTACCATTGACTGAACTGAAGGCTTTGGACTAAGAAAACAAGATACGAACATCCACAATGGCAATGTGCCAACTGGCAGAGTCCCTAGGCTTTTCTTTTCTATTCTTTTTAAATCTTCACCATGATGGTTCCATTGTGATATATTTAACAACTCCTCCTTAAAAAGCCATGGGCTACATTTTTGTATTGTATCAACGTATGCCCTGACTGCTCTTGATTTTACTGGGATGCCTCCTTCCTCTAACAATTTACTTAACACTCTTTTGGTTTGTTTTTTTACTAATTTCTGATCCCATATTTCTACTATAACTATAATACAACCCAACAAGATAATGCCAAACAAAAGCAAAACAGAATGAAACAAAAATTGAACAACAAAAAATCATTATCATAGCCTTTCTATCCTCCTGAAATGTACATCCGTCCTTTCTCCCTATCTGTTCCTCAAATGCAAATAGTTTTTCCTCAGATCTGAGCGGTTTTTCTTCCATCTTACACATCTCCAGGGACAGGCAACTTAAAACAGAAATGAAACAAAACAAAAGAAGAATCTTAAAATGGCTACCCATCCTCTCGCCCTGCGCTAAGGGGGGAGCAGTTTACCTTATCACTTAGTCTCAGTCGTTCCCCTTGTGGGCCACCAAATGCCACAGTCTGGCCGGGCACAATTCACAAGCCACTTGCCAAGCAGAAACAAACTTTATTTTTAGAACACACACACCGCACCACAGAGCTCTTCAGGAATTCCCTCAGAGCCCAACTGCCACCACTGGCTTCCCACAAGCCTCTCAACCTCCCCCACTCCTCCTGCTCTTGAGGCCGATTGGCTGGGTCATGTGGACGGAGCCAAAAAATGTCCCCCAATGAGCAGCTCCGTGGTCTGAAAGGGCGGGGAAACAGCCCAATGAGCATCACTACAGAGGAGCCAATCACTTGGCAGCTAGAAGTTTGCTGGGGCCGCTGTGAGCCTATCATCAGTTGGCAACTGGAAGTTTGCTGGCAGCTGGAAGTTTGCTGGGGCCCCTTCGGCTGTGGCTCTCAACAGCTGAGAATCAAACCCAGTACTCACGGATGCTAGGAAAGTGCTCTATCACTTAGCCACAACATCAGCATGTGTCATCTGTATTTTTAAACTGGTTATGTTGTTGTTATCTACAGTAAACATAATATACATTTTATTTCATGCTATGGATTCCAAATAAAAGTAAAAGTTAATAAAATATTGATTTAGTAATTATATCTTACACGCAAACAGACAGTTTATCTGTGTGTATGACACGTGCTCCTTATCTTTCTAACCATCATGGATCTGGCTCTGACAAGACTGAGATAGAAGGTTTGTTCACCTTCCTCTTGGTGTCAGTCCCCAGGAACATGGAGCATGTGCTGAACTCAGCTGCCCCACAGAGCCCGGCCCAGGGCTGAGCTCCAGGTCTTGGACTCTCACCTTGGCTGGGGGCTCAGAGCTCTGCTCAGCATCTAGAGCTGTGGAGGGATTTTCCCCCCTGGCTCCCCTGCCTGTCAGCTCATGCCCTCAGCCCCACTGCCCAGGAGATCTTCTTCCTCCCAGCCCAGGGCCACAGCCCAGCCTTCAGGCAGTGCCAGCCTGACCCACGGTAGACCCTGTTCCAGCCTCTTCCAGTTAGTGTGGGTCCTGATTCTGCTCTGTGTGTAAATGCAGGACCCCATTCCCACCATGGTAACCCAAGATTGTCACCTGAAACCAGGGTCTGCAGTCACTGTCGTCCTCAGGTCTGATTCACTGAGCACCTGCTCTGTCCTGCAGTGTGTGGTAAGAACAGGAGAGCCTCTTCCAGTCCAGGACAGGAGCAGGGGTTAGAGGGAACCTGCCACCAGCTCAGAGATGAAACACAAGAGGGTAAAGGAATGGGCAGCTCTGGGCACAATCTTGACCCTTGGGATGAGGGAGTGTGGAGGGATTCACTCTGTGTTCCTACCTAGAGTGGCTGGGGACACATGAATCTTAGAGCCACTGCAAGAGCCAGTGGCAGGGGCGCAGCTCCCAGCAGGCCCAGGCCATGTGCTCTGTATGCTTCTTTGTGAGGTGGACTCCTCCAGGGCTCAGGCTATGCTAAGGCAGCTGCTGGAGCTGGAGGAAGAAACAGAGGATTGCAAAGACATCAGGTTGATGCCACTAGTCAGCCCCCATGCTGATGGACTATGGGAATGTGATGAAGTGGCAACAAAGGGGGCTGATATAGGAGTCGCCAAACCAAACCAGGACCACTGAGTCCCTGGTATGAAAGACGTCCAGGGGGATCTCCAAGAGGCACATTCACCAAGTAAACTTGGTATTATCTCTGTGCTTCTGCAGGACCTTGCCGGATATAAATGTAGTTATTCTCTAGAGCCGGTCCAAATGCTTTTGAATAGATCCAAGTTCCTCTAATGCATTTTTTAAAATTTTAAAACCTTATTTCACAATTACATAATTTCAAATGAAACCCAAGGTATCCTCCCACCAGGAACATGTGAGAGCATATTAATGGCCTGTGTTGTCCTCTGTAACACTTCACTACATATTCTCTACAAGAACCTTCTCCTATGTAATACTCATTTTAGGTATGAAATACTTTGCTCAGTCCAGACCTTAAGTCTTTTTCAAAATTGGACAATTGTCCTGAAATATCCTTAGTAATAAAATGTCATCAGATAGAAACCGACTCTCTAAAAGGCAAATCGGTGCTACCTTGATCTGAGCTGGAACACATGGGGATACTTAGTCAGTGTTGAGGGACTGAGAGAAGCCAGCCATACAGCTGGGCTCATGCCTGCCCAGCCCTGCTGATTTTCATGTGCCCACAGCACAGCCCACTGCCCTGAGGACTTCATAAGAGGCTGCTCAAACCCTGTGCAGGAGTTGGTCCCTGTCAGGACACAGCATGGTCATGAGGGCCCCTGCTCAGCTCCTAGGGGTCTTGCTGCTCTGCCTCCCAGGTAAGGAGGGACAGTACTGGGAATTTTCTAATCACAGTGTGGTCAGTGCTGCCTGGCTACACCGGAAAGTCCTCTTGGAACATCACTACTTACAAGGATATTTCTTTTTATGTTTCCAATGGCAGGTGTCAGATGTGACATCACGATGACCCAGTCTCCATCCTCCTTGCCTATGTCTCATGGAGACAGAGTCACCATCACCTGCAGGGCCAGTCAGAGCATTAGCAATTATTTACACTGGTATCAGCAGAAACAAGGCCAAGCTCCTAAGCTCCTCATCAGAAATGCAAACACTTTGGAATCTGGGGTCCCCTCGAGGTTCAGTGGCAGTGGATCTGGGACAGATTTCACTCTCACCATCAGCAGCCTGGAGCCTGAAGATGTTGCCATGTATTACTGTCAACAAGGTAACAGTAATAATGACACAGGCCATGACAAAAACCTCCCAGGGAGAAGAAGTGTGATGCTGGGCTGCCCCAGTTTCTCCTACTGCTGCCTCCACCTGCTGAGGGCACTGCTCAGAGGCAGCCAGGCCCTGAGCACTACAAGGAGGGTCACTCCGAGGATTCAGTGGGGGCTCCTCTGCACCCTGACACTTCAGCTCATCCCCAGCAGGCAATGAGCTCACTGTATAATAAAGAAAGTAATTTAAGACCTGAAGAGACTGAATTAGGCAGTATCAGGGGTTGTGCATCCAAGAGAAGCCTCTCCATGTATTCCAAACTGGAATATTTTAGACTTTATTTTTTTAGTATAGTTTAAGTATCCAGGAAAATTGGTGTAAAGTACAGAGTTCTCCTGTGTCCCCCCTGCTCTCACAGCCCCTCCATCACCACCCCAGACTCTGTTGCTTTTGTTACAATTTGTCAACCTCTGCCCATGTCTACAGGTCACACCAGGGTCACTTTGTGCATCTGTGGAACTAGAAAAGTGGACAGTGACGTGTGTCCAATATTGTCTCCTGGCACAGTGCAGGTCCTGCTCTCATAGTGTCTGAGTTCCAGCTGCTCCTCACCCCCCTCTTTCTGCTGCAGAGCTTCATGATTTTACATCCTGTAGTTTCACCTGGGCTGAGTGGCGCCTGCCTGGCACTCACAGCATGATGATGATCAGCCTGGCCTGTCACCCTGAGTGTTGTGCACACAAATCTCCAGGCGTTTCCATGATGTGATAGGTAGGTATTCTCTTTCTTTCTTTTTTCATTTTAAATTTTTCTTCAAACTTGGTACTGAATCCAGGCATGTGGTACCATTTAGCTCCATTCACAGTCCTAGTTTTAATTTTGGAACAGGATCTCTGAATTTTTAGGTCCTTGCTCAGTTGCTGACCCTGGCCTTAAACTTGTCATCATCCTTCCTTAGCCTCCTTGTTGCTGGGGTTACATGTGAGCATCATTGCACCTAGCTTGATCGCTGTGTTCTCTTCAGTGCTGAGAAATATTCTATTTACTTGCTGTATAACAGTATTGATCCATTTCCCTACTGAAGGGCAGGCTTGTGTCCTCCAAATTTTCAATGCTGAACACAGGTCCTGTAAGTTTTCAGGTACAGAATTTTATTTATTTTTAGATGTGTATGTTCACCATCTTTAGTTTCATATCAGAACGCCTAGTGTTATAAGAATCTGTCACACTGCTTGCACGTCCTGTCTTCATCTTGGAGATATCTTCTGGACACTCCCCAGAACACTTAGCTCCTGGAAGTGGCTTGTGACTGCAGCCAGGACCAGCTCAGCAGCAGGGATGGGGCCTGGGCTCCCCTCCTGCTGCCTGTGGGGTGCTCCCTCCTGGACTTGGCCATCCTCAAGGGGGTGTTTTCTCATGTGTTTTAATTTTCAGTTCCCTGGTGACCTGGGGTGTCACAGTGATGTTTGGACAGATGTCCACAGTGTGCAGATCCAGCTCTCAAAGTCTTGTCACTTGTAGATCCTTTATGGTCCTTCCCCATCCTGTGTTCCAAGGTTCCTGCCCCTGTCATGTCTCTATTCTCTATAGAGCCCCTCGCAGCCACTTTGGGGTCAGCTACACACTCTCTTCATGTTTCTACAACTGAGGGCTCTGGAGTTTACATTGATTCCTGAGGAACTCTTCCCAGGATCTAGAGTTCTAGGTCCACAGTCATTTCCTTCAACACTTGAAACTGTCCTTTATTTGACCTCCCTGTTTCCAGGGGAGAAATTCTCTGTTCATTCCAGTTGATTCTCCCATAAAGCTAAGGAGTCTCTTTTCCCTCCCAGTTTTTAAGGTCTCTGTCTGTGTCTTGAGAAGCTGGCAGTGTGGCTGTGGGTTGGGATGGAAGGCACCTCCTTAATGTCTGAGTCCCTGTGCCCTTGCCCACAGGTATGGTCCTGGAGGAATTCACCACAGCCCTCCAGGGGACACTGATTAAAAACTCCAACTTCCTACAGATGACAGGTAACATTTGGTTCTGATTCAGAGAAATCAGATATCATGAGGTGGCTGTAGTACCAACAGCAAAGTAGAGGTTGTGGAGAGATGTGGCTCTTGTCATGACCTCCATCCCTGCCTACACTTGATTAAGGATATGTTGTGTAAATATGGTGGTAGTGAGGGAGACACAGAGACCAGGCAGTTTTCCCAGAGGAGAGAGTCTTCTAGCTCACAATGCAACTTAGCTTTCCTCTGTGGCAACTTCTCTGCTGTCCCACAGAATCCATAAAGTCTACATGCAGAACCCACTCCACAAGCCCATCTGCTGCACCCTCTCAGGATCACTGTGTCTGATTTCTTCTCTTCTCCTCCAGGCCCTCAGCCAAGCAGCTTTCCCGGGTCCATGCAGAGATCTTTGACCAGGGCACCCCCTCTCCACATGCCATATGCTCTTCGTAAATATCTACTAGCTTGATGTAATATACGAGATCCACCCATTGTCACCAGCCATCCATGGGTTGTGTGTGGGTCACTGTGCATGGAAGACTGGTGGATAGGAACATCTGGTGTCTGGGAATGACCAGTGGACATTTTCTCAGGTCAATTGCCCAGCGATATTATGAATTTCTATCCCACTCTACCATGGCCCACATAGCACCTGAGATGGGTGTGACCTGCCAAGGTGCCAATCAACCTGCTGACTGCAAGACAACATGAAGCAAGGCTCCCCCTTGACACCTTATACCTGCCTTTGATGTACCCCCTGAAATAAACCACCATAGCTATCTTTCCTTTATCTAATTCCAGCTCTTGTGTCTACTGAGTGTATCAGGGGCTTGGCTTTTGTAATATATTTCTAATTCTTTGTCTTTTGTTCTTCCCCAATTATTTTAGACTTTAAGTTTTCAGGTGTCTTACACCCTCTTGGGCAGGAAGAAAAACCCCCCAAGGAGACGCTGGGTGTGATGCCTGTTAACTCATTATTCTGGCTACACTCTGGGAACATATACTGTACATGTTACATATGCCATTTTATGAGGCTAATCCATTCAGGTCAAAGCCTAGTTTGTTTTCCCCCCTTGACATTATCTAATTGAGACAATCCCTATGATTCCTGGAGCAAGATCATGCAGAGGTGTCAGGGCAAGGCAGAAACTTGGTAGTGGACATCAAGATAATGTCCATGAATTATAACTTGGTATATCATTATCTGCTGATCACTGACAGTATTACCTGCATCTTAACATAACATAATCTATCTACTTGTTCACTCTTCCAACAATGATTTTTGACATAAAAATATCAGCATCAAAAATACAGATATAGGTCTCAGGCAATGAGATTTCATTAACGACTTTCATTTTGAACAATCACTTTTCAATATAGCACAGATTTGATTCCAACCATTACATAACACATTATTGACAATGATATTTCTACAGTGTGCCTCCTGCCAGACATGCTCACACATTATCTCTACAGAAAAATTTCATATTGGAGAACATCATATGTTATACTCTGGAATTGCACACCATGATTGTTGAGACCAAATGTAAAACAGCCTGAGTGGGAGGGGACCTTCTGTGGGGCACTCAGGGCTGCTGTGTGTGAGCTCTGTGCGCTGTCTGTGAAGATGCTGTTTTCAACTTCTGCTCTACTTACTCTAGGAACATGCCCAGACCTTCTCCTCTCCTTCTAGGGTCAGAGCTCAGGAGACACAGTTGTAACTAGCCACCTGGTCCTGATGTCACATGGCTGCATGAGTCAGTCCTCAGCCCCCAACCTCCTTCCCAGGATGGACTGTCCCATCAAACACCACCCTCCTGGGGTCTCTCTGTCCTACTTTTTGGGGAACAAAATACCTTAGCTGACATCTTACATACAAGCTGTCTTTGTATCATTTCAAAAGATCCTTGTTGCTCTTGTAAGTTTCCTTTTCATTGGCCAGATGATCTTTTTCAACTGTGAAAGTTGTACCCGGAGTTCACTTGAGATCACCATATTTTTATGCAATATAAAAGCCAGGACCTACTCTTGTGCTTGATGGTTTTCAGCTGCATGGCAGGGTTTGCAGGAATAAGTATCAGCCCCCACACAGGGCAGGTGCACCTAAGCCAGTGTGTGACCCAGGAACTGCTGTCCTCATGGTCATGGCGACCAAGGCATGCAGGAAAGAGTGACTGCAGGAGGGAAATGGAGCAGAATCATTTCAATTCCTTTTGAATTCTGTGTGGAGTCTGCTGTGATGTGTGGTTTGTGGTGTGTGTGACTGTTCCTCTGTGTGGATCAAAGAAGGCCCAGGGGCATCTGGAGATGCATCTGAGAGGGAAGGAAGGAGTTCCATGGCCAATGGGGGATAGCAATAGCAAGACCAGGAGGGGCACTTAGGAAGAGCAGGGAACTCAAGATCTCAAAAGAACATTTTTCATTGAAAAAAGAAAAAAAATGTATATATATATAAAAATATAACTTCTGCAGTGTGTGAAAAATCAACAAAGGCCTACAGTGATTGACAACTTTTTCAAATATTTCATATAAAAATCACTAGTTAATTGACCACAACCTACAGCTTGGAGGAGCCCACTTTCAACAGTGCTGTGAAGTCATAACTGTGCATGATTTTCTTCACTTCCCATCCTCTTCTTGCTCCTCACATGGGACTCTCTGATCTGTCTCCAGGGCTGGGAAACAAACTGTTTTCTCTTTCAACTTGACCTCCACAGTGTCTGCTGTCCTGAGATGTTCCTGTGTAGGTGACCTTGGACACCTTCACTTCCCCCTCCTGTCTCCATGTCCTCAGACCCTGTGTTAGTGGCTGGGATGAGTCACAGATGTGATGTGCTGAACCTCCCTGGCCACAGCAGACTCTAGACCTCAGCCAGGGACCAAGCTTCTGACACACCCTCACCTGCAGAGCCCCAGGGTCACCATCCTCCTGGCCCACCTCCAAATGGATCTGTTATTGATACAAAAAAAGTCAGAAATATTGATTAAAAAAGATAAATTGAAGCTGCTCTCACCTGGGCAGAGGACACTCCAGTCACACATGACCCTGGAGCCCCAAGACTCCTACTGGGAAGGTGGGGGTCTGAGCAGTGTCCTCAGGAGGCCAGGAGTAGGTCCCTCCCTTGCTCAGCACCTGCAGAGGCTGAGAGGAGAGGCCCAGTGTCTGGTGGCACCTGGAGCTGCAGCACCTCTGGGACCTTCCCTGCTACTCACCTGAGGCCCTGTGTGACCCCACCCAACTGCTGACTGCTGCCCTGCCCCTGAGAGCCCCTGGGAGCTGCTAAGGGTCATATAGTTTTCTAATTATCACACTCCTCACCTTAGACATTTACCACTTATTTCTGGTGAGTCTTTCAAAGCCCTGGGCATCTGGCAAGAGAAGGTACAGATTCTAGACATGCTGTGGTCCTCCCCAGCCATCAGTGTCATCTGCCACAGAAGCTGGGAACTTCTACCCATGATAAAAGTGGTGAATTAGCCCAGATAGTGACAATCTTCATGATATGTGGGCATTTCTAAGGGACACACTTTTTGCTATTGGTTAAGTGGACTTGATGGAAAAAAGCTTCATAGTCATTAAGATTGAATTCCTGTGGTTGGTCATGTGTTTTTGATAATTCCAAACATCAATCAAAAATATGGAGCAGAGGTTTTGATTTGGGGCTCAGAAATCTGATTGATTTTTAAATCTCTGTCTACCCTGCATTCTTCATCTCTTGTAATTATATTGAGGACATCTTGGAATATTTTATTTATCACAGTGCATTGATGACGAATGAAATGGGTGAACAAAGTTGTCCTTGAACCACAGAGAAACTGCACAGCTTGGACCCTGAGCACCATGATTCTCTGGTTCCTCCATTGCTACCTAGAGAGGGTTGAACAACAGAATAATGTGTGGCTGGTAGATGCCAGCCATGGTGGCTGATTAGCCATGTGTGAGTTTATAAAATTAAAATCAAATTAAAGTTTAAATTGAATATTTCAGATGCACTTGCTGTGTCTCAAGTGGTCAATACACACTGGTGACTAGTGGCAACAGGATGTTCTGTTGGCCAGTGTTGTTATAAAAGGTTGGTTTGACCATCTTTGATGTTATAGCTAAGAGCACAAACTTCCCAGCAGCTGGTCACAAGCCTGTGTGACCTCCGGGCCTTCTTAGTAGGCACAGGTGGTGTAGTCTTGAGTTGGGTTCTTTCTGAGAGGTCAGGAAGGAGGCTGCACTGACAGGGAGGCCAGGGGGCCTGTGCTCCCCCACCCTGCCTCCACACCTGCATCCTCAAGAGCCTCTCTGAAGCCACAGCCTTGGCCTCTCACATGCACCACAGAGTCCAGCCCTTAACCCTCTTCTCAGTTATCACTTTTGAATCCCTGGTTATCTGTTAGTCATTTGTCCTCAGCTACAAGAAAGATTATTGATATGAGCTGGACATCTGTGTTCCTTACAGAATCTGTCCCAGTGATGGATACAATAGGATCAGCTCCCTGAGGAATAGTGAAGATTAGCAGTGAAGCTTCATGGGACCCAGAGTCTAAAATCCTAACCATGTTATGCCTAAGATCTACCAGTAGGTGGCAGAGAAGCCACAGCCAACCAGTTACCTTGTCTTAGAAATATCACAAATATCACAAAATAGAGAGTGGACCACAGCACACAGCACATGCCTAAAACACAGAGTCCACCTAGCAATGCTCCCACCTTTCACAGTCACATCCTGGGTGCTCTGGGTGACTGTATTTTACTGCACCTTATTCTATGGCAAGCAGAGCCTTTCTAGTCCTAATTTCTCACATCCAAAAAGCTCAGAAATCTGAAAGTTTTGGGATGGATTCCAGTGGGTTTTGGATTATTGTATGGAAATTCTCAGTTAGTAAATGATGAAAAGTTTCCAAAATCTAAAAAACATTGAAGTCTAAAGCACTTTCAGTTTCCCACATTTAGAAAAAGGATCTTCAATGTGTGTTCTACTTTCCATCATTAAAATGTTTGATCATGACCACATACAAACAGGGACCAAGATTATGTATAACTGTAATGCCTTAAAATTTAAAAACATTCTAAATAAATTTATGAGCCCCAAATTGATAAACCAACCCATTTTATAAACCACTGTTTTAGGTAATGTGCTTCTTGTGCATTTCCAGAGACCCTAGAAGAGAAAGCTGAAGGAATTCTAGTGCAGCAGAACCCAAGTGGAGGTGAGTGGATTTTTCTTTTTTAAAGTCATTTGACAAGTATTAGAGAGAAGGTTAAATGACAAAACAAGTGTCTGATGATAAGGAAGGCTGGAACAGTCTTGTCTCCAATTTTAGAGACCATGTGAGATATTGTTTGACACAGACCTCAGCCTCACTGTCTCTGTCTCCAGGGGAACAGCAAGCTGGAGTGTGGGCAGCTCATGACCCTGGCACCAGGAAAACCCTAGGCAGAGACCTGAAGGCCTCATCTGAGCTGCATCCTGCAGGCCCAGTGGTGTCCCAGCCTGGCTCAGGGGCAGTGGGTCATGGAGAGACTTCCCCCTATCCATCAGCAGACTGGAGTTCCTTACTCTCAGGAAGCCTCAGGGGCCACCACAGCAGCCCAGATGATTCCAGAGAGAAATAACAACTGCCATCTGCCTTCAATCCCTTTCTGCCTGGTACATAACTGCTCTCTCCGGAGACACAAAGTTAGACTTCTGCACTTTTCTATTTTGTAGGAGAGAGAAAACCCACTATCATTCATGTATGAGAGATGCTTGGTTCCTAAGACCTTCTTTTGCTTCCCCAGGTACATAGCAGAGGTTAAACAGGATGGGGGAGTATTTGCTATTACATGCATATGAACTGGAGGAAATGGAGGCTCAGGGAGAGCCATAAACACCCAGGGCTATGCTCAGGGTTAACAATGACTATACAAGCACAACTGTGTGCCAGGGTCCCTTCATACTTCTCCTCTCTTCCTGACCCAGTGACGGCCTCGCTGTCCAGGACAGAGCCTGCTAATGATAGCTGCAGCAATTGTCTTCAGGTCCTGCTGACAGGGCATTTCTTCTGCATTCCAGGATGAGACCTTGGGACAGTTCTGTGTATTGTGACCCTCAATGTGGGGCTCCAGCTCCTTCATGATTTGTGTATCTGCAGAAATCGCCCAGATGTGGCCTCTCTTCCACACATAGCAGGCTCAGGGGTCCATGGAGGAGGGGATTTGTGGACAGGCAGGCTTTCCTGGAGCCAGTTTATTATGCCTATTTCCAGAATTTGGTATCCTAACAGTGTGTTGTGTTTCTCTTTTTCTTCTCACAAACCAGACTTCTTCTCTTTGCTAGAACCTGAAAGTGGAAATTGTGAACTCAGCTAAGACAAGGACATACCTGGACATCAATTCACTAAGTCACAAAGTGCTTCAGGCATTTTTCAGAAAATGCATTCAGAGTCCACTCAAGCATGGTTTGAAACAGGCTCTGACAGGAAGGACATGGCATAGGAGGCAGCTTTACTAACATCACCATTTCATGATCCTTCATTTAGATGCTGACACCTCCTCCATAGGGAGCATGTGACTGTGTAGAGGACAATGACTTTCTACACCCTGTGAAACTCCCCATACACATTCTCACCATCCAATCAACAAGTGGTTCTTCCACTCTCCCTGCTGCCAACCCCACTGCTGCCCCCTAGTGGGGAAGTGGATCTGAGCTTCCTGCTCCTGACTCCTTGCCAGCTCACCTAGCACAACTGGCTTTAGTTTACTTTTATAAGAACTTTTATAAGAACTCATGTCACCGTATAGACTTCTGCGTGCATCAGGCAGTGAGCTCTGATTTATTGCTAACTGCTTTCTTTTTAAAAAATATTTAATTGATTTCATTTTTAAAAACATGGCAGTGAAATGCATTACAATTTTTATTACACATAGAGCACATTTTTCATATCTCTGTATATAAAGTATGTTCATAGCCATTCATGTCTTCATACATGTGGCTTTCATGGAAAGGTTTCTTATTCCCAGAGCAGGCATCCTTTGAGATCACTAGATAAATAAGTCCCAGGAGAATACTTCTCAAGGATCTCTGCAAACACTTCTTATGGGACAACCAAGATAACTCACAGAGCTCCCATCTTGGCTTTTATTCTTTGAGCAATGACATCCCATGATCCAAAGCACTGAAGCCCAGTTGCTTCTCTGAGGGGACTGGAAGGGCCTGAGCTCTTCTGCTAGGTTCCCTGGGTCTCAGGGTGTTCACTCAGTGCACTCAGTATGTGTTCATGGAACCACAAGTGAGTCAGAGGAAAGCCTGGGTCAGTCCAAGGCCACCTGCAGAACTGCTCTGGACACACCTCCAACAGCCCATATTCCTGTGGACTTCATGCAGACAGAGCAATTGTACTCATGGACCTCATAGTAGTATGCTTGGCTAAACCCCCTCCTCTGTGTCATGTCCTGTCCTCATAGAGTGCAATTATGGGGAAACAATGCCACAGAAAACACATATGATAATGTGCAATGAGCAGGTTGGTCTGTCCTGTAGAGGAAAATATTGTGCACTGGGTCCCCACACTGTAGTCTGGCATTGACCATTGATGGGAAGCAGGAGGAAAAGGATTCAGGGCTCCTCATCCTGGTGGGAGAAGGTGTCCACCCTGCAGGGTCTCCCAGCTCAGTGGCTGAGCCTTTGGGTGTCTGTGACTCAGAATCTTGGTTGGTCACATTCATAGTCTCCTCCTGGCTCCAGAGAGGGGATGGGCATGGTCTAGAGCCCAGCTCTTCAGAAGCTGGGGACACCCTCTTAAAATTAAGAAAGAGAAGGTGGAAATGAGTGGATTCAGACCTCCAGCTGTGCTCACGATGGAGAAGTCTGTCTATCCTCCCTACAGACAGCTGTACTTACATAACTGCTGTGCACCCTGTGAACAGGACATGGACATTAGTGCCCTGTCCCCTCCTGTCTTCATGGCATTTCACATGTGTCCAGTCGCCCCCTAATGTCTTCTGTAGCAAATGACCCAGTGGAGACTCCCCAGCTGCTGTGGAGCCAGGTCTCCTTAGCCTCCTTCAGCCTGGGGTGGCAGCCTCTGCTTCCTTGGATCTTGGAGTCCTGTCTCTGTTGAAGCTGCTTCACCAGTGGCCCTGTAGAATATGCTCACAGAGGACACAGTGACATTAAGGACTGAATTCTGCTCCTGCATCCAGCATTGTTGTAACTCTACTGCCATAAAATACCCCCCCCCCAACCCCACCACTTGGCAGCTTCAACAGAAATGGACTTTCCCATGACTGTGGAATCTCAGGCAGACATCAGGGCTCCAGCAGGGCTGTTCTGCTCTCCCTTGGCTCTCATACGGTCATCCTCCTGAGTGTCAGGTGGTCTGTCCCTGGTGTCTCTGAGACCTAATTACTCTTCCATTAGGTCACCAGTCATATTGGATTAGACCTCAAACTCAAAATTCACATTTGCATAATTACATAATCCAACACACTGTGAAGTTGTGCAGACCACAGCCCCAGCCTTTGAATTTTGAGGGACACAGCTCAGCCCATAGTGGGTGGGCAGGAGTGTGCAGAGGGACACTCTGCTCTTCTCGTGGCCTCCTGCCAGGTGGGGCATGGCTTCATGTCCTACATCTTAGTGATGCTCTCTGAACCTGGGCTCAGGGTGTCACTAGAGTTCTCCAATGATTGTTGTCCCCTTTATAACCAATAAGAATTTGTCCTTTGAAATACTGTTATATACTAATGAGTTCATATGTTCTTCATTGGTCAGAATATTGTGATCATTAATTATTTTAACACTTCAAATTCTCCAAATTTGTCTACTTGCTGTCACATACAAATTGTCTTCTGTTATGTTTTTCTGTGACCCTCTCAATATTTCACTGCATCCTGTGTTTCAAAATGGTCTTAGTTTCTCTTTTTCCTACCCTATATTCTAAATATAATGTTTCCCAGAGATTCACGGTTCCATTAGTGAATAGTTGTGTTAGAAATTATAGGTTCTTTTAGAGAGAACAGGATTATTTCTTCAAGACGGTATGGATTTTCCATTTATCAAATCACCCCTTAACCACACACAATCATACTTGCTCAGGTTCTATTGACAAAATCTATGGTTTTACATGATCACATGTAATTACATTCTAAAACACAGACTTTGTTTAATAATTCTTCTGTCACATAAATCACTTGTTTTCTCAATAGTGAGTCTCTTAGGTCTAATTATTGATTGTGAATTTACTTACTTGAGCCATACCACTGTTCAAAACCAAGTTCTATATTATGTTTTCATGAACACCTACAGGCTTGATCAGGGCAGAATATTCAGGGGTAGGGAACATGGTAGATTTTGCTGAAAGAAAATGCTCTGCTCTCTGCCACCACAGGCAGGATGAGGGTTAGAGGAGAGAGGACTGCCACCTCTGAAGATAGTGAACTGTGAGGACAGAGACAGTGGGAATGATAACTTGAGCATGTGGGGGACATCAGGCATGGGTGTGAGCAATCAGAGGCAGAGCTAGGAAGAGTGCTGTGCCTCTCATGTAGAAAGAAAAAAAATTGGTTATGGCTTGTCTTGATAAGCACAGTGGGACAGAGGAGGGATAAACAGAGGAAAAGAGTTTGAGCAGCTGGAGAGGGAAGATGAGGGAGGAAAGATCCTGCCCTTCTTATGAATCAATGGTTTTTTGTATTGCCTTTCTACTTCAAAATCAGGGACTCAGAGCAACCAGTAAGCCACTCTGGACTCAATAATGGTCTCAGGTGCCAAATGCAAGTATCTCCTAAGCATTCCTGAAGCTTCTGGGGTTGTGCTATGGCCCACATCCTTTGTCAGAGATGGAGGGAAGGACGGATGTGACCTGAGGTTGTCAAAAAGCATGTCACATGTAGGACTCAACAAAAACACTGCCTTCAGCCAAAGAGAGCAGACCATTTTCTGTCACCAATTCTGAGCTTCCCTGTCTGACATGGGACTCAGGACCTGGAGCCTGTGCTGAGTGACTGAGTGGAGCAGCCCTGTAGCTGTGTTCAGTCTGCTCAGCCCTGCTGATTTGCATGTGCCCACAGCACAGCCCACTACCCTGAGGACTTCTTAAGAGGCTGCTCACACCCTGTGCAGGGGTCAGTCCCAGGCAGGACACAGCATGGCCAGGAGGGTCCCTGCTCAGCTCCTGGGGCTCCTGCTGCTCTGCCTCATGGATACAGAGGGAAAGTCCTGGGGATTTACTAATCCCAGTGTGGTCAGTGCTGCCTGGATCCTCAGGGAAATTCTCTTTTAACATGATTAACAATATGCATATTTCTTTTCATGTGTTCAATATCAGGTTCCAGAAGTGACATCAAATTGACCATCCTCCCTGTCTCCATCCTCCCTGTCTCAATCTCAAGGAAAAAAAGTCACTGTCATCTTCAGGGCCAGTCAGGGCATTAGCAATTATTTAAACTGGTGCTAGCAGAAACCAGGACAGGCTCCTAAGCTCCTAATCTATGGTGCAAACTGCATGTGATCTGGGGTACCCTTGAGATTCAGCGGCAGGTGATCTAGGACAGATTCCACTCTCGCTATAAGCAGCCTGATTCTGAAGATATTGCCACTTATTACTGTGAACACTGTGATGAGTGTCCTCCCACAAGATACAGGCCATGACATAAACCTCCCAGGGAATAAGTGTGAGGCTGGGCTGCCCCAGCTGCTCCTCCTGCTGCCTCCTCCTGCTGAGGACACATCTCAGAGGCAGCCAGGCTCTGGGAGACATTGGTAGAAGATTCCAGAAAGGTTCCTCTGCACATGAAACCTCTTTCTGCTTCTTAGGCCAAGCAGGCAGAGATGACAGTGAATAGTCAAAGGTCATCACTCAGAGGGATGGGCCCCAGTGGAAGTCTTGCTCAAAGGCAGAGACCACACCAGGAGGCTAACCTGCAGAAATCCTAATGGCCCCATGAAGACCTTTTCCAAATGTAAAAATCCCATGAGGCTCACATGTGGGAACACTGCAGCTAAGTCCTTCTCCTAGAGATGTGGGAAAATGGAAGGTGGCAGTGAACCAAGATTGGAAACACAGGAAGGGTTAAGCCTTCTGCCTGAAGTGCAAACCAATGACCTTGACCCTTTCTCAACACCACTTTAACATAGACTTATCAAAGCTCAAACAGTAAACCACATAAGCCCCTAAATTAGCACACCCAAAGGGTGTATCAGGCCCCCTCCCTTGTTGAGGGACTTCTATCACTTTTCCTGAAATAAATTCTACTCCATTTATCCTTCCCTTCCATTATTGTCCATGAATTTTATTTCATGAAGGAAATTGGCAAAGCAGAAAACCAGTCTCTTCTTAAACCTCTGGATTCACTGGTGTCCCTCCTGATTTAATAAAGGACAAACATCAATGGATCTGAGGGTTTTGGTTTATAGTAAGAGTTTGGATTTAAATAGAAATGAGAAGTCACTGTATGTACTACAAACAGGAAGTCCTCTAAAGCACAGGGAATGGGAATCTAAACTGCAGGCTCTCACAGTTCTGTGAGTTGGTCATGAAGAGGCAGATACAGAAACAGAACACAGAGAGGGCAGCTGTGACAATGGAGGACCCTCTGCTCCTGTGTCATAGCCCAGAGCACCTCTGCAGAGGCAGTCCTTGGAGGAATCATGGAACATGGATAAATTGAGTCCAAGTAGCAAGGTTTGAAAGACCAGGGCCACTTGATAGGAATGCAGATGCTGGACATGGGAGATTTCCTGGTGCTGCCCAAAAACCAGAGCTCACCTGCCACTGAGTGCCCAGGCTCCTGGCCCTGTCTTCCTTGGACCTGCATGGGAGCCCAGGTATGTGGGGATGACCTCAGAGGCCTGCTACACCTCCCAGGTGACTAACCAGTCCTCACCCTGGTCCACATGTCTCCTGCAGGAGCAGTGGGTGGCGTAGAATCTTCCTCTTCTGGATCCTCCCTCTTAGATGAGGTCCCTTGTGGATATTCTCCATAGGAGTCAGAATCAGGGTCCTGGGTACTGTGTTTCCAGAAGCCATGGTGTGGCCTGCAGTTACCAGGTGACCTTCCTTGTGGTCACTGTTGATCAGGCCCACCATGGACATAGGTAGGCTCCCTTGCTGAGGCTTCTGTTGGGCTGATGGGTTTTATGTTTTTAGTGTGTAGATAAGGCCATGATGTGGCTGTCATGGTTACTGTATGGTAAAGGCCATAAACCCTCTGAGTCAGCACATGCACTCAAGGTCATGAACTGTGACCTGTGAGCAGGAGCCCTGTGTACCCTGTTGACAGGGGCCTTCTTTGTTTGAACTGCACATTAAAAGAACCTAGGAAAATGGCTCAGGGATGGAGTCTGGCTACAGGTTATTAACCCCTCTGAATAAAGGTTGACCAGCATTCCCACCTGCCTCACATCCTTCAACTGCCAGATCCTGAACCTCACTTCCTGGGCCTGAGACTCCCCCTCACAAAGGCAGTCATTATTTCCAGCTCTTGGAGTTCTGTTGGGAAGGACAGGACACAGATAATTTTCTATGTGCCACAAAGTGCCTTCAGCAAGTGGGAATCACATTATGAAAGCTTCATTAAGTCACAGAATCCACAGGAAAGGAAGAAATTACAAGCAATAGATAAGGATCCTTTTCAAAAACAATGAAATCTTCCTACCAAATGACAAGCAAGCCAAGTGTGGAGGAGTGATTTCCCATCCTGTTCAAGTTGTTAGGCTGAACAGCATCGTCTGTGTCACTGAGAGCTGTTTTGAGAGCAGAGTTCCAGAGCCACCCAGGCCTGCAGAGGAGAATTTGCACTTCTAGAATGTGGAGTGATCCATACACATGAGATTTGAGATACTATCTGTAGGATATAATTATTATAGATAGAGTTGTTAATATGCAAAAAGGCCATTTAATGAAATTTCAATTTAAATACTTATTAATAAAAAACAGTGATTAGTCATTTTTTTGTTACTATAGCAAAATTCCTGAGCTAAGTAAGTTCTGTGTAAAGAAAAGTTTTGTTTCATAGTTTTCAAGCCTTAAAATTCAAGGTTGGGCAGTCTCGCCTGTTGTCCGCAGGTGAGGCCCCCTGGGCAGTGTCACAACATGGTGTGTTGGTGGGAAGGAAACAAGCTTCAGGCTGCAGTGGCCAGGCCTGTGGTGTGGCCTCACTTATGACAACCCACTCTGAAGAGGACTCCCTCTGTATGTGAGTCCAGCACTGTTCCTTCCAGGGTCAGCAGCTCCACTGACCTGGCCCCTCCCATCAGGCCCCATCTCTTAAATACCAACCATTTCCTATCATGGCCACATTGGGACCAAACCTCCAATACAGGAACTCCTAGGGCAGGACCAATTAAGAACCTCAGCAACCTCAATTTTCACCATATAATTAATAAGTTATTAATTGACATATTTGAACATTATTGCCCTTAACAAAGCAGAATGTGTACAGGCATTTCTCAACTACTTGATCAACTGGAGGACTGTCCAGCTTGGCTGGACACTTGGCTTCCTTCTGCAACCTCCCATGAGAATTCTGTGGGTGTCATTCCTGTCCACAATGACTCCCGCATTTACACATCGTGGTAATGCACAGGTTAAAATAGGAACAGGAGGGAGAGCAGGAGGGCAGAGAAGCTAGATCAGGGGAGGACAAAGGAGGGGATGGGAAAGGACTGGGCAGGAGACTGGGCTCATTGTGACATTCACACACTTCACTGCTGTGTGTACTCAGAATGCACTGACACCATTGAAGTAAAACTCCTCATTGTGGAAATGCTGACATTTAAAATTTTCACATCTACTGAATTAATTAGAATGTTTTTAACTTTAGAATTTGTACAAACAATAATCAATTCATTACTTTATTTAGAAAAATCAAAAATAAGTCATATTTGAATAAAAAGAATAAACTGCATAGAATTTCTGGAAATTTATCAGTTTGCTTATCATATAAATTTTGGTGGCCAGTCTTGGGAATCCTGAGAACTAAGAGTGTAAACAGGCAAATGTCTCTCAGTTTTGGGGGCACAGCTTTCCCTGGATCCCTGTACCTGGCTTGTCCATGAATTGATCCTCCAGTGAGTGGCGACAGACTGTGACATAGAGAAGGTGGCCTGCTGTCCAAAGGGACCTCTGGACTCAGGATCCACCATGACACCTGGGTTTGGAGAAGTCTCTCTTGGAGGATGGATCTCTAGTCTACAGGTGAGAAATACTCCTGTGCAAGATCATTTTCCCAGGATCCATTGAAAATTAAGAATCAATTATGGATTTTGAGTGTCAGAGAAAGTTTTGTTTCTCCCTATCAGGTTCTTCTGATTCATGCAATGGCCCAGAGAGATCATTTCCAGCACTTGTTAACACTTGTTAACACAGGAGTCTGAAGTACCTGAAGGAGATGGGTTTGTTTGGAGGAAATTTCCTATCAGTTCTAGTGGGTGTGGGATGATTTCCTTCTCCAGGTTTGCTGCTGGGAAGGAGTCCAACAGCCTGTCCATCACTCTCCAGAGATTGCCCTGGACACACTGACTACATCTTCATGTCTCAGGTGTTTTATTTGTGCTTCCTACTGAACTCAAAGAAAATCTATGTCTTTGCAAAAGATTTTCACTTTCACCATTAGATCCTCTGCCCACTATTGCAGGCAGCCTAGACTTCATCTCCTTGGTTTCCCTCCAGTCACAGAAGACATTTTATTTATTCAAAGTCAGTCCACACCAAGCTGCACCCACCAGGGCATTTGCATGTTGTTTCCTGGGGAGGCCCTTCCTGCAAGGTTGACATAAAAGCTCAGCTCTAACCTGCCCTTGACTCACCAGGACTCCTCAGCTCAGCTTCTCAAAATGAGGCTCAGCTCCTGGGACTGCTGCTGCTCTGGATCCCTGGTGAGGACAGAGGGGATGGGGAAGGAGAAGGGGGAGGGTGGTGAGCTCATTGCCTCCTACATGTGATCCCTGCCTATGTTCATGGTGTGAGATTTGGCTCAAAAAATGGGAATGTGATGTTCAGATCAATGAAAGGGAAGAAGTGTATAAAAGGAAAAAGAAAGATTTGGGTCCTGGTGAAGACTGGGACATAGAAAGAGAAAGATTTATGTGGTCAACATCTAGACAGGCATTGGACATGCCAACCTCTATCTTATATGACATTGTATTTTTTTGGTAGGAACCCAAACTACATACACTGCACACATAAATGATTTAGTTAAGAAAGGAACAAGAGAGAAATCATGAAAATGTTTCATATTACTGTGCATAAACTTTCATTTCTATCATTATTTCAGGATACAGTGGGGATGTTGTGCTGACCCAGAATTCCCTCTCTGTGCCCATCACCTCTGGACAGTCGGCCTCCATCTCCTGCAGGTCCAGTCAGAGCCTCCTTTATAGTGATGGAAACACCTATTTGCATTGGTATCTGCAAAAGCCAGGACAGGCTCCAAAGCTTCTGATCTATACAGTTTCTGACCAGTTCACTGGGGTCCCAGACAGGTTCAGTGGCAGTGGGTCAGGGACAGAGTTCACACTGAGAATCAGCAGGGTGGAGGCTGAGGATACTGGGGTGTATTACTGCTTTCAAAATACACATTTTCCTCCCACAGTGGTGCAGCCCTGAACAAAAACCTCTCTGCCTGGGTGGCCCACCTGCCACCTGTTCTGCTGATCTGGGCAGGAGCTCAGCAGATTGTCTGAGAGGAAGAAGCTGCAGCTGAGAGCTCTGGACTTTGAGTACCATGGCCACAACTCAGTCACCACCTACCAAGGTCCCACCAGCTGCAGAAGCCCTGGTGTGTCACTGGCACAGAGGAGACTTCTGGGAAAAAGATGTGCTCCAAGTTGAAATGAAGTAGGCCAAAGAGTAACTAGAAACATTCAAAACTACAGAGTTCTTCTGTCAAAACTAACACAGGAAATAATTTTTAAATCATTAGTGTAATTTCATTATAACCCTAGTCTTGTTTTTTACAGGATTTTTAGGAAATATATTAATGGTCATCATCACTAAGCATTATGTTAACACCTGCACAACAAACAGATGTGAATTGACATTAGTCACGTCAAGGGATGCTGAGTGTAAGGGAGGACAGTGATTTAAGGAGACTGAAGTCAAATTGTCACCAGCTCATGTTAAGATGTTATAAAGTTAATGTGTTATATTTCAACCCAAATTCACCAAAACAAAGGAAACAATAAGCTGTCATATACACAGTAAAAAAGAAAATGGGAAGCAAATCAAAATATTTTACCCCAAAATCAACTAAAGATAAAGGAGGAGATGGACAAGTAGACATGAGGAAGAAAGAAAGGTTTAAAAAAATGGCAAAGGGAAATTTTCTTCCTCTGTAATTCTGCTGATGTAAATAAATTAACCTCCCATTAAAATATGTAGATTGGCAACATTGATTGAAACTGTATGTCTACATGCTGTGTCCAATAGTCTCACACTAGGTTTTTGAACAAGCAGAGCTTGACAGTGAAAACATGGGAAAATATCATAGGCAAATACTGAGCAAGAGACAAGAAAGGAGTTGTGCTCTTGTCTGTCATCTGTAAGTTTGTCAAAATTGCTTTAAAGACAAAGGAGGAAATTACATAATGAAAACAGAGTCAATTCACCAAGAAGATAGAACAGCCACATACATGTGCACTGAACATCAGGGCTCCAAAACACATTTGTTCATGGGCACAGTAACAATTTCACCATTCCTAAAAGTCCAAGTCCACAGTCTCATAGGAACCCCAAGGCAAACTCTTAGGGAAAAGCCAAAAGCAAATCCATTGTCCAGTGTCAGAGTATCAACATTCCCATTCCAAAGGGTAGAAGTAGAACCAAAGGAAGAAGGGATGGGACCAAAGAAAGACTAAAAAATCCAGTTGGGCCAACCCACCTTGCAGCCTCCTATCCAGCACCTGGGCATGTGGCACAGTGAAGTTCTGTCCAAAGTGTTGACACCAGGCTCTGCCTCTGTGGACTTGATGGCTGCAGGCCACATGGCCTTCTTTTCCACTTGTCTCTGCTGGATTCAGAGTTTCCCTCAGCAGATGTCCCATGCTGTTGGCATCTCTCAGTCCCAGGGCCTCCACTGCAATGCCACCTTCGTTCTCACATCTCCACACCTTGTCTTCTCAGGGGATGCTTCAGAGATTCAGCCCTGATACACCCCGCCTGGCCTTCAGGGCCTTCTTTGAAATCTCAGTTGAACCTCATGATCCCCGACTTCTGCATTCTGCATTCCTGCAGAACCAGGTCCACGTGGTTGAGGCCCATGTCTGCTACCATCTTGAGCTGTCACCAAGCCTCCTGGGACAACAGATATACCACCCTCTGAGTGCCTGGGTGGCTGAGCACAGAAAACTACTTCCTAGGAGCCCTCATGCAAGCAAGGAGCCCCATGGTCTCTTCTCAAAGGAAATTCAACTTTTACATCCTTAAGACCTAGATGGGTGTGACCTTGCCACATCCTGAGATGTTTCAAGCCCCCTGTCCCATTGTTCATGGGCACAGCACTTGTCATCTCCTGTGCAGAGCACCTGCTATGCAGAGTCAAGACCTGAGCTAGGAACCAAGCTCCTGACCCACCAAACAAAGGTCTCCCACCATCAACATCCCCCTGCTCCTGCCCAAGTTCATTGTTTTAGATAAAAAATCATCTCACCTTTTCCATGAGAGGGCGGCATCCTGTCCTGTGTGCATCTGGTGATCTGGGACTCCTTTAAGGGCCCATAAAGTGTGGGAAGCCAGGTGCACTGGGGATGCAGGGGCAGGTCTCTTCCCTTCCTCAGCACCCTGTAGAGGCTGGGAAGAAGGGCCAGGGTGGCAGTGGGGGCTGGATCTTGGTCACCTCTGGAACCTCCTGCACCAGTCCTCAGCTGCCCCTGCCCAAAGGCTAAGCAGGAAAATTCTTCCTGGGAGCCCTGGGAGACCCTCAGTAGCTCTGGAAGGGATTTTGAGTGGGGATCATGAGGCTGGGTTACCCTCTCTAGACCAGGAACCCTCACATTCACTCACCAATGCCACTGCACCCCAAAGGGTCCCTCAGGCCCCTTCTCTTCTCTGGCAATACCCCAGATTTGTCATCTTCTGTGGATTACACACCTAGACCCCAACTGCCCTGAGACCAGTATGTTTTCTGAATTCCTGGTGAATTGTTGTCTTTTGTTTGACAACTTACTGAGGAGAGGGATCCCTTGAGTTTCCCAGGAAATCTGGCCTAGTGATGGATGGAAGAGAATCAGCTTCATGAATGTGATGAATGTGGGAGAGGAATCCACAGTCAGGGCTTTGGGTCCTCAGACTCCAAATTCCACAACTTTCTATGTCACAAACCTGCCACTAGATGGCAAATAGACCCCCACAGAGAGCCTCAGCATCACTGGGCAAACAGCAGAGATCCTGTCCCAGGAGGAGCCATAAGGCTTGGAGGCTGTGTGCAGTGCCCATACTCATGGCTGCTGGGGCTCTGTTCACAATGGGCCAAGTGTCCCCACAGTCCAGGCCCTGGATACTTTCTATGTAACTTTGTGATCTCTCTTGACAACCTGACAAGCATGGACCTCCCCTTGACACCAGTCTTAGAATCAGGGTGGGTTCTTGTTCCTCTGTTGTGGAAGATGAAGCACCGGAGAAGAGCCAGACAAATACAGAGAGCAAGTTTGACTTCAGGAACAGAACAGAGATGGTAGACTTCTCTGGAGTGAAACCGGGGCCAGACCTGGCATCTGCAGGAGATGGGGTGTCATGCTTTTACCATAGACCTGAGGAGAGGGATATCTTGAATTTACCAGTAAATGAGGCCTAGTGATGGATAGAAGAGAATCAGCTTCATGAATGTGATGAATGTGGGAGAGAAATCCACAGTAAGGACTTTGGGTCCCCAGACCCTCTTTATTTCTTGTATACATTATTCAATTCCCAATTTAGTTAACTTACCATGTTATCTTTTGACATTCAGAAAGAAAAAGAAAAGTAAAAATAGACATTTTATGTAAGGAATTAAGGGCATAGAACTGCCAAACTTGTATAATTTTGTAATTCTAGGCTCAAATCTTATTACACAAATTTTATGAATAATATCCAATAACTGTATCTGTTAATCAGATTAAATGACAGACTTTAAATTAGCATTTATAGCTTGATTTTATTCCTTAGTTTATTGCTGTATAATATAATTATATATGTATATATATAATATATATTAATATATATAATTATATATATAATATAATTATAATTATATTATATATTATAATTATATATAATATAATTATAATTATATTATAATTATACACAAAGGTGGGATTCATTTATACCTATCCATTCCTGAACATGACATAACAATAGGATATGGCCAATATAATTTCTATTAATTTCATATTTTAATAGCCATAGATAATACACATTTGCAAAACTATATTTATTCCTTCAAAAAAACTTAGGTGCTGTGATGTACAAGGGTCAATTCCCATATCTTAGTGTCTGAGTCTCACCTGGTGACACCCAAATTGAAACTCATGCCAATCCACCCTGCCAAATGCTTCAACAATGCCCTACAACTGTCACACTAAGAAAACAAGCATATTCTTTGATTCACATTCTGATAAAATACCTATAAAACTTTAGAAAATGCATGGAAACTTCCTCCTCTTAACTATGGGTAATATTAATAATGCATTGTCCTAGTTTGGGGTTTCAGGTGGGGAGAGGAACTGGAGAGTGTCATGTCTACTCGGGGCCTCCTGAGACTCTAGAGGGTGCAGTAGACCCTGGGGAAGGAAATCCTCACATGTGTCTTTGTGAGACAAAGGGCCTTTTAAATACTCCATCCAATTCACAGGGCTCATGAGTGGCAAAGTTCTGTCCCCAATATAGATGGTCTGATTCAGGGTTCAGCACTACAGGTCAAAATCCTCTGGTTAGCCGTGGATGCAGCTTTGAAACAGTGGTCCACTTTGTCTTTGAATATAGCCCTTGCTGCTCTTCAGTGGACAATATTTTTTAAAATTTTCATTTATTTGTTCTAATAAGTTATATATGTCAGCAGAATGCTCTTCAATTCTTAGTACACAAATGGGGCACAAATTTTAGTTCTCTCGTTATACACGAAGTAGAGTCACATCATTCCTGCAATCATACCTGCAACCAGAATAGTGATGTTCTTTTCATTCACTATCTTTCCTACCTCCAGGCCCCCTTCCCTCCTTTCCCTCCTATTTTTCCAATCCAAAGTTTCTCCATTTATCACATGCCTCCCCACCCCCTGCATTATGGAACAGCATCCACTTGTCATAGAAAACATTTGGCCTTTGGTTTTTGGAATTAGTATATGTTGCTTAGCATAATATTCTCCAACTCTATCCATTTACTTGAAAAGCCATTATTTTATTCTCTTCTAATTCTGAATAATATTCCATTGTATATATATACCAAGTTTCTTTATCCATTCACCCGTTGAGGGACTTTGAGGTTGGTTCCACAGCTTAGCTATTGTGAATTGTGCTCCTACAAACATTGATTTGGCAGTCACTGTAGTATGCTCTTTTTAAGTCCTTTGAGTATAAACCAAGGAGTGGGATAGCTGGTTCAAATGGTGGTTCCATTCCAAGTTTCGTAAGAAATATCTATAGTTGCCTTTCAGATTGGTGGTACCAATTTAGTACTATGGGCAATTATAAGTGTGTGTCTTCTCCCCCCACATCCTCACCAACACATATTGTTGCTTGTATTCTTGCTACCTGCCATTCTAACTGAAGTGAGATAAAACATTAGAGTAGTTTCAATTTGCATTTTTGTAATTGCTAGAGATGTTGAACATTTTGTCATATATTTATTGATCGATTATATTTCTTCTTCTGAAATCAATTGTATTTCTTCTTCAGTTCCTTAGCCCATTTAAAATTGAGTTATTATTATTATTATTATTATTATTATTATTATTATTAATTTGGTGTTACTTTTTTGAGTTCTTTATATATCCTAGAGATTAGTACTTTATCTGATGTGAATATGGTAAAATATTGCTCCCATTCTGTAGGCTCTCTGTTCACCTCACTAATTATGTTGCTGAGAAGAAGCTTTTTAGTTTGAATCCATCCCATTTATTGATTCTTGATTAGATTTCTTGCACTTTAGAAGTCTTGATAAGGAAGTGGGTTTCTAATCTGACATGATGAAGATTTGGGCCTACTTTTTCTTCTATTAGGCACAGGGTCTCTGGTCTAATTCCTAGGTCCTTGATCTATTTTTAATTGAGTTTTGTGCATGGTGAGAGTTGGGGGCTTAATTTTATTTTGAGTCATATGGCTTTCCAGTTTTCCCAGCACCATTTGTTGAAGAGGCTATCTTGTCTCCAATGTATGTTTTTTGGTGCCTTTGTCTAATATATGATAACTACATTCATGTGGGTTTGACTCTGTGTCCTCTATTCTGTACATTGGTCTGGCTTTCTGTATACCCACAAAGAGAGCAGAGCTATTCTAAGTTGTGCTTTGCAACATTTAAGTCTAATAAGATTTATATCAATTTCTAAGTTTGTCTGTCTACATATGAGCTTTTGTTGGTGTATTAATCTTTTCTTCGTCCATGACAAAGCACCAAGTCAAGCCTTTCCAGAGGACTTCCCTCTCGTCAACTCATAACAATTCATCAAGCATCCTCACTATATCTGGGATGGAAGCTCATCAGAGCTCCACCACCTTGAGAGGATGGTTGGTGACATTGGTGAGAAAAAGGGATCTGTACCCTGAGGCCTCTCAGGGTGTCCACCTCAACTGTCATAGTATCAGGGCTTTGGCTGTTTTTTTCCTCTTTCTGCCAAATGGCCCCCGCACTGAGCTGTCCCATGTGGGAGCTTCCCCAGGTGACAGGTCTGAACTGGACAGCTCCCAGGCACCTCAGTATGGCCTCCGCATTCCACTTCTCCAGCTCCTGCTGTTGCTTCCCAAGTGAGGAAATGGCCAAGCTTCCCCCTCTGTCAAAGTGGCAAATTTGTAGTGAACAAATGAATATTTGAATTTACAAACATAATCCTCTAATTTCATGTTCTTGTAATGATAAAAAAATCTGAAATCAATTATGTAACCTTAGAAACTAGGAGAAGAAAGAGAAATCTAGAGCTGGCAAGGAGAGCAGAGGCAGGGTGTGGTCTAGGATAGTAGAAGAAAATGATATAAAGTAGAAGACAGATAAATGAAAGAAAACCAGAAAATCAATGACACCAAATGGTGATTTCCTGGGAAGATCAAAACCTTGCAGACCCTTACAAAAATTCATCCAGAAAATAGAGGGAAGGCAGAGATGCCCAAAGTCAGTGTCATAATTGGTCAAGATATACAGAAATTTAAAAACATTATGAGAGAATATGAAAGCATGCCATTACTGTCAAATTATGCAATTTAAATGGAATACAACAACTCTCAGAAAGAGATAAATTATTAAGTGACTCAGAAATATCTAGAAAAGTTGGATAGGATTATAACAAGAAAAGAATTTTAAAATGTTTAAATAAAGCAAAGCACAGAGTCAGGACTTCATTGGGGATTCAATCACATATTGAAGTAGAAATGTCCTCAGTCTTACTCAACTGTCTCGACAGCAGGAAGAAGAAATTCCCAACCTGTTCTATGAGGCCAGTTTCACCCTAAGACCAAGCCAAAAGGCCTGGCAGGGAAAGGAAACTGCGAGTGTTATTTGATCACTTCTTCCTTTTCCCCACAATGGCGCCACTGAGGATCCCCCTGGGAGAATTCTGTCACCAGGGAGCATCTAGGCAGCTGCCTCTGTCCTGAGGAAGCTCTGGAGATAGCTCCAGGCTTCCCCCTGGTTTCTGCCTCTCTGCAATGTAGACAGGAATGGGGGGTTGATTTGCTGTAAGACTGGATAAATCGTGTCACAACCTGGCCTTGATAAGACTCCTAGGTATACTTTCTGACCTCAGCACGGTTGCTCATACTTTGATAATGAAAACATCATTTACTTAAAAACTCCTCTCCCAAAGTCACAGAGGGACACTTGATGTCAGCTTAACTCTCAGGACAGGACAGGGCTCCTATTGAGGGTAAATGGTCATCACTTGGACTCACTGTTCCTTAGTCTGAGGCTGCCTTCAGCTTCTCAAGCCCAGGTACCTTGTGACACCAGCCCAGGATGGAGCCCTACAGAAACTGTAGCTGGGATGTTCAGAGGGCTGTACAGAGGACTGTACCCTTCAGTGGGACAGAGTTCCTGCTGCTCCTCACTGGGCTTTCCTCTCTACCTGGAATACCTCTCTGGTTTCGTGGCCACCTCCCTGAGGATATGAGATCCAGCTCACACTGGAGTTCAGCCATCTAGGAGGCCATGAGGGATGGGAAAGGCCTTGGAGCCATAGGCAAGGAGGACAGAGGCAGGGTGTGGCCTAGGACATTCTGATGGACAGTCCATGTGATCCTCCTGAGCAAGTTCTTCTCACAGAGGACACTGACCTGCTGAAGACAGGAGAAGCACAGGGACAAAAGGGCTTCCTTGTTAACTAGGTCAGATGAAGCCCAGAAACACAGGAGGACTCTGGACAGGAGCTCAGGACAACACTCAGGTCCTGCTCTCTAGGCCACCTCAGCTTCTGCAGTAGGAGGACCACATGGTCTATGGGCCAGCACTGCCCTGTCAACCCTGCTGATTTGCATGTTTTCTCTCAGAGACTACAGAACTGTGAGCCAATTTAAGGGGTCCCTGGGGGAAGAGGAGTGTTCAGTTCAGACAACACTATGGACCTTCAGGCTCAAATTGTCGCTTTCTGCTGCTCAGTGTCACAGTTAGGAAAGAGAAAGCTCAAGATCCAGAGTCCACTTCCCACATGAGTTAGTTTGAGTCTACACCAGGGTTTTGGTCTTAGTTGCTTCTGCACCTTGTCTGGCATGAAGACATCCATGAATCTCTATTTCTACTAATTTCTCTCTTTTTTCATCTCTCCCACATGAGCATAGTGTCCAGTGGAAAAATTGTGCTCACACAGTCTCCAGGGTCCCTGGCTGCTTCCTAAGGGGAAAGGATCACCAGGACCTGCACAGCCAGCTCCAGTATAAGCACCAGCTACTTGCACTGGTACCAACAGAAACTGGGGGCCTCTCCACAGCTACTGATCTATAGAACATCCACCCTGGCCTGAGGAGTCCCAGTGCGCTTCAGTGGCAGTGGGTCTCGGACCTCCTACTTGCTCACGATCAGCAGTATGGAGGCTGAAGATGTCACTACCTTCTACTGTCAGCAGTGGGACAGCTCTCCACCCACATGGTGCTACAGACTGCAACAAAAATCCCTTGAGCTCCTTGAGCCACCTACTTCCCCCTCAGAGCCTGGCAAGGTCTCGAGCAGTGTCTGTAACAGAACCTCCATCCTTTTCTGCAGTGGTGCCATGGTGAATTTTTCTCAAGGGTGTTTGGCTTCTGGACAACAGGAAAGCACAGATGTGCAGCTGGGATGAGGTCCCCAGCGGGCTCAGCTTTTTTGACCAGCATAGAGTTTGCTAATGATGACACAGAGCTCCTGAGTGGAGTATTGATCCTGGGGAGGAATTTCCTGGGCTACTAAACCACTGTGCAGGAACCTGGAAAAACTTTCCTACCAGAGTGGTTTCCTGTCAGTGAGGAGCAACTATGGAGAGACAACCTACTGCTCTAGGACCAAGTCATTCAGCACAGAGCAGCTGAGCTCCCAGGGTGAAGGACTGTGGGGTGAGGCCATTATAGCCTCTTCTTTTGAGAAATGTTGAATTTACATTTTGCATGTTTCTGAAGAATGTATTTCACTGTGGAAGTGACCAGGAGAGCCATCCAAGCAGGAGAAAGTGACAGAGCCCCCAAGTTATGACAGAATGGCTGTCCTCATTCTTTTTCTGTGATTACTAACTAATCCTTCTTTGGTGCACTGATGCAGTGATAAACATGTGGAAAACACCTCTTGTCAAACAACCTGTGCACAGGAACAAAGTGTCCAAGGCAGAGACCTCAACCTCTGCACCCCACCTCATTTCCCTGAATGACAGGAAGCCTGCTTGACACCCTTTTCCACCTAAAAGGTGTTTTAAAAATTTAATATGTATTTGAATATTTCTAAAAATTGAAATAGAACATGAGCATCACAGAAAGAGAGAATGTTTAGTGGAAGTTCCTGGTTAGGCGTGGAGACAGAGCTCTGTGGGAAAGGCACCTCTCAGTTCTCTTTCCTTTCTAAATAAAATCAGCTCACACAGTCCAATTAACTAAAAGAAGAGAATGGCCAGGAGTCACCTGCTTGGTCTCTTCAGTGACAAAGTAAAGGCTTTCACAAGGAGCTGTCAGTTTTGCAGGAATCCAGAAAAATACTAAATGGTAGTGAATATTTTGTGTCTTCGTATGGTCAGTAGATGCCCAGCCAATCACTCCCTATGCCCTGGACATTCTGCCTATAAAACTGAGAGGTGAAATTAGCTAGTTTCTGGAATTCTCTCTCCCAGCTGGGAAGCACCTGGATCCCACTGAGGACAGCTGTCCCTGTCCTTACAGGGCTGTGCACTTGCATGGGGTTCTCTGTCCCTGTCATTCCCAGCAATGATGGAGGACCTGTGTTCCCTCCTCACTGCTGCTTTGCTGACAGCTGGTTTATTTGAAACTCTCCTCCTTCTAAGGACAATTAGTATCCATCCAAGCTTCCCCTTGTGGGCTCATGTGTGGGAGGTATCAGCCCCAGCAGGCAGCCTCAACAGGCTCCTGTGAAAGTGAGGGACATCTCCACTGCTGACCCAGGGAACACAGAGGCCATCCCCGGAGTCCAAGGACCTCTCTGAACCAGCCATGGAATTGAGAGACACAGCACACAGGATTTTCTTTGCCTTCCTGTGGAAAAACCCAGCTGAGCCTATTCCCTGTGAGGACCTGCCTCTGAAATGTCCTTCAGCTTAGGTCCAGGTGGCTCTGATGTGCAGAAATATGCACTGATTTCCAATTAGATGCAGCACATGGCAGGTCCGAATACTTTAGGGCTGCCACTAAGCCAGGTCTTGGGGTTCAGAGGGCCATCCTGAATTTTCATGTGCACATGAAATCCATGTAAGTCTGCAGAGTTTAAAAGTACCCAAAATACTTTGCTTCCTCTAGGATTGAGTAGCAACCAGAGGCTACTCCCACCGCAGATGGAGGGCAGAGATTGTTTGTTAATTATATCAAGAAGGAAAGTGAGAACAGGTCAGAGACAGCTTTAGAAGTGAAGTTATTTTTTCTGAAAAATATTTATTGATTCATATAATTTGTATTTTATATTTAAAAGGCAAGAAATGCTAACTGAAGGCTATTTGATGGGGAAATCATTTGGGAGGATGAAAGAGGACATTTCTGGAAGTAGCTGGGTGAGCCTTGGTGTGTCAAGTACAGGCCTTTCCAAGTCTGCCCTGAGGAACTCTTGAAAATAGCAAAGGTGTGGCTCTGTCTAGTCCAAAAAGTGAAATTATAACACTCAAAATCACACTCTCTTACCTGACTCCTGCCTTAAAATAAGGACAGAGTCACAGGATACAGGGCCACTCCACCACACACCCTCTGAGATATATTCCCTGTTCCTGCACCCTCAGCTGTCTGTGAATTTCCAGCCTCGTCCCTGACCAGCCCTGGCTCCCCAGAGGAGGAGCTGGCCTAGGGCAGAGGGGGCATCCTGTCACCTCCCTGGACAGGCTGGCAGCCCACACAGCATTGTGTTATCCTGAGTCCAGGTTGTCTTGCAAGGTTGATCTCAGCGTGCAGCTGAGGAGGAGGAGTGTAACAGAGGTCTGCACAGTGGCCCTCTTCTCTAGGCCCAAGCTGAATCTGCTTTGCATATCCCTCTCCAGAGAGTTCCCAACTCTCACAGGTACTATTAATGGACCCCCAGGAGAGGAGACAAGTCAGCAGGAGGGAGAGCAGGCACTCCTGGAAAGATGAGGTTCCTATCTCAGCTCCTGTGCTTTCTGCTGCTCTTCATCTCAGGTGAGCAAAAGAAGGGGACATGGTGCTCTGAGCCACCTTCCCATGGACATTGCCAGAGGGGACCCACTGAGAATGTGCCTGAGACAATCTTTCTCCAAAGGAAATGGATTCCTCACCCCAAAGGTTTCCTTTGAGTAGTGAAGTATGAATGCTTTGCACGGTTAAATTGTGTCCTTACACTGACCTTGAAAAGTCTTATGGGATTGCAGGTGTGAAAATGGACACTGCCCTCACCCAGTCCCCAGCTCTCCTGGCTGTCTATCCTGGGGAAAGAACCACCATCACCTGCACAACCAACCTTAAGGAGAAGTCCAAGTTTTCTTGGTACCAGCAGAAACCAGGCCAGCCCCCTAAACTCCTGGTGCATGGCACATCCACCCTGGCTTCAAGAGTCCTAGCAAAGTTCAGTTTCAGTCATTCAGGACCAGATTTTACCCTCACCATCAGCAACATGGAGACAAATGATGCTGGCACTTATTACTGTGTTGAGTGGCCAGGAGACCACAATGACACATCCCCCAACAAAAACCCTCACAGCTGTGGAGAGCAGTGGCACCTCATGATTTATGAAGCCCAGGGTCCTGGGTGTGACTGCTGCTCCTCTGAGCCACTGTATTTGTTCTGCCACCTGCAGAAACACCTCCAGATGGTACCCAATGACCCAGCACTGCTCTTCCAGAGAAAGGTGGTGGAGCTTGGTGACGTCCCTGGAGGATTCCAGGAAGAAGGTCAGACTTGGAGCATGAGATGTGCTTTGATTGAGCAGCTGCCCATCCATAGCACATCTGCACGGAGCCATGAGGACACAGCAGATGTCAAGGCTGAAACCTTCCTCTCCTATTGGGAATCTGAGTCCTGGAGGGAGATAGCCACAATTAATTATATTCATAATTAAGCGTAAATTCTAAGCTGAAGGTGCCCTTGAGAGAACCTGCAGCCTCATAACACACAATACGAGGTCATGCACCAGACAGAGGTTGGAAAGGAGAGAGGGGTTGTGCCCCCCAACCAGAAGACCCCCAAGCCCTCTCCTCCTAAAGATGGAAAACACCTCCCAATATGCCTTTGGCGGGAAGCCCAGCTTTAACTCATGGGTCTTGGGGGGATATTAGATTAAGCTCAGATTAGAGGTTGTGTCCTGTGCCACCCAGAGGAGCAGAGCAGTGAGTTTAGCTTGTCCTTCTTCAGAATAATGTCTCCTCTTGTCTAAGGGTCAGAAAATGAGGTTCAGTGGACCTGAAATCCCAGAGTGTCTAGGTCAGAGTTCTCAGAAAACAGGAGGGACAAATTTGTGTCACAGAAAACCTGCTGTGAGCACTGGGTACAGGATTCAGAAGTTAGGAGACCTGGTGTCTCATCTGCTGTGCCCTCCAGACAGCATGTGTGGCAGCTGGGCCACCAGAAGGAGGTTTGTGTTCAGGCCTGCAGCCCTGTGGGAGGATGGAGTCCCCTGGATACAGTAATGCACTCCAGCATCCTCAGCTCCTCCCAGTGATCATCAGTGTGAAGTCTGTTCCTGACCCACTGCCACTGACTCTGCTTGAGACCCCAGAGACCTGTGTGGACACATACTAGGCTTTCTGGAGCCTGGCCTGGCTTCTGTACAGCCCAATAGACATAGGTGTTTCCATCACTGTGTAGGAGGCTCTGACTGGACCTGCAGGAGATGGAGGCTGGCTGTGCACCGGTGATGGGCAAGGAAAGGGGAGTGTGGGTCAGCACAATATGCCCACTGGTTCCTGAAATAATGACATTGAAATGCAAGGTTAGGTACATCATTAGGCATTTTCATGAGTTGTTTTTCCCATGAGCTTGAATCAGTTTTTGTGTGCATTATTTTGATTCTTTCCACCCAAATATTCAATTTCAAAACAGAAGCCAGTTAGCTCAGGTCTATTTGTTCTCTGAGATTCTTCCAACTTCATTTCCCTCTTTCTCTGTCTTCACTAGAGCACAACTCCTTAGTAAACCTCACCTGGCCCATCTGGAGGACAAGAATAGCACATCTCCATGTGGATTCTCAGGGTTCACCCCCTCCCCCTTCTCCCTCCTCATCCCCTCTGTCCTCAACAGGGAGCCAGAGCAGCAGCAGCCACAGGAGATGAGCAGGGAGCCTCATTTTGAGAAGCTGAGGTGAGGAATTCTGGTGAGTCAAGGCCAGTTTAGAGGTGAGCTTTTATGTCAGCCTTGCAAGAAGGTCCTCCCCATGGAGCAGCATCCAAATCCCCAGGTGGGTGCTCTGGGGTGGAGGACCCAATGGTGTGAATGAAAATCTGTCCTGTCAGCAAGTTAACATGGCAGGTCCTGTCTTAGGAAGCTAAGAGAAAAAAAATTTGTTTCCTGATGGGATAACAACCTGATTTACAGTTTCTTCCTGTTTTTCCTTGGAGATTTCCAATTTTTATTAATTTCCCAGGAACATATTAGTTTATTTTTTTAATAATGCCAAGTTTCCATAATCCTGTGGCAAATGTTATTTCTTTGTTCACATCAGGGTGTGATTACTTTTAGTGACATAACACGCACAGAGCAAAGGGCAGACACTTAAGTGTGAACCTGAATGGATTTTAAAGTACAGTCCTGACCCTGGAGGAGCTGCAGGAGATACCATTTCTCCTTCTGCCTCCTGCTGCCTGCTCCCCATCAACAGCCTCCCAAGGTGGCTCTATTCTGAGGTCTAGCACAATTGCTTGGGTCTTCTTGAACTTGAACTTCATGTGAAATTCAGTGTTGCCTTGTGTCCATAGCCTCTCTTGTTTCCTTACCATCTTGAGTCCTTCCTTGCTCCCTGTGGATGCTAGACCTGTCTGTGGTCATTTCCTAGGGTCCTAGAGGGCTTCTTCTGGGGATTCAGGTAGGGCTGTCTGTCTGCCCAGTGGCATCTTCATTTGTGCTGATTTGCCTCTATTGTTAAGGTCTGTTTAGGGGTATGGAATTCTGTTCTAACTTTCCTTTCAACATCCTTCACTCCACTGTCATTTGGTGTCCCTTGGTCACAGTGACAGTTGGCTGATGGCTTTGTGGCTGTCTGCAGAGAGTCAGTTTTCACTGGTTCATTTAGGGTTTTCTCTCAATTATCCCTTTCAGCATTTTTGCTCTAATGTGTGGTGTTAGAAATCTTTTCCTGTTTACTCTGACAGGTTGCTGTGATATATACACATGAATCATCTGGAGGGGTCTCACTCCCGGTCCACCCAACCCACGTCCTCCCATATGATCACCAGCTACCTGAGTATGCTGCCACCCTCCTGTTGGGGACACTGCAGATCTCCTGGGCTGGGTGTGGAAGGTTGGGTCCCAGAAGACAGGCCACAGACTCCCCTACTTTTACCCTAAGCTCTAGGGCTTTACAGGAATGAACTTCTCAATCTGCTTTATTCCTGAGATAATTTCCAAAGAACAGAGTCATTCCTAATGATTTTAATGATTAATTTTCAGTTTTCTGCTTGTTTTCTTAGTCTGTTGTGCTCAGAGGATGCACCAAGTTGCTTGTGGTGGCAGAGCTGGCTGCACCTTCCCAAGTGAGTTTAAAGCCTGTTGTTGCCTCCCTGAAGGGGATGGGATGGGCAATTTGGCACACCATACAAGTACCTGTGAGCCTGGAATTGGGCTGGGTGCAGCTGGGTGCAGAGCGCTAGGGCAGCACGCGCAGGATCCGGGCTCCTTCAGCAGCACCTGGATGGGAAACCAGGGTTTGGGCTTAGTGCTCTCTTGTCACAGAGAAACCAAACCCTAAGCACATGCTGAACTCCAATTTGGAGACGTTTGCACTCACAGGTGTGCACAGCAGTGTCTACAAACATTCTATGTAAGTAATAGGATTGATAAATCAGTCCACATCTGGGAGACAATGGGACAAGGACACATGCCAATATCAGGATCTCAAAGAGGAATTGCAAGTGTGGAGAGGAAACACAGGAGAGCTGGAGCTTACTCAGAAATGCTCCTGCTCCCTGAACAGCATAGTTAAAATTATTCTGAAATAATTTTAGATGTGCAAAATTTAAAATATAAACCCAGATGATGGGAACGAGCTCTCAGCCAGAAGGAGGTGAAGGGCTCCTGGTCTGTCCACAGCAGGGTTCTGCCCTCACAGTCTGCTGCTTCATAAGCAGCCACAGGAAGGATGCCTGAGGCTACAGACACAGGGCTGGGCAGGAGAGGGACCTGCTGATTCCCTGAGGTGAACACTGCACACTGAACCTGTGCTCTGGCCCTACACACTCCTCCGGGACTGTGCACAGTCACTAGGTGCCAATCAGAAATGAAACCATGGAAACCACCCCTCCCCCCTTCTCCTTCTCAAGCTCCTCCAAGCTCCCCTTTCACCAAACCCCATGTGATTATGCAAAGGGACACTCAGCATGGACACAGTTCTGCTGAGGGGTCCAGTCTGGGATTTCATCCCAGTGATTTTTCCCCCCACTAATGCCATTTTTATGTTCCTGGACCTAATTTCAAATTCCTTTCTTTTTGGGTGGAGAGGGCCAGGGATTATTTGTCATGTGTCTTTATTTTCCTACCATCTGTGATTTTTTTTTTTTTGTTAGTTTGTTTGATCTTTTCTTTCCTGACCTTGACACTTCCAAAGGTTTCAGATAAACTATTTTCCAGAATGTCCCTCTGATCAGGTTTTTCTGTTTTTTATTTTTATTTTATTTGTTTGGTATTGATCAGATTCACATTATATGTGTTTATAGGAAAGTTTCAGAAGGAATGCTTCTCCTTGCCACATCATATCAGGGGTTACAAGTGACAATGTGACATTTCTGGGGAGGATAAACAAATGTGACTATGAAGCACTCTGCGTGAGGGAGATGAGGTCAGGAAACCTACCTGGTCACAGCTTCTCTAGTGTTAGTAATAGTCTTTCTCGAGCTGAGCCTGTGTTTTTAGTATTCTGTTTGTTCTGTTTGAACTTGCTCTCCAATAAAGAAGAGTGAAGAAATAAATTGTTTTCACTCAAATGACAAATGATTCCATGATGGACACTAAAGGCTGAAATGGAGAAAGGAACAGAAGAATGGGCTCATTACACCATGGGAGAGTCCACTAGAGAAAAGCCATGGCTGCGTCACAGATTTGGGTAAACAAATGGACATTTCCACCACTCGTTCCTGCTGAAGTCAAATGGACAGGTGGAGCAAGTACAGAGCTTCTTCCAAGGGGGTGAGGGGTGGAGCTGCCCTTGGTGACACTGGGTTCACCTTATCTGCAGTCACACAAGGACAACAAGCCATCACTGCTGAGGAAAAGTGGACATGGCTGCTGAGCAGTCCAGGGGAAGAAGCTGAGGACACAGGCCACACAGACACAGCTCTCCCCAGTCTTCCTCTTTGGAGACACACATTTGATTCCTTCAGTGGAGACATCCTCCTGAGATTTAAATTATTTCATCTCCCTGAAAATGCATAGCTCCACATATATGGCACTTGTTTCTGGAATTTTGTGGTTTTCCTAGTTTCAATTTCTGATTTGACAATCAACAGGATTTTGCCCTTAGATTTTTAGTGAATGAAGAAACAGAGGGGAGGTGAGAGGTTCTTCTAAAATTTAACAGCAAAGAATTACCACCAGATATTCAAGGAAAACTAAACTTGTTAAGAGAAGTGGCAATGTGTCTGGGACAGTGGTAAAGAGCCCAGCACTGCAGTATGACAGCATAGGGAGGGGGACCCCAGTTCCTTAGAAGAGAAAATGGGGGAAGGCTGAAATGTACCTTCTCTCATATTTGTAGCTCAGATTTACTTGACACACTGTCTGAGACAAAGTCCTGAGCTGGCAGCCACTGCTTAAGGGTACTCCTGCTCCCCTCCTTGGCTCCCAGCTATTTCCACCTCAGTCAAGCTTGGCCCTCCTCTGAGCAGGGTGCTGGCCCCACAGGGGAGGTTTGTGTTTGTATCTTCCCTTTGGAGATCCTGTGAGTGTCCTGTCCACAATAGAGTGTAGCACTTGTAGCCCTCAGGCCAACTATGAGTCATAAATGTAACCCAGACCTGCTCCCATAGAACCAGGCTGCCACCCCAGGACCCCTGTGGACAGCCCAGGAGCTGGCTGAGGGGAGAGTGTGGCTTCTGCTGGAACCATCTCACAGAGGTGCTTCCAAGACTGTGGCTGGTGGGGAGAGTGGCTGTGCAGGGTTTGGAGATGGTCCCTCCTGTGGGTGGAGTCAGAAGGGATGCAGACTGAATCAGCATGGCAGCCCACCAAGAAATACTCCGAACCAAGAAACTCCCCATTGTAAAATGTGAACATGATCACAAGACAAAAATCAAGACAGAGAAAAATGATGCATCATATTCAAATATTTTGCACATAAATATAAAGCATTGTATAAGTGGTTCCTAAGATTTTAAGAAACTGTCAGCTTGAATCAATGTCTGAAAGGAATAAACATGTTTTTATCAGTTTTCCTACAAACTGAATAGAAATAGCCAGCACAGTTCTTAACCTGCAAGTCACCCCTATGTAGACAGGATCCCATAGACCACAGAGCACCAGAGCCAGGAGACCTGCTTCTGGTCTGGGGGACTATCTAGCAATGGGGTTTCAGCCAGAGTGAGGAAGATCATTGCTGAGCTTTATTTTTAAGCCTGAGGCAGAAGCAGCTGAACAGCCCACATTCTTCTCTTGTAAAGAACCTCGAATAGCTATCGACAATTCTGATTCCAACCACAGGCTCCCACCAAAGGAAACTCAGTGTGGCTCCTGTGCAGACACCTGGGCATGGTCCACCCTAAACAGGACCTCAAAGATCAATGTGGGAGAAAAAGGGTCCCGGGCTGTCATTTGTCATTGGGACTGAGGTATATCTCCTTTGCCTGATTTTTTTTTTTAACGTTGTCACAAATCTCAGCAAATGCATGGTTTTCCATTGTCCTTTTCCTCATTGAGAGGATGTTTCCACAGCTACTGAGGACTGAGGAAACTTGGCCACCAGTTCCCGTCTCTGGAGCCAGGAGGGGACTCTGCACATGAACAGATGTGAATATGAGCCTCATCTCCAAAGCCATGACCTCTCACCTAGAGAGATGCCTCACTTTCTCCACCTTGATGGGGAGTGCCTCCCTCCTGGTCCTCCTAGGCACTCATCTTCATGACCAGGTCATCCTCCAGGGACATATTCTATCATGTTTCCTGGATGAAACAGACCCTCATGCTCACAGCAATTATGTAGGGTATATTTTCTTTGGGTGTCATTTACTGTGTCTGCACCATTTGGGAGATAGTATATGGCCCAGAGGAAGGGAGTGTGGCCAGCTGTCCCACTGTTATACACGGGAGCCTTCCCTGGGTATGATTTGCTCTGTGTCCATGGAATCTGTTCAAAATGGCTGTTGGAAGGTGTATGCATAAAATTCCTTGGCAGGCCTCAGGCTGACCCAGTTCTCTCTTTATTCACTTAAATTTTCTTATATTCTGCATGTATAACTGCAGACATGCTGGAAACTCACATCCTGAGGTAAGGGGGCAGCAGACTGGCAGAGTACAGGCTGCTCATCCCCCCATAGGAATAAATGGCTGAAATGATTTGCACATGGAGATGCATCACCAGGAGTATAAACCACAAGGTGAGATACATTTCTCAAATAAGGCACATCCTCCTAAACCTTTTGGTCACTAGCAGATCTAAGTCACCCTGGGCCCCTTTGCAGGTAATAAGTTTAATAGTTTCAGCTCCTAAATTGCTCTGGTAGAACAATTGTTCAATTTTCCCACATCCAACAAAAAATATGTATAAATTATAGAAATAACAGCATCATTATTTGGACACAACAGTACACAAATAACAGTATCAGATCTGTTGCAGCATAGGTACTCTAAATGATTAAAATGCCCCTTTCCTCCAAGTGCTTTCATCCTGAAGCAAGGGAAAGACTGATAACAAGGTAATGTCATTTCTGCTTCTTCTGCTCTGATCTCCCTAGAATCCTACCCTGAGACCTTTTCTCAGAAAGGAATTGGAAGTTCTCTTAATTTTTCCATTTTGTATTCTAGACATGACATTTAAAAGGATCAACTAGTCTGCATACTGGGAAATTACAAATTATCTACAAAGGTACCTCATTTTCATGTGTTGCTGGGTAAACCTATTATGAAAGAAGGTCTTAAGAAATCACCTACTAAGAAAGAAAATTTAAGGGGATCCTCCCAACTTAATACAGATAAGAAAAAAATCAGAAATTTAATTTTTCTTTAATTGTGATATTAAAAATCTTACTGCTGCTGCACATGGTTCAGTAAGTTAAATCAGATTTCAAAAGATCCAAATACATATATTGTAATGTTTCAGGACTCATGCCAGGTGTTTGACCTCATCTGAAAGGATAGTGTACTATTACTTAGCCAAGCTTTAGCCTCCAACAAGAAGGAGCCCACCCTAAAAGCAATGTCGGGAACACCTACATCTTGCCCAATTCATTTCAGATTTTGGGGCAGGGTGCATCTCCATATCCTGGGTCCTCTCTTGTCATTCTCTTCCCATCCTTCTGACTAACTTCTTCCCTCTCATATTCCATCATGGAAACATAATCATCCCCTCTTAGATGAAAAAAAAAAAAAAACAAGATATCTAACTGCCTTCCCATCACCCCATCAGGTAATTGACAAGAGGTTGCATGACCCACACAAGAGACTTTCTACCTAAGATCTCTTTGCAAGTTCTCCCTATATTAAAATGGCCAATGGCTTTTGTCAAAATGACACGAAATCATGACATGGTGGAAATATTTGGGGAATCAGAGGACTGACTCCCTCTCAGGGAGACTCCAGAAAATATCATAATTCTCTGACCATCCTGCTGCCACTCCAACAGATCTCCAGGCCTCCCCCCCCCTGGGCTTTAAGTAGCACAAACTGATTATCTACCAGTTCTGAAGTCAGAATTGGTTCTGAGCCAAGATCAAGGGCTCAGGATAGCTGAGTTCCTCCAGGAGGCTTCTCGGAGTGTGTCTACATCAAACCTTTCCATTTCCCAATTGCACCCATCCTACCTGCTCCTGGACCCTTCCCCATCACTCAAGACCCCTTTCCATGTTCAAGGCCCCTCTCTGCTTGAGATTCCCTCCCTCGACAGTGAGGGCTATGTTGGTCTCTTCCAGGTAATTCTGAACACACTCCACATCTTATAATTCTCAACTCAATCACATGCAGCAAATTCCTTTTCCATATATGGTGGTATTCATAGACTCATGCAAAAAGGCACTCGTGAATTACTTGAGGGACTCCTCTCGTGGAAGACAGGGAAATTTAGGTTTGACATTGAAAACTATGTTGTGGCTCCTCTCACTCAATGGATTGCCCAATGCACATGACCTCTGTGTTCACTCTATTAGGAAGATCCCTCTGGTAGCTCCAGTGTTGGGCACAATCCATTGGAAACTGGGCAGCCTACCTCTTACCCATGCTCTGCCAATGTCCACAAACCCCAAACCATCATAGAGTTTATATATCTTCCTCTCTTTATGTCTATTTTTGTTTTTACTTCCAAAGCCTATACTATCCCCTTGTTTTTTTCATGCCTCCTCCTCATCCTCCAAGGGTCAGTAACACAGAACTGTGCTTATGTCATGGGCTAGGCTACATGGGCAGTGACCACACAGACTCCATTTTGCGCTGAAACTCCATGTCCTGTAAGAAGTGCTTCGCCCCTGCCTCTGTGCCCCTCAACAGTGGCTGGCACAGCATGTTTGGCAGCACAAAATGGCAATTCTTATACATTATAAAAATGTTCTTTCCTTTATTCCCATTTTTTCTTGGATAAAGTACCCTGTCAGATTAATTGTATAGATGTTACTAACATTTTTTTTTTTAATTTGTACTCAATGAGGGAGGTTTGGGCCCACTCCCTTTTCTGCTTATAATTTTAGATCTCATGACATTTGTTCATGGTTTTGAATCATAGCAATAGCCACTTATGTTTTAATGTGGTTTTGGACTACATAGTTTGTACTCAAACCGAAGGAGGGGGTCTGAGGGTGTAGGCTTGCAGCCTCCCCATTGGTCCCCCAGCTGGTGGGTCTGGACCATCAACTGTTAAATAATGTTTCCATTTCCTGCTCTAATATCCACTTGGTGATTTATTACAATCTCGCCTGAACACTTAAAACACAAGAACAGCCTGTCCTCAACCAGGAAATACTACAGATCACTCCTCACAGCTCAGGGGGCTGACTGTGTCCTGTGGCCCCAGGAACCATGTTCTCCAAATCAAATCTGAGCTTCCCTGGTCTGACCTGGGACACCTGGACACACTGAGCCTGTGTTGCAATCAACAGGAGGAGCCTCCCTGCAGCTGTGCCCAGCCTGCCCATCCCTGCTGATTTGCATGTGCCCACAGCACAGCCCACTGCCCTGAGGACTTCTTAAGAGGATGCTCACACTTCCTGCAGGAGTCAGTCCCAGTCAGGGCACAGCATGGCCATGAGGGCTCCTGCTCAGCTCCTGGGGCTCCTGTTGCTCTGCCTCCCAGGTAAGGAGGGATAGCACTGGGGATTTACTAATCACAGTGTGGTCAGTGCTGCCTGGCTACTCAGGAAAGTCCTCTTGTAACATCACTACAAGGATTTTTTTTTTTTTTTTTATGTTTCTAATGGCAGGTGTCAGATGTGACATCACGATGACCCAGTCTCCATCCTTCTTGCCTGTGTCTCCTGGAGACAGAGTTGCCATCACCTGCAGGGCCAGTGAGGATATTTATGATGGTATACACTGGTATCAGCAGAAACCAGGGCAAGCTCCTAAGCTCCTCATCTATGGTGCATCCAACCTGCAACCTGGAGTCCCCTGGAGGTTCAGTGGCAGTGGATCTGGAACAGATTACACTCTCACCATCAGTAGCATGGAGCCTGAAGATGTTTCCACTTGTTTTTGTCAACGGAGTTGGGATTTCCCTCCCACAGTGATACAGGCCATGACAAAAACCTCCCAGAGAAGAAGAAGTGTGAGGCTGGGCTGCCCCAGCTGCTCCTCTTGCTGCCTCCACCTGCTGAGGGCACTGCTCAGAGGCAGCCAGGCCCTGAGAACTACAAGGAGGGTCAGTCAGAAGATTCAGGAGGCTCCTCTGCACCCTGACTCTTTTATTCAATACAGCCCCAGCAGACAACCATGACAATATTCTCACTGGTATGATAAAGAAAATAATTTAAGACCTGAAGAGATGGAATTAAGCAGTATCAGGGGTTGTGCAGCAAAGCTAGGCCTCTCCATGTATTCCACATGGGAATATTTTAAGAATTTATTTTTAGTACAGTGTAAGTCCCAGAAAAACTGGGATGAAATGCAGAGTTCTCCTGTGTGCCTCTGATCCCAAAGCCCCTCCGTCATCAGCATCTCTCAGACACTGTTGCATTTCTTACAATTCATCAGCCTCTTCCCACATTTACAGTCACACTAGGGTCACTTTTTGCATTCTATGGAATTAGACAAGTGCACAGTGATATGTGTCCCATAGTGTGTCTTGTCTATTCCCTCATTGAGGTGTTTTCTCATGTGTTTTAATTTGCATTTCCCTGGTGACCTGGGATGTCACAGTGATGTTTGGACAGATGTCCACAATGTGCAGTCTTCATAGCCAGCTGTCAAATGCTTAGAGTGAAAAAAATCACAGAGGTGAAAAATCACAGAGGCTTTCAGTGTGGCTGTGAGGGGAGCTGAGAGGCACCTCCTGGTTCATTCTGAGTCCCTGTGCATTTGCCTTCTCAGGGTTCTCCCAGGGTTCTCTAGCTGGGTGTGACCTTTGCTGTCTCTCCAGCTGCTTCCTTCCTCTGTCTGCTCAGTTCCCCTGCTGAACTCACCTCTGCTTTCATTGTGGTGGATGCATTTTTCAGTTCTGAAACTTTCATTTTTTTTGCCTTTGGACAGTTTCAATACTCTTGTTGATGCTTTCTGATTGATTTTCATTTCTTTCAAACACATTTGCAGGTTATCATTGATGCTCTTTTATGGTGGCTGCTTTAAAATCCCGTTCATATAATCCTTAAATACATTTCAACTCAGTGTTAATGTGAACGGACTGAATTTTCTCATTCACGTGGGTTTATCCAGGTTTTCATATAATGAAGGATGTTTTCTTTTTTACCTGGACATTACTGGTATTGGGTCCCCTCATAGGCCTAAAATTCTTAATTTCTAGCAAGCTCCTATTTAGTGCCAGTGCTTTGATTTCTGGTCTACAGAGGGCCACGGCTCACTCCAAAAAAAAAAAAAAAAAAGGTTTCTTATCCTGCTAGGCCCAGGAAGCTCATTCCCCTTGGAAGCACTTAGTCCCCACAGATGCCTGAATTCAAGGCAAATTCTCTTAATCACTCATGGTCAGTTTCATATCAGTGGGATAAAATTCCAACAGTCATCTAACTTAGAGAAGAAAAAGTTTATTTAAGTACATTGGTTCACAAAGTCAGTCCATGGTCAGCTGACCCCATTGCTCTGGGCCCAGTTGGGCAGAATTTCAAGGCATAAGGGTGTGGGGGAGGAGAGCTGCTTCACACTTGGTGGCCAGGAAGTGCAAAAAGAGAGGGGAAGGAGCCTCAGGGAGGACACACCTTCCAGGGCTCACCCCTAGTGACCACCTTCTCCAGCCACAACCCCGTGCCCTCAGTCACCACACCGTTAGTCCACTCAGGTCAGGAAGGACTGAATAACCTCAACTCTTCTCTTCTTGTCATTTCACCTCTGAATACTCCTGCATTAGCACAGTAGGTGTAAGGGTCACCTGAAGTTGAAACCAAAGCACAGTCTACAGAAGTGCATATGCAATGACATCAATATAACTGTTTTGATTGTAGCAGAATTTTTTTTCTTAAAACAGTGACTCATGGTCTGGAACCAAATACCACACATGGCACATGATCTGAGGGAAGTACGTCATGGAGCAGAAAACTAGGAAGTCCTCACTGTGTCCTTTCCCTTTCCTCTTTCCATCACTAGCCTGCCACAGAAAAGCTGCAGCCTTTGCTGAGCTCTGGGTTTGCAGGGGCAGGAATTAAAATATTCTCCTTATTTTAGTTTCTTCTGATTGTTCCCAATTTTACTCTATCTTCATTTGAGGACAGCTCTCATCTGCTTTTGACAAGTGTATATCTTCTCAGGATCACTTGGACTCTGATTTCTGTCTTCTCCCTCCATGCCCTGAACCAACACCCTTTCCAGGAATGCATGCACAGATCTTTGACAAGAACACACATCTTTCCACAAAGAGCTTGTGACCCTACACTCTTCTTAAATATGGGCTTGATAAAATATATCAGAGCCATCCATCATTCTGGCTATACTGTGGGGGCAGTCACCTTACCTGTGGCACCTTATGATGCTAATGCATTCAAGTAAAAAACCTATCCATGCCCCCACCCTTTCACATTAACTGATGGGGACAATCCTCATTGTTCTCAGAGTGAGCTCATGATGAGGTGTAGGGTAAGAGAGAAACTTGGTACTAGACACCCAGTATCTGTACATGAATCTTTGCTCTGAATCTTCTGATTCCCAGAGGTGTCATCTGCATCTTAGAATAAAGTGTTTTCTATCTACTCTTTCATGTTTTCAAAATGATATTTGGCATAAAACCCCAACATTGAAAATGCATATTTGGATCTCAGTTGATGACATTTGTTAATAATTTTCACAAATTAGTTTATAAAATTATATCATTTTTTAATCATTTATTTTTCAGCATTGCACAGATTTTATCCCAAACTTTGCAAAAAAAATAATAAAATGATATTTCTACACTGTGGCTTCTGATAGAAACATTCACCAGTTATCTTCACAAAACAATTTCATACAAGAGAACATCACACTTATAGCCTGGAATTGTGCCAAGAGTTTTGAATTAGATGTGAAAATAAACTGAGTGGGGGGAGCTTCTATAGGACACCAGGTGTGCATGTGTGTGAGCTCTGTGCACTGGATTGGAAGCACAATATTTTCAAGTTCTATTCCATGTACTCTAGGTTCATATAGAGCACCCCACTCCCTTCAGGTCAAAACTCAAGGAAAGAGAGCTATAATTACTCACCTGGTCCTGAAGCTGCTCCTCAATCCCAACTTCCTTCCCAAGATTGACCCTTGCATGAAGCCCCAATCTCCTGGGTCTCTTCCTCTTCTTTATGGGGTACATTAAAACTTTATTGATATTTTACACACAAGCTATCTTTGTATCACTTCAAAAAAATCATTGTTGTTCTTGTAACCATCTTTTCCATTTCCTAATAGATATTTTTTCAACTGTGAAAGTAATTGTACCTGAAATTTAATGGAATTCACCATTTTTTTCAATATAAAGCCCAAACATTCTCTGATGTTTGAGGGTTTTCAGGTTCATGGCAGAGTTTGCGGGAACAAGTTACAGCCCTCACATGGGGTCAAGTGCACTTGAGCCAGTTTGTGATCTAGGCTTTGATGTCCTTGTGGTCGTGGGGACCAAGCCATGAAGGAAACAGTGGCTGCAGGAGTGAAAGTGGGCAGAATCATTTCAACCCTGATGAACTATGTGTGGGTCTTCTGTGGTGAGTGGGGTGTGGAGGGTGTGGCTCTTCCCCTCTGTGGATCCAGAAAGGCACAGGGGCATCTGGAGATGAATCTGAGATGGGAGATGGGATACCCATGACCAATAAAGGACAACAAAAGCAAAGACAACAAGGTGCCCCTGGGAACAGCAGGGGCCCCAAGATCTCAGAAGAATACTGTTCATTGAAAAGCATATATATATATATACACACACACACACATACATTTTTTTAACTTCTGTAGTGTGCAAAGTCAACCAGGTCTACCGTAATTGATAACCTTTTCAAAATAATTCAAATAATAATCACTAGTTAACTGATCACAGTCCCTAGCTAGAAGAGCCAACATTAAAAAGATTGACAAGGCATAAATGTGCATGATATTCCTTACTTATCATCCTCTTCTTCCCCCTTCACTAGTGACTTTCTGATATATTTCTAGAGTCTGCAAAATAATCTGTTTTCTTCTTCAACTTGGCCTCTGCAGAGGGTTCCTGTGTAGGTGTCCTTGGACATCTTCACTTTCTCCTCCTTTTTCCTTGTCTTCTGTCCGTGCGTTAGTGGCTGGGATGAGTCATAGCTGTGATGTGCTGAACCTCCCTGGCCACAGCAGACTCCAGTCCTCAGCCAAGGACCAAGCTCCTGACATACCCTCCCCTGCAGAGCCCCTGGGTCACCATCCTCCTGCCCCACCTCCAAGTGAGTCTGTTCTTGATACAAATATAATGTCAGAAAATTTTATTAAAAAAGAAAAATCAAAGCTGCTCTTGCCAGGCAGCTAACACACCAGTCACTGGTTACCCTGGAGCCCCAGGACTCCTACAGGAGGATGGGAGTCTGAGCAGGGTCCTCAGGGGGCCAGGAGTAGGTCCCTCCCTTGCTCAGCACCTGCAGAGGCTTAGGGGAGAGGCCCAGTGTCTGGTGGCACCTTGAACTGCAGTACCTCTGGGACCTTCCCTGCTACTCTCCTGGGCCCTGTGTGACCCCACCCAACTGCTGAGTGCTGGCCCTGGGCCTGAGAGCCTCTGGGAGCTGCTAAGGTCTCACAGAGGCTCTGGAAGGAATTGAGTGGGAAGCAGTAGGTGGGTTGGCAGCTCCACACCAGGAGCCCCCAACAGCTCCCACCCCTATGCCTGCACCATGCAGGGTCACTTAGGCCCCTTCTTTCTTTGACAAAACCACATCTTTGGCATCTCATGTGTGTCAAACAGCCAAGACATCAACTGCCCAAGACCAGCATGGCTTATGAATTTGTGATAAACTGATAATCCTTTGTCCTTGAGTAGAAGTAAAATTTCTTGAGGAGAGTGGTCACTTGAGTTTGCTACAGTATCTCACCTAGTGATAAAGGAAGAGAAACAACTTCATGAACTGGGGAGAAAATATCCATGGTAAAGACATTGGGACCCCAGGTACAGATCCTGCCTATTGATCCTCCACAGTCCTGTCACTAGAGAGCAAACGTACTCTTGACCATGACCTGCACAGATGAGACAAACTGGGTTTAAATGGGCTGGCTGCAATTTTAAGCTAAGAAGAAGGAGGCAAAAAAAAAAAAAAAAAACATAACAGAAACAATTTTGGCATCAACATCAGGACAGCTCTTTGACCATAAGGGCCTAACTTCCATGCTGAAAAAAAAGGGAGAGTGAGAGCTCACATTTTCTTTATTTTATAAGGGGGAAATCAGAGGAAGGGAAAAGTTTTCAAAGGTGGGGTCTTGCTTCATGATGTCTTGTGGTCAGCAGATTGATTGACATCTTGGCAGGTCACACCCACCTCAGGTGCTGTGTGTGATCTTAGGCAGAGCTAGAGGGTGAGGTGCACCTGCATCATGTGATCAATCACTGACAGGGACTTTGCAGTGCCAGACCTGTCCCCTCAGAAGGCAACTATGCACAATCCATACGCAGCCCATGGGCAGCTCCTGAAAACACACCAGAAAATAAACAATCCAAGAAAACTGATCTAGAAGCCCTTGGACAGGAGCAGTGATCCCATCCCATGGGGGCTACTAAGGCTTGGGAGCTCTGCCCTGCCCTCAGGCCCACAGGGATCTGGGGCTCTGGACATGGGCTGTATCTCCCCAGATGCAAGCTCAGTTAGGGTTTCTGATCTACTTTGTGACTATAATAACCACAACCCAACACAGGGAACTTTCCCCCAGGGATTCACAGAGTGCAATCAGAATACAGGTCAGCAGAGGACCAGGCTGGTAAGAGGACAAGGCCCTGCTCTGAGGGTGCCCCAGGTGAGCAATGAGGATGGACTGTCCTTATGAATTCAAAGAGGGAAGAGAACACACTGAGAGCCCATTCAGTGATTGTGACCAGACCTGGAGGTGTCCAGAGAGGAGGGGACAGAAGTTGAAGAGAAAGGTGTTACAGTTTCAGTGCTGTCCCCAGGAAGTCCCCAGAGCCCTCATCAAGGATAAGGTCACTTTTCAATGCACAGAGGCCCAGGATGGGCAGAGCTCCATCTTCACTAGAGCCATGAAAGTAACTAATCCTTGCTTCTGAAATTACTCTAACCTCTCCAGAAAGACACTTAGAAAAGAGCCTGTGTAGGCTTTGCCTGTTCTTCTCAGGATGGGAGGAACCACCACATATCTAAGTGTGTCTTGGGGACACTGAGGCAGGAAGGGCACAATCATACTGGGTTCCATCCCACCCTGGCCCCCTAGTACAGCAAGGCCAATGTGTATAGAAACCTAAACCACATCACAGAGTTTACAAATTCTACTTTCTTCCTGCTTCAGAGCTCTTTTCACATCCTAAGCACAAAATATCTCTTTCTCCCTTAATTCCTTCCTGTTCCTAAGGTCACTAATAAAAGAAAAAAAAAATATCCTTAGGAGACACAAGAAAAACCTTTCCTAGATCATGAAGAAAGCAATAAGTCACTCCTCACAGGAGAGTATTCTGTTTGTGTCCTGTGTGTTCCAGGTGAATCATATTCTGCTCTGGCACATCTCTGCTGCTCTCAACTGAACTGGGACAATGGGCACACCTGGCCTGTGCTGAGTGGTAGATGAGCAGCCCTGCAACTGTGCCCAGCCTGCCCAGCCCTGCTGATTTGCATGTGCCCACAGCACAGCCCACTGCCCTGAGGACTTCTTAAGAGGCTGCTCACACCCTGTGCAGGATTCAGTTCCCATCAGGACACAGCATGGCCATGAGAATCCCCGCTCAGCTCCTGGGGCTCCTGCTGCTCTGCCTCCCTGGTAAGGAGGGACAGTACTGGAGATTTGCTCATCCCCCTCTGGTCAGTGATGCCTGTCCCTTGGAGGATGGAGTATTGTATCATAATTAATGATGTGGTAATTTTATTATTTATTTATTTAATGGTTCAATGTCAGGTTCCAGATGTGACATCCAGATGACTCAGTCTCCTTCATCCCTGTCTGCATCTCAAGGAGACAGAGTCACCATCACCTGCAGGGCCAGTGAGGACATTAGCAATTTTTTACACTGGCATCAGCAGAAACTGGACAAGCTCCTAAGTTCCTTATCAGATATGCAAACACTGCATTCTGGGATCCCCTCAAGGTTCAGTGGCAGTGGATCTGAGATGGATTTAACTCTCAACATCAGCAGCCTGGAGCCTGAAGGTGTTGCCACTTATTACTGTCTACAGTATGATAAGCTCCCTCCCTCAGTGACACAGGTCATGACAAAAACCTCCCAGGGAGCAGAAGTGTGAGGCTGGGCTGCCCCAGCTGCTCCTCCTGCTGCCTCCACCTGCTGAGGGCACTGCTGAGATTCACCAGGCTCTGAGGTCACAGTGAGGGTTTCCTAGAGGGGAAGAGGGAGGATTCTTTTTCCAGTGGTCCCCTTGCTTTTCCTCAGCCCCAGCAACTCAGAGAAGACAATCATTTCCCTCATATAATCTTGTAAAAGCTTGTTTCCTCTGTGCTATTGTGTCATGATTCTGTGAAGTGCACTGTGTGGTGTCAACTGGCGTGGATGGACAGATGCCTGGAGCACTAGCATGTCCATGAAGATGGGTGTCATGATCAGGGGACTGAGTGAGGAAACCCTTCCTGAGTGTAGTAGGCTCAGCTCAGTGGCTTGGGCCAGGCGGACTGCAGGAGAAACAGGGATGCTCATCCTGTATCTTCTCAATCTCTTCCTCCTCCAAAGCATGAGCTTCTCCTGCCACCAGGCTTGGACATCGACCCCATGTCCTTCGGCCTTTGGACCTGGACTTGCACCTGCTGCCCTCTCTGGGTATCCTGGACCTGCAGCCATGGATTAGGGTCCATCATGGACGCTCTCCTTCTGAGGCTTCTGGCTTCTTGACTGAGATGCAAATAGACAAGGGCAAGGCAATGCTGGTGACCACCAGTTCTGACACTATCACTGCTAATGCACACACACACACACACACAAACACACACACAAACACCACACACACACACACACACAGTTACAACACCTTCCTCTCAGGCATACCCTGTGCTTTCCAGTCTGTTCTATGTCACTCTATTCTAGGTCAAGCTGAACATCCCTTTTCCTAACATCCAGAATCCAAAATGCTCCAAATTCGAAGCTTTTTGATGACTCCAGTGTGGGTTTTAGTCTCTGAATGGACATGCTCAGCTAGTAAAGTTGAATCCAAGTTTCCAAAAAGTAAAAAGCAATGAAGTCTGTTTTTCCTCCAAACACACAACACATTCTATGTCATTTGTTCAAAGGACAGAGCCCATGTCCTGCTGGTCTCCATCACACAGCTGCACCCTCCAGGGGACTGGCATCTGAGAAATTGTCCAAGATAAGAGCTCAGCTCTAATGTGGCCTTGACTCACTAGGACTCCTTATCTGGGATTCTCAAAGTGAGGCTCTTGCTCAGCTCCTGGGGCTCCTGCTGCTCCTGCTCCCTGGTGAGGACAGAGGGGATGGGGACAGAGAACAGGGAGGACAGTGAGCCCTGGGGCCCCACAGCTGCCCACATGTGCACTTTCTGTATGTTATATATGCAGGTTTTCTCTCCAGGATGGGACATGTGAATTTTGATTTATACAAAGGAGGAATATTTTTAGAAGATAAAGGATTTTTATACCAGTGGATAATGGGATATTGGAAGAGAGGGGGTCTTTGGTGACTTCTGGAGGCACCTTTCAACTGTCAAATCTGTAACCCATTCGAATTTGTGTAATTTGGAACATGAACCAAATCGGGTCTCTCTCTCTCTCTCTCTCTCTCTCTCTCTCTCTCTCTCTCTCTCTCTCCCCACAAACACACACACACACACACATTCACACACACATTCACACACACAGACATACACACACATACACACACCCCACAGTAGCCTGAGATTAAGGTTGGGAGAGAAATCATGAACATTGCTTATAATGGTAGCATAACCTTCCATTTCCCTCTCATTTGAGGACCCACAGGTACTACTGTGATGACCCAGGCTCCTCCCTCCTGCCTCCCACCCATCCACCTCTTGCAGGTCCACCCAGAGACTTCTACAGACAGATGGATACATTGATTCTTACAGAAGGCAGGAGAGTCTGTGTGGCTTCTGACCTTTTGGGCTTCCAATTGACTCTGGGTCTCAGGCAACTTCAATGGCAGAGGGTCAGGGACAGATTCATGCTGGACCTCAGGACAGTGGAGGCTGAGGAGGCTGGGATTTTTGCTGTGAGCAAGCTATAAATATTAACTATAAAAATTAAGGTATAAGATAGGTGGCCCATCTGCCATGTGTGCTGCTTGTCAGGGGAGAGGCACCACAGATTCTCTGTCTGTTGGAGAGAAAGATCCTGGGATCTCAGGGGAACAGACATTGTTAAGAACTCTGGAACATGTATCAAGCTTAGAGCTCAAGTTCATTTTAAGACCCTTCAGAGGGGCAGGGCAGGAGCAGGAGGGAGAGTGAAGGGTCTTCAGGAGCCTCTGGTTAACCCAGCATGTGGGAAGGGAAGCTGAATGACAGCTCAGACTTGGGTTCCCTCACATCAGGTGCCTTCACCAGGACCAGGCACAGAATCAGGTGGTTTGTGGCAACACAAAAGTATGTTTTCTCTTTAGTGTTTATTTTCATGTAAACCTCATCTGCACATGGCTGGACTTGAGCCGGGCTCTGATGTCCTCCTCTCCCTCACTCTTCTTTGCACTTCATTTATCTCTGGCCCACATCTTTCTCCAGCTCAGGGTTGGGCTCAGCATTTTACAACACTCTCCCAGGGAGGCCTCATGTCGATACCTTTGACCAGATTCAGTCATGGGTTCTGAAATAACAAGGGAGTGGTATGAATCCATGGATATATTTTTAAATAATGAGCCAAGTGTGAAATAATTATAGAACTTAAAATAGATTCCACATTCCAAAAACTATGGGTGGGGTAAGAATCTGTAAGGCAATACTTGCTCAAATGGAGAAAAATACTATTACTCTTAGGGCCATGGCACTTAATGAGAAGGTGAAGGGCGTGGTAAAGGTCAAGTCTTGTTCAGCACACAACCATGGTCCTCATTGCCTGGGGTGGGCACACTGCTAGTGTTGGGCTTTACCTAGAAAGCTAGATTGAATCTCTTCTCTTTCTCAGAAAGATCCCAAATGTCACAGACACTGCCTAGCACTCAAGGTTGTCCTTGCCCACTGCAAGCCTCATGGAAATGTGGTGTGTCCTGCACCCTCCAGGCGCCCAGTGACTCAAGGGTCAATGAAGGTCCTGTCCTAATGTGCTTCTCTCATATACACAATCCTAGTCCACCCAGTGGGGCAAGGGAGAGTTCCCACCAGGTGACCCTTCCCACAAGATAGAACTGGGGTGAGTCCAGAAAGAATGGTTACTCAGGAGGGACCATGTGGACAAGATAGATAGAAAGTTGACCAGGAGGGAGAACTGAAGAGCTGAGGTGGGAGGTTGAGCAGACATACAGGAGCCCAAGGCCATGTCCCTGACACACAGAGAGATGGTCAGTGCAGAATCACAAGAGAGGAGCCCCATGAGGACTTGGCATCCTGCCACTTTTGCCCCTCTCCCCCGAGACCTTAACAAGTGCCCACAGGAGAAACCCAGCATGCAGTGGACTCAGCCATGTCAATCAACCTCGCAGCTCAAAGCAACTTCCAAAGCCCAGTCAGGTACTCTTCCCTAGGGCAGCCCCTCTGACAGGGCCACACCAGAGTGCTGGGGACACTTAAGATGTTAAAGAGGAAACACAAAAAATGATGAACTTCAGCTCACCTAAAAGGTTTACTGTGTCTCAGAAATTGTAGGTCTCCTTTTCATTTCTTCCAAGGCTTCTGAGTATGACAAGCTTGATTGTAAAGTGGCTATTTTATGGTTATTTACTTCTGTCCTTAGTGCAGTGATTTTGATGGTCTTCTGAGGCCTACTACATCCTAAGTGAAAGTGGAAGTTCATTTTGTAAACTGAATATAAAATATGGGTTCCAGCTTTGTTACTGAGTTTTAAACATCCAGATATAGAGACAGCCAAACCTGTATCCTTCATGGACACAAATGGTGAAAATAAAGAAAAGCCTAAAGAAATGATGATGGTCGAAGCCAAGCTCACATGACTGACAAGGATGGACTCCATATTCCAGGGTAAAGGTGGGGCCATGATGCTTCATTTCATCTGTTTCAAATTGTGTTCTACTAACTACAGTGATCCATGAACAAGTGTTTTAATATTGTATAATAGAAATTTTTTAAAATGACTCAAATTAAATGAATAAATTATCCTACTTAGGAAAATACACTGTGTTTGAGGTTTCCACCTCCACCTTAACATATTCCATCAAGAATACAACTAAAATTATAATAATTTGTTAGTGTAACATAAAGAAAATATTGCAGAGCAGTTAGAAAACTCAATCCTTCAAATTGAAAAGAATGGTCTCATTAAATAATTTTTTACATCTTAAATCAATTTCACAATAATTTTTTTTAATTGATGACAAGGTCAACCAACATTATTTAAGTAAAAATTTCTGGGAAATTTTTACCCTATTGAAACATAAAAATGAAATAGATAAAGAAAACTAAAAATGGGAAAACCTGATAAAAATTCTGATTCTATGCCAAATTTTTCTGAAACACAAAAGTCAAATCCTGGTCAAGAAAAGATTACTTGAGTTACAGCAGGAATCACCCTGGACTTTTGTGCACCTTTCCCTACCCAATTCCTGCAGGAAGAGCTAGGATAGAGAACAAAGGGCCCAATTCCCTGATCCCTCCAGTGGCCCAGGAGTAACAGAGCAGCACTTCTTGTGACTTTCTGCCTCATCTTTGGGCTGCCTGGTGGACTGCTCTCTCTATCATATGTCTCAGAATTCAGACAGGGACAAGTGCAGGGCTCAGGTCTCAGGTGAGGAAACTGTGGACAGTAGTGGTGGGTGCCACTGTGTGTGACCATTGCATGAAGGAAAATAGATCAGGCAACACACAGCCCAGACAGGCCCTAAAGAAGCTTCCATAGAACCCTCTGGATAACCAGCTCATTTATAAACAGCCATGGATTCTGGGGAAATTGGGAGGGAAGCACATACTCAGGCACCTGCATGACCAGGAAAGATCAAAGCCTTCACCCAGGCAGACCCCAGTCCTCAGAGCAAGCCCTGATCATCAGTGAAGGGGTTTCACATCAGAATTCAAAGACTGGGCAGGTGAGTGTTTAATTCAAAGGATGAGTTTCAACAGAAGATGGCAAGACACACAAAGGAGCAGGGAAATATGAACCATTCAAAGGAAAAAAAGTCTTTAGAAATCACCCCAACAGAAAAAGACATCAGAATGACAGGACATCACCTTTCCAATGTCTGCCTTACAGAGGCTTCAACAGTGAAGGGGAATTGCAGGGGGGTGGGGTGGGACAGAATAAAATCAGGAAAAGTTATGTGGAAAATCTGTACTATTATTGAAGAGATATACATTATGTTAAAAAGAAAAGACTAGAAATTCTTGAATTGAAAAACATCCTATATTGAACAATGTAATATGTGGGTTGAACAGGCAAAAGAGTCAGACAAACAGAAGCAGCTCATTTAAATGTGGGAGTCTGTGGAGTTGGAAATCTAAGGATGAGTGAGAGAGAGGCAGTGCCCAGAAGCTACAGAAGCACACAGGTGGACTCATGAGCTCCTCATGGCTGTCTATGGAGGACTGTGAGGAAGGGGCAGAGGTGACACCTGAGGAAAGAGATAGACCTCCATCTGCACTTACTGATCTCTCTGCTCAGTAGCCTGGCCATAGTGAGGCTCTCTCTCCATGTCTCCTCATGGGCCGATGTGTATTGTTGTTTTAATGTGTAGCAAGGCAATGAATTGATCATCATTGTTCATGTGGACTTAAGGTCACAAACTCTCTGACTCCCTGTACACACTCAAAGTCATAATCAGTAACCTATGAGCAGGAGCCCCTATGTGACTTGTTGGCAGGGGACCTTCTTTCTTTGAACTGGACTTAAAAGGTCCTTTGAAGATTTCTCAGGTGTCTAGCTAAAGGCTAGGATGCCATTGGATAAAGGATGACCAGCATTCCCACCTGCCTCTCATCTTCTTTCAATTGCCAGATCCTTGAGCCTTGATCCCTGGGCCTGATTCTCACCCTCCCCAAGACAGTCACTCTTTCTCAGCTTTGGAATTCTATCAGAAATTACAGGACACAAAGTGAATTTGTATGTGCCTCTAAGTGCTGTCAACAAGTTGGAATTATATTAAGAAGGCTTCATTAAGTCAGAGAATCCACAATAAATGAAGAAACAATACAAGGATCCTTTTAAAACCAATAAAAATATTTCTTGATCAAATGAAAAGCAAACCCTAGGATAGATGCAGTGTTATTTTCCATCCTATTCAAAAGGTTCAGACTAACAGCATCATCAGCTTCATTAAGAGCTGTTCCCAGTACAGAATTCCAGAACCACCTGCTGGATGAGAATCGGCATCTTACACTGCTGAGTAGTTCATATCCATGAGATATGAGAGTCTAACTTTGGGCCACAATTATTTCAGATAGATTTTCTTAATTTTCATTGCAGCTCTTTATGGAAATTTGCATCTAAAACCATAATAACAAGAAGCACATTTTGGTTCTTTATATGTTGCTCTATCAAAACATCTGAATTAGCAAGTACTGTGTAAAGAGTTGGATTTAACTGACAGTTTTCAAGGCTGAGGGTCCAAGGCTGGGCAGTCCTACTCATCCTCTGGTGAGACCCCTGGCCTCTGTCACAGTGGTGTGAAAGTGGACAGGGAACCAGCTGCACATTGCAGGGCCAGGCCTATGGTGTGGCCTCATGAAAACCCACTCTGCTGAGGACGCCCTCAGTGTGTGAGAGCAGCACTGTCCTTCCAGGGACAGCAGCTCCAGACCTGACCCCTCCCTACCGGGTCCCACCTCTTCAAGAATCAATTATCTCTCATCTTGGCCCCACTGGAACCAAATCTCCAGCACCCAAGCACTTATGGGAAACCAATTAGGAACCTTAGAAACCCCCATTTTGCCTTTCCATTATGATGTAATGAACTTGAAACATGTTAGCATTATTACCCTTTAGCAGAGCATCAAGGGGACAGGCATTTCTCATCACCTCCATCCACTACTCGCCTGTCCTGCTGGTTTGGGCCCATGGTGTGCTCCTGCACTCCTTCATGAGAATTCTGTGGATGTCCTGCATCATTTTTGTGCCACAATGAATGTCACACTTACACATCGTGGTAAAGCACACATTAAAATAGCCACAGGGGGAGACCAAAATTGCAGAGCAGCTGGATCAGGGGAGGGAGGGAGGGAGTAGGAAAGGACTGGGTAAGAGAATGGGCACAGTGTGTGCTGTGCTTGTGACATCCAACACCTCACTGCTGTGTGCTCAGAATGCACTGGCACCAGTAAAGTTCAAGTCCCTTATTGTGGGAATGCTAGGTTATATAATATTTTAACCTACCTATTTAATTAAAATAGTATTAAATTCAGTTTTAGGGACTGGGGTTGTGGCTCAGTAGTAGAGGGCTTGCCTTGCTCACATGAGGCACTGGGTTAAATCCTCAGCAACACATAAAAATAAATAAATTAAATAAAGGTATTGTGTCCCTAAACAACAAAAAAATATTTTTAAAATATTCAGTTTTAATATAAACAGTAATCAAGTCATTAAGGAGTTAAGAAAAAATGTAAAGTAAGTAATAATTGAATAAAAGTGTACAAAACATATAAGTTCTGTAAATTTTCCTGTATGCTCATAATATCAATTTTGGTGCAATCAATCTTGAGAATCCTGAGAACTAAGAATGTAAACAGGCAAGTGTCCCTGAGTGTTTGGGGCACAGCAGTCCCTGGCTCCCTGCACCTGGCATGTCCATGAATTGATCCTCCAGTGAGCGGTGCAGGCTGTGGCTTAGAGAAGGTGGCCTGCTGCCCTCAGGAGCCTCGGGACTCAGAACCCACCCTGACACCTGGGTTTGGAAGAGCCCCTCTGGAGGATGGGTCCCTAGTCTCAACAGGGACCCACTCTCAGCTCACACTGAAAAGACATTCCTTTGGACCGAGGCAGTGGCAGAGGTCTGTGTCTCTCCTCCTGGCCACACAGGGGTATGTGTGCCACTGAGCACAGTGCCGGGTCCTCAGAACACAGCCTGGTGCTGGAGTGACAGTGCCAATGCTGCATTCAGCATTCGGACCCGACCACACCCACATGGGTCCAGTGCCCAGCAGCCTCCCAGCTACGAGGGGTCACATATGGGCTTGGAGCTTTATGAATGCATCTGGAATCAGAGTCAAAACCACAAGGAACCCACGTGCCTAAGTCCCTTGTCTTTCAGTTGAGCCTGGTCACCCTAGAGACCCACAGGCCCCTCCCCACCAGGGTCCAGGAAAGTTAGTCTCACCCACCATAATAAACCCTGGTAATGTGTGTTCAGAGGAGAGAGAACTGCTGTGTCCACTGCACAGGTTGATGTCCACACAGAGCATGGTAAGCTGACAACAGGAGCTTGAGAGTCTGCCTTGGACTTAGAAATGCTGCCTGTTCTTTTCTTTCTATCGGCGATTTATGAAAATTATTCTAATCAACAGGGAATTTCTAAAATATTTTATTAAACCATCAATTTCTGAGATAAAATAACTAACCAAAATGGAGGCTTTTAAATATTTTATGATCATTTAAGAAATGGCAGCATTCTCTGAAACTTTATTATATTAAAGAATATTTTGTGAAGACAACATTTTCTAAACCTGATTTATTACTAATCAGATCCTACACATTTCTTTCTGCTCCTGGTTTTCCCACAACCCAGGTTTCCACAGTGGGAATGGGCACATGAGTTTCCCAGGGCTGCTCAATAGGCACTGCACACCTGGCCAACTCAGAGGAGTTCACTCCCAGCTCTGGAGGCTCAAGTCTGGAGTCCAGGGGCAGCAGGCCAAGCTCTCTCTGCAGTTGACGATGGGCCCCTTCCCTGCCCCTTCCAGTCTCTGCTGGCCCAGACCCTGCTTGCCTGGTAGCAGCTGAACCCCAGAGTCTGCCCAGGGTCCCTGTGCTCTCCTTCTCCCTGTGGGCTTCTGCTTGTGCCCTGTGTCCTCCTGTCATGTCAGAAGTGGTCTTCCATTGTCCCCTGTGCTCTAGGGTTACCTTTCCTTAACCACATACTCCAGCAGCCCTACGCCATGTCATGTCACATTGTGAGCTATTGAGAGATAGACTGTCACCAAGTTTTGGGGATGACACAATAAAACCATGAAGTGGAGTCAACTTAATTTCTCATTTGACACCCATTAGGACAGTTCTTTAAAAAGAGCCATGACATTGAAAATTGTGCACACTCTCCTTGATGTTGGTTCTCTTCTCCATTATTTTCCATCCGTCACCAGCATGGCTGATTAGGAGGCCCATAGATTCAGGAGGAGGACCCAGAATGACATGGTCTGAGAAAACATAACAGATGGAACAACACCAAATTTAAAGAATGGAGCAAACCATGAGGGTGAATGAAATGTCAGCCAGGTAAACATGACAGATTCACACCCTCCCCAGATGTTTGTAGGCCAGTCTTATTGCTGCAGTGGAAATCAGGGTGAAGATCAAGGCCACTTCAGTTTCACCTCCAACCTGTCTAACAGGTCCTATTGGGGTTTCCAAGAGCTTATACAGATCAAGCTCCAGGTTAAACTTGCTCTATAATCTATATGCTATTAAATTCCTTTGACTGTTTGTCATGAAACTGAGTGTATATAACCCCAAATTTAGTGGAACAGTGTGACTTATTCTTTCAATAGCTGCAGGATTCTGAATACAGGACAAAAGCAATTTGACACTGGCACCAATCTGCAAGAGGTGTGAAACTCCAGGTGACCTGACAGCCGAGGGTGCTGTTTTTTGTCACTCATGTACTGTGTGTCCTTCTGAGCTGGGGACTCATGGCTGTGGCCACCCCACACACAGGCCAGGAGAGAGAGACAGATTCTCACCCAAGGCAAGGAAGGAAGAGGACCCCTGAGAGGACTTGCTTCTACACAGTGAGAAGACTCCTGTGGGAAGATCTTTTCCCAAGAACCATTGGAAATTAAGAGTCAATTATTGATTTTGAATGTGAGAGAAAGATTTCTTTATCCCTGCCAGTTTCTTTTGACTTTTGCAAGGACCCGGGGAGACACCATTTCCAGCACTTGTTAACATGGTAACATGAGCAATCGCAGGAGTCTTAAAAGAGCTAAAGTAGGTGGGTTTGCAGGGAGGAACCTTCCTCTGTCAGTTCTAGTGGGTGCTGGGTGTTTTCCTTCTCCAGGTTACATGGGAAGAAGTCAAACAGCCTGGCCATTCACTCCCCAGACATTTCCCTGGACACACTGTCCACTTCTCATGTTGGGTGCTGTATTGGTGCTTTCTACTGAACTCACTGTGTCTTTGGCAAATATTTTTAACTTTCACCATCAGATCCTCTGCCCACTACTGCAGGCAGCATGGATTTCATCTCCTTGGTTTACCTCCAATCACAGAAGACATATTATTTATTCAAAGTCAGTCCACCCCCCACATTGGTTATTTCTCCCCAGCTGAACCCACCAGGGGATTTGCATGCTGTTCCCTCAGGAGAGCCTTCCTGCAAGGCTGACATAAAAGCTCAGCTCTAACCTGCCCTTGACTTACCAGGACTCCTCAGCTCAGCTTCTCAAAATGAGACTCCCTGCTCAGCTCCTGAGGTTGCTGCTGCTCTAGATCCCTGGTGAGGACAGAGGGGATTGGGAGGAGAAGGGGGAGGGGTGATCTCAGTGCTTCCTACATGTGAGCTCTGTACCTGTCAGATATGTGGGTGTCACTGCTAGGATGGGGCATGTGATGTTCAGATCCATGAAAGGGAGGAAATTTCTAGAGGAAAACCAAGTCATCTATTGGTGAAGACTGGTTCATAGAAAGAGGAGAGTGGTCTGATCAACCTCTAGACAAGCATTGTACATGTAAAACTCTTATCTTATATAATATTCAATATTTCTGGATAGAAACCCAAACTATATGTTCAAGAATGCACAAATAATTTAGTTGAGAAAGGAACAAATTAATTAAAATGTTTCATAATATTATGAATAAACTTTCATTTCTGTCATTATTTTAGGATCCAGTGGGGACACTGTGATGACCCAGAGTCCTCTCTCCCTGTTTATCACCCTTGGACAATCAGTCTCCATCTCTTGCAGGTCCAGTCAGAGCCTCCTACACAGTGATGGAAACACCTATTTGCACTGGGTTGTGCACAAGCCAGGCCAGGCTCCATGGGGCCTAATATATCTTGTTTCCAACTGGTACCCTGGGGTCCCACACAGGTTCAGTGGCAGTGGGTCAGGGACAGATTTCACACTGAGAATCAACAGGGTGGAGGCTGAGGATTCTGGGGTGTATTACTGTGTGCAAAGTACACATGTTCCTCCCACAGTGGTGCAGCCCTGAATAAAAACCTCCCTGCCTGGGTGACCCAACTTCCACCTGTTCTGCTGGTCTGGGCAGCAGCTCAGCAGATTGATTGAGAGAAAGAAGCTGAAGCTAAGGGCTCTAGGCCAGGAGTGCCATGGCCACAGCTCAGTCACCTCCTGTTAAGATCCTACCAACTGCAAAAGCCCTGAAGTGGCACCAACAGAAGGGAGACCCTGGGTAATAGAGTTGGAGGGCTCCATGTTGAAATTAAGTCACCTGAAGAGGCCCTTAGAGCCATGTATAAACACAGTGTTCTTCTGTCAAAACAAAGATGGGGAATATTTTCATTATGAATCTAATCTTTATTTTCCACAGTATTTTTAAGAAATAGGTCTTGAAAGCACTCATCCTGTTGTGTTAATGCATGCACAACAAAAAGATGCAAATGATGACATTAGTAACATCCAGGGGTGCTGAAGGGTAAGGGAGGGTCCTATTTTATTGAGATTGAAGTCAAATTGTCACCAGCTTTTGTTAAGGTGTTAGAAATTTAGTATGTTATAATTTACCCTGAATTAACAAAAATAGGGGGAAAAAGCTATCATATAAACAGAAAAAAATGGGAAAGGAATCAAAAGATTGTATTCCCAAAATAAACTAAAGAGAATGGTGGTTGTAGTGGAGGAGATTCAGGGATTAAAAAAGGCACCGGGAAGAGAGAAAGCACAAAGAATGGCAAAGGGAAGTTGCTCCTTGTCTGTAATTTTGCTGAATGTAAATAGGTGAATATCCAACCAAAATGTGCAGATTGGCAAAATGGATTGAAATTGTGTATGTACATGTTCATTTAGTAATCTCACCTTAGGTCTTAGAACAAGCAGAGCTTGATGGTAGAAACATGAAAAGACATCAGAAAAAGTAGTCATGCTATTGTCAGAAATATAGAATTTTTTCAAATTTAATTGGAGAGACAAAAAAATATATACAGTGATAATGGGGTCTGTCTCCAAGGTGATAAATTTTACAAAGATACATGCACCAAAAATTAAGGCTCCAAAACACATCTAAAAGCAGGGACAGATTTGAGGGACAAACAGACAACAATACAGTAACAGAGGGGACTCAATTATTGTACTTTCAATAGTCCCTGGGACACCGAGACAGAGGACAAATCAGTAAACAGAGTCCTGTAGCCATGCCACCCACGTAACAGATGTATGTGAATTCTACCTACAATGGCTTGCTGCATGATTGCTCAAGTGCACATGGAATGCTCTCCAAGATCCTGCATGTGTTAGGCCACAAAACAAGTCTCAATGACGTTATAAAGATTTAGAACATAGAACATGCATATTATCTCCTCTGATGACGACGTATGAAGTCACAAGTTAACAGTCAAAAGTGAACGGGAAAATTCATAAATATGAGGAAAGATAATGCACTCATATAAGAACTGGCTCAAATGAAATGCTTTAGTGAGCTCTTCATTTCTGGGACCAAAAGACCAGACATGAACACTGAGAGAAGGACATGTTTATTTTGGCTCATGGTTTTGGAGGTTCAGTGCATAGTCAACTGGCTCTTTAGTCCTAGGGCCAAGGTGAGGCAGAACGTCACAAAAGGGGATGTGGCAGAGAGAAGCAGGTCAGGTCATGTCAACAGGAGAGGGATGGGGAGAAAGAGGAAGGGACACAAGAAGGTTAACTCATCCAGGGCATGCCCCCAGTGGCCCACCCCCTCTAGCCCTGCTCCACCTGCTTATACTTATCCCTGACACTGTCCATTCAAACTAAGATGGACTGATGATGTCACACTCTCCTAATCTGAATGGTTGACCCCTAAAGACGCCGAGGTTAACAGAGGCTTTTGGGAGACATTTCACATTCAAATCATAACAATCCACTCTTGACCTCGAAAAACTCATGTACAAATCACAATGCAATGTGCATTGAGTCCATCTTTGAAAATCTCACATTCTTCACAATTTCAGCATTACCTTAAAGTCCAAGTTCAAAGTCTCTGAGACCCAAGGAAAAATCAGGGTGGTGAGCCCCTGTAAAAGTCTAAAGCAAGTTACATATGTCCATCATCCAGTGGCTGAATGTCACCATTCCCATTTCAAAGGGGAGAAATATGTCCACAGAAAGAAGGGATGGTGCCAAAGCTGGACTGTAAAATCGAGTTGGCAAACCCACCCTGCAGCCACCTATCCAGCACCTGGCATGTGGCACAGTGAAGTTCTGTCCAAAGGGTGACACAGGGCTCTGCCACCGTGGATTTGCTGGCTGCAGCCCCCATGGCCTCTCTTCCCACATATCTCTGCTGGATTCAGAGTTTCCCTCAAGATGTCCCATGCTGTTGGCATCTCTCAGTCCCAGGGTCTTCACTGCAACGCCACCTCCATTCTCACATCTCCACACTTTGTCTTCTCAAGGGCTGCTGCAGGGATTCATCCCTGATGCACCCTGCCTGGCCTTCAGGTCCTCTTTGAAATCTCAGTGGAACCTCATGACCCCCAACTCCTGCATCCTGCATTCCTGCAGAACCAGCTCCATGTGGATGATATTCATGTCTGCCATCATCTTGAGCTGTCACCAAGCCTTTTGGGACTAAGGATATACCATCCTCAGAGTACCTGAGTGGCTGAGCACAGGAAACTACTTCCTAGGAGCCCCCATGCAAGCAGGGTGTCCCATGGTCTCTTTTCAAAGGAAATTTAACTTTTACATCTTTAATGGTGACATTGGTGTGGTCCTGCCAATTCCTGAGATGTCCCCAAGCCATTTTTTCCATTGTTCATGTTCACAGCCCTTTTCATCTCCCATGCTGAGCACCTGCTGTGCAGAGCCAACACCTGAGCCAGGAACCAAGCTCCTGACCCACCTGACCTGCAGGGCCTCACCACCACCATCCTCCTGCTCCTGTCCAAGTTCATGGTTTTAGATAAAAATTCACCCCACCTGCTCCCTGAGAGGGTCTCAAGCTGTCCTGTGTGCATCTGGTGTCTGGGACTCCTTTAAGGGCAGATGCAGTGTGGGAAGCCGTGTGTGCTGGTGCTGCAGAGGCAGGTCCCTTCCCTTCCTCAGCACCCTGCAGAGGCTGGGAAGAAGGGCCAAGTGTGGCAGAGGTGGCTGGAGCCTGGGCACCCCTGGGGCACCCCTGGGGCACTCTGCACTGTTCCTCAGCTGCCCTGGCCCAACTGCTGAGCATGGAAGCTCTTCCTGGGAACCCTGGGAGACCCTCAGCAGCTCTGGAAGGTTTTTTCATGGGAAGAATGAGGCTGGGTTGGCCTCTCTAGACAAGGAGCCCTCAGCCTCCCTCACCTTTGAAACTGACCCCTCAGGGTCTCTCAGGCCCCTTGTCTTCTCTGGCAAAACCCCAGCTTTTGCATATCCTGAGAGTTACTCACCTAGATGCCAGCTCCCTCAAGACTAATATGTTTTCTGAATCCCTGGTGCAGTGTGGTCTTCTATATTTAACTAGTTGGACAACTTACTGAGGAGAGGGACCATTTGAGTTTCCTACAGAATCTGCCTTAGTGATGGATCAAGGCGGATCACTTTCATCAATCTGGGATTCTACACCCCAGATCTCCCAAGTTGCTATGCCTCAAGTCAGCCACTAGATGGCAAACAACCCCACAAAGAACCCAGCCAAGGATCCTGACCTCAGAGGCCCTTGGAAAGCAGCAGAGATCCCTTCCCATGACAGCCCTCAGGCTTGGGAATGTGCCCAGTGCCCAGGTGCATGACCGCTAGGACTCTGTGCACAGTGAGCCAAGTCTCCTAACAGGCAAGTTTCTGGTGTTTTCTATTTTGCTTTATAACCTGTGATCATCACAACCTGAGAAGAATGTCCTCCTCTGAGGACTCATGGAGTGGGGTCAGAATTAAGGTCAGCACTGGGCCTGGATGAGTGAGAGGACAGGGCCACAGCTCTGAAGATGATGCAGCCATGTGTGCTGTGGGTGAGTTGTCCTCATGAATCACCCTGAGGGGACAAAGCCCAATGCAGTCTCCACTGTAGTGTGGAACAGACACTGGGGACCTCACATGGAGGAGGGGAAGGGAGGGGGAGGGTGGGAGGAGAAGCTGCAATGTCAGTGCTGCCATCAGGCTGTCCCAAGAGTGCTAAGCAAAGTGTGGGTCACTACTCACTCCACAGCGTCTCAGGTGGCCTGAGTGCACCTGGAGCCCCCACGGGAGGCAACATTGGTAGAGAAGGAGCTCATCTGAGGAAGATCAACTGCTCTAGACATGGGAACAGCAGCTCTGAGCCTGGACTCTGGTGAACAGGTCTTCACTCCTGCGCTCCAGGCCCATTGCCCTGCAGAGTTGTTCCAGGTCCCAGGAAGATGGGCAGGAACACAAATCCTCACCAGGAGGCTGGAGTTCCAGGAAAGGTGAACGTGAAAGAGAGGTGGGACCCCACTCTCTTCACCCTCTGTGTGGTCTGAACCCAGGCCTGTGTCTGCAGGGCAGGGTCTCCACCTTGGAGCAGCATCCCCAGCCCTGTGTCTGTCTCCTTGAGAGACATTTGGATTGTTCTCAAGTATCCATAATTCAAACATGCCACAGTGGTCAGTGTTGAGCTTACAGGTCTCAGCCCTGGACACCTCTGGAGGATGAGTTTGTGTGTAAATAACCCCTGGATCCAGAAAAAACTCCCATTTGAATCCCATCAGCAGAGCATGCAAGACAAAGGCCATTCCACCAGGAACAACTGTCACCACCAGCAGGGGGTCACTCTCCCCAATGCTGGTCGTCAACACATTTTTTCTTAAAATTCTGCCCTCAAATTCGTGTCAAAAATAACATTTTATATTATTTGTTATTTTTATAATTTACAATGGATTTTCATATATTTATTATATATTTTAATTTTCCTTCTGTGATTTGTGTATTCCTGGTCATGACCCCTTTTCTTTGAATTGTTTATTTTTATTATTGATTTGAGGTGCTCTTTGTGAGCTATTGACACAGTCCTTTTTTCTATATAATGAACTATGTCCAGTTAGGGCACTATTTGTGTTTACCTCTTTTTAGTGTATCTTAAAATGCTAAAATTTAACCTTTTAATATACTCTACTATCTATATTTTTATTTTGGTACTGAGGATTGAACCTTATGGTTAACTACAGAGCCACATCCACAGCCCTTTTTATTTTTATGAGACAGGGCTTTGCTAGATTGAGGAGCCTGATCTTGAACTTCTGATCCTCCCGCCTCAGACTTACATGTTGCTAGGATGACAGGTGTACACCACTGCACTTGGCTTATTACCTGTAGTTTTTCATTGATATTTTTAGTTGTAGGTGGACACAATACCTTTATTTTACTTTTATATGATGCTGAGAATCAAACCCATGCTCACACATGCTCAGCAAGCACTCTTCCACTGAGCCACAAAACTAGCATGTGTCATCTGTATGTTTAAAAAGTGGTTATGCTGTTAATATCTACAGTTAACATAATATGCATTTTACTTAATGCTATGAATTCAAATTAAAAATATGAGTTAATGATATGTTGATTTAGCAATTATATCTTACATGCAAACAGACAGTTTATCCATGTGTATGACATGTGCTCCTTATATTTCTAATCATCATGGACTCTGGCTATGGCAAGACTTTGAGACAGAAGGTTTGTTCATCTTCCTCTTGGCTCAGCCCCCAGGACCAGTTAGCATGTGCTGAGCTCAGCTGCCCCACAGAACTAGGCCCAGGTCTGAGCTCCCTGGCTCCCCTGCCTGGCAGCTCATGTCAGAGCTCTGCTTCCCCAGGCCCTCAGCCCCACTGCCCAGGAGAGCTTCTTACCAAGCCAGGGCAACAGCCCAGCCCTCAGGCAGTGACAGCCTGACTCAGCCCTGCAGGAGCCCCTGCTCCAGCCTCTCCCAGTGAATCCAGGGCCTGAGTCTGCTCTGCGTGTAAATGCAGGGCCCCATTTCCACCATGATAAACCAAGATGGTCACCTGAAACCAGGGTCTGCAGGCACTGTCATCCTCAGGTCTGATTCACTGAGCACCTGTTCTTTCCTGCTGTGTGCGGTAAGGACAGAAGAGCCTCTTCCAGTCAAGGTCAGGAGCAGGGGTTAGAGGGACCTGACACCAGCTCAAAGATGAGACACAAGAGGGTAAAGGAACAGGCAGCTCTGTGCACAGTCTTGACCCTTGTGACGAGGGAATGTGGAGGGATTCACTCTGCATTCATCCCTGGAGTGGCTGGGGACACGTGAAGCTTAGAGCCTCTGCAGGAGCCAGTGGCAGGGGCATAGCTCCCAGCAGGCCCAGGCCATGTGCTCTGTCTGCTTTCTTGTGAGCTGGACTCCTCTAGGGCTCAGGCTGTGCTAAGGCAGCTGCTGGAGCTGGAGGAAGAAGCAGAGGATTGGGAAGTCATCAGGTTCATTCCTCTAGTCATTCCCCATGCTGATGGACCATGGGAATGTGATGAAGTGGCAGCAAAGGGGCTTATATGGGGGTCCCCAAACCAAACCAGGACCACTGAGTCCCTGGTATGAAAGACGTCCAGGGGGATCTCCAAGTGGCACACTAACCAAGTAAACCTGGTATTATCTTTGTGCTTTTGCAGGACCTTGCCTGATATAAATGTAGTTCTGCTCTAGAGCCATTCCAAATGCTTTTGAATAAAGCTAAGTTCTTCCAATGCATTTTTTATTTTAAAAAATTATTTCACAATTACATAATTTCAAATGAAACCCAAGGTGTACTCCCATCAGGAACATGCGAGAGCCTATTAATGGCCTGAAGTTCTCCTCTGTAACACTTCACTACATATTCTCTACAAGAACTTTCTCCTACATAATCCTCATATTAGGTATGAAATACTTTGCTCAATCCAAATGTTAAGTCTTCTTCAAAATTGGACAATTGTCCTGAAAATATCCTTAGTAACAAAATATTATCAGAGAGAAAAAAATTCTCTAAGAGGCAAATCTGAGCTACCCTGTTCTGACCTGGAACACATGGGGACACTTGGCCAGTGTTGAGGGACTGAGAAAAGCCAGCCCTGCAACTCAGCTCATGGCTGCTCAGCCTGCCCAGCCCTACTGATTTGCATGTGCCCACAGCACAGCTCACTGCCCTGAGGACTTCTTAAGAGGCTGCTTACACCCTGTGCAGGAGTCAGTCCCTGTCAGGACACAGCATGGCCATGAGGGCCCCTGCTCAGCTCCTGGGGCTCCTGCTGCTCTGCCTCCAAGGTAAGCGGAGAAAACATTGCACAAGTTCTCAGCCTTCCAGAAAATTCTCTTGTGACATTATTAAATGTGTGTATATTTGTGTTTGTTTCCAATGTCAGGTATAAGATGTGACATCCAGATGACCCAGTCTCCATCCTCTCTGACTGCATCTCAAGGAGACAGCGTCACCATCACTTGCCAGGCAAGTGAGAATGTTTACCGCTATGTTGCCTGGTATCAGAAGAAACGAGAGCAAGCTCCTTAGCTACTCATCTATGCTGCAAGCAATTTGCAATCTGGGCTCCCCTCGAGGTTCAGTGGCAGTGGATATGGGACAGATTTCACTCTCACCATCAGCAGCCTGGAGACTGAAGATGTTGCCACTTATTACTGTCAGCAGTATTACAGTTCCCCACCCACAGTGACACAGGCCATGACAAAAACCTCCCAGGGAGCAGAAGTGTGAGGTGGGCTGCCACAGCTGCTCCTCCTGCTGCCTCACTTGCTGAGGGCACTGCTCAGAGGCAGCCAAGCTTTGTAGGTCCTTGGGTGGTTTTGTTGAAGGGGGCCATTGAGGCTTAACAGTTGCTTCTCTGAGCAGCACCAGGTCTGGGGAGAAGCTTCTGCAGTGACCAGTGGCAAGGATTGATTGCAGCAGAAAACATGTCCAGTGCCCATGCTGTTGATGTTAAGGTAATGTGTGGAAAGAAAGCATGAATTTTTGGCCCTCAAATCACATGTACTATGAACAAAAGGGGGTGATGCTACACAGGAGGGAGAGTTCTGGGGAAGGGTGGCCCTTAGGAGAATTATTTATTTATTTATTTATTTATTTATTTATTTATTTTTTGGTTATGGGTTGTGTGGGGTTGACATTCAGAAAAGTCCTGGTGAGTCAGACACAGTGGGCAGGTGATGTCCACCTAGGGTTTTGTTCATGATTTAAGCAAAGATTGAAGAATGTGGAAGATACTTTTGCTGTTTTTGTCCAGTAGCTGTTAACTGATGACTTCCCTCATCTTCCCACTCCATCTTCTAGTCCTTTTAATTAAATTGATGACATCTCACAATTTCCAATCAACACATCACAGATCATGATGGAAGAGGTCAACAAATGTGTCCCTCAACCAAAGAGAAACTGACTTGTTTGGACCTCAAGCATCGTGACTTTATGGTCCCTGCATTGCTACCTAGAGTGTTGAGAATCCTAATATCCTTAGGCTTCTGAGTTCCTGGGATCCCAACCCCTGGACAGCTAACATTTTAAAGGAAACTATATATCATTTCTAATATAACCATAATCCTGCCGAGTGTCTGAAAATCACTTGTGATTATTTTGTCTAAACAAGCACAATAGCAAAATGTGTTTCACATGTGCAAGAAAGTGTGTATTACTCTAAAATGACACTGCCAACAGAAAAAAATCTCAGACAGCATCTCCAAACATGGCCACAAGTGTGCATCAGTGCACAGGAGGGATGTCAGACAGCCCTCCATGTTGTTCCTGGAAATCATGAGCCCAGACTGACCTGGGGTTATTGCTGTCACCACTTCACTACCCCCTGTGAGACTCACACTTTCCAGTGAGGAACCTCATCACCTCCTCCCACTGCCCGTTGTTCTAGCAGACTCCATGTCCCTAGGGCCATGGGCACCCAGGAAAGGTTCAGAGAGAGCACTCAGTGGGTAATTGGTGAAAACCAGTACTTCTAACACATCCAGGGAGAAGCAGGACACAGCATGGCCATGAGGTCCCCTGCTCAGCTCCTGGGGCTCCTGCTGCTCTGCCTCCCAGGTAAGGGGAGAAAACACTGCACAAGTTCTCAGCCTTCCAGAAAATTCTCTTGTGACATTATTAAATGTGTGTATATTAAATGAACATTATTAAATGCAAATGACACTACAGATGAGGGGCAAAATGACACTACAGATGAGGTGTGTGGGTCTGAGCAGATGCCTCGCTGGGGAACTGCACTTGAAAGAGGGTCCTTGTAGTGAAGGAATAGGAATGAGGATTAGGTCCCTGGAGATTGGTCTTGTCCTTGATGGGCATCAGGGTGACAGGATTAAGATGCTCCTCACTCAGCTAGGAGTAATTGCAGGCCCCTAAGGCCAGGGTTAAAGCTTTGGAGACCTGCAGACCAGATTCACATTGCTCCCAACCACAGTGTACTTAGAGCTTCAAGATGGACAGATTCTGGGTTCCCAGCTCTTCAGGATGGTGGGAAGAATGTCTTAGTGACTAAGGGAACAAAGATAAAAAGCATATTTAATCAGATCCATATCAATGATGCTATTCAGAAAATAATGGACAGGCTGTGGTGTTGCACCTCTGAAGTCCAGCAACTTGGGAGCCTGTGGCAGGAGGACTGCAAGATCAACACCCGCCTCAGCAACCTAGTGAAAATCTAGCAACTTAGCAAGATACTGTCTCAAAATTATAAATAAAAAATAAAATAAAACCAGTGGGGATGTGGCTCAATGGTTAAGTGCCACTGGGTCCAATCCCTGTTGTCAAAACAAACAAACAAACAAAAAAACCTAAATTGGCCAAACTTTTCTTTCTTTTTTTTTTCTTTTCTTTTCTTTTTCTTCTTTGCACAGCACTGGGCTTATAAGAGTTTGGCTTGGATTTTTGGACCAGCTGGAATTGTTAAGACTATGGGAACTCTTCAGGTGAACTCCATGCATTTTGCCTGTTGAGTCACACCTTGAGTTTCAGGGGTCCAGGTGCAGAATGCTATTGTGTGGCTTATGAGGTGTTGCCTGAAAGCTCCCATTACTGCAGGGACATTCAGAGGTGGAAGGATGAGGGCATGAAAACTGTAATTAATCCATTTAGTGGATTTATAATTCAATGGACTCACTGGGTGGTGACCAGGCATGCTGGACATTCCTGGAGAAAGGGCACTGGGGACAGGTTCTTGAAGAGTCTGTCATGTCCCCCCAGCACCTCCATTTCTCACTCTGCTTCCTGGGCACCAGGAGGTGAACAGCTTTTCTCATCCATGCCCTCCTGCCATGGGCCTCACTGTGGGAGCAGAGGAAAGCATTCTGACATCCATGACCTGAAGTGAAGCTTTGAAGATCTGGGCCCCAACTACTATTTTCTCTCCCTCCCCCGACAAGAAGAAGAAGAAGAAGGAGGAGGAAGAGGAGCAGGAGGAGGAAGAGGAGGAGGGGAGGAGGGGGGAAAGGAAGGAAGGAAGGAAGGAAGAAAGAAAGAAAGAAAGAAAGAAAGAAAGAAAGAAAGAAAGAAAGAAAGAAAGAAAGAAAGAAAATGTGAAAGGTTTAACTCTTCCATGAGTATTGTCCAGTCTGATCCTCAAACCTTATTCAAATAACTCAGGTCCTGAGCCCCCTTCCTATGGGCCTTGTCCACAGGTCCACCTGCCCCACTTACCCCAGCCCAGGCTTCTCTCTCAGGTTTCCTCCAACCATGGCTTCCCTCAAGCTTGACCAGCTTTCACCCTAATAAAGTCAGAAGTAGTTTGTGTCCCCTTTTTCACTGCTGTTACCAAAAGACCTGGCAAGAACAATCAGAGGAGGACAGGTTTATTTGGGGGCTCACTGTTCAGAGTCTCAGTCAATAGACAGCCATTGACACTGCCCTGAGCCCCTGGTGAATCAGAACATCCTAGTGGAAGGGGGAGGTGGAGGAGTATGGTTTAGAAAGTGGCACCAGGGTCCAAGTGAATGACACTACAGATGAGGGGCAAAATATAGCACTCAGCCATGGCCCAAAAGACAACCTACATTCTCTGTCCACACCCTGCCTGCCTGAAGTAACCACCAAGCTAATCTCCATTGGGAGATTAACATACTGTTTAGGAGATCAGGTGAAGACTCTCAAAATGAAATTATTTACCTCTAGATATCCTTGCATTGTCTCACAAATGAGTTTTAGGGGACATCTGAATTTCACATCATAAAATTATGCTCCTGTCCCCAAAAGATCATGCCCATCTGACAGTGTGAAACATACTTTGTCCATTTCCGTGAGTCCCCCTAGTCTTAAGAGGTCCAGGATTGCACAAAGTCTAAATTAAGGCAAACTCTCAGTGTAAGCCCCTGTAAAAATCAAAAGCATGTTACATATCTCTAACATAGAAAGGCACAGGATAAACATACCAATTTCAAAATAAAAAAAGAGAGAAGAGAGAAAAAGTAAGAAACATTAAGGGCCTACAAAGAATGGATGGGACCAAACAATCCAGTTGGGAAAACAAGCCCTGTGGCTCCTCATCCTGCCTCTGGGGCAATGGCATTGAGATGCTCCCTCCAAAGAGCTTGGGCAGCTCTCCACCTATGGCTCTGTGAGTGGTGACCCACAGGACTTGTCTCTTGGATTGTTTCTGCTCTATCCCTGCAGCTCTCCTCAGCACAGGGTCTGTGCTTCTGGCTTTTCTCAGTTTTGGAAATCTCCACTGCAGCGTCTGCCTCCTTCCACAGTTCCATGCAGTGCCCTCTCTCAGGGGCAAGTCCTCCAGGGACTCCAACATTTAGGCACTTTGTCTGGCCACCCAGGAATCCCTGTGAAATCTGGGTGGCAGCATCCACGAACCCCTAACTTTAGGATCCTTCATTCCTGAAGAACCAGCACCACGTTGTTGATACCAAGATGTGTCACCATCTTGAACAGTAGCCCAGGGTCCAGGGACCACATCTGCCTCAGCCTCTGAGTGTGTGGGTACGTGAGCATGGAGAAACTGCTTCCTTCACCCCCAGGCCCACTCAAATTAATCTGAGTTGTATATTCCAGCAAAAGGTTGTACAGAAATATGTTTGTTAGATTCTCATTAATATCATGTTTATTCCATTATCAACATGTCATTTAGAAAAAAAGAAAAAAATGTTTAAATCCAGGACAACAATGCCTTATATATGGAAATAACCTATTTTACACTGTTGGCTTATTCCAAGTTGAAGATTTCAATTTTTAATCTAACTGTATGACACAAAGAAAACAAATTTCAAAGGTGGCTATAGCTCATCTTCAGATTGCACTTCTACACCTGTGCACAGAGTGAACACACATACATCCAAGCTTGTATGCATGTCACCTGCACAGTCCCCTGAGTGTGCCCTGCATCTGCCGCCCACTCTCCTGAGCAGGACACTCACCAGGCCCTGAGGTGCAGCAGCCCACAGCACCAGCCCACAGGGAGGGCAGCCTCCAGGTGCAGCAGGAGTAGCTGCAGAGCCCAGGGGATGATGGACACCAGGCTGGGCTCAAGGGGGACAGGGCAGAGCATTGGAGGAGGCCAGGAAGGCCTGCTCCAAAGCATGGACACTTATGTGCAAAGTCCATCCAGGGCATGGCCACGATGCCCACAGAGACACTTTGTCACTCCTTGCTGAGGGCTCAGGCCTAAGAGGACTTACAGGGAAGGGCCACCTTGTGCTCTGCAAAACAGACACTAAGGTACTGTCCTGCCCTCCTGATTGCCAGGATGGTAGTAAAATCCCTCCCAACCATCCTGCATCCTGACACCACCTACTGTCTCCTGATCCACCAGGGCAATTCCTCCTGCTTTTGCCCAGTGATGTCCCTCTCACTATCCATCAAAAATGTTGAGAGAGGACTCACTTCTGGTAAAGTGAGAACACACAAGGTCTCACTCATGTTAGTCTTTCTTTCTGTGTCCCAGGAGACAATCCCTTACTAACTCAGCAAGAGTATTACCAGGGTCCAGCCTGGCACCATAAAGACCAGGCCTGGCTGCTGAGCTCTTGCTGTCTCCTGCTGCCCTCTGCACACCCTGCCTGCCTGGGAGGGCCTTGGGGCAGGGACATAGGTAATTCTGGCCACCAGCAGCCACACTTCCTTCAAGGAACACGAACTTCTTCCTGTCAACACTAGGGGAAAAACCTCCACTCAGATGCTGCTTGTGCACAGGGCTGCTGACAGTCTGAGGACACTCAGAGAAGCAGGTTGGGGACAGCTGTGAAGTCATAACCTCCCTCCCCCTCCCATCCCTTCTTTTTGGATCCTGGCTCCAACACTGTCTCTCCTCTGCCCTACTTCCTGGGTCTTCTCTGTCCTGTCCCCTTCTACTCTGAGTTCATACCTGTCACTTCTCACTCCCCACATGGCTGTCCTCATATGGGTCACAACCCTGTTCTCCTGCACATATTGGCCCTTGGCCTGCCTCTGACTCCATCCCTTGGATTCTCATGGGAGAGTCAAAGGTGGTGCCTGGTGGTCTTTAGAGACCAGAAAGGAGAGCAGCAGATGTTCAGGGCTGTACATGGGTCTGCCATGGTCCACTGGGAGCAGAGTCCCTGCATCATGTCAGCTGTGACCTGCAAGAATCACCTCTGTTTGTCCAGTCAGAGGGGTGGCCAGCAGCAGCTGTAGATGGGTTGTACTGTGGACATGCAGTCACTGAGCAAGCTGTTCTGCCCTATGTGGGGGAAGGCAGCAGAAGGAGCTGCACTTGCCAACTCTGGACACAGAACTTCTGTCCCCTTGGAGTCAAGAACAATTGCTCATCTGTGTGACATCTCCTCCTATCTGTAACCATAGCCCCATGGGTCACCCAGTGTCATGAGGAATGGGAAGGTCACTGTTCCAGGCAGCAGGAGGACCCTGTGCAGATCCTGAACTTCATGGTGCTCATTCTCAGTCCTAAGAGTGGAGAGGCCACCATGGGTTTAGGCAAGAGATGCCACTTTACCTGCCCAGGCTCAGGGTGTCTGAACTTAGAGTCCCATGGGCAGGATGGCACACATCTATAGTTCTGGATACCTTGAGACTGAGGGCACCCCAGAAAAACTATAGAAACACTTTATATAAATAAAATGAAACTGATTTGGATGTAGCTCATTGCTGGCCTAGCATGTAAGAGACTCTGGGTAGATTACCAGAACTGACAAAGTAACAAAGAAAAAATAAAAATAAATAAAATCACACATTAAACTAAAAGTCATGGCATATCTATGTGCATAAAAATACTCATACTAGAGATGCAGAGTAAACACAGACATATCCACATAATTTATCTCCTAAATATTATATATGTGGCATATAATATTCCTTTCATTCATTTCTAAGCAAATTGGACTCTGGCTGAGATGAGGCTCTGGTGGGTCTTTGCTGACCCTCAGAGCTCAGGGGGCTGAATGTGTCCTGTGGCCCCAGGGAACCATGTTCCCCCAAGCAAATCTGAGCTACCCTGGTCTGACCAGGGCCATCTGGGCACACTGAGCATGTGTTGATTGACCAGGAGGAGCCTGCCTTGCAGCTGTGCCCAGCCTGCCCAGCCCTGCTGATTTGCATGTGTCCACATCACAGCCCAATGCCCTGAGGACTTCTTAAGAGGCTGCTCACACCATGTGCAGCAGTCAGTCCCTGTCAGGGCACAGCACGGCTATGAGGGCCCCTGCTCAGCTCCTGGGTAACCTGCTGCTCTGCCTCCCAGGTAAGGAGGGACAGCACTGGGTATTTACTAATCACAGTGTGGTCAGTGCTGCCTGGCTACTCAGGAAAGTCCTCTTGGAACATTACTACTTACAAGGATATTTCTTTTTATGTTTCCAATGGCAGGTGTCAGATGTGACATCATGATGACCCAGTCTCCATCCTCTTTGCCTGTGTCTCATGGAGACAGAGTCACTATCACCTGCAGGGCCAGTCAGGGTATTGTCAGTAATTTAAAATGGTACCAGCATAAACCAGGGCAAGCTCCTAAGCTCCTCATCTATCTTGCAACCAATTTGCAATCTGGGGTCCTCTCAATGTTCAGGGGCAGTGGATCTGGGCCAGATTTTACTCTCACCATCAGCAGCCTGGAGCCTGAAGATTTTGCCACTTATTACTGTCAACAAGATAGCAGTTACCCTCCCACAGTAATATAGGCCATGAAAAAAACCTCCTAGAAGCAGAAGTGTAAGGCTGGGCTGCCCCAGCTGCTCCTCCTCCTCTCTCCACCTGCTGACGGCACTGCTCAGGGGCACCAGGGTCCTAGGGCCACAGGGAGGGTTTGTGGAAGGATACATGAGGCTCCTCTGCACCCTGACACTTTCCTTCAGCTTATCCCCAGCAGATGACCATGATAACAGCCTCAATGATATGTTACAGGACAGAATTCAGACTTTGAGGGACTCTAATGGCAATAGTTGGTGTCGTGCAGCAAAGACAGGCCTCTCCATGTATTCCACATAGGAATATATTAAGACTTTGATTTTCAATGTAGTTTAAGTTGCCAGTAACACTGGGTGAGGTACAGACTTCTCCTGTGCACCCCTGCTCCCACAGCGCCTCCACTACCACCCCCAGACTCTGTTGCTTCTGTTACAATTCATCAACCTCTGCACAAGTCTACAGGTCACACCAGGGTCACTTTATGTATTCTATGGAAGTAGACAAGTGGACAGTGATGTGTGTCCAACAGTGTGGCCTGGCATAGTGCAGGTCCTGCCCTCACACTGTCTGAGTTCCAGCTGGTCCTCACCCCCCTCTCTGCTGCAGACCTTCATGATTTCCCTTCCCTGTAGTTTCACATGGGCTGAGTGACACCTGTATGGCACTCACAGCATGGACGATGTTCAGCCTGGCCGGTCACCCTTACTGCTGTGTACACAGACCTCCTCCAGGGTTTTCCATTACAGCATAGATAGTTGTTTTCTTTCCTTTTATATTTTTTTCAAATTTTTATTCAAACTTGGTATTAAATCCAGACATACTCTACCACTCAGCTACATTCACAGTCATATTTGTATTTATCTCTCTCTCTATCTATGTATCTATCTATCTGTCTCTTTATTTATTTATTTATTTTTTGAGACAGGATCTCTGTAAGTTTTGAGGTCCTTGCTAGGTTGCATGGACATCAACCCTGAGGCTTTGGCCTGTGGACCTGGAAATGCACCTGCTGTCTGACCTCTTTGGGCTAAGAGACCTGGAGACCTCGAGTGGGAATGCACCTGGTCTATCTCCTTCTAAGATTTGTGGCCTCTTGGACTGAGATCCAAACAGAGATGGGCAAGGCAATGCTGTTCACAACCTCTTTTGACAGATTACCGGGCCTTGGAAGAAACAAAGTGTGTGCATTAGGAACAATTCCCTTTGGAACAGGTATGGCCAGATATTTAAAAATAGGTCAGAATTTAAAATAAGTACATTCCAAATAAATTATCATTTAAAGGTCATCACTGAGCATCAACTGCCAATAATTAGCATGAACAAACAAAGATTCTACATAGTCATCTACTCCCCCATTTAGGCTCATGAACCAATGTCTTGGAGGTCCCTCCCTGGACTCCTACAATATCAGTCTATTTTCACCCAGTTCATGTGACTTCTGGCACTGAAGGCAGCCAACTCACCAAGAGGGCTGGACACTGTTTATCCCCATTATTCTATCCACACCATGAGATCCAACTGGGCCAGACACTCGACATCCATCTGACCACAGAGGACCTAGCTGACACTCGAAGGCTGGGGAGGTTCCTCTTTTGTGCCTTTGCTTTCAGTCTTGTGTCAGCCAGAAACATGTGGAGAGCTCCTGAGTGCTTTCATGGGTGCTATAATTCTTACATAATACACCATTCAACAAGCAACTCATTTACAGTAAAATAATCAACCTAGTGCACTTGACCATAATATTATCATAAATGCAGATGCAGTGGTGTTAACAGAAGAGAAACCCACACAAATCAAGCTATGCTGGCCCTGGGCCCCATGGAGTTGATTCCCTGTCCTTCCTAATGTGGAGAAGGCTCAGAGGCACTGACCCTGTGTGGTTCTGTTTCTCTCAACATAGAATATTAGCTCTTCAGAATCACAGGGCCATCCCCACCATCTCTATTGTGCCCATGGAGCACCTTGGAAACTTGTGTCTACACACTTTGATTTTCTGTTCAAAGTTCTTGACCCAAAGGTCCATTAAACTGAGTGAAATGATGAACACATGGTCGTCAGATCCCATAGGACAAGGGACTAAATATGAAGAAAAGGTCCCATTTTTGAGGCAAGGACTATAGACCCTGGGGATCAATGGCTAATCAGAATCTATCTCCGCATTTTAAGAAAGTGGCTAGAAAATGTGTCAATTCTGGAAGAGCTTCAGGAATGATTCTCCTGATGACATTGCCACTGGTGACAGCTGGTAGGACAGTTGAACAGGTGTCAGCATGAAGCTTCAGGTGATGCAGGAGGTGGCCAGCACAGGTACAGGCAGCGTCATGGGGCACAGGGAATGTGACCTGCACAGAGAGACAGGGAGATGTGACCTCCAGCTACAGCCTCCTGGTCAGCCTGAAGCTGAGAATCATGGGATCCATTCCCTTCCTTCCTCATTGTGATGTCATAGTGTCACCTGGATATGACAGAGGCCATCCTGTCTGCTTAAGCCAAGGTCTGATCATGGCCATGGACCAGGATAGGGAATCAGGAGGAGCAGGTTCAGTATACTTGCAGCCCCAACACCCTCACCCATGGGCCTGTGTGTGCGGAGATCAGGAGACACTGCCATGTGAGTGGCAGGTATGTCTGTGAAGCTCCAAGATGTTCTGCCCACCTGTTCTCCTCCCAGCAGCACTGCATCATCCAGGGATGGGCTCTGAAGCCTTCACCTCAGGATCCTCCTGCATTGATCTCAGACAGGTGGGGTTACGGGAGCCCAATAGTGAAATAGCAGCCCCTGCCTATCAGGTGAGAGCAGGTGGGCTCCAGGGAGAGCAGGCCTGCTGGGGGTGGGACCCTTAGGTGTTGATCACCACTGCTGGGGCACACAGACCTAGACATACTCACACACAGACACAGACACAGACACACATGCACAGACACACACACACACACACACACACTCACTCACATTCACAGACACACACACATACACATACAGACACAAACACACTGAAATACTCACATACGCACACACAGACACACAGACACACACATTCACACACACACATACACACATAACAAACACAGACATACACAGACATACACACAGACACACATACACTCACACACTCACACACACACAGACATACACACAGACAGACATGCACACACCCACATACACACATACTCACACACACACACTCACACACAGTCACACTCACACACTCACACAGACATATACACACTCATACAGGCAGACATACACACACCCACAGACATACAAACACACTCACACACAGACACACACACTCACAATCACAGACACACATACTACACATACTTACACACATACACACACTCACACACACAGACACACAGAGGCACACACACTCTCACTCACACACACAGAAACACACACTAACACAAATATACACACACAGTCACACACACATTCACAGCCATAGACACACACAGATAGACATACACACACACACCCCACACACACACAGACACACACACTCACAGGTACACATACTTCACATACTGGCACACACACACAGACACAGACACACACAGACACTCTCACACACACACATACACACACACTCACACACACACATACACAGTTAGTGACACCTTCCTTTACAGGGCACCCCCTGTGCTTTTCAGTCTGTGTCACTCTACTCTAGGGAAAGCTGAGCACCACCTCTTCTAACATCCAAAATCCAAAGTTCTCCACAATATGAGACATTGGGTGGTTCCAGGGGGGTTGGAATTGGAGATGGGGATGCTCAGCTGGTAAAGTGACTCAAAGTTTCTAAAATATGAAAACCACTGAAATATGAAACCCTCCAAGTACCCCACATGTCAGGTAAGGGACATGAAAAAACAAAGAGTTACTGCAACACAGTGTCAGTTTCCTGTATCTTTTTAAGGGGTCCCATCATCTCAACATGTCTTTCACACGGATTTAAACTTCCACTGTCAGATCTCGACTTCTACTGCAGGCAGCAGCAAGGAATTTTTCCTCACTCTTTTTTCTCCAAACCTACAAGATATTTTAAGTGACTTTGTTCAAAGGAGAGAACCCATGTCCTCTTGGTGTCCTGCACACTGTGGCATTTGAGATGAAGTCTGAGATAAGAGCTCAGTTAAATTTGGCCTTGACTGACCAGGGCTACTCAACTCAACTTCATAAAATGAGGGCCCCTGGTCTGGCACAGTGGTGCAGGCCTGTGGTCCCAGCAGGTCACGAGGCTGAGACAGGAGGATCACGAGTTCAAATTCAGCCTCAGCAACAGCAAGACAATAAGTAATTCAGTGAGACCCTGTCTCTAAATAAAACACAAAACAGGGCTGGGATGTGGCTCAGTGGTCAAGTGCCCCTGATTTCAAACCAAATACCCCCAAAAAATGTTAAGCTCCTTTCTCAGCTCCTGGGGCTGCTGATCCCCTGGATCCTTGGTGAGGAAAGAGTGGATGAGGAAGGAGAAGGGGAGGAGGGTGAGCTCTGTGGCCCCACTGCCCCCCATGTTTACTCTTTCTTTGTGCTACAAATGTGAGTTTTTGCTCCAGGATGGACATGTAGGGTTGTGATGGATAAAACTGATGAAGATTAATGAGGTAAACAATCTTGGTACCAGTGGACACTGGGAGATATAAAGAGAGGGTTCTGCAGGTGAGTTTGGGAGACACTGTACCTGGCAATTCTATATTCCAATAGAATGTGGGTATTTTTTGAACATGAACCAATTTTAGTCCCCTCCACTGCCACACACACACACACACACACACATTAATACCCACAAACACACACAGACATACACAGACACACACACACACACACACACACACACACACACACACACACACTCACACCTCACAGTAGCCTGAGATTAAGGTTGGGAGAGAAATCACGAACATGGCTCATAACGGTAGCATAACCTTTCATTTCTCTCTCATTTGAGGACCCACAGGTGCTACTGTGATGACCCAGGCTCCTCCCTCTTGCCTCTCACCCATCCACCTCCTGCAGGTCCATGCAGAGTCTTCTACAGACAGATGGATACATTGATTCTTGCAGAAGGAAGGAGATTCTATGTCGCTTCTGATCTTTTGGGCTTCCAATTGTCTCTGGGTCTCAGGCAACTTCAGTGGCAGAGGGTCAGGGACACATTTCATGCTGGACCTCAGGAGAGTGGAGGCTGAGAAGGCTGGTGTTATTGCTTTGTGCAAGCTATAAAAATTAAGTACAAAAAATTAAGGTGTAAAACCCCACAAACTTCCCTGCTGGGTGGATCAGCTGCCACATGTGCTGCTTGTCAGGGAAGAAGCACTGCAGATTCTGTCTGTTGAAGAGAAAGATCCTGGGATCTCAGAGGCACAGAGTGTATTCAAGGACTCTGGACCATGTACCTAGCTTAGAGCTCAAGATCTTTTTAAGACCTCATCAGAGGGGCAGGGCAAGAGCAGAAGGCAGGGTGAAGAGTCTTCTGCCAGGACCATGTCATAGTGCTAGAGACACTCAAGATGTTGTAGGGGAAACACAAGAAATGATGAACTTCAGCTCCCCTAAAAGGCCCAATCTGTCTCAGGAGTTGTAGGTCTCCTTTTCATTTCTTCCAAGGCTTCTGAGTGTGAGAAGCTTGAGTGTAAAGTGGTTATTTTAGGTTATTTTCTTCTGTGCTTAGTGCAGTGATTCTGATGGTCTGCTGAGGCCTGCTAAATCCTAAGTGAAACTGGAAGTTCATTTTGTAAACTGAATATAATGTATGGGTTCCAGCTTTTATACTGAGTTTTAAACATCTAGATCTGCAGACAGCAAAAACCTGTATCCTACATGGACACAAATGGTAAAAATAAAGAAAAGCCTAAAGAAATGATGATAGTTGAAGCTGAGCTCACATGATTGACAGCAAGGGGCTCTATATTGCAGGGGAAGTGCAGGGCCATGATGCTTCATTTCATCTGTTTCAAACTGTGTTCTACTAACTACAGTGATCCATGAACAAGTGTTTTCATATTGTGTAACAGGAATTTTAAAAAATGACTAAATGAACAAATTATCCTACTTTGAAAAATATACTATGCTTAAAATTTAGACTTAAAACTTAATATATTCTATCAAGAATATAACTAAAGTTAAAATGAGTAATTTGTTAGTACAATGTAAAGAAACTATTTCAGAGCAGTTAGAAAACTCAATCCTTCAAATTGAAAAGAATGGCCTCATTAAATATTTTTTAATTTAAATCAATTTTGTCAATGAACAGCTTTTTAAAATTGATGACAGGGTCAGAGTAACACTATTTAAATAAGGATTTCTGGGAATATTTTTTCCCTATTGAAACATAAAAATAAAATAAATTTAAAAACTGAAAACTAAATGGGAAACCTGATAAAAATTCTGATTACACTCCAAATTCTTCTGAAACATAAAAATGAAAGTCTTGTCAAGGAAAGACCACTTGAGTTACAGCAGGAATCACCTGGACCTTTGTACACCTTTCCCTACCCCATCCCTGTGGGAAGAGGCAGGATAGAGAACAAGGGCCCAATTCTCTGATCCCTCCAGTGGCCCAGGAGGAACAGAGCAGCACTTACTTGTGACTTTCTACCTCATCTGTAGACTGCCTGTTGGACTGCTCTCTCTATCACATGGCTCTGAACACAGATAGAGACAAGTACAGGGCTCAGGGCTCAGTGCTCAGGTGAAGGAACTGAGGACAGCAGTGGTGGGTGCCACTGTGTGTCACCACTGCATGAAGGAAAAGGGATCAGAAAACACACAGCAAACCCAGGCCCTAAAGAAGCTTTCAAGGGACCCTCAGTATAACCAGCTCATTTCTAAACAGCCATGGATTCTGGGTAAATTGGGAGGGGAAGCACATACTCAGGCACCTGCATGCCCAGGAAAGATCAAAGCCTTTACCCAAGCAGACCCCAGGCCTCAGATCATCAGTGAAGCGGTTCCACATCAGAATTCAAAGACTGGGCAGGTGAATGTTTAATTCAAAATCTGTAGTTCAACAGAAGATGGCAAGGCACACAAAGAAACAGGGAAACATAAGCCATTCAAAGGACCAAAAATCTTTAGAAACCATCCCAGCAGAAAAAGACCTCAGAGTGACAGGACATCAGCTTTCCAATGTCTGCCTTATAGAGGCAGCTTGGAGGCTGAGGATGTCACTGTCCATCACTAATGCCATGGCATGGGGCAGACTGTGTGCCTGTAAATTAGCATCCTGGTGGCAGAAGAAATTGTGCTGATATTGCTTTTAGAACTGTGCTGTCTCAAGTGGAGCACAGTAGCCACAGTGACTCTATAACCTTAGATTCAGTTAATTCTTTTTAAATTTTTTATTAGTTGCTTAGAACATTACAATGATCTTGACATATCATACATTTGATTCAAGTGCGGTATGAATTCTTTTTTTTTCCACGTGTACAGATTGCAGTATCACATTGGTTTTACAGCCACGTTTATACATATAGCCATATTAGTGTCTATTGTATTCTGCTACCCTTCCTATTCCCCCCTCCCCTCCCTTCACCTCCCATCACCTCTCTGTACCCACTCTATGACACTTTTCTCTCTCTCTCTTTTTTTCTTCCTCACACCATCTTATATGTATTTTTGCATAACAATGAGGTTCTCCTTCCATCTTCCGTGGGATTTCCCTTCTCTCTCCCATTCCCATGCATCTCTCATCCATATTTAATGGTAATATTCTTCTCATGCTCTTCCTCCCTGCTCTGTTTTGAGTTGCCCCCCTTATATCAAAGAAGACATTCAGCACTTGCTCCTTAGGGATTGGCTAGCTTCACTCAGCATAATCTACTCTAATGCCATCCATTTCCCAGCAAATGCCATGATTTTGTTATTTTTTAGTGCTGAGTAATATTACATTGTGTATAAATTCCACATTTTTTTATCCATTCATCTATTGGAGGACATCTGGGTTTGGTCCACAGTCTAGCTATTGTGAATTGTGCTGCTATGAATATTGATGTAGCTGTGTCCCTGTAATATGCTCTTTTAAGGTCTTTTGGGAATAGTCCGAGAAGGGGAATAGCTGGGTCAAATGTTGGTTCCACTCCCAGCTTTCTAAGGAATCTCCATACTGCTTTAAATTTTACAATGAACATTTCCTTTGCACTTGGTTCTTTCCCATGCTTCATCTCACAGGCCATGTGTGGCTAACGGCTGCCACAGGGGACAGCTCAGATATAGATCTCTTCATCATAGCAGGAGATTATATTGGCCAATGTTGGTCTAAAAGATTCACAAGGTTTTTCATGGAGCTGCAGCTCAGAACACAAACCTTCCAGCCACTGGGCACAAGCCTGTCCTTCCTCATCTCTTATAGCTGCTGTGGTCCAGAATCTGCTCTGGAAGGATTCTGGGATGGTAGGAATGGGGCTGCATGGACAGATCTAGACCAGGAGAACAGGGTTCCAGCCACCTCTGACAGTATGCCCTGCAGCCCTCAGGAGCCTTTGTAAATACACACCTGTGGCATCTCACTGGATCAGTGTCCAGCACATACGTCCTAGGGCTATTTTATTTTCTGAACATGAAATTATCTGTTTGTCTTGTGCTCTCAAGTTGGTGTCTGCATCAGAGGAGGGATCATTTTCTGTTCTCTACAGAATCCTACTGGTTATGAAAGGAATATAAATATCTTCATCAGGAAAAGAGACTCCAGGAAGCCTCCTTGGGACCAAATTCTGACCCTGTGAGGTGCAATAACAATATGCAACCAGTAGGTGTCAAAAGAGTCCACAATTTGGAAAGAGAATCTTGCTCTTGGAAATAGTAGGTAAGTAATAGAGTGATACTGATCCTTACCTACAGAAAGATCCCCAGGCTTGAATGGGGGACTCTGTGTGGCCAGGAGCATGTGGAAGACTTGCCTGGGGGCTGATGTGTGGACAAACTTCTCTGTGTTGGTGCTCTGAGACTGGATGCACAGCCCTGCCTTTGCACCCCTCTACCTAGTCACTAAGGCCACTTCTTTAGTATTAGTAAAACTGCTCCCATTCATATGTTGATGCCTCACTTCATTGTTGTTGTGTTTGCAGAAGTGGTCTATAAATAGGGATGGAGGTTAAAAAAGGTGATCCAGATGAGGCCAATCCCACAGGAACTGTGTTCTGAATAGACATCCAGGGAGCTCTCTGTCCAGGGAGTTCTCTCCATCCCTCTCAGGCCATAAGGAGAAGCCTGTGAGGACAAGAAGGGAGCCCTAGGAAGAGAGCCTACAACAGAAGGGTCATCTGCTGCCCCTTGACTTTGGATATTCAGGCTGCGGAAAATTGAGAAGACACACCTTTACTATCTGAGCCACTGAGACCAGGGAGATGTGTCTCCCTATGACAGTCCCTGAAGATTACTTCAGAATCTCCACCTTCCCTGAGCAGGAGCAGCCTCAGGACCAAACTCATGCACATGGACCTGCCAGGCTCCTCTCTCTCTTGCTCCTCTGACTTGTGAAGAAGGAGGACCCTCATACTTAGTGTGTGACATGTGATGTTTCTTTGCACATGATGTTGTCCACCTGTTTTGTCTCTGATCACAGTCACAGCACATGGAGTGAACACATGCTTGCTGTTGATAGTTGAGGGTCTTCATGTTACTTCTGATTAAAGTCTAGTGAATCCTAAAGTGGACCATGTCTCTAGCTTCCCTCCTTCTGTCATAGAAGAGAGGATCTCTGTCCTCTCTAGGGCCTGCCTGAGGGCCAACAGGGTCCCATTCTGGCAGCAGCACAAACCAGGCCTGGCTCCCAGCTCCTGCTGGCTCTCGCTGCCCTGGTCATGGTGCCTGGTGCATCTGGTCAGATGCCACTCTGCCAGCAGCTGTGCTGTTTTCAGGGCATGTGCCTCCTCTGTTACCTCTAAGGCATCAATCTCAAACCACCTGCTGCTCCACTAGGAGGCTGCTGAGGGTCTCAGGCCATCCCAGGAGGCAGGCTCAGGACAGCTCTGACAGCCCCCTTCTATGCCCCTCTCTCCATGTGGCTCTGGGCAAATGATCCACCCTGTGGATGTCCCTCATCTGTGAATGGAACACTAAAGATTCCAAGGTTGCCTGCAGCTGGACCATACCACAGACCATGAGATATACACACAAATTGGAGAAAATCACAGGGCTATTTTATGCACCCTTGAATATATTAGAATGAAGATACTATGTAAGATATTCCTAGTCGGTTTTCATTCTTAACTAAAAGTCCTCAGGGTCACCTGATTCTCTGTAGCCTGCCCCTGTTCTAGGTCAAGCCTCCTCCTGGGCACCCCTAAGGCCTATGTAAACCCATTGCAACTCAGAAGCATCTCTCAAGACCAGAGTGCCTTTGCCATGAGTGGAATCATCAAAGGAACAGGAGCCATGTCCCCAGGACTCTGCGGGAGGCAGAATCCTTGCTTTGGCCATGCCAGCCACAGTCACTGACCTCCCCATGATTCTTTGCTCTCTGCCTCTCCTGAGCATCCACATGTCCCGGCCTCCTAATCATTCCAATCAGAGTGGAGTTAAGCCCTCTCCCCTACTGCTCCCATTCCAAATAACTGTCTCATTTCTAGCTGTTGTGTGATGTTTTATAGAAAATACCCTGGGACACACCTAGAAGTCTGACCTAAGGTTGACTCTGAGCCTGAAAGAACCAAAATCCTCAAACCAACAGAACCTTTGACCCAGGACTGTAAGTTCAGCCCCCTAAAATCAAGAGCTGGGGTGCTGATCATGAAATCAGAACACAGAAAAAAGTAATAAAAACTTTCAAAGATACAACTGCATCCAATTAAGACTACCCAGGACGTCATGGACTCCCCATTGCCCTTAGAAGGCCACTTCACTGGCCAGAAGGGGATGTGGGTGTAAGCTGTCCTCCTGTCTCCATGTGGGTTGATCTGCAGTGAAGTCATTCCCTGTGCTACAACCCCAGGCCATGGTGTGCACATGCCTGTCTTCTCCACCTGTGGGGCAGCGAGCTCTGGCTTGATATCATACACACTGTGGGCAGATGTGCAATTGTTCCACCAGAGAAGCCTCTTTCTATCCACTATGTGAGCGTTAGAAAGTCAATGAGATACAAATGACCTCAGCCCCTTCAGTCTGGGTTTTCTAAGCCCTGTTTGTGTCAGCCAATTAGGGATGTCAAAACACAGTATCAAAAAGCTGTTGCCTTGAAACAGCAGAGAGTCACTTGGGGTTTTGGAGTACAGAAGGCTGGGTCTCTTTCAATGGGACAGGCCCAGGGCACTAGTGGCAAGGCTCCTGCACCAGCCCGCACTGTCTTCACATTCTGGAGGCTACATCTCCCTGGCTGAGGCCACATCCCTGCAGTGATTATGTGCCTGTTCACATGGCCTCCCCTCTTCCATGTTAGATCTCCTTATGAGAACACCCTCAGGGCCCATCTCATTAATTCTGGATAATCTTCCCATATGAATATCCTCCATCAAGTCTGCCAGGCATGTTCCATATGAGGCAGGCCAGCATAGTGGAGGACCTGCACTGGTGACCCCACACTCAGATACATGAATGGTGAAGAATCAACTCTCCATTTTCTCACACCACTGTGTCTCCCTTCCTGCACCCTCAGCTTCTGTCCTTAATTGTCATCAGAAACCTCACTTCTCCAAGGGTCTCTGCACCATGGAGGGGCTCACATAGGAGGAGTTGCTGCAAGACCTGCCCTGTCACCATTTCCATGCAGAGGACAGACACAACCAGGATGGCCCTCCACCATGTGGGAGATGTGGTCCTTACAGAGGAGAGTCCTGGGTTGTTTCTACCTGGACCTTGGATTGTCTTCAAGGCTGAGTGGCACTCAGGACTCAGGCAGGGAGCAGGTGACCCCTGGCTAAAATGGGACCAACCTCATGGGTGGCACATATGTTGTGTCACTACAGTTCCAAAGTATAAAAAGACTACAATATTGGCAGTATTTTTCTTACTTAATTTCTTGATGTAATTTGAAATGCTTTCAGTGTTGAATTTGAATCAGATTTCTAGTCCCATGTTATCTCATCAGATGGGGGAAATCTTTCATATAGCAATATAATATCCAAAGGTTCTGGTCTGGAACTCAAAAATCTAGCACTTGTCCACCTGTCCCTCCTGAGCCATCAGCTATTCTAGGGATGGTTGAAGACCCATGCTCCCACTTAGTTTTTCCTTTATTCCACTCAAGGTGAAGTTCAGGGACTCACTGGTCTCTCTCCTCACAGAGTCTAGTGATGAAGAAGGTCAGTGAGCCCAGTCCTCCTGGGACACCTAGTTGCTGGGCTTCTGTCAGCTTGGCATCTACTTGGAGAAGCCGCAGAGCTGCCCCTCACTGTCATGGCAGCGGAGTGCACAGGGACCTCTCTGCAGGTGTCTGGCTGGCTCTGGGTGACCTCACTCTATCTTTTGGAGAGGAGCCTGGGAACTGGTAGCACCTTTGTCCCACTCAGTGCAGCTTCCAAGGGACCGGAGGCTCATACATCCCCTGGCTACCTCCATAAAGCAGCGGGTGGAGAGAGGCTGCCAGCCCTGGGGGATCCTGGAGAGTAGCTCTGCCTCAGGCCATCAGGTATGCAAATGAACTCCACAGCCAGCTGTGTCTATTTAACCTCTGGACATGAGTGCCAATTCCAGAGCAGGTAGACTTATAATAGGTGCCCAGCCCCCTTGCCTTGTCCTTGGGTCCAGAGCAGCAGGTTCTTTGGACAGTGTAGGATGAGCCTCCTGGTCCAGCTTCTCTGCCTCCTGGTGCTGGGTTATCAGGGTAAGCATAGTCAGGTGGAGGACATTGAGCTGGGAATTCAGCTGTAGACCTAGAGATACTGTTTGCCAGTGTGCTTTGAAAATGGTGGTGTAATATGGTGAGTTGTTTTCACTACTGGGCTCCCCAGGCTGAACCCCAGGGTGACAGAGAGGTAGAGGCAGGGAGCTTTGAACCTGTCTTGGGCCTCTCTGAGGAGGGGGGGCACTGTTTTTCTAACAATCCTTTGAGAGAGGTAACTCTTAGTGCACCCTGGATGCTGTGTCCTTGCAGGCTACAGGGCAAGATCACCCTGACTCAGTCCCCAGAGACCCTGGCAGCCTCTCAAGGTGACTTTGTCTCCATCACCTGTAGAAGCAGCATGGCAGTAGGTACCTCCATGGCCTGGTACTGACAGAGACCCCAGGAGGCTCCCAGGCTGCTCATCTTTGGGGCATCTGCCAGGGCTGCTGGAACCCCTTCCTGGATCTGGGCATGTGGCTCTGGTTTTGACTTCTCCCTTTCCATCCATGGAGTGGAAGCTGAAGATGCTGGGGTGTGTTAGTGACAGCAGCACTTCAGCAAGACTCTCACAGTGACTGAGCCCAAGCAGAAATGTGTCCTGTGTGTTCCAGACCCTGCCCTGGTGCAGACACCTGCTCCCTGCAGGAGGCGCAGCCTGAGATGTGTGAAGAGCCCTTTCTGCAGCTCTGCAGGTTCTCAGAGCTGTGCTTTCTGACCTGCTGAAGCAGGGGCAGGGGACAGTGTGCAACTCACATTCCACCCCAGGGGAGAGGTGCTGAGGGATTTATGGATGGAGGCTTCCATCATCGATCACTGCATAATTGAGCCCCTGACCCTCAGACTGAATGATGGTTCATTTCTTCCTGAGAGGCTGTGGCATGGCCAAGGGTCCTCTGCAGTGGTGCTTGGCTGCTGCATGCAGCTGTCCACAGCAGGTCACCTGGGCTGGAGCCTCATGCTGGCCTCATCTACCTGCTCACAGTTGGAGTTGCTTTCAGCCAGGGTTCCTGGGTTATCCTCTTAATGACAGGCCAATTGGAGGAGTTGTGGGTGACTTCAAACTCTTTTTGTTTGTTTTATTTTGTTTTATGTCAACGTTCCTGAGCTCTTCTGCCCTGTACCAGAATCAGAGCACTCCTCCCCAAAAGAAGGAGCCTTCTCACAGTCCTTGGCTAGCTCCCTGCTGTGCCATGGCCAGGCTGCCCACAGGTGTGGTTATGGTGTGGCTGTGGGCTGGGTGCTTCTCTTGCAGGTGGCCTCTGTCTCTCTAGTGGACAGCCTCCGTTTTCACATTCCAAGGGTAGAAGGTGGTTGGTGCTGCAGGGTCAGCCCTGGGTTCTTGGGCAGTGCAGCCTTCACACATTCTACAGTCAAACAAGTCCAGAGTTTGGGTGTGCTCCTGCCTCTTCAATTTTTGGTACTTTAAAAATTCTGAATACTTTATTGGGGGGGAGGTGTATGGGGAATGGAACTCAGGGGCACTCAACCACTAAGCCACACCCCCAGCCCTGTTTTATATTTTATTTAGAGACAGGGTTTCACTGAGTTGCCTGCCTCACTTTTACTGAGGCTGGCTTAAAACTTACGATCCCCCTGCCTCACCCTCCAGAGCAGCTGAGATTACAGGCATGCACCTCTGTGATGGGCAAGAAGGATCAGTATTATTTAAATATTTGAGGGGCTGGGTATGTAGCTGTGTGGTAGAATACTTGTTGGCATGCAAGAGTCCCCAAATTCAATCCCAAGAGTGCAATATTTTAAATATTTCATAAAATCAACAGTAAAGCCATCAAATTCTGTGATATTCCTTAACAGTTGATTTTATTTCCTCCTTCTTTCCTTTCCTTCCCAAGTTTTAGGAATGGATCCTGGGCCTGTCATGCACTAGGCAAGATCTCTGCCACTGAGCTACACCCCAGCCCTTGAGGGGAGTCTCTCGATTACTGACTCTATCTCCTTCTTTATATTGCTGTATTCAGATTGTCTGTTTCTCCATGACTTAGTCTTGTTGGTTGTTTCTGTCAAGGAATTTATCCATTTTTTCTAGGTTATTCTATTTACAGGCAGAAAACTGTCCATTCTATTCTCTTACAATCTTTTGAATGGCTGTTACTAGATCTAAATTTTCTTTTATTTCTAATTTCATTTGAGACTCTTTTTAATTTAATGTAGTCAATAATCTGCCAATTATATATATCTTTTCCTAAAACCAATATTTAGTTTTGCTTCTTTTCTATTGTTGTTCTCATCTCTATTTTATTCTGATGTTTGTAATGTCTGTTCTTCATGGTAACATGGGTCTTAGCTGGTCCATCTGTTCCTCCACCCCTGGGTGTAAAGCCAGCTGTTTGGACATCTCTCCTTTTTCAATGAAGGCAGCTACTGCTTTGAACCTTCCTCTTTGAACAGCCTTTGATCCATCCCATAGGCTCGGGTGTGTTGTTAGTATTCTCATTTGTCTCAGAACAAAAACTTATTTCATTTCTTCTTTGACCATTTTGTTCTTAAAATGGAGAATCAGAAGGCAGAGTGACCACATAGTTTCACCGTGAGGACAGAAAGAGAGTGCCATTAATGAGCATCCAAGAACCCTCTCAGGCAAAGAAAACACATCCTAAAGTATGACAGTGCTATCAGAGAAATGGTTAAAATTTAAGAACCATATTTAAAATCTGCACCCATTTGTGAATTTGGTAAAATTCTTCTGTACTGAGTTTTCGTTTTATGGCATTGTGTCAGGAGAAGACTCTTGGTGATTTTAATCTTCTTAAGTAACCATAATGTGTTTAATGGTCTAACTTATGCTCAGGAGAATGGTCCATGTTTGATTGAAAAGAATGTGTGTTCTGTTGCTGTTGGAAATGAGGTCTGGAATATGTCCATTGGGTCCATTTGTCTATAATGGTGGTTCCTGTATATTCACTGCTTAAAGTAGAGGACCCACGTGCTCTGGTATGATTGTATCACTGTCTTCATTTCCCTGTGGGTTTATTAATGTCTGTTTTCTATAATTAGGTGTTGCAATGTTGGGTGCATATACACTCATAATCCCAGCTTCTTGATGAACTGGCTCCAGTGTCCTTTGTAATGACCTTTCCCTTCATTCCCTGTTCAATTTTGTGCTGAAGTCTAGTTTACCTGCTGTGACTACAGTGATCCTTGCTCTCTTCTGGTTTATTAAGACTGCTTTTTGAGAAGAGTAGCTATTGGAAAGTGCATTTTAACCAAAATAATGATGATCCTCAAGAGCTCCAGTGACTTCAGGTTGAATAAATTGGGGTAACTGAACATAATAATGGGTTACAGCACAAAAGCCCAACCATATTGATAGATGATGTAAAATACTTGTTAATTTTTAAATGTATTAGTAATTTTTAGTTAAGAAATATCTCAGTGTACTTGGAGGAAGGAGAATCAGAAGGCAGAGTGACCACATAGTTTCACCATGAGGACAGAAAGAGAGTGCCATTAATGAGCATCCAAGAACCCTCTAAGGCAAAGAAAACACATCCTAAAGTATGACAGTGCTATCAGAGAAATGGTTAAAAAATGATATAGAAAACAAGATAAAGTTAAAAACAAAATCCATTAGTCTCCCATACAAGGGATCACACTGGCCATGAAAATATGCTCCAGTAATGTGGGTCTTTTCTGGTGCACAGCACCCCCAAGACATATGCTATTGATTTTCTCCAAGAAATCCCCCTGCCCAGGGCACCTAGCATCTCTTCTAAGCCACATGCCAACACAGAGCCATTTTTTTGTCATTTCTAGAAGATGATATTCCATGGGATTTTGGTAAAAGGATCACATGGTCATATTAAAGATTAAATCATGATATCAAGTAATTTCTTTTGTTTATTTTTCTTAAAAGGATGATGCCTCATTTTAACTACAAAATTGTACACCCTCAGTACAAGTAAGAACCAGAATAATTAGGGAAGTTTTTCTCTCATAAGGCCAAGAAGAAACTCCTCTGGGACTGTGTGTGGGCACCAGCAGGAAGTAGCCCCCAGAACTCTACAGCTGCCAGGCGGGATCTGCTCAGCCATTACTGATCTGCATGTTTCCCCAGAGCCCATTTTGCTTCTCAAAGTCCCTGTGAACAGGTCTCTTGGTGACCATGGGCAGCAGGAGCCTCATGCAGGGCCCGTCTACCCATGGGAGACCTGGCTGCACTCTTCTGCCTTCTGCTACTCTAACGTCCAGGTGAGGGGGGAGCACAGGGGACAGCCTGAGCTGATGAAGTTCTCTCCTCCTAGTGTGAGATGTTCCCAGGATTGTTCGCATATCTGGCCCATAGTACTCTGAGGTTAGGGGACCATTACAGCCAGATCTACTATAGGAAATGGAGTGGGACACATTTGATGACAGGAATGCTGTTTCTTCCTTCCCAGCTTCCAGTGGACCCTGGGGCTGATGCAGTCACCAGACTCTCTGACTGTGTTTCCAGGAGACAGCACCTCCATCACCTGCACTGCCAATGAGAGTATCAGTCACTCTCTAACCTGGTACCAGCAGAGACCAAGCCAGTCTCCCAAGATTCTCATCATTGAAGCTGATAAGTGATGATCTGGTGTTGCAGATGGCTTTTCTGGGGTAAAGTCTCAGACAAAATTTACTCTCAAAATCAGCAGAGTAGAGGCTGAGGATGCTGCCAGCTCTGACTGCCAGCAGGACTCTGCAGTCCCTCCCACACAGTCACAGCCCCCTGCACAAACCTTCTTCCCAGGGATGGTACAGGGAGTCCCATGGTGTCACTAGCTGCCCTCTGCCATGGGGCATGCTCAGAGGCACAGGGTCTGATGGGAAGTACTGGCCAGGCTCATGGTAAAGGACTGAAAGGGATTCAGACTTCTGAAAGCAGGCCGTTCCACCACCAACACCATGAGGGACACTGACCAGCAGCACACACTCCACAGCCAGTGGCCAGGGACTGAGTTTTGGAGATTGATGGGTGTTGAAAACACACTAAGGGCTCAGGTGTCTGGTATGACTGGCCTCTAGTAATACTGTACAGATGTGGCTTTGGAGGTTCTCAGAGCTCAACTTGTTTCCTGTGTCTGCAGGAGGAGATGGAAACCAACTCTGAGGCTCTGGCTCTGTAACTCCCACTCATGCCTTCATTTAAAGCCAGATGCAATTAAATCCAGAAAAGCACATGTGTTGCCAGTAAGTGAGTGTAAAGTGACCAGCTGGGTGAACATTAACTTCAATCACCTCCTTAGCCACTGCCCTTTGGGGAATACAGGTGTCCCAGCCCCTCACAGGCCCTCCTGCTCCTCCCACTCTCCCACCCACCTCCACTTCCCATCAACACAGATCAGATATCCTGGAACTTCCTGTCAGTGGACCTCCTGGACATTCCCTTTGGCATCTTGCTCCTTTTTATCAACAGTTTCTTGAAATTCACCTGGGTGGTGGGCAAGGTTGCAATTGGATCCCTTTCACTGAGGATAGTCCCTTATTATATATGAACATGTCAATCATTCTTTATGTTACTGATTTGGCTTTCTTCTGACACTGTTGGCAATTTTTTAGGGACATTCTGTCGAGATCCCTTGTAGAAATATGCATTCACTTCTCTTGGGTATATTCCTAGGAATTGGAGTGGTGAGTTAGAGTGTTGGTTGGCACAGTTTAGCTTCAGTGAACACTAAAATAAAATAGTGATATGTTTTCTAAAATTCTGAGCACATTTGCAATCTCCTGACCTGCACCATGCTCAAACGTTCAGCTCCTATAGAACCTTCCCAATAATATTTGATAGTGTTAGACTTTGTGAAATTGTGTCCATATTGGTAGATTTTGAAATGGTATTGTGGTAAAAATATACATTTCTTTGATTAGAAATGATTTTGAGTAATTTTGCATATGTTTTTTCTTTAGCCATTTAAATAATTTTTAGAATGGTTACTGATCAAATCAAAGCATACAAACATTTATGCTTTTCTCCATTTTCAGTAGTTCTTTTTACATCTTGAAAATTATGTTTTGTAAGTGTATAAGCAAGGGTTCTCCAGAGAAACAGAATACATATGCACACACACACACACACGTGCATACAGATAGACATGAATATACATTTATAAATATATATCTCTATCTATCTATCTAAATGATAATGTTACATTGGGTCACAAGTTCACATAGGCTGAAATATTCCCCAATGGCTGTTTTCAAGTAGCAGAACCATGGAAACCGGTAATTTCTTGGTTCAAGAATCTGGAAACCTCAGAAAGAGAAAATACAATATGCTCTCATGTTTGAGTTCTTAGGTCTGAAGTCCCCCAACAGTGCATTGGTGCTGGATTAAGTTCAAAAGCAGAGAATCCTGAAGTTTGATGCCTGCAGGGAACAGTGGTCAAGGGGATTAGTGCACATGGTAAGGAGGGTAGATGGAAAGAGAAAAGAGGAAAGCTTCTCCTATTTTGTCCTCTCATTCAGGCTGTGTTTTCTCTACTCACTTTCCTTAACCACCTGCCTATTATTTCTTGGAACACCCTCACCCTTGGAACACACATCGAGAAGTGGGCTTTAACTGTGCTCTAATTATCCTTCAATCCATCCTTCAATACCTTCAGGATAATGTAAATTGTTCAGAAAATTGTTTTCTTAGTACCTGTTGGAATGTTACATAATTCTTTTAGCATCATTGCCAGAATTCCTATCTTCATCCTAGTGCCAGTGAAGTCAAAGATAAAACCAAACTACAGCTTCTTCAATAGCTATCACAGCAAACTGTATAAACTGATGCATCAATGAATAATAACTCAACAAGTAATGCTCAATCAAGGAGTAGATTTACTTTGGGAGGAAATGGACATATTGATAGATTCCTCTGCTTTGAACTGCTTGCAGAACTTGCCTGGACTATGTATCACTTGTATGCATTGTGAACTATCTGTTGGTGCAGCGAATTGTGGTAGTGCTGGAGTATCTTTGCAGATGGTGTCACTGGGGTGCTACAATTTTTTTCAAAGGAGCCGTCAATTGGCTTGGTGTCATGACATTTCTGTATCCTCCTCCCTTCTGCTAGAGATGGTCTAAAATTTGGGGGCCAACAGAGGTGAGGCAAAGAACCTCACCCCCCCACACACACACTGGGGATTCCCGGAGAGTTCCCATTGGTTGTGGAAGTGCAGGAGGAGGGATTTCCGGAGGAGATATTTCCAGCTGCTGGTTCCTGGAGGAGCCTTGTGGCGGTTGGCAGATTTCCAGGGATCATGTGTGGAGTGTGCTGGTAGATTTCAGAAATAAAGTTTGTAACTGCTTCAGTGGCTCGTGATTTGTGCCCAGCCAGACTGCGGCAATGAGGGTCAAATGAGGTCCCTGTGGACCTGGGACCAGCCTGGCCCCTGATCTTGCTGCTGCTCTGACTCTAATGGGGAGGGAGGACCCTGCTTTACCCTCATTGTTGTGCTGAGCACAAGGTTACATGCTCATGAAGTTGTTCAGCTGTTTTTCTTTCTGTCAGAATCTCACCAAATTTAATGAGAGCCTGTTTAGGGCTCATGTGTGAAGATTTCATGATAATTTCCCACCTACTATGATGGCAAATTGAGATCAAAGCCCAGGTTCTTAATCCCTGGGACATGACCTGCTTGTAGATATCCATGAGGTCCTATGAGATCTGATGCAGTGGTGCTAGGGTCAGAGGGAGAAGTGACATGGCACCTCAGGATGCCTGTCCACGTATTCCAAGTGGACCCTATGACTGTGGTAAGCCCAGTCCCCAAAGTGCTTCCATCATGAAATTGGGCAGTGCTGGGCCCAGCTGGTGCTGCCCTGTGCTGAGTCCAACAGTCCCCATGTGGTGAGCGGCTGGCTAAGTCACTAAGTCACTCAGTGCCCCAGGGCATGGGGCCAGGGCTCAGAAATGCCCTGGTGACTGCTTTTTGAATCATGAGTCCTTGCTTCTTCTTGGTTTCTGTGGGATGGCCTGCTCTTCTCTAGTGCTCTGCAAGTCTCTGCTGTGACTTTACATTGGGGACTTGTCAGAGGCTCACACACTGTCCTCATATATTACAAACCCTCCTTCCCCTAGCAATGTGCTGGGCCTCATGTCCACACAGCAGGGTTCCTGGGATCCTGCTGCAGAGTGTCCGGCTCTGGTCCCCTCAGCACAGACAGGCTTCTCAAGTAGCTGATGAGTGGTTGGTGCAGCTCACCCAGCATGGAGGGTGCCGTCTCAGCTCTGCACAGAGCCCAGCCAGCACTGAGTGTCCTTCTCAGTTGTTGGAGATACAGGGAGTAATGCCTCCTCCCTCCCTGAAGGGGAGGAGCCAGCAGGCCTCAGACATCTGGGCCCCATCATGTTCACAGTATGACAGGCCCATCAGTTGCTGTAGGTCTGCAACCCAATTACTGCACAACATGGACCTCACTGGAAAACAGAGGTCTTCCCATCTCCTGCTCATCCTGTCCAATCCACATGATGCTATCCAGGCAGAGTCCCATGGGGTGGGGCTGCATGGTATCCACAGGACCAGAGTTTCTTCAGTCTGTGCTGCAACCCAGAACAAGAGAGTTCTCATTGCTTGAGGTCACACCTGAGGACTGAGCTGCTGGGGATTCCAGATGCCTATAAGGTCAGGCAGAGGTCTGTGGCAGGTGGGTCTTTGCTGTGCTGCTGGGTCCTGTATCTGGTCTCTGTATCTCTCTGAACAGACACACTTGGTTATACCATGCTCTCCTTCTGTACCTTGCAGGTACACCTGGGGCCGTGACCCAACCAACACACTGAAATCTGTCCCACCCAAGCAGATCTGAACCCAGGTCACTGCAGGACACTGCCATGTTCACCAGCTGTCACTTTTCAAACTAGTGAACACTTGTTGCAGATAACTTCTCCTTTCCTTTCAATACACAAACATATAGGGTCCTTACAGTTCTTCCCTTGGGGGCTAAATTTGATCAATTATTGCAAAAGTTACTAATGGGGAAAGATTATGAAGCAGACAGGGAATGACCTGGAGTTGAGGTGACAGCAGTGTTCAGTCTTCAGTGTTCCCCTTCTCTTCTCTCTTCCAAAATCACCTCATTGGCATCTCATGTGGGTCACATGGACCAGATGTCAACTGCCCTAAGACCAGCATGTGTTATAAGTTCCTGCTGAACTGTTAATTTTCTGTCCTTAATCAATTGAATAATTTTTGAGCAGAGGGATCACTTGAGTTTTCTACAGAACTTTCCTATTTATGAAAGAAGAGGAAACTTCATGAATTGGGAGAAAAGATTAATGGTCAATACTTTGTTACCCCAAACTACAAATCCTGGTTGTTGATGCTCCACAGACCTGTCCCTAGACAGCAAACAGCAGAAAATAAATAATCCAAGTAAAATGATCCAGAAACATTGGGACAAAAGCAGTGATCCTGTCCCATTGGGGATACTAGGGCTTGGGAGCTCTGGCCTGCACTCAGGCCCACAGGGCTGCTGGGGCTCTGCACATCAGCTGTGTCTCCCCAAATGCAAGCTCAGGAAGCTTTTCTATTTTCATTTGTGACCGGCATTAACTGCAACCTGACAAGGGGAAATTTCCCCCAGGGATTAATGGAGTTGAGCCACAAAACAGGTCAACAGTGGACCAAACTGGTGGGAGGACAAGGTCCCCTGCTCTGAGGATGACCCAGGTGAGCAGTGAGAATGGACTGTCCTTGTGAATACCAAAGAGGGGACAGAACACACTGAAGCCCATTCAGTGAATGTGACCAGGCCCTTGGTGTGTCCAGAGAGGAAGGAACAGAAGTGGAAGAAAGGGGTCTTTCAATTCCTGTGCTGTGCCAGGGTGTCCCCAGAGCCCTCAGTAAGGATCAGGTCACTGTTCAGTGCAAGGGACCCCGTGAGAGCTGAGTTTCATGCTTCATTATACATGAAATGAAAGGAACTGAGACTTGCTTCTAACATTACTCTGCCCTCTCCAGAACAGACCCTTAAGAAAAAGCCTGGCAGGCCTCAGACCTGCTCTTCTTAGGAACAGAACAGCCATCCTTTATATAAATGAGTGTTTTGGGGAGACAGAAGCATGAAGGGCAGAATCATAATGGGATCCACCTCCCTGGCCTCCTGGTCAGCAAGGCCAGTGTCTAGATAAATCTGAACCATGTCAGACGGTTCACACACTCCACTCCCCCTTTACCTTTAGTGCTCTTTTTGCATCCTAAGCATGAGATGTCCTTCTTTCTTAATTCCTCCATACTCCTAATGTCAATAATGAAGAACCATCTTTAGGAAAGAGAAAAAGGCTTTTCTGGATCATGGAGAGAGCAATAGGTCACTCTTCACAGAGAGTCCACTGATACTCTTCTATGTATTCGAGGAAAATGCATATTCTGCTCTGGTACATCTGTATTGGCCTGAAATGACCTGGTCAATGGGCACACCTGACCTGTGCTGAGTGACTGAGAGGAACAGCCCTGCAGCTGTTTCCAGCCTGCCCAGCCCTGCTGATTTGTATGTGCCCACAGCACAGCCCACTGCCCTGAGGACTTCTTAAGAGGCTGCTCATACCCTGTGAGGAGTCAGTCCCAGTCAGGACACAGCATAGCCATGAGGGTCTCCATTGAGTTCCTGGGGCTCCTGCTGCTCTGCCTCTCAGGTAAGGACAGTACTGGGGAAAGTCCTCAGCACAGTGTGGACAATGCCTGTCTCTTTAATGAAGTCCTGCAGTAATGTGATTAATTAAAAGGATGTTTATTTTTATGTTTCCATTGTCAGGTTCCAGATGTGACATCACAGTGACCCAGTCTCCATCCTTCATGTCTAAATCTCAAGGAGACCCAGTCACAATCACTTGTTGGGCAAGTGAGAGTATTGCTACCAGTTTACACTGGTACCAGCAGAAATCAGGGCAAGCTCCTAGGCTCATGATCAGTTATGAAACAAGTTTGGAATCTTTGGTCCCCTCCAGGTTCATTTACAGTGGATCTTGGACACCATCAGCATCCTGGATCCTGAAGATGTTGCCACTTACCACTGTCAACAGAGTTGGGATTCCCCACCCACAGTGACACAGGCCATGACAAAAACCATCCCAGGGAGGCTGGGCTGCCCAAGCTGCTCCTCCTGCTGCCTCCATCTACTGAGAGCACAGCTCAGAGGTACCAGGCTCTGAGGGCCACTGGGGGGTTTTGTTAGAGGGGTCAGGAGGCTCCCCTGCACCCTGACTCTTTTCTTCAGTTCAGCCCCAGCAGGCAGCCATGACAATGGCCTGACTGATATGTTACAGAAAAGAAGGAAGACCTGAGGAGACTACAGTGAGCAGTGTTGGGGTTGTGGAGCAAGATAGGCCTCTCCATGTGCTCTACATAGGAATGGTTTAAGGCTTGATTTATATTTATTTGTTTATTTGTTTGTTTTTACTGTGGTTTAAGTACCCAGAAAATTGGGATGAAATACAGATTTTTTCTGTGTCCCCTCTGCTCCCACAACCCCTTCCATAGTCAACCCCAGAGACTATTGCATTTGTTACAATTTGTCAACCTCTGCCCACATCTACAGGCCACACCAGGGTCACTTTGTGTATTCTGTGGATGTAGACAAGTGGACAGTGACGTGTGTCCAACAGTGTGTGGCCTGGCACAGTGCAGGTCCCACCCTCACACTGTCTGAGCTCCAGCTGCTCCTCACCCTCCTCTCTGCTGCAGACCTTCATGATTTTCCATCCTGTAGTTTCACCTGTGCTGACTGACAACTGCCTGGCACTTACAGCATGGACAATGTTAAGACTGGTCTCACCTGAGTGCTGTGCACATAAGCTTCCTCCAGAGGTTTCCTTGACGTGATACCTCTTCTCTTTCTTTTTTCTTTTTAAAGTTTTCTTTAAACAGGGGATTAAATCCAGGCAGGCTCTCCCATTTGGCTACACTCACAGTCCTGTTTTAGTTTTTCATCTGTTGAGACTAGACTTCTCACTGTTGGTCAGGGCTTTGTTAAGCAGCTGGAACTGGCCTTGCATTTAGGCTCCTCCTGCCTCTGCTTCCCCATTGCTGGGGTGACAGTCTGGAGTCAGTGCCCCAGCCTGACAGCTGAAATTCCTCTTCAGTGCTTTTCTGGCTCTTCCAAAGAATTGACCATCCCCTGGAGAAGGGCATGCTTGTGCACTCAGGTTTTCCATGCTGAAGAGAGTTCCTATTTATTTTTATGTTCAGGATGTGAGATATTTATTTATTTGGCTGCGTTTTCTCACCCTCTTTAGTAAACACAGGAGCATGATGTCTGCATGATTGGTAGCAGAATGTCTAAGGTTATCAGAGTCTGTCTAATAACAGATGGAAGGGGTTGTGGGAGCAGGGGACACAGAAAAACTCTGTACTTCACCACAATCTTCTGGGTGCCTAAACCACAGTTTAAAAAAAGTGTCTTAAACTATTCCTGTGTAGAACACATGAAGAGGCCTATCTTTGCTGCACAACCCCAAATACTGCTTACTTCAGTCTCCTCAGTGTTATCAGAACACTGTCCTCCACATCTTGTCTTCATCTTGGGGGCAGCTTCTTGAAACTCCCCAGAACACTCAGCTGCTGGGAGTGGCTTGCGACTGCCGCCAGGACCAGCTCAGCAGCAGGGATGGGGCCTGGGCTCCCCTCCTGCTGACTATGGAGTGCTCCCTCCTGGACTTGACCATCCCTCAGGGGGGATGTTTTCTCATGTGTTTTAATTTGCATTTTCCTGGTGGCCTGGGGGTGTCACAGTGATGTTTGGATAGATGTCCACAATGTGCCATGTTCATAGATCCAGCTATCAAATGCTCATCATTTGTTCCTCCATTTATGGTCCTTCTCTTCTCTGTGTTCCAAGAATCCTGTATTGTTTTTCTTTATACAGCACCTTGAAGCTATTTTGGGGTTAGCTACACATTGTCTTCATGTTCCACAACTGACGAGCTCTTGATTTTACCATCATTACTAAGCAACATTTCCCTGGGTCTAGAGCTCTAGGTCAACAGTCTTTTTCTTCAAAAATTGAAACTGTGTGTTTTAGATTGCCTTTGGAACACATATAGCAATATATAGATAGGAATATGAATGTAGAGGTGATATTTTATATCTTAATATGTGTATGCTTATGTGTGTGTGTGTGTGTGTGTGTGTGTGCACAGTTTTATCTACAGATATTTGTAAAGTAAACAATATTGTTATATCATGTGTAAAATCTCTGTTATGCCTATGGAAATGAGTACTGTATAAAATATGTATTGGTTTTTATGTGAATTTATGAAGTTGTGTTCCCAAATAAACAGGTGCATTAATGTAAAATGTTCTGGTTTATATGTACAGAGAATTTTCTGAGGTATATTGGTAGGTATAGGACTAATGTAGAAAAATATTTAGGGTTAATATAAGAATTAAATTTTTTATCCATATATAGGAATACAAATATGAATATATATGTAAAAATATATATGAAAATATTTAAATGTATATAAATTTGTAGTTATTTTTTTCTTTTGAGATGGATGTTTACCATATGTTTTGGTTATAATTTATGATTATGTAACTCAATATATATGAAAATGCATGAGCAGGAATTTGTTGCCATTAAAATATACATTTGAATGTATATAAACATATATGTGAAAATTTATATGAATATTTGAACTAAAAAATAAAAAGAAAGACTCTAGAATTAAAAAAGATAAGAGTAAGTTATACATATGGAAATATTTTTGTATGTAAAATTAGAAGGTAAAATCAATGTTTCTTGATGAGAAAATATATTGTCTGGTAATATAATATTCTCAAACTATACTCCAAGATGAAGAGGACTAAATTAAAGATGTAAATTTATGAATGTCTAAGTTAGTCACAGAAGGTTTGTGGAAAGTGTCAAAAATTTGTGTTTGTAATTAAATTGGCTATTATTAGCACTGTTGAATTATCTGAACTTTAATGTACTGATATGAAGCAAAGTCTGAAACATTGTTATGTTTTTTCTATTGGTAATTTTCACTTTTCAGTCACTTAATTTTTAGTATTGAACAAATTTTATCCCAAACATAGCCAAAAATATTAACATGATATTTCTACCCTGTGGCTCCTGACATGCACTCAGTAATTATCTCCAGAAAAAGACTTTCATACTGGAGAGCATTAAGTGTATATCCTGGAATTGTGTTCTCAGAGTGTTGAGCCCAAATGTGAGAATGGGCTGCGTGACAGGGGACCTTCTCTAAGACACTGGGTTTTTCATGTTTGTGAGCTGTCTGCTCCAGGTTTGGTACATGGTATTTCAACTTCTGTGTCATTTACCGTAGGAACATGTCCAGGTCTTCCCCACTTCTTCTAGATCAAAGCTCATGGAAAGACAACTGGAATTAGTTACCTGGTCCTGATGTCAGGTAGCTACCTAAGATTTCTCCTAGGACCCAACCACCTTCCCAGGATGGACCCTCCCATTAAGCACCACAAACCTGGGGTCTCTCCATCCTCCTTCCTGGGGAACAATACAAGCTTTCTTTGTATTATTTCAAAAAGATCCCTTTTGCTTTTGTAACTTTCTTTTTCTTTGCCCAATTGATCTTTTTCAACTGTGCAAGTAGTTGTACCTGAAATTTAGTGAAATTCATGAAATTTTTACAGTATAAAACCATGACATACTCTTGTGTTTTAAGGTTTTCAGTTTCATGGCAGAGATTGCAGAATAAGTTGCAGCCCTCACATGAAGATAGGTGTACTTGAGCAAGTGTGTGACCCAGACACTGATGTCCTCATAATAGTAGTGACCATATCATGCAAGAAACAGTGACTGCATGGTGAAAATGAGCCAAATCATGTCAGTCCCTGAAGAATTACGTGTGAAGTCTGCTGTGGTGTGGAGTGTGTTGAGTGTGCAGATTTCCCCTGTTTAGATCAAGGAGGGCACTGGAGCATCTGGGGTTGCACCTGAGAGGAGAGGAGGGAGCTCTGGGAGCAATGGGAACATCAACAGCAAGACCATCTTGGGCTCTAGTAGGAGCAGGGGCCCCAAGATCCCAGAAGAACATCATTCATTGAAAAATATATTTTACCTCTGTAATGTGTAAAGGTCAAGCAGGCCTACAGTAATTGATAACCTTTTCAAATGAATCCAGTGGAAATCATCAGTTAATTGACCACATTCTGCATCCTGGAAGAGACAATATCAACAGTGCTAAAACACATGAACATTTCCATTGTCTCCTCTCCCCCTTCACATGGGTCTTTCTGATCTGCCTCTAGGGGCTGAGAAATAAACGGTGACTGACTCACTGAATAGTCACAGCTGTGATGTGCTGAACATCCCCGCCCCCGCAGAGCAGATTCCAGACTTTGCCAGGGACCAGGCTCCTGCCACATCTTCACTTTGGAGCAGCATAGTCACCATCCTCCTTGGCCACCTCCACCTGGATCTGGTTTTAATTTTAAACAATCCAAGGCAACTTTTTTGATTAAATATATATTAATATATATGTTAATCAAATATATATATATATATAATATACATGAAAATATATATAATGCTGATGCTCCACACACCTATCACTAGAAAGCAAGCTCACAAGTCTATAACAATCCAAGGAATCAATTTGGAAGCCCTGGGACAGAAGCAGTGATCTTGTCCCATGGGGAACATATATTTTCAGCTTTCTTCTGGGCAGCTAACACACTAGTCACAGGTGAACCTGGAGGCCCAGGACCCTAAGAGGAGGTGTGGTCTGAGCAGGGGTCCTCAGGGGTCTGGAAGTAGGTCCCACCCTTCCACAGCACCTGCAGATGCTGTGGACAGAAGCACAGGGTGGTGGTGGTGATTGGAGTTGCAGCACCTCTGGGACCTTCCCTGGTGCTCCATATGGGACCTTGAGTGACACCAATCCCCTTCTGAGTACTGGCCCTAGGCCTAAGAGCACATGGGAGCTGCTGACAGTCTTAGAGGGGCTCTTGGATTATTGGGGTAAAAGTGTAAGGCTGACTTGGCAGCTCTAAAACAGGATCCCCAGGATCTCCCACACTGATATCACTGTACCCTGAAGGGTCCCTCAGGCCCATTCTCTCTTTGCCAAAATCACATCATTGGCATCTCATGTGGGTCATATGGCCAAAATCTCAACTGCCTTGAGACTAGCATGGTTTGTGGATTCCTGATGAACTCTTAGTATTTTGTTCCTAAGCAGTTGGACAATTTCTTGAGGACAGGGATCCCCTGAGATTCTCACAGAATCTTGCCTAGTTATAAAGTCAACTTTTGATATCCTGCAGATGCAGGACATTGGCTGATTAAATTATGCCTTTGAGACATTTTGGTAACCACTTTGGAGGATGTAGAACCAAATCTAGCCTTTGGTCTATTTATGGGAACTGGTTGGAAAAGTCAGGCCTGCTAGTCACCAATTTCCAGACCTTCCAGAATATGAGGGGATCCAGATATTCCTCAAATGGCATCCCACAGCCTTGGCCATTCCACCTCATGCAGGATTTGAACCCCAGTATCACAGGTACCCTATAATCAACATGGAACTCAGAAAAGAGGGGTCAGATGATGAGAACTGTTGGATCCCATACTAAAGCTAAGAGTTAGAACAACAGGCAGAAATCGAAGGAAATTGAGAGCAAAAACCTAATCAGATAGTGAGTCTGTGGATCCATGGGAACTGAGATGTTGAGGAAATCCTGACTTGGGCTGGTCTTGATCAACACAGTGGGCAGAGCAGGGACAAACAAAGGGAGAGAGTTGGTACATCTAGAAATGGAAGATCTGGGAGGACAGGTCCTGCCCTTCTTATAAATCAAGACCCAAAGTTTTTCGTATTGCTTGTCTTATTCACACCTAGATCACAAAAGAATCAGAGCAAAGAGTCGGCCATTCTGGCTTCAAAAATAGTGATACATTCCAAATCCAAGAAGCTTGTAAACTTCCAAAAGTTTCTGAGATTGTGACCTAACTCACAGCCTCTGTCATGGATGGAAAAAAGCATGAACAAAACCTAAATGTTATCAAATAGTGCACTACATACAGGACTTGAGATCAACACTGACTTTGGCCCCAGAGAGCAGAGCATTTTCTATCAGCAATTCTGAGATTCCTTGTCTGACCTGAGTCTCAGGTCCTGGAGCCTATGGTGAGTGACTGAGAGGAGCCCGCCCTGCAGCTGTGCCAGCCTGCCCAACCCTGCTTATTTGCATGTGCCCACAGCACAGCCCACTGCCCTGAAGACTTCTTAAGAGGCTACTCACATTCTGTGCAGGAGTCAGTCCCAGTCAGGATGCAGAATGGTCATGAGGGCCCCTGCTCAGCTCCTGGGGCTCCTGCTGCTCTGCATCCCATGTAAGGAGGGACAGCACTGGGGATTTACTAATCACAGTGTGGTCTGTGCTGCCTGGCTACTTAGGAAAGTCCTCTTGTAACATAACACTCTTAAGAATATTTATTTTTATGTTTCCAATGGCAGGTTTCAGATGTGACATCACGATGACCCAGTCTCCATCCTCCTTGCCTGTGTCTCATGGACACAGAGTCACCATCACTTGCAGGGCCAGTGAGGGCATTATCCTGGAGTTTCACCTGCTGTCCTCTCTTGGGCTTAGAGACCTAGAGACCTGGACTGGGAATGCACCTTGTCTCTCTCCTTCTGGGGTTTGTGGCCTCTTGGACTGAGATCCAAACAGAGATGGGCAAGACAATGCTGTTGACAACCTGTTTTGACAGATTACAAGGCCTTGGAAGAAACAAAGTGGGTGCATTAAGAACATTTCCCTTTTGGAAGAGATATGGCCAGATATTTAAAAATGGGTCAGAATTTAAAATAAGTACTTTCCAAATAAATGATCATTTAAAGAGCATTACTGAGCAGGCACTGCCAAAAATTAGCATGAACAAACAAAGATTCTACATTGTCATCTACTCCCCCATTTAGGCTCATGAACCAATGTCATGGAGGTCCCTCTCTGGACTCCAACAATATAAGTCTCTTTTCACCCAGTTCATGTGACCACTGGCACTTGAAGGCATCCAACTTACCAATAGGGCTGTACGCTATTGACCCCCATTATTCTATCCACACCATGAGACCAGACTGACACCTGCCATCCACCTGACCACAGGGAACCTGACCGACACTGGAAGTCTGGAAAGGTTCTTCTCTGTGCCTTTGGATTCAGTCCTGTGTCAGCCAGAAACATGTGGAGATCTCCTAAGAGCTTTCATGGGTGCTATAATTCTTACATAATACACCATTCAACAAGCAACTCATTTACAGAAAAATAATCAACCTAGTGCACTTGACCATGATATTATCATAAACGCAGGTGCAATGGTGTGAATAGAAGAGAAACCCACACAAATCACACACACACACACACACACACACACTCACACACACATACTCACACACACTAACACACACAGACACACTCACACACACTCACACATGCACACAGATACTCACATGCACACTCACACACACTCACACAAACACACACACACAATTAGCAACATTTTCCTCTACAGGGCACCCCCTGTGCTTTTCAGTCTGTGTCACTCTACTGGAGGGCAAGCTGAACACCCCATCTCCTAACATCCAGAATCCAAAGTGCTCCACAATATGAGACATTGGATGGTTCAGGGGTGTTGGAATTGGAGATGGAGATGCTCAGCTGGTACATTGACTCAAAGTTTCTAGAATATGATAACCACTGAAATACGAACCCTCCCTGATCCCCCACAGGTCAAGTAAAGGACATGGAAAAGCAGAGAGTTCCTGCAACAGTGTGTCAGTTCTCTGAATATTTTTAGGGGGTCCTCTCATCTCAACATGTCTTCCACACAGATTTAAACATCTACAGTCAGATCTCGCCCTCTACTGCAGGCAGCAGCAAGGAATTTTCTCACTGGTTTTCCTCCAAACATACAAGATATTTTAAGTGACTTTCTTCAAAGGACAGAACCCATATCCTCTTGGTGCCCTGCACATTGTGCCATCTGAGTTAAAGTCTGAGATAAGAGCTCAGCTCCAACCTGGCCAGTAATCCCAGGACTCCTCACTCAACTTCATAAAATGAGGCTCCCTGGTTTGACACTGTGGTGCAGGCCTATAACCCCAGCAGCATGGGAGGCTGAGACAGGAGGATCACGAGTTCAAAGCCACCCTCAGCAAAAGCAAGGTACTAAGTGACTCAGTAAGACTCTGTCTCTAAATAAAACACAAACAGGACTGGGATGTGACTCAGTGGTCAAGTGTCCTTGAGGTCAATCCTGATACCTACCCCAAACCAAAAAATATGAGGCTTCTTTTTCAGCTCCTGGGGCTGCTGATCACCTGGATCCCTGTTAAGGACAGAGAGGATGAGGAAGGAGAAGGGGAGGAGGGTGAGCTTTGGGGCCCCACTACCCCCCATGTTTGCCATTTCTGTGTGCTACGAATGTGAGTTTTCTCTCCAGGATGGACATTTAGGGTTGTGATGGATAAAACTGATGAAGATTTATGAAGGTAAACAATCAGGTACCAGTGGACCCTGGGGGATATAAAGAGAGGGGTTTTTCAGGTGAGTTTGGGAGGCACTGTACCTGGCAATTCTGTATTCCATTATAAATTTTTTGAACATGAACCAATTTCATCCCCTCCACTACCACACACACACACAATCACACCCACACACACACACAAATACACACACACACACACACACACACCACAATAGCCTGAGATTAAGGTAGGGAAAGAAGTCATGAAAATGTCTCATAATTTTAGGCATAACTTTCCATTTCTCTCTCATTTGAGGACCTTCAGGTGCTACTGTGATGACCCAGGTTCCTCCCTCCTATCTCCCACCCATCCACCTTCTGCAGGTCCACACAGAGCCTTCTACAGACAGATGGATACATTGATTCTTGCAGAAGGCAGGAGAGTCTATGTGGCTTCTGATCCTTTGGGCATCCAGTTGTCTCTGGGTCTCAGGCAACATCAGTGTCAGAGGGTCAGTGACAGATTTCATGCTAGACATCAGGAGAGTGGAGGCTGAGGAGGCTGGTGTTATTGCTGTGTGCACGCTATAAAAATTAACTATAAAAAATTAAAATATAAAACCCCACAAACCTCCCTGCTGGGTGGCCCAGCTGCCACATGTGCTACTTGTCAAGGCAGAGGCACCACAGATTCTCTGTTGGAGAGAAAAATCCTGGGATCTTAGGGGCACAGGACATAGTCATGGACTCTGGACCATGTACCTAGCTTAGAGCTCAATCTCTTTTAAAGATATCATCAGAAGGACATGGCAGGAGCAGGAGGGAGGGAGAAGGGTCTTCAGGGGCCTCTGGTCAACCCAGCAAGATGGAAGGGGTGCTGAATGACAGCTCAGGCTGGGGCTCCCTTCCATAAGCTGCCTTCACCAGGACCAGGCACAGAATCAGGTGGTTTGTGGCAACACAAATTATGTGTTTTCTTTAGCATTTATTTTGGTGTGAACCTCGTCTACACATGGCTGGACTTGAACAGGGCTGTGATGATTTCCTCTCCCTCACCCTTCTTTGTTCTTCCTTTATCTCTGGCCCATGTCCCTCTCCAGCTCAGTGTTGGGCTCAGCATTTTACACCACTTTCCCAGGAAGGCTGTGCACTGTGAGGACAGGTGAGCCTCTTCCAGCCCAGGCAGGAGCAGGGATGGGTGCACATGGGATCAGCTCAGGGGCCTATGAGAGCAGAGAGGGGTGGGCATGATTTCTGGGAGGATTATGATTCCTCATGAGCAGAGTGGAGCTGAAGCACTTAGCCATTCTTCTCCATGGCCCAGACATGTACCTTCCTTGGTCCAGGAGGCATCAAGCCAGGTTTGAATGTCCAATGTGCTGAGGATGGAAAAACACAGAGTGAACCTGGGTCCTTTCAGCTTTCACTTAGCTATTGCAAATCCCCACGTGCTCCAACCTTCTTAGTTGATTTATTTCTTAAACCTTCCCTTGAGGAATGAAAGAAACTAAGATTTGCTTCAAGCATCATTCTACCTTCTGTATAAAAGACACTTATGTGAAGGAGCCTTCCTGGGATTGAGCCCTGCTGCTCTGGAGAGAGGCATTGATCGTGTTAAGTGTGTTGGGGAAAGTGAGGTCGAAGGGCTGGAATCATGATATTTCCCTCCTCCTCTGGTGTCTGAGTCAGGCCCAGCCAATGTTCAGTGAAACCCCAACACTTCCAAAATTTAAACATTCAACTCTCTTCCTGTCTTCAGTACTCTGTTTATATTCTAAACATAAAAATTTCCCCAATTTCCTATGCCTCCCTGCTCCAAGGTTCTTGTCATACTCCAAGAGTATTGTCATTAAGAAACACTACAGGGTGGCATATGCCTGTAACCCCAATGGCTTGGGAGGCTAACAAACAGAATCATGGGTTCAAAGCCAGCTTCAGCAAAAGCAAGGAACCTAGGAATTCAGGGAGACCCTGTCTCTACATAAATACAAAACAAGGCTGGGGATGTTATTCAGTAGTTGAGTGATCCTGAGTTCAATTCCTGGTACCAAAAAGAAAAAAAAATTAACGCTAGAGCTGGTTGTGGTGATGTATGACTGCAATCTCAGCAACTTAGAAGGCTGAAGCAAGAGGATCACAACTTCAAGCCTGCCTCAGATACATACATTCTTTCTGCAGGCAAATATATTTATTTTGATACTGGCTGTCCCTACTGATTTAGTAAAGGATGGACCTAAACATGCATATATGGATATTTTTCCTTAACATGAAGAATATAAATATACATGGACTGGGGATGTTGCTGTATGGCTAAGCACCCCTTGGATATGGTACAATCCATGCTACCCCCCAAACAAAAGAAAAGAAAGAAAGAAAGGAAGGAAGGAAGAGGGGCTAGGGATATAGAACAAGACCTGGGTTTAATCCCCAGGACAAAAAAAAAGGAAGAAAGAAAAACAAAATAATATAAACCATTTTCAGAACCATCGTGAGAGCAATGGATCATCACACACAGAACAGTGGACCAAATCTGTCCTGTGGCCCCAGAGGGAAACATGTTTTCTACAGCAAATCTATGCTGTCCTAGTCTGACGTGGGATACCTGGGGATATGGGCCTGTGATGAGTGACATATGAGCCCACCATGCAGCTGTGCCCAGCCTGCCCAGTCCTGCTGATTTGCATGTGCCCACAGCAAAACCCACTGCCCTGAGGACTTCTTAAGAGGCTGCTCACTCCCTGTGCAGGAATCAGTCCCCATCAGGACACAGCATGGCCAGGAGGGCCCCTGCTCATCTCCCAGGGCTCCGCTGCTCTGCCTCCCAGGTAAGGAGGGACAGCACTTGGGATGTGCTCTGCCTAGTGTGGTCAGTGCTGCCTGGATACTCAGGGAAGTCCTCCTGAAACATGAATAATTATAGGGATATTTATTTTTATGTTTCCAATGTCAGGTGCCAGATGTGACATCACGATGACCCAGTCTCCATCCTTCCTGTCTGCCTCCAGGAGACAGAGTCACCATCACCTGCAGGGCCAGTCAGAGTATTAATAGTTGGTTAGTTTGGCATCAACAGAAGCCAGGGAAAGCTCCTAAGTGCCTGATATATAAGGCATCCATTTGCAATCTGAGGTCCCCTCGAGGTTCTGTGGCAGTGGATCTGGGACAGATTACAATGTTACGATCAGCAGCATGGACCCTGAAGATGTTGCCACTTATTACTGTCAACAGCATAATAGTTACCCTCCAAAAGTGATACAGGCCATGACAAGAACCTCCCAGGGAGCAGAAGTGTGAGGCTGGGCTGCCCCAGCTGCTCCTCCTGCTGCCTCCACCTGCTGAGGGCACAGCTCAGAGGCACCAGTCTCTGGAGCTCTCTAGTAGACTTTGGTAGGAAGGGCCAGGGAGGCTCCTCTGCACCCCACCCTCTTTCTTTCTCAGCCCCAACAGGTGAGACATGACCATTTACTATAGGTTTAGTGAATGACTTTGTCATTTTATTGGAGGAGTTGGCTTTCTGTATCAGTTTGGATTCCTACCTCAAATTACAACACACCCTAGAAATTTCAAGTGGCATTTTTTTGAAATCCATGGAATCACAGTCTAAGTCACAGGTTTCAAAACCCGGGATCTGTGCATGGGAAGGGCTCCTGTTCCCCAGAAGCCACAGCTTCTCTGAGTGAAAGTGGAGGCCTGCAAATTCCTGTACTTGCCCAGGAGCTCCTCAGGGACACTCACACCCAAACTATAGCACACACAATAATGTTCACATAGCTGTTGTGATTCCCACACACAGCAAATAAAACCGAAAAGGTGCTGGGGTGTGGATCAGTGGTTAAGGGCCCCTGAGACTAATCCCTGGTACCACAGCAGCAGCAATATCAGCTCACTGTGCTGGTTTATCCTTGAATCCTCCTCCTCCCCAGGCATCCCATAGCAAGTGCAAGTGCCTCCTCTCTGTGGTGCCTTTGCCTGGGCAGGACCTACCACAGATCTACCTATTTATCCTCTGATGGCTCCCAATCTTACCTTACCTTCTCTGGTGGAAAATTATCTGATTTTGGTAACAGGGACAATGACATATTACTTGATGTTAGCAGATGTCTGATCAGAGCATATGGACATACATGTGTCCATCAATTTCCTCGGTCCTGATACACTTTCAGGTGAACTTCTCTGAGCCACCTAGTAAGGAGCAGGAGACCGTCACTGCAGTAGATTTGAAACTGGAGTTTCCTGGCTTCTGTGGGCAGGTGGGGTCAGCACAAGTTGCAGCCTCTGGAGCTCGGGGAGTGTTTCTGCTCTTAACAGGGCCATGCTTGCCAGGCTTGCACAGACCCAGAAAACTATGCTCCCACCATGGACTCAGATCATTCCTCTGTCCCCATTAAGTTTAAGACTATATGCTCTGGTCAGACATCTGCTAACCTCAAGTAATATGTCATTGTCCCCATTACCATGGCTGCACTGGGAAGGCAGTGCATCTTCTTTGTGCCATTTGAGGACAGTCTAGCTTCTTTCCCTCTGGCATTAACATATGTGTAACATCAATGAGGTCACAGGGGTCAAGTGATGCCATAAGGAAAGGGAAGGCTCTTGTGACCTTGGGACACTGTGTGTGTGTTAAGTGGAGCCCCTGCGACTCCTCAAGTCCAATCTCAATATACCACTTCCATCTTTTTTTTTTTTTTTTTTTTGAGAGAGAGAGAGAGACAGAGAGAGAGAGAGAGAGAGAGAGAGAGAGAGAGAGAGAGAGAGAGAGAATTTTTAATATTCATTATTTTCAGTTATTTCGGTGGAAACAACCTTTTTATTTTATTTTATGTGGTGCTGAGAATCAAACCCAGCACCCCGCACATGCCAGATGAGCACATTACCACTTGAGCCACATCCCCAGCCCACCACTTCCATCTTAATGTAAGCAGAGCTGGGCCCAGCTGGTGCTGTCCTGTGCTGAGTCCCACACTCCCCATGTGGTGAGCAGCTCAGTCACTCAGTGCCCAGGGCATGGTGCTAGGGCTCAGGGATGCTTGGGAGCTCCTTTTTAAACAGTAAACAGTTTTTCTTTCTTTATTTCCTTCTGTTTTATTTCCAGGGGATGCCATGCTCTTCTCTAGTGCTCTGCAGGTCTATGCAGTGATACTATTATATACTATATATTTATTTACTATTATATAGTCTGATACTATTGGGAAGTATCAGAGGCTCACACGCTGTCCTCATCTAGTACAAACACCCCTACCCCTAGCATTGTTCTGGGCCCCATGGCCACACTGCAGGGCTCCTGTTTCACAGCACAAGCCTGCTGCAGAGTGTCCTCCTTTGGACCCCTCAGCACAGACAGGCTTCCCAGTTAGCTGATCAGTGGTTAGTGCAGCTCACCCAGCGTGAGGGATGCCTTCTCATCTCTGAACAGAGCCCAGCCAGCACTGAGCTTCCTTCTCAGTGATTAGAGGAGCAAGGAGAAATCCCTTGTCTTTCCCCTTAAGGGGAGGAGCCAGCAGGCCTCACACATCTGGGCTGCAACATCTTTTCAATGTGACAGGCCAGTCAGTTGCTGTAGGTCTGCAGCCCAATCACTGGACAGCATGGACTTCACTGGAAAACAGAGGTCTTTCTATCTCCTGCTCATCATGTCCACTCAAAATGATGACATAATCCAGGCAGAGTCCCATAGGGTGGTGCTGCATGATGTCCACAGGACCAGAGATTTTTCAGGTTGTGCTGCACCCTAGAACAAAAGAGTTCTCATTGCTTGAGGTCAGGCCTGAGGGCTGAGCTGCTGGGGATTCCAGATGCCTACAAGGTTAGGCAGAGGTCTGTTGCAGGTGATTATTTGCTGTGCTGCTGGGTCCTGTATCTGGTCCTTGTACCTCTCTGAACAGACACTTGGTTATACCATGCTGCTCCTTCTGTACCTTGCAGGTATACCTGGGGCCATGACCTGACCAACACCCTGAAATCTGTCCCACCCAAGCAGAGCTGATCCCAAGTCACTGTAGGACAATGCTATGTTCACCAACTGTCACTTTTCAAGCTAGTGAACACTTGTTGCAGATAACTTCCCCTTTCCTTCCACTACACATACATATAGAGTCCTTAGAGGTCTTCCCTTGGGCATTAAATTTGCTCAATTATTGCAAAAGTTACTAATGGCGAAAGATTATGAAGCAGACAGGGAATGACATGGAGTTGATGTGACAGCAGTGTTCAATCAGTAGTGTTCCCCTTCTCTTCTCTCTTCCAAAACAACCTCATTGGCATCTTATGTGGGTCACATGGCCCAGATGTCAACTGCTGTAAGATGAGAATGGGTTATGAGTTCCTGAGGAGATGTTAATCTTTTGTTCTTAAGTAATTGAACAATTTCTACCCAGGAATCACTTGAATTTCCTACAGAATCTCTCCTAGTGATGAAGGAAGAGGAAGCTTTATGAATTGGGGAGGAAAAGATCCATGGTCAGGACTTTGGTACCCTAAACTACAGATCATGGTTGTGGATGCTCCACTGAGCTGTCCCTAGACAGCAAACACAGGAGACAATAAACAATCCTGGGCACCAGATCTAGAAGCCCTGGGACAGGAGGACTGATCCTGTCCCATGGGGGACATGAAGGCTTGGGAGCTGTGCCTTGCACTCAGGCCCACAGAGCGGCTGGGGCTCTCCACAATGGCAGTGTCTCCCCAAACACAAGCTCAGGAGGGTTTTCTATTTATAATTTTGACCTGTATTAACCACATCTTGATGAAGGGAACTTTCCCCCAGGGATTCATAGACTACCATTAGAATACGGGTCAGCAGAGGACGAGGCTGGTGGGAGGACAAGGGCCCTTCTCTGAGGATGCCCCCGGTGAGCAGTGAGGATGGACTGTCCTTTGGACTTCAAAATAGGGGACAGGACACACTGAAAGCCCATTCAGTGATTGTGACCAGATCCTGGAGGTGTCCCAAGAGGAGGGAACAGGAGTGGAAAACAGGTGTTGCAATTCCAGTGCTGTCCCCAGGGTGTCTCCAGAGCCCTCAGCCAGGAGCAGGTTACTGTTCAGTACACAGGGGCTCAGGCTGGACTAAGTTTCATATTCACTAGAGCTATGAAAGGAACTAAAACTTGTTTCTAAAATTACTGTAACTTCTCCAGAAGGACACTCAGGAAAGAGCCCTGCTGGGCCCTGCATCTGCTGCTCTGGGGGGACACACTCCATCTTATCTAGGTGTGTGTGTTGGAGAGACTGAGGCACATGGGCTGGATCATGACTGGTCACACCCTTCCCCAGACTCATAGCCCTGCAAGGTCAATGTCTAGGAAAACCCAAGCATTCACAAGGAGTTTTCAAATTCTATTTTTTTTCTCCTCATTGTTCTTTTTATATCCTACTCATGACAAATCCCTTTTCCCCTTAATTTCTCTCTGTTACTGTCAATAATAAAGAACTCTCATTAAGAAACCCAAGAAACACCTTTCCTGAATCATGAAGAGAACAACATGTCAACGTACAAGAGAGTGTATGGATTCTGTCCTGCATGTTTCAGGCAGAAGCATATTCTGCTCTGCCACATCTGTGCTGCTCTGGACTGACCTGGGACACTGGGGACACCAAGTCTGTGCTAAGTGACTGAAAGGAGCCTCCTTGCAGCTGTGCCCAGCCTGCCCAGCCCTGCTGATTTGCATGTGCTCTCAGCACACCCCACTGCCCCGAGGACTTCTTAAGAGGCTGCTCACGCCCTGTGCAGGAGTCAGTCCCAGTCAGGACACAGTATGGCCATGATGGTCCCCACTCAGCTCCTGGGGCTTCAGCTGCTCTGCCTCCCAGGAAAGGAATGTCTCAGGCCAAAGAATTCAGTAACTTGCCTTGCAGACTATTTGGTCTAATTATGTGTACATTTGTATATTACCGTTGTTTCCAACCTCAGGTGCCAGAGGTGACATCCAGTTGACACAGTCTCCATCCCCTCTATCAGTATCTCTGGGAGAGAGAGTCACTATCACCTGCAGGGCCAGTCAGGGCATTAGGAATAATTTAAACTGGTATCAGCAGAAACAAAAGGAAGCTCCTAAGAGCCCCATTTATTGGGCAACCAATTTGGAATCTGGGGTTCTATCGAGGTTCAGTAGCAGTGGACATGGGACAGATTTCACTCTCACCATCAGCAGCTTGGAGCCTGAAGATGTTGCCACTTATTACTGTCAACAGAGTTGGTATTACCCTCCCACAGTGACACAGGCCATGAAAAAAAAACTCCTAGGGAGCAGATGTGTGAGGCTGGACTGCCCCAGCTGCTCCTCCTGCTACCTCCACCTGCTGAGGGCACTGTTCAGAGGCAGCCAGGCTCTGAGGTCACTGAGAGGGTTTCCAAGAATGGGAGAGGGAGGGTCCTTTGCTCCAAAAACCCCCTTGCTCTTCCTCAGTCACAGCAGCACAGACAGGACAATGTTTTTCTTGATTTAATGCAAGATACACCTCTTTACTTCTGTTGTAGCTCTGTGAAGAATCCATGAAACATGTTGCATGGTGTCAGCTTAACTGGGTGGAGAGACTCCTGGAGCATTAGTACAGTGTGCTCTGTGTGCCTCTGTGGGGCTCTTTCAGGGAAGATTTGTCTGATGATCAGGGGACAGGGTGAGGGCCCTCCCTGAATGTAGTGGCACTGTTCCATATTGAGACCCAGCTGAATGTAGGAGGAGAAAAAGGAATGCCCACTCCTTCTTCCATCAAGCTGCACCTGCTGCCCTCCATGGGGCTCAAAAGCCTGTGGATGTGACAGGGGATGCATCATGTTCTCTCTCCCTCTCTGTGGCCCTCTGGCTTCTAGTACTGAGCTACACCTCCCTTCCTTGGCCTCCAGCCTGCAGACCCCCTCCACAGAGTGAAGTCTGAGGACAGAGGAGGACAGTCTAAGAAGGAGGATGGAGACTGACCTGGTACACTTTTCTAGGGTGATGTCTGCCTAATGGAGAGTTAGAAGGACACACTGTCCAATTTTATTGGACACAATGGAAAGTCTCAGCATTTCATTGAAGATCCTGAAAAACAAAACAAAACAAAAAAAAAAAAAAAAAAAGGATTTTAAGAGTCCTGAGAAGCTTAGTGAAAAGACACCCAGAGCCTGTGTGGCTGTGGAGAAGCCTGCTTGGGTGAAACTGAGCCTGATTTCTATGGGTCTCTGCTTAGTCTTCTTATGATGATGATGAGCATTGTCACCATGGAGACCACAACAACAGAATAAAGAACCCCTCGTGTTCTGTGTTAGATGCTGTTAGAAGATCTGATCTTGCTTAGGCTGAAGTCAGAACTACAATGCAGATACTGTTGATGTAACAACTACACATATGCAGGCCAAGGGAGTTTAAAGACTCTTGATATGACACAATCTGTCAGTGACCAATCTCCATCCCATCCAGATGGCCTGATTCTGGGCCCAGCCTGAGAAGATTTAGGCCATTGGGTGTACACTGTTCAGTGGTGGTGAAGCTTTTGTTGCTGAATTGGATGCCCCTTCCTGCCAACCCTGCTCTCCAGATCCATATTAGTGCCTGGTTGGGGCTTGAGAATCTTTGCATCAGGTGATACCCAGAGGGAGCCACGGGAGCCCCCAGTCAGCTCCTCTGTTTCCTGTTACTCTGACTCCCAGGTGAGGGATCATGTGATGGTTCTACACATCTGTGAAAACTCTGTCAGTGTGGTTGAGTCCTGTGTCCTGGCACCTCAGTTTAGCAAGCCCAGTGATTCAAGCTCAGGGTGCTGCAAGGTCCTGGCTCTACTCTGGAGACTGGGGAATGACCTAGACTGCACAGGTGACCTTTCTTTTCTCTTTCCATCTCAGGGACCACAGGAGAAATTGTGCTGACACAGACTCCAGCCTCTGTGGCTTTGTCTCCAGGGGAAAGAGCCACCCTCACCTGCAGGGCCAGTCAGAGTGTTGGCAGCTCCTTAGCCTGGTACCAGCAGAAGCCTGGGCAGGCTTCCAGATGTCACATCTATGGGGCATCCAGCTGTGCCAGTGTCATCTCAGCCCTGTTCAGTGGCAGTGGATCAGGGAAAGACTACACCCTCCCATCACAGCCCAGAGCCTGGGGAGGCTGCACTGTGTGACTGTCTGCAGGGCCACACAGGTTACCACAGGGATTCAATCCCCAACAGAAACCTCACAGCCCCCTCTCCCACCCTTCCTTCCAGGGGCACAACATCTTACCCCAGAGGCACCAAATAAGACTATTTGCACTTTTCTCTTCCCGCTGCACCTGGAAAGGTCCTGTGAGTGGAAACCAAGGTTCATTCAGGTCTGAAAGATGCATGGTTTCCTAGGCCCTCTTTGCTTCCCAGGAAGAAATGTGAGTGATTAGAGAGGATGGGGACACTTGGCATTATTTCCCTATTTTCCAGGTGAAGATGGAGTCTCCAGAAGAGCCACAATATCCCAAGCACAGGTAGAGGTAAAGGTGAATTGCTCAGGGTGTTTGGATTCCCAGATACTTATTTTCTTCTCCTTTTGACCTCAGCGATATGTGACTAAATCTGTCAAAACACAGACACTGTCAACAACGAAATTATTCCCAGGTCCTGCTCCCATTTATTTCATTTCAAAGGCAAGATGAGGGGATCTTCCACATTCTTACCTGGAATGGGATGCAACTGTACCCTTTTTGCTTAATACCCAACACAAGGGGCTCTTTAGGACATTCTTGCTTCTCCACCTATAGAGGGCCCCGAGTTCCATGAAGGGGGATTTGTGGAAGATCAGGCTTTCCCATGACCAGGTTCCTCTTTCCAATCTGTGGAGCTGACATCTGAGTGACCTTTCTTACCTTTCTTTATCCTGTCACAATCCTGCCTCCTGGTGTCTGACCCTGAATGGGAAAGAGCATGAATACAACTCTAGCTCAACACACCTGGACATGACTTTCTTAAATAGTCAACAACTGAGGGAGTTGTCTGGTGAAACCTGCAGTATCCATTCAAGGTCATTTTGCTATGGTTTTTCATCAGTGAAAATGCAAGACAATGCCAGCTGTCCTGGCCAAGGAACTTTCTTTTTATTTTCTTTCTCCCCCCTTTGGCCAAGGAACTTTCAAAGTCTCAAACTCAGTATTTCACATGCAGAACCTGATAACTACCCCCAAAGGACCATGTTCCTGTGAAGAGGCACCATGACCTCCTCCACCTGCATGAAGGACCTCAGACTTCACTCTCACCTCCCAGTCCACAGGCAGCCTCCTTCCCTTCCTGGAATCCCTCTGCTCCCAGTGCTGGGGAGGGAGATGTGGGCTGAGGACTCCTGTCCTCGATGCCATCTGGTCTCACAGGAAACTGTTTATTGCAAATCTGGGAGTCCCAGTTTGACTTCCATGTGTGTCAGCATAAGGCCTGGTTGGTGTCAATTACTTTCATGTAAAGTTTTGGAATCCCAGAGGAGCCCATCTCTAGAGCTCAGGGTTGCTAGCAAGACCCCTCCCACTAGACAGCTTCTTCATGAATCTCTGCCACTCTCTCCAGGACAGTGTTCCTGTGCAACTCCTGCCATCGTGCGCTTCCCACTCAGCACAAGTGGTGGGCACTTGTCCCTCTAGTGCTCTCCTCAAGTTTGGTGAAGGAATTTGTGACATCTGTGAACAGACTCTTGTGTTTGAATTTAACATCTGACAAACATGAAAGTGATTCACCATGTTACAAGGGAGTCCTGGTCTTTAGCGTTGTTGCTCTGACGTCTTAATCTTTACACTACAGTCAGCTGCTTATTAGATTTTGTTTCATGGGAAATGGAAGAGCACATTTTACTTTCCTTCTGAGGAGTGAAGGGAATTATGTGATGGCAGGAGATGTGACAAGCAGCACAATGACTAGGAGCACTGATGGCAGAGCTCACTCTGGGCTCATCCTGGGCACAAGTTCAGTTTAGACCCTTATTTGCATAATAGAGAAAAATATCTATTTTGCACAGGCTTATGTATTGAATATTTTAGAACAACATTAAAGGTTGTCTTTTGGAAATATGTTTTTGTTAGCTTATTTGAGTGTTGAAAAGCCTATTATTAAGATGGCAGTCTAAGTCAAATTGGTAAACAAGCTCAATGCAATCAGTATCAAAATCTCAGCTGCCTTCATTTATCTATTTCATTATTGTCAGTCTGATCCTGCAGTTAACATGGGGATGTAAGGGACACAAGGAGACTAAATAATCTTGCAAATAAGAAATGCAGTGAGAGGCCTCAGTTTCTGATTTCCAATGTTTTCAATTTAATTTTGTTGGCTGTTTCTCTGTGGTACTGGATAGAGAACCCAGGCCTCCCCCATGCTGCCAGGGGTCTCACAGTGACCACACCCTGACCCTCCCTTCTCCATACCACAGTGCTGGGAAGCAAGGTGCTTTGTTCCTGGTGTAATGACAGCTGTGTAGATGGTGGGATAGAGCTGAGGCCACACTCACAATCTGGGGTAGTTGATTTTTGCAAAGGTGGCAAGACCACACAATGGAGAGAGTGTTGTTGAAAACAGTTAGACCTGGGACACTGTGACACCTGCATGCAGAAGGATGAATCTAGGCCCTGCCGCACACCATGTGTGACAATAGCACAGCATGTCACCAGGCCTGAACTCAAAACTAAAGACCATAAAATACCATGACACAACAGAGGAGCAAATCTGTGACTTTACATCAGGCAGCAGTTTCTCAGCTGTGATGCTAAAATTAGGCATCAAAACAGCACAGACAAAGGAGACTTCAGGAAATGGAACATCTAATCTCCCTACTGTGCACTTTGAGGAAGGTGTAAAGATGACCCTTTGAACAGGAGAGAGGTGTGTACACCCTGTATCTGACAAGGGCTGCTTGCTTGAGTGGGTTCTCACTGTGGCCACTGCAGGAGGTCACCTGAATGAGGACTGGGAACCCCCATGGTCTCTGGGGCTGTGGAAACCCTGATTTAAAGACAGAGACCCCTGTCCTCAAGAAGGAGGAGAGGGAAGCGTGGAGGAAGCAGAGCTCCAGTCACAGGGTGCTCAGTGGGCAAAGGATGGTGAGGAGCTGGGCTCGCAGAAAGGGACCTTCACAGAGGGACATTCACAGCCTTCATCTCACAGCTCAGTGTGTCCTTGTGCAGGATGTTTTCTACTGCTTCTATTTGAAAGAAATAAATGATTTAAATGTTTTTAAACTCACTCATACTAAGCAGATATGGAACAGGTCTCCAGGGTCCAGATATGTCTTCTGTATCAACAAACCAGTTTTCCCTCATATTTTGGAGGGACATATACTCAGAATATATGTGTCAAACATTCATATATTTTCTATATTTTCCATCAAATTATTTGGTCTAAGGAGTTTTTGTTCTTGTTGTTGTTTAATTGGCTCAAATGAACTTAGAGATTCACAGTAGCACTTTGTGGCAAACTGGGTAACTCACACCTGTAGGTCTGTCTGAAGACTCTAATGTTGCTTCATTGAGAACAATGTGTGCTCCTTCAGGTTGTGTCTGGGAGCCTCTGTCTGCCCTGTTGATGCTCCAGTGTGGTTCTGGATGAAACCCCAGTTTTCTGAGTATTGTGGGCATGGCCTCTTGACATCTTTTCTGTATGGCCATCTTTCTATTCAAGATCATATACTTTGTCTTCAAGGCCTGACAAATCTATCTTCAAAGTGGCCTGAATGATTGGTGACTGTTTTCATTGAATTTAAATTTGATTTATTAGGTAATTTCCAGAGTTTTCTTTGGTTCTTTGTCAGAGTCTCTGGGTCTTCAGTGAAGAGGTCTTTCACTTCCTGTGTTTTCTAATCTCACTCCTGGCATCTCCTTTTAGCTCACTGGACACTTTAGCTTTGAGCTGTGTAAATTTTATCTCTGATGTGCTCCTCCACAGTGGTGTTGACGGTGTCAGGTGTTGGGGTGCTCTGGCCTGTTTGATCCTTTGATGGGTAATTTGTTTCTTTGATTTTTCATTTTCATCCATCTATTGGAATGGCTATTGCTTCCTCTTTGAAGCAAGACACTGTTTCATGAGCTTCTTTCCCTCCAGGCCCCTGGGTTGAGCAAATATTCAGCTATTGATAGTCTAACTCAATGGGTGGCCTCTGCTGTTCCCACTATCAGCTGATCTTTGAAAGAAGCCACTGAGTAGAGTAGATTCTATGCTTATAAACTATAAATGGTGCACTGGCACATGTGAATCCTATCTACAACTGATCTTATGCACTCTGAATTAAATTTTAAATTGAACTTTATTTGTGTACTTGTTTCATTTTGAATGTTCAATGTCACATGTGGCTAACGGGCAGCATATTGGACAATGTGGATACACAGTTCACTACCTTGGCAGAATCAATGTGGGTGTAAAGATTAATGTAATCATTCCTGGTGTTGTAGCTAGGAGCACAAACCTTTGAGCCATTTGTCACCAGCCTGGGGGTGTCAGGTCCTTCCTTGTTGGAACAGCTGCTGTGGTCTAGGTGTGGCTCTGGGAAGCTTCTGCATAGCAGGAAGGACTGACTGATGCACTGACAGGTGGACACCAGGAGGCCTGGGCTCCTCTCTCCCAGCCTTACACCCTGCAGCCCTCAGTGAACTTTCTGAAGTCACACCTTGTCATTTCTCCTGGATCACACAACACAGCTCATCTTGAACTCTCTTGTGATTAATCTCTTTTAGACCCCTGGGTGTCTATTAGTCTTCAGTCCTGGACTAGCACACAAGGTTCCTAACATGAGGGAAGAGCTGTTTTCCCTGCAGAACTCAGTATCCTGGTGGTGGTACAGTGGGATCAGCATCCTGAGTGACACTGAAGACTCAGAGTGAAGCCTCACTGAGCCAGCCTCTAAAATCCTAGGATGTTATGCCACAAAACGACCAGTAGATGGAAGACTAAGGACAATAAACTGAGAGAGCTGCCTATTTTCACAAAATTACGGAAATAATAGAGTGTTGTGTACTCTTATCAACAAGGAGCCCCTCTGTCTTCACCAGTGTGTCTGTTGTGAGAAGAGACTCATGGGAGGAGCTGGCAGGGTCTGCCTGGTGGGGAAAGCTGCTCTGTGCTCTAGGCCTGGAAGCCCAGCCTGGCCCCTGCCTCTCTGTCCCCAGAGCCTACATGATATGGATGAATCCTGTTCTCTGATTTTAAAGGCTGAAGCTTGACCACAGTGTGGCTGCTGGTGGAGAAAGGGACAGTTAGGAGTCATGAGGGTCAAGTGAGGGTAGACTGTGTCTCTGTGGACCTGGGAACTGCCTGGCCCCTGCTCCTGCTGCTGCTCTGACTCTGGTGGGGATTGAGGACCCTGCTTCCCCCTCAGTGTTATGCTGAGCACAGAGTTTCTTGCTCATGAAGTTGTTCAGCTGTTTTTCTTTCTGTCAGAATCTCACCAAATTTAATGAGAGCCTGTTTGGGGATCATGTGTGAAGTTTTCATGATCATTCCCCACCTACTGTGACAGCCAATCAAGATCAAAGCCCAGCTTCTTAATCCCTGGGACAGGACCTGCTTGGGGATATACATGAGGTCCTATGAGATTTGATGCAGAGGTGCTAGGGTCAGAGGGAGATGTGACATGGGACCTCAGGATGCCTGTCCATGTATTCCAAGTGGATCCTATGACGGTGGTGAGTCCAGTCCCCAAAGTGCTTCCATCATGAAATTGGGCAGTGCTGGGCCCAGCTGGTGCTGCCCTATGCTGAGTCCAACAGTCCCCTTGTGGTGAGGGGCTTAGTCACTCAGTCACTCATTGCCCCAGGGCATGGGGCCAGAGCTCAGGGATGTTCTGGAGGCTGCTTTTAGAACTGGGAGTAGTTGCTTCTTTCTTCTTGATCCCTGGGGATGGCCTGCTCTTCTCTAGTGCTCTGCAGGTCTCTGCTGTAACTCTTTATTGTGGACTTGTCAGAGGCACACACACACTGTCCTCATCTAGTACAAACCCACATGGGCCACATGACTGGGCTCCTGGATCACAGCACAAGCCTGCTGCAGAGTGTCCTGCTCTGGACCCTCAGCACAGACAGGCTTCCCAGGTAGCTTATGAATGGTTGGTGCAGCTCACCCAGCATGGAGGCTGCCGTCTCAGCTCTGCACAGAGCCCAGCCAGCACCGAGCTACATGTTGGGGTGTTTGTTAATCACTCCTTTTCCCCAAAGGGAATCTAGTCCATAGAGTTTTCTGTTTGTTTTTAATCTAAATTTTAAATAAATTTTGCCCATTCTTAGTTTTTTCTATATAACATTATGGTGATTTTTGTAAGCACATAATCATATTCTTGGGGTGTTTCTTGTGGGTTTTCAGGCTCAGTGACAAGATGGTGCTGACTCAGCTTTAGCTCTTCTGACTGTCTGTAGGGGACAGAGCCAGCATCACTGCAGGCCACTGAGTACACTGGCACTACCAGACACCTCATCAGCCTGCAGTAGCTCCTCTCAGGTATGCTTTCCCATCCCTTTCAGGGTCCCAGAAGTGCAGGGCAGGGGTCTGGAGCAGGCTCCCCTCCCCATCAGCAGCCTGCACCTGGACATGCTGAAGCTTATTGCTGCCCTCACAGCCACAGTCCTCCTCACCTGGCTGCTGTAAGAAAACACCTGGCTGAGCCTGCAGAGCAGAGACCCTGGGGAATTCCTGCTCTGCCCCTGAGCCTGGTACCACCAGCTGGGCAGTATCCTGAACAGAGCCCAGGGGCTAACCTCCCCCAGAGCTGAAGCAGGAGTCCCTTCTATACCTGCCTCTGCACCACCTGCCACTTTGCACACTAGAGAATGGTGCTGCAAGTGACTTCTTTACATTATATAGATGTCCTTTATAACTGGGGTAACATTATATGGCTTTTCTTTCCAGGCTGCAGGTGCCAGTTTGTTTCAAAAGGATATTGAAAGAGTATGATTGTTAGACACAGGGTGTGGCTTGGAGCTAAGGTGACAGCACATTCCATGGATGCCTGCATTGGTTTCCATGTATTAAAAAGTGGCACATGGACCCCCTGAAGCCTGGGAATTTCCTTCAGGTTCACATCACCTGAAAGACATTGTCCAGGTGAGTACTGGACTGAGACTTCAGGATGCACTGAGTACTTAGGCCTTGTTGTAAAAAAACTGACTGAAAGTCAGCAGAAGTGTGGACACCCAGGGACAGTCTCTGCAAAGCAGACTCTCCCAGGAGGAATATTGGCTGGACTAAGGCAGGGAATCAGAGTGCTTTGTGGTCAGCCTTGGGCAGGACAGGGCTCCAGGCCTGGGGAGTTGAGATGAAGACCCCTCAATCTTCAGTGTGATCCCATCATAAAAGATGAGTGCACAAGGGACAAAAAAGTAACAGCATATGACTTTGTAGCTCAAGGAAAGGTGGAGAAGCTCAAGGGCCTCTTCTTCTCATATCTTCATTGACTTGAAGCCCAGGTGGGTCCTTCTTGCCCTGTGAGTGGATCCTGGATGCTCTCTAGAGACTTTGACCATTTTTCCTCCCATCACCTATACACTTGAATGCCAATTTGAAAATAAAATCCCTTTCTCTCACCATTTTTCATCACCAAAGCAACCATCCTATGTCCAATATTTTAATTTAAACCTTCAGGAACTCTGATCACTTGTTGTGTTTTCTACTTGTTCATTCCTTTAACTTTTTTTTTTGTTTGTTTTGTTTTTTGGTATAAAATTTCAGCATTGAGAAAACAGACTTACATTTCAGCCAGTGACAATTTCTATAGCACTTTCAGTAACTTGGTCACAAAAATTATGAGTGGTTAAAAATTTATTTTTCAGAACTACGCACAATACACTGCTTTATTAATGTGATTATTTCCATCTGTGAAACCTGCAGACACCCTCATCACAGGAGCACATGCTGAGGCCCGTCCTCCCTGAGGCCAGGTCTGGGCCCAGCCAGGCTTCTCTACAGGGTGTTTCCTGGGGGAGTGGGAGCAGCCTCAGAAGCAAACCCGAGGAACTGCAGCAGTGGCTTAAGGCCCAACCAAAGGTCTGGAATCAGGGCAGCAGGGCTGGGGCGGACCCCCGACAGTAGGAAGGCCCTGAATGCTTCTGCTGTCCTCTCCTCCCACTTCCATCCATCAGCAGCCATTTCCATTGCCATATCCCTCTGTGACTGTGATGGTCCCTCCTCCCTCCCTGTCAAGAGGACCATTGTGATGTCATTGTTTTCATGTTGATAATCCTGTACAATCTTTGGATGCCAATGTCAACAGCCCCATCACAACTTCCAAGTTCCTTATGCCCTGTGATGTAGCACCTGTAGTTTCCACATTGTAGGACATGGGTGTCTCAGGAGAGGTTTATCCCAATGCAAAACACTACATTATTAAAAATGATATTTGTATGTTGTGGCTCCTAGGATCCTACTGTTATAACAGCAATGGCTGTAATATCCCCAAAACTGTCTTGCCATAAACTAGAATAAAGGTGGCAAGACAGATTAATAAATCAAATGATCAAGAAGAGCTCAGAGGCTCAGAGTCCTCTGTCTTTGGGGTGAGAGAGCAGGATTCCTATTTCACAGGGTCTCACCTGCACTCCACAGAAGGATGCAATTTGTCACAGGCTCCACTTGTAACACAGTGGTCCCTTCCCCTTTCTGAATAGCCCTCATTTCTCTAAGACTTATTTTTAAATTTGTTTTTTCTCTCTCTTTTCCCCTCTCCCCCTCCCTAACAAGATTAGGGAGACAGTGTTATTTTCTCTTCCCCTGGATAATTGCCCTTGAACACACCCACTACAGGAAGGAGATGCCTACTGAGGACCAGCAAAGTGAATAACTCCCAAGTTAACTAGTGAATCTTAACAGGCCAACAGGGTGCCCTGAGACCCTCTACAGAGCACATCTGGAATGTAACCCTTGAAGAGTTCCTTTCAAACACTCCATCCCTCCTGATCAGAAGAGTCACAGCCTTTGGGACTCCTTTGCTAGAAAACCAATAAAACTTCCTTTTCCTTTTTTTCAAAACTGTGCCTTCATTATTAAATTGGCATTAATTGGCATTGGGAACAGGGACCAAGCTTTTGGTTGCACATTCTTTTGGGGATCAATAGAAAAAGAATTGCCACTAAATACAATTTAGCCAACAATTGGTAAAGGGAAATTCAATGCATATGGAACTGTCTTAATTTTTCTACCCATCAGTAAAGGAGGAATGAGCGATTTCCTCAGAGATGCCCGCCATGCAGGGGATGTGCTTCCAGCTCAGGATGGGCCAGGACAGGGCATCCTGCGCAGTAAGCATACTGATGAGGGGCAGGAAACACTGGCAGGGCAGAGGAGACTGAGGAGAGAGGAGAGGACACAAAAGCCTTTCACAGGCCTCCTGCTGAGGTTGGCTGCAGCTCAAGCCCCTGTGGAAGGCACAGGATGCCCCTTGATTATTCCCAATGACATGAGGAGCTAGGGTGTGTGCACCTCCTCCTGCTGTCACCCCCCTGGTGCTGCCCAGGAGACCTTCATCTCAGGCTCTGTGTCCACTGTGTGCAGGCAGAGCACCCTCCCCAGCTCAAGGGAGCCCAGTGAGGCATAGATGTGGCTCAGGATTCAGCAGAAGCACAGGGAGGGAAAGGCCCAGGATCTGGCAACCTTAGGCACTGATTCCTAATCCTGCCAGAAAAAGCTGTGTCCTCATTTCAAGCTTCAGGAGATCTCTCTGGAACTTGCTCTGCCTAAGCTGTTTGATAGCAAGTGCTCTTGACGTTTAGGCCCCTGGAAAACCAACAGGAGGTTCCTGCCCAAGTGCACCACTGGGAATGGGCCACATGCAGTCATTATCAATACTAGCCCTGGTCCCCAGAATCCATGGTAGGGATGGTGGGGGGCAGAGCTGGCTGCAGTTCCCCTGATGATGAACTGGGATGTATGTTCAGGGCAAAGGCACAGGGATGAAACATAAGTTTTTCAAATCTTTGTCCAAGGTTTACCTGACCCAAGCTGTTTCCTTAGGTGCATCTTCCCTGGAGACAGAGACTGTATCCTGGAGAAGCCCACAGGGAGGGTGGAATTGGGGGCAGAATGATGTCCCCATGCCCTGCTAAAGGGCAAAGTAAGAAAGAGGCACATATAGTGCATGTCAGGGATATGCATTGAGTGGCAGTGACCTTTGCTGTGATGGCATCTGGCATCACTAACTAGCCCTTCATGTGGTGAAATGCAGGAAATAACACTACGTGGAACATAAAGGGAGCAGATGGAGAACCCAAATCAAAAATAAGGTGCAGTCCATGTAGTCCCTGGGCACGAAAGTCACCTGTAGCTCTGTGTGAGAAGGAACTTGAGTGACAGTCACTGAGGTTCATGGTGTTGTCTTTCTGCACCTGCAGTAAGTTGCCTGAGTACATCATAAAATGCTATTGTATACATTAAACATGCTTCCATAAAGATTTTCTTTTGTATTTAAATAAATAAAATTAAGGCAAAGTCTCAATTATGTTATAAAAACAACAGATTGTTTTCCCACTGAGAATTATTTGACAGTAAGTCCAAGTACTAATCATCTACCCCCATAAGAATCATAATTTCTGTAATATTTCTGTTTCTTTGGCCTGACCTGGGATACCAAGGAAAACTGGCCTGTGCTGAGTGACTGAGAGGAGCCCTCCCTGCAGCTGTGCCCAGCCCTGCCCAGCCCTGCTGATTTGCATGTGCCCACAGCACACCCCACTTTTTTGAGGTCTTCTTAAGAGGCTGCTCACACCCTTTGTAGGAGTCAGTCCCAGTCAGGGCACAGCATGGCCATGAGGGCCCCTTCTCAGCTCCTAGGGCTTCTGCTGCTCTGCCTCCCAGGTAAGAAGGGACAGTGCTGAGGATTTGCTTTGCCCTGTGTGGTCAGTATTACCTGGCTCTTTAGGGAAATCCCTTTATAACACATTTAATAGTGTGAATGTTTGCTTTTGTATTTCCAATGTCAGGTGCTAGATGTGACACCACAATGACCCAGTCTCCATCCTCCCTGTCTAAACCTCAAGGAGACAGAGTGGTGATCTCCTGCAAGGCAAGCCAGAGCATACGTACTGCTGTAGCCTGGTATCAACAGAAAGCAGGGCAAACTCCTAAGCTCCTCATTTATCGGGCAACCAGTTTACAACCTGGAGTCCCCTCGAGATTCAGTGGAAGTGGATCTGGGACAGATTTCACTTTCACCATCAGCAGCCTGGAGCCTGAAGATGCTGCCACTTATTACTGTCAACTAGATTATAATTACCACCCCACAGTGACACAGATCATGACAAAAACCTCCCATGGAGCAGAAGTGTGAGGCTTGGCTGCCCCAGCTGCTCCTCCTACGGCCTCCACATGCTGAGGGCACTGCTCAGAGGCAGCCAAGCTCTGAAGTCACTGGGGCGTTTGGTGGAAGGGCCCAGGGAGGCTCCTTTGTGGCCTTACTCATTGTCTTCCTCCTCAGCTTCAGAAATGCAGGCCTGATAATGTGTCTACTGATGGAATTAGGTGCATATCAGTGCACCTGCCTGTGGTGGGGGTGGTGTTATGGCATCAGACACAGAGTTTCACAAAGTTTGAAGAATGCATTTGTATTTTCCTATGTTTATTGGATTAAACAGTCATAATATCCTGGATATGATTAATTTAGAATGGTAGAAGAGGCTGTCCCTTCCTCCACAATCATCTGTGGGCTCAACATGGTCCCATGAAGCTAATGGATGGACTGATCTGAGATGCAGCCAGAACCGAGGACTTCAGGCCAGTTCTCTGTGTGACCCTCACCTGTGTTCTCCTGATACATCCCAATGGTTCTGTGATGCCCGAGGTGGGGAAAAGGGCCACCTCCTGTCAAAGCAAAGCACTGGAGTCATGATTCTCTCTGAAATGATGGGTTGTTTGGAACTTTTACAGGTGTGTCTCTGATCAGCGTCATGTCCTGGAGCAAGCTCCTGCAGGGAGCAGTAGCGAGGCTCCACAGAAGCAGGAAAACTGTCCAGGGGACATGGTGTTGTTGTAAAGGAATTTGGGGAAGGAAAGATGGGGACACCTTGCTGGAAACTGCACTTCATAGAAGATCCTAATTGGGAAAGAATAGGAATGAGGATGAGGTGCCTGGAGTTTGGTCTTTTCATTCATGGGTACCAGGGTGACCAGGATCAAGGTGCTCCACTTCCAGGCAGAGGAAGTACAACACCGGCAGGTTCCCCTGTGACCAGGGTGAAGCTTTGGATACCTGCAGATCAGACTCACATTGCTCAACCTCAGTCTCCTCATGGCCCCAAGACCAGATGGACAGGCTCTAGCTCCCCAGGTCTTCCCAATGGTGGAAACCGTATCTCAGTGACTGAAGAGTAAAGAAGCAACACTGCATTTGGTTATATGAATATTCAGAATCAAATGGGCAGGAATACTCTGCCTTTTAGCCACATTTTTTTTTTTTTTGTCTCACAATCAAGGGTTTATCTTGAGTCTTGGATAAGAATTTGGACTAGGACTTTTTCATAATCAGGAACTGTTAAGATTATGGGGACTCTTGTAGGGAGATTAAATATATTTTTCATGGTGAGAGATGGACATGGGTTTCAGGGGTACAAGGCAGAATGCTATTGTTTGAATATAAGGTGGCCCCAAAACTCAAGTTAATGTAGGGATGTTCAGAAATCAAATGATGAGATTATGAAAGTGGTAACCTCAGCAGTGGATTAATCCATTTGGTGGATTTTTAATTAAATGGACTAACTGGGTGGTGACTCTGGGCATACTGGGCATTCCTGCAGGAAGTTAGGCCACATGTCCTTGACAAGTCTACCTCATCCCTGTGGCTTCTTAGGAACCATGAGATGAGCAGCTTCTCTTCTCCATGCCCCTCTGCCATGGACCTCACTTTGGACCAGAGGAATGGAATCAAATCAGACAACCATGAACTGAACGGAACCTCTGAAGAAATGAGCCCAAACCAACATGTCCTCAAAAGAAAGAAAGACAAGTGAAAAATGTTTAACTCTTCCATGAGTATTGTCCAGTCCAAGCCTCAAACCTCATTCAGCTAACTTAGATCCTGAGCCCCCTCCTATGGCCATATCCACAGTCCACATCTCCACTCACCCCAGCCCAGGCCTTCTCTCTCAGGCGGCCTCCAACACCAGCTGCCCCAAGCTCAACAATCTTCCACACTAATGAGGTTAAAAGTTGCTTTAGTCAGCTTTTTTACTTCTGGGACTAGGAATCTGATAAGAGGACAAGTTTATTTGGGGCTCACTATTCCAAGGTCAAAGTTAATAGACAGCCAACTGCATTGCTCTGGGCCCCAGCTGAGACAGAACATCCTGGAAGAAAGGTGACCAGGAGAAATACCACTTAGGATGTGGCACCAGGAAGCCAAGAGAAAGGCACTGTACATAAGGGGCAAAATCTATCACTCAAAGGCATGTCCCCAATGACCAGCCTCCAGCCACCCCCTAGTTAAACTTCAGGGGATTAATGCACTTATTAGGGATAAGGTGACAACTCATAATCTGATTATCTCATCTCTAAACACCCTTGCATTGTATCACACATGAGTTTTAAGGGAGCATCTTATATCCACATCATAACATTGTGCCCCTGACACTCCCTGGTGGGCTCATGCCCACCTCACAATGTGAAATACATTTAGGACATTGCAGGAGTTTGCATACTCTTAACACTTCCTGGGTTTCCCAAGTCCAAGTTCAATGCAAACTCTCAGTGTAATCCCCTGTACAAATCAAAATCATGTTACATGTATCCAATATATAAAAGCACCAAATAAGGATTTCCATTCCAAAATAAAAAAAAAGAAGAAAAATTTTAAAATAAAGAAAGTCAAAGAGTCATACAAAGAAGGAATGGAACCAGTGTACCTATATCCAGCTGGGAAAATTAGTCCTGTAGCCCCACATCCAGAACCTGGTGCACATGGCACTCTGATATTCTCTCCAAAGGGCTGTGGAGATTTACAGATGGCTTTGTGGGTGCAACCCACATGCCTTCTCTCTGGTCTTGTGTCTGCTGGATCCTGCAGCTTTCCTCAGCCGATGTTCTGTGTTACTAGCATCTCTCAGCCTCAGGGATCTCCAATGGACCTTCCACTGTTCCACTTTTTCAAACCTTGCCCTCTCAGAAGCACCCCATAGGGACTCTGACCTTGGCACACTTAGTCTGGCCTCTCAGGACTTCCTTTGAAATCAGGTGGAAGCTTCCACAAACCCCCTAGCTCATTCATCCTGCATTCATGTATAACCAGCACTGTCATGTCCCAGGACAATATCGATCAGGGTCACTCCAAATGAATTTGGGGAATAAAGACACAGACACAGAAAGTACTTTTTCTTTGGGTTCAGTGACTGGTCTTCAGCAGCAGCTGCCACAAGTGGGGCAAGCAGGCAAGAAAGAGAGCTGGGAGGAGGTGCTGAACTCTTTGATTGGAGAGAAACCATTCAAATTAGGCAAGGAGTCAGGTTTACAAAGGAACAGGTGAATGTAACTCAACCCCCGAGGGTGATGCCTACACCTGGAGCCATGCCTCATTATCTGAGTGGGCAACACCCAAGTTACTGCAACCTGGCACTGCCAAGCCAGACTGAAGGTAATAATTGGTCAAAACCTGGAGCACTGGGACTTAAAGGCGTCTGCATCCAGGGCAGCTCCCAACCCAGCACCACTGGGTTGATGCCAAAGTCTGCCACCCTCTTGAAGAGTAACCAAGTCTCCAGGAGCCATGGCGGAGGTGGTTTCTGAGTGTCTGGGGAGGTGACATGGTGAAACAACTCCCTCCACCATCCCTACCCCTATGCAAATTAATCTTATTTCTATATTCCAACAAAAGCTGTATAGAAAATGTGTTTGACATATTCTCATTAAAATAATGATCAAAACCATAATATTCATTCTTTTACCAATAAAAAAAATGCTTACATCCAGGACAACATTGTCTTATTGATGGTTAAGGAAATAATATATTTTACACTGTTAGGTTACTCGAAGGTAATGATTTCCATATTTAACATAAACATATTCCACATCTGTAAGTGGATAACAATGAAAACATAATTTGTCAGAAGGTGTTTTTAGCACAAGTCTTCAGATTGCACTTAAACCCCCATTCACAAGTGTGAAGAGATATATCCAAAATTCTATGGCCCTGTGTGTGTCCTGGAGCTGCTGCCCACTCTCATGAGCAGGACGCTCACCAGGCCCTGCAGGTTCAGCAGTGACAGCACAGACCCCAGGGAGGGCAGCCTCCAGGTGCAGCAGGAGCAGTTGCAGAGCCCAGGGGATGCTGGACACCAGACTGGGCTCAGTGGGGACAGTGCAGAGTGCCTGAGACAAAGCATGGACACTTGTGTGCAAAGTCAGCCCAGGGCATGGGCAGGATGTCCACAGAAACTCTTCCTCCCTCCTTGCTGAGGGTTCTGGCCCCATAGGCCCTCAAGGAAGTGGCCACATTGTCCTGATCAGAACAGTCACTAAGGTACAATGCTGTCATCTTTACTGCCTGATGCTGGTCAAGGCCCTCCTGCACCCTGATACCACCTACTGCCACCTGATCCCCTAGGGCACTTCCTCCTCCCTTTCTCTAGTGAAGTCCCTTTCACCAGGCATCAGAAATATGGAGAGAGGTCTTCCCAGCATGTCCTGTGCCTTTTGGTCAAGGGAAAACACACAGGGTCTCACACATGTTTCTAGTCTTCCTTTCTGTGTCCAAGAGAGAGGTGACTGTCCCCTGCAGAATCTGAAAGCATGGACACCTACAGGACCAGGCCTGGCTGCTGAGTTCCTGCTGCCTCCTGCTGCCCTCTGCACACCCTGCCTGCCTGGAAGGGCTGTGGGGCAAGAACATAGGCCATTCTATCCCCAGCAGCCACACTTCCTTCAAGGTACAAGAACCTCCTTCTCCCACCACTGGGGATGAAAATCTCCCCAGGTGCTCCTCCTGCCCAGTTGCAGCTGACAGTCTGGGGACTCTCAGGGGAGTAAATTGGGGATAGCTCTAAAATCACACCCTCTCTCCCTTTCCCATTTCTTGTCCCTTGATCCTGAGCTCCTCCGCTGCATTCTGGCCTGGGTCTTCCCTATCCTGTCTCCTCCTACTCTGAGTTGTCCTCATGTGGGTCAAAACCCTGTTCTCCTGCACATCCTGGCCCTTGGCCTGCCTATGACTCCACTCCTTAGATTGTAATGGGAGAGTCCAAGATGGTGCATGGTGGTCTTTAGAGACAAGAAAGGAGAGCAGTAGATGTTCAGAAGCTGTTCGTGTGGCCAACATGATTCACTGTGAACAGAATAGACAAAGGAGCCATCCAGCTGCTAAAGGTACCTGTGTCCCTCCAGTCAGAGGATGGCCACCAGCCAGGCAGTCAGCTCTGTGTGGGGGGAAGCCAGCAGAGAGGAGCCAGCTCTTGACACAGACCTTCTGTCCCCTTAGGGCCCATAACCAATACTTAACTCTGTGACACGTGACATGTCCGTGTAACTACAGAGACTCAGGGCATCCAGTGTCCTGAGCAATGGGAAGGTCACTATTCCAGGCAGCAGGAACACAGGGTGAGGTCTTGAGCTTCATGATCCTCAGTCCTCTGTAGTGGAGAGGGAGCCATGGCTTCTGGTACAGACAGGGTTTTCAATGTCCAAGCTCACTGTAGCCAGCTTAAGGTCAGCAGACTCTGTGGCCCACGACTGTAATCTCAGCTACTTTAGAGTTTGAGGGAGGAGGGTCACAGGTCTAAAGGCAGTGTGGGCCACATATTACTGTCCCAAATTAAAGTTTTAAAATACTTGCAGTGTTCTTCAGAGACTGCCTAGCCAACATGAGGCCCCAACTGGGTCACCAAAACTGAAAAAACAAACAAAAATCTTCCATTGGACAAATAGGCAAAGTAGTATGTTCATATTTAAAATATTTGTATTTCTGATGAACATTGTGTATAGACTTGTCAATATAGTGTATATTCTAAGTAGCATGTACCTGGCATATTTTACTCCTTTTTATTTCCAAGTACACTTGAACTCTGGCTGAGAGGATGCGCTGGGTGGGTCTTTCTGACCCTCCTCTTTGGAACACCAGGGTTTCTGCCCCAGGACCCTGAGTCCTGGTGCTCCTCACCTGGTTGTGGGCTCTCAGCTTGGCTCAGCCCCAGGGTGTGGAGCTCCTTCCTTCCCTGGATCCCCTGACAGGCAACTGGTAGGCAGGGCCTCTGCTTCCCCAGCTCCTCTGCCCCATTGTCCAGGAGAGCTATGTCCTCACAACCCAGGGCCAGAGCACATAGCTCCTGGGTGGTACCAGCCTGAGCTCAGCCTGATTGAGCCCCTGCCCCAGCCTCTCCCATGTAGTCCAGGGCCTGAAGGATTGAGCTACATTTTAATGCACATACCTCATTTCCATAACTTAAACCAAGGTTGTTACCAGAAAAATCAGAATTTGTCTCTATTTTCATTCTTAGGTCCTGGCTTGCTCCAATCCTCCAGACAGAGATTCCCTGGGATCCCACTTTTATCCTCAATTCCACATGAAGCATAATGAGGCTTACAGGGCAAAGCTCTCCACCCCTGCCCAGCTGCCAGCCCCCTCCTTCAGTTTACTGAGCTGCAGCTCTGTGCTGCTGGGCATGGTGAGGACAGGTGAGCCTCTCCCAGCCCAGGCAGGAGCAGGGATGAGAGCAATTGTGTCAGCTCAGGGGCCTATGAGAGCAGAAAGCAGTGGGCGTGGTTTCTGGGAGGATTGTGATTCCTCATGAGCAGAGTGGAACTGAAACCCTTGGCCAACCTGGGGCCATGACCTGACCAACACCCTGAAATCTGTCCCACCCAAGCACAGCTGAACTCAGGTCACTTCAGGACACTGCCATATTCACCAGCTGTCACTTTGCTAAGTAGTGAACACTTGTTGCAGATTACTTCCCCTTTCCTTCCAATACACATACATATATGGTCCTTATAGGTCTTCCCTTGGGTGCTAAATTTGATTTTTTAATGCAAAAGTTACTAATGGAGAAAGATTATGAAGCACACAGGGCATGACATAAGTTGAGGTGACAGCAGTGTTCAGTCAGTAGTGTTCCCCTTCTCTTCTCTTTTCCAAAACCACCTCATTGGCATCTCATGTGGGTCACATGACCTAGATATCAACTGCCCTAAGATCAGCATGTGTTATCAGTTCCTGCTGAACTGTTAATGTTCTGTCCTTAAGCAAGTGAATAATTTTTTTGAGCAGAGGGATCACTTGAGTTTTCTACAGAACCTTTCCTAGTTATGAAAGAAGAGGAAACTTCATGAATTGGGAGAAAAGATTAATAGTCAAGACTTCGTTACCCCAAACAACAAATCCTGGTTGTTGATGCTCCACTGACCTGTCCCTAGACAGCAAAGAGCAAAAAATAAATAATCCAAGGCAAATGATACAGAAACCTTGGGACAGAGGCAGTGATCCTGTCCCATTGGGGATACTAGGGCTTGGGAGCTCTGGCCTGCACTCAGGCCCACAGGGCTTCTGGGACTCTGCACATCAGCTGTGTCTCCCCAAATGCAAGCTCAGAAAGGTTTTCTATTTTCATTTGTGACCTGTGTTAATTGCAACCTGACAAGGGGAAATTTCCCCCAGGGATTCATGGAGTTGAGCCACAAAACAGATCAACAGTAGACCAGACTGGTGGGAGGACAAGGTCCCCTGCCCTGAGGATGACCGGGTGAGCAGTGAGGATGGACAGTCCTTGTGAATTCCAAAGAGGGGACAGAACACACTGAAAGCCCATTCAGTGAATGTTACCAGACCCTTGAGGTGGCAGAGAGGAGGGGACAGGAGGGGAAGAAAGAGGTATTACAATTCCTGTGCTGTGCCAGGGTGTCCCCAGAGCCCTCAGCAAGGATCAAGTAACTGTTCAGAGCAAGGGGCCCCATGAGGGCTGAGTTTCATGCTTCACTATACAAATGAAAGGAATTGTGACTTGCTTCTAACGTTACTCTGCCCTCTCCAGAACAGACCCTCAGGAAAGAGCCTGGTGGGGAATCAGACCTGCTCTTCTTGGGAACAGAACAACAATCCTTTATATAAATGAGTGCTTTGGGTAGACAGAGGCATGAAGGGCAGAATCATAATGGCTTCCACCTCGCTGGCCTCCTGGTCAGCAAGGCCAGTGTCTGGATAACCCGAACCATGTCAGAGCGTACACACACTCCACTCCCCCTTTGCCTTCAGTGCTCTTTTTACATCCTAAGCATGAGATGTTTTTTCTCTCTTAATTCCTCCATACTCCTAACATCAATACTGAAGAACTGTCTTTAGGAAAGAGAAAAGGGCTTTTCTGGATCATGGAGAGAGCAATAGTTCACTCTTCACAGAGAGCCCACTGATGCTGTTCTGTGTATTCCAGGAAAATGCATATTCCGCTCTGGTTCATCTGTGTTGCCCTTAAATGACTTTGTCAATGGGCACACCTGGCTGATGCTTAGTGACTGAGAGGAGCAGCCCTGCAGCTGTGCCCAGCCTGCCCAACCCTGTTGATTTGCATGTGCCTACAGCACAGCCCACTGCCTTGAGGATTTCTTAAGAGGCTGCTCACACCCTGTGCAGGAGTCAGTCCCCTTCAGGACACAGCATGGCCATGAGGATCTCCATTGAATTCCTGGGGCTCATGCTGCTCTGCCTCTCAGGCAAGGACAGTACTGGGGATGTTCTCATCTCAGTGTGGTCAGTGCCTGACTCTTTAACGAAGTCCTGCAGTAATGTGATTAATTACAACAATGTTTATTTTTTATGTTTCCAATGTCAGGTTTCAGATGTGACATCCCAATGACCCAGTCTCCATCCTTCATGTCTAAATCTCAAGGAGACCAAGTCACAATCACTTGTTGGGCAAGCGAGACTGGTACCAGTTTACACTGGTACCAGCAGAAACCAGGGCAAGCTCCTAGGCTCATCATCAGTAATGCAACGAGTTTGGAATCTGGGGTCCCCTCAAGGTTCAGTGGCAGTGGATCCTGGACAGATTTCACTCTCACCATCAGCAGCCTGGAGCCTGAAGATGCTGCCACTCATTACTGTCAACAGAGTTGGTATTCGCCTCCCACAGTGACACAGGCCATGACAAAAACCTTCCAGGGAGCAGAAGTGTGAGGCTGGGCTGCCCCAGCTGCTCCTCCTGCTGCCTCTACCTGCTGAGAGCAATGCTCAGAGGCAGCCAAGCCCTGGAGGTCACTGGGGTTTTTGTAGGAGGGGTCAGGATTCTCCCCTGAACCTGACTCTTTCCTTCAGCTCAGCCCCAGCAGGCAGCCATGACAATGGTGTCACCGATATGTTACAGAAAAGAAGGAAGACTTGAGGAGACTGAAGTGAGCAGTGTTGGGGTTGTGGAGCAAAAGAAGCCTTCTCATGTGTTCCACTATTGAATGTTTAAGGCTTTATTTATTTATTTGTTTGTTTTTACTGTGAATTTTACCAGAAAATTGGGGTGAAATACAAAGTTTTTCTGTGTCCCCCTGCTCCCACAGCCCATTCCATCACCATCCTCAGACTCTGTTGCTTCTGTTAAAATTCATCAACCTCTGCCCAAGTCTACAGGTCACACCAGGGTCACTTTGTGCATTCTGTGGAAATAGACAAGTGGACAGTGACATGTGTCCAACAGTGTGCCCTGGCACAGTGCAGGTCCCACCCTCACACTGTCTGAGCTCCAGCTGCTCCCCGCCCCTGCTGTGGACCTTCATGATTTTCCATCCTGTAGTTTCACGTGGGCTGAGTGACAGGGGCCTGGAATTTACAGCAGGTGAGATATTCAGACTGGCTCTCACCTGAGTGCTGTGCATGTAAGCTTCCTCCAGGAGTTTCCATGACGGGATAGCTCTTCTCTTTTTTTTTTTTCTTTTTAAACTTTTCTTTAAACTGGGGATTAAATCCAGGCAGGCTCTCCCACTTGGCTACACTCACAGTCCTGTTTTGTTCTTCATTTGTTGAGACTAGACTTCTCGGTGTTGGTCAGGGCTTTTTTAGGCAGATGGAACTGGCCTTGCACTTAGACTCCTCCTGCCTCTGCTTCCCTGTTGCTGGGGTGAAAGGCTGGAGTCAGTGACCTAGCCTTATAGCTGAAGTTCCTCTTCAGTGCTCCTCTGGCTCTTCCAAAGTATTGACCATCCCCCTGGAGAAGGGCACACGTGTGCACTCAGGTTTTCAATGCTGAAGAGAGTTCCTATTTATTTTTATGTTCAGGATGTGAGATATTTATTTATTTGGCTGTGTGTTCTCAGCCTCTTTAGTAAACAAAGGAGCATGATGTCTCATGTTTGGTAAGAGAATGTCTAGGGTTATCAGAGTCTGTCTGATAACAGATGGAAGGGGTTGTGGGAGCAGGGGACACAGAAAAACTCTGTATTTCGCCACAGTCTTCTGGGTACTTAAACCACATTAAAAAAAAAAGTCTTAAACTATTCCCATGTAGAACACATGAAGAGGCCTATCTTTGCTACACAACCCCAAATACTGCTTACTTCAGTCTCCTCAGTGTTATCAGAACACTGTCCTCCATATCCTGTCTTCATCTTGGAGACAGTTTGTGGACACTCCTCAGAACAATCAGCTGCTGGGAACAGCTTTTGACTGAGGCCAGGATCAGCTCAGAGCAGTGATGGTGCCTGGGCTCTTTTCTTGCTGCCTGTGGGGTGCTCCCTCCTGGACTTGGCCATCCCTCAGGGGTACTGTTTTCTCATATTTTTTCATTTGTGTTTCCCTGGAGACCTGGGATGTCACAGTGACGTTTGGACAGATGTCCACTGTGCCATGTTCACAGAATAGCTGTCAAATACTCATCATTTGTTCCTGACTTTATGGTCCTTCTCCTCCCTGTGCTCAAAGAATCCTGTAATTTTTTTCTTTATACAGCACCTTGAAGCTATTTTGGGGTTAGCTACACATTGTCTTCATGTTCCACAACTGACAAGCTCTTGATTTTACCTTCATTGTGAACAACATTTCCCTGGGTCTACAGCTCTAGGTCAACATTCTTTTTCTTCAAAAATTGAAAATATGTCTTCCAGATTGCCTTCAGAACATATATAGCAATATATATATAGATATGAATATGAACGTAGAAATAATATTATATATCCTGATGTGTGTATATTTGTGTGTGTGTGTGTGTATATATATATATATATATATATATATATATATATATATATATATATATATATTCATCTACGGATATTTGTAAGGTAAACAATATTGTTATAATTTTTGTGAAATCTGGGTTATGCCTATGGAAGTGAGTACTATATAAAGTATGTATTGGTTTTTATGTGAGTTTATGAATTTGTGTCCCCAAATAAACAGGTGCATTAATGTAAAATGTTTTGGTTTATATGTATAGAGAATGTTCTGAGGTGTATTGGTAGATATAGGACTAATATTTAGGGTTAGAAAAATATTTAGGGATAATTTAAGAATTAATTTTTTATCCATATATAGGAAAACAAAAAAGAATATATATGTAAAAATATACATGAAAATATTTAAATGTTTATAAATTTGTAGTTATTTTTCTTTTGAGATGGATGTTTACAATTTGCTTTGGTTATAATTTATGATTATGTAACTCAATATATATAAAATGCATGAGCAGGAATTGGTTGCCATTAAATTATATATATAAACATATATGTGAAAATTTATATGAATATTTGAATGAAAAAAATAAAATTAAATAGACTCTAAAATTAAAAAAAGATAAAAGTAAGTTATACATATGGAAATAATGTACTGATATGAAGCAAAGTCTGAAATATTGATCTGTTTTGTCTATTGATAATTTTCACTTTTCAGTCATTTAATTTTTAGTATTGAACAGATTTTATCCCAAACATAGCCAAAAATATTAAAATGATATTTCTACCCTGTGGCTCCTGACACCCACACTCAGTAATTATCTCCATAGAAGACTTTCATACTCGAGGACATTACGTATATATCCTGGAATTGTGTGTCCAGAGTGTTGAACCCAAATGTGAGAACAGGCTGCGTGACAGTAGACCTTCTCTAGGACACTGGGTTTTGCATGTGTGTGAGCTGTCTGCTCCAGGTTTGGTACATGGATTTCAACTTCTATGCCATTTACCCTAGGAAAGTGTCCAGATCTTCCCCACTCCTTCTAGATCAAAGCTCATGGAAAGACAATTGGAATTAGTTACCTGGTCCTGATGTCATTTGGCTGCCTAAGGTTTCTCCTAGGACCCAACCACCTTTCCAGGATGGACCCTCCCATTAAGCACCACAATCCTGTGGTCTCTCTATCCTTCCTGGGGGGAACAGTACAAGCTTTCTTTGTATTATTTCAGAAAGATCCTTTTTGCTCTTATAAATTTCTTTTTCTTTGCCCAATTGATCTTTTTCAACTGTGCAAGCAGTTGTACCTGAAATTTAGTGGAATCCACTATATTTTTACAGTATAAAACTGTGACATACTCTTGTGTTTTAAGGTTTTCAGCTTCATGGTAGAGATTGCAGAACAAGATACAGCAATCACATGAAGATAGGTGCACTTGAGCCAGTGTGTGACCCAGATACTGATGTCCTCATAATCATAGGGACCATACCATGCAGGAAACAGTGACTGTGTGGGTGAAAGTCAGCCAAATCATGTCAATCCCTGTAAATTACTGGGTGGAGTCTGCTGTGGTGTGGAGAGTGTGGAGTGTGCAGATTTCCCCTGTTTAGATCAAGAAGGGCACTGGGGCATCTGGGGATGCACCTGAGAGGAGAGGAGGGAGCTCTGGGAGCAATGGGGACATCAACAGCAAGACCATCTTGGGCTCTAGGAGGAGCAGAGGCCCCAAGATCCCAGAAGAACATCGTTCATTGAAAAATATTTTTTACCTCTGTAATGTGCAAAGGTCAACCAGGCCTACAGTAATTGATAACCTTATCAAAATGATTCCAATGGGAGTCACCAGTTAATTGACCACAGTCTACATCTAGAAGAGACAGTATCCACAGTGCTGAAGTACATGAACATTTCCATTGTCTTCTCTCCCCCTTCGCATTTGTCTTTCTGATCTGTCTCTAAGGGCTGAGAAACAAGTGCCTACTGACTCACTGATCAGTCACAGCTGTAATGTGCTGAACCTCACCAGCACAGCAGACTCCAGAATTTAATAGGGACCAGGGTTCTGCCACATCCTCACTTTGGAGCAGCATAGTCACCATCCTCCTTGTCCAGCTCCACCTGGATCTGTTTTTTTATTTTTAAACAATCCAAGGTAACTGTTTTGATTATATATATTGATATAAATAAATATGCTAATCAAATATATATATAAAATACATAATAATATACATAATAATTTATATAATGCTGATTCTCCACATACCTGTCACTAGAAAGCAAGCTCACAAGTCAATCAACAATCCAAGGAATCAATCTGGAAGCCCTGGGACAGGAGCAGTGATCTTATTCCATGGGGGACATATATTTTCACCTTTCTCCTGGGCAGCTAGCACACTCATCACAGGTGAACCTGGGGTCCCTGGACCCCTAAGAGGAGGTGTGGTCTGAGCAGGGGTCCTCAGGCTTCTGGGGGTTAGGTCCCTCCCTTCCACAGCACCTGCAGGCACTGGGGAGAGAGGCACAGGGTGCTGGTGGTGGTTGGAGTTGCAGCACCTCTAGGAACTTCCCTGCTACTCCATATGGGGCCTTGAGTGACACTGATCACCTGCTGAGTGCTGGCCCTGGGCCTGAGAGCACTTAGGAGCAGCTGAGAGTCTCACAGGGGCTCTTGGAGTATTTGGGTGGAAGCTCTAAAACAGGATCCCCAGGATCTCCCACCCTGATATCACTGTACCCTGAAGGGTTACTCAGTCCCGTTCTCTCTTTGCCAAAATCACATCATTGGCATCTCATGTGGGTCATGTGGCCCAAATCTCAACTGCCTTGAGACTAGCATGGTTTATGAATTCCTGATGAACTCTTACTATTTTGTTGCTAAGCAGTTGGACAATTTCTTGAGGAGAGGGATCACTTGAGATTCTCACAGAATCTTGCCTAGTTATGAAGGGAACCTTTGATATCCTGCAGATCCAGGACTTTGGCTGATTTAATTATGCCCTTGAGGCATTTTTGTAACCACTTTGGAGGATGGAGAATAAAATCTAGCCATTGGTCTATATATGGGAACTGGTTGGGATGGCCAGGCCTGCTAGTCACCAATTTCCAGACCTTCCAGAATATGAGGGGATCTAGATATTCCTCAGATGGCATCCCACAGCCTTGGCCATTCCACCTCATGCAGGATTTGAATCCCAGGATCACAGGTACCCCATAATCAACATGGAACCCAGACAAGAGGGGTCAGATGATGAGACTGGTTATATCCCATACGAAAGCTAAGGGTTAGAACAACAGGCAAAAATCGAAGGAAATTGAGAAACAAATCCTAATCTGATAGTGAGTTTGTGGATCCAAGGGCACTGAGATGGCGAGTCACTGATGGGACCAATCTGTTAGGGAGAAGGTTTTCTCACTGGGGCAACAAAGAAGGAGCAATATTAGATACAACTGGACAAACACACACATGATCATCAACACAAGATAATTATCCACAATAAACAAACAGTCCCTCCTCCCTTCCCAGTCTCCAGACCATCATCACAGCTTTTTGATCAGAGGCTCTGGGCCAAGCCCATGTCTGTCAGACAACCAGCTAATCCAAACACCTACAAGGCTTTTTAATCAATCCAGGTGAAATGCCTCTCATGATTTATAGTCAACCAAGTTGACACATCTCTGGGCTTTACATTTATTCTATATGAGACATCACAGAGGATTTATCATCAATCTCTTTGATACACCTTACGGCTTTAGAATTAGTCTAGTTGATATACCTTTAGGCTTTAAATTCAAATGAAACACAGAGAACAAATAAGGTACCTTTAAGCACACATGGCTCCTTTATTCTTCCTACACCCAAGATTCAATAGGTCACTAGGTAGGGAACAGAAAGGGGACATTCATGGACCTGGTGTTTTACTGTTCCCCTTTTCTTTATAGATGCTACTCCGTAACTGTATGAAGTTTAGTTCTTTGGGTGGCCTAGTCACTGGATTTCAGTAGTCTGAATGGCTTCCATGCATTTAAAAAATTTTTCTTTTAGATGTATAGACCTTTATTTTATTCATTTACTTATATTTGGTGCTGAGAATCAAACCCAGTGCCTCATACATGCTAGGCAAGCACTCTACCACTGAGCCACAGCCTCAGCCCTTTTGTGCACTTTCATTTGCTCCAAGAAGTCTCCACTTTGTGGTCTTCTTGCTAGGATCCAAACTCCAGCCAAACACAGAGCTCCCACCACCAGAGGAGAGGGTACCTCTCTGTGTTTGTGGGGTGGAGGTCCCAGGGATCCGAGAGCCATAGCCTGGACTCTGGAAGGTATCTCACTGGGGCCTCCAAATATTAAGGTGCTATTCCAAAATCCCAAATAAAACTCTGGGTCTTTCTGAAGTAAAAACAAAGGATTTATTTTGGCCAGACCAAGAGAAAAGAAAGCAAACAGTTCTGCAACTGTGAACCCTGACTGGGGTGGGAAGAAAGTATAAGAACTAAAAACCAAAGAAGGGGGCTAGAGAGACAATTGTAATCACAAGACACACTTCATAAAGTGGAAAGCACATTTTCTCAGAATTCACACTTTAGCACATACTCAGGAAGGCAAGTATGCATTAGCTTCATAATTCACGTACATTGTGGTCAGGGTGCAAGTGGGTGAGGGTGGAGGAGTGAGATTCTATGCAAGTGGGCTCATGGGGAAGGGGGACAAACTCACAGAGGGTGAGGTGTCTGAACAAAATGGGGTCTGGCATAAGTTTTAAGTCAGTCCATAATATTATGTCCCAGAATTCAATTTGTTTGGAACTGAATGTGAAAATTGTAGAATCTGCTGAGCGAGGACACATGTGGACCTAAATTCACTAACAAAGTGCTTCAGGCATTTTTCAGGGAAATCCAAGCTCTTGCAGGATGGATATGCTCAGAGGAAGGCAGCTTTTCTGGCGAAGTACTATTGTCATCAGAAGCTCATGATCTCTCACTTAGACCCTGACCCCTCCCCTAGAAGCAGCATGTGATCTGTAAAGAGGACAATGACAACTATACCAAACCCATTTCTCTCCATCCAGCCAACGAAGCAGTTGCTCCACTCTCCTGAGTGCAAGCTACACTGCTGCCCCCTAGTGGGGAAGCCAATCTGAGCTGCCTGTCCCTGACCTCCTTGCCAGGTCACCTCACAGCCAGCTCTTTCTTTCTGCAAAAACTGATGTCACCATTTATATTTCTGTGTGTGCCAGGAAGTGAGCTCTTGTTTAGTGCTAATTGCTTTCATAGAAAAGATTCTAGTTCCCATAAGTGGCAGAATTTGTACTTCTGGACACTAGAAGAACAAGTCCCAGAAGAGCACTCCTCATGAATCTCTGCACCGACTTCCAGGAGGAAACAGTCCAACATAACTCCTGCCCCTGCACCACAGCCAAGTGATTCACAGAGCTGCCTATATTGGCTTTTATCCTTTGGGCAATAAGACTCCATATGCCAAAGCATCGAATGCCATCTGTACCTCTGAAGAGACTGGCAGGGGCCTGAGCTCTTCTGTTAGCTCCCCTGGGTCTCAGGATGCTGCACACAGCACAGTCATGTGTTCATGAAAATGACAAGTGGGTCAAAGGAGAGCCTGGGTCAGGGCACAACCATCATCCAGGTGGAACAAGGTACCCACCCTGCAGGGTCTCCTAGGTCAGTGGCTGAAAATTTGGGGGTCTGTGACTCAGACTCATGGTGGCTCACTTTGATTGTCTCCTCCTGGCTCCAGAGATAGGATGGGCATGGTCTAGAGCCTAGCTCTTCAGGAGGTGAGGACACAATTTTCCAGTTAAGGAAGAAAATTGGTGCTTCATGTGGATTCTGGCCACGAGCTGCCCTCAGGATGGAGAAGTCCATCCTTCCTTCCTGGGGTCATGTGAGGGTGTAGTGAAGGCCTGAGGCCACACCCCATACCTCAGGAGGACTCCCTACAGACAGCTCGCCACACATAACTATAGTGCACCCTGTGACCAGCACATGGATATTACTGCCCTGTCCCATCCCATCTTCATGGCATTTCACATGTGGCCAGTTGCCCCCTAGTGTCTTCTGTAGCAAATAGTCCAGTGGAGACTCCCCATCTGCTTTGAAGCCAGGTCTCCTCAGCCTCCTTCAGCCTGGGGTGCAGCCTCTGCTTCCTTGAATCTTGTTGTCCTGTTTCTGTTGAAGGTGCTGCACCAGTGGCCCTATAGAATACCCTCACAGAGGACACAGTGTCCTTAAGGACTGAATTCTGCTCCTGCATCCAGCATTGTGGTCACTCTGTTGCCATAAAGAGGGACAACACTGGGCAGCTTCACATCAGTGGCTTTTCTAAAGATGGTGGAATCTCAGGTAGATGTCAAGGCACCAGCAGGTCATTCTGCTCTCTCCTGGCTCTCAGATGGCCATCACATGTTCTTTCCCTGGTGTCTCTGAGATGTAATTTCTTCTTCTTATAAAAACACCAGTCACAGTGGACTAGACTTTAACTCAAACCTCACTTTTGCAAAGTTACCTCTTCCAATACCCTGTCTGTGATACCAGTCACACTGTGAGGTTCTGAGGGACACAAGCCCAACCTCTGAAAATTGAGGGGACTCAGCTCAGCCCTTACTAGTTAGGAAGCTCTGTTCTTCTCATGGCCTTCTGCCAGGTGGGACATGGCTTCATGGTCCTTCATCTTAGTGATGGTCTCTCTAAACCTGGACTCGGGGTGTCACCAGAGTTCTCCGATATTTTGCTATTTGTCCCCTTTATAACTAATAAGAATGTAAGGATAATTCTCATTTTGATTTATTCATCTCTTTTTCCTTTAAAATATTATTATGTACTAATGTGTTTGTGTATTCTTCAATGGATCATACGTATTGTGATTATTAATAACTTTAGTACTCCAAATTCTCCAGATTGGTCTCATTGATGTCCCTTGAAAAGTAGTTTATGCTTTATTTTGCTATGACCCCCCTCAATATTTGGTTGTATCTTGAGTTTCAGGATGGTTCTGGTTTCTATTTTTTCTATCCAAGACTTTCTGAATAAGACATTATCCAAATTTATGATTCCCATTATTGAATAGTAGTATTTAGGAACTATGGACTCTTTTTGAGACTAGAGGGTGAATTCTTCAAGACTATAGAGTGTCATCCATTTATTACCCAATCCCTGTATCCACACACAGAGACATATGCTCATGTTCTATCTACAAAATCCATCGGTTCACATTCTCACATCTAATGACATTTTAAAACAGAGTTTGCTTACATATTCTCCTGTCACATCGATCACTTCTTTTTTCAACAGTACATCTCTTGAGTCTAATTGCAGTTCATTAATTTATTTATTTGAACCATACCTCTTTTAAAAACCAATCGATAGGGGTCATCTTTGTGAATAACTACAGACCTGATGAGGGCAGAATATACAGGGAAGATCATAGAATTGGGGTGAGAATGAGGATTTCAAGGAGAGGACCTCCATCTCTGAAGACACTGGGTTCTGAGGCCACAGAGAGTGGGAGTTATAACCTGAGCATCCAGGGGGCATCAGGCATGGCCATGTGCAAACACAAGCAGAGCTAGGAAGGGAGCTTGTGCCCTTCAAGTGGGAGGTGAGGAAATCCTAACCTAGGCTGGTCTTGATCAACACAGTGGGCAGAGCAGGGACAAGAGAGAGAGAGAGAGAGAGAGAGAGAGAGAGAGAGAGAGAGAGAGAGAGAGAGAGAGAGAGTTTGTACAGCTAGAGACAGAAGATGAGGGAGGACAGGCCTGCCCTTCTTATAAATCAAGACCCAAGGTTTTTCGTATTGCTTGTCTTTTTCACAACTAGATCACAAAGGAATCAGAGCAAAGAGTTGGCCATTCTGGCCTCAAAAATTATGATACATTCCAAATCCAAAAAGCTTGTAAACTTCCCACACTTTCTGGGATTATGACTTGATCCACAGCCTCTGTCATGGGTGGAACAAAGCATGAACAGAACCTAAATATTATCAAATAGTGCAACACATACAGGACTTGAGATCGATACTGTCTTTGGCCTCAGAAAGCAGAGCATTTTCTATCAGCAATTCTGAGCTTCCCTGTATAACCTGGGACTCAGGTACTGGAGACTGTGCTGAGTGAGAGGATCTAGCCCTGCAGCTGTGCTCAGCCTGCCCAGCCCTGCTGATTTTCATGTGTCCACAGCACAGCCCACTATCCTGAGGACTTCTTAAGAGGCTGCTCACACCCTGTACAGGAGTCAGTCCTCATCAGAACACAGCGTGGACATAGGGCCCCAGCTCAGCTCCTGGGGCTCCTGCTGCTCTGCCTCCCAGGTAAGGAGGGACAGTACTGGGGATTTACTAATCACAGTGTGGTCAGTGCTGCTTGGGTCTGCAGGGAAGTCCTCTTATAAAATAAATAATTCTGTGGATATTTGCTTTCATTTCCAATGTCAGGTGTCAGCTGTGACATTCAGATGACCCAGTCTCCATCATCTCTGCCTGCATGACCAGGAGATTAGCTATTATTTAGCCTGGTATCAATAGAGACCAGGACAAGCTTCTAAATGCCTGATCTATACTGCAACCACTTTGGGACCAGGGGTTCCATCAAAAGTTCAGTGGCAGTAGGTCTGGGACAGATTTTACTCTCACCATCAACAGCCTAAAGCTTGAAGATGTTGCCACTTATTACTGTCCACAATATTATCATGACCCTCCCACACTGACACAGGCCATGACAACAAACTCCCAGGGAAGTAGAGTGTGAGACTGGCCTGCCCCAGCGGCTCCTCCTGCAGCCTCCACCTGCTGAAGGCACTGCTCAGAGGTACCAGGCTCTGAAGGGCTGGGAGGGTTTCTGGAAGCAGAGAGGGGGGATTCTCTGCCTTGGAGTCCCCTTACTTTCCTCAACCCCAGTAGCTCAGACAAGTCCATTCTTCTTGGACAGTCATTTGATCCCATTCAGACAGGGGACTAATTGGAGTAATTTTGAAGAAATGGTCCCATTATTGAATCTAGGGTTATATACCTGGTAATCATTGGCTAATAGGAATCTATCTACATATTTTAAGAACGTTACTGGAAAATGTATAAATTGTTGAAGAGTTTCTGGAATGGTTGTCCTGATGACATTCTCACTGATGAAAGCATCTAGGACAGTTGAGCATGTGTCAGCAAGGAGCTTCAGGTGATGAAGGAGGTGGCCAGCACAGGTCCAGGCAGCCTCAAGAGGCACAGGGAATGTGACCTGCACAGTGAGACACAGAGACATGAACTCCAGCCACAGACTCTTTGTCAGCCTGAGGGCTGAGAATCATGAGGTCCAGTCTCTTCCTTTCTTACTGTGATGTCATAGTGTCACCTGGATGTGATAGAAGCCATCCTGTCTGCTTAAGCAGAATGGTGGTCATGGCCATGGATCATAATAAACAAACTCCAGGACAGAGCTTGTTTCCTCTGTGTAGCTGTGTCATGAGGATGTGAGGGACATGGGGTGGTGTCAGCTGGACTGGATGGAGAGAGGCCTGGAGCATTAGCATGTTAGTAGAGCAGGTCCAGGAAGGTGGGTTTCATGTTCAGAGGACCGAGTGAAGAAAGGCTTCCTGAGTGTAGGAGGCTCAGCTCATTGGCCTGGGCCAGGCGGACTGCAGGTGAAGCAGGGGATGCTCATCCTTGATCTTCTCAAGCTCTTCCTCCTCTAGAGCATGAGCTTCTCCTGACACCAGGCTTGAACATCAACCCCAAGTCCTTAGGCCTTTGGACCTGGACTTGCACCTGCTGCCCTCTCTGGGGATCATGGACCTGTAGCCCTGGATGGGAATGTGTCATGGTCTCTCTCCTTCTGGGGCTTCTGGTCACTTGGCTGAGATGCAAAACAAGGAGGGCAAGACAATCCTAGTGACAACCAGTTTGGATAGATTATCAGGCCTTTCAAGAAACACAGTGGGGGAATTGCTGACAATGTCTTGGAAGACCCAGGCAAGGCAGTTACAAAAGGTTCAGAGTTTAAAATAAGTGCTTCATAAATGAATGATCATTTAAAGGTCATTAAGGAGCAGGGACTGTCAATAATTAGCATGAACAGACATATAGACTGGAGAGAGTTGTCTTCTACTGTCCCATTTAGGCTCATGAACAAATGTCATGAGGGTCCCTGCTTGGACTCCTATAATATCAACTTCATCCCACCCAGATCATGTGGACACTATACTTCTGAGCATGCAACTCACCAACCAGGCAGGCCATTGTTGACCCTGTATATTATATCTAAAGCATAGGACTAGACTATCCCCCAATGTCCACCTGACCACAGTGGCCCTGACTAACACTGGGAGGGCTGGGAGGGATTCTTGTCTGTGTCTTTGCTTTCAGCCTGTGTCTGCCAGAAATATCATGTGGAGATTTTCTGAAAGCTTTAAAACATGCTGGAATTTCTTACATAATGCACCATTGGACCAGGAACCTCAATTGTAGAAGAATAAGAAACCAGAGTGGACTTGAACATGACATTGTTATGTATGCAGGGGCAGCTATGTTAATGAAGGGAGAAACCCACAAGAATCCAGATCCACTGGTCCTGGGCCCTGTGAGGTTGATTTCCTTCCTGCCTGGAGTGGAGAAGGCTCAGAAGCAGTAACCTGTGTGGTTCTGTTTCTCAGACATAGAATATTAGCTCTTCAGAGTCATGGGGCCATCCCCACCTTCTTGATCATGCCAATGAGCACCTTGAAACTTCTGTTTCTCTCTACTCGACTTTTGATTTTCTGTTCAAATGTTCTTGACCCAGAGGTTTGTCATCCTCATTCTTCCATTAAACTGAGTGAAATGATGAACACGTGGTTATCAGATCCCACTAGGACAAGGGACTATTTGTGAAGAAAGTCTTCCATTTTTTTAGGCTAGGACTATAGATCCTGGTGATCAATGGCTAATAGGAATCTGTCTATGCATTTTAAGAAAGTGACTGGCAAGTGTGTCAATTCTGGAAGAGCTTCAGGAATAGTCCTTCTGATGACATTACCACTGGTGACATCTGGTAGGACAGTTGAGCAGGTGTCAGTATGAAGCTTCAGGTGATGCAGGAGGTGGCCAGAACAGGTCCAGGCAGCATTGTGGGGCACAGGGAATGTGACCTGCACAGAGAGACAGGGAGAAGTGACCTCCAGCCACAGCCTCCTGGTCAGCCTGAGGCTGAGAATCATGGGGTCCAGTCCTTCCTTCCTTACTGTGATGTCATAGTGTCACCTGGATATGACAGAAGCCATCCTGGCTTCTTAAGCCAAGGTCTGATCATGGCCGTGGACCAGGATCAGGAGGCAGGAGGAGCAGGTTCAGGCTACTTGCAGCCCTAAACCCCTCACCCTGGGCCTGTGTATGCTGAGGTCAGGAGACACAGCCATGTGTGTGGCAGGTGTGTCTGTGAAGCTCCAAGCTGCTCTGCCCACCTGCTCTCCTCCCAGCAGCATAGCCCAGCCAAGAGTGGGCTCTGAGGCCTTCACCTCAGGATCCTCCTGTGTTGATCTCAGACAGGTTGGGTTAGGGGAGCCCAGCAGTGAAAGAGCAGCCCCTGCTCATCAGGTGAGAGCAGGTGGGCTCCAGGGAGAGCAGGCCTGCTGGGGGTGGGACCCTTAGGTGTGTGGTCACTGCTGCTGGTGCATACACACACACTCACATACACAAACTCACATACACACTCACACTCACAAAGAAACACCCACAGATACACACACACTCACACACACACACTCACAGATGAACACAGACACACACATGCACACACAGACACACAGACAGACACACACACACTCACATACACACACACAGACACACACACACTCACACACACACAGACACAGACACACACCCACACACATAGACACACACAGAGACACACTCACCCACACAGACACACTCACACACAGACACACTCACACACAGACACACACACATATGCACAAACTTACACACACACATACAACACACTCACACTCACACATATACATACACACATACTCATATACACATATACACACACACAGTTAACAACACCTTCCTCTACAGGACACCCCCTGTGCTTTTCAGTCTGTGTCACTCTACTCTAGGGCAAGCTGAGCACCCCCTCTCCTAACATCCAGAATCCAAAGTGCTCCACAATATGAGACATTGGATGGTTCTAGGGGGGTTGGAATTGGAGATGGGGATGCTCAGCTGGTAAAGTTGACTCAAAGTTTCTAAAATATGAAAACCACTGAAATATGAAGCCCTCCTGGTCCCCACATGTCAGGTAAGGGTCATGGGAAAACAGAGAGTTCCTGCAACACAGTGTCAGTTCCTTGAATCTTTTTAGAGGGTCCCCTAATCTCAACATGTCTTCCACACAGATTTAAACATCCACAGTCAGATCTTGCCCTCTACTGCAGGCAGTAGCATGGACTTTTCTCACTGGTTTTCCTCCAAATATACAAGATATTTTAAGTGACTTTGTTCAAAGGCAGAACCTTTGTCCTCTTGGTGCCCTGCACACTGTGGCATCTGATATAAAAGCTCAGCTAAAACCTGGCATTGACTGACCAGGACTCCTCAACTCAACTTCACAAAATGAGGATCCCTGGTCTGGCACAGTGGCACAGGCCTGTGGTTCCAGCAGCTCGCGAGGCTGAGACAGGAGGATCACGAGTTCAAAGCCAGCCTCAGCAATGGAAGGTGCTAAGCAACTCAGTGAGACCCTGTCTCTAAATAAAATACAAAACAGGGCTGGGATGTGGCTCAATGGTCAGGTGCCACTGAGTTCAATCCCGGTACCTGTTCCCCCTGCCCCCCCCGCAAAATGTGAGGCTCCTTTCTCAGCTTCTGGGGATGCTGATCCCCTGGACCTCTGGTGAGGACAGAGGGATTACAAAGGAGAAGGGGAGGAGGGGGAGCTCCGGGGCCCCACTGCCCGCCATGATTGCTCTTTCTGTGTGCTACAAATGCGAGTTTTCTCTCCAGGATCAACATGTAAGTTTGTGATGGATAAAATTGATGAAGATTTATGAGGTAAACAATCTTGGTACCAGTGAACACTGGGAGATATAAAGAGAGGGGTTCTGCAGGTGAAATCGGGAGACACTATACCTGGCAATTATATATCCCAATAGAATGTGGGTATTTTTTGAACAGAACCGAATTCAGTCCCCTCCACTGCCACACACACACACACACACACACACACACACTCACACCCACAAACACACACATACACACACAGACACTCATACCCACAAACACACACACATACACACACACGTACACACACACACTCTCACACAGACACACACACACATTATAGTAGACTGAGATTAAGGTTGGGAGTGAAATCATGAACATGGCTCATAATGGTAGGCATAACCTTCCAATTCTCTCTCACTTGAGGACCCACAGGTGCTACTGAGATGACCCAGGCTCCTCCCTCCTGCCTCTCACCCATCCACCTCCTGCAGGTCCGCACAGAGCCTTCTACAGTCAGATGGATACATTGATTCTTGCAGAAGGCAGGAGAGTCCCTGTGGCTTCTGATCCTTTGGGCTTCCAGTTGTCTCTGGGTCTCAGGCAACTTCAGTCTCAGGCAAAGGGTCAGGGACAGATTTCATGCTGGTCTTCAGGAGAGTGAAGGCTGAGGAGGCTAGTGTTATTGCTGTGTGCAAGCTATAAAAATTAACTATAAAAAATTAAGGTATAAAACCCCACAAATCTCCCTGCTGGGTGGCCCAGGTGCCATATATGCTGCGTGTCAGAGGAGAAGCACTGCAGATTCTCTGTCTGTTGGAGAGAAAGATCTTGGGATCTCAGGGGCACAGAGCATAGTCAAGGACTCTGGACCATGTACCTAGCTTAGAGCTCAAGCTCTTTTTAAGACCTCATCAGAGGGGCAGGGCAGGAGCAGAAGGGAGGGTGAAGGGTCTACTGCCAGGGCTATGCCAGAGTGCTGGGGACACTCAAAATGTTAAAGAGGAAACACACAAAGACAATGAACTTCAGCTCCCTTAAAAGGTCTACTGTGACTCAGGAGTTGTAGGTCTTCTTTTCATTTCTTCTAAGGCTTCTGAGTCTGGCAAGCTTGATTGTAAAGTGATTATTTATGGTTATTTTCTTCTGTCCTAAGTGCAGTGATTTTGATGGTCTGCTGAGGCCTGCTACATCCTAAGTGTAAGAGGAAGTTCATTTTGTAAACTGAATATAATGTATGGCTTCCATCTTTGTTACTGAATTTTAAACATCTAGATCTAGAGACAGCATAACCTGTATCCTACATGGACACAAATGGTGAAAATAAAGAAAAGCCTAAAGAAATGATGATAGTCGAAGCCGAGCTCACCATGACTGACAGGGAGGGACTCCATACTCCAGGGCAAGGACAGGGCCATGATGCTTCATTTCATCTGTTTCCAACTGTGTTCTACTAACTACATTGATCCATGAACAAGTGGTTTAATATTGTATATTAGAAATTTTAAAAAATGAACTAAATGAACAAATTATCCTACTTAGGAAAATATACTTTGCTTAAAGTTTAGAATTCCAACTTAATATATTCCATTAAGACTACAACTAAAGTTAAAATAAGTAATTTGTTAGTATACTGTTAAGAAAATATTGCAGAACAATTAGAAAACTCAGTCCTTCAAATTGAAAAGAATGGTCTCATTAAATATTTTTTTAAAATTTAAATCAATTTCATCAATGGATAGTTTTTTTTTAATTGATGATAGGGTCAGTGTAATACAATTTAAATAAGATTTCTGGGAATTTCTTTCCCTATTGAAACATAAAAATGAAATAATTTAAGAAAACTGAAAACTAAATAGGAAAACCTGATAAAAATTCTGATTCTTCTGAAACACAAAAGTCAAAGCCTGGTCAAGAAATCACCATGGACCTTTGTGCACCTTTCCCTACCACATCCCTTCAGGAAGAGGCAGGATAGAGAACAAAGTGCCCAATTTTCTGATCCCTCCAGTGTCCCAGGAGAACAAGAGCAGCACTTACTTGTGACTTTATACCTTGTCTGTGAGCTGTCTGGTGGACTGATCTCTCTATCACATGACTCAGAACTCAAGACAGGGGCAAGTGCAGACCTCAGGTGAGGAATCTGTGGAGAGCAGTGTTTGGCGCCACTGTGTGTCACCATTGAATGAAAGAAAAGGGATCAGGAAATATACAGCATACCCTGACCCTAAAGAAGCTTCCATGGGACCCTCAGGATAACCAGCTCATTTCTAAACAGCCATGGATTCTGGGGAAATTGAGATGTGAAGCACATACTCAGGCACCTACATGCCCAGGGAAGATCAAAGCCTTTATCCAGGCAGACCCCAGTCCTCAGATCATCAGTGAAGGGATTCCACAGAAGAATTCAAAAACTGGACAGGTGAATGTTGAATTCAAAAGCTGCAGTTCAACAGAAGATGGCAAGGCACACAAAGGAGCACGGAAATATGAGCCATACAAAGGAACAAAAGTCTTTAGAAATCATCCCAGCAGAAAAAGACATCAGAGTGACAGGACATCACCTTTCAATGTCTGCCTTACAGAGGAAGTCTGGAGACTGGGGATACCACCGTCCATAACTATTGCCATGTCATGGGGCAGACTGTGTGCCTGTCAATTAGCATCCTGGTGGCAGAAGAAATTATGCTGATGCTGCTTTTAGAACTGTGCTGTATCACGCAGAGCACACTAGCCAAAGTGACTCTATAAACTTAGAATCATTTAATTTTACAATGAACATTTCTTTGCACTTGGTTTTTTCTCTTACTTCATCTTATAGGCCATGTGTGACTAAAAGTTGCCACATGGGTCAGCTCAGATGCAGATCTCTTCATCATGGCAGAAGATTCTGTTGGTCAGTGTTGATCTAAAAGATTCACAGTGTCTTTCATGGAGCTACAGCTCAGAACACAATCCTCCTCATCTACTGGGTGGCCTCAGGTCCTTCCCGAGTTGGTGTAGCTGCTGTGGCCTAGAGTAGGCTCTGGAAGGATCCTGGGATGATGGGAATGGGGATGCATGGAAGGATCTAGATCAGGAGAACAGGGTTCCAGCCACCTCTTCCAGTATGCCCTGCAGCCCTCAGGAGCCTTTGTAAATCCATACATGTGGCATCTCACATGGATCACAGTTTCCAGTCCCTACTTTCCTAGGACTATTTTATTTTCTGAATATGAAATTATCTGTTTGTCTTGTGCCCTCAAGTTGGTGTCTGCATAAGAGGAGGGATCAATTTCTGTTCTTTACAGAATTCCTCTGGTAACTGATGCAATAGAATGAGCTCCATCAGGAAGAGAGAAGGGACTCCAGGAAGCTTCGTTGGTACCAATCCTGACCCTGTGAGTTGCAATACCAATAATCAATCAGTAGGTGTCAGAACAGACCACAATTTGCAAAGAGAAGCTTGATCTTGGAAATGCTAGGTAAGTAATAGAGTGATACTGTCCTTTATCTACAGGGAGATCCCCAGGCTTGAATGGGGACTCCGTGTGGCCAGGAGCATGTGGAGAACCTGCCTGGGGGTTGAGGTGTGGGACAAACCTCTCTTTGTTGGTGCTATGAGACTGGATGACCATCCCTGCCTTTGCACCCCTCCAACTAGTCACTAAGGCCACTTTAGTATTTGTAAAACTGCCCCCATTCATATGTTGACACCTCACCTCATTGTTGGTGTGTTTGCAGAAGTGGTCTATAAGAAGGAATGGAGGTTAAACAAGGTCATCCAGGTGAGGCTGATCGCACAGGAACCGTGTCCTTCTGAATAGATGTCCAGGGAGCTCTCTGTCTAGGGAGCTCTCTCCATCCCTCTCAGGCCACAAGGAGAAGCCTGTGAGGAGAGACAAGAAGGGAGCACTCAGAAGAGAGCCTACAACAGAGGGGTCATCTGCTTCCCCTTAACTTTGGACCTTCAGTCTGCAGAACATCGAGAAGACTCATCTTTACTATCTGAGCCACTGAGACCAGGGAAATGTGTCTCCCTATGACAGTCCCTGAGGATTACTTCAGAATCTCGACCTTCCCTGAGCAGGAGCAGCCTCAGGACCAACCTCATGGACATGGACCTGCCAGGCTCCTCTCTTCCCTGCTTCTCTGACTTGTGAGGAAGGAGGACCCTCATTCTCAGTGTGTGACATGTGATGTTTCTTTGCATATGATGTTGTCTACCTGTTTTGTCTCTTAACAGAGTCACAGCACATGGAGTGAATACGTGCTTGCTGTTGATAGTTCAGGATCTTCATGTTATTTCTGACTTAGAGGCTAGTTAGAATCCTAAAATGGACCATGTTTCTAGCTTACCTCCTTCAGTTCCTGAAGAGAGGATCTCTAGCCTCTGCAGGGCCTGCCTGAGGACCAACAGGGTCCCAGCCTGGCAGCAGCACAAACCAGGCCTATCTCCCAGCTCCTACTGGCTCTCACTGCCCTGGCCATGGTGCCTGTGAATCTGGACAGATGCTACTCTGCCAGTACCTGGGCTGTTTTCAAGGCATGTGCCTCTTGTGTCACCTGTAAGACATCAATCTCACCCTAGCTGATGATCGACCAGGAGGCTGCTGAAGGTCTCAGGCCATCCCAGGAGGAATTCTGGGGACATCTCTGACAGCCCCCTTGTCCACCCCTCTCTCCATGTGGCTCTGGGCAAATGACCCATCTTGTGAATGTCCCCTCATCTGTGAATGGAACACTAAATATTCCAAGGTTGCATGAAGCTGGACCATACCATACACCATGAGATATACACACAAATTGGAGAAAATCCCCAGGGCTGTTTTATGTATCCCTGAATATCTTAGAATGAAGACACTACATAAGATATTCCTAGTGTGTTTTCATACTTAACTGAAAGTCCTCAGTGTCACCTGATTCTCTGGAGCCTGCCCCTGCTCTAGGCCAAGCCTCCTCTTGGGCACATTAAGACCTACAGTGCAAATGTAAGCCTATTTCAACTCAGAAGCATCCCTCAAGGACCTGAGTGCCTTTGCCATGAGTGGAATCATCAAAGGAACAAGAGCCATGTCTCCAGGACTCCATGGGAGGCAGAATCCTGGCTTTGGCCATGCCAGCCACAGTTACTGACCTCCCCAAGTTTCTTTGCTCTCTGCCTCTCCTGAGCATCCACATGCCCCTGCCTCCTAATCATTCTAATCAGAGTGGAGTTAAGCCCTCTCCCCTACTGTTCACATTACAAATAACTGTCTCATTTCTAGCTGTTCTCTGATATTTTATAGAACAAGCCCTGGGACACACCTATAAATCTGACCTAAGGTTGACCCAAGCCTGGAAGAAACAAAATCCTCAAACTAACAGAACCTTAGATCCAGAACTGTAAGCTCAGCCCCATAAAATCAAGAGCTGGGGTGCTGACCATGAAATCAGAAAACAGAAAAAAAAAAAAAAACTTTTAAAGTAAAACTGCATCCAATCAAGACCACCCAGGACACAATGGACTCCCCATAGCCCTTAGAAGCCCACTTCATTGGCCAGCGGGGGATGTAGGTGTAAGCTGTCCTCCTGTATCCATGTTGGTTGATCTGAAGTGAAGTCCTTCCCTTTGCTACAACCCCAAGCCTGCCTGCCTTCTCCACCTGTGGGGCAGCGAGCTCTGGCTTGGCATCATACACACTGTGGGCAGATATGCATTTGTTCCACCAGAGAAGCCTCTTTCTATCCACTAATTTCAGCATTAGAAAGTCAAGTGAGATTACAAATGACCTCAGCCCCTTCAGTCGGGGTTTTCTAAGGCCTGTTTGTGTCAGCCGATTAGGGCTGTCGTAACAGTATCAAAAAGCTGTTGGCTTAAAACAGCAGACAGTTGCTTGGGGTTTGGAGTGGGTTTCCATGGGACAGGCTAAGGGCACTGGTGGCAGGGGTCCTGCACCAGCCTGCACTGTCTTCACATTCTGGAGGCTGCAGCTCCCATGACTGGGGCCACATCCCCGCAGTGACTATGTCCCTGTTCATATGGCCTCCCCTCTTCCATGTTAGATCTCCTCCTCTCTTATGAGAACACCCTCAGGGCCCATGTGGTGAATTCCAGATCATCTCCCCATGTGAATATCCTCCATCATATCTGCCAGGCATTTTCCACACAAGGCAGGCCAGCATAGGCAGGACCTGCCCTGATGGCCCCACACTCAGTGACATGAATGGTGAAGAACCAACTCTCCATGTTCTCACAACACTGTGTCTCTCTCCCTGCACCCTCAGATTCTCTCCTTCATGGCCACCAGTGACCTCACTTCTCCAAGGGTGTCTGCACCCAGGAGGAGCTCACATATGAAGAATTGCTGAATGACCTGCCATGTCACCATTTCCATGCAGAGGACAAAAACAACCAGGATGGCCCTCCACAATGGGGGAGATGTGGTCCTTACAGAGGAGTGTCCTGGGTTGTTTGAACCTGGACCTTAGATTGTCTTCAAGGCTGAGTGGCCCTCATGACTCAGGGAGGGAGCAGGTGACCCCTGGATAAAATCGGACCCACCTCATGGGTGGCACATATGTTGTGGACCAAGTCATGTCACTATACTTCCAAAATATAAAAAGACTACAATGTTGGTTGCATTTTTCTTAGTTAATTTCATGAAGTAATTTGAAATGCTTTCAGTGTTGAGTAAGAATCAGATTTCTAATCCCACCACATCTCATCAGATGGGGGAAATCTTTAATATAGTAATATAATACCCAAAGGTTCTGGTCTGGAGCTCAAAAGTCCAAGACCTGTCCACCTCCTTCTCCTGAACACTGAGCTATCCTGGGGACTTAGTTCTTCCTTTATTCCACTCAAGGTGAAGTTCAGGGACTCACTGGTCTCTCTCCTCACAGAGTCCAGTGATGAAGAATGTCAGTGAGTCCAGTCCTCCTGGGACACCTAGTTGCTGGGCTTCTGTCAGCTTGGCATCTACTTGGAGAAGCTGCAGAGCTGCCCCTCACTGTCATGGCAGCAGAGTGCACAGGGACCTCTCTGCAAGTGTCCAGTTGGCTCTGGGTGACCTCACTCTATCTTCTGGGTAGGAGCTGGGAGCTGGCAGCACCTTTGTCCTACTCAGTGCAGCCTCCAAGGGAACTGAGGCTCATGCATCCCCTGGCCACCTCCATAGAGTGGCAGGTGGAGAGAGCCTGACAGCCCTGGGGGACCCTGGAGAGTAGCTCTGCCTCAGGCCATCAGGTATGCAAATGAACTCCACAGCCAGCTGTGCCTATTTTACCCCTGGACATGAGTGCAAATTCCAGAGCCAGCAGAGTTATAAGAGGTGCCCAGCCCCACTGCCTTGTCCTTGGGTCCAGTGCAGCAGGTTCTATGGACACTGCAGGATGAGCTCCTAGTCCAGCTCCTGGTGGTGGGTTTTCAGGGTAAGCACATTCAGGTGGAAGACATTAAGCTAGGAATTTAGCTGTAGACCTAGAGATACTGTTTGTCATTGTGCTTTGGGAATAGCAGTGTAATATGGCGAGTTGTTTTCACTACTGAGGCCAAGCCCCAGGGAAACAGAGAGGCAGAGGCAGGGAGATTTAAAACTGCCTTGCGCCTCTCTGAGGAGGTAGGGGCACTGTTTTTCTAACAATCCTTTTAGAGATGTAACTCATGGTGCACCCTGGATGCTGTGTCCTTGCAGGCTGCAGGGGGAAGATCACCCTGACTCAGTCCCCAGAGACCCTGGCAGCCTCTCAAGGTGACTTTGTCTCCATCACCTGTAGAAGCAGCATGGCAGTAGGTACCTCTATGTCCTGGTACTGACAGAGACCCCAGGAGGCTCCCAGGCTGCTCATCTTTGGGGCATCTTCCAGGGCTGCTGGAACCCCGTCCAGGATCTGGGCAAGTGGCTCTTGTATTAACTTCTCCCTTTCCATCCATGGAGTGGAAGCTGTAGTTGTTGGGGTGTTTCACTGTCAGCAGCATTTCAGCCAGCCTCTCATAATGACTGAGACCAAGCAGAAATGTCTCCTGTGTGCTCCAGACCCTGCCCTGGTGCAGACACCTGCTCCCTGCAGGAGGAACAGCCTGGGATGTGTGAAGAGCCCTTTCTGCAGCTCTGCAGTTTCTCCAAGCTGTGCTTTCTGACCTGCTGAAGCAGAGGCAGGGGACAGTGTGCAACTCACATTCCACAACAAGGGAGATGTGCTGAGGTATTTATGGATGGAGGCTTCCATCATCAATCACTACACAATAAAGCCCCTGACTCTCAGACTGAGTGATGGCTCATTTCTTCCTGAGAGGCTGTGGCATGGTGGTGGGTCCTCTGAAGCTGTGCCTGGCTGCTGCATTCAGCTGTCCAGAGCAGGTCAGCTGGGCTGGAGGCTCATGCTGGCCTCATCTACCTGCCTCACAGTTAGAGATGGCTTTCAGCCAAGGTTCCTGCATTCTCTTAATGACAGGCCAATTGGAGGAGTTGTCGGTGACTTCAAACTGTCAGAACCCGCTGACAATCTGTAATTCCTGGTACAGCAGAGATGCTTAAAGAAAGACACATGCACACACACACATCCAGTAAAAATGAGCACCGTCTTTACTTCTTTCTCTCCTTCTTTTATACAGCATTGTTAATTAAAACAAGGGAAAGGAAAAAAAAAAAACCAAAAAAACATCCTTTTGGAAGCTTAATCCTTACAAGCATGGATAAACATTCTCAGGAAAACTTTGTTTATGGTCACATTGCTCCATATTTCTTATCAATTAACTTGTGGTTAGTTATTCCCAGGCAAACACACACACACACACACACACATATATATATATATAAATTTTACACTTGGCAGAACATTCTTTTATCTTCTTAAGACAGCAACAAGGACACAGTTCAAAGAGTTCATACTTTCTCAAAGAACTCCTTGTTTTGCTAAGCACAGCAAAACTTAACTGTGAGCATGAGCACACAGTTCCCCCTTAAATAACAATGATGGTGATTGCACCTGTCTTAAGTTGTGAACCATATTGCAACATTCTTATCCATCATGGAGGACTTCCATTAATGGAAAATGAAAGCCTCTGTCTTAGGTTGATATGTGCAGTGATTCATCTTACCCGTCACTGGCAACAATCATCCAAACCATCGGGGGGCGTATGAAGTCACCACAGGAGGACGAGATAAGAGACAAGTGATCATACAATGACCAATGACACAAACAAGTATAGACATGCCAAGTATTAAAATCACACATATCATTAATTCTTTTAACCAGGTAATATTAGGAAGCCAGCATGTTAACCATGAAAATAATTCTTTATTTCCTTCATATTGTCTGATATTATAAATCATTTCTTTTAAATGATGAATTTCTGTATCAATAGGAACACTGTTTTCTGTCAGATTAAAGCAACACATATTTTTTACTTGAATACATTTTTATGGTGAAACAATATTAAATAATCTATATCAGCTCTATTATCCAAAACTCCTTATCATAAAACCTGCTGTTCTTCATTCAACAAGGCTAGAGCAGTAGATGTACAATTAATGTTTTTTTGCCATTACACATGCCAATTTCATAGCTGTCTTATAAGCTCCTACTGCCAATCCAGGGATCCCTACAAGGGAAAAAGTCAATGCATCAAACTCTGCTTTAGATAATAAATTTATATCATCCTTACAGTCTGATGTTAGTGTAGCCATTGTTCGTAAGCGACGAGAAGGATGTTCAGGAAGCAAATCACCAATGGAGGGAAGGAAAACTGTGAGCTGACTAAGACAGCAACATGTTCCATGAGTCATATTTGCTGGTATGTAGTTGAATGTATAAGTTCCACAGGAAAAAAAAAAAAAAAAAAACCAGCCTCTTGGAAGTGGCACATGTCCATAACTTGAAGGAACTGCAAAGGAATTATTACATGCAAAGGAATGTCCCATAAATGTAGATACATTTATTTGCACAATTGTGAAATTCAGCGCAGGTATCATTATCTGTTACAATAACAGTAGTGGTTATAACTTGAACTGCACTGCCGAGTAGGCAATAAGAAAGGGTGCCCCAATTAGAATAATCAGCATAAGTAATAGTTTTATCAAAATTGGAGAAAAAGGTCATATTTTTTATTTCTTCTCCTGGATGACAGACAGGTAGTAAACAGGAACACAATACTGCTCCCAGATGGACATCTTGTTTTAGGCAGATATCATCAGTCCCTGCCAATTGAGCCAATCTCATCCATACATTGGTGTGATTGAAAGAGGCAAATTCCATAGCTCTGAAAAGGAGAAAAAATGTTAGGGACAGCATCTATAAGATATAAAACAAACCAAAGAAGTAAAAGCATTCATGATGTAGTTTTAGAAGAGTCAAACCATATCAAACGAGAAGGAATCCATCGAGGTCTGGAATCATTTTGTGGAAAAACACAGGCAGCTCCTTTTCCCCACATTAATACAGGATCAGGACCCATTCATTGTCCTGTTAAAACATCTTTCCACCTTACAAGTGGATGGGCTGTTTATTTCTTAGCATGCCATAAGTGATCTGCAGCTGTCAGTTATGTAGCTGGGTCTACAGTTAAAAAATTGAAAATAAATAATACATGTGCTAAATGAGAGTGGGGACTGCCGCTACTCCTCCCTTTTGTTATTGACAGGTACGCTTTTAGAGTTTGATGAACTCGTTCTACTATACCTTGTCCTTGAGGGTTATAAGGGATATCTGTCGTGTGTTTTACATCATAAGTGTGAAGAAATCTTGCAAATGATGTACAAGTATATGTTGATCCATTATCTGTTTAAATATGTTTAGGGAGACCCATAATAGAAAAAGCTTCCATACAGTGAGCAATTACATCTTTGACTCTTTTCCCTGAATGAGAAGCATAAATGAAATAAGTCTAAGTATCTATAGACACATGAACATATACTAATTTGCCAAAACTGTTAATGAGTAACATCCATTTGCCATAAATGACCTGGTAAAATGTCTCTGGAATTAATCTCAAAATTAAGAGTGTATCTGTGCAGAGCAGAGGGAACAAACGCAAATAATTTGAGAATCTGCTTACAATGATAAGCTAAAGAAGAAGCATTAAGGTAAAATTGAGAAGGTAAAGTTTGGGGATCCATAGATAAAAGGCAGACATTTTGGAGGCTAAATCAGCAGCAGTATTTTTTTCACTAAGTGGTCCTGGTAAAGTTGAATGATCTTTATGTTTAATAGAGAAACCTTCAATTCTGTTACTCAGTGCTGGATAATCATACTAGCAAACACCAAGCCTACCTGTGTAGGTTAGAAATATCTGTAGGCCTTAAACTAAAAACTTTTGTCTCTGGAAGCTCCTCTTGATAGTCTCTTTTTATAGTTGTCAGGCATTTTTGTCTGAGAATCCTTTTTTGTAGCCTCCAGTCTTACTTACCTTACTTATCTCAGGCTAACATAAGGTGTATACCTTAAATAATAATAATAGTAATAATAATAATAATAATAATTATTATTATTATTATTATTATTATTATTATTATTACTATTATTATTATTTAAAATGCCCAGGAATGGCTGTGTTTTGGTTTTAACTGTCTTTGTTGAGTGTTTAAGATGAAATAGTTAAACTGACTTTTGTTTTTATCTATTATTAATAGTCAGCTGAATTTTTATGGGAGTCATTCCTGGGGAAACTTGAGAACAGCTTCTCAGTTCTGCTAGTGCCATTTGTGCTAGGATGGGTCCAGGTCTTGCTTGACCATGTGGCTTCCCTCAGAAGCATCAGGGATGTCTCCCTTCTCTAATTATCTTCCTCTTCATAGCAAATGCACTGATTGGCTTTCTGTTCTCCAGTGATCTTATTAATCTCCCTGATCGGGAGGTTATGTGGTCCAGAGTTGCAAAGGTCTTTAGAGAAGTCCCCTGTTCCCTGTATTCAGACTGACTCAAAGGGAAAGAGCCAAATATTGGTTTTCTTGGCCCTTTTGATTTAACTTTAATTTTAAATCTTCATCTTAAACATCCAGCGAATAAATTTTAACAGCCTTATATTAAGAGTACTGGGCTTTAATGTCTATAACTTTATAATTATTTATCTTTTTAATAATTGGGGTCTGTATTATCCTATCTGTCTTGTAGATGATGACTTATTATCTTAAATTAGCCCAGGTTGTGTGTTTTTAAAGCAGTACTTCTGTAAAACATTAACAGGCAATCTTTAGACCATTTATAAGAAAACTACAAAATAAAATTAACAAGAGTGAAAATATATTTAGTTCATGTAATAGCTTATAAAGAATCAAATGTAACTTTGTTACTATTACTGTCCTTGATGGAGTCTGCCTGCAAACGGGATATTCTGTCAAGGTATAGATAAGTAACAGTAGACATGCTTGAAAACCAGGTGTCTGCTGTCCTTGGGAGGGCCTACTTGTAAACGAGAGGCTCCTTCAAGGTTTAGATAAGGTAACAACGGACATGCTTGAAAACGAGGTGCCTCCTGTCCTTGGGAGGACTTACCTGCAAACGGGATGTTCTACCAAGTGGGCTAGGAGGGTGCAAAAAAAAAATTTATTATCTGTTCTTAACAAAGAGCAGAGCTCAACATACTCTGGGCCGAAAATAAATTAGCCATGAGAAGGGTCACTTCTGATTAGAAAGTAAAACTTCTGTATGCTATGTTTAATTATTGATGTTGGAAGGCTGCCTTCTTTGTTCACAATACTATAAAAAGATTGCTTGTACACAATAAAGGACTTTTTTTTTCTGCTGCTGCTTTGCTTGCTCTGCTTCTTCTTTATTTTCCCATACTGACCTGCAAATGAATTACTGCAACAATAGCTACCTTGAATTTTGGCTGAGTTGCACATTACATCCCCTGTTTGAGATTCTAGTAATCTTGATAGAAAACAACAACAACAACTTTTGAACATAACTTTAAATGAACTAAAATCTGGCCTACTGCTTTTGTAGTCATTCTCACATGTAGTAAGATGGGACACAGAGCCTTATCTCAGGTAAGGCAGGGCTCTTCATAAATCTTAAGATTTTAGTTCTTAAGTTGATCTTTGTCTTTTAAATATCATTTTACAAAGTTTACATAAGTTGTTTGAGGTCACATGAACATTAGCTAACACCATATGATATCACATTTAAAACATGAATTAAAGAAAGGCTGAAAGTTTTTAACCTTTACATAGGAACGGTAATCCTGGACACCTTGAGACTGAGGGAGGAGGACTGCAGGTTAAAGGCCACTCGAGGAAAATCATAGAATCACTGTATATAAATAAAAAGAAACTGATTTAGGTGTAGCTCATTGATGGCCTAGCATGTAAGAGACTCTGTGTAGATCCCCTGAACTGACAAAGTAACAAAGAAAAAATAAAAAATAAAAATATCACACATTAAACCAAAAGTCATGGCATATCTATGTGCATACATATACTCATACAAGAGATGCAGAGAAAACACAGATAGATCCACAGAATTTATCTCCTAAATATTATGTATGTGACATATAATATTCCTTTTATTCTTTTCTAAGCAAATTGGACTCTGGCTGAGATGTAGCTCTGGTGGGTCTTTGCTGACACTTAGCTTAGGGGGCTGACTCTGTGCTGTGGCCCCAGGGAACCATGTCTTCTCCCAAGCAAATCTGAGCTGCCCTGGTCTGACCAGGGGCACCTGGACACACTGAGCCTTGTTGATTGACCAGGAGGAGCCTGCCTTGCAGCTGTGCCCAGCCTGCCCAGCCCTGCTGATTTGCATGTGTCCACATCACAGCCCAATGCCCTGAGGACTTCTTAAGAGGCTGCTCACACCATGTGCAGCAGTCAGTCCCTGTCAGGGCACAGCACGGAAGTAGACAAGTGGACAGTGATGTGTGTCCAACAGTGTGGCCTGGCATAGTGCAGGTCCCGCCCTCACACTGTCTGAGTTCCAGCTGGTCCTCACACCCCTCTCTGCTGCAGACCTTCATGATTTCCCTTCCCTGTAGTTTCACATGGGCTGAGTGACACCTGTATGGCACTCACAGCATGGACGATGTTCAGCCTGGCCGGTCACCCTTACTGCTGTGTACACAGACCTCCTCCAGGGTTTTCCATTACAGCATAGATAGTTGTTTTCTTTCCTTTTATATTTTTTTCAAATTTTTATTCAAACTTGGTATTAAATCCAGACATACACTACCACTCAGCTACATTCACAGTCATATTTGTATTTATCTCACTCTCTATCTATGTATCTATCTATCTGTCTCTCTATTTATTTATTTATTTTTTGAGACAGGATCTCTGTAAGTTTTGAGGTCCTTGCTAGGTTGCATGGACATCAACCCTGAGTCTTTGGCCTGTGGACCTGGAACTGCACCTGCTGTCTGACCTCTATTGGGCTAAGAGACCTGGAGACCTCGACTGGGAATGCACCTGGTCTATCTCCTTCTAAGATTTGTGACCTCTTGGACTGAGATCCAAACAGAGATGGGCAAGGCAATGCTGTTTACAACCTCTTTTGACAGATTACCGGGCCTTGGAAGAAACAAAATGTGTGCATTAGGAACAATTCCCTTTGGAACAGGTATGGCCAGATATTTAAAAATGGGTCAGAATTTAAAATAAGTACATTCCAAATAAATTATCATTTAAAGGTCATTACTGAGCATCAACTGTCAATAATTAGCATGAACAAACAAAGATTCTACATAGTCATCTACTCCCCCATTTAGGCTCATGAACCAATGTCTTGGAGGTCCCTCCCTGGACTCCTACAATATCAGTCTCTTTTCACCCAGTTCATGTGACTTCTGGCACTGAAGGCAGCCAACTCACCAAGAGGGCTGGACACTGTTTATCCCCATTATTCTATCCACATCATGAGATCCAACTGACACTCGACATCCATCTGACCACAGAGGACCTAGCTGACACTCGAAGGCTGGGGAGGTTCCTCTTTTGTGCCTTTGCTTTCAGTCTTGTGTCAGCCAGAAACATGTGGAGAGCTCCTGAGAGCTCTCATGGGTGCTATAATTCTTACATAATACACCATTCAACAAGCAACTCATTTACAGTAAAATAATCAACCTAGTGCACTTGACCATAATATTATCATAAATGCAGGTGCAGTGGTGTTAACAGAAGAGAAACCCACACAAATCAAGCTATGCTGGCCCTGGGCCCCATGGAGTTGATTCCCTGTCCTTCCTGATGTGGATAAGGCTCAGAGGCACTGACCCTGTGTGGTTCTGTTTCTCTCAACATAGAATATTAGCTCTTCAGAATCACAGGGCCATCCCCACCCTCTCTTTTGTGCCCATGGAGCACCTTGGAAACTTGTGTCTACACACTTTGATTTTCTGTTCAAAGTTCTTGACCCAAAGGTCCATTAAACTGAGTGAAATGATGAACACATGGTTGTCAGATCCCATAGGACATGGGACTAATTATGAAGAAAAGGTTCCATTTTTGAGGCAAGGACTATAGTCCCTGGGGATTAATGGCTAATCGGAATCTATCTTCCCTTTTTAAGAAAGAGGCTAGAAAATGTGTTAATTCTGGAAGAGCTTCAGGAATGATTCTCCTGATGACATTGCCACTGGTGACAGCTGGTAGGACAGTTGAACAGGTGTCAGCATGTAGCTTCAGGTGATGCAGGAGGTGGCCAGCACAGGTACAGGTAACGTCATGGGGCACAGGGAATGTGACCTGCACAGAGAGACAGGGAGATATGACCTCCAGCTACAGCCTCCTGGTCAGCCTGAAGCTGAGAATCATGGGATCCATTCCCTTCCTTCCTCATTGTGATGTCATAGTGGATATGACCTGGATATGACAGAGGCCATCCTGTCTGCTTAAGCCAAGGTCTGATCATGGCCATGGACCAGGATAGGGAATCAGGAATAGCAGGTTCAGTATACTTGCAGCCCCAGCACCCTCACCCATGGGCCTGTGTGTGTGGAGATCAGGAGACACCGCCATGTGTGTGGCAGGTGTGTCTGTGAAGCTCCAAGATGTTCTTCCCACCTGCTCTCCTCCCAGCAGCACTGCACCAGCCAGGGATGGGCTCTGAGGCCTTCACCTCAGGATCCTCCTGCATTGATCTCAGACAGGAGGGGTTAGGGGAGCCCAATAGTGAAATAGCAGCCCCTGCCCATCAGGTGAGAGCAGGTGGGCTCCAGGGAGAGCAGGTGGGCTCCAGGGAGAGCAGGCCTGCTGGGGGTAGGACCCTTAGGTGTTGATCACCACTGCTGGGGCACACAGACATAGACACACTCACACACAGACACAGACACAGACACACATGCACAGACACACACACACACACACACACATTCACAGACACACACACATACTCACACACAGACACAAACACACTGACATACTCACATATGCACACACAGACACACACATTCACACACACATACACACATAACAAACACAGACATACACAGACATACACACACATACACACACACACTCACACACACACACGCAGACATACACACAGACAGACATGCACACACCCACATACACACATACTCACACAGACACACACACTCACACACAGTCACATTCACACACACTCACACAGACATATACACACTCATAAGGCAGACATACACACACCCACAGACATACAAACACACTCACACACAGACACACACACAATCACAGACACACATACTACACATACTTACACACATACACACACTCACACACACAGACACACAGAGGCACACACACACACTCTCACACACACAGAAACACACACTAAAACAAATATACACACACACTCACACACAGTCACACACACACATTCACAGCCATAGACACACACAGATAGACATACACACACACACCCACCCTCCCACACACAGACACACACACTCACAGATACACATACTTCACATACTGGCACACACACACAGACACAGACACACACAGACACTCACACACACACACATACACACACACACGCACATACACAGTTAATGACACCTTCCTTTACAGGGCACCCCCTGTGCTTTTCAGTCTGTGTCACTCTACTCTAGGGAAAGCTGACCACCACCTCTTCTAACATCCAAAATCCAAAGTTCTCCACAATATGAGACATTGGGTGGTTCCAGGGGGGTTGGCTGTGGCTGTGCCCAGCCATTCCAGTCCTGCTGATTTTCATGTACCCACAGCACAGCCCACTGCCCTGAGGACTTCTTAAGAGGCTGCTCACACTCTATGCAGGAGTCAGTCCCCATCAGGACAGAGCATGGCCATGAGGGCTCCTGCTCAGCTCCTGGATCTCCTGCTGCTCTGCCTCCCAGGTAATGAGGGACAGCACTGGGGATTTACTAATCACAGTGTGGTCAGTGCTGCCTGGCTACTCAGGAGAGTCCTCTTGGAACATCACAACTTACAAGGATATTTATTTTTATGTTTCCAATGGCAGGTGTCAGATGTGACATCACGATGACCCAGTCTCCATCCTCCTTGCCTGTGTCTCATGGAGACAGAGTCACCATCACCTGCAGGGCCAGAGTATTGATGGTTATTTACAGTGGTATCAGCAGAAACTAGGGAAAGCTCCTAAGCTCCTCATTTATTGGGCAACCAGGTTACAATCTGGGATCCCCTTGAGGTTCAGTGGCAGTAGATCTGGGACAGATTACACTCTCACTATCAGCAGCCTGGAGCCTGAAGATGTTGCCAATTATTACTGTCAACAAGGCTACAATTACCCTCCCACAGTGACACAGGTCATGACAAAAACCTCCCAGGGAGCAGAAGTGTGAGCTGGGCTGCCCCACCTGATCCTCCTGCTGCCTCCACCTGCTGAGGGCACAGCTCAGAGGCAGCCAGGCCCTGAGCACTACAAGGAGGGTCAGTCAGAGGATCCAGGGGGGGGGGGCCCTTCTGCACTCTGACTCTTCAGCTCAGCCCCAGCAGGCAATGAGCTCACTGTATGATAAGGAAAGTAATTTAAGACCTGAAGAGACTGAATTAAGTCGTATCAGGGGTTGTGCAGCCAAGCTAGGCCTCTCCATGTATTCCACATGGAGAGTGTATAGTGTAAGTCCCAGAAAACCTGGGGTGAAGTGCAGAGTTCTCCCATGTCCCCTCTGCTCCCAGAGCCCCTCCATCATCAGCATCTCTCAGACACTGTTGCATTTCTTACAATTCATCAGCCTCTGCTCACGTTTACAGTCACACTAGGGTCCCTTCTTGCCTTCTATGGAATTAGACAAGTGGACAGTAATGTGTGTCCCATAGCGTGTCTTGGCCATTCCCCACAGAGGTGTTTTCTCATGTGATTTTATTTGCATTTCCCTGGTGACTTGGGGTGTCACAGTGATGTTTGGACACATATCCACAATGTGCAGTGGTCAGACCCAGCTGTCAAATACTTGCCATCTGTCCTCCCTTTATGGTCCTTCTCCATCCCTGTGTTCCAAGATCCATGTTCCTGTCACATATTATTTCTTTATAGAGCACTTTGCCCCCACTTTGGGGTTAGCTATGTATTATTCTCTTTGTTTTTCTACACCTGAGGGGCTCTTGATTTTACCTTGATTTCTGAAGTACATTTCCCTGGATCTAGAGGTCTAGCTCAATAGAATTGTCCTTCAGAACTTGAAAGTGTGTCCTTTCCTTGTCCTCCCTGTTTTCTGGGGAGAAATTCTCTGGTGATTCTAGTTGCTTCTCCCATAAAGCTAAGGATTCTGTCTCTGTCTTCAGAAGCTGGCAGTGTGGCTGTGAGGGGAGCTGAGAGGCACCTCCTGGTTCATCTGAGTCCCTGTGCATTTGCCTTCTCAGGGTTCTCCCAGGGTTCTCTAGCTGTTCCTCCTGCTGCCTCCTCTCCCTGTCTGCTCCATTCACCCACTCAGCTCACCTCTATTTTCATTGTGGTGAATGCATTTTTCAGTCCTGACACTTTCATTTTTTTGCCTTTGTAAAGTTTCAGTACTATTGTTGGTGCTTTCTGATTGTTTTTCATTTCTTTCAAACACATTTGCAGGTGCTTGTTGATGCACTTTTATGGTGGCTGCTTTAAAATTCCATTCAGATAATCCTTAGATACATTTCAACTCAGTGTTAATGTGAACTGACTGAACTTCATCATTCCCATGAGTTTACCCAGGTTTTCATATAATGAAGGATGTTTTCTTTTTTACCTGTACATTACTGGTCCCCTCATAGGCCTAAAATCCTTAATTTCTAACAAGCTCCTATTTAGTGCCAGTGCTTTGACTTCTGGTCTACACAGGGCCATAGCTCACCCCAAAGAAAGGTTTCTTGTCCTGTTGGCCCAGGAAGCACATTCTCCTTGGAAGCACTTAGTCCCCACAGATGCCTGAATTCAAGGCAAATCCTTTTAATCACTAGTGGTCAGTTTTATGTCAGTGGGACAAAATTCCAACAGTCATCTAACTTAGAGGAGAAAAAGTTTATTTAAGTACATTGGTTTGGAAAGTCAGTCTATGGTCAACTGACCCCATTGCTATGGGCCCAGGTGGGCAGAACCTCAGGGCAGAAGGGTGTGGGGGAGGAGAGCTGCTTCACCCTTAGTGGCCAGGAAGTACAAGGAGAGAGGGGAAGGGGCCTCAGGGAGGAGGCACCTTCTAGGGCTCACCCCTAGTGGCTGCCTGCTCTAGCCACATCCCCTGCCCTCAGTCACTACCCAGTTAGTCCACTCAGACCAGGAAGGACTGAATAACCCCAGCTCTCCTCATCTTGTCATTTCACCTCTGAATATTCCTGCATTTACACAGTAGGTGTAGGGGGTCACCTGAAGTTGAAACCAAAGCACAGTCTACAGAAGTGCACATGGAATGACATAAATATAACTGTTTTGATTCTAGCAGAATTTTTTTTTCTAAAAACAGTGACTTGTGGTCTGGAACCAAATACCACACATGGCACATGATCTGAGGGAAGTACATCATGGAGCAGAAAACTAAGAAGTCCTCACTGTGCCCTTTCCCTTACCTCTTTCCATCACTAGCCTGCCACAGCAAAGCTGCAGCCTCTGCTGAGCCCTGGGTTTGCAGGGACAGGACTTCAAATATTCTCCCTATTTTCATTTCTTCTGATTGTTCCCAAATTTACTCTATATTCATTTGAGGACAGCTCTCATCTGCTTTTGACAAGTGTATACTTTCTCAGGATCACTTGGACTCTGATTTCTGTCTTCTCCCCACATGCCCTGAACCAACCTGCTTCCCAGGAATGCATGCACAGATCTTTGACAAGGACACACATCTTTCCACACAGAGCTTGTGACCATGCACTCTTCTTAAATATGGGCTATAATTCTTAATTCCTAGCAAGCTCCTATTTAGGGCCAATGCTTTGACTTCTGGTCTACAGAGGGCCGCAACTCACCCTATAGAAAGGTTTCTTATCCTGCTAGGCCCAGGAAGCACATTCTCCTTGGAAGCACATTCTCCTTGATAAAATAAATCAGAGCCACCCATCATTCTGGCTACACTGTGGGGGCAGTCACCTTACCTGGGCCACCTTATGATGCTAATGCATTCAAGTCAAAGCCTCTCCACACACACACCCCCACACGCCTTGACATAAACTGATGAGGACAATCCTCATGGTTCTCAGAGTGAGCTCATGATGAGGTGTAGGGTAAGAGAGAAATTTGGTACTAGACACCCAGTGTCTGTACATGAATTATAATATTGCTCTGAATCTGCTGATTCCCAGAGGTATCATCTGCATCTTAGAATAAATTGCTTTTTATCTCCTCTTTCATTTTTTCAAAATGATATTTGGCATAAAACCCCATCATTGAAAATACAAATTTGGATCTCAGTTGATGATATTGTTAATAATTTTCACCAAGTAATTTAAAAAATGATATCACTTTTTAGTCATTTATTTTTCAGCATTGCACAGATTTTATCCCAAACATTGCAGAAAAAATTAATAAAATGAATTTCTACACTGTGTCTTCTGATAGACACACTCACAAGTTATCTTCACAAAACAATTTCATACAGAAGAACATCACACTTATATCCTGGAATTGTGCCAAGAGTATTCAATTCAAATGTGAAAATAACCTGACTGAGAGGGAGCTTCTATATAACACCCCGTGTACATGTGTGTGAACTCTGTGCACTGGATTGGAAGCATTATATTTTCAAGTTCTATTTTGTGGGAGACCAACCTTACACATGACTGAGTCACACTCCCTGGCTGGGTGCTGAGGCGTTCAGTCACAGAATGTGGCAGAGATTTCCCCACCCTTCTTGGGTTCAAGGGTTGGTGTCTCCGGCATGGGTGTGTCTTGCTACAGCCTCATGGGTGAAGCTATGCTCACCTGTTCCTTTGTAATATAACCCCTTGCCCTGTTTAGGACAGAATCTTCCATGGAAGTGCCTTGTGTGTGTCCCATTCTCTTACTGTACCCTAGGGTGTGGCCTACCCAGGTGTCAGTCAACCTGCTGACAGTGGACATCATGAAGATAGACTCAGTCCCCTGAAACCTGATCCCTTGCCTCATTTGAATAGCTTTTCCTCAATAAAAGTGGTCAATGCATTCTCTCTCTCTCTCTCTCTCTCTCTCTCTCTCTCTCTCTCTCTCTCTCTCTTTTCCTGTGGACCTTTAAGGTCAGAGGAGCCAACACAGTGACCCCCCAAAAAAAGGCATTTATGTCTCTTGTGTGGTAACTTTGCACAGCCCAGTTAGCCTAGTTTAACTGGAGTGACCGCTGAGTGTTTTAGTCAAAAGAACAGAAACTCGGCAATATTCCACTTACTCTAGGTCCATGTAGAGTGCTTCCCCACACCCTTCAGGTCAAAACTCAAGGAAAGAGAGCTGAGATTATTCACCTGGTCCTGAGGCTGCTCCTCAGTACCAACTGCCTCCTCAAGATTGACCCTTGCATGAAACACCACCCTCCTGGGGTCTCTCCCTCCTCTATTTAGGGTACATTAAAACTTTATTGATATTTTACATACAAGCTATCTCTGTGTCACTTCAAAAAATCCTTGTTGCTCTTGTAACTTTATTTTCAAAGTTACAAGATAGATAACTTTATTATCTATTTCCCAATAGATATTTTTTCAACTGTGAAAGTAATTGTACCTGAAGTTTAATGGAATTCCATATATATATATATATATATATATATAATATATATATATATATATATATATATATATATAAAGCCCAGACAGTCTCTGACGTTTGAGGGTTTTCAGGTTCATGGCAGAGTTTGCTGGAACAAGTTACAGCCCTCACATGAGGTCAAGTGCACTTGAGCCAGTGTGTGATCTAGTCTTTGATATCCTTGTGGTTGTGGGGACCAGGCCATGAAGGAAACAGTGGCTGCAGGAGTGAAAGTGGGCAGAATCATTTCAACCCTGATGAACTATGTGTGGGTCTGCTGTGGTGAGTGGGGTGTGGAGGGTGTGGCTCTTCCCCTCTTTGCATCAGGGAATGCACAGGGGCATCTGGAGATGCATCTGAGATGGGAGGTGGGATACCCATGACCAAAAAAGGACAGCAAATGCAAAGACCACAAGGTGCCCCTGGGAATAGCAGGGGCCCCCAGATGTCAGAAGAATACTGTTCATTGAAAAGCATATATATACATTTTATTTTACTTCTGCAGTGTGCAAAATCAACCAGGCCTACAGTAATTTATAATCTTTTCAAAATAATTCAAATAAAAATCACTAGTTAAATTGACCACAGTTTCCAGCTAGAAGAGCTAACATTAAAAATGCCAACAAGACATAAATGTGCATAATATTCCTTACTTATCATCCTCTTCTTCCCCCTTCACACATGACTTTCTGATCTGTTTCTAGGGGCTGCAAAAAAATCTGTTTTCTTCTTCAACATGACCTCTGCAGAGGGTTCCTGTGTAGGTGACCTTGGACACCTTCACTTCCCCCTCCTGTTTTCATGTCCTCAGTCCCTGTGTTAGTGGCTGGGATGAGTCACAGCTGTGATGTGCTGAATCTCCCTGGCCACAGCAGACTCCAGACCTCAGCCAGGGACGAAGTTCCTTACACATCCTCCCCTGCAGAGCCCCAGGATCACCATAATCCTGGTCCACCTCCAAGTGGGCCTGTTCTTGATATAAAATAATACAATAAACCTGTTTCTGATTAAGAAAGAAAAATATAAGCCACTCTCACCTGGGCAGAGAACACACTAGTCATAGGTGAGGCTGGAGACCCAGGACTCCTACAGGAAGGTAGGGGTCTGAGCAGGCATCCTCAAGGGGCCAGAGGTATGTCCCTCCCTTCTTAAACACCTGCAGAGGTTGAAGAGAGAGACTTAGTGTCTGGTGGCATCTGGAGCTGCAGCACCTCTAGGACCTTCCCTGCTACTCCTCTGGGTCCCTGTGTGACCCCACCCAACTGCTGAGTGCTGGCCTGGACTTGAGAGCCCCTGGGAGTTGCTAAAATCTCACAGTGGCTCTAGAAGGGACTGAGTGGGAAGCAGTAGGTAGGTTGGTAGCTCCACATCAGGAGCCCCCATAGCCCCCACCCCTATGCCTGCACCACTCAGGGTGTTTTAGGCCCTGTCTTTCTTTGACAAAACCACATCTTTGTCATCTCATGTGGGTCACACAGCCAAGACATCAACTGCCCAAGACCAGCATGGCTTATGAATTCCTAATAAACTGTTAATCCTTTGTCCTTAAGAAGAAGGACAATTTCTTGGGGAGAATGGTCACTTGAGTTTCCTACAAGATCTCACCTAGAGATAAAGAAGAGAAACAACTTCATGAACTGGGGAGAAAATATCCATGGTAAAGACATTGGCACCCCAGATACAGAACCTGCCTATTGATGCTCCCCAGACCTGTCACTAGAGAGCAAACACACTCTTGACAAACTGGATTTGTAGGTCCCACCCACCTCAGGTGGTGTGTGGGATCTTAGGCAGAACTAGAGTGGGAGGTGCACCTGCATCATGTGATCAATCCATGACAGGGACTTTGCAATGTCAGACCTGTCCCCTCAGGAGGCTACTATGCACAACACAATCCACACACAGCCCATGGACAGCTCATGACAACACACCAGAAAATAAACAATCCAAGAAAACTGATCTAGAAGCCCTGAAACAAAAGCAGTGATCCCATCCCATGGGGCCACTGAGGCTTGGGAGCTCTGCCCTGCACTCAGGCCCACAGGGAGCCAGGGCTCTGTGCATGGGATGTGTCTCCCCAGATGCAAGCTCAGGTAGGGTTTCTAATCTACTTTGTGACTATAATAACCACAAACCAACACAAGGACTCATGGAGTGAAGTCAGAATGCTGGTCAGCAGAGGACCAGGCTGGTGGGAGGACAAGGCCCTGTTCTGAGGTTCCCCCGGTGAGCAATGAGGATGGACTGTCCTTATGAATTCAAAGAGAGGACAGAACACACTGAGAGCCCATTCAGTGATTGTGACCAGACCTAGAAGTGTCCAGAGAGGAGAGGACAGAAGTGGAAGAGAGAGGCGTTACAATTCCAGTGCTGTCCCCAGAATGTCCCCAGAGCCCTCATCAAGGAGAAGGTCACTGTTCAGTGCACAGAGGCCCAGGATGGGCTGAGCTCCATTTTCACTAGAGCCATGAAAGGAACTAACACTTACTTCTGAAATTACTCTAACCTTTCCAGAAAGACACTTAGGAAAGAGCCTGTGTAGGCTTTGCCTGCTCTTCTCAGGATGGGAGGAACCACTAAATGTCCAAGTGTGTCTTGAGGACACTGAGGCAGGAAGGGCAGAATCATAATGGGTTTCATCCCACCCTGGCCTCCTGATCGAGTAAGGCCAATGTCCAGAGACACCTAAACAGCATCACAGAGTTTACAAATTCTACTTTCTTCCTGCTTCAGAGCTCTTTTCACATCCTAAGCACAAAATGTCTCTTTCTCCCTTAGTTCCTTCCATTTCCTAAGGTCAGTAATAAAAGAAAAAAAACAATGTCCACAGGAGACACAAGAAAAGCCTTTCCTAAATCATGAAGAAAGCAATTAGCCACTTTGCAGAGGAGAGTGTTCTAGTTGTGTCCTCTGTGTTCCAGGTGAAATCATATTCTGCTCTGGCACATCTCTGCTGCTCTCAACTGAACTGGGACAATGGGCACCTGGCTTGTGCTGAGTGATATATGAGCCCGCCCTGCAGCTGTGCCCAGCCATGCCCAGCCCTGCTGGTTTGCATGTGCACACAGCACAGCCCACTGCCCTGAGGACTTCTTAAGAGGCTGCTCACACCCTGTGCAGTTGTCAGTCCCCATCAGGACACAGCATGGACATGAGGTCTCCTGCTCAGCTCCTGGGACTCCTGCTGCTCTGCCTCCCAGGTAAGGAGGGACAGTACTGGGGATTTTCTCATCCACCTCTGGTCAGTGACGCCTGTCCCTTGGAGGACGGAGTCTTGTATCATAATTAATGATGTGGTAATTTTATTATTTATTTATTTATTTAGTGTTTTTAAATGTCAGGTTCCAGATGTGACTTCCAGATGACCCAATCTCCTTCATCCCTGTCGGCATCTCAAGGAGACAGAGTGACCCTCACCTGCAGGGCCAATCAAGGCATTACCAATAATTTACATTGGTATCAGCAGAAACCAGGACAAGCTCCTAAGGTCCTCATCAGATATGCAAACACTTTGCAATCTGGGGTCCCCTCCAGGTTCAGTGGCAGTGGATCTGGGACAGATGTCACTCTCACCGTCAGCAGCCTGAAGCCTGAAGATGGTGCTATTTATTTCTGTCAACAAGGCTAAGTTACCCTCCCACAGTGATACAGGCCATGATAAAAACCTTCCAGGGAGCAGAAGTGTGAGGCTGGGCTTCCCCAGCTGCTCTTCCTGCTGCCTTCACCTGATGAGGGCACAGCTCAGAGTCACCAGGCTCTGAGGTCACTGGGAGGGTTTCCTAGAGGGGAAGAAGGAGGATTCTTTTTCCAGTGGTCCCCTTGCTTTTCCTCAGCCCCAGAAACTCAGGGAAGACAATCCTTTTCCTGGTATAATCCAGGGCAAAGCTTATTTCCTCTTTGTAGCTCTGTCATGATTCTTTGAATTGCACTGTGTGGTGTCAGCTGGGCTGGATGGACAGATGCCTGGAGGATTAGCATTTCCAGGAAGGTTGGTGACATGTTCAGGGGACCAAGTGAGGAAACTCTTCCTGTGTGTAGTAGGCTCAGATCAATGGCCTGGGCCAGGTGGACTGCAGGGGAATCAGGAGATGCTCATCCCTGATCTTCTCAAGCTCTCCTCCTCCAGAGCATGAGCTTCTTCTGCCACCAGGCTTGGACATCGACCCCAAGTCGTTTGGCCTTTGGACCTGGATTTGCACCTGCTGCCTCTCACAGAATCGTGGACCTGCAGCCCTGGATTGGGGTCGATCATGGACTTTCTCCTTCTGAGGCTTCTGAGGCTTCTGGCTTCTTGACTGAGATGCAAATGGAGGTGGGCAAGGCCATGCTGGTGACCACCAGTTCTGACATCATCACTGCTAATGGGTGTGTGCACACACACACACAGTTACAACACCTTACTCTGCAGGGCACTCCCTGTGCTTTCCAGTCTGTTCTATGTCACTCTATTCTAGGTCAAGCTTAGCACCCCCTTTCCTAACATCCAGAATGCAAAATGCTCCAAATTTGAAACTTTTTGATGACAACAGTGTGGGTTTTGGTTTCTGAATGGACATGCTCAGCTAGTAAAGTTGAATCCAAGTTTCCAAAAAGTAAAAACCAATGAAATCTGTTCTTCCTCCAAACACACAACACATTTTATGTGATTTGTTCAAAGATAGAGCCCATGTCCTGCTCGTCCCCTTCACACAGCTGCACCCCCCAGGGGACTGGCATCTGATAAACAGTCTAAGATAAAAGCTCAGCTCTAACCTGCCTTTGACTCTGGGGACTCCTCACCTGGGATTCTCCAAATGAGGCTCCCTGCTCAGCTCCTGGGGCAGCTGCTGCTCTGGCTCCCTGGTGAGGACAGAGGGGATGGGGAGGGAGATCAGGGAGGATGATGAGCCCTGGGATCCACAGCTGCCCATGTGTGCTCTTTCTGTATTTTATATATGCAGGTTTTCTCTCCAGGATGAGACACGCGAGGTTTTGATTTATACAATGGAAGAATATTTTTAAAAGATAAAGAATTTTTGTAATTCTTTATCCCAGTGGATACTGGGATAGGAAGAGAGGGTTTCTACAGGTGATTCCAGAGACACCTTTCACCTGACAAGTCCATAACCCATTAGAATTTGTATAATTTTGGAACATGAAACTGATCTCTCTCTCTCTCTCTCTCTCTCTCTCTCTCTCTCTCTCTCTCTCTCTTTCTCTCTATCTCCCTCTCTCTCTCCCTCTCTCTCTCTACACACAGACAGACAGACAGACAGACAGACACACACACACACACACACACACACACACACACACACACACCACAGTAGCCTGAGATTAAGGTTGGAAGAGAAATCATGAACATGGCTCATAATGGTAGCATAACCTTCCATTTCTCTCATTTGAGGACCCACAAGTGCTACTGTGATGACCCAGGCTCCTCCCTCCTGCCTCTCAGCCTTGTAGAGTCATCTTCCACCTCCTGCAGGTCCAAACAGAACATTTTACAGACTGATGAATACACTTATTTGCATTGATTCTTGCAGAAGCCAGGTCAGCCCACACAACTTCTGACCTCTAGGAATTCCAGTTGTCTCTGGATCTCAGTCAGCTTCAGTGGCAGAGGGTCAGGGTCAGATTTCATTCTGAACCTCAGGAAGGTGGAGGCTGAGGATTCTGGTGTTTACTTCTGTGTGCAAGCTGTTAAACTTCCTCTCAAAGATTCAGCCCTGAACACAGCCTCCCTGCTGGGTGGCCCAGCTGCCACGTGTGCTTCCTGCCAGGGGAGCAGCACAGCAGATTCTCTGCCTGTAGAAGAGGAAGATTCTGGGATGTCAGGTGAACAGGGTGTAGCTGAGGACTTTGGACTATGTGCCTAGGTCTGGCTCAGGCCTGTGTCTGGGCCCCATCACATGGACACAGCAGGAGCAGAAGGGAGAAGGAAGAGTCTTCAGGAGCCTCTGATCAACCCACCTGATGGAAGAGGAGGCTGAGTGACAGCTTATTCTAGTGCTCCTTCCTAGTGCCCATCAAGTATGTTCACCAGGACCAGGGGCAGAATCAGCATGGATTTGTGGCAAAACAAAATCATGTTTTTTCTTTTGCATTTATTTTGGTATAAAACTCATATGAACCCAGCTGGATTTTATGAGTGTTCTAATGACTATTCCTCCACCATACCTTCTTAGCCCTTCCTCTATTTCTGGCCCATGACCCTCTTCAGTGTAGAGCCAGTCTCTCCCCAGGGACACCTTAGGTTTATACCTTTGACCAGTTTCAGTCACAGGTGGTGGAAATAAAAGAGACGTGCTAGGAGTTCTGTGGATATATTCAAGAATAATGAACCGAGTGTGGAAGAATTACAGATATAAGGTAGATGTCAAATTGCACACAACTGGCATGGATGTAAGTACCTGTGTGCCAATACTTGCTCAAAGGAAGAAAAAATAGTATTACTATTAGGGCCATAGCCCTGAATGAGGTGAAGCGGGCATGGTAGAGGTCAATTCTTGCTCAACACATGCTGTGGCCATCATTGGCTGGGAAGTTCACACTGGTGGTGTGCATTTTATATAGAAAGCTAGATGAAAACTCTTTATCTTTCTTGGAAAGAATCCCAAATTTCACACATCCTGCCTGGCCCTCAGGTTGTCCTTGCCCACTCTTAGCATCAATGAGTCATGATACATCCAGCAAGGCTCAAGGCTCAGTGAAACTCCTGTCCAAATGGGCTTCTTCCACTATCCTAGTCCACTCAGTGGGGTGGGGACATGTTCCTACCAGTTGATCTTTCCCAGAAGATAGACTTAGGGGTAACTCCAGAGACAATGGTCATTCAGGAGGGACAATGCACACAAGATAGAAATGATGTTGACTAGGAGGCAAAGCTGAACTGGGAAGTGGGAAGATGAGCAGACATACAGGAGCCCAAGGCCATGTCCCTGACATACACAGAGATGGTCAGTGCAGAATCACAAGAGAGGAGACCCCATGAGGACTTGGCATCTTGCCACTTTTGCCACCCCTGATCTTAGCAAATGCCCATAGGAGAAACCCAGCCTGGTGTTGAGGACTCAGCCATGTCAATCAACCTCACATCTCAAGACAACTCCCAAAGCCCAGTCAGGTTCTCTTCCCTAGGGCAGCCCCTCTGCCAGGGCCACACCCACACCGTAGTCCTGGGGTCAGTCACATTCAATATATTAAAGCAGGATCAAAAAATAATAGGTGAACTTTAGAGCACATAAAAGGCCTAAACTGTCTCAGGAATGGTAGATCTTCATTTGTTTCTTCCATGGCTTCTGGTTGTTGTGACAAGTTTGTTTGTAAAGTGGTTATTTTATGGTTATTTTCATCTGTACTTAGTGCAGTGATTTTGATGGTCTACTGAGGCCTGCTACATCCTATGTGAAAGAGGAAGTTCATTTTTTAAACTGAATGTATATTTGGATTTCAACTTTGCTACTGAGTATTAAACTTCTAGATCTAGATACATCTAGACACATGTAGATACTGCATGAACACAGATGGTGAAAACAATGAAAACCCTAAGGAAATGATGATGATTAAAGCCAAGCTCACCATGACCAACAGTGCTTGACTCCATATTCCAGGCTAAGGATGGGGCCTTTATGCTTGTAATTCAAATGTTTTCAGCTGTCATCTACTAACTATAGTGATCCATGAACAAGATTCTTATTATAGAATGATAGAAATAAAAAGGTTTGTATTAAACAAATAAATTATCCTAATTTCACTTACAAAAACATACTGTGTTTGTGAAGGTTTCCACTTCCAACCAAATATATCCCATGATGAATACAATCAAAACTAAAATATATAATTTTTTAGTGTATCTTAAAGAAAACATTGTAGAGGAGTTAGAAAACTTAATTCTTCAAATTCAAAAGAATGGTCTCAATAAATAAATTTTTAAATCTTAAATCAATTTCATCAATGAATATTTTTAGTAGATGACAGGGTTAGAGTAACATTAGTTAAATAGAGTTTCTGGGATTTTTTCCATATGGAAATATAAAATTAAAATAATTTTTAAAATGAAGAAAAAGTGAAGAGAAAATGTGATAAAAATTTTTGATAACACACCAAATTCTACCAAAAAATAAAAGTGAAAGCCCAGTCATGAAACACCATGTGAGTTACAGTAGGAATCACCCTGGACCTTTGTGTACCTTTTCCACCCCCTTCCTATAGGAATTAGCACTGTTGGGAGAAAGCCCAGTTCCCTGATCCCACCCATGGCCCAGGAGAATAGAGCAGCACTTATTTGTGACTTTCTACCTTACCTGTGGGCTATCTGGTGGACTGCTGTCTCTATCACATGACTCAGAACTCAGATGGGGACAAGTGCAGGGCTCAGATCCTAGGTGATGAAACTGTGGACAGCAGTGGTGGGCATCACTGTGTGACCACTGCATGAAGGAAAAGGGATCAGGCAACACACAGCACAACCAGGCCTTAAGGAAGCTGCCATGGGACCTTCTGGTTAAGCAGCTCACTTAAAAACATCAGTGTGTGTAGGAAAATTGGAGCTGGAAGCACACACTCAGGAACCTGCTTTCTCAAGACAGACTGAAGACTATAACTGGGCAGATCCCAATCCCCAGAGCAAGCCCCGATCATCAGTGAGGATGTTCCACATCAGAATCCAAAGACTGGGAAGGTGAATGTTTAAATCAAAGTCTGCATTTCAACAGAAGATGGCAAGGCACACAAAGGAGCAGGGAAACATGAGCCATTCAAAGGAATAAAGAATCCTTAGAAACCACTCCAGCAGAAAAAGACATCAGAGTGACAAGACATCACCTTTCCAATGTCTTCCTTTACAGATGTGTCAACTATGAAGAGGAAATGTAGGAAAACAGAAGAAAATCAGGAAAATGTTATGTGTAAAAAAATCACAGTATCATTGAAGAGATGTAAATCATATTAACAAGAAAAAAAAAACCAGGAAGTTCTGGAGTTGAGAAACACCCTAAGGACCTCTAGATAAGGCAAAGGGGAGATGGGGGAAGGGAGAGGACAAGGGGGTAAGAATGATGGTGGAATGAGATGGACATCATTAACCCAAGTACATGTATGAAGACATGAATGATGTGAATATACTTTGTATACAACCAGAGATATGAAAAAGTGTGCTCTCTATGTGTAATATGAAGTGTAATGCATTCTGCTGTCATGTATAATATATTAAAATTTTAAAAAAATTTAAAAATAACCTAACAAGTTTGAACAACAAAGTGCCAGGGTTGAAGAGGTAAAAGAAAAGGGCAAACTGAAGCAGCTCATTTAAATGCTGGAGTCTGAGGAGCAGGGAACCTAAGGGTGAATAAAAGAGAGATGATGCCCAGCAGGTTACAGGAGCACAAGAGATGGACTCATGATCTCCTCACTGCCATCTCTGGAGGACTGAGAGGAAGGGGCAGAAGGGACACCTGAGGAAAAAGTAATACCACCACCTGCACTTGCTGATCTCACTGCCCAGTAGCCTTTTCCTGCGAACAGTGACCATACTGGACAGCTGTATATAGTTGTCTCCATCCAAGCACAATGATCTTTTGGCCAGTGTTTGTCTAAAGGTTAACTAAATCATTCATGGTATTGGAACTCAGATCACAAATCTGCCAGCTACTGGTCATCAGGATGGGTGGCCTCAGATCCTTCTCAGCTGTTGAGGTCCAGAGTTGTCTCTGGAGGTTTCTGGAATGGCAGGAAAGAGGCTGCACTGACAGATGGAGACCAGGGGTCCTGAGGTCCTCCACCTCTTCCTTAACCTGCATCCTCAGGAGCCATTCCAGAGAATGAGAGTCCAAATGACAGCTTTATGAATTTCTTTTATTTTTCTCGAATTGTATGCACTTGTGAGTAGCAAAATGAGGTTTCTATACCTACATACATTGTGTGATTATAAAATCTTCTAATTATCACATTCCTCACCTTAGACATTAATCATTTATTTCTGGTGAGTCTTTCCACATCATGGGCATGTGGCAATAGAGGGCACAGGTTTTAGACATGGGCACACTCTGCTCCTCCCCAACCATCAGTGTGTTCCTGCCACAGAAGTGTGAACCTCTACCCGTGAGGCCCTCAACTCTCTGAGACCCCAGTGGTGAGAGTGGAGATGACCTCACTGGGGAGCCCTCCCAGGGGCTTCTCTGTCCTCACCTGTGGGCACAGTTCTTAGTACAGGTGCTGCAGCTAGTGCAGGATCCTCTCCCTTTGGTCCTTTCTTGAGCAACTCTACAGATAACCAGATGAAAAGTGCTAATGGCAAATATGCGTCAAGGATGACCCTGAGGATGGGGGTTGAAGCTGGTGGACCAGTGAGTTAGGCAGCTTTTCAGCACTGTGACAGAAAGAACTGACAAGAACAATTACAGAGGCAGGAGATGCAGTTCATGCTCCTGGTTTCAGTGGTTCACTCTCCAAAAGTGTGTAGAACAAATTCCATTTTCCCTTTATATGGGTGCCACCCCAAAATCGTGTGGGCAGGTGAACTTAATATGGCTCATGTGAATCTTCAGGGACACTAAATAAAACACAGACACAATTTCCCTTTACACAAACTTCAGGATGGCTTCTCCATTCTCAGCCTCAGGCTCCCCAAGAGGGACAGCAAGAGAAAGTCATGAGAGACTGGGGAGAGAGAGGGAGCACGTTAAGAAATTAGTTTTTATTGGGGGGACTCTTATTCTTAGAAAGTTCTATCCAATAAAGTCCAGAAAGGGCAGGGTTACAAAGGACACATGATTGTAACTCAACCCTCGCATGTAACACCTACACCTGAAGACCTGCCTCTTTATTCAAGCTGGGACAATGCCCAAGTCACCATGAAATGTAGTGCTTGGTCAGAGCCTCCTGCTTCAGGACTGGAAGTCATGGTAACCCAGAGTGGCTCCCCACACATGGGTTCAGAATAGATGCCCTTGGTCCATATTCTAAACTCTTAGTTGATAAACTACCTCAGATCATAAAAACATCTCAATGTGTTACTCATGTTTTCTAAGTAATGGGGTGCTTGCTACACCAACATTTTGGATCAAGATCTGTTAAGGAGAAAACCACAGATCTGAGAGAAAAGATATTCAAGGTGTTAAGTCAGTAAGATAAATATTGATGGGATCATACCATGTGTTCCAGAAACCAGTGTCCTGTATGTCACAGTAGAATCACCACACACAATTAGAGGTCCAGAGCTTCCACTGCCACACCACGGAAACTAGTGATGGTTATGCTTTGTGTTATCTTGTTTGATGTGAGGACAGCTGGACATGCATACAACATGAGGTCTTGAACACACATACTTCATTCCCCAACCTCCCTCTCTGCTTCTCATCAAGTTCTGCATCTTTTCTTACTAAGTAGGGTAAAACTGAGGTTTTCCATCTTCAGTTTCAAGGCCCACTCACTGTTAGAATTGCAAGCATTCACTTCTCAATCAGCAAAAAAAAAAAAAAAAATAATAATTGAGGCAAATCAAATATTTTAGCATTAGGATCTTAAAACTGATATGAAATTATTAAAATCAATTTAGGGCTCAAAAAACAACATTACTACTAATTATTCACATTGGCCTTCTCCTGAGCATAGGTATCTAAAAGGATTTCCTGAAAAGGTGATGCAAATAAGAGACATTAATGTGGGTGCTAGAAATTGGTTAAGTGAATAACATAAATTTCTAAATATTACCACATGTGATCCCATGAGAAGTAAGCAGAAAACTGGTTATTTCCAGCACAAACTTGACTGATATTCCACTGATCTGCACCCACAGCCTGCCTGCCATGCAGAAGAGTTTTCCACAACAACTCTGGGCCAGGCAGGGAGGCTTGGACTGGGCTATCCCTCAGCTCTGCCTGCACCATAACTGCTGCACAGAGGCACTGAGAGCCCCTCACCCTCCCACTGCTCATGCAGTTCGGGCCTGATGCAGAAGAGGTGGTGTAGCCTGTGGTGTGTGAGCTGCAAGCCAAGGACCAGGGGAGCAGAAAGCAGCAAGTTTTTCCTCAGGTACTGCTGCACCTCTCCTTCACACAGACACACATCATCTGCTGAGCTGCTCTCCAGACCTGAGCACATGTGGCACCCAGGCCATCCCAAGGAGGGAGTTTTTTTTGGGGGGGGCTGTACCACTGTGGGAGGAAGCCATGCATTCTGCATGCAGTAATAACATTCCAGCATCATCAGGCTCCACCCTGTTGATTCTCAGTGTGAAATCTGTCTGTGACCACTGTCACTGAACCTGTCTGGGATTCCAGAAGCCCTGTTGGAAAACTTATTGATCAGAAGTCTTGAAAACTGGACTGGTCTCTGCAGGTACCAATTCAATAGGTTTTTCCATCACTGTGTAGGAGGCTCTGACCTGGACCTGCAGGGGATGAAGGCTGGCTGTCCAGGGGTGATGGGCACAGAGACAGGAGTCTGAGTCAGCACAACATCCCCCAAATGATGAGATTTTTATCCTGAAATAATGAGAGAAGTGCAGGAAGGTCCTCCCCAGGGAGCAGCTTGCAAATCCCCTGGTGGGTGCAGTGGGGTGAGACCACTTGCTGGGTGAAGGGGAAAGACAGCAGGAGGACAGGCCCTCCTCTGTGGGCAGTGACATCAACTGGCCCTTGGAGGGAAATAATTAGAGAGAAAGTCAAATCTGCTTCCAGAAATTGAAGAAGGATAGGATCTGCAGTTGCAAATTTACATTGAGAAAACACAAAAATGAACCACCCTGTCAACAGAGCAGAGTCCTTCCCCACCTATATTTGGGTGTGTATGGTTAACTTAAGAGCTGACTGCTCCTCCTGACTGCTTTGCCCCAGCTACTGTGGAGAAGGACACAGTTCCCACCTCACAAGGCATGGGGCAGAGGCCTCCGATGAGAAGGTGAACTTGAGCAGATGGAGAGCTGTCTGGGAGTGACCACCAGGTGCACTGTTTGAGAACATGTGAGGCCTGTGTGAGGAATTGCCTTTCCTGAGCTCAGCAGCAGTGTGATGGCAAAGGGCTTCCCAGGGAGAAAGAGAAGTGCTCTTGTGGTTACAAAGCTGGTAACAGATAATAGAGAGCAAAAATAAATAATCTAATGCCTCAAACAGTGAATGCACAATTTCTGCTGAGAAATATCACAATATGAAATAAACTGCACCATAACTTCCTCAAGCACAGCACACCAACCACAGGGTCTCTTAGGTAAGAAATTCCCATGATAATGACAAAGAATTAACCAGGAAGAATTTTTGTTTCCTCTGAGTAATGATTAGAAAATGGCCACACGGTCTGTCTGTAGACTAAGGTCCTTCCAGATTCTGCTCCTTGTCAACTGTGTGAGAACTTATGTCTCTAGCCTGTGTGGGGGAGCCACAGCCCTGAGCACAGGGTCAAGGAGATCCCACGTGCAAGAGGCCACCTCTCCTTATTGATGCACTAATATTGAAATCATTAATGACTATTAAATGGAACCATGTCACATCACTGGCTTTCCGGGTTTAGCCCCTCACTGAAGCAGTTTGTCCAGAAGCTTAGAAGCCATGCTGCTGATCAGAAGAGAAGGGAACAGTGGAGAAGGGGCTTATGCATTGTGGTGATGTTACATAGGATCTCCCGTCAGGGAGATCCAAGGGCACAGTGGTCAGGGGGTTCATGGCCCGGGCTCATCTTACCTGTGGCTGGAGGATATGGGTGAGGTTTCTGGGGATGTGCACAGCAAACACTAAGTGGCTGAAAATCTGCTTCTCTGGACAGTTTTTGACCTGATTGGATGCATAAAATTTGAGCTTGTCAGCTGATTTAGAAATGAATTTCTAGTTTAGAAATAAATAAGATAGGACCATTGGACACACAGAAGTCATCTTTGGCTCATTGCCAAAGATGGTCATTCTGTAGCTTTGCTTCCTATCCTGCAGGAGTTCAGTGAGTCCAAACTTATACTACTTGGGATGTCATTGATCAGACACAGTTGTGGGTCATTGTGATTAAAGTGATATTGTGATCTTGGGTGAGAACTGAGAGGCAGCCACTGGATGCAGCTCCCTGTGTGGAGCTCCAAGTTCTCCAGAACCAATTCTTGGCTCCTAGGCACTGTGGTTGAGCTGTTAGGGGCAGACAGATGAAGATGGTTGGAACATTAGTTAAGAGAATAATTCTATAAAATGAGCCCACTGTGCTGACCCCCACATGCTTTCTTTGCCAAAAAGTGATTTGCCTGCAGCCCTGTCTGGCCTAAGTAGACAGGATATGTAACATTCCTCAACAAACTACTTGTTATCTGCAAGAAAATTCAGGCTAGAAATAACATCAATAAGAAGATCCCAAGTTACTTTGAAGGGAGAGACATTTATGATTCCTTTTATAGACCAGATTCTGGAAGATAAGGCTAGTTTCTTCTAACCATGAAGTCTCTAAGAAAGTACAGCTAAGGATTCAGTTGGGACTGGTCAGCATGGGTCAAAGTGACCTAGATTTTTGAGGGGGGACTCAAAAGTCTGATGTCACCAGTCAAAACTCAAGAGGTGGAACTGGGTGGGACTCTTTGGAAATGTGTGTGGAATCCCCAATAAAACTGGAGTACAGGAGAGGCATGATATGCCTCTTCTCTCTGGAAGGACCACCTCTCTCCCTTGAGACTGTCTCCTGTCCCTCTTCCTATCCCTTCAATAAACTCATGCTGGTTACTCTGAGTGACATGACTAAAATCTTTTGGACTTGGTAGTAAGAATCGAGATTGTAAGAGGGGGACTTCACACTGCCTTGTTTGCTTAGAAGGCCACAACTCTCACAAATCCAGTTGCATTTTCTAAATGCAGTTGTCACTCACTAGAGGATAAATTTGTGGACAAACATTCTGGAACTCTGTGAGTTTTACACATTCATATCTTGTAGGCAAGCAAGCTGAGAATACAGAAAATTCTCCCCTTGAAATCCATGCTCTTAAATATTGCTCTTCATTTCACATCACCATCAGCCCACACATCCCCTTGATTCTTCAGGAAGGAAGCAGCCATATCTCATATTAAAATATAATCAGAACCTGGTTTTAATGTGAAGACCAAGAATTCAGAGCCCCCATCACAAAGACCAGGGCTCTATGAAATGGTAGTACACCTGGCATGTTCTTCAAGGTATGCAAATTCAAACCAAAGGGGCTGTAGATGAATCTATGGTTTCCTTTGCCAAGCATGAGAAGTGCAATAGAGGAACAAGGGCCCTCAAGCTGTGGTGAGTGGGAAAATACACAGTGGCAGGAGGTAGGTGACCATTGTGTCCTGGAAGTTGTTGCAGAGTTTCACAAGAAAGCCATCTAGTGGGATTAGCTCCTTGTATTGGGGGGCATATTGTGACATATTGTGGGGTGGCCAGCACCTCACCAGAGAACCCTTGCTTGCTTGGAGAGATAAGCTTCCTATGAAATTAAAGTCAGAAATAATTAGTGAAGAACAAAAGGCAGAGCCAGAATTAGTTTTAAAGAATGGAGCATCCGAAGATAGGTTCAGTCCCCATAGGAGCTGGAGCTGGACACTAGAAAATGGCTCCTGTGGTTTATTTAAGGGGGTACTTCAAAGACAGGGATAAAGTTTCAGGAGTGGAGTCTTGCTTTGTAATGTCTTTCAGTCAACAGACTGATTGGTGTCTTGGCAAGTCACACTCATCTCTAATAGACTGTGTGGCTGGGTGGTTGTAGTGAGTCACCCCATCTCTGGTGCTGTGTGGGACCTTTGGCAAGAGCTGGGTGGGAGTTCACATGTACTTGGGCCATCTTACAGGAAGCAGAGTAGCCACTATAAGTTCCAAGATGCCAGACTTTCCCACTCAATGGGCTTCCAGGCTGATCTGGTCAGGATAGAGTCCACAGATGGCTCTCAACATTGGGAATCAGAGCCATATCCATGGAAATACTTGGAAATAAAACCTGCTGTCTGATGTACATAAAGCCCAACACAGACCCCCAAATTTGCAAAAAGAATCAGCTTTGTCATGACGGCAGCTTGCAACAGGGTCAGGAGGAGCAAGATCAAAGCTGGGTCCAACCACAGTTGGAAGTACTGGAATTTACAGAAAGGGAAGGGAAGCTGCTTGCTGATTGGATGGTGAGAAGGGAGTTAGAGGGTCCTTTTTTACAGGTATGGAAGGTCTTGATGCCTCTTTCAGGTCTCATGTCCCCTTTCTGGGGAGTTACTATGTTCTGCATGAGAAATATTGAGTTTGTAACATGCAAAGTTCATTGACCAGAAGAGCTGGTTTCCTCTGCAAACATCCATTCTTGGGAATCCTATTGAAAACTGTTCTTGAGTGATTCTGAAGGCTTTAGAAAAAAAGATACAAACAAATAAACAAAAACAAATGTCCTTAAATGGTGTGTTATTTAAGGAATTTCTGTCCAGCAGTGTCCAGGCCTAACATGAATTCACAATTTTTCTCATTCAGAATCAAGCAGGACTCTGGATGGCAAAAGGAAAAAGAAAAAAAGACACATAAACCATGCTGCTTGGGCATTAGATTAGGGAAAGGCCACAGGTACCTGGTTATAAAAAAGCCTGATTTTCTACAAATTCTGTTCCTTGGTGGAGCCCCAGTCACCTCTGTATGTGGAACAGCAGCAACAACTAGAGAGCAAAAGGGAACTGGTTGCATCCAGTGCCCAGGGTAAGGATTTGGAGACCAGTCTCCAAAACTCCTCTTGGCATTAAGAGGAAATATCCTGTGGGAAGGACCTGGGGGCAATTTCTGGAACCATAGTTCACAAGGTCTGTGCTTGACAGAGGAGGCCATCACCCATCAAGAGGAAATGAGAAGGATCTGGGCACACAGTTGTGCTTATATACTCACTATTCACTCTCTGCATGAACTTGGGTATTTAGACCCTTCCTTAGACTCCAGTTCCCCTTACTAACAGGGAGATAAGAGCAGCTGTTCCCAGTCATCTTCCATCTCTGACATTTTATCTGTGGAATTAAGAAGGATCTAAGAGGCCATGCAACTTTCAGACCTGAATGGAACTTGATGTTTTCCTTCTTAAAATCCTTTTTCTCATGCCAAGAATGGAGAAAAAAACAGTGGAATCTGACTTTGTGCCTCCGAAGGAGGCAGCTGTGAACCAGAGAGGGACAAAGGGGAGAAGGCAGGAGGGGCCAGGCAGGTTTGTGCTGGGCGCTGGGCCACAGATGCCAGCAGGCAGGAGCTGATCCTGGCATGACCCTCAGTTCTCTGCACTGCTGCATCATGAAGGGTGGGTGCCCTTAACCAGAATCAGCCCCTCTCTCCTTAACAATGTGGGAAATTCAGGTTCACACTCCCATAAACCTGCCTCTTCCTTCAAGATGGTGGACTGTGGCTTTCTCTAGTCTCAGGGAAGCTCTGGCATTGATGGCCCTCCAAGTTCCCATGGAGTCATCATCCTTCAGCAACTAAACCTGCTCCCCAAAGTGCAGCCTTGTTCTCATATCAATTCAATTATGAGGACACAGTTTGGGGAGAAGGGAAAAAGAAGGTTTATTGCTTTGTTGTCAAAGGAGAGGCTCAGGGAACTCTAGGCCCAGAGGCTGTGTTCTGCCCATAAAGGGGAAGAGAGGGTTTTTAAAGAAGCTTTGAACACCTTCCAGGTGTGCCCTGAGAGGTCTCAGCTATGCCCTGGAGGGGTGTTGAAACTCACTCACATTCAGCATTTGGTTTTTCTGGAAGTGGCTTACTCTGCTTAGCATGATATTCTCTAAATCCATCTCTTTTCTGTAAATGCCATAAGTTTATTCTCTTTTACTGCTGAGTGATAGTCCACTGTGTTTCTTTATTCATTCATCTGTTGAAGGGCATCTAGGTTGGTTCCACAGTTTGGCTATTGTGAATTGTGCTGCTGTGAACATCATTGTGACTGTCCCTGTAGTATGCTGTTTTTTAAGTCCTTTGGGTATAGACCAAGGAGTAGGATAGCTAGGTCAAATGATGGTTCTATTCCAAGTTTTCTAAGGAATCTCCATAATGCTTTCCAGATTAGCTACACCAATTTGCAGTCCCACCAGCAGTGTATGAATGTGCCTTTTTCATCACATCGTAGCCAACACTTATTGTTGTTTGTATTTTTGATAACTAGGCTTGGTGTTTCAATGTGACAAGTTGTAGAACATGGTTGGAACATTTGGCAGGGTGGATTTGGATGAGTTTCAATTTGGGTGTCACCAGCTAAGCCTCAGACACTGGGACGTGTGAGATGTTCATTTTACATTATAGCACCTGACATTCCTTTGCAGGAAGCAATATAGATTCACAAATCTGTATTGTCTATCGCCACTACAATATGAAATCAATAGAAATTATATTGGCAAAATTACATTGTTATGTTCACAAATGGACAGATAAGGTTGAATCCCCCCATTGTATATAATTACAAGGTACCAATAAAATATAGAATAAAAATTGTAATTGATAGTTTACATATGCAATTTCATCTGATTAACAGATATGGGTACTTGGATATTTTTCTCATAGAAATTATGTCATAAGAGTTGAGCTAGAGTTATAAAATTAAACAGGTTGGCAGGTCTGTTCCCTTAGATCCATAAGAGGCCTAAGACTTTTTAAAATTTTCTTTTTTTTTTTTTTTTAAATAAGTTGCTCAATTAACTGAAGTGAGGAATTAGGGAATGTATGTAGAAAAGAAAGAGAGGGTGAGGGTCTGTAAAAATAAAGCAAGACTCCCCAACTCTGTGGGTTACCACCTCTGTGTCCTCCAGAGAAGTCTGCTTTCTCTATTCTGTCTCAAATAAAACTTATACAGAACAATTCAGGAACTTGCCTGTGGGGAGACTTGGCCCACTGTGCACAGAACCCCAGTGGCCATGAGCCAGGGCACTGGACACAGCTCCCAAGCTTTAGAGTTCCACATGGACTACAGGATCTCTGCTGCTTGCTGGGTGATTCTGAGGTCAGAACCCTAGGCTTTGTTCTTTGTGGGATTTATTTTCTACCTAGTGGCAGGTTAATGGCCTAGCAACTTGTGGGATTTGGGATCTGGGGACCCAAAGTCCTGACTGTGGATTCCTTCTCCCACATTTATCGCATTCATGAAGTTGATTCTCTTCCATCTGTCACTAGGCCAAATTCCTTAGGAAACTCAAGTAATCCCTCTCCTCAGTAAGCTGTCAAACCAGTTTAGGACCAAAAATTCAGAAAACATACTGGTTTCAGGGCAGTTGGGGTCTAGGTGTGTAACGCACAGTAGATGCCAAAGCTGGGGTTTTGGCAGAGAAGAGAAGGGACCTAGTGAACCTGAAGGGTACAGTGGTAGGGATGAGGCTGAGGACTCCTGGTCTAGAGCTGACAACCCAGCCTCATGCTGCCTAAAACCCTTCCAGAGCTGCTGTGGGTCTCACAGAGCTCCCAGGAAGAACTTCCATGCTCAGCAGTTGGGCCAGGGCAGCTAAGGCAGGGAAGGAGAATTGCAGAATGTCCCAGAGGTGCCCAAGCTCCAGCCCCTGCACTCTTCCTCCCAGGCTCTGAAGAGTGCTGAGGAAGGAAAGGGACCTGGCCCTGCAGCCCCAGTGGACCTGGCTTCCCATACTACATGGGCCCTTAAAGGAGTCCCAGGTTACCACATGCACACATGACAGGATGCTGCCCTCTCAGGGAGCAGGTTAGATGACTTTTTTTTTAATCTAAAACAATTAACTTGGGCAGGAATCCTGAATGATAATGGGGACCCTGCAGGTCACTTTGGTCAGGAGCTTGTTTCCTGGCTCAGGTCTTGACACTGCACAGCAGGTGCTCAGCACAACCATGAAGAAATGACAAGTGCTGTGTTCATAAACAATGGGTCACTGCCCTGAGACATCTCAGGACCTGGCAAGGTCACACCCATCTCAGGGTCAAGGGTGTAAAATTTTATTTTCCTTCGAGAAGAGACCATGGGATACTTTGCTTACATAGGGGTGTCTAAGAAGTAGTTTCCTGTGCTCAGCCACCCAGGCACTCAGAGGATGGTATACCTGTGGTCCCAGGAGGCTTGGTGACAGCTCAAGATGGTAGCAGACATGGATCTCAACCACAAGGAGCTGGTTCTGCAGGAATGCAGGATGCAGGAGTTGGGGGTCATGAGGCTTCCACTGAGATTTCAAAGGAGACCCTTAAGGCCAGATGGGGTGCATCAGGGCTGAATCCCTGCAGCAGCCCCTGAGAAGACAAGGTGTGGAGATGTGAGAATGGAGGTGGCATTGCAGTGGAGACCCTGAGACAGAGAGATGCCAACAGCATGGGACATCTGCTGAGGGAAACCCTGAATCCAGCAGAGACAAATGGGAAGGGAGGCCATGTGGGCTTCAGCCATCAAGTCCACAGGGGCAGAGCCCTGTGTCAACCCTTTGGTCAGAACTTCACTGTGCCACATGCCCAGGTGCTGGATAGGGGGCTTCAGGGTGGATTTCCCCAACTGGATTGTATAGCATTGCATGGTTCCATACCTTCTTTCTGTGGTCCTGTTCCTCCTTTTTGGAATGGGAATGTTGACACTCTACTACTATACAATGAACACGTGTAACTTGATTTTGATTTTTACAGGGCTTCACCACCAATTTTGCCTTGAGGCTCAGATGAAGCTTTGGACTTGGACTTTTAGGTAATGCTCAAATTGTTAACAATATGGAACTCTTGAAAATGGACTAAATGCATTTTGCACTGTGACATGGACATAAGCTTCCAAGGTCAGGAGTGAAATATTATGGTTTGGATACCAGATGTCTGCCCAAAAGCTTCTTTTAACCCAGGAATCTTTGAAGGTAAAATATTTATATTATGAACACTGTAATAAGTCCACCTTAATTAGAATTAACAAATCCAGTGATAACCATAGGCAGGTGGAGCATAGATGGAGGAGATGGGTCACTGGTGGCATATGCTGGAAGAATTGTTCTTCCTGTGTACATTTTCTCCCTGCTTCTCTCTCTCTCTCTCTCTCTCTCTCTCTCTCTCTCTCTCTCTCCCTCTCTCTCATCATGTCCTAAGCTGCTTCTCTCTGCCCTGTCCTCTCATGTGATGTTCTGCTTCACCCAGTGCCCAAAGCTATGGAGCCAGATGACCATGGACTGAACCTCTGAAACCATGAGCCAAATGAACCTCTCTTCTCTAAATTGTTCATATCTGGTCTTTGGTCACAGGGATGAAGAGGTGAATAAGACATACATTTTGACCTAGTTCTTAAATATGATTGTGTTATCTTTCCTTATATTTGTGAATTTTCCACTTTACTTTCTATTGTTAATTTCTAATTCCATACCATTGTCATCAGAGGAGAAAATTTGCATGTTCTGTGTTTTAAATCTTCATAACTTCATTGAGATTTGTTTTGTGGCCTAACACATGCAGGATCTTGGAGAACATTCCACATGCACTTGAGCAATCATGCAGCAAGCCACTGTGGATGGAATCCTGCTATGTGTCTGTTAGGTGGGTGGCATGGCTGCAGGTCTCTGTTTCCTGATGTGTCCTCAGTCTGATTGTCCCAGGGACTACTAAAAGTACAAAGCAGGGTCCCCTCTGTTACTGTATTGTGGTCTGTTTGTCCCTCAAATCTGTCCCTGCTTTTAGATGTGTTTGGAGCCCTGATGTTTGGTATGTTTGTAGCTGTTTCATCTTCTTGGTGAATTGACCCTGTTGTCATTATATAATTTCCTTCTTTGTCTCCTTAAGAAATTTTGACAAAATTACTTATGTCTGACAAGAACATAACTACATTTCCTGACTTTTGGTCAGTATTTGTCTATGATTTTTTTCCATGTTTTTACTGTCAAGCTCTGCGTGTTCTAAGACTTAAGGTGAGATGACTGGGCACAACATGCAGATATACAACTTCAGTCCACTTTGCGAATCTAAATATTTTGAAGGTGGTTAATTTACTTACTTCAGCATAATTACAAATAGGGAAGAACTTCCTTTTGCCATCCTTCTTTGCTTTCTCTCTGCCTCTTTTCTTTTTGTCCCCATTCATCTCCATTAAAACATCCTTTCTCTTTAGTTGAATTTTGGGGTAAAACATTTTGATTCCCTTCCCATTTTTTTCTGCTTATATGATGCCTTTTTTCTTTGTTTTGAATAATTTGAGGTTGAAATATAATACACTGAATTTATAAAACCTTAACCTGAGCTGGTGATGACTTTACTTCAGTATCATTAAAGGACTTCCCTTCATTACACCTGAGCACTCCTTGATGTTTCTGATTTTTCATTTTTCTGTTGTGAATGCATCAACATAGAATTTTGAAGAGAATTGATCTATTTTTTAAAATATTTTGGAAAACAAAGACAAGAGTTACAATGAAAATTACATTAATGATTTAAAAAAATATATATTCCAAGTTTTTTTTTTTTTTTTTGATGGAAGAACTCTTTATTTTCACATGGTTTCTAGTTATTTTGGCCTACTTAATTTCAATGTGGCTCACTTCCCCAGAAATCTCCCTTCTGCTGGTTGCCAAGCCAGGGCTTCTGCAGCTTGTAGGTGGTGACTGAGCTGTGGCCATGGCACTTATGGCCCAGAGCCCTTAGCTGCAGCTTCTTCCTCTCAGAAAATCTGCTGAGCTGCTGCCCAGACAGCAGCTCAGGTGGCAGCTGGGCCACCCAGGCAGGGAGGTTTTTGTTCCAGGCTGCACCATCGTGGGAGGAACATGTGAAGCTTGATAGCAGTAGTACACCCCAGCATCCTCAGCCTCCACCCTGCTGATTCTTGGTGTGAACTCTGTCCCTGACCCACTGCCACTTAACCTGTCTGGGACCCCAGTGTACCGGATGGAAACTTGGTAGATCAGGAGCTGTGGAGCCTGGCCTGGCTTCTGCAGATACCAATACAAATAAGTGTTTCCATTACTGTGTAGGAGGCTCTGACTGGACCTGCAGTAGATGGAGGCTGGCTCTCCAGGGGTGATGGACAATGAGAGAGGATTCTGGGTCAGCACAACATCCCCACTGGATCCTGAAATAATGACAGAAATGAAGTTTATGTACAATAATATGAAACATTTTCATGATTTCTGTCTTTTCCTTTCTTAACTGAATCATTTGTACATGAATGTACATGTGCTTTTGGTTCTTATCCAAAAATATCCAATGTCATATAAGGTAGAGTTTTCCATGTACAATGCCTGGCTGTAGGTTGACCACACCATTCTCCTATGTCCCAGTCTTCACTAGTATAAAATTGATTTTTCTTTCCATAAACTTCCTCCCTTTCATCAATCTGAGCATCATCTGCCCCATCTGAGTGTGAAACCCACAAAACAGACATGTACAGAGATCATGTGTAGGAAGCAGTGAGCTCATATTCTCCTTCCTCATCCCCTCTGTCCTCACCAGAGATCCAGAGCAGCAGCAGCCCCAGGAGCTGAGTAGGGAGCCTTATTTTGAGAAGCTGAGCTGAGGAGTCCTGGTGAGTCAAGGGCAGGTTAGAGCTGAGCTTTTATGTCAGCCTTGCAGGAAGGTCTTCCCCAGGGAGCAGCATGCAAATGCCCTGGTGGGTGCAGCTATATGGAAAGAACCAATGGGGCGAGTATGGACTGACTTTGAATAAATAACATGTCTTCTGTGACTGGAGGGAAATCAAGGAGATGAAGTCCATGCTGCCTGCAGTTGTGGGCAGAGGATCTGATGGTGAAAGTGAAAATCTTTGCCAAAGACACAGTGAGTTCAGTAGGAAGCAGCAATACAGCACCCAACATGAGAAAGTGGACAGTGTGTCCAGGGCAATGTCTGGGGAGTGAAAGTCCAGGCTGTTTGACTCCCTCTCATATAATCTGGAGAAGGAAAACACCCTGCACCCACTAGAACTTACAGAGGAAGTTTACTCCCCGCAAACCCACCTGCTTCAGGTACTTCAAGAGTCATGTGGTAGCTCCTGTAGCTCCTGTTACCATGTTAACAAGTGTGAAAATGGTCTCTCCTTGTGGTCTTGTGTAAGTAAAAACAACCTGACAGGAAGAAAGAAATCTTTTTCTGACATTCAGAATCAGTAATTGAATATACATATATAATCAGTAATTAATTGTATAAATGTTGTACTTGACCCAATACCTTTATTTTATTTATTTATTTTTATGTGGTGCTGAGGATCAAACCCAGGGCCTTGCAAGTGCTAGGTGAGTGCTCTACCATGGAACCACAATCCCAGCCCCAGTAATTGATTCTTAATTTCAATGGTTCTTGGGAAAAGGATCTTCCCACAGGTTCTTTCCCACTATGTAGAACCTCTCAGGGGCCCAGTTCTTTCCTTGCTTTGGGCAAGGATTATCTCTCTCCCCTGGCCTATGTCTGGGGCAGCCACAGCTATGAGCTCAGGAGACACAGCCCATGAGTGGCAGGAATGGCACCCTCAGCTGTTAGGGCTCAGGTTCTTGGACCTCTCACTGGCATCTCCTGGGCCTGCATTTAATCATGGTCACCCTGGAGTTGAATGCTAGGTCAGGGCTGCTCAAGGATGGTCAAAATATGTCCCTCTGAAGTTATTTGGAAGCAGCAGGATCAGTCTCAGGTGATCAACTGACAACCTGCTGCAGATCACCTTGAGTGTAACAGCTGGAGGTTGGAGCCAGTGTCAAGTTGGTTTTGTCCTGATCTCAAAATCCTGCAGCAAAGGGAAGAATAAAGTCATACTGTTCCATGAAATTTTGGGTTATATGCACTTAATTTCATAAAAAACCAACCAAGAAATCTAACTGCAAATATTATTCTAGACCAAGTTTAATAGGGAAGTTTGGTCTGTGTAAGCTCTTGGGAATCCCCAATAGTAAGATCTATTAACAAGGTTGGAGGAGAAACTGAAGTGACATTGGCCTTCACCCTAAATTCCACTACATCAATAAGACTTGCTGACAAACATTTGGTGAAAGAGTGTGGAATTTTACATGTCAAATTAACCTAGTTGAAATTTTGTATACCCTTGTGTTTTACTCTCTTCTGTGAATTTGGTGTTCTGAATCTGATACATGATGTGAGACAAGGTTGTTCTGGGTCATACTCCTGAAAACATGTGCTTCCTGATTAGCCATGCTAGTGACAGAGTAAGGGAGAAAGGAGCAGAAAACCAACACACAAGAAAGTGTGCACAATCATGGATTTTACAGCTTGTTCCTAAGTATGATTCTAATAGGTGTCAAATGAAAAATTAGTTTTATCCAGTTTTTTGGTTTAATTTTGTCATCCACTCAAACATGCTGCCATTCTAACAGTAACTGGGGTTCTGACATGACATGGCATAGGGCTATTGGACATAGGTGGTTAAGAAAGGTCCCCCAGGAGCATGAGGACAACTGAAGGCCACTGCTGATATGATAGCAGGACACAGGGCACAAGCAGAAGCCCACAGGGAGAAGGAGAGCACAGGGACCCTGGGAAGACCCTGGGGTTCAGCTGCTACCAGGCAAACAGGGCCTGAGCCAGCAGAGCCTGGAAGGGGCAGGGAAGGGGGCCATCTTAAACTGCAGAGAGAGCTTGGCCTGCTACCCCTGGACTCCAGACTTGAGCCTCCAGAGCTGAGAGTGAACTCCTCTGAGTCAGGCCAGGTGTGTGGTGCCTATTGAGCAGCCCTGAGAAACTCACTTGCCCATTACCACTGTGGAAACCTGGATTGTGGGAAAACCAGGAGCAGAAAGAAATCTGTATCATCTTATTAGTAATAAATCAGGTTTAGAAAAATGTTGGGTTTACAAAGTAATCTATAATAGTTTAAAGTTTTAGAGAATGCTGCTATTTTTATTTGAAATGAATTTAAGATCTTTAAAACCCTTGTATCTGATTGGTTATTTTATCTCAGAAATTGTTGACATGATAAAATATCTTATAAATTCTTTGTTGATCAGAAATATTTTTTCTATATTGCCCATAGAGGGGAAAAAAAAGAAGAAAAAGGCAGCAATCTTAACTCCAAGGCAGACTCTCGTGTTTCTGTTGTTAGCTCACCATGCCATACATGGCATACAAATTGATCAGAGGACACAGCTCATCCCTCTCCCCTGGGCACACATTGCCAAAGTTTATCAGGGTGGGTGAGACTAACTTCCCTGCACCAGACGGGGAGGGGCCTGTGGGTCTCTAGGGTGACCAGGCTCAATTGAAACAGAACGGACGTAGGCATGTGGATTCCTTGTGGTTTTGACACTGATGCCAGATGCTGTCAGTTGTGTTTATAAAGCTCCAAGCCTGCGTGTGACCCCTGGAGCTGGGAGGCTGCTGGGCACTGGACCTGTGTGGGTCTTGTTGGGTCAGAGTGCTGAGTGCAGAGTTGGCACTGTCACTCCAGTACCAGGCTGTGCTCTGAGGACCCGGCAGCCTAGTGGCACACAAACCCCTGTGTGGCCAGGAGGAGAGACACAGCCCTCTGCTCCTGCCTGGGCCCAAAGGAGGTCTCTTCAGTGTGAGCTGAGAGTGGGTCCCTGGTGACACTAAAGATCCATCCTCCCAGAGGGCCTTCTCCAAACCCAGGTGTCAGGGTGGATCCTGGGCCCAGAGTCTCATCAGGGTAGCCATCCACCTTCCCTAAGCCACAGCCGGTCACCACTCAGTGGAGGATCAATTCATGGACATGCCAGGTGCAGGGAGCCAGGGACTGCTGTGCCCCAAACACTGAGAGACCATTGCCTATTTACACTCTTAGTTCTCAGGATTCTCAAAACTGACTGCACCAAATTTTATATGATAAGCAAATGTAAATTTCCAGAAATTCTTTTATTCAAATATGGCTTACTTTCAGTTTTTCTTAATAATTTAAAGAATTGATTACTGTTCATATTAAATCCAAATTTAAAACATTTTAATTAAATTAATAGATAGAAAATTTTACATAATTCAGCATTTCCACAATAGTGGATTTCAACTTTCCTGGTGCCAGTGTGTTCTGAGCACACACAGCAGTGAGGTGTGTGGATGTCAGAAGCACAGCACACACTATTCCCAGTCTCCTGTCCAGTCCTTTCCCATCCTCCACATACATCCTCCCCCTGATACAGCTGCTCTGCCCTCCTGATCTCCCTACTGTTATTATTTTAATGTGTGCATTGCCATTTTGTGTAAATGTGACATCCATTGTGGACAAGAATGATGTACCACATCCTCAGAATTCTTATAAAACATTCTAGGAGCAAACCAAGTGCCCAAATCAAGCTGGACAAGCAAACAATTGTCAAGTCATTGAGAAATGCCTGTCCACATTATACTTTGCTAAAGAGTAATAAAGGTAAAATATTTCAAGTTCATTGTATGTTAATGGGGATATAAAGTTGTCCCTAGTTGCTTTCCATAACTCTTACTGTATTGGATGTTTGGTCACAGTGTGGCCAAGATGAAAAATGGTTGATTCTTTAAGAGGCAGGGCTAGGAGGTGGGGGTCAGGTCATTGGAGCTGCTGCCTCTGGAAGGACCAGTGCTGGTCTCACACACTGAGGGCGTCCTCACCACAGTGGGTTGTCACACAGGGAGGCCACAACACAGACGTGGCCACTGCAGTGTGCAGCTGGTGCCCTTCCCACCTACACACCCAACTGTGACACAAGCCAGGGGCCTCACCTGAGGACAGCAGGTGGGACTGCCCAACCTTGGACACTCAGCCTTGAGAACCGTGAGTTAAACCCACCTCCTTTTTCCACACAGTACTTGATAGAGCAACAGAAAAGGGACTGATTTGTGTTATTTATGATAAGTTTTTTTTTCCTACCTCAATAGTTTAAGTATTTATTTTTACCAGGAAATATTAAGTATTAATAAACTAATTTCTATGATACCCTTAAAGTTCAATAGCACTGCTAGACTCATTCCAGTTTCATTTTTTTCTTATAATTTTTCTTCTTATTATTTTTTATTTGTTTTAATTAGTTACACATAACAGTAAAATACATTTATGCACTTGGATATTATACATAGATAGGTTATAAGTTCTCATGTTTCTGGTGTACATGTCATGTTGCAGAATCACATTTGTCATGCAGTCACATGTATACATACTGTAATCATGTCTGTTTCCATCTACTATCTTTCCTATCCCCACACGCCCTATCTTACCTTCTCTTCACTTCTCACTACCTAATCTATGGTAACACTATTCTTCCCTAGTGCCTCCCACCTTATTGTGAATTAGCATCTACATATTAGATAAAATATTCGACCTTTGTTTTTTTTAGATTGGCTTATTATGCTTAGCATGATATTCTTAAAATCCATCCAAATATTGGCACCTGCCATAATTTCCTTCCTTAAAGCTGAGTAATATTTCATTGAGTATATTTCCCACATTTTCTTAATCTATTTATCTATTGAATGACACCTAGATTGGTTTCATAGTTTAGGTATTATGAATTGAGCTACTATAAACTTTGATGTGGTTGCATTACTGTAGTATGCTGATTTTAAGTCTTTGGGGTATAAACTGAGGAGAGGGATACATGGGTTAAATTGTGGTTCCATTCTAAGATTTCTGAGGAATTTTTATACACCTTTCTGGAGTGGTTGCACCAATTTGCAGTCCCACCAGCAATGTATGAGTGTACCTTTTTCCCCACATCCTCGCCAACATTTTTTATTGCCTATATTCTTGATGATTGTCATTCTGACAGGAGATGAAATCTTAGAGTAGTTTTGATTTGCATTTCTCTAATTGCTAGAGATGTTGAACACTTTTTCATATATTTGTTGATTGATTGTATTTCTTCTTCTGTGAAGTGTCTGTCCAATTCCTTTGCCCATTTATTGACTGGGTTATTTGTTTTCTTGGTGTTAAGTTTTTTGGGTTCTTTATATATCCTAGAGATTAATGCTTTATCAGAAGTGCATGTGGTAAATATTTTCTCCCAATCTGTAGGCTCTCTCCTCACATTACTGATTGTTTCCTTTGCTGAGAAAAAGCCTTTTAATTTTAATCCATCCCATTTATTGATTCTTGATTTTACATCTTGTGCTTTGTGAGTCTTGTTAAGGAAGTCAGATCCTAGGCTGACATAATGAAGATTTGGGCCTATTTTTCTTATATTAGGTGCAGGGTCTCTGTTCTAGTGCCTAAGTCTTTGATCCACTTTGAGTTGATTTTTGTGAAGGGTGAGAGATAGGGGTTTAATTTCATTTTGCTGCATGTTTATTTCCAGTTTTGCCAGAACCATTTGTTGAATAGGCTGTCTTTTCTCCAGTGAATGTTTTTGGCACCTTTGTCTAGTATGACAACTGTATTTATGTGGGTTTTTCTCTGTGCCCTCTATTCTCTACCATTGGTCAATACATCTATTTTGGTGCCAATAGCATCCCATTTTTGTTACTATTGCTCTATAGTAAAGTCTGGTATTGAGATGAATCCTGCTTCACTTTTTTTCTGTTTTTTTTTTTTTTTTTTTTTTTTTTTTTTTTTGCTAGGGATTGCTTTAGCTTTTCTGGGTCTCTTATTTTTCCAAACAAATTTTATGATTGATTTTTTATTTATATTTTCTTTTTATATTTCTATTTCATTGGGATTTTGATAGGAATTGTATTGAATCTATATAAGGCTTTTGGTAGTATGGCCATTTTGACAATATTAATTCTGCCTATCCAGGAGCATGGGATATCTTTCCATCTTCTAAAGTCTTGTTCAATTTCATTCTTTAGTGTTCTGTAGGTTTCATTGCAGAAGTCTTTAACCTCTTTTTGTTAGGCTGCTTCCCAGTTATTATTAGTTTTTTTGGAGGCTACTATGAATAGGGTAGTTTTTCCTAATTTCTCTTTCAGTGGATTCATGGCTGATGTATAGGACTGCATTTGATTTATGGGTGTTACTTTGCTGAATTCATTTCTTAGTTCTATAATTTTTGTGGTGGAATGTTTTGGATCTTCTATATATTGAATCATGTCATTGGAAAATAGTGATTGTTTGAGTTCTTTTTTTTTTTTACCTATTTTTATCCCTTTAATTTCTTTCTTTTATCCAATTGCTCTGAATAGAGTTTCAAGGATGACATTGAATGGAAGTGGTGAAAAAGGACATCTTTGTCTTGTTGCAGTTTTTAAAGACAATACTTTCAATTTTTCTCCATTTAGAATGATGCTGGCCTTGGGTTTAGCATACATAGCTTTTACATGTTAAGGTATTTTCCTACTATCCCTAGATTTTCTAGTGTTTTGAACATGAAGGTGTGCTGTATTTTGCCAAATGCTTTTTCTGCATCTATTGAGTTGATCATATAATTCTTGTTTTTAAGTGTATTAAGATGATGAATTACATTTATTGATTTCCATTTGTTGAACCAATCTTGCATCCCTGGCATGAAAACTACTTGATTGTTGTGCATTATCCTTTTAATATGTTTTTGTTTGTGATTTCCAGAATTTTATTGAGAATTTTGCATCTATGCTCATCAGAAATATTGGTCTGAAGTTTTCTTTCCTTCATGTGTCTTGGGTATCAGGGTGATATTAGCCTTATAGTGATAGACCCAGCCTGATCTTCTCTTAAAATTGGGAGCCATCTTGCAAGAAAGCCATGAAAAGCTAATTTCAGCTTTACTATAAATTACTCCAAATTCTGTGATGCTTCATGAATCTTGGCCTTCCCTGGCCAGATAAAGACCCTCTCTGAGGCTTTAATTACCTTCATAAATTCTGATGCTGGGGCCAGCAAAAATGTTATGTTCATCAAAGTTTTGTTATCTGTAATCCCCTGTTGTGTAATTTCTGGGCTATAAAGCTGGGCTGCAAGAAATCTGCAATGCTGTCTTATTCCCATGGTTTTGGGTGAGAGAGGCAGCCCTGCTGGTAGAAATAATAAGCTTGCTTTAATTTGATTTTAATTGGAGTCAGTGGTCTTTCCTTGTGCATCCTGGTCTAACATTTTGGAGGCCTCAGCGAGATGACCCTGCCAGACCAGACCACAAGACTAGACTGCTAGAAATTTTAAAGCCAGCCTTCACTCCAGGGCTCTGGGCTGGAGAGTCACTCTAAGGGGTGCACACCTTGAGGTGTTTCAAGGCCTCAGAGTGAGCCTCAGTCCCCAGAGAACTGCAGTGAACTGTGGCACTAAAACTATTAGTGAGCACCTGGTGGAGGAGGCCTCCATAGATAAGTGGTGCCTTTATAACATCTGGTATTCTGTTAAGGGAGATCTCTTCCCAAGACAGAGAGGTGGCCTGGCGAGGCTCACACATACTCCTGTCCAGGAAAGTAATGAGATGTCATTCTGTCCTCTGTTCTGTTCTGTAGGGAATTCCTCTGGAAGGGTATAGAGGTGCCGATGGGCATGTATGTGCTCCTACCCCGGGATATTTAACAAGACTTTGCATTGCTCCTCTATTTTTCTATTTCTGTTTTCTTATGTTTTGTTCTGTGTTCTATATGGGGTTTTTTGTTTGTTTGTTTGTTTGGGGGCCTCTTGTTGTGTGACTTCTGTGAGAAGAATATTGGACATGAAAATGGGTAATAAAGCAAGTAAGACTGACACCCCTTTGAACTGTGTTTTAAGGAACTGCGATGAACTTTATCCCCCTTTGTTAAGCAGGTCAAGAGAAGCCCATAGTTGGGTGCCTGGAGCACATCACCTGCAGAGGGAAATGCCTGCTGGGGATCTAAGAGCTGAGTATCTCCCAGATTAACAAGTGAAACTCCTTTAAAATCCCTTGCCCTTCCAGATCAAGAGAGTCACAACCTTTGGGATGGAATCCCCTGTGTTTCTGCTTTGTTAGGAAAGCAATAAACCTCCCTTTTTCTTTTTTCTCAAAACCCTGTCCTCATTATTAAATGGGCATTATTTGGCTTCAAGGTCAGGAACCAAACTTTCAGTTACAAATTTTGACACCTCAGGGGGAACTCTAAAGGAGCCCTGGGGAACTTTTTGAGAGCTGACTACTGAAATGTTAGGAGATATATGGAGTATGCCTGGGGTGGAACCAAACCAGAGGAGCTAATCCTGTAAGTAAAAGGAGGAACTGAGGGACCCCCAGCAGCTGCTGAAGCCCTTTTTGCTTTGGGGAACTCCAGCCTTCCTGCACTATAAGGATTATGATACCTCTGTGTACTTAAAAAAAAGAAAAAGACAGAAAGAAAAAGCAGACACTAAATGCAGTAAAGTTGCCACCAAGACCCTTGATTTTACATTTCAGGTTGCCCCTCTGTGAAAACATCTGGTTCACTCATGGGGACATCTATGGTGACACTGGTGTAGGAGTCATAATCAAATGGAAGTTAGAAACTAGGGGAGATTTTTCTCTTGTCTGCTCTGTTTTAAAGGTTCCTGTCTGTCAGCCATAGTCTGGAGCTCCTTTCTGACCATCTGTCCTGTGTTTTTGTTTGTTTCTGGCCCTTTAAGACATGTGCAATAATGTGTTGATATTATAAATTGTTTCTTTGGAATGATCTTGGCTGAATGTTTGTCTAAAAGATGATGTTTTATTGTAAAAATGTGATATCTGAATGGGTTTTTGAAGCAGTTAAAAGTTGGGTTTAGGTAATTGTTTAGTTTATGAATTCAGATAATTTCAGAATTAACTTAAATACTTAGGATGGAAAACTAAAGAACTCTACTTCCAAGTTGGCAAGTAACTCCCAATTATTCAGTTTTTTTCACCAATTTTTGAATTGGGTAGCCTTGGAAAATATCTCTGTGTGTACCAGTGCATTAATTTGGACAAGGATAGTAAATCGTAGTATGGTATCTGTTCCCCTCAAGGTGTAGGGCTTGCGGAAAGAAAATGTTGGATTGGGGTTTGGTCTGGATTATTAAAATGCTGTTGAATAGCAACAGTCTTGAAAATTTTTGAAGCTTAATTTTGTATATAGATGATAGTGTGTGGTTCTCTTTAGGAACTTCAGAACAAAGAAAGTAGCTTAATGATCCTAAAGGTATTTCTTCTGATGGTAGCTTTTATATTATCAAGTAAGATCCTATTTTCAGTTTTGTGTGAGCAAGTTTTTCTAGTGTAGAAAAAAATTTTTCCTTTGACAAAACAAGATGTAATAGTGTAAAATTTTGTAAGTTGTATCTTAAACTTGTATCATAATTTTCAACATCTGAAACTGAAAATTATGACTTATGTTTAAAATGCCTTAGGCATGAGGTGTCTGCTCAGAATAGCAGTTTTCCCTGCTCCTTCCTGACCTCAGCCAATATTTACATTGAAATGGAAATGGAAGAAGCCTGAGAGCTCAGTAGGAGACTGATCTGAGTGAGGCCCAAGAAAAAAAGAGTAAAGGTGTCTTTTACCTGAACTCAAACTAGACTAAACCAAAAAGTAAATTGTATGGTATTTACTAATTACTGGCTGGATATTTTTTTCTAGGACTCTCGCTTTTTCTTAGATTGTGTATTTTTTTTGAGCTCATGATTTTGATCCTACAGACCTAGGTTAATATTTTTCTGATCAGTTCTATCTTTGATTAATTGTGGAGTTTTTGCACATTACAATGGAGATTTCACCTGCGAAAAGCCACAAGGCCTTTACTACTGTGTTATGTATGCACACTTGAATTATGTGTTGTATATCTATATGTGCATATGTCCATATATTTTATATATATATATATATATATATATATATATATATATATATATATATTATACAAATTAACAGATATAAGGAGCACTCTTAAAAAAATTTAAAAACAGATCCAAAGATATTTAATTCACATGATTTAAATGGTTCAATTTAAATTGGATAAACAGATAAAAATAAATGTCTTTAAGCTTACAAGTTTTTCTAGGTGTTCAAAAAACTAATAAAATATTAATGCTATAAAATGTCTAATATGTCTTGGTTCTAGGACTTTCCTTCAACAAGTAAAAAAATGGCTAATGCTGTTCAATACATTTGTCTAATATTTTGATAAAATAAGTAAAGTAAATTTGATATGGGATTACTCATACATGAGTACTTTTGTTAGATATCTGATTGATTTACTAAGGTCTGTATTGAAAGCAAAGTGACCACAACACTCGGAGCAACCAAAAGATCTTTATTGCAGCAGTGCAACAAAGAGAAAGGAAAGAAGGAAAGAGAGAGAGAGAGAGAGAGAGAGAGAGAGAGAGAGAGAGAGAGAGAGAGAAGAGAAGAGATGAGATGAAGAGGGAAAGAGCAAGAGAGAAAGAGCAAGAGAGAGGGGGCAAGAGAGAGAGAACAAGAGAGAGGGGGGCCTGGCAGGAGGGAGTTTTTATAGCCCAAATCTAATGGGGCCTCTGGGTCTGCAAGCTGCCTTGTTGGCCCAAGGGGGGTTGAGTGCTCAGCCTTGAGCGGGACTTGACACAAACAGGTGATAAAGGACTAGATAGAGGGGGATTTGAGTGTGTGGGCTATCTTGCAGCCAACATCTGTTCAGCCTGCCCTGCAGACAACACAGTTCAGCCTGCTCTGCACCCAACATGTATAAGTTTGTTTTTACAATCAGTCATGTGTTAAAAAGACAAAAATTTCTTAAAACATAAGTTTACCCATAACATTGTGTTTATTAAGTTTTATTTTTTTTTCTAGAGCAAGCAACCATAAAAATTAAACAACTGGTTAAATAAAAACTGTTATTTTAGAGCATTGTCGTGTCATTTCTTTAAAAGCTAAACTTGGTTAATATAAAAACATCAATGTAATTGTGATGCTATTAATATGCTCATATCTTCCAGGTATACAAATCTGTAAGGTAGAAGTTTTAAAAAGCATTATGTCAAGCTGGTGTTCTAAAGTTGTATGATAATTTTAAGCTTAAAAAACATATTGGGGATTTATTTATCGTTATCAATAAGATATGTAAAGTTTTATGTTACTTTTTACATTGGGGAACAATTTAAATGTATTTTTCAGTTAATAAGATCCTAATCTATGTAAAGGTTAATATTGTAAAGCCCAAAGTATTTTGCTACCTTTCCACAAAAGGTTAAAAAATTTCAGCCTTTCTTTAATTCATGCTTTAAATGTGATATCATATGGTGTTAACTAATGTTCATGTGACCTCAAACAATTATGTAAACTTTATAAAATAATATTTAAAAATCAAAGATCAGCTTTAGAACTAGAACACTTAAGATTTATAAATAGTCTGGCCTTACCTGAGAATAGGCTCTGTGTACCATCTTACTACATGTGAGAATGACTACAAAAGCAGTAGGCCAGATTTTAGTTTATTTAAAGTTTTGTTCAAAAGTTGTTTTTGTTTTGTTTTGTTTTGTTTTCTGTCAAGATTACTAGGATCTCAAAGAGGGGATATAATGTATAACTCAGCCAAAATTCAGGGTAGCTATTACATGAAATAAATGTTTTTACTCTTGTTAATTTTATTTTGTAGTTTTCTTATAAATGGTTTAAAGATGGATTCCCTGTTAGAGTTTGCAGAGGTACTGTTTTAAGAACAGAACCCAGGTTAATTTAAGATAATAAACCATCATCAACAAGACAGATAGGATAATACAGACCTCAATTAATAAAAAAGATAAATAATTGTAAAATTATAGACATTATATAAACTTTGTAAAATGATATTTAAAAAGCAAAGATCAGCTTTAGAACTAGAACACTTAAGATTTATAAAGAGCCTGACCTTACCTTTAAAAAGCATTATGTCAAGCTGGTGTATAGACATTAAAGCCCAGTACTCTTAATATAAGGCTGTTAAAATTTATTTAAGTTTTAAAAGTAAAGTTAAATCAAAAGGGCCAAGAAAACCAATATTTGGCTATTTCCCTCTGAGTCAGTCTGAATCCAGGGAACAGGGAACTTCTCTAAAAAGCTTTGCAACTCTGGGCCACATAACCTCCCTATCAGGGAGATTAATGAGACCACTGGAGAACAGAAAGCCAATCAGTGAATTTGCTATGAAGAGGAGGGTCATTGGAGAAAGGAGACATTCCTGATGATTCCAAGGGAAGCCACATGGTCAAGCAAGACATGGACGCATCCTAGCACAAATGGCACTAGTAGAACTGAGAAGCTGCTCTCAAGTTTCCACAGGAATGACTCCCATAAAAACTCAGCTGACTGTTAACAATAGATAGAAACAAAAGTCAGTTTGACTGCTTCATCTTAAACACTTAGCACAGACAGTTAAAACCAAAACACAGCCATTCCTGGACATTTTAAATAATAATAATAATAATAATAATAATAATAATAATAATAATAATAATTATTTAAGGTATACACCTTATGTTAGCCTCCCAAAATAAGTAAGACTGGAGGCTACAAAGAAGGATTCTCAGACAGAAATGCCTGATAGCTATAAAAAGAGATTCTCAAGAGGAGCTACCAGAGACAGAAATTTTTAGTTTAAGGCCTACAGATATTCCTAACCTACACAGGTAGGCTTGGTGTTTGCTAGTATGATTATCCAGCCCTGAGTAACAGAATTAAAGGTTTCTCTATTAGACACAGAGGTCATACTAGTAAAAGGATTTTACAAGATCAGATGATATTAAATTATTAAACTGTATCTCATGGAAAAGCACATCTGTAACACTAAAAGTTTACTATTGTGTTTACATTCCTGATAACTTTTAAAATGTTAAAGATTTACATTTCTGTATAAAGGCCTTGTCCACTCTGGCTTTTATATAGATACCTTTATAAAGACGGCATCTCCTAGTAAATATATATATACACTAACTTCTCAGCCCTCACACCTCCTGTGACGTGTTCCAGCTGCTGCAACATTTATTCAGTACTCATGGTTTTTGTTTCTCTCATAGAAGTACTCAGCCCCAGATAAGTTTACAACCTGTTCTTCCCCAACCAGACTTCAAACTGAACTGACTTCTAAAAGGAAACTCAAGTCCCTCACACCGTGCCCCCTCACGTCACCCCCTCTCAGCTCAAAAGAAGCCAAAATGAACAACGCCTCTCTTCTTACAACAATGCAGCCAAAAATAAATAGACTGTCAATATAAATAATTAATTAAGTCAGGTCAAATCAGGGAGACCAGTTTTGGCTGAGTTAGAAAAAAAAAGTTGGAGACTATTACCTGAGGGATGAAAAATTCCCTCAGTGCTCTTCCCCTAACCTATCAAAGATTTGAAAGGGACACATAAGAAAAGGGGGTAATGATAGATTCAACCTGTTCTCTCTTAAAATTGGGAGCCATCTCACCCCAAAGCCATGAAAAGCTAATTTTGGCTTTACTGTAAATTACTGAAAATTCTGAACCTGCTTGGAATGTCTGTCCGTGCCTTGAACTCACCCATGCCTGGATCTCTGACCAGATAGCAGCCCTCTCTGAAACTTTAGTGATGCCTCACAAATCTTGGCCTTCCCTGGCCAGATAACGACCCTCTCTGAGGCTCTAATGACCTTCATAAACGTTATGCTCATCAAAGTTTTGTTATCTGTAACCCCCCTTTGTGTAACTTTCTGGGCAAGAAAGCTGTGGGGCTCTCTTGTTCCTGCAATTTTGGGTGAAAGGCAGCCTGGCCAGTCAAAATAATAAGCTTTCTTTAATTTGATTTTAATTGGAGTCAGTGGTCTTTTCTTGTGCATCTTGGTCTAACAATAGAATGAGTTTGGAAGAGTTTCCTCCTTTTCAATTTCAAGGAATACTTTGAGGAGTATTGGTGTTAATTCTTTTTTGAGAGTCTTATAGAACTCAGCTGAGAATCCATTTGGTCCAGGGTTTTTCTTGGTTGGTAGGCTTTTGATTATGTTTTCTATTTCATTACTTGGAATTGATCTGTTTAAATCATGTATGTCCTCCTCATTCAGTTTGGATATGTCATGTCTCTAGAAATTTGTCAATGTCTTTGATATTTTCTATTTTGTTGGAATATAAATTTTCAAAATAGTTTCTAATTATCTTCTATATTTCAGACATTTCCATTTTGATATTTTCTACTTCATTTTGTATTTTAGTAATTTGACTTTTCTCTCTTTTTCTCTTCATTAGCATGGCCAGTGGTTATCTATTTCATTTATTTTTTCAAAGAACCAACTTTTTGTTTTGTAGATTTTTTTCAATTGTTTCTTTTGTTTTGATTTCATTTATTTCAACTCTGATTTTAATTATTTCCTGTCTTCTCATGCTTTTGATGTTGATTTGTTCTGCTTTTTCTAGAGTTTTGAGATGTAGGTTAGGTCATTTATTTGTTAACTTTTTATTCTTTTAATGAATGTGCTCAATGCAATAAAATTTTCTTTTCTTTTATTTATTTATTTTTATATGGTGCTGAGGATCAAATCCAGGGCCTCGCACGTGCTAGAAAAGTACTCTACCACTGAGCCAGAGACCAATTCCTAAACTTTTCTCTTAGTAATTCCCTCATAGTGACCCAGAGATTTTGATATGATGTATCAGTGTTCTCATTTACCCCTAAGAATTTTTTTTATTTCATCCTTGATTTTTTTCTACTATCCATTCATCATTCAATAGTGTATTATTTAGTCTCCATTTGGTCTATTTTAGAGAAGGAGCCATGTGTTGCTGAGAGGAAAGTATATTTGCTCATTGATGGATGAAATATTCTATATGTTCTCTTAAGTCTAAATTAGTGATTGTATTATTTAGTTCTATAATCTCATTATTTAGTTTTTGTTTGGAAAATCTATCCAGTAGTGAGAGAGGTGTTTTTACGTTACCCAATTGTATTATGGTCTATTTTGGTCTTGAAATTGAGAAAGCTTTATTTGATGTACATCAATGTTTCATTTTTAGAGGGCATAAATATTTATAATTGTTATGTCCTGCTTATATATACTTCTCTTAAGAAGTATGAAATGTCCTTCTTTGTCTCTTCTGATTCACTTTGGTTTGAAGTCTACTTTATCTGAGATAAGGAGGGAAATCCCTACTTGTTTACACAATCCATATGAGTGATAAGTTTTTTCCCATCTTTTCACCTTCAGCATGTGGATGTCTTTGCCCATGAGGTGAGTCTCTTGAAGACAGCATATTGTTGGTCTTGCTTCCTAATCCAATCTGCCAATTTATGTCTTTTGATTGATGAGTTTATGCCATTAATATTCAAGGTTATTGTTGGTTTGTATTCCCTGTCATTTTGATTTATTTCTGGGTTTTGATTTGTCTTGGTTTCTCATTTGGTTGAACGTCACTTTAGTATGGATCCTCCCTCCCTTTGCTGGTTTTCACTTTTTTTTAAACTTTATCCTCAATATTTTTTTTGAGAATGTTCTATAGTCTAGTGGTGAATTCTTTTAATTTTTGTTTATCATGAAAAGTTTTAATCTCATCTTCAAATCTGAAACTCAATTTGCTGGATATAAAATTCTTGGTTGGCTTCCATTTTCTTTCAGAGTTTGAAATATATTATTCCAGGATCTTCTGGCTTTCAGGTCTGGGTTGAGAAATCAGTTGAAATCCAAATTGGTTTCTCCTATTCATAATTTGATATTTTTCTCTCACAACTTTTAAAATTTTATCTTTATTCTCTGTGTTAGTCATTCTCATTATAATGTGTCTCTGTGTGGATCTGCTGCAATTTTGTGCATTTGGGGTACTGTAAGCATCTTGTATTTGACTTTTCATCCCATTCTTTAAGTTTAGAAAATTTTCTGCTATTATATCATTCATTGAAAATATTGTGCATCCCTTTGGTTTGTATCTCTTCTCCTTCATCTATTCCAATAACTCTTAAATTTGATCTTTTCATGTTATCCCATAATTCTTGGATATTCTGTTTATTGGTTTCTTATCATCTTCTCTGCACTCTACTTTGAAGATTATATATTTTGTCTTCATTGTCTGAGGTTCTGTCTTTCAAGTTGTCTAGTGTGTGATGCTTTCTATTGAATTTATAATTTTGTCTACTGATTCCTTCATTTCAAGGATTTCTGCTCTTTTTCACAATCTCTAATTCTTTATCAAAGTGATCTTTCACTATATATATATATATATATATATATATATATATATATATATATATATAAATGTGTACAGTCTGTACTCCTTCTTAAACATTTCTTTTACGATATTATCAGTGGCTTCTGTTGTTGGAGCTCCTTGATTTGTTTGGGGTGTTTTATTCCCTTGTTTCTTCATGTTGTTTGCATGTTTTCCCATCTGGCAGTACGAATCTAAGGCAGGATAAGTTCTACCCTGTAGACATATAGTGTCCCTGAAGATTTCCAGTGCTTTGTCTTACTGGGGAGACAAATATCAACAGACCCAGTGTAGATAACATATAGCCTTAAGCCTAACAGCTCCCACTAAGGTGTCTACTGCTTTCTTGCATTAAACCAAAATGATGAGTTTAATAACTATCTATAGTATAAACAGAAAATTTGTTAAAATAGTTTAGAATTTCAAATGGTGGATGAGAGAACAGATGTAGTGTAGTATGCAATATTCTTAGGGAGGAAGGGGAGAAACAAGAAGTGAAAATTCACAGGAAGAGCAGAAAAGCAGACAACAGAGATTCACTGGAGACAAGTTGGAAAGAAAATCCAAGAAAACAGACAAGAGAGAGGAAGAATAAAAACACAGAGAAAAAAGTAAAGACCTAAGACTACAACAAAAATGCAAAAACCATTCATATATCATTGTCCTCCACACACTGATGCATAAAAACACCCTGTTTTAAATATGGTAGAGATATTAGCAAATCACAAAATAAAAGAAAATAAATTTCACTGGAAAGTCAAACTGGTCTCTGTCAGTGTTCAAAAGGTTTTGTTGTTGTTATTTTGATTTTTTAATACTTATTTTTTAGTTGTATCTGGAAATACCTTTATTTTACTTATTTTTATATGTGGTACTGAGTATCAAACCTAGAGCCTCCCACAAGTTTGGTGAGAAATCTACTGCTGAGTCACAACTCCAAAAGTTTCTTAGAGATTTTGATATGCTGTATCAGTGTTCTCATTTTTGATGTTCTCATCTCTGATGTCTCTTGGGATCACCAGACCCAGATCAGCCCCCACAAATCCAGTCCCTACCCCACCAATGTGGGCTTCAGATACCTCAGGCTCAGCCACATGCAGTCCCAAGATCTCAATGATGCTCCTATTTGCAGAGAGACCACCAGAGACACACTCATACACAGGAGAAACCCCGAGATGCAGCAGCAAGACAAGGGCCACCATCACTCCCAGCAGGAAGACCCCAGGCTCCTCCAAACCTGCAGGCCTCCTCACACTGGACCTGAAGATTTTAGTAGGAGTCCACAGAATGAGGATTTCGTGATGGTAAAGCTCCTGGTACCTGAATCCCAGGCCCTGGCTGGTGTCTCAAAATGGATGAAGCCACATGCAACCAAATCTGGAGTCTCCCCACAGCAGTATTCTAGGCAGTGGTAGCTGCAATAGTGTCGGGGGTTGTTGACAGCAGACAACAGATCAGAGCAGCGGCTGCAACTGCAGTTTGGGGGGCAGCATCACCAGGTGATTTCTGGAGGTCAGCAGTGGTGTCAGTGTCACTTGCATCTGGGGCAGATGTGGTTGAGCTGCAAGGGCACTGGCACCCCAGAAGAAGACCTCCAGGGGACCTTGGAATGGAAGCAGTGTAGGCGGCAGCTGATTGGACAGGAGACCTCTGTTCATCAGTGGCATTGACCATGGAGATAGCCTTGGAGGCAGCTGAGGCCGTGCCCAGATAAGAGACCTCCAGGCCTGGCAGCATAATCTGCGGCCGCTATGAATAGGTTCTAAATTGAAATTTCCTGAAATGGACTTGCAGATTAACAACCATATCTGAAATAATTGTGTCCTAAAAGTAGTCTCCCAACTCTCATGCATATGAAATACTTAACATTCCAAACTACAGATTCTCATCCTGCAAGCCTAGGGGTCTCTGGAATTCTGCACTTGGAACAGCTCTCAGTGATGCTAAGGGTGCTGTTTGGACTGAACACCTTTAATAGGATGGAAAATAATGCTGCATCCACACTTCTTTTGCTTTTCATTTGGTAGAAATGGTTTCATTGTTTCTGAAAAGAACCCTTGTTTATTGCTTGTAATTTCTTATTTTACTATGGATTCTGTGAGTTAATGAATCTTTCTTAATGATTTCAACTTCCTGATTGCACTTAAAGGCACATAGAAAATACTCGGTGTCCTGTCCTTTCCAACAGAACTCCAAGAGCTGGAAATAATGACTGCCTTTGTGAGGGTGAGACTCAGGCCCAGGAAGTGAGGCTCAGGATCTGGCAGTTGAAGGATGTGAGGCAGGTGGTAATGCTGGTCATCCTTTATTCAGAGGGGGCAATAGCCTATAGCCAGACCCCATCCATAAGCCATTTTCCTAGACCCTTTTAATTTCAGTTCAAACAAAGAAGGCCCCTACCAACAGGGTACACAGGGCTTGTGCTCACAGGTTACACTATATGACCTTGAGTGCATGTGCTGACTCAGAGGGTTTATGGCCTTGACCACACAGTAACCATGACAGTCAATCAATGACCTTGGCTCCACAGTAAAAACATAAAACCCATCAGCCCACTCAAAGGCTAATTTTATGGTTCACCAATGATACAAATCTGAAAGTTCTGGATTTTAAGAAAATCAAAAATTATAGTACTTATGCCCCATTGAAAAACATATAAACTCTTTAGTACATACTGATATTTTGAAGAACAAAGAGATATTCATAAATCATCAGTAAAAATTGTCCACAATTTTTTTTTGCTTGTGACATCCATCAGAGCTATTTATTTTGCATGGAAATTTTTATAGCATGATGTACTTTAGTGTATAACACTCAAGGTACAGGACATTGTAACTAACATTGTTATAAATAAAAGGGAGATCAGATCAGTCATCAAGGGCTCCAGAGTGAACAGCATCTTCAAAACCTCCATGTTTATCATCCTTACTTTCTCGGTGTAATTTAATAAGGTCGTCAATCCAAAGAATGGTAATTACAGCTTCTGTTGCAAATTTCAAGCTCTTTACTTTAACCAGGGTGGGTTCAAACACCTTTTTGTTTTGTGCACTCCATAGTACAGTGTGATCCATAGTGAGGCTCCCAGACTCAAAAAATAGCAGCTGGCAGGGTGAATAGTGTTGCTATTTTAATTGTTTCTAATTTCTCAAATCTGAGATTTATTTATTTTCCTTAAAAAAAAACCTCCTTTACAAAAGAAATTCAAAAGCCATGCTATGGATGAATTCATTTGACTTAGGAATATCATTTTTAATTTAATAAACTGCTTAGGGGTGTGCATTGACAGGAAATAAAGTTTTCGAGGGGATGACCACTCTTGCAGTGTTCTTGAGCCCTGCAGAAAATTCCCAACAATCATGCAGTACCTGTGAGCAGACATGGGGACAGAGCAGCTGCAGGAGCTGCTGACCTCACCACAGTAGCCTGGGAGGTGGGCTGTGCTCAGCTCAGGTCATGGGAGAAACTGCAGGGCCTCTGCCCAGGGCTCCACTCCACATAAGTGCTTGACAGAATCCCCATCTGTGGTGAAAAAAGTCCAGCAATGGCTGTTCTTCTTGAACAGGGAACCATGAGAGCCCTGGCTAGCTGTGAGCCATGCTATTGACACCTGCAGGAGCCTCACTGGAAAGTGGGAGGGTAGCTAATGTGTCCTTGTGTTGGTCATGTTGATGACTGAAAGACACTTGCTGAGCAGAGACCAGCTGATTTGAAATCATGCAGAATTTTATTATTTCCAATCATGGTCATTTTAAAAGGTCCAGTCATAGCTTTTTTTTTAAAAAAAATAATCTCAAGACTTTCAGTTGTATTTATTCTGGGGTGTGTCAACCTGTCAAAATGAGCCTTCAATGTCACTGAAGTACCCACTGCTTTTTGCAAAGACACAATGAGAATCTGCCCCTGGATTTCTACCTGTGTGATCTGAATTCTTCCTGGAATCTTTGTCCCAGGCTGTGGTGGGATTTACTCCAGAATAAGCATCTGACAAAGTCAAGGCAGACAGGATCCCAATCCTGAAGAATTTAGAAACAGAAAAAAATGCCTGGATTAGCCATGATGTTCTGCCTCACCTCAGAATCAGAGGTTTTGGAATACCTACAGTAGCTTCCTTTGTGCAGTTTGAATCAAAATAATGCCATTACCCCTCTTCTAGGTTCAGCAAGCCATGTCCTTCATTAAACAAGGAGAAATATCTCCATGCCTGTCTGCTAGTGCTGAACAGAGGAAAGAGAGTGAGACTGCAGAGGGACTCCAGATTCCTTATAGCAAACCCTCCCAGTGACTTACAGAGCCTGTCTGCCTCTGAAATGCTCAGACGGAGGCAGCAGGAGATGCAGCTGGGGCAGCTCAGCCTCCACTTCTGCTTCCCTGGGACATTGTTATCATGTCTTCTGTCACTGTGGGAGGGGAACTGTAGCCTTGTTGACAGCAATAAGTGGTGACATCTTCAGGTTTCAGGCTGCTAATGGTGAGAGTATAATCTGTCTGAGATTCACTGTCTCTGAATCTTGAGGGGACCTCAGATTAGAAGTTTGTTGCACTTTTCATGAGAAGCTTAGGAGCCTGCCCTGGTGTGAGGATGGCCTTAGGCCTGAGCCATAGCAACTCCATTTTAAAAACTCCAGTTTGACCTGCCATTTCACCAGGCACACCGACAGAGCCCTCCAGTGTGACCTCAGACAAGTCATTTTCCCTCACCCTGTTAAGCAGAGTGAAGCCCCTGTCAGGCTGTCCTCCCCTGATAAGAGGGAAAGGTGAGAAGATCAGGTTGGAGACCACCAGACCATATGTTTCTGACCCCAGGGTAAATGATGTCACTGAAAAATCAGGTCATAGCTGATAAAGATTTAAGGGGGGGGGGGTCAAAAGCCCCAAAATTTAGTATAAAAAACAGAGCAAATGAACAGGGATTCAGCCAGCCAAAACAAGGATGCACTTGAACTGGAAAGCCTGATGAGGACCTGACATCCCATCACTTGTCATCATTCCTGAGCCTCTGCGGATCCTCACTGCTCTCAAACTCTACCGCAAGAGCCACAACTTCTCCCTATGACCCTCTCCTCAACCTGTGGTCCACTCCATGCCAGAAAAGGCCTGCCTTGGTTCCAGACCTGGTCACTGTGGACTGAGTGAGTGTGCATCTGCTGGACATAAAGCCTAAGGCTTAAGACTTTTGAACTCAGCATGCAGAGGGAATGTCTGTCATTAGCCTGCCATGATAAAGTGTGTTTGCAGTGCTTGGAATTAATCTAGAATTGATTGCTGTGGATTGATTATGTCTGTTGCAGTGCCGAGCATTAAGGATTGTCATTTTCTTGATTAAGAACCTATAGAGTGAAATTGTATTGAGTAATTTGAGTGAATAAAGCATTGAAAGAGGCAGAAGTGTGTGATACCAGTGTAAAATGGTACCAATGCTCTGACCTGCCCGACAAGTGATGATGACTGGGTCTCCTTTAGATTTAGACAAGGGAGATGGAGACTGGGTCATCATGATATCACATTGGAACCTGACATTGGAAATATAAAAATAAATATTCTTACAATCAAATACATTACAAGAGGACTTCATTAAAGAACCAGGCACTGACCACATTGTGGTGAGTCATTCCCAGTACTGTCCCTTGCCTGGGAGGAGAGCAATAGGGGCCTCAGGAGCTGAGTGGGGACCCTCATGTCCATACTCTCTCCTGACTGGGACTGATTCCTGCATAGGGTGTGGCCAGTTTTTAAAGATGTCCTCAGGGCATGGGTCTGTTTTGTGTGCAAATCAGAATTGAACAGCTGCCAGCCTGGTGCCTCTCACAGTGTAGCACAGGACCAGTGTCCCCATTTACCCTACACTGGGGTAGGGCAGATTTATCTTCAAGGAAGGTGCTTCCCTGGGAACATCAGCTCACATCAGTCCATTGACTCTGAGTAGTGATCTAGTGCATTCTTCATGGTTCAGCAAATACTTTTCTTGCATTTCTTTTGTCTCAATTTTATGTTTATGATCCTTGGAAGAAGAAGAAATTATAGAAAGTAAGGCTAAACTTTGTGCTTTGATTTCAAAAAAGCAGTGCAGTAAGAAAAAGCATTAGAATCTATGAACTAATTATGTTGGAGTGGATTTCTCTGGACATTGAGGTACCATGGCCAAGAAACTGGGCAGGATGTAAACTACTATGGTTTGCAGTCTTTCATGACTCAGTCTCCCCCCAAAAACCCACTTAAACCAATGATTTTGCCTATCATCTCCCAAGAGACTTATCTCCTGGGAGGTAAGTCTTAGTTTGAATAATTTTAGAAGAAAGAAAAAGAAATTATACCAGGATTTCCACAAATAAAAAAATGTTCTAAAAGTTGGAGCATATGTGATTAGAGCAAGTTTATCGTAAGTAGAAAGTAGAAAGGTCCTTTCTACCACATACACCACAGCAGGTTTTCACATTTGATCATGTGTTCCACAGCCCCAAGAGGGCTGCAGTGACTCTGCCCATCACAACCTCTCACACCTGTTCCACAAATAAAATAATAACAAATTTCTTCACCTTCCTTGTTATCCCCTCTTCACAGGTCCTCACAGGATTCTCCTTGATGCCTGAGAGGGAGAGAAATGGCTCCCTGGGCCTGTCCTTAGAAGAGAGATTAATCCCACCTGGATGAACTCATTTATTCCTCATTCCCTTCTTGTAGCTCTGAGAAACTAATGCAACTCCATTTTTAAAAATAAATAAATAACAGCAGCTTCTACCTCAAAGCCTGTCCGAGGAAGGGGGCTTGACCCTTGTCCTTGCCACAGAGCACTCCTAAGCACATACTCACCCTGCTGAGTTGTTTGTCTGCAAATAATAGGAGAGATCTATGTGTGCCAGGTGTCCCTGACTCAGTCAGGGTAGATGAGGACCCATAGCAACTCCCCAGCAACCTCCAATCAGCATGAGACAGGGAAAATATCTGGGATGTCAGATGACCCCCCAGTAGTTTATGGTGGTTGATAACATGTTGGGAAACCATGTAGTTTAGCATGTACACCCCTCGTGGTTTAAACCAATAAGTTCAAATGAATCCCCCTCTTGTACTAACCAATCACCCCTACCCAACTTGTTTCCAACAGTGAATGTGCTAATCAATGTTAAGAGTTGTTGTTTGACTTTCGCGCGGTGTGAAATGATTTGCTGTGTGATGCTGTGACGCATGGAGTATCCCCCCAAAACCTATAAAACCTCACTGGACAAAGGACCAGGACTCACTCCCTGGGACTGCTGTGTCAGGAGTGGTTTTGAGTCCAGGCTCGAGCTTGCAATAAAGACTCTTGTGTGATTGCATCGGATTCGGCTCCTGGAGATCTATGGGGGTCCCATGAATCTGGCATTACAGCTATTTTCTCAAACACACTCACACTGTGGGACAAAATTATACCTTAAGTGAGGACTTTGGTGACACAGAGGAGATAAGGGTAGAGCAAGACCAAGTGTCCAGTCCCTGAGCACCAAGCACAGAGAGGGCTTCCCTACAACTCAGCCCCTCCCACATGTCCCTGGTCAGACCAGAGACCCCTTCAAGCCTGCGGGGCTCCCTGTAGGTGCTGGACACTTTCAGCCACCACTTCCCTGGTGTTTCTAAGATGAGGCTCTTTCTTCCCTCATTGTGGCCTGTCGCCCTCTGCTGGTCACTCTGGGATGGTGCACCCCACAGGGCTCAGAGTCTGGCCCCAGGAGACTTCACTGGGACCCTTCACTGTCCCTCATGGAGCCGATCCTATGCATCCACCTCTGGGACCCATCTGTAGGGAACACAGAGTGGATCCTCCTCCCAATAATCCACATGTGGAGTTGAGGGAAGACTAACAGACAATCCAGAACTCAGTAGAGATGTCAGTCTCAGGGGGCTAAGGACTGTCATCCATGTGAGATGCCAAAGGTGTGGCCTTAGAGAGACTCATGAGGCTGCAGGTGTAAGGCAGGTGTGGAGGACCTCAGGGATCCTGGTCTCCATTTGTCAGTGCAGCCTCATTGCTGCCATTCCAGAAGTTACCACAGCCAACTCTGGACCACAGCAGCTGACCAGCCTGGGAAGGACCTAAAGCCACCCAGGCTGATGACCAATGGCCAGGAGATTTGTGGTCTGAGCTCCAACACCATGAATGATCTAGTTAACCTTTTAGAACAACACTGGCCAACAGAGAATTGTGCTGGGATGGAGACAAGTGTATACAGCTGTCTGCTGTGACCTCTGTTAGCAGCACCAAGCTATTGAGCAGGTGAGATCAGCAAGTGCAGCTGAAGTTTTAACTCTCTTCACAGGTTTCCCCTCTGCCCCTTCCTCACAGTCCTCCAGAGATGGCCATGAGGAGATCATAAGTCCACCTGTGTTCTCCTGTAACATCCTGGGCACTGTCTCTCACTCACCTTTAGGTTTCCCACTTCACAGACTCCAGCATTTAAATAAGCTGCTTCTGTTTGGCTAATTGGTTTCCCTGTTCCACTGAGATATCCCATTGTTCAACATAGGATGTCTTTCAATTCAAGAACATCTGGTTCTTTCTTGTTAATATGACTTACATCTCTTCAAAGACACTGCAGTTTTCCCACATAAAATTTTTCTGATTTACTTCTGTTGTTACCCTGCATTTCCCCTTCACTGTTGAAACCTCTGTAAGGAAGACATTGGAAAGGTGATGTCCTGTCACTATAATTTTTTTTTCTGCTGGGATGATTTCTAAAGATTTTATTCCTTTGAATGGCTCATGTTTCCTTGCTCCTTCGTGTGCCTTGCCATCTTCTGTTGAAATGCAGCCTTTGAATTAAACATTCACCTGCCCCAGTCTTTGAATTCTGATGTGGAACCCCTTCACTAGTTGTCAGGGCTTTCACTGAGGACTGGGGTTTGCCTGGGTGAGGGCTTCAAGCTTTTCTAGGCATCCAGGTGCCCGACTGTGTGCTTCTGCTCCCAATTTCCCCTGAATCTATGGCTGTTTATAAATGAGCTGGTTATCTTCAGGGTCCCATAGAAGCTTCTTGTGGGCCTGGTGGTGCTGTGTGCCACATGATCACTTTCCCTTCATGCAATGGTCACACGCAGTGGTGCCTGCCATTGACTTCCATAGTTCCCTTACCTGAGACCAGAGCCCTGTATCTGTCCCAGTCTGAGTTCTGAGTCATGTGATAGAGAGAGAAGTACACCAGGCAGCCCACAGATGAGGTAGAAAGTCACAACTATGTGCTGCTGTATTTCTCCTGGGCCACTGTAGGGACTAGGGAATTGGGCCCTTTGCTCTCAACCCTGTCTCTTTCCACAGGGATGGGGTCAGGAAAAGTGTACAAAGAAAGGTCCAGGGTGATTCCTGCTATAACACACATGGTCTTATATTGACCAGAATTTCACTTTTGTATTTCAATAGAATTTGCAATGTTATTAGAATTTTTATCAGGTTTTCTCTTTTAGTTTTCTTAATTTATTTCATTTTAATATTTCAATATGAAAAAAAATCCCAAAAATCCTTATTTAAATAATGTTACTCTGACTTTGTCATCAATTTAAAAAAAATTCCACTTTCACTTATGATGTGATGAAACTGATTTAAGATATAAAAATTCATTGGAGGAGACCATTCTTTTTAATTTGAAAGACTGAGTTTTCTACCTCCACTACAATCTTTCTCTTAAGTCACACTATCAAATTACATATTTTAATTTTAGTTATATTCTTCATGGGATATATTAAGTTGTAAATGGAAACCTCAAATGCAGTATATTTTTCTAAGTGATAGTAGTATAATTTATTCATTTAACACAAATCTTTTTATTTGTATCATTTTATAATAAGAAATGTGATCATGGGTAACTATAGTTAGAAGAACACAGTTTGAAACAGGTGAATGTCTAGCATAATGTCCCTGCCCTTACCCTGGAATATGGAGTCCCTCACTGTCAGTCATGGTGATCTCTGCTTTGACTATCATTATTTCTTTAAGATTTTTATTATTTTTACCATTTTTATCCATGTAGTGTGATAATAGAAGCAAATGTGACTCCATTTTGTTTTGTGACTCCATCCTGTAAATAACCAGGCCAAGTACAAGGGTCATGACTGGGGCAAGAGGTTCTTTTTCTTTTACTATAGGAACTTTTAAGAACATGAAACTACCTAATGGGGCATTGTTTCTGTAGCTTGGGTAACGGGGCTCTGTTTCTGTAACTGGGGTGATTGGACTAATTGTGATTGGCTAAGTGTCCCTCCACCTGACTGCACTCTCCCACTCCTGTAACCTGGCTTTCTTGCATTGGCTGGACCCCCAAACATCCCTTTTGTGTTTTCAGGCTTATAAGGAGTGCCCTTGCAATTATTCGGGGCTGATCAGGGGACAGCTTTATATTCTTGTCAGCCACCACCGATGTGCTTCAATAAAGGCTTGATTCAATTATAAGTGAGTAATCTGGAAGTTAATTTATGAAACCCCGGGATGATACTTTAACTATAACAGTATTATATAGGTTTTACTATGTCTAGATCTAGAGGTTTAATACTTAGTACCAAAGCCAAAATTCATTCATTATATTCAGTTTTAAAAAAAATGAACTTCCACTTTCACTTACGATGTAGTAGGCCCTAGCAGACCATCAAAATTACTGCATTGAGTATAGAATAAAATAACCATAAAATAATCACTTTCCAATCAAGTTTGTCACAACAATCAGAAGCCATGGAAGAAATGAAAGGAAGACCTGCAATTTCTGAGACAGATTAAGCCTTTTAGCTACTCTGAAGTCCACCTATTTTTTGTTCCCACTTTAACATCTTAAATTTGACTGAATCCAGGACTGTGGTGTGGCTCTGGCTGAGGGGCTACACTAAGAAGAAGACCTGACTAGGCTTTCAGGGTTGCCTTGAGCTGCAAGGTTGAGTTGGCATGGCTGAGTACTCAACAGCAGGCTGGGTTTCTCCTGTGGGCATTTGATAAGGTCAGCGGGGAGCAAAAGTGGCAGGATGCCAAGTCCTCATGGGACCTCCTCTCCTGTGATTCTGCACTGACCATCTCTGTGTATGTATGACATTGGCCTTAGGCTCCCCTATGTCTGCTCATCTTCCCAGATCAGCTTTGCCTCCTGGTCAACCCCCTTTCCATCTTGTCTACATGATCCCTCCTGAGTGACCATTTTCTCATCTGCCACACAATGTGTGTCTGTGTCTGCTGATCTCAGCACACATAGGGCCCAGGGGTGAGGGAGTTAGGGCTGGAAGTAGCCTGAACCTGCTCCTCCTGCCTCCTGATCCTAGTCCATGGCCATGATCAGACCTTTGCTTAAGAATCCAGGATGGCCTCTGTCATATCCAGGTGACACTATGACATCACAGTGAGGGGAATGAAGAGACTGGACCCCATGATTCTCAGCCTCAGGCTGACCAGGAGGCTGTGACTGGAGGTCATGTCTCCATGTCTCTCTGCACAGGTCACATTCTCTGTGCCTCTTGAGGCTGCCTGGACCTATGCTGGCCACCTCCTTGATCACCTGAGGTTTCATGCTGACACCTGCTCAACTGTCCTAGAAGCTTTCACCAGTGGCAATGTCATCAGGAGGATCATTCCTGATGCTCTTCCAGAATCAATACATTTTTTCAGTCACTTTCTTAAAATTTGTAGATAGATTCCTATTAGTTATTGATTACCAGGATTCATAACCCTAGCCTTAAAAATGGAACCCTTTCTTCATAATTAATCCCTTGTCTAATGGAATGACCATGTGTTCATCATGTCACCGTTTAATGGCAGAGTGACCATGACAAACCTCTGGGTTAAGAACTTTTGATTAGAAAACCAAAGTGAGCAGATAGAAGTTTCCAAGGTGCTCCATGGGCACAATAGAGAGGGTGGGGATGACCCTGAGATACTGAAGAGCTAATATTCTATGTCTGAGAGAAACAGAACCACACAGGCCAGTGATTCTGAGTCCTCTCCACACCAGGCAGGACAGGGAATCAACTCCACGGGGCCCAGGGCCAGCTTACCTTGATTTGTGTGGGTTTCTCTTCTGTTAACACCACTGCACCTGTGTTTATGATAATATCGTTGTCAAGTGCACTAGGTTGATTATTTTTCTGTAAATGAGTTTCTTGGTTGATGGTGTATTATGTAAGAATTGTAGCACCTCTCAGGAGCTCTCCACAAGGTTTCTGGCTGACCCAGGACTGAAAGCAAAGGCACAGATGAGAACCTTCCCAGCCTTCCAGTGTCGGCCAGGTCCACTGTGGTCAGGTGGAAGTTGGCTGTCAGTCTGGTCTCATGGTGTGGATATAATAATGAGGGTCAACAGAGTCCAGCCCTCTTGGTGAGTTGGATGCTTTAAAGTGGTCACATGAACTGGTTGAAAAGGGACTGATATTATAGGAATCCCAGGAGGGACCTTCATGACATTGATTCATGAGCCTAAATGGGGTAGTAGATGACTACCTAAAATCTATATATTTGTTCATGCTAATTATTGGTAGTTCCTGCTATGTAATGACCTTTAAATGATCATTTATTTGAAAAGTACTTATATTGAATTCTGACCCATTTTTAAATATCTGGCCATACCTGTTCCAAAAGGGAATTGTCCTTAATCCACCACTTTGTTTCATCCAAGGCCTGATAATCTGTCAAAACTGGATATCAACAGCATTGCCTTGCCAATCTCTGTTTGGATCTCAGTCATAGAGGCCAAAACCTCAGAAGGAGAGAGACCATTGTGCATTCCCAGTCCAGGTCTCCAGGTCTCTTAGTCCAAGAGAAGACAGCAGGTGCAACTCTAAGTCCACAGGCCAAAAGCCTGCCCTTCCACAAACCCCATTTCCCATTGGAACTCTGAGCCCTTTATAGGTAGAGAAGCAGAAATAGCAGTGACATTCTACATGCACTGGACCCAAAGCAAAAAAAAAGATGTGATTGCATCCACATTCCAGGGTCAGAATGTGGGAGACTTTTCCCACCTTACATTTGCTTAAATATGAGTAGGACCTGGGAGCAATTTCTGTTACTATTATTGACAGTGTCTATGGTTTGACAGATTTAACCACATATTGTTGAGGTCAAAATGAGAAAGAATCAAACTATACTTAGGGACTCACACTTAACCCTGCCAGTGCTTAGGATATTATGGCTCTTCCTGAGACTCCATCCTCACCTGGTAAAGTAGGGAAATAACACCAAGTGGATCCATCCTCTCTAATCACTCACATTTCTTCCAGGGAAGCAAAGAGCGCCTAGGAGATCATGAATATTTCAACCTGAATGAAGCTTGGTTTTCACTCACACAACCTTTTTAGGTGCAGTGGAAAGAGAAAAGTGCAAAGGATCTGACTGGGGGCCTCTGCGGAAGCCACTGTACCCAAGGGGGAGGGTGGCAGAGGGGGCTGATGAGGTTTCTGTAGGGGACTGAACCACTGTGGTAACCTGTGTGGCCTTAAAGACAGTCACACACTGCAGCCTCCCTAGGCTCCTGGCTGTGATAGGAGGGTGAAGGCTGTCCCTGACCCACTGCCACTGAACTGGGCTGGGATGCCACTGGCATTGCTGGATGCACCATAGATAAGTCATATGGGAGCCTGACCAGGCCTCTGCTGGTAACAGGAGAAGGAGCTGCCAACACTCTGACTGGCCCTGCAGGTGAGGGTGGCTCTTTCTCTTGGAGCCAAAGCCACAGAGGCTGGAGTCTGTGTCAGCACAATTTCTCCTGTGGTATGTGAGATGGAAAGAGAACAGAAAGGTTGCCTGTGCAGTCTAGTAATACCCCAGTCTCCACAGTAGAGCCAGGACCCTGCAGCACCCTTTGCTTGAATAACTGGGCTTGGTAAACAGAGGTGCCAAGACATAGGACCCAACCACAGTGAAAGAGGTTTCACAGACATGCAGAAGAATCCCATGATCTCTCACCTGGAAGCCAGAGTAACAGGACACAGAGGAGCTGAATGGGGGCTGCCATGGCTCCCTCTGGGTCCCACCTAAAGAAGAGCTTCTCAGAGCCCTGCTCACCATGTCCAAGCAACATGAGGTCATCCACGTTTCTGAGCTTTACTAAATGAGCAACTATATGTACATCTATTGAAAGGAAAGGGGAATGTATCTGCAACAATGTTTTTCTAGTTTGAAGTGACAGATGGTACAGATGACAATGTCATGCAGTCACCTGGGTTCAACTCTGCTGGTGTGGGAGAGGCTTCAAGTGCCAGCTGTGACTGCAAAGCTCAGAAACAGAGTACGGTATAGCCAAGTGTCTCTGTTCAGACAGATACAGGGACCAGCTACAGGGCCCAGTCACAGAGCTGACACTACCATCCACAGACCTCTGGCTGAACTTGTAGTCTTCTGGAATCCACAGCAACTCAAGCCTCAGACATGCAGAACCATCTGCAGCAGGCTTGTGCTGTGACCCAGGTGCCCTGCTGTGTGGCCATAGGGCCCAGCACATTTCTAGGGGAAGAAGTATTTGTACTAGATGAGGACAGTGTGTGTGCCTCTGACAAGTTCCCAATAAAGAATCACAGCAGAGACCTGCAGAGCACTAGAGAAGAGCAGGCCATCCCCAGGAAATAAAACAGAACGAAAGGAAGGAAGGAAGGAAGGAAGGAAGGAAGGAAGGAAGGAAGGAAGGAAGGAAGGAAGGAAGGAAAAAGGAGGGAGGAAGAAAGACTATTGACTGTTCTAAAAGCAGCTCTGAGGCACCCCTGAGCCCTGTCACCATGCCCTGGGCACTGAGTGACTGAGTGACTGAGCTGCTCACCACACGGGGAGGGTGAGACTCAGCACAGGGCAGCACCAGCTGGGCACAGCACTGCTTACATTAAGATGGAAGTGGTACATTGAGATTGGACTTGAGGAGATGCAGAGGCTCCACTTAACACACACACAGTGTCCCAGGGACCCAGGAGCCTTCCCTTTCTTTATGGCATCACTTGACCCGTGTGACCTCATTGATTTTACACATATGTTAATGTCATAGGGAAAGAAGCTAGACTGTCCTCAAATGGTATAAAGAAAGTGCACTGCCTTCAAAGTGCAGCCATGGTAACGGAGACGACTGACATATTACTTGAAGTTAGCAGATGTCTGAGCAGAGCACGTGGTCATAACCTTAATGTGGACAGAGGAGTGATCTGAGTCCAAGATGTGAGCATAGTTTTCTGGGTCTGTGCAAGGCTGGTGAGCATGGCCCCTGTTAAGAGCAGCCACACTCTTGAGCTCCAGAGGCTGCAGCTTGTGCTGACCCCACCTGCCTGCAGAAGCCAGGAAACTCCAGTTTCAAAACTATTGCAGTGATGGTCTCCTGCTCCTTACTAGACGGCTCAGAGAAGTTCACCTGGGAGTGTATCAGGACCCAGGAAACTTGATGGACACATGTCAAAAGCAGACAATAATTTGCCATCAGAGAAGATAAGGTAAGATTGGGATCCATCAGAGGATGAGTAGGTAGAACTGTTGTGGGTTCTACCCAGGCAAAGGCACCACAGAGAGGAGGTGCTGGCACCTGCTATGGGATGCCTGGGGAGGAGGAGGGTTCAAGGATAAACTAGCACAGTGAACTGATATTGCTGTTGCTATTGGTACCAGGGATTGGTCCCAGGGGCACTTAACCACTGGTCCACACCCCAGCACCTTTTCTGTTTTCTTTGCTGCATGTGGGAATCACAACAGTTATGTGCACATTATTGTCTGTGCTATAATTTGGGTGTGAGTGTCCCCAAGGAGCTCCTGGCCTAGTGCAGGAATCCACAGGCTCCACCTTCACTCAGAGGAGCTGTGGCTTCTGGGGATCAGGGGCCCTTCTCATGCACAGATCCTAGGATTTGAAAGCTGTGACTTAGACTGTGATTCCATGGATTTCAAAAAAACTGCTGCTTGAAATGGCGATAGTGTCTTGTAATTTGTGGTAGAAATCCAAAGTGACACAGAAAGCCAACTCCTCCCACAAAGTACCAAAGTCACTCACTAAACTTGGAGGAAATGGCCATATCTCACCTGTTGGGGCTGAGTAGGAAAGAGAGTGAGGGTGCAAAAACCTTCCCTGGCCCTTCCTACCAAAGTTTAACTAGAGACCTTCAGAGCCTGGTGCCCCTGGGCAGTACCCTCAGCAGGAGGAGGCAGCATGAAAAGCAGCTGGGACAGCCCAGCCTCACACTTCTGCTCCCTGGGAGGTTTTTGTCATGGCCTGTATCACTGTGGGAGGGTAACTGTAATACAGTATACAGAAATAAGTGGCAACATCTTCAGGCTCCAGGCTGCTGATAGTGAGAGTGTAATCTGTCTGAGATGCCCTGCCACTGAACCTTGAGAGGACCCCAGATTCCAAACTAGATGCCTTATATATCAGGCATTTAGGAGCTTGCCCTGGCTTCTGTTGATACCAAGCTAACCAACTGTTAATCCTCTGACTGGCCCTGCAGGTGATGGTGACTCTGTCTCCTGGAGATGCAGACAGGGAGGATGGAGACTGGGTCATCTTGATGTCATATTTGGCACCTGACATTGGAAACAAACCCAAATATCCCTATAATTATTCATGTTTCAGGAGGACTTCCCTGCAGATCCAGGCAGCACTGACCACACTGTACTAAGCACATCCCCAGGGTAGCCTCTTAAGAAGTCCTCAGGGATGTGGGCTGTGCTTTGGGCACATGCAAATCAGCAGGGCTGGGCACAGCTGCAGGGATGGCTCTTGTCAGTTACTCATCACTGGCGGAGCATCCCCAGTGATCTCAGGTTAGATGAGCACAGCAGAAATGGGTATGCAGAGAGCTTGTTTCTCCCTGGGGTCATTTTGTAACAAAAGATACTTTAGAGACTATTTTTACAATGAGAAATGCACAGAGAGGATTCTATAAATGAAGCCTTTCATGGTGGTTTTTAATTAGTGATGGAGAATTTACTTTTTTGTAGAGAACACACAGTACAGTCTTGGCATAGGGCTGGTGGGGCTTTAACTTACTCTAAAACGACCATGAGAGAAAAGATCTCTGTGTTGTCCATGCATATTTGTGACTTTAAAGTGGTTTCTTCTCTTTAAATAAGAAATATAATTTTTCATAAACATGTTCAGACTATCAAAAGCTATTTCAAATAGCTGTCAGTCATTGTGATTATCAGTGGAAGGTTTAGCAGATGCACAAAAAATGACCTTGGTATATGACTCGTAGGCCCTGTGACCTGTAGCTGCATGTCTCTTTGGAGCTCAGGGGCTTAATGGCTGCATCTCATCCTTGACTTGGGCTCTCCCCTATTCTGCCCCTTTCTGCCATTTGTCACTGTTCTGCAGAGATCAACATCACAAAGGGCTGGTTATTGAGGCCAGATCTGGTGACTAAGTGACAGCCACTGCTACCCAGTGCATTTCCCTGATAAGCACCATGGATGCCCCCTTCTGCTCTTCCCTGCAGCAGTGAGTGGGCAGTTCATCCTCACCCAGGCTCCACCTCCCTGTGGGCTTCTCCAGTAGAGTCTCAGCCTTCTGTTCAGCCAGCACAGATGGTCATGGAGGAAAAATTGGACCCATGTGAACATGGGCACTGATTCAAATAGCTCCTGTGTCACCTCTGTGCCTTTGCTTTAAACATCCAGCCATCTGTGCCTTCAGCATCCACACCTTGGCATCTGGGGACCAGGGTTCTCACTGCTGAATACAGGCTGAGAGGTCTGGCTGCAGTACCACAGGCTGAGCACACACCCTTCTAGGTGCCTGAACCACAGGGAACCTTGCTAGAAAGCAGCCCAGGCATAGCCAATTGCAGAGAATCCTACACAAGTTTGGAAGTCTTTCAACTATTTTCTGGCTTTATCAGCAGTCCCTGCTGGGGTTCTCTGCTGCCCCTCACCCCTTACACACACTCTGTACCTTCCCATGTGCTGCTCCCCCAGGCACAACTGCACTCATTCTGCTCTCTGAGGCTGGGGAAAAAGTTCCACTGCACAGGAGGCAGACACAGAGTAGTCCCAGTGGGCGATGAAGGAGAGAAATACTCCCCAGTCTCTCAGCTCAATTGAGGTCACCAGGGGCATTTTCTCTATTTCCACATGGGCTTGAGCTGCCACCATCCTCAGCAGTGTGGCTTGTGAAGGAGTGACTGCATGGACTTCCTGTCCTGGGACACAACCTAGGAGAGAAACAGATCCTATTCCTGTAGCACATCCCTGGTCCAAGATCTCACCACTCCTCCTCTATTGATAAACAGGAATATTAAGAAAATTCCAGAAACATTTATTTTCCTTTACCAATTGTCTCCACCCTGGAACCTGGAGCTCCTCTACATCACACATGATATCCCCCTTCAGTGTGCCCTGGATCACCAGCTTCACACTTGATGGTTTGACAACATCTCAGGCAACCTGTGCATTGACTTTTTATCAGACACAATGAACTTGGAGGGGGAGCAGAAGCATGGCTGTGATGGAACCCTGCAGTGAGGGTGTGGCAGGAGCTTGGTTCCTGGCTAAAGTTCTGACTGCAGCAAGGAATGTTCAGCACATTAGAGATGGGGCACATCACTGCCACTAAGTAACAGACTGACAATGTGGAGACAGAGGAGGACATGGAGGTGTCCAGCTCTCTTCAAATCTCAGAACAGCAGTACTTTCCCCTGACACTGGAGATCAAATTGAAGATGAAGACAGTTGTCCAGGAATGCTCTAGAGACAGATCAGAAGCCACCTTTGTTAAAGGGGGAAGGAGAGAATGAAACTCTCTGTTGTGTGGATTTACACCTTGTTATTTGATAACTTTTAAATGTATGTCCTTGTAGGTTGTCTTTGCTTTTTATCCAATTGGATATTAGACTAATCAACTAATGCTTGGCTTTTGATTTGAGCTACAATTGTTTTGTCTTTTTTGGTGATTATGTGTTTTTCTCTTTTTCTGACTTTTAATGCTTAGTTTTCTTGTTGAACAGACATAGAACCCTATCATTAAAGCAATATGTATTTCCCATGAAAACACTGTAGGCAAATACAAGTGCACCCTTTTACCCTTTCCTAACTCTTGTAAACTGATGGGTATACAAACTCATATGTGAAAATGTTGTTTGTTGAAATAAATTTTCTGAGTTTGTGATCAGTAATTGCATGGTGAATATATGTTGCAAACATTACTTAACACCGTATAAAGCTGAGAAGTCAGCAAAATATCTTCATACTCGCTCCGTGTCTCATTGCTAAGAGAACAAGATGCCCTCTCCTTCCTCCTCCTCCCTTCTCACTGTCTCCTTGGAGTGCTGGACAGTGCTTGGTCTATGGATTTGCATAGAGAAATTCTTTCAGATCACCATTATCCCACATGCCTCTAACTTGCTCAAAGATGGGATGGAGTTGCAAAGTTCATTTATAATGCACTACTGGGGTCAAAGCCAGGGAGGACAATCCAGACCTACTCTGTCATGGCATGTCCTGATATAAAATGCAATCCAATGAAAACAGAAAGAAGCAGGGCAGCTACACCAGCCAGGGAGCATCCCAGCCACCTGATTGCCTACTAGGGTTGTGGAGGTGACTGCTCTTGCTCTAACACCTTGACCATGGGAATTAAATGATCAGTGCTGGAAAAAGAGATTCACAAGATGCTGTAAATGGCCATATTTGTGGTTATTCTCTGGGGTGGACATTCGCTGCATACACCTGATAGACACTGGAAATGCAGCCATAATAATTAGCTTTAATTTAGCTTCAAATAGTCAGCTACAAATGTTAATTTATTCTCCAAAATATTACTTCCAAAAATCATATGAATGCAATTTCAGAGGAAAACAAAAAACAAACAAATAAAAAGAACCTAACAGCATATCTGGGTTATCAGCTGAGCCACTCAACAGATAATTTCTGAATCTTGGCTTTAGGTGGGATAGTCATCACTGACAGAAGCCTGAGTGTTCTTTGTTCTGTAAAAACAGACCAGGTTTTTCTCTGTGCTTCTCTGCCTCATGGTGGTGAGGAATGGAGGCAGCAGGATCAGGGACCTAGGAGGAAGGGCAGCTGTAGGTTGTAGCACTAAGGCCACTGCCTGGGTGACCTCATGGGGCAGGGCCACTCACTGCAGGGCCACCACCTCCCTTTGGACTGCAAGGTCAGAGACACATGTTCATTCTACTGTATTTCGTGGTTCTTAGTAACAGGCCACATGGCTCTACTCTGCATCTCCCTGGAATCTCCATTCAGTTTTCTGGAACAACTCATTTTTTATCATGTTGCTTAGAGAGGGCAGCCGGGACAGCCACACTGTTTCAGTCCATGTGTCTGCCCACCTGGGTTGCCCTTGTCTCCTGTCCTGTCACAGTAGCAGCCCCAGGTCACTGGGCCTTGTCAGTCTCATGAGCGCTGAGGGGGACTCTGCAGGGCTGAGCCCATGCTCTTCCTTCTCTGTGTCATCCCCACATTCTCTAACACCCCATTTATTAGAGGCTCAGTGATGACTTCTTAGGGGCTTTAAGTTACTTTCTTTCTCCTGTTTCATAATTTGTGAGTTCTAGTTTCCTACATTTTCATACAGATTTTCTCAAACCATTTTAAAACCTAATGGATGGGACCCATTAGGATTTTACTTGGACTTGCCAAGATCCACCTCTTAAAAAAAAATCATCTCAAATGCATCCCCTTAGAAGGGGAGCTCCATCCCTCGTAAAGGAGGGGTACCCACATCCCCTTAGAGGAGGGGCACCCCTGAGAGCAGGGTGCCATCTCTAAAGGAAGTGCATCCCATCCCCTAGAAGAGGGGATTCCCTGGAGAGAGAGACCTCATTCCTAGGAGAGAGGCACACCAGTGCATAAAACAGGGGCATCCCTACTGGTGGACCACATCTTTCATGAAGGAGCGGCACCCCTGGAAGGGGGGGGATACCATCCCTAGTGGAGGGGCACCCCATCCCCTAGAGAAGGAGCACCCCTGAAGAGGGGAACCCATCCCTAGAGGAGGGGCACACCCATCCCTAGAGGAGGGACACACCAGTGCATAAAACAGGGGCACCCTACTTGTGGATCACAACCTTCTCAAAGGAGGGGCATCCCTGGAAGGGGGATACCATCCCTAGTGGAGAGGCACCTCATCCCCTAGAGAAGGGGCACCGCTGAAGAGGGAAACCCATCCCAAGAGGAGGGGTAATCCACCCCCTAGAGTGGAAACACATCCCTTGAGGAAGAGGGATGCGCGTGCCCCCATCTGTAGAAGAGGGGCACCCTGTAAGAGCGGGACCCAATACCTCAAGGAGGATTGGCACCCCATGAGAGGTTGACCCCATCCCTCAAGGAGGATGGGTGCAGGCCCCCATAGCGTACAGGTGGGTCACCCTGAGAGGGGGACTACATCCCTAGAAGAGGGCTGTCCCAATACACTAGAGGAGAAGAACACCCCTAGAGGTGGACCGCATCCCTAAGGAGGTTAAATACATTCCCTAGAGGACAGGCACCCCTGCCTACATGAGAGACACCTCATTCCTTAGAAAAGAGGCACCAATTAAGAGGGGGACCCTAACCCTAAAGAAGGGGCAAAAAAATCCCCTAGAAGGGGGTAACCCCTGAGAGGGGGAGCCCCATCCCTTGCAGAGGAGGGGTAACCTATCCCATCCCCTTAGAGGAGGGGCAACCATCGAGAGGGCAACTCAGTCCCTGAGGAGGTGTACCCTCCAGGGAGGGACCCAGTCCACGGAGGAGGGGCATCCCATCCCCTAAAGGAAGGGCAACCCCTGAGATGTGTAGCCCCATCCCCTATAGGAGGGACACCCCTTGAGAGGGGAAGCCAGTCCCTAGAGGAGGGGCACCCCATTTATTAGAGCAGGGGTACCCCTCGATATTGGAACCCAGTCCTGAGAGGAGGGGTACCTCTCCAGAGGGGGACCCAGTCCATAGAGGAGGGACACCCCATTCCATAGGGAGAGGCACCAATCAAGGAGGGCACCCTGTCCTTAGAGGAGGGGAAACAAATCCCCTAAAAGATGGGTAATCCCCGAGAGGGTGAGTCCCATTCCTCATGGAGGATGTTCCCCTGGAGGAGGGGCAACCTCCCAGAGGAGGAGCCACATCCCCTAGAGGATGGACACCCCAGGAAGGGGGGTCACCATCCCCTCCATACTTAGTGGAGGGGCACCCTTCCCCTATAGGAGGGGCACCCTTCCCCTATAAGAGGGGCACCCTTTGAGAGGGTACCCAGTCTCTAGAAGAGGGACACCCTATCCCCTAGAGAGGCACACCCCCCCAAAAGGGGGACCTCATCCCTCAAGGAGAATGGGGGCCCCCATCACTAGAGGAGTGCCCTTCCCCTGAGATGTTGACCCTATTGCTCAAGGAGGAATCCTGCAGGCACCCATCCCCTAGAGGTGGATTACCCCAAGAGGGGGCCCACAGTCATGAGGAGGGCTGCCCCGATGCCCTACAGGAGGTGAACACCCCGAGAGGGGGACCCCATCCCTAGAGGAGGAGGGACACTCACATCCCCTTGATAAGGGGCAACTCGTGAAAGGGGAACCCCCATCCCTAGTGGAGGGAGACCCATTTCCCTAGAAGAGTGGCAGCCATCAAGAGGGTTAACTTGACTCTAGAGGAGGGGCAATCCCGAGGGAGAGCCCCATCCCCTAAAGAGAGGAAAACCAAGTCCCCAGAGGAGGGCCACCTCATTTATTAGAGCAGGGGCACCCCTCTGTATTGGGACCCAGTAACTAGAGGAGGGGTACCCTTCAGAGAGGGACCCAGTCCCTAGAGGAGGGGCAGCCCTTCCCCTTTAGGAGGGCACCCACCGAGAGGGGTCTCTCATCCTTAGAGAAGAAGGGGCTCCCGCATTTCCTAGATGAGGAATACCTCTAGAGAGAGGGGGAACCATGTCTAAAGGAGAGGCACCCCATCCTCTTGAGGAGGGGATAGCCTCTAATGGGAGACATCATTCCTAAGGAAGAGGCACCCTACCCCCTAACAGAGGGGCAACACTGAGTGGTAGACCCCATCCTTTGTGGATGAGGGGCACCCAAATCCCCTAGAGTAGGGGCACCCCTGGAATGGGGACACCATCCCCTGTAGGAGGGAATTCTCTCAAGAAGGAGACCTCATTCCCAGGGTAGGGGTACCCCATCCCCTAAAAGAAGGGCACTTCTGAATGCTGGACCCAATCCTTTGGGAAGGAAGGACTCCCCCATCCCCTAGAGGAGGGGCATCTCTGGAAGTGGGTCACCATGCCTAGTGGAGGGGCACTCCATCCCCTAGAGAGGCACCCCCCAATAGGGGGAACACATCCCTCAAGGAGGAGGGGTGCATGTGCCTCCATCTCTAGAAGAGAGGCACCCCGTGAAAGGGAAACCCCATCCTTTGAGGAGGATGGGTGCACCCATCCATAGAGGAGGGCACCCCAGGAGATTTTGACCCCATTCCTCATGGAGGATGGGTGCAAGTCCCCATCACCTACAGGTGGGTCACCCCGAGAGGGGGACCACATCCATAGAAGAGGGCTGTCCTTATCACTTAGAGGAGGAACACACCCCAAGAGGTGGACCCTATCCTTAGAAGAGGTTAGGTCTAGAGGAGGGACACTCCTCAAGAGGGGGACTCTGTCCCTAGAGGAGGGGCAGCCAATCTAGCAGAAGAAGAGTAACTGCCAAGAGGGGTAGCACAATCCCTCCCTGACGAGGGGCACCTGGCCCCATGGCCCTGGAGGAGGTGCAAACCACGAGAGGCAGAGCCCAGTCCCTGGTGGAGAAGGGGCACCCAGCCTCATCCCCCTGGAGGAGAGGCAAGCCCCAAGAAGGGGAGCTCTATCCCTCATGGACTAGGGGCTCACCCATACCCCTGTAGGAGGGCTAACCCCTGAGAGGGGGATCCCCATCCATCACAAGGAGATGCACCTCTCTGTACACTGGGTGCTTCTGCTCCCCACACTGATTCTGCACAGCTGGCAGCAAGAAGTAAGCTCACCACACATCCATCTCATGATGCAGACACTCAAACCAAGAGAGAAGCTCAGAAACCAGCTGTCACCTCTAGGAACCAAGGAAAGGCTAGAGCAGAAATGTCCATGGGGTCATTCAGTGATTTCAGGTGGAGTTGAGGCCAAAACCTGTTGTCCAGGGCTAATCTCACTTCCATCCTCGTTCTCCACTCCAGAATCCAGAAAAACAGCAGGAAAAAAGGTGCCCAACATACATTTATAAATACTCTGAATTTATTTCAGTAGTTGTTGGGGCTTTTTGATTCCTCATCTGAGGTCTATGTGAAGTGAAAAATATCTTCCTCTCTGCCAATGCTGTCTATTGAAGTGGTTTGAAACTGAGCTTCTAAGCTGTGACTTTGCCTTATAGCAAATTGCAAAACTTATTCCTTTTATTCTGTATGCATGAGCATACTTAAACATAAGAATTTTACCATGAAGCCTTCAAGTTATAGGTTACACTACAAAGATGCTCCATGAGGTCAAGTGGATTCATGGTGCCCAGTCTTACAAAACCCAGTGTGCTACAGCTTTTGCCCACCCTAACATGACAATAATAATAAACAAAACTTCCCCTAATGGCAACCTCAGCAGTAAGAGTAGAGTCTATAGCAGCATCCAGAATCCACCAGCAACATTGTCCAGTGTCCCCTGCACTCTCCAGCTCATGAACATTGTCTGGACATGGGGCAGGCACATTTCATGCAGGACCTCAGAGCTGCCTGCCCAGCTGGGGAATATGAAGTTGACCTTGAAGCCCTGGAGCTCATTTCTGCCTCTGCCTCCCAGACTCTCACATTTCACCCTCTCTTTGAGGTCTCTCAGGAGCCTTCATCTTTCTGAGGACCTTCTGTGGAGCTGAGTCAAGCTGCAGAGTTGCCTCAGTGTCTCAGGGTACTGAGCTATGAAGAGCCGACCCTCCACTCGTCCTTTGTTTGCATTCTACCTGTAAGGAAGCATGGCCACACAGAAAATGGATGTGCCAGGACCTGGGCTTTGTCCATCCAGTGGGATTCCAAGGGCTCTTTCCCCATGGGATACACACTCCTAAAGCCCACAGCAGACAGCGCCACACGCAGGTGGCTCTATGCACAGCAGCAGCTTGCTGTCTGCTGCTGAGATGGTCTTTAACTAACATCTTACCCCTCCTCTCTCAACCTGCCTGCCTACTCCAGTTGGTGACAGAAAAAAATGAAAATTCACAGATGGAAGTATCTTTCAAATACCAAATTGTTTCAGTACAAACCTTTCCACATTAATATATTTTTAAGCATATTATAGATCCCATATTCTGTAAAATTCTGACTTTTTGCACATTGAAGTGTTTTTGCATTCATTTTAAGTTTTCAGTGTTGCATTAAAATACAATTTGTGCAAGTAAGAACACTTGGGATATCCTTAAACTTGGCCCCCAAGGCAAATGCCTCCCTAGTCTGCAGCATGTGCTAGGATGCAAAGAACACAAGTGAATTCTAAAAAATAGAGACCCTGCCTTCATGAAGAGGTCTGAGAACAGCACTCTCCACACAGAAGGTGCTGGGCTTCCAGCTCCCCTAGAGGAGAGAAGGGTGGTCCAACCCAGACTCCTAAGGAGAGAGCTGACAAGTAGAGAGAACTGGCAGGTCACTGAGGAGCCCCAAGCAGAAGGCTACAGGGACAGGGGACCTGCTAAGAAACACTACTAGGCAGTAGCAGGAGTCAGGGCTAATCACTACAGCCACCTGCAGAGTTCACCAAAATCCCAATTCTGAGTCTGAGGTCAGGGGTGAGGCCCGCTTAGCATGTGGGAGACACTGGCTTGAAACAACTGCACAAAAAAGGAGGAAGTGGAGCACCATGCCCTCCCTCACCAGAGCAGTACCTCTCTCTGTGGGCAGAGGTCCAGACTACAGGGGTTTAAACAGCTACCCTTGGGTCTTCACACCCATAGTCCTAGTATGGGGACCACAGATGTTGGCTGAGGACAAGGGCAATAAGCTTCTAAGCTCAGTGAAAAAGCTTTAAAGAGTCACATAGGGTAGAAGGTGACATGTTTGTTCTGTATTTATTTCTACTTTGATAAGGTCTTCTATGTTGTGCAGGCTGGCCTCTAAATTGCAATCCTCCTGCCTCAGCACACAGAGGTACTCGGGTCACAGGCTCGCATTACCAAGCTCAGCTGCTTGGTTGTTTTAAGATGACACTGGCTACTTCATGAAGAAACATAATAAAGAAAACCCATTGACTATCAATCAATTACCAGTACATATGCTTGACATGAAACTGTATCTAAACAACAAAAATTAGTGTTTACTAAGAACATAGTGTGTGCCCAGGTACTAGCTACATAATTCAACTATGCAATTTTAATTTCCCCTCAAGTAACTTTAAAATTTCTTTTTGGTTGTAAGTGGATAAAATTCCTTTATTCAATTTAATTTATGTGGTGCTGAGAATCAAACCCAGTACCTCACATATGCCAGGCAATCACTCTACCACTGAGCCACAAGCCCAGCTCCTCTTCAAGCAACTTTTTTAAGAAAGATGTTAGTATTGACATATTTCAGATGTGAAACTGAAGTGTGCAGAAAGTGAAGTGACTTACCCAATGTCATACACAATCCTTAAGGTGCAGAGTCAAGATTCCAGTCCTCTCTGAGTGGGGGTTGCATCAACAATGCTATGCCTCCTACAGCTTGGAAGAAACCTGGGGGACAGAGGAGGACACTGGCCACCCCATGGGAAGGCTAGGAGTCCATTTTCCATGAAGACCTTATCATGTGGCATCAGCATGCATCCACAGGGATTAGACATAGCACCAAGGGGCTGTGAGCCTGCAGTGTAAGGTGGGAATCCATAGGTGAATTCTCCAGGATGACTGGGAGGTCAGCCTGGGAGGCCACTTTGGGGCTTGGCCCTACATTCCCAGTCTGCACACCAGCCTTGCTCAGGGTGGGGTGAGGGACGGGCTGGTCCTGTGGAAGGAAGACACAGAGTCAGTGTGTGGAGGCGACAGGGCCTGAGGCTAGGAGGCCATGGATCTCTTCCAGGGAGCCTGAGGCCTCTGCTGAGGGCATGAGTGCCTGTGGGTCCAGGAGAGAAGCAGGCCTTGTGTTCCTGAGGACTTAGTGCCTGGAACAGCAGACACACAGGGAAGATGAGAGAAGACATTATCATTCCTGTGCCAACTGCTGGGTTAACCATTTAACCTCTCCTTAGGTGGAATCAGCTTATCATTGAAGAACTGAAGTCTTCAAACAATATCCACTTTTAAACATCCACAGGGAACCAGTCATTATGGATAGTGATAAGCAATAGGTCATATGTAGACAAGATTCTAAGCAGTTGGTGCAAAGACCCTGGCCTTGATAGCAAATATGAATTATGAAAAAAAAAAACTGCTAATGAAGGACTTTGGAGATGTAATCAAATAAGGTAATGAGAGAGAGAGAGAGAGAGAGAGAGAGAGAGAGCGAGCGCCAGCCACACTGCACCTGATCACCTTGTGGAAGCCCTTCTCATCTGCATTTGGAGGCAGAGAAAGGCAATCTCATGCCATGGAAGATTGGAATTGGGGAGATCATCTAGTGCTGGTCTTGGAGGCAGCAAATGCCACAAAGAAAGTTATTATGGAAGATTCCAGGAGCTCTGTGCTGATGGCCCAGGGAAATTCGAACCTCACCCTACAACTGTGAAAAGATGACTCAGCCACAGACACTTGAGCTGCAAGAAGACCCTAAATTTTCAGCAAGGAGAGCTCCCCACTGACTGCTCCATTTTGGTCTTGTCAGGCTGAGCTGAGGACCCAGCCTGGACTCCTGAGGGACAGGCCTGGGAAAGAACACACTGCTCAACATGTGGGAATTTGTTGCTCAACCATAGAAAACCAGGAGATGCATCCAGCTGCCACATGTCAACAGGAGGATCAGAAAACTCATCACAATAAGCTACCGTCCCACATGGCTCATGGCAGAGAAGACCCTCATCTCTTTGCTCACTCTGCTGTGCAGTCAGGTTTTGCCATTTCTGCTCAGAGTTCCTCCTGACCTGTCCATACCCACACCATCCAGGCTGAACTCAGGAAAATAAATAATGAAAAGTCGGCATTTGATATTAAATGGATGGAAGTGGAGAACATCATGCTGTGTGAATAGGCCAGACTAGAAAGTCAAGGGGCAAGTTTTATTTCTCCTAAGAAGAAACTAGAGTGAAAGAAGGGCAAAGGTGGGAGAATCAGATGTTATAAGGAGAAAAGAAAGTACAGTGGAGAGGGTGAGGAAACGTGGAATGATTTGGACCACATTACACCATGTGCACGGATACAGGTGTTAATAACCACAGTGGATTCCAGCTGCATGGATACCTATCATACACCAATGAAAAAGAGGTGGGTAAATAAACAAGAGGAAGACAAGGGTAGAAGAGGAAGGGGAGTGGGAGAGGGAGAAAGGGGAAAATTCGTGGTCCTGGGGACAAAACTGGAGAAAACTAAATTCCATGTTGGTAAGATTATGTCCAAGTGAACCCAGCTGTTATATAGAATTATAACGCACCAATGGAAGCATTTAGAAAGTAAGTAGGACTCTGACTGAAGTAAAATGTTGGCAAAGGGAAATTTAGTTCCCTAAAAATAGTTCAAAAACAGATTCAGTAAAAATATACAAATAAATTCTTATAATAAGATTTAAACAGCACTTCAGATGGCTAAGGGCCACATCATGGGACTCTCACAGTACATGGTGTGAGGAAGTTCTTAGGGCAAGGAGAGGAAAAGTGAGTATATCTGCACAAGTCACTTTCAGGAATGTGTCCCTATACACTTGACCTTCCTAAATTCTGAGCTTCTCCTCTTCCTGCCCAGTGAGTTCAACCTCATTTTCTTCATTCCATTTATTTTGGCTCATACAGAAAAAACTCATGAAGAATGGTATCTGAAAAATCTGCTAATAGGCCTGCTTCCCAATGTTTGGATGGAAGCTCACACTCAGGAAAGGAGGACAGCCACCAAGGTTTATTGGTAGTAAGAGAATCCATGACAGGGTCCTCGCCTGCCCCTGGCCCACACATGAAGGTTCCACTCTGTAGAGACAGTGTGCCTGACAGCCTGGGCTGTGGGGAAAAGCAGCACAGCCTCAATGGCCTTCACAACATGGGTCAACTCTCGCTCAGGTTTGGAGGAGAAAATCGGAAACTAGTGTCCTGTGCAGGAGACCCAGCACACTATCCCCAGTGACCCACTTGGATCAAGACCCAAGAGGAAGTCAATGCATATGGCATCTCCCTGAGACACTGAGAGGCTAGATACAGCCCAGATCTAACACATAGAATCTATTTATAATTCTGCAATATGAAGGCTGCTGTCCCTGACACGGAACAGCAGAGGGAGGAAGAAATTCTCTATCATCAATGAGAAGAAACTAACATATATTCCTCCCTTGTCTACTCTGTCCAATGGCCTCAAGGAGTTCTTCTCTTTGCAAATGTTGGGATGACTCTGAGTGTCACACACATAGAAATCCCTGGGGCAATATGTTCACCAGTTTATAGATCTAGCTCCTGGGAATGTTCCAATCGTGGCCTCAGGTGGACAGTCTCTGCTCCTCCTGCCTTTGAGCAGGGCTACTGGATCTCAAATAGAAACACGGGTTTATTTCCCCCAAGGATCTTTTGGCCTTTGTGCTCATATTGAAATCACCAGGCTTGGAAATCATATGTCTAATACTGGACTAAAATCCTTGTATTTCTCCTAGGAGCACAGACACCAGAGGATCCTGAACTGGTAAATGGCAGGCTGTCACTGGGAGAATATTCAAAGATCAATACTCATGATGTGTCACCTGTCACTTTCCTCTTCTAGGAGGAGGCTAGGAGCATGGCCATTCGCACCCAGACCCAGAGGTTGACCTGCAGGCAACTTCCATATCTTTGGGACTATGTTGTCTTAGGATGGCAGGCCATGGGCTCATGACCCTTCACAGAGCCAGGCTTCTATGATGGGGCCTCCTGCCCATGCCATAGGCATCCTGGGATGTTCCTCCAGTGTATTTTCCCCAACTGTAGAAGACATCTGATGTCCCTAGGCTCACAAGGCAGGCCCCACCCTGGGCATTTGCATGCTGCTCCCTGGGGAGGACCTTCCTGCAAGCTGACATAAAAGCTCAGCTCTAACCTGGCCTTGACTCACCAGGACTCCTCAGCTTAGCTTCTCAAAATGAGGCTCCCTGCTCAGCTTCTGGGGCTGCTGCTGCTCTGGATCCCTGGTGAAGAGAGAGGGGATGATGACGGAGAAGGGGGAGGGAGGGAAGCCCCGGGCCCCCATTCTGCCCATGTGTGCTGTGTCCACATGAGGGATGTCAGGTCTGTCCTCCAGGATTTGCCTGTAATCTTTAGATCTGTGTGAGAGAAGAACATCCCAGAATGAACAAGTACTTGGCTGTGATAAAAATTGTGACAGGAATATAGAGGGATGCTCTATGTAAATTCTTCACAGTCACTCGTGGCTTAGAACACTGATTTGCTTCTAAAAAATAAATATTTTGGCCACATATATCAAAATCACAAACATTATTTCTATGGAAATATTCAAAGTAATACAAATATGTCTATAATACTTAACAAAAACTTTGTTTTTCTGTTTTTCCAGGAACCATTTGGGATATTGTGATGACTCAGACTCCTCTCTCTCAGCCTGTCACCCCTGGACAGTCAGTCTCCCTCTCTTGCAGGTTCAGTCAGAGCCTTCTACACAGTACCTATTTGTACTGGGTTGTGCACAATCCAGGCCAGGCTCCACAGAGCCTAATATATTTGGTTTTCAACTGGTTCACTGGAGTCCCAGACAAGTTCAGTTGCAGTGGGTCAGGGACAGACTGCACACTGAGGATCAGCAGGGAAGAGCCTGACAATGATGGAATATATTACTGCTATCACACTAAAGAGTATCCTCTCACAGTGGTGCAGCCCTGAACAAAATCCTCCCTGCCTGGGTGGCCCAGCTGCCAACTGTGCTGCTGGTCTGGGCAGCAGCTCAGCAGATTGTCTGACAGGAAGAAGCTGCAGCTGAAGACTCAGGGCCAGGAGTGCATGGCCACAGCTCAGTCACCACCTACCAAGGTCCCACCAGCTGCAGAAGCCCTAATGTGTCATGAGCAGAAGGGAGATTTCTGGGGAAAAGATGTGCTGCAAGTTGAAATGAAGTAGGCTAAGAATTAACTAGAAACCATTCAAAACTCAGAGTTCTTCTGTCAAAACAAATGCAGAAAATACTTTTTTAATTATTACTGTAAATTCATTATAACCCTAGTCTTGTTTTTCACAGGATTTTTAGGAAATATATTAATGGTCATCATCACTAAGCATTATGTTAACACCTGCATAGGAAACAGATGTGAATTGACATTAGTAATGTCAAGGAATGCCAAGTGTAAGGGAGGGCAGTGTTTTAAGGAGACTGAAGTCAAATCGTCACCAGCTCCTGTTAAGATGTTATCAATTTAGTGTGTTATATTTCAACCCAAATTCACCAAAGCAAAGAAAACAATAAGCTGTCATATACATAGGAAAAAAGAAAATGGGAAGGAAATAAAAATATTTTACCCCTAAATCCACTAAAGATAAAGGAGGAGATGGAAAAATAGACATGAGGCAGAAAGAAAGGTTTAAAAAAAAAGCAAAGGGAAATTTTTCCCCCTCTGTAATTCTGCTGATGTAAATAAATTAAATTCTCATTAAAATATGTAGATTGGCAACATTGATTGAAACTGTATGTATACATGCTGTGTCCAAGAGTCTCACACTAGGTCTTAGAACAAGCAAAGACTGACAGTGAAAACACGGGAAAATATCATAGGCAAATACTGAGCAAGAGACAAGAAAAGGAGTTCTTCTCTTGTCCACCATCTATAAGTTTGTCAAAATTGCTTTAGAGACAAAGGAGGAAATTATATAATGAAAACAGAGTCAATTCACCAAGAAGATAGAACAGGCAAATGCATGTGCACTAAACATAAAGGCTCCAAAACACATTTAAAAACAGGGACAGCTAGGAGGGACAAACAGACTATAATACAGTAACAGAGGGGACCCCACTATTGTACTTTCAATAGTCCCTGGGACAACCAGGCAGAGAACAAGTCAGGAAACAGAGACCTACAGCCATGCCACCCACCTAACAGACACGTAAGAGGGTTCCACCCACAATGGCATGTTACATGATTGTTCAAGTACACATGGAATGCTCTCCAAGATCCTGCATGTGTTAGGCCACAAAAAAAATCTCAATGACTTCATAAAGATTTAGCACATAGAACATGCAAATTAGCACCACTGAAGAAAATGGTATAAAGTTACAAATTAACAGCAGAAAGTAAATTGGAAAATTCACAAATATGAGGAAAATAACATACTCATATGTAAGAACTGGATCAAAGTATAGGTTTTACTCAGCTCTTCGTCCCTGAGACACAAAGAGCAAACAGGAACAACTTAGTTGGTCACGTGGCATAGTGATGTTCTTGGCTTCAGAGATTCAATCCATGGCCAACTGGCTCCATATCTCTGGGCTCTGGGTGAGGCAGAACATCATGGCAGAGGACATGGCAGATAGAAGCAGCTTAGGACATAACAAGGTCTCCAGGGGAAGGGGGGTAGGGGGCACGGCAGAACTGCTGATCTAGGATATGCCCCTGTGACCCACCTCCCCCTGCCTTGCCCCTCCTGTCTACAGTTAACACAGGATCAGTCCACTCAAACTAAGATGGACTGATTACAGCTCTGAAGATCTGAATATTTTACCTTTGAAGAACAGAAGATTCTGGGGGAACATCTCATATTCTTATCATAACCTGCCACTCCTGACCTATAAAAACTCATGTCCATATCACAGTGCAAAATGCATTTAGTCCATCTTCATGGGTCCCATAGTCTTGCCAGTTTCTGAGATATCTCAAGCCCCCTGTCCCATTATTCATGGGCACAGTAACAATTTCAGCATTACATAAAAGTCCAAGTCCACAGTCTCATAGGAACCCCAAGGCAAACTCTTGGGGAAAAGCCAAAAGCGAATCCATTGCCCAGTGTCAGAGTGTCAACATTCCCATTCCAAAGGGGAGAAATAGAACCTCGGAAGAAGGGATGGGACCAAAGAAAGACTAAAAATCGAATTGGGCAAACCCACCCTGCAGCCCTCTATCCAGTACCTGGGCATTTGACACAGTGAAGTTTTGTCCAAAGGGTTGACACAGGGCTCTGCCCCTGTGGACTTTCTGGATGCAGCCCACATGGCCTCCGTTCCCACTTGTCTCTGCTGGATTCAGAGTTTCCATCAGCAGATGTCCCATGTTGTTGGCATCTCTCAGTCCCAGGGCCTCCACTGCAATGCCACCTCTATTCTCACATCTCCACATCTTCTCAGGAACTGCTGCAGGGATTCAGCCCTGATACACCCTGCCTTGCCTTGAGGGCCTCCTAGGAAATCTCATTGGAACCTCATGTCCCCTGACTCCTGCATTCTGCATTCCTGCAGAACCAGCTCCACGTGGGTAATGCCCATGTCTGCCACCATCTTGAGCTGTCACCAAGCCTCCTGGGACCACATTTATACCATCCTCTGAGTGTCTGAGTGGCTGAGCACAGGAAACTGCTTCCTAGGATCCCCCATTCAAGAAGGGTGTCCCAAGGTCTCTTCTCAAAGGAAATTTGATTTTTACACCCTTAAGACTAAGATGGGTGTGACCTTGCCAGATCCTGAGGTGTCTCAAGCTCACTGTCTCATTGTTCATAGGTACAGCACTTGTCATATCCTGTGCTGAGCACCTGCTGTGAAGAGCCAAGACGTGAGCCAGAAACCAAGCTCCTGACCCACCAAACGAAGGTCCCTCACCATCAACATCATCCTGCTCCTGCCCAAGTTCATTGTTTTAGATAAAAAGTTAACTCACCTTCTCCATGAGAGGGTAAAATCCTGTCCTGTGTGCATGTAGAGGTCTGGGACTCCTTAAGGCCCTATCCATTGTGGGAATCCAGGTGCACTGGGGCTGCAGGGTAAGTTCCCTTCCCTTCCTCAGTACCCTGCAGAAGAGCAAGGGCGGCAGTGGGAGCTGGATCTTGGGCACCTCTGGAACCTTCTGCACAACTCCTCAGCTGCCCCTGCCCAAAGGCTGAGAAGGGAAGCTCTTTCTGGGAGCCCTGGGAGACCCTCAGCAGCTCTAGAAGGCATTGTGAGTGGCAATCATGAGGCTGGGTTGGCATCTCTAGACCAGGAGACCTCAGCCTCCCTCACCAATGCCACTGAGCCCCAAAGGGTCTCTCAGACCCCTTCTCTTCTCTGGAAAAACCCCAGCTTTGGCATCTCCTGTGGGTTACACACCTAGACCCCAAATGGCCTGAAACCAGTATTTTTTCTGAATTTCTGGTGAATTGCTGTCTGTGTTTGAAAACTTACTGAGGAGAGCGATCCCTTGAGTTTCCCAGGAAATCTGTCCTAGTGACGGATGGAAGAGAATCAGCTTCATGAATGTGATGAATGTGGGAGAAGGAATCAATTGTCAGGACTTTGGGTCCCCAGACACCAAATTCTACAACTTGCTGTGTCACAAACCTGCCACTAGATGGCAAATAGACCCCACAGAGAGCAAAGCCTCAGCATCACTGGGCAAGCAGCAGAGATCCTGTCCCATGAAGAGTCCTAAGGCTTGGGGGCTGTGTCTAGTGTCCTGCTCATGGCTGCTGGGGCTCTGTTCACAATGGGCCAAGTGTCCCCACAGTCCAGTCCCTGGGTACTTTCTACGTAACTTTGTGATCTCTCTTGACCACAACCTGACAAGCACGACCCTCCCCTTGATAGTAGTCTTAGAATTGTAAGGGTAAAAGAAATTGAAGTTAAAATGTAAAAGACCGGATATTGTAAAGTTTCTAAGCTTCAAGGCCTGAGTTAAAAAGTAAAGGACCAGGTATTGTTAAGTTCCTATGCTACACCCAAAAACCTGAAATTCCTGTAGCTGTTAGGACAATACCCGGAACTGCCCAGTAAATATTCCCCCTGACCATCTGGTTGTTTAATAACCTAGGACCCTGTGCGGCCTTGCATGTAGGCATTGCAGGGCCTAAACCAATCAGTTTGAATGTACCTCCCCCCTTAGAACTCACCTATCACTCCCGCCCGACCTGTTCCCGCCAATGAATGAACAAATCATGTTTAGGAATTGTTGTTTGATTTTCCCGTGGTATATGATGATTTGTTAAAGGAGACTGTGATGTATGTAAAGTCCCCACCCTTCCCAAAAAAATGTACTTAAGCACTGCTCAACCCCTGCTCGGGGCTCTGGGCTGCTCTCCCTTCTTGAGTGAGCACAGAGCCCCAGCGCGCTGGATTGGATCCTCAATAAACCCCTTTTGCTGTTGCATGAGCCGCAGTCTCTTGGTGGCCTCTTCCTCTGTTGTGGAAGATGAAGCACCTGAAAGAGTCAGACAAATACAGAGAGCAAGTTTGACTTCAGGAACAGAACAGAGATGGCAGACATCTATGGAGTGGAGATGGGGCCAGACCTGGCATCTTCAGGAGATGGGGTGTCATGCTTTTATCATTGACCACCGACCTCTTTAATTCTTTTTTTTTTTTTCAGAGTAGAAATTAGAAGTTTATTAAAGGACAGCAGAAAAGACTTCTCCCTGAGGAACAAGGGGACCCAGGAGGTGGAATCCGTGGAAGGGCTGTTGTCTCCCCTTTTTATAGTTCTTTCAGTGATGGAATGTAGGTGGGAAGGCCCGAGGGGTGGGACACAGGTGGGCCAAAGAAGTAGTTTGAACAGGAAAGACTTCATTAACACTTCTTTGGGATGGGCTATCTTCAAATCTGCTGGGGCTGTTCATTAACATTCCTTTGGGATGGACTTTGGCCTAGGGCCTTTTCAGGACTTCATTAACATTCCATGAGTTGTCCTGCATTTCCCGGAATTCATTCAACATGGCCTCCATTTTAGATTTCACTCGGTATTATACCCAATTTACCTAACTACACTGACTACCTAACTTTAAATCTGGCTTCATTCTCCCCTCTAATTTGGGAACTCCTTACTGCTGTAAGGAAAGGGGACGAAGAAGATCTTTCTGGCTTCTTCAGGCTGAAAAGGGATGGTGTGGGGCAAGCAGTTTAGAGTCCCCCTTTAAAAATCGGGTTTATCGAGTGGTCCATGATAGAAGTCTGATTGAGAAGTAATAGACTGGAAGGCCATTTGAGTGATGGGTAGTCTATAAGAGAAACAAGAATTCATTAGTACTGGAACCATATTGATGCAGCAATAAATCACATAGCACAGGAATATGCCAATGAGTATGATGGCAAAGACAAAGACTAACAATGTTTTCCACCAGGAAGTCCCAAGAACCAGGAGCTAAGCTATTGTTTCCATGACAAAGTTGCTGAGGACATGGCTTCTATCTGAGCATGTACTTCCTTAAGGATATTTGTCACATTGCCAGAATTGTCAGGGATGTAAACACAACATTTAACTTTTAGGGTTACAGGTGTCCTTTAATGTCATTTGATCTTGCAAAATCCTTTTATTAGTATGACCTCTGTGTCTAATAGAGAGACCTTAATTCTGTTATTAGGGCTGGATGATCATATTAGTAAACACCATGCCTACCTGTGTAGGTTAGAAATAAAGGCCTTAAACTAAAAACTACTCTGGCAGTTCCTTTTGATAGTTATCAGGCATTCCTGTCTGAGAATCTCTTTTGTAGCCTCCAGTTTATTTATTTATGGAATTTACATTTAACTATTATTATTATTTAAAATGCCCAGGAATAGCTGTGTTTTGGCTTTGACTGTCTTTGCTAAGTGTTTAAGATGAAGCAAGTCAAACTGACTTTTGTTTATATCTATTGTTAACAGTCAGCTGAGTTCCCCTGGGAGTCCTCGGGGAACTTACAGCAGCTTCTCAGTTCTGCTAGTGCCATTTGCGCTAGGATGGGTCCAGGCCTTGCTTGACCATGTGGCTTCCCTTGGAAGCATCAGGGATGTCTCCCTTTTCTGATGACCCTCCTCTTCATAGCAAATGCACTGATTGGCTTTCTGTCCTCCACTGGTCTCATTAATCTCCCTGATCGGGAGGTTATCTGGCCCAGAGTTGCAAAGGTCTTTGGAGAAGTCCCCTATTCCCTGATTCAGACTGACTCAGAAGGCAAGAGCCAAATATTGGTTTTCTTGGCCCTTTTAATTTAACTTTAATTTTAAAACTTAATCTTAAACATCCAACAAATAAATTTCAACAGCCGTATATTAAGAGTACTGGGCTTTAATGTCTATCTCTCTATCCTGTAGGTGATAACTCCTTATCTTAAATTAACCCAGGTTGTGTGTTCTTAAATCAGTACCTCTGTAAAACATTAACAGGCAATCTTAAATTATTTATAAGAAAACTACAAAATAAAATTATCAAGAGTAAAAACATTTAGTTCATATAATAGCTACCTTGAATTTTGGTGGAGTATATCCCCTGTTTGAGATCCTGGCAATCATAACAAAAACCAACTTTTGGACACAACTTTAAATGTACTGAAATCTGGCCTACTTCTTTTGTAGTCATTCTCACATGTAGTGAGATGGGACATAGAGTCTTATCTCAGGTAAGGCAGGGCTCTTCATGAATCCTAAATATTATAGCTCTGAAGCTGATCTTTGCTTTTTAGACATCATTTTATAAAGCCTACATAAATTGTTGTGAACTTGAGCAAACACAACATAATACCACATCTAAAACATGAATTAAAGAAAGGCTGAAAGCTTTTAACCTTTTGTAGAAAAGTAGCAAAGTACTTTTGTGTTTTGCAATAAAACCTTTACATAGATTAGGCTCTCCTTAACTTAAAAATACATTTAAATTGCATCTCAGTGTAAAAAGTAACATGGAACTTTACATAACTTATTGATAATAAGTACAGTTATAGAACACAAATGATATAAATAAATTTCCAACATGTTTTTCTTTTAAGCCTAAAATTACCATACAATTTTAGAACACCAGCTTGATATTATGCTCTTTCTAAAGCTTCTACCTTACAGACTTGTATACCTGGAAGATATGAACACATTAATAGCACCAATTACATTGATGTTTTTATATTAACCAAGTTTATCTTTTAAAGAAATAACATACCAGCTGTTTAATTTCTTTAAGATTACTTGCTCAAAAACTTACACTTATAAGCAACTTACACAGACCTTCTTTATATCATTTACTTAAACCCTCTTAATTACTTAATCATATAGACTCTTATCCAGAAACACATTTCCCCTCTATTAAATCCATACCTAGAACCTTCTAGTTTCTCTTTTTTATCTGTTAACCTCCTTCTGTTCACATTTTGAAACAATACTTGTAAATTTTGAATTTAAGCAGATTTAACATTTTATTAGGGCCTTTTTTGAACACCTAAAAAAACTTATAAGCTTAATTTAAAATCTCTTTTTTATCTATTTACCAAATTTAAACTGAGCTATTTGAATCACGTGAATCAAAGATATTTGGATCCTTTTTTTAAAAATTTTTCATGAGCGCTCCTCATCTGTCAATTGTCATATCACTGCATGATATATGGACATACACACATACAGACATACTGACATACAACACGTAACACAAGTGTAACACAATACAATAGTAAAGGCCTTGTAGCTTTCTCAGGTGAAATCTCATTGCAATGTTAAAAAAAAATTCAGTTGATCAAAAATAGAACTTATCAGAAAAACATTAACTGTCTGTAGGATCAAAATCATGGGCTCAAAAAAAAAAAATACAGAATCTAAGAAAAGGCAAAAGTCCTAGAAAAAATTGACCGGCCAGTAATTAGTAAATGCCATACAATTTACTCTTTGGTTTAATCTAGTTTGAGTTCCCATAAAAAGACACTTTTATTCTTTTTTTTTCTTGGGCCTCAGATCTGTCTCCTACTGAGTGCTCCAGACTTCTTCTATTTGCATATCAACTTAAGTCCTGGCTGAGGTCTGGGAGGAGCAAGAAAAACTGGAATTCTGAGGAGAAGCCTCATGCCTAAGGCATTTTAACCATAAAGTCACAATTTTCAGGTTTGGATGTTGAAAATTATGATACAAGTTTAAGACACAATTCTCAAAAATTCATACCTTTACATCTTTATACACTAGTAAAACTTGCTCACACAAAACTGAAAATAGGATCTTTCTTGATAATATAAAAGCCACCATCAGAAGAAATTCCTTCAGGATCATTAAGCTACTTCCTTTGTTCTGAAGTTCCTAAAGTAGTACTAAGTTACATTAAATCACCTGAAAAAAAATTTCAAAAGAGAACCACACACTACCATGTATATCCAAAATTAAGCTTTAAAAATTTCCAAGACTGTTGTTATTTAATCACTTTTCTTTCTTAAGTCTTACACACTGAGAGGAACAGATACCAAATCATAATTTACTATCCTTGCCCAAATTAATGCACTGGTATACCTAGTGAAATCTTTTCAGGCTACCCAGTTCAAAATTGATGAAAAAATAAAACTAAATGATTGGGAGTTACTTGCCAACTTGGAACTAGAGTTCTTTTAATTTTCTATCCTAAGTATTTAAGTTCTCTGGCATGAATTATCTGAAATCACAAACTAAACAATTACCTAACCAACATTTAACTGCAAGATTATGCAATGCTTCAAACTCATTTAGATACCAGATGTTACAATGAAACATCATCTTTTAGACACACATTTAGCCTAGATTATCCCCAAGAAACAATCTATAATAACCTTTAAAACAGACCAGATAAGAAAAAAAAAATCTCTCCAGGTTTTGAACTTCCATTTAATTATGACTTCTACATCAGTGGCACCATAGATTTCCCCATGAGTGGACCGGATGTTTTCACATAGGGGCAACTATATGTGTAAAATCAAGGGTCTCAGTGTGACTGACTTTACTGCATTCAGGTGGAGTAATCCTTACAGTGCAGGGAAGGAATGAGGAAGTTCCCCAAAGCGAAAATGGCTTTGGCAGCTGCTGGGAGCCCCTCAGTTTCCCTTTTACTTACAGGATTAGCTCCTTTGGATAGATCCAATCCCAGGCAATCTGGCATATCTCCTAACTTTCCAATAGAGTCAGTTTTTATCTGCCTTAGGTCTTGAAGGGGGAAGGGGATATGCACTTTGATCGGCCCAAATTTTTCTCTTGATTCTTTTTCCTCAGTGAGTCCAAGATTTTTCTCTTCATGGCAGATATCATAGCTAAGTCTACTTTACACTGTTGGCATAATTTAGGATTTTCCCTTAGAGCAAAGAAAATCTGAACATACAGCACCTCATACCATTTCCTTTTTTGTAAATTTTATCAAACTGTAAAATTGTATTAAAATTGATATTTCTCTCTGGTGGCCAGGTTTCTCCATCAGAGAGTTTGTATTGAGGCCAGGCCAAGAAAATGAGGTGCTTTTTCTTGAGCGTCTGAGGTTCAAATTTATCCCAATTTTTCAATATGCAGGCTAGTGGTGCACCTGGCATATTGGAGAGAGAGAAGCTCCCATCTGAGTGAGAAGCAAACAGGATTCAGGTGCCCACGCTGCGCCGGAGAAAACTGTTCTCATTAGGGACCTCTCTCTAAGCTTGAGCTTCCTAAATGGTCCAGAAAACCCGTCTCTCACCTTGCTTTGCCAAGGGGTTTCTGGTCCCCTTTAGCAAAGTGCTAGGGTCTCAGTTTGCCCTGTGCCAGAGACCCTGGGAGGATTCAGACTTAAGGGCATTACTGCTTACCCTCCCAGCCACTAAAAACCCATTGCAAAAGAGAATTGTGTGCTCTTTCATTGCCTTTGCTCTGCAGACTAAAGGAATTGCCACAGCACATTTTAAACATTGGGGCGATAAAACAGACTAGTGAAATTTACCTATGCATCTTAGAGAACCTGGGCAGATTTTACTAATTATCTCATGCCTTTCTGAGTCCTGCAACCTGAATTGCTAACATTTCTGACCTGCGAAGGAAGGGGAGCATCCAGGAGGGAATGGATGCGGGGTTGGGAGTGTTGTGTAGCCCATACGGAGGCAAATGTGATTGGGGCTTTCCCTCAGTGCCATTCATCTACCAATCACCCTAGATACCCCTGAGGGCTGTCGGGAGGGGGCTCAAGAGAAAGGAAACTTAGGAATACGTCTGAGTGTAGCCCAGACTGGAATTCCGCAGTTGTTCCAAACTCCTTCCTCCACCTCCACGCAGATAGGGCAGATCGGGATTCGGGACATTGTGTACTCACACCAATTGCTCTCCGGGCCCAGACAGAAAAGTTGGAAGTGGCTTTGACAGAACCCAACATGCCTGCTCTGTATTGAACAGGTGATTGAGAGCTGCCTAGGCTGGGAAACCTCTCACCCGAGTCTTGAAGAGTGGCAGCTGCACTAATTGCATTTAAGTAGCCGTCGGGTGCCCACCTTACCCTCCAGAAAGAAAGAGAGAGAAAGATGCATCTCAAACAGACATGGGGTGCGTGCACTTACTTCAGTGTAGAATCTCTGTCTGGGACCTCCAATATGTTACTGCTGTTGGCCTGTGACGAGTCCTTGCTTCCCCAATGTTGAAGAATAACACCAAAGAAGCACGCCAAGGCAAGGTCAGAGTAGAAATTAGAAGTTTATTAAAGGACAGCAGAAAAGACTTCTCCTGGAGGAAGAAGGGGACCCAAGAGGTGGAATTCCTTTATTTCTTGTATACATTCCCCAACTCCCAATTTAGTTAACTTACCGTGTTATCTTTTGAAATTCAAAAATAAAAAGAAAAGACAAAAGTAGTCATCTTATGGAAGGACCTAAGGGCATAGAACTGCCAAACTTTTATAATTTTGTAATTCTAGGCTCAACTCTTATTACACAATTTTTATGAATAATATCTAATAACTGTATCTGTTAGTCAGATGAAATGACAGATTTTAAATTACCAGTTACAGTTTTCTTTTATTCCATATTTTATTGGTGTATTATAATTATACACAATGGTGGGATTCATTATTACCTATCCATTCCTGAATATGACCTAACAATGGAATATGGCCAATAGGATTTCCATTATTTTCATATTTTTGTGGCCATAGACAATACACATTTGCAAAACTATATTTATTCCTTCAAAAAAACTTAGGTGCTGTGATGTACAAGAGTCAATTCCCATACCCCAGTGTCTGCGTCTCACCTGGTGACACCCAAATTGAAACTCATGCCAATCCACCCTGCCAAATGTTCCAATTATGCCCTACAACTGTCACACTGAGAAAACAAGCATAACCTTTGATTCACATCCTGAGAAGATACCTATAGCACTCTAGATAATGCATGGAAACTTCCTCCTCTTAACTATGGGTGATATTAATAATGCATTGTCCTAGTTTGGGGTTTCAGGTGGGGAGAGAAACTGGAGAGTGCCATGTCTATTCAGGGCCTCCTGAGACTCTGGAGGCTGGTATAGACCCTGGGGAAGGAAGTCCTCACATGTGTCCTTGTGAGACAAAGGGCTTTTTAAATACTCCATCCACAGGGTTCATGAATGGCAAAGGTCTGTTCCCAAAATAGGTGGTCTGATTCAGGGTTGAGAACTACAGGTCAAAGTCACCAGGTTGGATATGACTTAGCTGTGGATGAAGCTTTGTAACAGTGGCTCATCTTGTCTTTGAATATAGCCCTTGCTCCTCTGCAATGGACATTATTTTTTAAAAATTTCATTTATTTGTTCTAATTAGTTATATATGACAGCACAATGCTCTTAAATTCATAGTACACAAATGGTATACTCTGGTTATACACAAAGTGGAGTCAACCATTCTTACAATCGTACATGCAACCAGGATAGTGATGTTCTTTTCATTCACCAGGCCCCCTTCATTCCTTTCCCTCCTATTTTCCAAATCCAAAGTTCCTCCATTTATCTCATGCACCCCACCCCCTGCATTATGGAGCAGCATCCACTTATGAGAGAAAACATTTGGCCTTTGGTTTTTTAGGATTGGTATATTTTGCTTAGCATGATATTCTCCAACTCTATCCATTTACCTGAAAAGCCATAATTTTATTCTCTTCTAATTCTGAGTAATATTCCATTTGTATATATACCAAGTTTCTTTATCCATTCATCTGTTGAAGGACTTCTAGTTTGGTTCCACAGCTTAGCTACTGTGAATTGTGCTCCTATAGACATTGATTTGGTATCAATGTTTATAGTATTTATAGCATTGTCACTGTAGTATGCTCTTTTTAAGTCCTTTGAGTATAAACCAAGGAGAGGGATAGCTGGTTCAAATGGTGGTTCCATTCCAAGTTTCCTAAGAAATATCTATCGTGCTTTTCAGATTGGTTGCACTGATTTGCCATACCATGAGCAATGTAAAGTGTGTGCCTTTTCCCCCACATCCTTGCCAACACATATTGTTGCTTGTATTCTTGCTACCTGCCATTCTAACTGGAGTGAGATAAAATATTAGAGTAGTTTCAATTTGCATTTCTGTAATTGCTAGAGATGTTGAACATTTTTGCATATATTTGTTGATCAACTGTATTTCTTCTGAGATCGATTATATTTCTTCTTCAGTTCCGTACCCTATTAATGATTGGGATATTATTATTATTACTAATTTGGTGTTACTTTTTTGAGTTCTTTATATTTCCTAGAGATTAGTGCTCTATCTGATGTGCATGTGGTAAAAAATTGCTCCCATTCTGTAGGCTCTCTCTTCACCTCACTATTTATTTTGCTGAGAAGAAGCTTTTTAGTTTGAATCCATCCCATTTATTGATTCTCTTGATTTTATTTCTTGCACTTTAGGAGTCTTGTTAAGGAAGTGGTGTCTGATCTGATATGATGAAGATTTGGGCCTACTTTTTCTTCTATTAGGCACAGGGTCTCTGGTCTAATTCCTAGGTCCTTGATCCATTTTGAGTTGAGTTTTGTGCATGTTGAGAGTTAGGAGCTTGATTTCATTTTGCTGCATATAGCTTTCCAATTTTCTCAGCAACATTTGTTGAAGAGATTGTCTTGTCTCCCATGTATGTTTTTGGTGCCTTTGTCTAGTATGAGATAATTACATTCATGTGGGTTTGACACTGTGTCCTCTATTCTGTACCATTGGTCTGGCTTTCCTTAGGATACTGTATCCCCACAAAGGGAGCAGAGCTACTCTTAGTTGTGCTTTGCAACATTTTAGTCTAATAAGATTCATATCAATTTCTAAATTTGTCTGTCTACTTATGAGCTTTTGTTGGTGTATTATTGTTTTCTTAGTTCATAACAAAGCACCAAGTCAAGTCTTTACAGAAGACCTCCCTCTCGTCAACTCATACCAATTTATCAATCATCCTCACTACATCTGAAAAGTCTCTCCACTTTGGTGATACTGTTTGGGCTGGAAGCCGGTCATAGCTCCACCACCTCGAGAGGATGGTTGGTGATATTTGTGAGAAAAAGGGATCTGTACCATGGGACCTCTCAGGGTATCCCCTTCAACTGACATAGTATTAGGGCTTTGGATGTTTTGTTCCCCTCTCTGCCAAATGGCCCCTGTACTGAGCTGTCCCACGTGGGAGCTTCCCCTGGTGATGGGCTGAACTTCACAGCTCATAGGAACCTCAGGATGGTTTCCTCAGTCCAGCTTCTCCAGCTCCTGCTGTTGCTTCCCAAGTGAGGAAATGGCCAAGCTGCCCCTCTATCAAAGTGGCAAATTTGTAGTGAATAAAGAAATACATAAATTTACAAATATGAACCTTTCATATCCTGTTCTGGTACTGATAACAAAAAATATCTAAAATCAATTATGTACCTGTAGAAACTAGGAGAAGAAAGAGAAATCTACAGCAAGCAGATAGAAGAAAATAATATAAAGTGTAAGATAGATAAATGAAAGAAAACCAGAAAATCAATGACACCAAATGGAGATTTCCTGGGAAGATCAAAAACTTTGGAGATCCTTACAAAAATTCATCTAGAAAAAAAGAGGGAAGGCAGAGATGACGAAAGTCAGTGTCATAACTGTTCACTAATCTTCAGAAATTTAGATTATATGAGAATGTGAAAATACTATGCCATTATTGTCAAATTATGCAACTTAAATGGAATACAAAAACTCTCAGAAAGAGATAAATAATTGAAAGTGACTCAAGAATATCTAGAAAAATTGGATAGTATTATAAAAGTGAAGAATTTTAAAATGTTTAAATAAACAAAGCACAGAGTCAGGACATCATTGGGGAATTCAATCACATACTTGAAGTAGAAATGTCATCAGTCTTACACAATTGAGAGTTGAGTCCCTTCAGTGGGACAGGGTCCCTGCTGCTCCTCACTGGGCTTTCCTTCTCTGGGTGGAATCCCTGCCTGGCTTCATGGCCATCTCCCTGAGGATGTGAGATCCAGCTCACACAGGAGTTCAGCCATCTAGGAGGCCATGAGGAATGGGAAAGGTCTTGGAGCCACAAGCAAGGAGAGTAGAGGCAGGGTGTGGCCTGAGACACTCTGATGGACAGTCCATGTGGTCCTCCTGAGCAACTCCTTCTCACAGAGTACACTGACCTGCTGCAGACAGGAGAAACCCAGGGACAGGAGGGCTTCCTTGTTCACTAGGTCAGATGAAGCCCAGAAACACAGGAGGACTCTGGACAGGAGCTCAGGACAAACTTGGGTCCTGTTCCTAGACCACCTCAGCTTCTGCAGTGGGAGGACCATGTGCTCTATGGGCCAGCGCTGCCCCGCCCACCCTGCCGATTTACATGTTTTCTCTCAGAGACCACAGTACTGTGAGTCAATTTAAGGGGTCCCTGGGGGAAGAGGAGTGTTCAGCTCAGACAACATTATGGACCTTCAGGCTCAGATTGTCAGCTTCCTGCTGCTCAGTGTCACAGGTAAGAAAGAGAAAGCTCAGGACCCAGAGTCCACTTCCCACATGAGTTAATTGGATCCTGTGTCAGGGTTTTTGTCTTAGTTGTTTCTGCACCTTGTCTGGTATGAAGACATCCATGTGTCTCTGTTTCTGCTAATTTCTCTTTCTTTTCACCTCTCCTATATGAGCATAGTGTCCAGTGGAGAAATTGTGCTCACACAGTCTCCAGGATCCCTGGATGTTTCCCAAAGGGAGAGAGTCACTATGACCTGCACAGCCAGCTCCAGTATAAGCACCAGCTACTTGCACTAGTAACAACAGAAGCTGGTGGCCTCTCCAAGCTAGAGATCTATAGAACATCCACTCTGGCTTCCAGAGTCCCAGAACGCTTCAGTGGCAGTGGGTCTGTGACCTCCTACTCACTCACCGTCAGCAGCATGGAGTCTGAAGATGTCACAATCTACTACTGTCAGCAGTGAGACAGCTCTCCACCCACATGGTGCTACAGACTGCAACAAAACACCTTCAGCTCCTTGGGCCATCTGCTTCCCCCTCAGAGCAAGGTCTAGGGTGGTGTCTGCAACAGAACCTCTGTCCTTTTCTGCAGAGGTGCCATGGTGAATTTTTTTCAAGGGTGTTTGGCTTCTGGACAAGAAGAAAGTGCAGATGTGCAGCTGGGATGAGGTCCCCAGAGAGCCCAGATTTTGTGAAAAGTGTAAAGTTTGCTAATGATGACACAGAACTCCTGAGTGGAGCATTGATCCTGGGAAGGAAGCTCCTGGGCTTCTGAACACTATGCAGGGGCCTGGAGAAACATTCCTTACAGAGTGGTTTCCTGTCAGTGAGGAACTACTATGGAGAGACAACCCCTGCCCCAGGACCAAGTCACTCAGCACAGAGAAGCTGTACTCCCAGGGTGAAGAACTGTGGGGTGAAGCCATTATAGCCTCTTCTTTTGGGGAATGCTGAAGTTACATCTTTGCATTTTTCTGAAGAATATATTTCACTGTGGAAGTGGCCAGTTCAGCCATCCAAATGGGAGAAAATGACAGAGCTCCCAAGTTATGACAGAATGGGTGTCCTCATTCTCTCTCTGTGGTTTGTTACTAATCCTTCTTTGGGGCACTGATGCTGTGATAAACATGTGGAAAACACCTTGTTTCAAACAACCTGTGCACAAGAACAAAGTGATGGAGGCGGAGACCTCAACCTCTGCACCAAACCCCATTTCCCTGAATGACAGGAAGCCTGCTTGACACTCTTTTCCACTTAAAAGGTGTTTTGAAAATTTAAAATGTATTAAATATTTCTAAAAATTGAAACAGAGAACACGGGCATCACAGAAAGAGAGAGAATGTTTAGTGGAAGGTCCTGGTTAGGCGTGGAGACAGAGCTCTGCTGGAAAGGCACCTCTCAGTTCTCTTTCCCTTCTAAATAAGATCAGCTTTCACAGTCCAATTACTAAAGGAAGAGCATGGCCAGGAGTCACCTCCATGGTCTCTTCAGTGACAAAGTGGAGAGCTTTCACAAGGAGATGTCAGTTTTGCAGGGATCCAGAAAAAAATAATAAATTGTAGTGAAAATTTTGCATCCTCGTAGGTTGGTCAGGAGATGCACAGCCAATCACTCTCCGTGCCCTGGACATTTTGCCTATAAAACTGAGAGGTGGAATTAGGTAGTTTCTAGAATTCTTCCCTTCCAGCTGGGAAGCACCTGGATCCCTCTGAGGACAGCTGTCCCTGCCCTCATAGGGCTAGGCACTTGCTTGAGGTTCTCTGTCCCTATCATTCCCAGCAATGATGGAGGACCTGTGTTCCCACCTCACTGCTGCTTTGCTGACAGCTGGCTTATTTGACACTGTCCTCCTGCTAAGGACAAGGACTGTCCATCCAGAGTTCCCCTTGTGGGCTCATGTTTGGGAGTCATTGGCCCCAGAGGGGAAGCATCATCAGGCTCCTGTGAAAGGGAGGAACTTCTCTGCTGCTGACCCAGGGAACACAGGGGCTGTCCCTGGAGTCCAAGGATCTCTCTGAACCAGCCGTGGAACTGAGGAACACAGCACACAGGATTTTGCTTGCCTTCCTGTGGACAAACCCAGCTGAGCCTATTCCCTGTGAGATCTGCCTCTGTAGAGTCTTTCAGCTTAGGTCCAGATGGCACTGATGTGCAGAAACGTGCACTGGTTTCCAATTAGATGCAGCACATGGCAGGTCCAAATACTTTAGGGCTATCACTAAGCCAGGTCTTGGGGTTCAGAGGGCCTTCCTTAATTTTCATATGTGCATGAAATCCATGTAAGTCTGCAGAGTTTAAAAGTACCCAAAATACTTTGCTTCCTCTAGGATTGAGTGGAAAAACAGAGGCTACTCCCACAGCAGATGTAGGGCAGAAGTCGTTTGTTATTTATATCAAGAAGGAAAGTGAGAACAGGTCAGAGACAGCTTTAGAAGTGAAGATATTTTTTTTTTCTGCAAAATCTTTCTTGACTCATATAATTTGTAATTGTATATTTCAAAGGAAAAAATGATAACTGAAGGATATTTGACTGGGAAATCATTTGGGAGAATGAAAGAGGACATTTCTAGGAGTAGCCAGGTGAGACTTGGTGCGTCGGGTACAGGCCCTTCCAAGTCTGCCCTGAGCAACTCTTGAAAATAGCAAAGGTTTTGCTCTGACTATGTCCGAATAATGAAATTATGACACTCAAAATTACACTCTCTTACCTGACTCCTGCTTTAAAATAAGGACAGAGTCACAGGATACTGGGCCACTCTACCCATAAACCCTCTGAGATGGCATTCCTTGTTTCCTGAACTCTCAGCTCTCTGTGATTTTCCAGCCTCATCCCTGACCAGCCCTGGCTTCCCATGGTCCTCTTCATTGAGGAGCTAGCTTGGGGCAGAAGTGGTGTCCTGTCAGCTCCCTGGCCAGGCTGGCAGCCCACACAGCATTGTGTTATTCTGAGTCCAGGAAGTCCTGCAAGGTTGATCTGAGTGTGTGGCTGAGGAGGAGGAGTGTAACAGATGTCTGCTCAGTGGCCCTCTTCTCTAGGGCCCAGCTGAATCTGCTTTGCATATGCCTCCCCAGAGAGCCCCCACCTCTCACAGGCACTATTAATCAAATTGATGAGTTAGCTAATGAGTTAAATACTTGGGCAGTAATCATGTGCAAATCTAATGTTTCATTTGATAACCACTTACCATCTAATCCTTTGTTGTCTTTTTGGTCTTCACATCCTGTAGTCTTTCCAAAAATGGCAAGGAAAACACCTATCATGAATGCTCCAAATATATTCACTGATGGGCCAAATAATGGTACAACAGCAATAGTTACCCCTGATCAAACTTTTACATTTTTAATACCCAAACAATCAGGTCAAAAGGTAGAGCTTAATGCAGTATTACAAGCTTTTGTGATGTTTAAAGATTCTGTATTTAATTTATTTTCCGATAGTCAGTATATAGTTAATGCTATAGTATCCCTTGAAGATGCTGGTAGGATTTCCCCTTCCTCTACTGTTTTCTCTTTGTTTTCCACTATACAAAGTCTAATCTGGGACAGAAAATATCCATTCTTTATAGGATATATCAGGGCACATACAGAATTACCTGGAGCCCTTAGTTTGGACAAGGATTTAGCAGATAAAACTACATATGACATACATATTTTCTCTACAACCAAAGAAGTTACAAATTTTCATGAAAGGTTCCATGTCAATGCTAATACTTTACAAAAGTATTTTAAAATAACTAAGGAACAAGCTATACAAATAATAAAACAATGTCAAAATTGTGTGACCTTTTTACCACAAGTTTATCTTGGAGTCAATCCTAGAGGACTGACACCTAACCATATTCAGCAGATGGATGTCACACACTTGCCAGAATTTGGAAAATTAAAATATTTGCATGTTACAGTTGATACTTCTTCCAGATTTTTGATGGGCTCCCTTCATGCTGGAGAAAAAACTAAAGATATTGTAGCTCATTGCTTACAAAATTTTGCCACTGTGGGCGTTCCAAAACAGTTAAAAACAGATAATGGTCCTGGTTACACTTCTACCTCTTTTAAACAATTTTGCTCATCATTTGGCATTACTCATATAACAGGAATCCCATACAATCCACTGGGACAAGGCATAGTTAAAAGAGCTCATCAAACTATTAAAATGTACTTATTAAAGAAAAAAGAGGGAATTGGGAAGGGGTAGATATCCCCCAAAGATAAACTTAAAATAACCCTTTTTACTCTAAACTTTTAAAATTTGGATTCATCAGGGCTTAGTGCTGCAGAAAGGCATATGTGTCTAAAAAATGTATATAAGCCCAAGGTACTTTGGAATGATATTCTAAAAGGACAATGAAAAGGTCCTGACCCAGTGATTATCTGGAGTCAGGGGTCTGTTTGTGTGTTTCCTCAGGGAGAAGAGCAGCTGATTTGGATTCCAGAGATTAACTAAAGCTATTTCTACAGACCAAAAAGAAGATGATTTGGCTCAAATCCATAACAGCTGATATCCAGAACTCCAGTTTGGCTATCCTTACATCTGTGATAGTGGTTCTCCCACACCTGGAGGCTAATGAAACCAGGATGCTTTTTTCAATATCTATTTTATTATTGCCCTTTCCCACATCATGAAGTTCTATTTTGTTTTTTGAGCTCATAAAGACCTAGGTTAATGTTTTGCTGATCAGTTCTATTTTTTGACTATGGAGTTTTTAAACATTGCAATGGAGATTTCACCTGTAAAAAGTTACAAGGCCTTTACTATTATGTTATGTGTTGTATGTATTATATTATGTGTGCACACTTGTGTTTTGTGTTGTATATTTGTATGTGCATATGTGCATATATCATATATGATGAGCGCTTATGAAAAAATTGATCCATTTTTTTTTCTTATTCACGTGATTTAAATGGTTTAATTTAAATTCGGTAAACAGCTGTTGAGAATTGTTTTAATATGTGAACAAAAAAGGAGTTTAACAAATCTATTTGTTTACTTTCACCTTTCCTTTTCATTATATTTAATAATTCTGTTCAGGATAATGTAAATTGTTCAGAAAATTGCTTTATTTTAGTGCCTGCTGGAATGTTACATACTTTTCTCTCTAGCCATCATTGCCAGAATTCCTATCTTCATCCCAGTGCCGGTGAAGACAAAGATAAAACCAAACTACAGCTTCTGCAATAGCTATCACAATATACCATATAAACTGATGCATCAATGAATAATGTAACTCAACAAGTGATGCTCAATCAAAAAGTCAATTTGCTTTGGAAGGAAATGGACATATTAATGGATTCCTCTACTTTGAACTGCTTGCAGAACTTGCCTGGACTATGTATCAGTTGTATGCATCGTGGTCTAGATATGCTGTCTATCCTAGGAAAAAACCACCATCACCTGCACAACCAACCCCAAGGAGAACTCCAAGTTTTCTTGGTACCAGCAGAAACCAGGCCAGGCCCCTAAACTCCTGGTAAATGGCACATCCACCCTACCTTCAGGAGTCCCAGCACAGTTCAGTGGCATTCATTCAGGATCAGATTTTACCCTCACCATTAGCAACGTGGAGACAAATGATGCTGGCACTTATTACTGCATTGAGTGGCCAGGAGACCACAGTGACACATCCCCCAACAAAAACCCTCACAACTACGGAGAGCAGTGGCACCTCATGATGCATGAAGCCCAGGGTCCTGGTCATAACTGCTACTCCTCTGAGGCACTGTGTTTGTTCTTTCACCTGCAGAAACACCTCCCAATGATATCCAATGACCCAGCACTGCTCTTCCAGAAGAAAGGTGGTGGAGCTTGGTGACATCCCTGGAGGATTCCAGGAGGGTCAGACTTGGAGCATGAGGTATGCTTTGACTGAGCAGCTGCCCTTCCATAGCACGTCTGCATGGAGCCCTGAGGACACAGCAGATGTCATGACTGAAACCTTCCTCTCCTTATGGGAATCTGAGTCATGGATGTAGATAGCCACAATTAATTATATTCATAATTAAGGGTAAATTCTAAGCTGAAGGTGCCCTTGAGAGAACCTTCAAACTCACTCCAAACAATGCCAGGGTCATGCACCAGACAAGTTGAAAAGGAGAGAGGGGTTGTGCCTCTCAACCAGAAAATCCCCAAGCCTTCTCCTCCTAAAAATGGAAACCATGTCCCAATATGCCCTTGGCAGGAAGCCCAGCTTTATCTCATGGATCTTGGGGGGGGGGGGCATTTATCCAAACCAAAGCTCAGGTTAGTGGTTGGGTCCTGTGCCACCCACAGGAGCAGAGCAATGAGTTCAGCTTGTCCTGCTTCAGAATAATGTCTCCTCTTCTGTAAGGAACAGAAGAAATAAGGACCAGAGGACCTAAATTCTAGGTCAGAGTTCTCAGAAAACAGAAGTATCAGGAGGGACAAGTTTGTGTCACAGAAAATTTTCTGTGAGCATTTGGTACAGGATTCAGGAGTTAGGAGCCCTGGTGTCTCATCTTCTATGCACCCCGGACAGCACATGTGACAGCAGGGCCACCAGCAGAAGGTTTGTGTTCAGGCCTGCACCCTGTGGGAAGAGCATGAGTCCCTTGGATACAGTAATGCACTCCAGCATCCTCAGCTCCTCCCTGGGGATCTTCAATGTGAAGTCTGTCCCTAATCCACTGCCACTGACTCTGCCTGAGACCCCAGAGACATATGTGGACACATACTAGGCCTTCTGAAGCTTGGCCTGGCTTCTGTACAGCCCAAAAGACATAGGTGTTTCCATCACTGTGTAGGAGACTCTGACTGAACCTGCAGGAGATGGAGGCTTGATGTGCAGGAGTGATGGGCAGGGAGAGGGGAGTGTGGGTCAGCACAATATGCCCACTGATACTGAAGTAATGACATTAATATGCAAGGTTATGTACATCATTAGCCATTTTCATGAGTTGTTTTTTCCATGAGCTTGAATCAGTTTTTATGTGCATTATTTTGATTTCTTCCACCCAAATATTCAATTTCAAAACAGAAGCCAGTTAGCTAAGGTCTATTTGTTCTCTAAGATTCTCCCAACTTCATTTCCCTCTTTCTCTGTCTTCACCAGAGTACATCTCCTTAGTAAGCCTCACCTGGCCCATCTGGAGTGCAAGACCAGCACATCTCTACGTGGATTCCCAGGGTTCACCGTCCTCCCCCTTTTCCCTCCTCATCCCCTCTGTCCTCTCCAGGCATCCAGAGCAGCAGCAGCCCCAGGAGCTGAGCAGGGAGCCTCATTTTGAGAAACTAAGCTGAGGAGTCCTGATGTGTCAAGGCCAGGTTAGAGCTGAGCTTTTATGTCAGCCTTGCAGGAAGGTACTCCCCAGGGAGCAGCATCCAAATCCCCAGGTGGGTACTCTGGGGTGGAGGACCAATGGTGTGAGTGAACACCTGTCCTATCAGCAAGTTAACATGGCAGGTCCTCTCTTAGGAAGTTAAAACATGGTTCTCTGAGTGGGAGAACAAACATGATTTACAGTTTCTTCCTGTTTTTCCTTGGAGATTTCCAATTTTTATTACTTTCCCATGAACATATTAGTTTATTTTTTTTAATAATGTCAAATTTCCATAATCCTGTGGCAAATGTTATTTCTTTGTTCATCAGGGTGTGATTACTTTTAGTGACTTAACACACAGAGCAAAGGGCAGACACTTAGTGTGAACCTGAATGGATTTTAAAGTAGAGTTCTGACCCTGGAGGAGCTGCAGGAGATAGCATTTCTTTTTCTGTCTCCTGCTGCCTTCTTCCCATCAAGAGCCTCCCAAGGTGTCTCTATTCTGAGATATAGCACAATCGCTTGTGTCTTCTTGAACTTGAACTTCATGTGAAATTCAATGTTGCCTTGTGTCCATAGCCTCTCTTGTTTCCTTACCATCTTGAGTCCTTCCTTGCTCTCTGTGGCCTCTAGACCTGTCTGTGGTCATTTCCTGGAGTTCTACAGGGCTTCCTCTGGGGATTCAGGTTGGGCTCTCTGTTTGCCCAATGGCAGCTCTTCATTTTTGCTGATTTGCCTCTATAGTTAAGGTTTGTTTAGGGGTTTGGAATTCTGCTCTAACTTTCCTTTCAACATCCCTCATTCCACTGTGATTCAGTGTTCCTTGGTCACAGTGACTGTTGGCCAATGGCTTTGTGACTGTCTGCAGAGAGTCAGTTTTCACTGGTTAATTTAGGGATTTCCCTCAGTTCTCCCCTTCAGCATTTTAGCTGTAATGTGTGGTGTTAGAAATCTTATCCTGTTTACTCTGACATGTTGCTCTGATATACACATGAATCATCTGGAGGGATCTCACTCCCTGTCCACCCAACCCACGTCCACCCATATGATCACCAGCTGCCTGAGTGTGCTGCTACCCTCCTGTTGTGGATACTGCAGATCCCCTGGGCTGGGTGTGGAAGGTTGGGTCCCAGAAGACAGGCCACAGATGCTAAGAGCCACAGCCAAGTAATATGATGCATGGCATTTTTGGTTGAAAGGTGATGCCAGCAAGCCATTGAGATGATATGATTATGTTAAGATCTGCATTCATATGGATATTGGACTGCTGCTGTCCACCTAGGCCTGCTACAGGACTCCTGGAGAGTTCCCATTTGTTGGGGAAGTGTGATAGGAGGGAATTCCCAGAGGAGGGTCTTCCTGAGGGGTGCCGGGAGAACACCGAGTGGGTCGGTCGGCAATCGTCCCCAGGAGCATACAGGGCATTGGCCGCAGTTTCAAAAATAAAGTTTGTTCCTGCTTGAGTGGCTCGTGATTTTGTGCCCAGCCAGACTGTGGCACACAGACTCCCCTACTCTTACCCTAAGCTCTAGGGCTTTAAGGAATGAACTTCTCAATCTACTTTATTCCTGAGATAATTTCCAAAGAACAGAGCCATTTTTAATGGTTTTAATGATTCATCTTCAGTTTTCTTGATCTGTTGTGCTCAGAGGATGCACCAAGTTGCTTGTGGCAGCAAGGCTGGCTGTGCCCTTCCAAGTGAGTTTAAAGCCTGTCATTGCCTCCCTGAAGGGGACTGGCTGGGCAACGTGGCATACCACACAAATACCTATGAGACTGGAATTGGGCTGGGTGCAGCTGGGTGCAGAATGCTAGCGCAGCATGTGCAGGATCCAGGCTCCTTCAGCAGCACCTGGATTGAAAACCAGGGTTTGGGCTCAGTGTTCTCCTATCACAGACAAACCAAACCCTAAGCACACTCCAAATTCCAATCTGGAGATGCTTGCACTCAGAGGTGTGCATAGCAGTGTCTACAAACATTCTATGTAAGTAATAGGATTGACAAATCAGTCCACACATGAGATGATGGGACAAGGACCCCTGCAAACACCAGGGTCTCAGAGAGGAATTGCAGGTGGAGAGAGGAGGAAACATCAGGAGAGCGGGGGTTACTCAGAAAGGCTCCTGGTCCCTCAATAGCACAGTTAAATTTATTCTGAAATAATTTTAGATGTGGAAAATTTAAAATATAAACCCAGAAGATGGGAAGCAATAGTCAGCCAGAGGGAGGTGAAGGGCTCCTGGTCTGTCCACTGCAGGGCTTCAGCCCATACACTCTACTTCTTTATAAGCAGCCACAGGAAGGGAGTCTGAGGCTGCAGACACAGGGCTGGGCAGGAGAGGGACCTGCTGATTCCCTGAGGTGACCACTGCACACTGCACCTGTTCTCTGGCCCCAAACACTCCTCTATGACTGCGCACAGTCACTAGGTGCCAATCAGACATGAAACCATGGAAACAAATCTCCCCGTTCTCCTCAAGCTCCTCCATGCTCCCTTTTCACAAAACCACATATGATTATGCAAAGGGACAATCAGCATGGACACAATGCTGCTGAGGAGTCCAGTCTGGGATTACATCCCAGTGATTTCCCCCCCCCCCCACTAATGCCATTTTTATGTTCCTGGACCTAATTTCAAATTCCTTTCTTTTGGGGGGGAGGGGGCCAGGGATTAGTTGTCATGTGTCTTTGTTTTCCTACCATCAGTAATGTTTTTTTTTTTTTTGTTGTTGTTGTTAGTTTGTTTGTTTTTTTCTTTCATGACCTTGACACTTCCAAAGTGTACTGCTAGGCTATCTTTCAGAATGTCCCCCTGACCAGGTTTTTCTGGTTTTTTGTTTGTTTGTTTGTTTTTTCCTATTGATCAGATTCACATTATATATGTTTATGGGAATGTTTCAGAAGGAATGCTTCTCCTCACCACATCATATCAGGGGTTACAAGTGACAAGGTGACATTACTGAGGAGGATAAACAATGTGACTATGAAGCACTCTGTGTGAGGGAGATGAAACCTTCCTGGTCACAGCTTATCTAGTATTAGGAATTGTCTTCCTCTAGCTGAGCCTGCATTTTTAAGATTCAATTCTATTTGAACTTTCTCTCTAATAAAGAAGAGTGAAGAAATAAATTGTTTTCACTCAAATGACAAATTATTCCATGATGGACACTAATGGCTGAAATGGAGAAAGGAACCGAAGAATGGGCTCATTAAACCATGGGAGAGTCCACTAGAGAACAGCCATGGCTGAGTCACAGATTTCAGTAAATGAATGGACATTTCCACCACTCAGTACCTGCTGAAGTCAAATGGACAGATGGAGCAGGTACAGAGATTCTTCCAAGGGGCTGAGGGGTGGAGCTCCCCTTGGTGACACTGGGTGCACCTTATATGGAGTCACACAAGGACAACAAACCATCACTGCTGAAGAGAAATGGACATGGCTGGTGAGCAGTCCAGGGGAGGAAGTCGAGGTCACAGGCCACACAGACGCAGCTCTCCCCAGTCTTCCTCTTTGGAGACACACATTTGCTTCCTTCAGTGGAGGCATCCCCCTGAGATTTAAATTATTTCATCTCCCTGAAGAATGCATAGCTCCACATATATGGCACTTGTTTCTGGAATTCTGTGGTTTTCCTTGTTTTCAATTTCTGATTTGACCATCAACAGGATTTTGCCCTTAGATTTTTAGTGACTAAAGAAACAGAGGGGAAGTGAGAGGTTCTTCTAAGATTTAACAGCAAAGAAGAACCACCAGATATTCAAGGAAAACTAAACTTGTTAAGGGGAAGTGTCAATGTGTCTGGGACAGTGGTAAAGTGCTGAGCACTGCAGTACTACAGCATAGGGAGGTGGACACCAGTTCCTTAGAAGAGAAAATGGGGGAAGGCTGAAATGTCCCTTATCTCATATTTGTAGCTCAGATTTACTTGACACACTGTCTGAGACAAAGTCTTGATCTGGCAGCCACTTCCTAAGGGTCTGCCTGCTCCCCTCCTTGGCTCCCAGCTATTTCCACCTCAGCCCAGCTTGGCCCTCCTCTAAACAGGGTGCTGGCCCCACAGGGGAGGTTTGTGTTTGTCCCTTCCCTTGGGAGGTCCTGTGAGTGTCTTGCCCACAGAAGAGTGCAGCATCTGCAGCCCTTAGCCCAACTATGAGTCATAAATCTAACCAGACCTGCTCCCACAGAACCAGGCTTGCACACCAGGACCCCTGTTGATAGACAGAGAGCTGGCTGAGGGGACAGTGTGGCTTCTGCGGGAACCAGCACACAGAGGTGCTTTCAGAACTGTGGCTGGGAGGAGAGAGGCTGTGAAGGGCTTGGAGATGCTCCCTCCTGTGGGTGGAGTCAGGAGGGATGCAGACTGAGTCAGCATGGCAACCCTCCAAGAAATACGCAGAACAAAGAAACTCCCAATTGTAAAATGTGACCATGATCACAAAACAAAAATCAAGACAGAGAAAAATGAGGCATCATATTAAAATAATTTTCACAAAAATATAAGGCATTGTATAATTTGTTCCTAAGATTTTAAGAAACTGTCAGCTTGAGTCAATGTCTAAAATGTAATACACACATGTTTTTCTCAGTTGTCCTACAAACGGAATGGAAATAGCCATCACAATTATTATCCTGCAAGTCACTCATATGTAGACAGGATCCCATAGACCACAGAGCACCAGAGCCAGGGGACCTGCTCCTGGTCTGGAGGAGTATCTGGCAACAGTGTTTCAGCCAGAGTGAGGAAGATCAGTGCTGAGCTTTATTTTTAAGCCTGAGGCAGAAGCAGCTAAACATCCCACATTCTTCTCTTGTAAATATCCTTGAATAGCTATTGACAATTCTGATTCCAACCATAGGCTCCCTCCACAGGAAGCCCAGTGTGGCTCCTGTGCAGACACTTGGGCATGGTCCACCCTAAACAGGACCTCAAAGATTAGTGTGGGAGAAAAAGGGTCCCAGGCTGTCATTTGTCATTGGGGCTGAGGTACATCTCCTGTCACTGATTTTTTTTTAATGTTGTCACAAATCTCAGCAAATGCATGGTTTTCCATTGTCCTTTTCCTCATTGGGAGGATGTTTCCACAGCTGCTGAGGACTGAGGAAACTTGGCCACCCGTTCCTGTCCCTGGAGCCAGGAGAGGACTCTGCACATGAACATATGTGAATATGAACCTCATTTCCACAGCTGTGACCACTCATCTAGAGAGATGCCACATTTTCTCCACCTGGATGAGGAGCGCCACCATCCTGGTCTTCCTAGGCACTCATCTTCATGACCAGGTCACCCTTCAGGGACATATTCTATCATGTTTCCCATATTAAACAGACCCTCCTGCTCACAGCAATTATGTTGGATATATTTGGGTATCATTTACTCTTAATGCACTATTTGGGGAATAGTATATGGCACAAAGGAAGGGAGTGTGGTCAGCTGTCCCACTGTTACATATGGGAGCCTTCCCTGGGTATAATTTGCTCTGTGTCCATGGAGTCTGTTCAAAATGGCTGTTGGAAGGTGTATGCATATAATTACTTGGCAGGCCTCAGGCTGACCCAGTTCTCTTTTTATTTACTTATGTTTTCTTATTTTCTGCATGTATAAATGCAGTGTGTGCTGGGAACTCATATCCAGAGGTAAGGGGACAGTAGACTGGCAGAGTCCAGGCTGTTCATCCCCCCATAGGAAGAAATGGCTGAAATGCTTTGCACATGGAGATGCATCACCAGGAGTATAATCCACAAGGTGAGATACCTTATGCAAATAAGACACATCCTCCTCAACCCCTTGGTCACTAGCAGATCTAAGGCACCCTGGTGCCCTTGCGGGTAATAAGTTTAATAGTTTCAGCTCCAAATTGTTCTGGTAGAACAATTGTTCAATTTTCCCACACCCAACAAAAATATTTATAAAATTATAGAAATAACAGCATCACTATTTGCACAAAACAGTACACAAATAACAGTATCAGTTAGAACTCTTGCAGCATAGGGCTCTAAATGATTCAAAAGCCCCTTCCCTCCCAGTGCTTTCATCCTGAAGCAAGAGACAGACAGTGAACAAGTTAACACCATTTCTGCTGCTTCTGCTCTGATCCCTCTGGACTTCTACCCTGAGACCTCCTCTCAGAAAGGGATTGAAAGTTCTCTTAATTTTTCCATTTTGCATTCTAGATATGACATTAAAAAGGATCAACTGGTCGGCATACTGGGAAATTACAAATTATCCACAAAGGTGCCTCATTTTCATGTGTGGTTGGGTCTAACCTCAACCACTATCATGACAGAAAGTCTTAAGAAATCACCTACTAAGAAAGAAAATTTAAGGGGACCCTCTCAACTTACTACAGATAAGAACAAATTCAGGAAGATTTTCAATAGATACAAATACATATATTGTAATATTTCAGGACTCATGCCAGGTGTTTGACCTCACCTGAAAGGATAGTGTACTATTACTTAGCCCAACTTTAGCCTCCAATAGGAAGGAGGCCACCCTAAAGAAAATGTGGGGAAGAGCTACATCTTCCCATGCCCCAACAACATAGACTAGAGGTGAGCCTTTTTGTTTGTCTGGAGCATGAGCAATTCCATGGGACAACCTGGGATCTGGGTGATGAGCAGGATGCCTGGAAAGTAATTGTGGTGGGCCTTCAGGAAGGTCCTGCTCTTTTAATGGAGGGACTCAGGGAGACCATTCATGATACCCTAAATCCTAAACCTATGAATGGCTGCACATTTTCAAAGGATAGATTTATCATTCAGTTGGCCCCAGACACTCAGAGGAAATTCCAAAATTTGACATATGACCCTGGTCAATCCTTAGATGTTACCCCACAGCTTGAATAGAGATTAAGTAAAAAGAAACAAAGAGCACAGAGACAGGAAAAGACTGGAGTGCTAGTCTTAGCCCCAGAAAGAGTGTGCTTCCTGGGTGGAAAATTTACTCCTCTCTAAGTTATTAGCGGACTTTGGAAACCTCAAGAACATTAAAACAGGGCATTACTTTGAGCCCCTGTCCTCTTAACCAAATTAATCTGTTTGTCACTGAGAAAATGATCCTAAAAATAATCACCCTCAACATACTAACAGACAGCCAAACAAAACCAGCTCAACAGCCCATAGCTTATCTCAGTAAAAAGATTAACATAATAAGCTCATTTTCAAACATAATAAAAAATAAGATAGTACCCTACAACACACATTGATATTTTTATGCTTAGTAAAATCATACATAATTATTTGAGCTAACCTTACTACATTAAGTAAAGGTATTAAGTATATTCATACAACTATATCTTTATATATAAAGATTATTTTGATGTAAGTCCCCTAAGATATCATTGCTAAGTCAATGCAACATAATATTCTAAATTAGATCACTGTCCTAAACAATATGTTGATTTATTTTTACCATCAATATTTAAGGTACTGAATCCCCATACTTAAATGAACACTAGGTTTAATAATAATAATAAAAGTTTTTCATAGATTTGTACATAAAGACTATTCATTTTGTCTATTTCATTTTTTTATTCATGGCAAAAATAGAATATCTTTCCTATGCTTATTAAACATATGTACTTCCTATTTTAAAAAAGGTGTCTGTATATATCTCTCATACCCCTGGTAAAGGCCACCTCTCCTAAGTTAAAACTCTTTCTCTTACCTCATTCCAAATTAACATAATCATTTAAGTTCATCTAGAGCTAGTTTCAAAATATAAAATTTTATATACAACCTATTATATTCTTCATTTCTTAATTCTGTTAAAGACAAAATCAAATTATGCATTTGATAAAAATTAAGGCTCTATTTACCTTGGTCTTTTTCCAACTCAATAATGTTGGCCCTGACATAGCTCCTAATTGACTCTTGCCAAGTTTTCTGCCAAACTAAAGATCATACATCTCTTATTATTAAAATACTTATACTAAGTTAAACTATTATTTATACCCCAAGATTAATGGTGCTATGACTTTTGCCAGCTTTTATTCAATTTTAATAAATTTAAAAAGGGGAAAACAGGACCCTACATGCCCAAACTAAATCTCACAAAATATTTCAAACATTTTTCTTTAATTGTGATACTAAAAATCTTACTGCTGCTGCACATGGTTCAGTAAATCAGATTTCAAAAAATGGAATTCAAAACTGTCCTCATGGAAACAGCTGAAAAACCCAACACAGGCAGGTAAATCCAACCACAGAGTTGACAGCCATGCAGGCTTCATCAGCTGCCAGGTAAGAGAAACCTATAAAGAGACTTCTATGGACTCATTTCCCCAAGTCCATCTTTAATGTAACTTACAATGTGGACTAGAAAATCCATCTGTATGACTGGGTTTAATTATATAGTTATAGTGGCCAGCTATCTATATGTTGGTCCCATGATAAGCATGCTGGCTGTCTCAGGGTATCTTTTGAGGAAAATAAAATACAGCATATGAGGAGCCTAGATCAGTCAATTGTACTGGTTCCTGGGACACATATGTTAGGACAGTTATTAAAATTGGACTGTCATAACAAACCAGTCATTTCCACAGAACATCCACAAATACCTTACTGTCCTAATTATTGTGCAATAGAATTTGACACCTTCCCTAACTGGATGGATTGTGCAAATACTTGCCAGTGCAACATACAGTGTTTAGAAATAGTGGATATATTTTAGACTGGTCTCCTAGAATTGATAGAATACAAATATATAAGGATGCCATGACCCCTGGAGGTTTCATTGGTAATATCCTAACCTTCAGTGAAGGTGGCATCAAAAAGGATGCTTAATTTCAGCTCAGATGTCCTGTATTATAGTTATAGCCCCATGTTGGATTTCATAGGCAGGAATCATCAGGAGAGTTCCTGCTATGGCCTGCAGGCCTAAGTACAATCTTCTTATGCTCTAATTATTGGAAATGTGCGATATAGGGAAAGAGTGATAAATATCTGGTAGCCTGTAAAAAATGCAACTTAGCTTATTGCATCACTAGCTATAATACCGGGAAAAGAACAGTGATCTTTCACCAGCCCACTTTTATTATCAGCCAAGGTCTCAGAACAGTGGTATACTGATGTTGGTGTTCAGATTTTATAAAAGATGCATGCTCAGTTAACCATACCTGGTGAGCTCTTGGACTCATAATCCTTGGAGTGGCTCTTTAATTTCATTCATTGCTTCTATGGTTATAGCCTCAGTGGCTATATCAAAATACTTCTAGATCCATCTATAATCAGATAAATATTGATGAAAAGATTGAAACTAAATCGAATGCTCTAGAAGCAACTGTAATAAATATTGCTCATGAGCTTTCTACTCTCAAGTGATTATAACCATGTCTGTTACTACAGCTAAATACAATGGGATTGGAAAACGTTAAAAATCATCTAATGAGTATTTGGCAGAGCAATAATAATAATAGCCTGTATTTTTTAGTTACATTACCATATCCAGGACATTTTAAAAAAGTAAAAATTGATCTTTTGGATCCTACCTCTTTAGCTGATAAAATACTCTAAGAGTTAAATGGCTTTAATTCTGGAAACATACTGAAACAGCCTGCCTGGCATATTATTTGAATTTTATCTGTGCTATTAATTCTCTTTTTTATTGTGACAATAAAATGTCATGTCCTCAGAACAAGAATCCAGGAACTCAAGATAACAGCTCATCATTTACTCTTTCAAAGTAAAAAGGGGGAATATGTGGGTGACAGCCCACAAGCTGTTAAGCATCCTCTCTCAGCCTTGAGCCCAGGGGGTGTTGGTCTGGCATTGCATGATCTTTGGGCTGTGTGATGCACATGGCCTTCACCTTTTCTCAGCAAGGAAATCTGCTTTCCCATATTCTGGGCTTGGCCATTACCCATTAGGGATATAGCAGCCCACCTCTGTCTTATTTGGTGAAGAATATTCTATCAAAAATTCTTTATTAATTTCCCTATAAATAAAGGGATTCCAGGTTCACATGCTCTCTTGCTCTCTTGCTTTCCAATGGTCTCAGAGCTATCGTGCCCTTGATTTGAAAATTATAAAAAGTGATTTTTCACTTTCAGCTATCCTTTGCTCAATGTTCAGACAAACAAAGTTTGTCTGAGCGAGTCATGAACAATATCCCGTGTAGACAGATTCCTTGCAGTTGGATAAGGGGGCTGTCTGGCTCTGTCCCACCTCCTGGGGACAAAGATGCCAGAGCAGGTCTTCAGGTAAGACCTAAGAAATCTTGCTTTTGAACCCTCTGCATGTGGACACAGTGTCAAAGGATACACTAGGGAGGTGGAGTGAATTATCATCATACATGTCAGACTGGTGTAGGGAAAGAGTTGGAGAAGAGAGAGGGAGAGACTTTGGGGTGTGCAGACAGAGGGAGCTGTTCTCTCAGGGTTCACATACTGGGTGTGACCACGACAATATCAGGTCCATTCCATGAGGATTTCAATGTACCTTACATGGGAAGAGGGGGTTTTCAGGTGTGAATGCATGATATTTACAGGAGAGATAATCCTGAATTAGCCAGGGGGCTGAGTGCAGTCTCAGCCATCCTCCTGAGAGAGAGACAGAGAGAGATTTAACACAGACAGAAGAGGGGAGGTCATGTGGACACAGAGACAGATACTTGAGTGATGTGGCCATAGCCATGGAGAATATCAGCTTCTAGAAGCTGAAGACATGTGGGCAGACTCACCCCAGCTCTGCAGGTGGCCAAACATGCCAACACCCTGAAGGTGGCTCACTGAAAGTGAGTCCAGCATGTGTCCTGCAGAGCTGTGCTGCTGGGCATCACTGTGGCTTCCAACCACACTGTGTGCCCATTTGTAACAACAATCCCTGAAAACAGGGCAGATAGGGCTCAGGAACCCCAGAGCCAGGTCTGTGTGCTTGCTGCCTCCTGCTTCCTTTTCTATTGCTGAACATAAATGAGTTGTTAAGAATTTGTAAATTGTAAAAAAAGCACATGTATCCAGGTGAGGCATAGAGGAGCTTGTGGCTGCTGTAGAATAAATATTGATAACTCCTGGAAGAAAATGATGAATGCATGGGAATATCCTACACAGTGAATTATTTCTGTGTTTTTCAAAGTACATGGAAAGAGGGGTGGGAATGTGTTTCTGAGGATCATCTGGTTAAATTCACAATACCCTTGATACCATTTGTGCTGCATTTCACCAAACCATCAAATCACAGGTTGTTTGCCCAGAGCTACGAGTCAGTGATGCAGGGCTGTGATTTGAAGGCAGGTAAACGATTTTTACCTAAAGAACATCTTCTATGATGCCAGAAACATTTCAGAGAAGAGTGTCAAATCTAGATGGATTCTGTAAAATTGACCATTCCTCCTGCCTCCACTCACACCATGATGACCATGATCCTAATGTCTCTTTCTCATTCTCCCAATTAATTTCAGATTTGGGGGCAGGGTGCATCTCCATATCCTCTCTTGTCCTTCTCTTCTCATCCTTCTGACTCACTTCTTCCCTCTCATATTCCATCATGCAAACATAATCATCCCCTCTTTGATGAAAACAAACCAAGACATCTAACTGCCCTTCTCATCACCCCATGTCTGTCAGCTATGCCAGGCTCTCACATCAGATAATTGGCAAGAGGTTGCATGATCCACCCAAGAGACTTTCTGCCTAAGATCTCTTTGCAAGTTCTCCCAATATTAAAATGGCCTATGGCTTCTGTCAAAATGACACCAAATCATGTCATGGTGGACATAATTTGGGAATCAGAGGATGACTGACTCCCTCTCAAGGAGACTACAGAAAATCTCATCCTTCTCTGACCGTCCTGCTGCAGCTCCATCAGATCTCCAGGCCACCCCTTTCTTTAAGCAGCACAAACTGATAATCTCACAATTCTGAAGTGGAGAATTGGTTCTGAGCCAAGATCAAGGGCTCAGGATAGCTGAGTTCCTCCAGGAGGCTCCTGGGAGAGAATCTACCTCAAACCTTTCCATTTCCCAGTTGCACGCATCCTACCTGCTCCTGGCTCCTTCCCCATTACTCAAGGCCCCTTTCCATGTTCAAGGCACCTCTCTGCTTGAGACTCCCTCCCTCTACAGTGAGGACTATGTTGGTCTCTTAAAGGTAATTCTGGACACAGTCCATATCTTATAATTCTCAACTGAATCACATGCACCAAATTCCTTTTCCATATATGGTGCTGTTCATAGACTCCTGCAAAAAGCCACCGGTGAATTACTTGAGGGACTCCTCTAGTGGAAGAAAGAGAAATTTAATTTGGCATTGAGAACTATGTTGTGGCTCCTCTCACTCAATGGATAGCCCAATGCACATGACCTCTGTCTTCACTCTACTAAGAAGATCCCTATGGTAGCTCTCATGTTGGGCACAACCTTTGGAAACTAGGAAGCCCACCTCTTACCTCCTACCTACAAAAGCCATTTCATGTAAAACATCAGATGCTCCCCAATATAAATATAGCAAGCACAGTCTCCATCTTGCTTTCCTCTTTTCAGTGAGGAAGCTCAATCCCTAAGATGGGCTAGCCCGTCCTGCCCCTGCATTTTAGAATTCCTTTTTGTGGCCTGTATGACATAAGTGTGATGTCATAGTGTCACCTGTATGTGACAAATTCATCGTGGCTGCTTAAGCCAAGATTTGATCATGGCCATGGACCAGGATCAGGAGGCAGGAGGAGCAGGTTCAGGCTACTTTCAGCCCTAACCCCCTCACTCTGGGCTTGTGTATTCCAAGGTCAGGTGACACAGCCACGTGTGTGGCAGGTGTATCTGTGAAGCTCCAAGCTGCTCTGCTCACTTGTTCTCCTCCTAGCAGCACATCACAGCCCATCCAGGGGTGGGCTCTGAGTCCTTCACCTCAGGATCCTCATGCATGGATCTCAGACAGATGGGATTAGGGGAGCCCAGCAGTGAAAGAGCAGCCCCTGCTCATCAGGTGAGAGCAGGTGGGCTCCAGGGAGACCAGGCCTGCTGGTGGTCAGACCCTTAGGTGTTGATCACCACTGCTGGGGCACACACTCACACACACACTCACACACACACACTCACATAGACACACACTCACACAGACACACAGACTCACAAACACACACAAACATACACACACACTCACAGACACACACACATACACACACTCAGACACATACACAAACACAAACACTAACACAGACACACAAACACTCTCTCACACACACATACTAACACACATACACACACACCCATATACATACACACACAGACACACATTCACACACACTCACAAACACACACACACAGCTAGTGACACCTTCCTCTACAGGGCACTCCTGTGCTTTTCAGCTCTAGAGCAAGCTGAGCATCCCTCTCCTAATATCCAGAAATCAAAGTGCTCCACAATATGAGGCATTGGATGGTTCCAGGGAGGGTTGGAATTGGAGATGGGGATGCTCAGCTGGTAAACTGACTCAATGTTCCTAAAATATGAAAACCACTGAAATATGAAACCCTCCTGGTCGCCCACATGTCAGGTAAGAAACATGGAAAAACAGATACTTCCTGCAACACAGTGTCAGTTCCTTGAATCTTTTTAGGGGGTCTCTCATCTCAACATGTCTTCCACATGGATTAAAATGTCCACAGTCAGAACTCACCCTTTACTGCAGGCAGCAGCAAGGACTTTTTCTCACAGATTTTCCTCCAAACATATAAGATATTTTAAGTGGCTTTGTTCAAAGGACAGAACCCATGTCCTCTTGGTGCCCTGCACATTGTGGCATCTGAGATAAAGTCTGAAATAAAAGCTCAGCTAAATCTAGCCTTGACGCACCAGAACTCCTCAACTTAACTTCATAAAATGAGGCTCCCTGGTCTGACACAGTGGTACAGGCCTGTAATCCAGCAGCTTGGGAGGCTGAGACAGGAGGATCACGAGTTCAAATCCAGCCTCAGCAATGGAAGGTGCTAAGCAATTCAGTGAGACCCTGTAACTAAATAAAGTACAAAACAGGGCTGGGATGTGGCTCAGTGGTAAAGTGTCCCTAAGTTCAATCCTGGTACCTGCCCCCCCAAAAAAATGTGAGGCTCCTTTCTCAGCTCCTGGGGCTGCTGATACCCTGGAACCCTAGTGAGGACAGAGGGATGAGGAAGGAGAAGGGGAAGAGAGTGAGCTCTGGGGCCCCACTGCCCCCCATGTTTGCTCTTTCTGTGTGCTACAAATGCGAGTTTTCTCTCCAGAAAGGACATGTAGGGTTGTGATGGATAAAACTGATGAAGATTTATGAAGGTAAAAAAAAACTTGGTACCAGTGGATACTGGGAGATTTAAAGAGAGAGGTTCTGCATCTAAGTTTGGGAGACACTGCACCTGGCAATTCTATATCCCAATTGAATGTTGGTATTTTTGAACATGAACCAATTTCAGTCCCCTCCACTGCCACACACACACACACACACACACCCACACACACACACTCACACTCACAAACACACACACATACACATCCATGCACACAGACAATCATACTCACAAACACACACACATACACACACCACGCGCACACACACACACACACATACACAGTAGCCTGAGGTCAAGTTGGGAGAGAAATCATGAACATGGCTCATAATAGTAGCATAACCTTCCATTTCTCTCTCATTTGAGGACCCACAAACTGTGATAACCCAGGCTCCTCCCTCCCTGCCTCACACCCATCCACCTACTGCAGATCCACACAGTGCCTTCTACAGACAGATGGATACATTGATTCTTGCAGAAGGCAGGAGAGTCCTTGTCACTTCTGATCTTTTGGGCTTCCAATTACCTGGGTCTCAGGCAACATCATTGGCAGAATGTCAGGGACAGATTTCATGCTGGACCTCAGGTCAGTGGAGGCTGAGGAGTCTGGTGTTATTGCTGTGTGCAAGCTATAAAAATTAGCTATAAATAATTAAGGTTTAAAATCCCACAAACCTCCCTACTGAGAGGCCCAGCTGCCACATGTGTTGCTTGTCAGGGGAGAGGCACTACAGATTCTCTGTCTGTTGGGGAGAAAGATCCTGGGATCTTAGGGGCACAGAGTGTAATCAAGGACTCTGGACCATGTACCTAGCTTAGAGCCCAAGCGCTTTTTAAAACCTCATCATAAGGGCAGAGCAGGAGCAGTAAGGAGGGTAAAGGGGCTTCTGCCAGGGCCATGTCAGAGTGATGGGGACACCTGAGGTGTTAAAGAGGAAACACAAAAATCAGGTGAACTTCAGTGCAACTAAAAGGTCTACTGTGACTCAGAAATTGTAGGTCTACTTTTCATTTCTTCCAAGGCTTCTGAGTGTGAAAATCTTGATTGTAAATGGTTATTTATGGTTATTTTCTTCTGCCCTTTGTGCAGTGATTTTAATGGTCTGCTGAGGCATGCTACATCCTAAGTGAAAGTGGAAGTTCATTTTGTAAACTGAATATAATATATGGGTTCCAGATTTGCTACTGAGTTTTAAACATCTAGATCTAGAGACAGCAAAACGTATATCCTACATGGACACAAATGGTGAAAATAAAGAAAAGCCTAAAAAATGATGATGGTCGAAGACGAGCTCACATGACTGACAGAGAGGGGCTCCATATTCTAGGGTAAGGCAGGGCCATGATGTTTCATTTCATGTGTTTCAAACTGTATTCTACTAACTACAGTGATACATAAACAAGTGTTTTAATATTGTATAACATAAATTTTAAAAATTGAACTAAATGAACAAATTATCCTACTTAGGAAAATATATTGTGCTTAAGATTTAGACTTCCAACTTAATATATTCCATTAAGAATACAACTAAAGCTAAAATAAATAATTTTTTAGTGTAATGTAAAGAAAATATTGCAGAACTATTAGAAAATTCAATCCTTCAAATTGAGAAGAATTGTCTCATTAAATATTTTTTAACATTTAAATCAATTTCATCAATGAATAGTTTTTTTAAATTGATGACAGGTTCAGAGTAACACTAATTAAATAAGGATTTCTGGGAATAATTTTCCCTATAGAAACATAAAAATGAAATAAAAAAGGGAAGACCTCCCCCTTCCACGGATTCCAAATTTTGGGTCCCCTTCTTCTTCTGGGGAGAAGTCTTTTCTGCTGTCCTTTAATAAGCTTCTACTTCCCACTCTAAACTTGCCTTGGCATTCTTCTCTGGTGTTATACTTCAGCATTCAGGGAAGCAAGGACTCATCACAGGTCCAGGATGACTCAGCCAACCAGCAAGTGACCAAGCAGAGCTCCCAACAAACTTTTTCTCCTCTTAGCAAGGGTGCCAGTGGGCCATGCCCACAGACCTCCCTTCCTTCCTTTTCCCATCTCCTCTGAACCCAAGGATGAATGGAGAGGACAAGGAAACCTTCTTTGCACAGACAGGCAGACCTGCGACCGACCTGCAGAACAGGCCCAGTGGCCCGCCAGTATGGAAGGCACGTCACCCCAATTGGAGGAGGGGCAGAGCAGAGCCGCTGCCTGCACCCACAAGGTAGGCAGACCTGCGACCTACCGGCAGAACAGGCCCAGAAGCCCGCCGGCGGGGTAGACACATCACCCCAATTGGAGGAAGGGCCCAGCTGCCGCCTGCAAGGTAGGCAGAACGCGCGTCCCGGAGAAGGGGCCCAGTGGCCTGCTGGCGTAGTTGAAAGATCACCCCAATTGGAGGAGGGGCACAGCCGCCGCCCGCGCCTACAAGGTAGGCAGACCTGCAACTTGGAGAATAGGCCCAGCAGCCTGCCAGCATGGTAGACAGATCACCCCTATTGGAGGAGGGGCCCAGCCGATGCCGGCAAGGTAGGCAGACCACGCGACCTGGAGAAGGGGCCCAGCGGCCCGCAGGCGTGATACACAGATCACCCCAATTGGAGGAGGAGTACAGCCACCGCCCCCCCCCCCCCGCAAGGGAGAATTTGCAACTATATAAGAGCAATATAAATATATAGGGGGGAAATTCAATAACACAACAGTTTCACCAAGCAGAAAGAAATGCGAGCAGTATGAAAAGACAAGGAAAGAAAGGACCACAAGCAATGCAGGTCAACTCAACTTTAGAAGAGGTAATAGCTGCAGCAGATGGAATGTCAGATGAATAATTCAGGATTTACATGCTTCAGATGATCTGGAGTCTCAAGGAAGACATTAGACAGCAAAATCAGACAATGAAAGATCACTTCGACAATGAATTACATAAACAAATACAAGAAGCAAAAGATCAACTATACAGGGAGATAGAGGTTATAAAAACCAAACAGAAATCCTAGAAATGCAGGAAGCAATAAACCAACTTAAAAACTCAAATGAGAATACTACCAGCAGAGTAGAACACTTAGAAGATAGAACATCAGACAATGAAGACAAAGTATTTCAACTTGAAAAGAACATAGACAGCTCAGCGAGATTCTTAAGAAACCATGAGCAGAACATCCAAGAAATATGGGATAACATAAAGTGACCAAACTTGAGAGAGTCATTGGGATACAGGAAGGTATATAGGTCCAAGCCAAAGGAATGAGCAATCTGTTCAACGAAATAATACGAGAAAACTTCCCAGACTTGAAGACTGAAACAGAATCACAAATCCTAGAAGCCTACAGGACGCCGAATGTGCAAAATCTTAAGAGATCCACAACTAGACACATTATAATGAAGATGCCCAACATACAGAATAAGGAGAGAATTTTAAAAGCTTCAAGAGAAAGGAAGCAGATTACATTTAGGGGTAAACCAATCAGGATAACAGCTGATCTTTCAACACAGACTCTGAAAGCAAGAAGATCCTGGAAAAACATATTTCAAATGCTGAAAGAAAATGGGTTCCAACCAAGAATTGTGTATCCAGTGAAATTCAGCTTCAGGATGGAAGATGAAATTAAAACCTTCCATGATAAACAAAAGCTAGAAGAATTTGCAGCTAGAAAACCATCTCTTCAAAACATCCTTGGCAAAACATTACAGGAAGAGGAAATGGAAAATAACAATGAAAACCAACAGTGGGAGGTAGTACAGTAAAGGGAAAAAATAATCAAAGAGGAAAAACAAACCATGTTAAGTAACATAAATAAGCAAATATGGCTGGAAGAACAATCCATATCTCAATAATAACCCCAAATGTTAATGGCTTAAACTCACCAATTAAAAGACACAGGCTAGTAGAATGGATCAAAAACAAAAACAAAAAAAGATCCAACACTATGCTGCCTACAGGAGACGCATTTGATAGGAAAAGACATACATAGACTGAAGGTGAAATGTTGGGAAAAATCATATCACTCATATGGACTTCAGAAACAAGCAGGAGTGTCCATACTCATATCAAATAAAATAGATTTCAAGCCAAAGTTAATCAAAAGGGATAAAGACGGACACTACATACTGCTCAAGGGAACCATACACCAACAAGACATAGCAATCATAAATATATATGCTCCAAACAATGGTGGAGCTATGTTCATCAAACAAACTCTTCTCAAGTTCAAGAGTCTAATAGACCACCATACATTAATTATGGGGAACTTCAACATACCTCTCTCACCACTGGACAGATCTTCCAAACAAAAGTTGAATAAAGAAACTATAGAACTCAATAATAAAATTAATAACCTAGACTTAATTGACATATATAGAATATACCACCCAACATCAAGCAGTTACACATTTTTCTCAGCAGCACATGGATCCTTCTCAAAAATAGATCATATATTATGTCACAGGGCAACTCTTAGACATTATAAAGGAGTAGAGATAATACCATGTATCTCATGTGATCACAATGGAATGAAACTGGAAATCAATGATAAAAGAAGGAAGGAAAAATCATGCATCACTTGGAGAATGAACAATAGGTTACTGAATGTTCAATGGGTTATAGAAGACATCAAGGAGGAAATTAAAAAATTCTTAGAGATAAATGAAAACACAAACACAACATATCGGAATCTATGGGACAAAATAAAAGCAGTTCTAAGAGGAAAATTCATTGCCTGGAGTTCATTCCTTAAAAAAAGGAAAAACCAACAAATAAATGATCTCATACTTCATCTCAAAATCCTAGAAAAAGAAGAGCAAAACAACAGCAAAAGAAATAGAAGGCATGAAATAATTAAAATCAGAGCTGAAATTAATGAAATCAAAACAAAAGAAACAATTGAAAAAATTGACATAACTAAAAGTTGGTTCTTTGAAAAAATAAATAAGAATGACAGACCTTAGCCATGCTAATGAAGAGAAGAAGAGAGAGAAGTCAAATTACTAGCATACGGGATGAAAAAGGCAATATCACAACAGACACTTCAGAAATACAGAAGATAATTAGAAATTATTTTGAATCCTTATACTCCAATAAAATAGAAGATAGTGAAGGCATCAATAAATTTCTTAAGTCATATGATCTACCCAGATTGAGTCAGGAGGATATAGACAACCTAAACAGACCAATATCAATTGAGGAAATAGAAGAAGCCATCAAAAGACTACCAACTAAGAAAAGCCCAGGACCAGATGCGTATACAGCAGAGTTTTACAAAACCTTTAAAGAAGAACTAATACCAATATTTTTAAAGCTATTCCAGGAAATAGAAAAAGAGGGAGAACTTCCAAATTCATTCTACGAGGCCAACATCACCCTGATTCCTAAACCAGACAAAGACAATTCAAAGAAAGAAAAATACAGACCAATATCTCTAATGAATCTAGATGCAAAAATCCTCAATAAAATTCTGGCGAATCGGATACAAAAACATATCAAAAAAATTGTGCATCACAATCAAATAGGATTCATCCCTGGGATGCAAGGCTGGTTCAAGATACGGAAATCAATAAATGCTATTCACCACATCAATAGACTTAAAGATAAGAACCATATGATCATCTTGATAGATGCAGAAAAAACATTTGACAAAGTACAGCATCCCTTTATGTTCAAAACTCTAGAAAAACTAGGGATAACAGGAACATACCTCAATATTGTAAAAGCTATCTATGCTAAACCTCAGGTTAGCATCATTCTGAACAGAGAAAAATTGAAGGCATTCTCTCTAAAATCTGGAACAAGACAGGGATGCCCTTTCTCACCACTTCTGTTCAACATATTTCTCGAAACACTGGCCAGAGCAATTAACAGATGAAAAAAATTAAAGGCATAAAAATAGGAAACGAAGAACTTAAATTATCACTATTTGCAGATGACATGATTCTATACCTAGCAGACCCAAAAGGGTCTACAAAGAAACTATTAGAGCTAATAAATGAATTCAGCAAAGTGGCAGGATATAAAATCAACACGCATAAATCAAAGGCATTCCTATATATCAGCGACAAATCCTCTGAAATGGAAATGAGGACAACCACTCCATTCACAATAACCTCAAAAAACAATAAAATACTTGGGAATCAACCTAACAAAAGAGGTGAAAGACTTATACAATGAAAACTACAGAACCCTAAAGAGAGAAATAGAAGAAGATCTTAGAAGATGGAAAAATATACCCTGTTCATGGATAGGCAGAACTAACATCATCAAAATGGCGATATTACCAAAAGTTCTCTATAGGTTTAATGCAATGCCAATCAAAATCCCAACGGCATTTCTTGTAGAAATAGAGAAAGCAATCATGAAATTCCTATGGAAAAATAAAAGACCCAGAATAGTAAAAGCAACTCTAAGCAGGAAGTGTGAAGCAGGTGGTATAACGATACCAGACTTCAAACTATACTACAGAGCAATAGTAACAAAAACAGCATGGTACTGGTACCAAAACAGGCGGGTGGACCAATGGTACAGAATAGAGGACACAGAAACCAATCCACAAAACTACAACTATCTTATATTTGATAAAGGGGCTAAAAGCATGCAATGGAGGAATGATAGCATCTTCAACAAATGGTGTTGGGAAAACTGGAAATCCATATGCAACAAAATGAAACTGAATCCCTTTCTCTCGCCATGCACAAAAGTGAATTCAAAATGGATCAAGGAGCTTGATATCAAATCAGAGACACGGCATCTGATAGAAGAAAAAGTTGGCTACGATATACATACTGTGGGGTCGGGCTCAAAATTCCTCAGTAGGACACCCATAGCACAAAAGTTAATAACTAGAATCAAAAAATGTGACTTACTCAAACTAAATTTTTTTTTTCTCAGCAAAAGAAACAATAATAGAGGTAAATAGGGAGCCTACATCCTGGGAACAAATATTTACTCCTCACATTTCAGATAGAGCCCTAATATCTAGAGTATACAAAGAACTCAAAAAATTAGACAATAAGAGAACAAATAACCCAATCAACAAATGGGCCAAGGACTTGAACAGACACTTCTCAGAGGGGGACATACAATCAATGAACAAGTACATGAAAAAATGCTCACCATCTCTAGCAGTCAGAGAAATGCAAATCAAAACCACCCTAAGATACCATCTCACTCCAGTAAGATTGGCAGCCATTATGAAGTCAAACAACAAGTGCTGGCGAGGATGTGGGGAAAAGGGTACACTTGTTCATTGCTGGTGGGACTGCAAATTGGTGCAGCCAATTTGGAAAGCAGTATGGAGATTTCTTGGAAAGCTGGGAATGGAACCACCATTTGACCCAGCTATTCCCCTTCTAGGTCTATTCCCTAAAGACCTAAAAAGAGCATGCTACAGGGACACTGCTACATTGATGTTCATAGCAGCACAATTCACAATAGCAAGACTGTGGAACCAACCTAGATGCCCTTCAATAGATGAATGGATAAAAAAAAATGTGGCATTTGTACACAATGGAGTATTACTCTGCATTAAAAAATGACAAAATCATGGAATTTGCAGGGAAATGGATGGCATTAGAGCAGATTATGCTAAGTGAAGCTAGCCAATCCCTAAAAAAACAAATGCCAAATGTCTTCTTTGATATAAGGAGTGTAACTAAGAACAGAGTAGCGACGAAGAGCATGGGAAGAAGATTAACATTAAACTGGGATCAGAGGTGGGAGGGAAAGGGAGAGACAAGGGAAATTGCATGGAAATGGAAGGAGACCCTCAGGGTTATACAAAATTTCATACAAGAGGAAGTGAGGGGAAACGGGAAAATAATACAAGGGGGAGAAATGAATGACAGTAGAGGGGGTAGAGAGAGGGGAGGGGAGGGGAGGGGAAGGGGGATAGTAGAGGATAGGAAAGGCAGCAGAATACAACAGACACTAGTATGGCAATATGTAATCAGTGGATGTGTAACCAATGTGATTCTGCAATCTGTATACTGGGTAAAAATGGGAGTTCATAACCCACTTGAATCAAAGTGTGAAATATGATTTATCAAGAACTATGTAATGTTTTGAACAACCAACAATAAAAATTTTAAACAAAGAGTACATAGTAAGTTATGTTATTGTTGTTGTTATACAAATGAATGTATTTTCAGAGGAATGAGTCAATTGACCATGGCTAAATTTTTGATCATTACTATAAAATTTTCTGTATACATATGGAATTTTCTTTGTGATTGTCTGTCATATGTTAACAAAATAAATGATAAACATTTTTAAGTAAAAAAAAGAAACATAAAAATGAAATAAATTAAGAAAACTGAAAACTAAATAGGAAAATCTGATTAAAAATTCTATTACACTCCAAATTTTTCTGAAACATTAAAATGAAAGCCTGGTCAAGAAAAGACTACTTGGGTTACAGCAGGAATCACCCTGGACCTGTGTGCACCTTTCCCTACCCCATCCCTGAGGGAAGAGGTAGGATAGAGAACAAAGAGCCCAATTCCCTTATCCCTCCAGTGGCCCAAGAGGAACAGAGTTGCACCTACTTGTGACTTTCTACCTCATCTGTGGGCTGCCTGGTGGACTGCCCTCTCTATCACATGACTCATAACTCAGACAGGGACAAGTGCAGCGCTCAATTCTCAGGTGAGGGAACTGTGGACAGCAGTGGTGGGCGCCACTGTGTGTGACCACTGCTTGAAGGAAAAGGGATCAGGAAATACACAGCACAGCCAGGCCCTAAGACGCTTCCATTGGACCCTCTCGATAACCAGCTCATTTATAGATAGTCATGGGTTCTGGGGCAATTGGGAGGGGAAGGATATACTCAAGCACCTGCATCCCCAGGAAAGATCAAAGTCTTTACCCAAGCAGACACCAGTCCTCAGAGCAAGCCCTGATCATCAGTGAAGGGGTGCCACATCAGAATTCAAAGACTGGGCAGGTTAATGTTTAATTCAAAGGCTGCATTTCAACAGAAGATGGCAAGACACACAAAGGAGCAGGGAAACATGAGCCACTCAAAGGAATAAAAATCTTTAGAAACCATCACAGCAGAAAAAGACATCAGAATGAAAGGATATCACCTTTCCAATGTCTGCCTTACAGAGAAAACTTGGAGACTGGTGATGCCACTCTCGATCACTATTGCCATGGCATGGGGAAGAATCTGTGCCTGTCAATTAGCATACTGGTGGCAAAAAAATTGTGCTGATGCTGCTTTTAGAACTGCGTTGTCTCATGTGGAGCACACTAGCCACAGTGACTCTATAAACTCAGATTCAGTTAAATTTTACAATGAACATTTCCTTGGCACTTGGTTCTTTCCCATGCTTCATCTCACAGGCCATGTGTGGCTAACAGTTGCCACAGGGGACAGCTCAGATATAGATCTCTTCATCATCACAGGAGATTCTGTTGGCCAATATTGGTCTAAAAGATTCACAAGGTCTTTCATGGAGCTGCAGCTCAAAACACAAACCTCCCCAGCCACTGGGTGGCTTCAGATCCTTCCCCAGTTGTTGTAGCTGTTGTGGCCTAGAGTAGGCTCTGAAAGTCTCCTGAGATTATGGGAATGGGGCTGCATAGACAGATCTAGACCAGGAGAACAGGGTTCCAGGTGCTTCTGACTGTATGCCTACAGCCTTTAGGAGCCTTTGCAAATCCACGCCTGTGGCATCTCACCTGTATCACAGTGTCCAGATGTGCCCTACTGTCCTAGGACTATTTTATTTTCTGAATATGAAATTACCTGTTTGTCTTGTGCTCTTAAGTTCATGTCCACATCTGAGGAGGGATCATTTTATGTCCTCTTCCGAATCCCTCTGGTGACCAATGCAATAGAATGAGCTCCATCAGGAAGAAGAAGGGACTCCAGGAAGCTGCCTTGGTTCCCATTTCTGACCCTGTAAAATGCAATACCAATCATCAGTCAGTAAGTGTCAGAACAGATCACAATTTGCAAAGAGAAGCTTGATCTTGGAAATGCTAGGTAAGTAATGGAGTGATACTGTCCTTTACCTACAAAAAGATACCCAGGCTTGAATGGGGACTCTGTATGGCTAGGAGCATGTGGACGACCTGCCTGGGGGCTGAGTTGTGGGGCAAACCCTCTCTGTGTTAGTGCTCTAAGCCTGGATGCCAAGCCCTGCCTTTGCACTCCTCCACATAGTAACTAAGACCACTTTTTAGTATTAGTAAAACTGCCCCCATTCATATGTTGATACCTCACCTCATTGTTGGTGTGTTTGCAGAAGTGGTCTATTAGAAGGAATGGGGGTTAAATTAGGATACAGGTGAGGCTGATACCACAGGAACCATGTCCTGAATAGACATCCAGGGAGCTCTCTGTCCTGGGAGACTGTCCATCCCTCTCAGGCCACAAGGAAAAACCTGTGAGGACAGACAAGACGGGAGTCCTAGGAAGAGAGCCTATGACAGAGAGGTCATCTGCTGCCCCTTGATTTTGCACCTTCAGTCTGCAGAACATTGAGAAGACACATTTTTACTACCTGAGCCACTGAGACCAGGGTGATGTATCCCCCTATGACAGTCCCTGAAAAGTGACTGGAGGCATGACAGGAAGTTGTACCTTGTCCTTGACACCTCTCTCTGTCTCTTTCTCATTCTCTCTCTCTCCCCTCTTCCTGGCTTCCTGAGGTGAGCAGCTCTACCCTGCAACAGGAAGCCCTACCATGGTGTTCTGCCTGCACTCAGACCCCCAGCCAAGGTGCCATGGTCTGTGGCATAAAACCTCTGAAACCAAGAATCAAGATTAGCCTTTTACCCACAAGGTGGCTGTGTTGAGGTGTTTGCTCACAGTGGTGAGGAGCTGATAAGCACACCCTTCACCTTGTTAAAGCAGCTGATCCTCCTAGGTGTGCAGGACAGTCAGCTGCTCTCCATTTCTAATAATCTCAATGTGTCTGGTGATGCCACTTACTGGCCCATTTTTAATTACAAGTCATTTGTCTCAAGGAAAAGATTTGTTGTAGCACATTCTTGTTTCTCTATAATGGGCTCCATGCTTTTGCCTTCCTTCTGCTAATCCCACTGTAAAAAATAACAATTATTTTTGCATATTGAATTATTTTCATCATTTTCTGTTTGCTCTCTGAAAATTTCCCCTGATCTCAAATTCATGTATAATACTTGAAATATCATCTCAACATATCATGAATCAATCCCTTTGTGGAAACATAATGAGAGTTGGGATAATAGTGGCCATAAGAAGGTACTGTTGTCTATTGGCAGCTGTCCATGATCACCATCACCTTGGGGAGCACAGATCACAGAATCCATTTTTATTTTATATGTTCCCATAGAATTGCACAACTGGGGCACTCGTGTGATTCACAAGCCAAAGTGAATAATTCTACACCCACAAGCACCTGTTGTCAAAGGCATAGACAGAGGAGATATTAGTAGAATTACCAGGTGACGAGGTACAGGAGGTTGAGAGGACCATTTGCAGTCTGGATCTCTCTGGAGGACTCTGATAATACAAAATTAGGCAGGGTTTTTTTTTTTTTTTTGGTGCCAGGGAATGAACTCAGGTGCACTCAACCACTGAGCCTCATCTCCAGCCCTATTTTTGTATTTTATTTAGAGACAGGGTCTCACTGAGATGCATAGCACCTTGCTTTTCCTTGAGGCTGCTTTGAACTCATGATCTTCCTGCCTCAGCCTCCCAAGTCACTGGGATTAAATTGCTAATCCATTGCTACAATGCCCAGCTCAAATTAGGCAGTCTTTATAGACAGAGGAGATATCAGAAGAATAATTGGGATATGTGGTATAGGAGGCTAAGACAACCACCTCCAGTCTGGAGCTCCCTAAAGCACTCTGAGAATACAGAATTAGGCAGTTCTTTGCATATACTGACAGATGAGTTCAGGATTATGGGGAGAAACAGACAATCCCCTATTTCTAAGACCAATATCCCTAACAGCCAGACTTGCTAATACAATTAATGTCTGTAGTGTGAACTTCAATCCCTGTATTAAGTCCAGTCCTGCTTTGAATATCTGTTAGCTGAATAAATCACATGTGATACCACTATGTGGACTCCCAACATTCACTACTCTGCATCATTTAGGAAATAATGGTCTGCTCTGATGGAGCTAAGGGGAAGGAAAGATGGTAAATACACAAAGAGGTACCCTCTCCCCTTCGAGGCAATGTGCTTCAGAGCCTGGCTGCCTCTTAGCAGGGCCCTCAGCAGGTGGAGGCAGCAGGAGGAGCAGCTGGGGCAGCCCAGCCTCATATTTTTCTGGGACTTGATGTCATGGCCTGTGTCACTTTGGGCAGCAAACTGCTATGCCATTGACAGTAATAAGTGGCAACATCTTCAGGCTCCAGGCTGTTCATGCTGGATGTTAAATCTGTTCCAGATCCTCTGCCCCTGACCCTGGATATGACCTCATATTGGAAAAAGATTGCAGAATGCATCAGGAAATTGGAGTTTTCCCTGATTCCTATTGATATCAGTGTCAATAACAAAGGCTCTGAATTGCCTGGTGGGACAATGTGATTAGGTCTTCTTAAGATGTAGACCTGGATTGTGATTATCTATATCCACATTGGTGTTTCTTGGATTTACAGACTATAGCTCCTCCTCTGTATCAGTGTGTTCAGAAAGAGAGGTCCCCACTCTGCCAAAGCTCCTCATTGACACCATTGTGTTTACATTTTTTTCTACATTTATGGAGAATTCCTACTAAATTCTTCTTCAATTTATGAAGACTGTGTCATCTGGATGTCACATCTGGCATCTGAGATTGGAAACATAAAAACCAATATCCACATACTGAAACTTGTTATGAGAGAATTCATTTATAGATCAAGTACATTGGACCCCACTGTGCTGGGTAAATCCTCAAGTGTTGAAACTTCCTGCCTTAAAATAAAAGTAGCAGGGTCCCTAGGATTCATATGGGCACCCTTATGTCCATGTTATGTCCTGAATGGAACTGAATTCTGCACAGACTGTGACCACTCAAAGAAGAACTCCTCAGGGAGTGGGCTGTACTCTGGGCAAATGCAAATCTGCAGGGCATGTCAGGGCTTGGCACAGATGCAGGACTAACTCTTCTCACTCATTCAGCAGAAATTCAGTGTCTGCCCATTTCCCCTGGCATCACATTTTTGCCCAGAGAGTATTTTCTAATTTAGGGAGGGGGACAACAAACAGCCTCAGTCTTGCCTCCTCTGCATGGCCTGCTAGTTCCATCTCTGCCAGCTTCAGCAAATTCTGAGCTTGCTAGATTCCATCTATGACAGGAACCGTCCATTATGACACAATTCCATCATATGCATGAGTGTTCTAGCTCCTTTTCTTTGTACCCATGCATATCACTGAGGCCAGCGCAGCTTCCTCTTTACTCTGATTCCCTGACACTGTGGTTCATACAGGACAGCAATAGGAAAACATGGGGAGCTGTAATCTATTTTAAAGAGAGTCACCTAGCTGACCCAGCTGACATGTACAGGTAAGAATCTTTCTTCCTCCATCTCTGAAGGCTTGGTCCGACTGCTTCCATCAAAGCCATCCCAGATCAGGATTTCTCCCTTCCCACCTGAGCACTATGAGCTTCTTTCCTAGCTGCTCATGATTACACATGTCCATGCCTGCTGTCCCTGGATGCTCAGGTGCATGCTTCTTCTCGCTATAGTCCCATAACTCAAGTCACTGTCTTCAGAGATGGATGTCCTTCCTCTACCAAGTGCTCGTTTATGCCCTTGAATGTCCTGGGATTCCTAAGTGTGCATTTCTGCCATCACCAAGTATCTAGCAGTTCCTTAAAGAACCCAATTCTAATGGCTGTTTTAGGACTGCAGGTCTCAAACAGGGCGAGGGAGAAACATACGTGAGTGCAGTCTCTTTGGTCCTCAGGGTGCCCGTAATCGAGGTTAGTTGTACCTTTGGCTCACTGTGAGCATCCAAGAAAGAGGGAAGGGCATAGTACTCAGAGGGATGAGGTTCCTATGTAAGGAACAGAGTCCAACATGGTGTGGGGGACACTCTATAAAGCACAAAGTGGAGATGGCCCAGAAGTAGTGTCAGAGTGTAGCATGTGTGTGTGGGTGTATTGGGAGGAGTGGGGACAACCTCCAGAACCCACATTTCTCTTCATTCCCTGCTGAACTCTTTTTCACTTGCTTACCTGCTTCCTTATCTCTTAACCCTGCTTAAATCCAGGGACCCTGCAAGCAGCCATTAATAACTCTGCTCCATTTTGAACTAGAAGAGATTGGACAAGATTAGAATACGCAGGTTTCAGGATGAACTTTGTAGACCAAGGGTGTCAACTAGGAGCATTGCAGAGAGGAAATCTCCCCTTCTGAAGACTTTGATCTGATTATTATATAATACAGAAGAGGAGCTGTAATCTGTAAATCCAAGGAAGATTAAATGTGGATATAGATAATTGCAAGCAGAGATAAGAAACTCACTCTTATTCCTCTGGTGGACAGAGACATGTCCTGACCTTGGATGACTTGGATGTATGTAGAGGAACTCAGCATTCATGGACAATCTCTTGCTTAGCTGGAGAAGCCATTAACAGTAAGTGAGGAGAGATCCTGCTCATTCTTATAAATTGTAACACTCCCCCCAAAATAATTTACATTGATTTTCTCATTCACAGTAAGGACACCAGGGAAATGGAGCAAAGAGAAGATGGTCTCATCTCACTAATATCTGTGGCAGATCAAGCAACACTCATTTAACTTACTTGCAGTTAATGGATTTCTGAGTGACAGCCCTGTCAGGATGAAATGGAGACCAAGGAAACACATGGCCACCTTCCACAGATCAAATAATACTCTACACTCAGGGCACAAGGAGGATGCTGTCCTTTGTCAACCAAGAGGAACACATTATCCTCAGCTAAGTCCATGGTGACCTGTTTACTCTAGAGACACTTGGGCACCCTGGACCTGGGCTGAGTGACTACCAGGAGCCCGTCCTACAGCTGTGCCCAGCCTGCCCAGCCCTGATGATTTGCATGTGCCCACAGAACAGCCTACTGCCCTGAGAACTTCTTAAAATGTCGGTCACATCCTGTGAAGGAGTCAGTATGAGAGGACACACCATGGCCATGAGGGCACCTGCTGATCTACTGGGACTCCTGCTGCTCTGCCTCCCAGATAAGGAGGGACAGCACTGAGGAGTTCATCAGCCTACTGTGTTCAAGGTTGCTGGAAAACATAGAAGTTTCCTTTAATGTGAATAATTTTTTGTTTGTTCATATGTTTTCAATGTCAGGTGTGAGACGTGACATCCAGATGATACAGCCTACCCCCTTTCTGTCTGCATCTTGAGGAGACAGAGTCACCATCACCTGCAGGGCCAGTCACAGAATTGGCAATGCTTTATCTTGGTTCCAACAGAAACCAGGGCAAGCTCCTAAGCCCCTCATATATGCTGCAAACAGTTTGCAATCTGGGGTCCCCTCGAGGTTCAGTGGCAGTGGATCTGGCACAGATTACTCTCTTACCATCAGCAGCCTGGAGCCTGAAGATTTTGGCACTTATTACTGTCAACAGTATAATAGTTCCCCTCCCACAGGGATACAGCCCATGACAAAAATGTCCCAGGGAGCAGAAATGTGAGGCTGGGCTGCCCCAGCTGCTCCTCCTGCTGCCTCCAACTGCTAAGGGCACAGTTCAGAGGCACCAGGCTCTGAGGGCCACTTTGAGCTTTTGGTACAGAGAGCCAAAGATGGTTCTCTGTACCCCTACTCCTTGCTCCTCCTCATCCCAAGGTAAACAAACATGATTATGCTCCCCTGAAATCAATGAAAGCCTTAGTTAGATGCCAGGAATTTTGTAATGGTTTCAATGGATTCATACATCAAAACAGAAGCCCCTAATTGTGTCCCAAGTGAGAATTTTCTAGGTGATAAAAACAGACATCTAATCCATCCTGTCATGTCCTGGGGGCTGGTAGTCAGAGAAGCTGACCCAAGAAAGAGGGATCCCTGTTGCTTACCCAGAATCCAGAGAGAATATTCTACTGGAAAACACTCCTTGGACAACCAACTAGTGGCATCATTTGTGTGTGATGTCCCCTGGCTTCTGTCATGATGTTACAATTTCTTCCCTGTGTCTTCATTATCCCTTCGCTTAAAAAATCTTGTAGGATTCTACTCCACACCCTCCACCCAGGCTGTAACATGAGCAATCTGGAACCTGGATCAGCCCAGGTGCTGGATCTCCAACAGGGGTTAAGCGAGAGAGGAGCAGCTGTGATAATTAATCATCCAGATAACTTTTAACTATAAAGTCAAAATTTAATGTAAAATAATTAATGTTTTCTCCATGTTGCTCAATTTACTACAAAATTTCAAGAAGGACTAGAGAGTTTGTTTCCATTTTTATGCTCGTAACTAATCCCTCCTGGGAAAGTGACATAAAACACATTAATGGGTCCAGGAAAATCAGAGCCTCTTTGTCTTTGAAAACCAGAGTAATTTTCCTAATAGAAATGATGCCAATGAGAAAATTTAATAAACAGGCTTTTATTACTTAACTTTCTCCTGTTTTATTCTTGACTTTCCATACAGAAACCCTCTTATTGATCTTTTTTCCCTAAACCTGACCTATATCCACCCTGCATAATCTCTCACCTGCACAACTAACATTTTTGTAATTCTTGAAGGTTCTTCACCACTACCATGTGCATCGCCAATACACAACCTTAAGAGGAGAGAGATTGGCCATGGGAGGGTGGAAAGCCACAATTAGATTTCCAGTAGCAGAAAAGATGAAGTAACTGTACAGCTTACTGTACCTCCTATTGCAACTATAACCCTGGAACAAATATAAGAGTGAACTGCCCGAGTGTGCTGCAAAGAAGAAGTTGGCCATGGGTTTAGAAGGACAGGAAAATGAGAACAACCTACTGCTGCTGAGCTTCTGAGAGACTGCAGCCATGGTCACTGGTGGTTCTTTGTTACAGTGGACAAACTACTCCTCCTAAAAAATGAAGAGAGACTCTCCTTCCAGCCATAGAAATAAAGAAGAGATAATGAGGAATGAAGAAGGGACCTCACTCATTTTTCAAGCTTCCCTTCCCTTTTATTTACTATATTTATCACAAAAAAATACCATACATTTTTCAAAGCAAAATTATTTATTAGGAACTAGAGTGTTTCAGGACTGACTGAAGTTCAGACTCAAGAGAGTCTTGTGAGCAATATGTATTTTCCATGTACAAAGTTGCCTGATAGGTCAGCATTCTCCAACTTAGCATAGGACATTTGCATTTTAACAGCACCCCAAGTGATGCTTCAGTTGTGTGAAGAGGAGTCAGCAAACTAGCATTTGAAGGAAGCATTTTCACTACATTTCCATATATTTTTATATATATATATATATATATATATATATATATATATGCCACATGCTAGCCCTTTTTAATTTTTTTTTTTTTTTGAGGCAGAATCTTGCTAATTTGCTTAGAGCCTCTTAAAGTTGTTGAGGCTGGCCTTGGACCTACCATCTTCCTGCTCAGCCTCCAAGGTAACTGGGATTACAGGCATGCACCACATGTCCAGCTCTGTCTACTAATGTTTTTAACACAGTTAATTACTTAGAACAGTGCAGCACACATAGGAGACCATAACCAAATTCCATGATTATGTGTCCTAGAAAGTAGTAAGGTAAGACCAGGCAAGTAAGGGTGGAAAACTGACCACAGGGCTTGAAATTCAAGTCTGGATGTGACCCATGATTGACAGACAAGTCACAGGCATGAGGCAGTTGTGGACACAGTTAATAGAGAAGGTTGAGGGCAGTGACAGAGAGCACCACAGGCTACACCCACTGAGAAGGCCTTGGCAGAGGAAGTGGAACATGAAAATACTTGTGACCTAGAGGAATAGAAACGAGGAAAAATCCAATTCTGAAACAGGTCAACATGCAAATGCCAATCTCAGACCAGAAGTTGGAGGGGCTTCTGGACAGGGGTGGTTAGAGAGGCCGACTAAGTCTGGTGGAGACAGCTGGGATATAAAGTCCTGCACATTGAGCCTGGGAAGTTCTTGGGTGAGGGAGCCATGGGGCAAGGTGACAGAACCAAGAGCAAAATGTCAAGGGCAGTGTCATCAGGCAGAGGAGAGGAATTTCTCTGTCATGGCCTGAGCACTATGGCCCTGGGCCACGAGATGCAGTGGGAGCCTCACATTGACCAGAAGTGTGAATGCAACTGTATGGAGATTTCAGGGAGGCAGACATCCTGAACACCTAAGAGCAGGTTCCCAACAGTCACCACAGAGACACAGGCCAAGGCTTCCTGATGCTCCACACTCAGGGTGGCTGCTTTACTCAATCTTCCTCAGAGTTACACATTCTCCCATGACCATGCTGGAGATGAGGCTTTGATACAATGATGAGAAACAGGGCTGAGCAAGAAGGAAGCAGTGTGTGCAGCCAAGACTCGTTGACAGAGGCCCTGGGGAGGATGTGTGAGGGAGGCCAAAGCATTGTGGCAGGAGCAGAGAGCACAGGGGACAGCAGGAACCAGCCAGGTCCTCAGCATGGGGCTGCTGATGGTGACAGTGAAATATGTCCCTGACCCACTGCCACTGAACCTCCATGGGGCCTTAGGGCCCTGGGTGGATGTCAGAAGTTAGGGTCAGGTCTCAGCTCTTCCTAGCCCAAGGCTTCCTTCTGTTTGGACACAACGCTGCCTGGAGGGGCTGGGCTTGTGGCTCAGAGGTGAGCGCTCACCTAGCACGTATGAGGCACTGGGCTTGATCCTCATCACCACGTAAAATAAAATAAAGATCCTGTGTCCATCTATAAATATTAAAAATAAAAATACTGGCTGGACTCGCGGCTGATGGTGACACCTTCTGGGGCAGACAAAGCCAGGGAGCCTGGAGACTGATCATCACAAGGTCCCCACAGGTCCCTGCAATCAAGAAGGTACAAGGACCACACAACGACTACTAGTATATTAAAACATTTCTCAAATGTAGATTTTCTGATTCTTAACAAAGAATTGGGTTGGTTTATATGATTTTTATTTGTGCATGTTGTAGTCCCTGTGTACTTTTGTAAGGATCACACGTGTGTGAACCTCTCAGCTAAGACCAAGAGCACCATGAAGAGGAGGATCTGGGCTGTGTCACCGTCTTGCTAGTGCTCAACATCTGTGCTCAGTACCCATCTCCAGGGATAGTGTATTTACAGAGCTCTGAGCAGCAGGCCTTGACCCCCGGGGCCCTGCCAAACACCAGAGTGTCAAAGAAAAGTCCACGTGTGGAGAGGCCAGAGGACAGGTGTCAGAAAGGACAAAATAGGGCCAGAGCCAAAGGAGAAGGATCATGTTCCAAGGAAATGATCAGAAATCCAGGTGCAGCTGCAGTTTTCATCAACCTTCCCAAATGAAAACATGTTCTCATCAACTGTCCAATTTCAACTCCGCTGCAGTTGGGAGAAATGAGTCATTTTACATCACACTCTCAGTGCAGGTGAGCATAAACTTCCAAATGTTATTGAAACATTTACATGTGGTGTCGGTGCATGGAATATGCTCCTGTCACTGCACACAATGAGGACAGAGAACACAACCTCTGTCTCCAACCCTGATCTCTTTTGGACTTCAAATACATACTTCAAGTTTCTCTTTGGCCACTAGAAGGCACCGGGGCACATCCACCCAGCTTTCTGATGCTTCCTTCAGCACAGACACTTCTCATAACAGGAGCCACCATCTGAGTGAGAATCACCCTTGTCACTGCTCTTCAAGTCACCCATCTTCTCAATGGCATCCCATGTCCTCCCCAGTCCCTCTGTCACTGATGGATCTAAGGTGCCAGTGTCTCCTCCTGGGGTAACAGGTGACAATTTCAGGTCCCAACCTCTGGTAGGACGGGTCTTCACTTATCCCTACCAAAGATGAAAACTGTCTATACTGTTGTGCACCCACAGCCTTCTGACCAGTGCTGGGCCCAGGGACTTGAACACATCAGGCAGAAACACTGGCCTCATGGAATTTTTATTTTAATATCATGGGCAGGCAATAAAATAGCAAATAGCATTTTTGATCTGCTTTGACACTGCTGCTTTCACACCCTGCCCTGGAGCACTGACCTCCCTCAGGGCAAGTGGGGCACTGAGTGTCCAGGTCCTGTCCTTCAGCATGGACAGACTCAGCGGAAGGGAGGAAAAGCCAGTGCAGTTAAACTCCTGTGCTTCCTGGGAAACAAAGTCACATGTAGCATCATTAATGAGCTTTTGTCCCTTGACCCATCTATTTATGAAGGACATTGTCTTTCACGCCATCCTGTTCCTGCTTCATGAGTCCATACAACACATAGGCCAGTGCCCAGAATCTGTGCTATGTTACCATCTAGAAGGACAAACTGGACTCAGTCTCCTCCTGCCTCCGTCTCCTGAGTTGCTGGGATTACAGGTGTGTTCCACTGTACTCCACTACTTTTAGCAGAATATCTTTTACTATGTCTAATATTTATTTTTGGTGGAGATCATTCTGTTTTCCTTAATCTATCCTCTTTACCTTTTTTTCTTCAAACATGAGTGTCACTTTTACATTTAAATGTTCAAACTAGGATTTATTCTGGTGTTCAGAATGATGCATAGGTTCAACTTTATTTTTTTTTTCTTTGTGCCTGTTATTTTCACCTGTTGATTTTAGAGCCCTTCTTTGAATACTCTTATGGTATTGTCAACTTTTGGATGTATTGGTGTGTCTCTGGGGTTTGTATTCTATTAGTCTTTTTCTTCATATACCAGTATCACATTATTGGTTTATAAAAGTTTTAACATCTTTTGAAACTAGTTTTCCCTTGTTGCTTTTCATATTCCTGGGAATTCTTGCTTACTTGCTTATTTTTCCCTGAATACTTTTGAACTGTTTTGTCTAGTTCCAGAAAAACAAAAATCTAAAAGAAATTAGCATAAGATTAAATGTATACATTTAAAATCTATTTAACTTCTCCAATTTTTTTTTCTTTTTTCAGGTTCTTAATAAAGGTACTAAGAAAAAATGTAACACAAGAAAATAATTAAATATTTTCACTGTGGTGTTTTATGATTTTACATTTTAAAAATTCTTTAATTATTATTATTTTTATTCTGCTTCCTTAAGTTGTAAAAGGGATATTGTTTTAGGAGTGTTTGCATTCATAGAACCTGTGGGTGGTAAGGTGGATGCCAATAATGTGGGCTGTTTGAGTAATGATGTTTGTCTTTCCTTATTTCTTTGACTCTAATATTTTAATTTCTATTATCTTGTCATTATAAAGTGTGGTTCTGAGAAGGAGATCCTGTATTACATCTACTTGCAACATTCAATGAATTCTTTCCTCTTAAATAGGAAGTTGAAAAGATTTGAAATAATTTTGGTGATATCGAGGCACTTCTTTACCTTAAAAGTTTGTTGTGATTTTTTATTATAATAATTAAAAAATTTCTACCCATATAAAACAACATAATGACAACTGTAATCCCTCAATTCCTGCACATAGTAATGACGACCACTTTTGTAAACTTATTGATGGATATAAAAGTATATAGAAGACATTAAATAAATAGCAGTTTCTCTCTATATCAAGCTATGTGGTCATTTTTAATGTGTTTTCTATATCTCTATTTGTGAGTTGAAACTGATGTGCATAATCATGGGTGATTATTTTACTGGCTGCCTAGTTTTGTTTTTTTAAGTATTTTTTTAGTTGTCAATATATCTTTATTTATATATGTGGTGCTGAAAATCAAACCCTGTTCTTCACAGGTTCCAGGCAAGTGCTCTACCACTGAGCTACAACCCCAGCCCTTGTTGCCTAGTTTTCCATCATTTAGAGGCATCATACTTTATCTAGCTACTCTTTGATAACCACTTAGATTATTCCTTGTTTTTCTTTCTTGTGAATAATGGTATGTTGATGATAGTATACTTATTCATTTATCTTTTTAGAGGTATAACTGCCAGGTCAAACATTATATATATTTTAAATATTGATAAATATGGCTAAGCTGATATCTGTAAAAACTATCCACTTCAATATCCATGAGAATCCTATTTTCAAAACACTTACTCACACCAAGTTTTGTTAATCTTTTTAATCTTTGCTAATCCAATAGGGGAAAAAAGTACATGTTTGAGATAGCATGGTTTTTATTGGTACTAGGGATTGAACTTAGGGGCACTTCACCAGTAAATTAGATCCCCAGGACCTTTAATTTTCATTTTATTTTATTTTTTTTTTATTTTGAGACAGGGCCTCCCTAATTTGCTGAGGCTGTCCTTGAACTTGTGATCCTCCTGCTTCTGTCTCCTGAGTTGCTGGAATTACAGGTGTGTTCTACTGTACTCAACTATTGAAGTAAATCATGTGTTATTCAAAGATTTCTTTCATTCAATATTCTTATTAACATAAATAATTCTCTTCTTAAGAACATACTTGTGATTCTTATGTGTCAGATATTCTTAGGCTTAAATGTGATGAAAATAGTTAAATATATTGAGTTGTTTTGGGATCTTTTGCCTTGTTTTTAGGTCTTTTGCCTTGATTTGAGGGTTGGGGATGTGAGTCACGTGGTAGCATGCTAGCCTGGCATGCATGAGGCACTGGGTTCAATCCTCAGCACCATATAAAAATAAAATAAAGATATTGTGTCCACCTAAAAAGTAAATATAAAAAAAATGAAAACTTGATCAACCAGCTATAATTGTTTTGAATACAGAATGTTTTCTCTGCAAAGAGCAGTACTTTTGTGTTTTATTCACCTGAAGGGAAGCCTAAAGTAACTTTCAAAATAAATTTCTTAACAATTTTCAAACATGGATACCAATGGCTGAATAGCATACAGAATATTATTTTCATAATTAGTTGATAATATAGTGTTTTGGGTTATGTTAACTATGTGATTGTGTATTCATGTGTAAACCTATGTGTATTTCTTCTGCCCAAAAGATTTTATCACTTCCTGATGTAAATATGATTTTTAATTTTATGTTTGCTTTAGATTTTGTTTCAATCAAATTGAGTTACATATAAAGATGACCTCACATGAAGCAGATTCACAACTTTGTCATTGACCTCCTGTTTATTTTTTGGCTTAATAAAAAAAACAACATTAAACTGTCTTCTCTATATAAAATACATCTACATTGTTTTTCCTGAGAGGGCTTTTTTTTTCACTTCAATTAACATTGTTTACTGAATATCCCAAGGTTGGGACCATATGGTCCAACTGGTGATTTATTCACCAGTTTTTATTCAACACTGAATACCTACCTACCTGGTAGGCATCTACAGACACCCAAATCATTACTTACTTATTTGTTTAATTTTTTGGTACTGGGGATTGAATCTTCGGGCACTTTAACACTGAAACACATCCCCAGCCATTTTATTTATTTATTTATTAGATTTTGAGACAGGGTCTTGCTAAGTCACTTAGGGCCTCACTAAGTTCCTAAGGATGGCCATGAACTTCAGATCCTCCTGCCTTAGCCTTAATCTCCCAATGGTTGATGTGTATTGTCATTATTAGGTTAAAGATGTAAAAGAGAATAGCCATACATTTTAATTTAAAGAAGACTAACATGGTTTTATTTAAATTTAGATGTGCATAACTGTATAGCACTTGCTACTATTTCATTTGATGGTACTTTGTTTCAAATTTTGATTTGAACTATATTCTAGTTAATTTTTAAAATCACATAAGCCCTGTATTTTACATCTTTTTTTTTTCATTATGGGCAGAGTAAGAATTTAAAATAGGTATACTGCTTGATCTTGTTTAAGATCTGTTTATGTTTCCCAGTATAGACGTGGCAATATTTTCACAATATGTTGTTTGAAAATAAGGATAAAGTAAATGCCCCCCAAAATAAAGTAAATATAATTATATGGTTCACATTTTAATAAAAGCATAGAATTAGATTGCCAGACTTTGAGTCGAATTAATAAGTTTTTGTCTGGGACCTGCCGGTGAAGCTTTTCTGACTCCTAAACCAGTTTTTCACAGCCAGAGAGATGGAACAATTAATGAGCTAATAGATTTAAGCAGTGTTTTAGTCTGTATTTTATATAGTTTATTTCTATTGGAATACAGGATTCTAAAGAATACATGTAACTAGTTTTAATTAGTATTTTTGCAGAAGTCATATGCGTGTGAACTTTTAAAATCAAATAATCCTCTAGCAATTTTTATTGCACTTTAATTTGCCTAGCAATTATCTCTTTTTAAATACTTACTTTTTAGTTGTAGTTGGACAGAATACCTCTATTTTATTGATTTATATGTGGTGCTGAGTATTGAACCCAGGGCCCCGCATGTGGCAGGCAAGCGCTCTACTGCTGAGCCACAATCCCAGCCCTTAGCAATTGTTTCTTAATATATAGTCTAAAATTAAATCAAGGCAGACTTGAAATTATTGAGCCAAATTAATGAAACTATTGGGCCAAATTAATGAGGTTTTCCTGGACTTTTCCTTCTGGGATCTTATTGTGGATAATGATGTAATCTTACTTGTTTTCTAAAATATTGAAATTTGAGGTTTTTAAATCTCTTTTCTGTGGCAGTACAGGAATTTCTTTATACAGTGCCTTTTATTTCACTGATGAGTTCATTTATCTAATTGTGTGCCCTAAAGCCTACTAAAAATATTCCTGGAAATTGAGGGATTAACTAGAAGTTTTAATTAAAATTAAGGCTTTATCCTTTATTTCTCCTATTAGCTGCATTTTTATACTACATTTAAATAGATATTAAGACTCTATTACAGGGCTGGGATTATGGCACAGTGGTAGAGCACCTGCCTGGCATGTGTGAGGCTCTGGGTTTGATCCTCAGCACAACAATAAATAAACAAACAAACAAATAAATAAAGCTATTATGTCCATCTACAACTGCCAAAAAAAAACTTTATTACATATTACATGGGTTGGATTTTGTGCATTTGAAACAGTGTTTTCCTACATTAGGCATAAAGCTTAGTTTAGACTGGCATTGTAAGTGATCATTTGATTGGCAAGTTGGCTAGACAGAGAAGTTCAGTCTTCCTGTGCAGAATTTGAGGCTGTGAACTCTTTGAGATGAAATAGCTTTGCAATCAGGGTGGTAGTACTGAGCTGCAGTGGGAGGTGAGATGTCAAGTGCTGGTGCACAGTATAGATGAGAGCCACTCAGGGTTTCTTTCTATAGACTCTGAAACTGACCAGGTCTCCCCAAGGGGCATTGTTAACTCAAAGTCTTATTAGTAGAGTTTTAGAAAGTGGAGGGAATAACAGTAGCTTTGGGGCACAAGGTCCACAATGAACTCAAGCTTAATGAAAATCCCAAAGTTCTGAATGTCTCATCCTCCAGAGAAATTTCCTCCCTCCTAACCCTGAAAGTTTTGTCCAGTTTGTGACATGATACAAATTTCTGTGGAGCTAGGCAGAGCGAGTCTACCACTACAGAGTATTGATTCTGTCTTTAAATGGACATCCAGCATGAGAATAATGCTGAAAACCACTATCCTCCTCCCCACACCTTATCTATAACAGTGCAATTGGAATTTCACAAAAGCTTTTCCTTGTTTGATTTGTTCAGAGAGAACACCTAGTGCAGGTTATATTTGTGTATGTTAAACCCCCTGTGTTTTGTTTTAGATATATTTCAGTCTGTTCTAATATAAGAAAGTTTTTCAGTCTGAACGTTCTAGCAGCCATCACTCAAACATTAATTGCTGTCAATGGAAAAGGATATCTTCCCACATCTTGTCTTGGTGCTTGAAACCATCCCATTTCTTTTTTCTTTTACCTTAAGAACAGATTACTGACACTTGGAAATTATAATCATAATGCATCAATCTTTATGAAAAGGTTAGCAATTATTGCACTGCAAAATTGCCATTTCATTCTAATTGAGGGTGGTTCTCTCCATGTCTTTCTTTCTCTCTCTCAGTTCAGTGCTTTTAAATACCTTTTAGGTGAATGAATGCTTTGTGTCATGCCATGATTTAACATTTTTAAGAGACATTATTGAGAGCTTTTTAAAAATCCTATGTGGGAGGGAGATGAAGGAGGAAGATTATTCATTCAATGTGAAATATTCATAGATCTTTAGATGTCCACATGGTAGAAGGATGGCCAATGTTAATTACCCCTACTCTGGTATAAGTTCTGAAATTAATATTTCTGTGAAGAGTTGTGAACAATGAGGATTTTTGTGGTGAGGTGTGGATTGAACATTGCACTGTGCTCTTTGTGTGCATTGCTTCATTTTGTTCTCACAAAAACAAGTGCTCAGTAAACTTGTGAAATTTGTCCTTGGGCATGTAGCTAGCAGGTTTAAAACAAACAAACAACAAGCAAACAAACAAAAAACTATCACTTGAATTTAGATCGCTATATCTCTTAAGTTCCTGTGCTTTCTTATACATACAGAGAAGGGTGTTTGGTAGAATCTTAGAAAGTTGTATGTGACTTCAGAGGCTGGGACAAAGAAGATCGATAATATAAAGCCAGCCTCAGCAACTTAGTGAGACCCTGTATTAAAATAAAGAGGTCTGGGGATGTAGCCCAGTGGTAGTGCACCCCTGTGTGGTTCAATCCCCAGTTCCACAAAAAGAAGAAGAAAGTTGTTAGAATGTTTCCATTGTTGTATTCTAGACAAAGGAACTGTTGAAAAGACTAACAATAATCCTATTCTGTCACCACCACTGCCATCATTCATAATATCCTCTGTATTTCTAATGTTCTTCAGCATCAACTAATGAAGTCTAAGAGTATTCCAGGGTGTCTGCAACTAATGAAGTCTAGGAGCATTCCAGGGTTTCTGGCTCATTGTGTTCAATACAACATAGGCTTGTTTTATTTAGCAGAACTTCAAAATGAAAGGTTCATGCTGCCAAGTACAAAGAGACCTTCTGTGGGATGTTAATTTGGTTATAGGAGAGAATGCTTGTTTTTCCTTTCTGTGTGCTAATAAAGAAGCTGGAAGATTTTCTTATGAGTATAAAAGATTTTGACTTGTTTATATCTGTGTAATCGATAAGAAGTGGGCAGCCCTAATAAACTTTTTTTTTTCTTTTTGTAGTCTTTGGTTAGTTTCATTCTGTAACCTTCCAGCTAATTGTGAATTGCATGCTCTTTTGTTCTTTGCTCTTTATACTTTGGATCTGGTTTTATGGTTGATTGCAATAGGAATTTATTGGTAAGAACATAGATTATTTCCCCATTTGAACAGATTGTGTGTTTTTATGACAGATTGTTCTGTCACAGGCAGAGTGATTCAACCAGAACCTTGTGCAGAGGTGTTACTATATGACTTTGTGCAGCCATTTTAAAAAATAACAGCTTTATTGATATATAATTCACATTACCATCAAGGTCACTCCTTAAAAGTGCAGTTCAGTGAGTTTTAGTATATTCACGCAGTTGTGTTCCTATCCTGCTGTCTAATTCTGAAACACTTTTGTCATCTCCATATAAGACCCATTCCCTTTAGCAGTCACTCTCCACTCACTCTTGCTCCATGTAGCTATGAATCTCCTTTCTCTCTTTGTGGATTTACTTGTTCTGGACTTGTTATATAAATGTAATCATTCAATATATGGCCCTTTTTGTCTGGCTTCTTAGCCTGTTTTTGAGGTAGCACATGTCAGAAGTTTATTCCTTTTTTATTGCTAAATAGTGTTCTGTTATATGGATACAGTGCAGTTTATTTATCTATTTATCAGTTGATGGATATTTGGGTGACTTGCACTTTGTGGTTTTTTACGATCATGCTGATGTGAATATTTGTTTTTGAGTTGACTTATATTTTCTTTTGGGTAGATAGTTAGGTGTGAAATTTATGGGCCATATGTAACTGTGCCAGACTGTTTTATAAAGTGACTCTACCATTTTACACTCCCATCAGCAATGTTTGAAGATTCCATTTCTCCATATCCTTGCCAACACTTTACCATGATATTTTTCTATAGTAGTCATCCTAATGGGTATGAAGTGGCATTGCATTGTGGTTTTTATTGGCATTTCCGATAACTAATGATATTGCATATCTTCATGTACCTGTTAGCCATTGTTTATCTTTGTTAGATAAATGCCTATTCAGATTCTTTGCCCATTTTAAAATTGAGCTGTCCTTTTCTTGTTCAGTTGTAATAGTTCTTATGTATTCTGGATATATCCAAATGTACTCTTATCAGATATGTGAAGTATAAGATTTTTCTTATTATATAGTCTTTTCACTTCTTATGAAGCAAGTAGGTTTTTTGTTGGAGTCCAACTTACCAGCTTTTCGACTTCTTATGCAGTTTTCTCTAAAATTTTCTATAAATTAAAAAAAAAACAGACTTTATTTCTCAACATCTCCCATTAAAATTTGTTCTACAGAAACAATGATTATTTGGTTAAATACACAATGAGTTAGAGGTATTAAAATATTTTATGTTTTCAAATATTTACATCAAATTTAATGGGAGAAGCCCAAGTTTTTAAATCTGATATCCAGTACACTTTTTTTAAAATCAGAAAATGTCTTTGAGTGTTCTGCTTAGCTCAGAATGCACATATTATTCCTTAAACATTTATAGTTGTCCAATGTATTCTGAGGACTTGACTGAGCTTGGAGATCTAGGGATGCTTTGAACATGATCTGGTCCTTAAGGAACAAGAGGTCATGTGCCAGGTTACAGATTTCCACAGAGGGTAGTGGCACCAGTGGAGGAGGAGGGGCACTATCTGGGTGAGAAAGCCTCACAGTGAGTCAGTGCTGGTGCTCTTTCTGCAGAGATGCATGGGTGATCAGAACCTTTTGTTATATTCTGTGGTTCTTCCGTTCAGACCCTTGATGCTGTGTATGTTGTGTACATTGGAGCCAGTTTATCTGTAACAGCAATATTTAGGGATATCAATGTAATGAAATGTAGACATCAATGTGATGAATTTGATACTGAGAAGCAATCATGAGGAAAGCCACTTTTCTTTGATTTCTTCAGGTTTTAAAGAATGGGAACTTCCTACTTACTAGTTAATTCAGTGTGGTGGGTATGTGTATCTGACCTCCAGCCCAAATCCAAGCAGTTCTGGGTGGTCAGAGCTAAAATGTGAGTCAAGAAGGAACAGTTGTTTGGCTGGAGATAAGATTGTGTATAGAGAGTTTGGTGAGTCCTATTAAGGAATTTAGATATATCTTTAAAAATGGAGAGCCACTGATGAGTTTGGGTGTGTGGGGGGAGCATGGTCCTTCCTGTTAACTGTACCACAATTCTGATTGAGAGGACTAGAGATAGGAGACTTGTGGGGCTGTTGGACTCATCCAGATGAGAGCCAATGAGGACCTGAATAAACTAGGGCACTGATAATAAAGGTGGATACACAGACTGGAAATGTTTAGAAGGTGCAATTTGGGATGCTTGGCTGCAATCAACCATCATAAGTTAAAAGGAGGATTACTGAAGAAGGAAGATTTCTGAAGAAGGTTTCAAAGGAATGAAATGTCACAGAAGCCAGCATAATTTTAGACCCTTGGGGGTTAAAATTGACAGAGCAGGGGCCATCCTCACGCTCTCCCACAAGACACAGGAAAGACAGTCTTCTGCCTGCTGTGCTTTTTAAAATACCAAGAACACACTTTTTTTTATTTTTAAATTTATATTATTTTTTTTACTTGTTAATGAACTTTATTTGTTTACTTTTATGTGGTGCTGAGACTCAAACCTGGTGCCTCACACATGCTAGGCAAGTGCTCTACCACTGCGCCACAACCCAAGCCCCCAAGAGCACTCTAAGCTTTGGGTTTTGTGGTCCCTGCTCAGGCAGAAGCTTTGCTGGGAGCTCCCTGCCATCATCACTAGCATTCCCAGAAGTGGGGAAGGATTGTGGAGCAGGGCCATCTGGAAATTCAAGCTGGCTTGGGAAGTTGTTAAGAACTAAAGGAGAAGGTTGAGAAAGCCTCAGAAATTTGTTTTCTAAGTAGCCCATGGTGACAGCTTTTCTGTGCAAGAACAAGGTTCACAAGTGAGTAGACTAGAAAGCAGGAAGTAAACAGAGTTCACATTTAGACCAGCTAAGTTTGGGATCTGACTGTCCAGATGTTATGTTTCTGTGACTGTTCACTTTACTTCCTTCACTAATAGCAGCCCCTCTAGGGACTGGTTATTTTCTTTGCTATGACTTTCCAGAGCCTAGCATTACTGTACTTGGCACATCTGTGAATGAATGCATACAGGTGACCATGCAGAGCAGGCACTGGATGGATCATTTGATCAGGAAATATAGATTTAGGAGCTCAATGTAAAGCTAGGTGGTTGATAAGTCTTGAGATTTATTCTTATTGGCTAAAAGATGTTTATGAAAGTTCAGCTGTTGTGTGGACCTGTAATTTTCATGTCTAAGCAACAAAATTGTGCCTGTTTTCTTTTTTCCATTTTGCCCTGCCTAGAATTTAATGCCAGTAATTATCTGTTGACAATCCTGCCAGTGATTTTTTTTTTTGTGTGTGTGTGTGTGTGTGCGTGACATATTAGAATCAGTCTTGTGATAGATAGGGAAATGAAAGTGATAAAGGCAGAGAAACTCTATTTCCTTTTAGGGATAACTGACTCATAGGATGAAATCTTGGAAGTGATTTCAGATCACTCCTGTAAACTCTCACAAAAGATGTTTATAAAACACTTGGAACAATACATATTCTACTAAGAAAACGTGCTTTGATCAACTCTAGAGATACAAAGCAGGGAACTTAATAAATAAAATCTAATTTGTGAATGGAAAGGAATGAAATTTCACCTTAAAAGTAAGAATTCAGTTAATATCAAAATTGTGTATTCCGAGTAGCAGAAGTTAACATAGTTCCATTTTTTTATTTAAAAGTAAAATGATTACAGATTTCAGATATTGGCATCTTGAAATCTGATTCCTGATTGCTATTTCTTAATAGCTATTGGAATACCAGTCTAGAATGGAATTCAACTTTGATATTTTTACTCTTTAATTTTGAAATGACTGTGCTTCTAACTCTGTCTTCACTTCATATTCAGTAAAGACAAAGTATTGTTAGCTTGAGTATGCCAAATTTTTTATTATTTAAATTTTAAAAAACATAATTGTGTTTGTATATTAGTTATATTACTCTCCTACTTGGGAGAGGCTGTTTGTTTCTTTTAAAAACTTAAGGCAAAAATACAGTTATATTAACTTAGAGGCTAAATATTTTTGTACTAATACCCTACTATGTAACACAATATCATCCTGAGTTGCATATTTGTTTGTCCCTTGGTGTATGTGGGAAATTGGCTTCAGAACCCCCTGTGGACACCAAAATCTGAAGACGCTAAACTCTCATATAAAATGATGTAATATTTGCATATAACTTATGCCCATTGTTCCAAATACTCTCCACAATCTTTAGATTACTTACAATATCTAATATAGAATAAATATGTGTTAAATAATTGTGAGGTTTTGTTAGTTAGGGGATATGACCCTCCAAAAAGTCTGTACATGTTCACAACAAAAGCATGTTTTTTCCAAATGTTTTCTATCTGTAGTTGATCAAATCCATGCATGTAGAACCCTGGAATATTGAAGACCCATTTTTTAAAATATTTATTTAATATTTTAGTTGTAGTTGGACACAATACCTTTATTTATTTTCATGTAGTTCTGAGATTGAACCTGGTCCTCACATGTGCTAGGTGAGTGCTCTACTACTGAGCCACAACCCCAGCCCACCAATGTGTTTTTAACATTTATGTTTATTGTCTCAAATCTTCCTATTCCATGCAGTAGATGTGAGCCTTTTAACAAATTTTAATTATTTTTTTTTGCCAAAGAACTTTCAGATGAAGTTATGTCTTTTAGCAAGTTGTAATAGACATTTGTAAGAATTCAAGTTATAGATGCTTCTCAGCTTTTCAAAATTACTGTAAGATATATTGCTATAATTGATTATTTAAAATAACTCAGATTAACTTTCTCTTGTATTGTAAATTAATGCTTGTTCTTTCAGATAGAATTTGAATAAATATAAAGTAGAGACTTTGTGTGATCTAAATTTTAACAAAGCTGCTCAGTATGGAAAACATTGCATTTCAAATTTTAATGATGAGATCAAAATCATGAGTCTGAATTTTTTATGTCAGGTAATAATTACATAAAAATTTTTTGAACCAAAGTCCTAGACCCCTACACATTTTGTCACTTTTAAAATCTGTTACAGAGCTGAAATTAAAGACCATGGATTTTCAGAGGTACCCTTATCAGCTCCTAAGAAAAGTAATTAAAATTCATTTAACACAGTGCAGCTTATTTTTTGTTTGTTTGTTTTCTGACTTTTTTTGTTCCAGGAATTGAGCCCAGGGTGTTCAACCACTGAGCCACATCCCCAAACATTTTTTTTCTTTTTTTCTTGAGACACAGTTTTGTTAAGTTGCAAAGAGCCTCACTAAATTGCTAAGGCTGGGCTTGAACTTGCAGTCCTCTTGTTTCAGGTTTACAATCCACTGGGATTACAGGGGTGTTCCACCAACCTGGTTGAACAATCTTTCTTAATGAACACAGAACAGTAGATGCTGTTTAACTGGTTCTTGCTCCTATGTTAGTGAAGTCTGAATTTAAATTTCTTTCTGCTTCTCAAAGAGAACACAATAGTGTACAGTAATTCTAAAAGGGTGGAAGTTATGTGGTTTCCATAAACTTCTTTTCTGGATTTTATCCATGAAACATCAGTGTGTGTGTAGCAGTTAAATAGGAATTTTGGTCAGAGGACAGTGGAAGACTGGGCTAGCAATACACTATTACTCCAACAGCATCATTCAAAAACTAGCATTCTGAGCTGGGGATGTGGCTTGCATCACATGTGTGAGGCCTTGGGCTTTATACTCAGTTCCACAAACAAATCATTGTTCTATGTTTTCATTAATGAAATACAAAGTCATTTTTTGAGAAATGAAGGATAAATCTCTCATTTATATATCTAATTTGTTATAACATGACACAAATTATTTGCTTATATGATAAACACTGCTACATTTAAGATCAGAATTGTTTTGAATACTTAAATTTACTTTAAACATGGTCAGGATTAACAATAACACTGCTGGTAAGGCCACTCCATAGATGTCATTTTACTAAAGTGATCTTGATCTTGCCTGACTTTGCAAGATATGACAATAAAGGCTATCTGAAAGCCCAGACTTGAAAGATAAATTGTTGCACACATCCAGCTCCACCACTATGTTATTTCTCCTCCACGCCAAGGCATATGGTCAGATTAAGGCAAATTAGAAAAAAATAATTGTACTGAGATTAAATGAGAGGTACTCATGGTGGGATGAATCCATGTTCTCTGGCAGATGTGGTTCCATTTGGGGCCCTCTTGATAAAAGGTTCAAGATATACTCTGTGATGTTAATAATGGGAAGTAGCTCAGTGAACTTGGACAAGTTATTTAAGGTCAGTGAAACTCTACCAGTCTATAATATTCTCTAGCATAGCATTGTTTTCAGGATGAGAGGAGTTGCTGCATATAAACTGGTAAGCACAGTGCCAAGCACATTACAAAATCTTACTCCTTGAAACAGTGTTTTTCTTCCAAGTAAAATGCAACAGGAAGGCAGTATTTGACAGTGGATGTATCATGAGGAACCACAAATTGGCTCTTAGCTTCAATGGAACTCAAGCTGTAGCAGGTGTTATTTCACAATTTTAATTAAAATCAGTATCAGAGGTGAGATGTAAAGTTTCATAATTTTAAGTATAAGTGGTTAAATGTCTGTGATTTTTTTTTTACCAATTTACCTAAAGCAAACCATTTTCATTTACAAAACTCCAAAAATCAATAAATAAACAATGCAATAACTAAATTCTATGGTTGGTTTCATCTTTTGTTTAGTGGATATTGCTTCTCCATGAAGATGAGAATACATGGATATTGTGCTTGCAGAACTCATGGTCTGGATTCCATGGTTACTAAACACTCAGGATTATTAGTGTTTAATGTAGGTATGAATTTGGGTATGATGTGTTTGGAACACATGCAGAGGAATCATGTCAGTCAAAATTTACTAAAAACTTATTGTTTAGCAAAATTTTACCTTTGGGAACACAAAACATGACAGTTCTGAAGAACCTTAACAAATTTAGAAGAAGAGTAACTTTCTAAGGGAATCTGAAACACATACAATCCACAGTTATCACTAACAAGTGATTTTTATAGATTTTTGTGTACCTGGCATGGGTTCATTGGGTTATTTTTTTAATTATTCCTTAGCCATAATTAGTTATACATCAGAGAAGAAAATGCTTCAATTCATTGTACACAAATGGAGCAGATGTTGGTTTCTTTTGGAGAAACTACTTAAAGGGTAGTATCATTGCAAAGGAAAAAGTTAGTGGAAGGTATTCAAATGGATGTCTTTGCTAAGCTGTAAAAGGTCTTGTATATTATGTCAGAGCTATGGATGGTTTTATTTGTAATGAATAATTAAGCTTGAATCTTCTATAAGATACAGTAATTTCCATTTTTGGTTCAGTTAGCTGAGCTCAGAAATGAAGCATATACTGTTACAGAGAATTATCTTTGATACCAGCTGTTAGAGAATGTACTTAAAACTTCCTATTTGTTATTGGTTTTTTTTTTAATCATTTGAGGTCTGTCTTTTCACATCCTTTTATACTTCCAAGCCAGAATGATCTCTTAGAGCTGGCAGACTCCATACTTGCTGTGTATGGAAGTAATTTTTAATCTTTGTTCTGAGTTCACTTAAGATATGAGTGATACTTGTTATTTTTGAATTCTAAGCTGTTAGGATGCAATTCTTCAGTCATGTTATCATTGAAATTTATTATTTTAACCTTTAATTAGAAGACTCACTGTTTTTGGCTGTCTGTGGCCTGTTTCCATTGTTATTCTTTCATCATGTATTTAAGTATTGCTAAACCTTACAAATTATTCCAAAAGAAGACATGGAATAACTTTGTAATTTGGTTCTGTCCATTCTGCATTAAATCCAGCCCTTTCAACAGTGACATACAGAGAGCACATGTGCAGTAAGCATTTATTTGAATTAATGAATTGCTTTAGGGCAGCTTGCAAAAGTGATGTTTTCAGTATTCAGTGACTGAGCCTTCAGTACTTGTAGTTTAGCTAAATATTCAGACTTCATTTGAAGCCAGTAAACAGACAACTGTGCTATCCAGGGAGACCAATTTGTTCACTTTTATATCCAATAGTAATTTACTTTTATGGTCATGTTTATATAGAGTAAAGGCCAAAGAAAAGGTGTAGTTGAAACAGTTACATGAGTAAGTTTTCTACAGTGAAAGATTTTCGGTATGCTGATTGAAAAGGGACAATTTAAAATAGATATTATAAAATTCAGGTAGGTCTTTTTAAATATAGTTTTATCGAAGTCTAATTGACATCCAATAAACTTCATGTTTAAAGTGTATGATTTAATCAGTTCTGACACATGTGCACACCCAAGAACCATCATCAAAATAAGGAGAATAAACAGATCCATCACCACCAGAAATTTCTTTGTTCTTCTATCCTCATGGTCCTCTGTCCCTTTCTCCAAACAACCACTAGCCTACTGATCTTCTGTCACTATAGGTTAGTTTGCCTATTCTAGGGTTTTATGTAAATGGAAATATATCACATGTACTCTTTTTTTGCCTCTTTTTCTCAGTGTAATTATTTTGAGATTTGTCTCTTTCTGATTATATCAATAGTTTATTCCTTTAAGTGGTCAAAGTATTCTATTTTATGGATGTGCCTGGTCACCACTGACAGCCATTTGGGTGTTTCCAGCATTTGGCTCTTAGAACTAAAATCCATCTGAACACCTGTATTACAAGTCTTAATGTGGACTTAGGCTCTCTTTTCTCTTTGATAAATACCAGAATTAAGATGAGTAGATGGTACATATATTTTTTAATTTTTAAAACTGACAAACTGTTTTCCATCTTGTTGTTTCCTTTTACATTCCTTCCAGAAGTGAATGAGGATTCAGTTGCTCTAAGTCTCTATCTTAAATACTTACTGTGGTAGTCTTTTTAAGTTTTAATCCTCTGATAAGTACATAGTATTACCTAATTGTGATTTTTAAAATTTGTTGTTGTTGTAGATGTACACAATACCTTTATTTTATTTATTTATTTTTTATGCGGTGCTGAGGATTGAACCTAGTGCCTCATATGCACAAGGCAAGCACTGTGCCACTGAGTCACAACCCCAGGCCCTCATTATGATTTTAATTTGCATTTTAATATTGGCTGATGATGGTGTTGAGTATATTTTCATGTGCTTATTTGCCATTCCTTGGTAAAGTATCAAATCTTGTATGTTATTATTTATTGAGGTATTTGTTTTTCTTATTTATTAAGTTTTAAGTGTTCTGTGTATATTCTGGATACAAATTCTTTATCAGATTTATGACATTTTGTCCCAGTCTGACATGTTATAAATTATGCTAACAGTGTCTTTCAAAGAACAGATGTTCTTAATTTTAATGAAATTCAATTTACAATTTGTTCTTTAATTATTGCACTTTTGGTATCATATCTAAGAACTCTTTGCCTAACCCCAAGTAACAGAAGTTAACTCCTATTTCTTTAAACAGTTTTATTGTTTTAGGTTTTACACTTAGGTATATCACCCATTTTGAGTTAAGTTCTGTATGTGGTGCCTTTTTACCATTGCCAAAATCAGTTTTCTGTGTACATGGGTCTAGTTTGGCCTCTATTTTGTACCACGATCTACTTGTTTATCTTTATATCAGTACCATATTGTCTGAATTTCTGTATCTTTGTAATAGTGTTTGCCTTCCAGATTTTTTCTCTTGCAAAGTTCTTTGGACTGTTCTGGGTCCTTTGCATATACACTGGAAGTTTATAATCAGCTTATCTGTTTATACAAAACAGCCTGCTGGGATTCTGAGATATTTGATCTATGAATCAACTTGGAGAGAATTGACTTCTTAATATCATTGAGTCTTCCAACAAATGAACATGTTATTTCTTCACATTTGTTTAGATTTTCTTTAATTTCTCTCAGCAATTTTTTAAAGTAGACATCTTGCATATCTTTTTCAAATTTGACTTAAGTATTTGACACTTTTTGTTATTATAGTATTTTTAAAAATTTCAATATAAATTTTTTTATTACTAGCATAGTATGACAATTTAGTTTTGTATCTAGCTGTTGTATCATGCAGCTTTGTCAAACTCACCTTCTAGCAGTAGCTTTCTTGGGGTAGATTTCATTGGATTTTTCTATATAGATAATCTCATCATTTAAAAATAAAGATAGTTTGAATTCTTCCTTTCTCACTTGAATGCCACTTTTTTTTTCTTGCCTTATTAAACTAAGCAGAATCTCTGGTATATTTTTGGATAGGAATGATGGGAGTGGTCATCCTTGTCTTGTTCCTTATATTAAAAGAAAAACATTTAATCTTTTTTTAAATTATGTGTGCTGTTAACTGTAGGGTTTTTTGTGGACTGCTTTTATTAGAATGTTTTATTCCTAAGGTTTTTATTGTTGTTGTTTTTGAACTAAGAATGGATATTGGATTATTATTTTTTGTTTGCTAATATAGTGATGTGCATTGTGTTTCGAATGGCAATCCAACTTTGCAATATTAACATAAATCTCATTTAGTCATGAGGTATTATTCTTTTTTACATTATTGTATTTAATTTGTTAAAATTTTGCTAACTCAGTGAGACCCTGTATTAAAATAAAAAGGGCTGAGGATATGGCATTAGCCTAGCCACATTAGAGCATTAGCTTAGCATGCGTGAAGCCCTGGGTTCTATCCCTTTTTACAACTCCCCAATCCCCCACAATTCTGTATAGGATTTTGTACCTGTGTTTATGAGGGGTATCACAACCTCTTGTAATATTGTTTTCTGGCTTTGATAGCAGGTTAATGCTGGCCTCAGAATAAGTTAGGAAGTATTTCCTCCTCTTCAGTTTTCTTATAGAATTGGTACATTTTTTCCCCTACATGTCTGTTGTAATTTACCAGTAATGGATCTGAAATTTTTTTTTTAAGATTTTCAAACTACAATTTCTTTTAAAAATAAACCTGTGACTATTCAATTCAGGTTTTCTTTGTAGGTGAGTTTGGTGGTATCTTTCTAGAAATTTGTCCTCTTCATTTAGGTTGATGGATTTATTGGCATAAATTTTTTCATAATTTCATACATTTCCTAATTTTTCATAATATTTCATGATATGTCCTTTTCATATCTCTACAAACTATGGTGATATCACCTTTTCTTTCCTGATATTAGTAATATGTATATTCTTTCTTTTTCTTTCCGTCATCAGCCCAACTGGAGGTTTACCACTTTTGTCTGTCTCCTCAAAGAACCAGTGTCTTTTTTTGTTTTTGGTGCTTGGGATCAAGCCAGGGCCTTACACATGCTAAGCAAAAACTGTACTACTGAGTGATACTCATCCCGAGAACCAGCATTTAATTGGTTTATTTTTCTCTATTTTTTCCTGTTTTTTATTTATTGATCTTTTTGCTCTTTCTTCATTACTTCCTTTTCTCATTTACTCTCTGAATGTGATTTTAGTTATTTCTTTTGACATATTTTTAAACTTTTATATATAAAATGTGGTTCTTGAAGATCGTGATTTAAATTGTTTCCTCCCTGAGACATATAAAGATATTGATGCACAGAGAATAAAACAGACCACCAGTTAAGATGCATAGCCTATGTTCTTTTTCTTCCAGTTTAATAAATATAATAGAGGAAGTAAAGGTCATGGAAAATATAGAGAGCCAGTGCTTAGCTTGTGAGGAGTGGAATAAAGAGGACCTAGGAGGGCTAGGGCTATAGCTCAATGGTAGAGTGCTTGCCTCACACATATGAGGCACAAGGTTCAATCGTCAGCACCACATAAAAATAAATAAATAAAGATTAAAAAAAGAGGAATTAGGAGAAACTGATGTCTGAGGTACCTCACTTTGTTGAAATTTGTGGAAAAACTCTGAAAGCAAATCCTAAGTGTTACTTTTTCCTCATTTTCTTTTCCTTTTTTGCAGTGCCAGGGATTGAACTCAGGGATGCTCTGCCACTGAGTTACATCCCAAGCCATTTTTATTTTTTTATTTTGGGGCAGGGTCTCAGTTGCTCTAGTTGGCCTTGAACTTATGATTCTACTGCCTCTGACTCTGGAGCAGCTGGGATTATAGGCATGCACCTGTGTGCCCAGTTTTCAGGTGTTAGTTTTATTATTTTATTTTTTCAGTTGTAGATAGACACAATGCCTTTATTTAATTTATTTATTTAATTTATTTATCCTTGTGAGACTTCAATTTCATGGGTATCTCTGTACACTCTAAAATTATGTGCCAGATTTAGCTGGAAAGTTCTCAAAGCCTAATTCCTCAAGGTCCAAACAGATTTTCCTTCTATGGCTTTCCTCATTTTTTTTTTTTATCTTTCTTGGAAGATGCTTACCTTTCTCCATAAGATAGTGCTGGTGCTACCTTAATTTAGAATTTATTATTTATCCAAATAAAATGACAGATTGTTTTAACTTTTTTTATAGGTTGTTTCTTCTCTTCACATTTTAGATCATTTTTATTTATCTATTGAACACTTTCCAAGTTCTTCATGAACTTGAACACCAAGAAGTCAAAATGAGAAACTGTAAGGACTATCTAGTTTAGGATCTTGGATCTCCTGACAAAAATGTTAAAGGGTTAAAGAAAGCACACCTAAAACTGCTGACTCCAGCAATGGACACAAAGCAAGGTTAGCAGGGCCTCAATGTCAAAAAAGAAAGGGGGTAAGAATCTTGTGAAACTAACAAGGTGGGTGAGCAGAAGGATCACAGGTTTAAAGCCAGCCTCAGCAAAAGTGAGGCACTAAGCAACTCACTGAAAGCCTGTCTCTATATAAAATGCAAAAAAAGGCTGGGCATATTGCTCAGTGGATGAGTGCCCTTGAGTTCAATCCCTGATATTAATATTAATAATAATAATAATAATAATAATAATAATAATAATAAAATATTCAAAATAAACTAATCCCCCGTAATGGGCATCAATGTGTCAGTAGTGTCAAATGCTTGTGCTTTGAAAGACAAATCAAATTTCAAGTATGCTCTGGTAAATCTGAGATATAATAATCATATAAAATTATATCTATTGTAATGTGTAGTATGTGTACAAAAACACCTCATCAAATGACAGGCATACACTCTAACCAATGCACTCAAAGTGATTTTGCCATTTTTGCAAACATCATACTGTGTACTGACATTTAGATTGTAGATTACTACAATCCTAGGCTCTACAACATTGTAGCTGTTTTGTGTACAATGCCCATCACTGACTAAAAGATCACTATGCTACAAATTTTTGTATGTTATAAACTTAGAGAGATCACTGTACATATAATAATATTATAAATAGACCTGTGAAACTAAAGAGATAATATTATTTTTTATTCATTTTTTTAGTTGTAGGTGGACACAATATCTATATTTTATTTTTTAATGTGGTGCTTAGCATCAAACTCAGTGCCTCACATGTGCTAAGTGAGCAGTCTACCAGCCCTAATCCCAGCCCAAAATAGAGAAACAAAAACAAACAAACAAAAAACAACTTTACAATTAGACAATGAAAAAAGAAAGTTTCCACTGCTGAGGTGTAGAAATTGCCATTATTTCCAAAGAAAGCTCCTGGAACCTTAGGGTATCTTTGTGACACAAAACAAAGTGTTTATAATTGTGCTTAATACAACATGATAAATCTTTCAGTGATAATCAATATGTAACTATAAAACATTCAATTGTTACTACATTAAAAAGGGAGTTTTATTGTGAATGTGTTGATACATGCTCATAATATCAACTGCTTGAGAGGTTACAGGAAAAAACAAATGCTAAAAATTTCCTTGATATAAGGAGAATGAGATAGCAAGGGGGAGCACGGGAGGAATAGACAAATTCTAGATAGGCCATAGGAGTGGGAAGAGAGTGGGAAGAGGTTTAGAAATGATGATGAACTGTTATAAACACAATTATCCAAAGTACATATATGAAGACACAAATTGGTGTGAATATACTTTGTATATGATCAGAGATATGAAAAAATGTGCTCTATATGTGTAATAAGAATTGTAATGCATTCCACTGTTATGTGTAAATTGAAAAAATAATAATAATAAAAGAAATTTCAGGGAGTGGATAAAAAATTTACTGAGACTATGTTTCATGTCATTAAGACTGGGGTCTAGTTTTGTATACAAGGGCACCCCTGGTTTCAGTCATAAGAACCACACAGCAACAGAACTTATTTCTTTTCAAAGTTGCACAAAACAAAATGTTATCAAATTAATAAATTGGGCAATAAAATAATCAATAAAATCATACTATTAAAGGATAAAAAGTGACAAGTAAGATAGATTACCTGACACATAACTAAATAAATTTAATAAGGAAAGACAAGGACATTAAGAGAAGATCAGGCAAGGGATTTGAATAGCCTTTTTACCCAGGTGATATCTAGGACCTCAGTCCTCATAAAAATGTCAGCATCTTAAAAAATAAGAAAAAGAGAAAATAAAGCCAAATACATAAAATAAAACACTATTCATGAAGATGTAGAGTGAAAAGTTCTCATGAATGACAGGTGAAGTATAAGTTGCTACCCTTTGAAAAATTGTGTGCCTATCGGAGGACATAATTCTTCCTTACCAGTAGCATTAACTTATAGAAATGGATGCCCTTAGAAACTATAATAACAGATAAAAGTGGAGCTGAATGGTCCATACCGTTGAAATCTGTAGGGTGGAGGAAAGAGAATGTGCACATAAGAAAATACAAACGAGAAAGTGTGAGCAAAGTGGTTTCTACTGTCCTGACACATTATGGCCACCCTACATTCAGCCTAATAAAAAGTACAAACACCATATCAGTATTATATAAATGTCTCATTTGTACACTTATTCACACACAGCATATATATTTTAAAGGGAAATATGCAGAATTTGCCAGAAAATAAAAACTCGAAAAAGGACATAAAAAACCCAATTACACACATGAGTTTAGATAGCACTCATCATTACAAAGACAAAAATTTTCCCTGAATGTAATTTGTAATATTATTCATCAAAAAATTTTAGCATGTGGGGCTGGGGTTGTGGCTTAGTGGTAGAGTGCTCATGTAGCACATGTGAGGCACTGGGTTCAATCATCAGCATCACTTAAAATAAATAAATAATATAAAGGTATTTTGTACAACTACAACTTAAAAAAAATTAACAAAGAAATTTCAACATTCTTCTCTTTTAAAAGGAAGAGGCTAAGGAAAAAAAAAAAAAAAAACCCTCTGCTTCATAGAAGCAAATGAGCTAGTAGTATCATTAAAAGAAACTTATGTATATCATGGATTATAATATAATAATAAAGACCAAGAAGTCATAGTATGAACAAAACACAAAGAGGAATCCATATGCATGTAATTTTTGTATTGTTAAATGCAATAGAATGCTCTAAGCCTACCCATACCAAAAATAACACTGTAAATAAATGAATCTAAAGTTAGATGGGGTCACAGTTCCCTCAGAGTTTTTGTGCAGAATGTAAGGTAGTGGGTTCAAACTCATTACAAAAAGCAGATATTAAGGTGAGATGAAGTTCGAATTGTTTTATTCAGCCTTTTTCACCAATGTTACTAAAGATATTGACCAGAGAAATTATAGAGGAATAAAATTTATTTGCAGGCTTAGGGTTTTAGAGGTCTTTGTCTATAAAAGACTGCACCATTTCTCAGGGCTCAAGGTGAGGCAGAACATCATGGCAGAAGTGTGTGGCAGAGAGAAGCAACTTACATGGTGATCACAAAATAGAAACAGATTTTGTTTTGGGGAAATATACAAATTTATACTCCAAAGGCACATCCCCAATTCCCACTTCCTTCAGCCACACACTATCACTTCAGTTACCACCTAGTTAATTGATTCAGGGACTCATTCACTGGTGAGGTTACAGCTAAGACCCAATCATTTCTTCTCCAAACCTTTCAGCATTGTCTCACATGTGAGCTTTTGGAGGACACCTCACAACTAGACCATAACAGAAATATAGCAGAATAAGAGGCTTCTAACTCTCCCTTTCTCTACTGATACATTGAATACACATCTACTCATGTTATGATGTTATGGGTCCTTCTTTGACAAATCATAAATGATTTCTGAGATTTAGATTCATTGAACAATTGAAAGAATTCCTGCAATCAAATGAGTAGAAAAGGCTAGGGCACACCTGAGCATTTGAGTTGTTGAGTGCTATATATTTGATAAATATCTCCTCAAAGTCAGGGGTCACCTTAAATAAGGGAAATTAAGATCATATATAAGCTGACTTTATAATTTTCTGTGATTTTCATCTTAATTTATCCATTAGTTAGAGAAGAAGCGATATATAAGTATGAAAATGACTAAGTGGTAGTCTTCTACTTGGTGTCTTTTCATTTGCATCACAACCTGAAGTCAGGGCAGAGAAGTTACACCTCAAAGGTGTGAGTTTGTTCCAAGAACAGATTTACCAGTGGTTTTGCTAACTTTTATTGTTGGAAGAATTGCTTTTCTCTCTATTCAATTATGGGTACAAAAGGGGAAAATTAAGCAATCTGCTGATAGACTTAGTAAGATTTGAGCACTTTCTAATCATTTAAATTTCTCTATTACTCAAGCCCAAAAATAAATTTTACTGCCATGATTCCAATTTTAATTGGAGAGACAAATAAGTAAAGTTTATAAGTATTAGATGTCTTAATAATATTTTGCACTTCAGAAAAAGGGAAATATTGTTATATACTTACCAAATATACTTCCCTCATAAAGAAAAAGGTTAATAATTTGGCCAAATGTATTAGGTTGAAGTTACTTCAAGTTACTTCCTGGATGTCATATCCATGAAGTACATTTGGATAAGATGGAATTGTTTTTTAAAATGTTTAAGTATCAAAGGTAGTCTTGTCTAGAGAAATAAAAGTTAATAAGTATTGGCTTTTCCAATTTCTAAAGTAACATCCTTTTCCGTTTTTTTTTTTTTTTGAGTGTGTTTTTTTCTCAAGTAAACAACTTAGATATTTTTCCATCTCTTTTTCTTTCTGATGCAGAGTTCAGGTTAATTAATATTTTACTGCATCTGATAATGTATTATATGTTTGAATCCTATGACTTTTCATTTTGACATTCTTGTGATTTCATATGCTGTTTTCTTCAAGCAATGAAAATTGAATGTGTTTTATTATTATTATTTTATATTTAATGATCTATAGGGGGATATCTATCACTATTTTTACTAGTTTCAGGAATGTTAGACCCAAAAGACATTTTTGTCATTTGGTGTATTTCTTGTTTGTTTACTGTTATTTCATAAAATGTGATTTTTCTTGTGTTTTTATAATTTATAGCCAAGTATAACAAAACTAATTAAGCATTATTTTATTTTTAGCATTTTAAAAGTCACTGTTATATGTTGCCAGTCATTAAAACTTTTTAGCCTTTTGAAGATAAAAACAAAAACATACAAACAATCAAACAAACAAACAAAAGATTTGAGCACTTTCTGAGGCCTGACCTAAACTTGTTCACCCCAGTAATAATCTCAGGTATATCAGTTGTTTCCACAATAAGTTTCTCCATGCACTGAGTGTCTAACATTAGCAACTTCTGTTCAAGGGAGTGTATCCTAAACTTCCAAATTCTATAAGCAATAGAGACTGAGCATGTGTAAATTCTCATACATTGCAAACAATAGGATTTGCATTGTTTTAAATTACTTCCAAGGAGTAAAATCTTCAGCAGTAGTGTAAGCAAAGTGTTAGTAATCCCTGTTTCATCACAGAAAATATTTATAGCACACTCTTCCTCTAGCTACTTGATAGTCTGGGATCTAATATACTTGCATCAAAAATTTAGTGCATCAGTCAAATGAAAAATTTTCTGCAACTTGTGCAGTGTTGTCAGAATGCCTATGATACAAATCTGAAAGATAGGGATTGGGGTTCTGGCTCAGTTTAGAGTGCTTGCCCAGAACATGGGAGGCACTGTATTTAAGCATCAGTACCACATAAAAATAAATAAAATAAAAGTAATTTGTCTATCTATGACTAATAAATAAATAAGTAAAATATTTCAAAGGAAAAAACAATAATCTGAAAGATAGTAGGTACCCCAGAGCATATGAGCATGGAAATGAAGACTCAGTTGTAAAAATGTTGGTGAGAATATAAATTGAATAAAGCTATTTTTGAAAATGGTATTTATATTCTTCAAAAAGTTAAAATAAAAATGCCATATGATTTAGTAGTAGTAATTCTGGGTATGTATCTAAAAAAAACTATTTGAGTCATTACATCATAGAAAACACTGCAGTTCCATTTTCAATGTAGTATTATTCACAGAACCTGGTAAAGGAACTGAAGTACCTTTAAGATAAATGCATGGTGCCACATGCTTGTATTCCCAGTAGCTTGGGAGGGTGTGGCAGGAGAATCATAAATTTAAAGCCAGAGCCAGCAACTTATCAGTGAGGCACTAACCAAATCAGTTAGACCTTGTCTTTAAATAAAATATAAAAAAGGGGCTGGTTATGTAGCTCAGTGGTAGACTAGCTCTGTTTTCACCATGGAGTAACATAAATAAATAGGCCCAACATGTTGACACCCATGCTTTATTTTCCAAGAAAATTCTGGCTTAACTGGACAGGATATGTAACATTCCTTAACAGACTGTTATCTGTAGAAGAAATGCAGTTTTAAAATAATGTTCATAAGAGCAATTTAAGTTACCCTGAAGTGAAGACATATGTGACCCTGCTATACACCATATCCTGGAACTCAGAGAAATAAATATAATTCCTACTAACCATAAAATCTGTGAGAGTTTATGCTTAAGAATTCAAATAGGAAGGGTGAACTTGAGCCTAATTAACCTAAAGTTGTCATGGCAGAGGATACTTGAGAGTTTGATGTTATCCTGCTGTCAGTCCAAAGTCAAGAAGTGTACCTGGACAGGACCATTTGGGATCTTTTTTTAGATCTTCAAAAAAACTTGAGTACAAGAGAGCCATGCTATTTTCTTTTCAGAGAGAACACACTATGTTTTGTCAGAGTGTCACCTTGTTCCTCCTTCACATCACTTCTATTAAACTCATTGCCACTCTGATTGATAGATTTGGAAACTTATGTCTTTATTGAAAAAGAAATCTGCATTTGAAGGGGGTGGTCTTCACACTACCTCAATTTTTTAGAGTGGTCCAGCCCTGTATCACTAAAAGATCTTTGCCAGCTGAAGGGCTATCAGAGACTCCCTTGAGTGCCTTCACTTCATACTTTATACTAATCTTTAGAGGGAAAAGATCCAGGGAATGATATTCACTAGACACTCAAACAGACTTTAGACATGGTGGCCTTTCAAACGTTTTGTTAGGCAGTTATGAAACCCACAAGTAGGACAATATGGGAGGTTATAATGAGGACACATCAAACAGGAAATTCTTAAAGGGGGGATTTCAAATCAGATATTGTGATAAGGTTTCTGTACCTGGGAAGACAGAGAGCAGAGACACATTGTTCTTATTTTTCAAATTGTTGTCTTCTTTTCTCTCATGTGAAGTGCTCACAAAGAGAAAGCAAAATCTTTATACTGTCATCTAGTTCATGGGGAAAAATTAAAAATACTGCATTCATTTGAAATGTAAAATAGAAAAAATAAAATAGTTGACAAGGCAAAGAGGGAATGCTGGCATTAAATCTGTGAACAGAGCCAAGTTCAATGGTGCCCTTCTGTAATCCCAGTATCTTGGAAGGCTGAAGCAGGAGGATCATGAGTTAAATTCCAGCTTCAGGAAAGACAAGGTGCTAAGAAACTCAGTGAGAGTTTCTCTAAATTAAATACAAAATAGGGCTGGGGATTTGGCTCTGGGGTCCACTAAGTGAATACATTTTTGAATGACTTTTTATCCAATGACAGATAACTAATCCACTCTCTATTGGCTGGATGCCAAGATTCAATCACAAGATACCAGCTAGTTTCCATATGGAAAATAGCTGGTTTCTTATAGATAGTGTGGTGAAGGTGTTCCTGCACCTGATGTCTGACAGGGACACAGTGTGGGGGATACTGTGACAGGGCTGCATCACCTGGAAACCAGAACCATGGGGAATGTTAAGTGTTTTGTTTATGATACTCATGAGATAGATAATAGGGCATACAACAATCAATAATAAAAGTACATGTTGCTTGAGATTGCAGGAAAATTCCCAGAATGAGACTAAGTATACAAATAAGATACATCCTGAGATGTATTTTAGTATCTCTGATGATACAAACAATAGTGTTATTTCTTAAGAAATTCACAGGGAAAAGATTGCAAATCAAGGTTCCTGAAAAAAGCTTAACAATTTACACTAAGCCCCTCATTCTAAAGCCACAACCTGTTCAACATACATTCCCTTCACTAACAGAGCCTTCTTTGCCCTACACAGGAATTCATGATGAAAATGGAAAACACATAGTTAATACTAATAGCAAATGAGTTGAAGTGCAGAGTCTGCCCTTTAATTAAAGATTTTAGTGACATAAGAATTCATAATTTGATGAAGGATCAAAGAAACTCTTTATAAAAGCAGTTAAATAGGTCATATGAAAAAAGAAAATTACTTTGGAAAAACCGATTAATGTAAAAATTTATATAGACATATTTTAGAGTCACTTCAGAGTAGTAGGCTTTTAAATAAGAGGCTTTCACTGTTTTAAATGTGTATTATTAGGACTTTAGCTTAGAAGCAAAAAAGCATACTAATAATCAAAGGTATGCTTTAAAGTTAAAAGTTAGTTATAGGTCAAGATACAGGTAGTCAAGTTGCATAGACTATTACTTAGTGATTGAAGTAAAAATGTAAAAGCTTAATCATGATTGGCAATGGTTACAGGAACATATTTTAAACAATGTGTTCAACGTCTTATGAAGAGAATATATGTCAGAAAAGATTGCAACTCTTGAAAATTATGTAAATCAAAGAATTTTTGTGTTTTGATAGTATTCATTAACTACATGAATAAATATCTGTAAAAAAAAAAAGGTATAAAAATAAAGGCCCCTCTAGGGGCATCAGATCCATTCTGAAGGCTGCTTGTAACATGCAACCTGTCATCCTGTATCCTCTTTTTATTTTTATTTATTTTTTTATTTTTTTTTTTTGTTTTGAGAGAGATTTTTTAAATATTTATTTTTTGGTTTTTGGTGGACACAACATCTTTGTATGTATGTGGTGCTGAGGATCGAACCCAGGTCACATGGATGCCAGGCAAGCACACTACCACTTGAGCCACATCCCCAGCCCCATGTCTCCTCTTCTTTTGCTGAGGCCACTTATCCTTCAGTACCCAATGCCACTCATACTTCAGGACCCCTGGATTCCTGCTAGCACTGGACCTGGCAATAATAATTAAATTTTTCTTCATTTAAATTTGAAGTTAACTCTGTTGATGGGCTTTATTGAATTATAGAAAAAAAATATATATATATATATATATATATAGACATAAATGCCTGTAATTTGTGCTAATATTCTCATAGTACCCCAAACCAAAGAAAAAACAGACATCATAATTCTATTATTATGCTCAAGGCAAAATTGCAAATAATTTATTTTTAATTCCTTATACTCTAGGTTTTGGAATGCTGAAAGATCTAGAGATGGGCATCGTTCGCCTCTTTTTTATTTTAAATGTTAATACTAGAAACTTTAAAATTTTATTTGTTCCCCATTTTTTTGTAGGGGAGTGGGGACATTGCTGCCTCAGGGAATTACTTATGAGTTGAAGTCTCAAGCTGTTTTCTCATAAGACCAGAGAACAGAAATTTTAAATAAAATTTTAAAGTAATTGGGATATTTTATTTTATATAAATGCACATCTGTCTGGGATAGATCTACATATGGGGAGGAAACTCTGCCATGAAATAATTTAATCCTGAGGCACTTAATGCTATTCACAGAAAAAAAAAAAAAAAAGATTTCAGGGCTGTGAAGCATTCATGTAATATCACTTTCTTGAAAAGCCATCACAGGAGAATTTGAGACTCTTCCCCAGGACTCTATCTATGTTTCTATCCTCAATCAATACATTCATCTTTGGTAATGGGGCTCTGTAGTGAATAATACCCATGGGTCTAATATCCAGTGAGGTTTTTTTTTTTTTTTTTTTTTTTTTTGTTTTTTGTTTTTTTTGTTTTTTTTTGCTACTGACAATTGAACTCAGGGGCACATGAGCACTGAGACCAGATTCACAGCCGTATTTGTATTTTATTTAAACACAGCATCTCAGTGAGGTTCTTAGTGCCTTGACATTGCTGAGGCTGGCTTTGAACTCACTGTCCTCCTGCCTCAGCCTCTCCAGTTGCAGGGATTACAGGCATGCACCCCTGCATGTGGTAGAACCCCAGTCTTTGATCAACAAAAACAGAGCAGCCAAAAACCTGTCTTTGTGTCCTTACTTGATTCTGATCTGGATGTAATTTACTGTCACTCAAACAGTAGGCCACACTGAAACCAGAATTAGACAGGCAGTCAGTGTAGATAGGTAAATAGAGTCAGGTTGTATCTAGGAAGCCAATTTTGAGTGAATCTGGGAAGTTGGAAACCTGTCCCTTCAGGGATATTATCAATAACCTGCCCCTGCTCCAACCTGTTGCCAAGGTAACCTGTCCCAGGAATTTCCCCTCCCTACAGGGAGCTATAAGATTGTAAATGTGTCTACTGCATCCTGCTCTTCCCCCTTCAGCCCACCTAATCCCAATTTTAGACCATCCCACCAAGCCTTTCTGGGCCTAGATAGTCCTCAGGAAGGATAAAGATAAGGGAGGAAAGGCAGGAGAACAAAGGAAGCCTAGGACATATAAAAAGGGGAGAACACCTTGCTTCTTGGGATACCATGATACTAGCTATGTCCCCCTTCTCCCTCATGGAAGAAGTCTATGTTACCCTTTTCTAAATAAATTCGGTTTCATATGCTTGCCTCAGCATGCTTCTCTAATGTTCAAACTTCAACGTGTAGAAAAGTAGGACTTGTCACCAATAACTAGCAGTATCACTACCAGGCTCAATTTTGGAGGAAGTTCCTGAAGCCCTTTCCAATCTGTCCCTTGGGTGAGAATTGTCCAATCAAGACACAGCCAGTGATGAGAGGGTGGACTTCCACAGTCTTCTGTTCCTTTTGTTTTTGGAGCCTGCCATTCATTGAATCCATTTCTATGCTTCTAGGTTTCTGTGCTACACTGGAGCTGAAAAAAAAAAAAAAAAAAAAAAATATATATATATATATATATATATATATATATATATATATATATATATATATATGTAACACTAAGCATCCTGAAAGCCAGGAAATGGTAAGTGTGTTTTCTTACTTTGAGATTGGGGAGGGAGGCTGTTTGAAGCCAGTGGACTGGCAATGGTGGCCAGAAACTCCTCATAATTGTCTCCAGAGTCTGGTGGCTAGAGGGTCTCTCCATGGCAGCTTAAACTTCAGTTTTCTGTGACTAGTCTAGTGGAGCTTAGATCAGTATTTGAGACCTCAAGTCTTTTGTTCCATAACTGTATGTTGTTTTCAGGGCCTTCCTGAATTCCTATGTGGGCATCTGTGTGCCATTAGCTCAGCATGTCCCCAGATTGTGTGGTGAAGACTCGGAAGAGGACACCAACTTCACCAGTTGTGTTCATGCATGAGAGGAAGCTGTGACTTTTTTAGGGACCCCTGTTCTTGCTCCTCCTGAGTGTTTATTGGTATTGTTTATATGTTTGTTTATTTTAGACCAGGAATTATTCCCAGGGGTATTTATCTACTGACCCACATTCTAAACCTCTTTTTATATTTTTATATAGAGACAGGGTCTCACTGAGTTTCTTAGAACCTCACTAAGTTTCTCAGGCTGGTTTTGAACTCACCATCCTCATGCCTCCTGAGCTTTCTAAATGTAGCCTAAAAAGTATCTCAAATCCAGAAGGGCTATCTGATAATTTAGCTATTTGTAGGTCTGAGATTAAATCCCAAATTTCCAACTCACTTCACATTCTCAAAGCAAGGGTTCTCTGCTCAGCGTGATTGAGCAAAAACAAAATAAAATAGATAGTGAAATGACCAGGCAGATGTGTAATGGACATCTTATTTAACCACATCTAGAGGCTAATGGATAGATATGTTAATGAGCATCATTAAGGCCTATTCAAATTAAAAATCCTTGAGACTCAATCTTGGGAATGCCTTCTACCAAATTCTTTGTCCTTGGGGTGAACCCAGTTGGAAATCACTGAAAGGAAGATGGAATACAGAGAGGAAAAATATGAACCCAATTGGTAATAGGAATGCCTTTTTCAATACTCATTTTAAATAGATTTTGCCATTGTTCTGCCAAAAACGATATATCAACTTTGAAGCTGTCACACACAAAAAAAAATGGGTTCTTCTGTTAACATGCCCTCTCTCACTTGTGTGAGTTCCATTTCTTCTTGCTAAAATAAATACTATTCTTTTTACTCTTATGTTTCCTGAGCATCCATAGATTTTTTTCTTCATAATTTGTGAGACAAGATCCCAGAGAAAATTGGTTAAATGGGAAATTTAGTTTCATCTCAAAACTTCAGTTTCTCATAATTATTTTTTTCCATGTTTCATTTTAAAGGGATGCCTTATTTGTAATTTTTTTTTTCTCCAATAACTGGAGGGCAGTTTTAAAACATTTTGCTTTATCCTTGTGAGTCTTTCACATAAGAAAAAAGCAGAGAAAAATTAGATGACATTAAAAATACTGACTTTTTTTCTAAATAAAATTATATAGTCAATGTGTCCTAGTCTCCAGGAGGCAAAATTGTGACATATGCAGTCAAAGAGAGAAATAAAAAATGTCCACATGTTTCTGCCCCTTTCAATGCTTTATTCACTCAAATTGCTCACGACAATTATACTTTATAGGTTCTTACTCAAGAAAATAACAATCCTGAATGCTAGTCACTGCAATAGACATAATGCATTCCCAGCAAAAAAAAAAAAAAAAAAAAAAAAAAAAATAAGTTGATTAATTTACTGCTAAGAATTCTAGATTAATTCTAAACACTGCAAAACTCACTTAATCATGCCAGGCTAGTGACAAAAATTCCCTCTAAGTTCTAAGTTTAAATGCCAGATCAAAAGTCTTAAGTCTTAGGCTTTTATTCCAGTAGATGCACACTCACTCAGACCATAGTGACCAGGTCCAGAACCAAGGCAGACTTTTCCTGGCTTGAAGTGAAAACAGGTTGGGGAGAGGACCTATGAATAAGTTGTGGCTTTCACCAAAGTTCACATGAAGTGGTAGAGTTTGAGAGATGAGAAAATCATGCAGAGGATCAGAAGAACAATGACAAGTGATGGGATGTCAGGTTCTCATCAGGCTCTTCAGCTTGAGTGCATCCTTATTTCTGCTGGCTAAATCCCTGCTCATTAGCTCTATTGTTTATACTAAATTTGGGTGTTTTTTTTTTTTTTTAACCTCTCTTTCAATTCTAATTAGCTTTCATGGGGTTTCTCCATGACATCATTTACCCTGGGGTCAGAAACTTCTGGTCTTGTGGTCTCCACCCTGATCTTCTTGTCTTTCCCTCTTATCAGGCAAGTATATCCTGCCAGATATTTCAACCTGTTTATCAGGTTGAGGGGAAGTAACTTTTTTAGGCCATACTGGAGGACTCTGTGGTGTCCTGGTGAGACTGCAGGTTTTAAACTGGAGTTTTTAAAATGGAGTTGTTTAAGCTCAAGGCTAAGGCCATCCTCACAGTCCCAATTAAAGACTTTTTTAAAATTTAATGGGACCTTAATTGAGGTTTTTCCCTCCTTATATGTAAGACCACTTTATTAAAATGACCTGTAGAAGTATTCCAAACATTTCCAGCAAAAATCTTTGTCCTAGTGTGGAGGAAAACAAAGATGGGACTGGACTTGTTTTGAACTACAAGGAAGTTTAATCACAAGTGCTAGAGTACATAGTGAATCTGAACATCAAAAGCCATGTGAGTAACCTGGACTTTTATTTTACTTATTGATATGTGGGTGTCTTAGGATTGAACCCAGTGCCTCACTCATGCTAGGCAAGCACTCTGATACTGAGCTGAAACCACAGCCCTAACCTGGTACATTTTTAATAACCTGTTTTACATAGACATTAACCAGTAGCCTTAATACTTTTTCAATATCTGTTTGGATTGAATTAATAACCCAGAAATCAGTGTAGCAAAGAATCTAATTTTATCTCCAACTGTGGTTTCAGATATAACAGTGTCTGAGATAAGATTCCCCTTTGAAGAACTTAACTGTGTGTTGTGTTCTCATTTCTACCTCCCATATTTGCCCAGTCCTTAGTTTTAGAACAGCCTGACATAAGGTGTCCACAGATACCAATATCTCTTGACCTATTTAGAAAATACCAGTATCTGAGTCTTGTCTTCTAGAGATCAGTTTGAACTATAAGTGTGTAGCATCTAAGGGAAGTAGTTGGATGCTATGAAGCTGGAAGGGATCTTCTGATGTTCCTTTCATCTAAGAGGAAGTTTGTTTTGGGGGTGCATACCAAGAATTAAACTCAGAGGCACTCCACCACTTAGCCACATCCCCAGCCCTATTTTACATTTTCTTTGGAAAGAGTTGCTTAGAGCCTCACCATTGCTGAGGCTGCTTTGAACTCTCCATCCTCTGCCTCAAACTCCCAAGCCCCTGGGATTACAGACATTTCCCACCATACCTAGATGGCATTTCATTTTTTGTATTAGATACTGTGAATGAAGCTACAATGAAAATAGAATTGCAGTTATTTCTTTGAGAAAAGTTTTCCAATTCATTTAGATGTATGCCAAGAAATATTATTACTGGATTGTATGGCATTTTTTTACCCCAGATTTATTATTATTTTTTTTTATTTATTGAGTTACTCTAGATTAACCCATGGGCACTTTGTCACTGTGCTATACACCAACCTGTTCCCCTTTTTTTGAGACAGCTTCTCACTCATTTGGTTATGATGTTGTCAAATTGCTGAGACTGGTCTTGAACTTGAGATTCTCCTTTCTTATCCTCCTGAGCCACTGGGAGCATAAGCATGTGCAGCTTTGCTCTGATACCCCAAATTATTATTAGTGGATTATATGTCATTTTATCTTGAGCTTTTGAAGAACCTTAACACATTTAAAAAATATATACTTATTAATCTTATATTTTCACCAATTTTTACATGTATATGTACACTGGCATTATTGTAATATTTCAGAAATGTGTTTACTTTAATTGGTTTGGCACTGGGAAATGAACCCAAGAGTGTTTACCACTGATCCACATCCCAGTCCTTTTATGTTTTATTTTGAGATAATGTCTCACTAAGTTACTTAGAGGCTTGCTAAGATGCTGAGACTATTTTTCAAATCACAATTATAAACCTCTGGGATTATAGGCCTCTGCCACCACACCTGGCTCTCAGATTTTACCTAAGTACATTCTAAAAGCCCTGCAGAAAATTGATTGAATTCATGCATTAAATTCCCTAGGCAAGTTTATGTGAAGTAATCAGTGTAGGAGAGTTCTGTAAAGATTTATTCAAATAAACAGGGATTTGTGGTTTCTACCTCTGATTCTGAACTACTATTGGTTATCATAGTCCATAAAGGTGATAGAAATACAATGTAAATTTATTGGTTTTCAATCTATGTAGATTTGCACATGCTCAGTCACTTTTGCTTCCAGAGCTTAGAAATTCAGGACATAGTAACTTGATGTTAAACAAAAGATGTTTAAGTTGAGAAATTCAGTGTACAAGCAAACTCCTTCTAGGAGCAATTGGTATTTCTGGCTTTATTACTGGAGTTAGAAGGGTTGGGGCTTGGCTCATGAACTACTAAAATCTTACTCAGGGTACCAGTGGTTCATTGTATTTCCCCCTATTACATCCACAATACAACTTAGGGAGAATATCCTCTGAAAGCAACAGCAGTTGGGAAAACATGTTGGCAAATGTCTTCTTGAGATAAACTAACATCTTTGATATTTGGCCTTGATTCCAGCTGATAAAACACTTGCAGAGGCTTTTATGGCCCCTAGAAATCACCATACATTCTGTGGCTTAGACACTTCTTTATCACTTCTCCCATATTTCTTTTTACTGTGGGTGATATTGGCTATGGGGATTTGGTCTCAAATGCAGTAGTTTGCTCAAGACAGAACTAATACTCAGTGTACCCCAGCTTTTCATTCTGATTGAAGGTGAATATTTTCTAAATTGCTGAATGTATTTAAGTCTCTCTATTCATTTATAACTTTGTGAAGGAGACACTCAGAACATGAATAGCTTTTTATTAACTGTATCTTTAGATGGAGAAAAACTCCAGAATTTTAATATTCTGCCTTATTTTTAACATCATCCCCCATTAACATATGCCTTTTATTATGTTTCTAAGTTTGGAACGAGTATCTGGAACATTCTGCACACACACACTGCACTAGTAAATTGTGCTACTAGTCCCAAATTCTAAATTCAGATTGGATAATTTCACCATTCATTTCTAATATTATTTTTCATATGTATGGTTTTATTTATGCCTTTCTATTGCTCTTAACAATGCCAAAAATAACATATATATGGATTCACATTTGGTTAATTTGTGATTTATTTGTTTGTATTATTGCCATATAGTTTCATAATTCACATTAATTACACATAACAATAGCAACTTTATTTGGTCTTCAAAATGGAAGGTTTTTGGCTATTTTACATATTTTTCCTAGATAAATTTCAGAAAAACAATTTAAGCATACTAAAATCTTAATGGGGAAATATTATACATTAAACTGAGATAAATGGTTTTCTTTGTAATTATGAGTTTTATTTACACACATTTTGTGTATAGTGGAGCATTTTAGGTCCTCTGTAAATTTTTGTTTTGTGATAAATTGCACATATTTTTCTTGAAAGCCTCTATATATGTCATGTGTTACAGATATATCACCTACATGTAATACTTATGTAATATTTTGTTCTGTCAATTAAGCTGGATAAAATTATGTTGTAGGGACAAACTAGGCAAGTCACGGAAGATAGCAGGAAACAGTTTTATTTGGCTGCAGCCAGGTTCAGAGGGCATAGCTTTTGGTATAATGAATCAATCTCTTGAACCCCAAATTTGGGCAGTTTCAAAGTTTTATATATAAAAAGTGGAGCATATAAGTGGAGGTGCTCAGAACCTCACAGTATGCAGAAGTTCACATAAAAGCAGTTTTTTTTTTTTTCTTTCACTGTTCTGGGCAAATTAACCCTTCAAGGACAGCACCTGAGAAGGGGAACGATTTTTCTCTTTTTTTTTCTTTCCTCCCCCTGCCAGCTATTACCAGAGAGCCCAATTGGTAACTTCTCTTCTCTTAGAAATGTAAACAGCTGTGTGAAGCCCCAGCTCAAGGCCAAGAGGGCTTGTTTACACATTTTTTACAAACTACACTACTGGATACATGTTTGTGAGAAACTAGTAAGTGGATGTCCAGCACCTGGAGTGTTGATTTCTTCCCAGCCAGTGGCCAATTAAAACAGGGCAAAATGAAAATTGGAAGTTTACCTATATTGAACTCTTTTGTAGAGACTCTCTTGGTGACAGTCCAAAAATCAGCCATGATGAAGATTCCTGGAAAAGCCCAGTTTAAACATTTCTGTGGAAAAAGCAGGCACCACTTCAATGAAACCAAAAATGTGTCTGATCCCAACAAAGTAATTTTTTGAAACTTTTAGAATTTGCCCATGGTTTCTTTTAGTACTTTTATGGTATCACTTTTACATTTAAATGTTCAAACTAGGATTTATTCTGGAGTTCAGAATGATGCATAGGTTCAACTTTATTTTTTTTCTGTGTGCCTGTTATTTTCACCTGTTGATTTTAGAGCCCTTCTTTGAATACTCTTATGGTACTTTAACTTTTGGATGTATTGTGGTGTCTCTGGGGTTTGTATTCTATTAGTCTTTTTCTTCATATACCAGTATCACATTATTGGTTTATGAAAGTTTTAACATCTTTTAAAACTAGTTTCCCCTTGTTGCTTTTCATATTCCTGGGAATTCTTGGTTGCTTATTTTTCAATGAGTACTTTTGAACTATTTTGTCTAGTGCCAGAAAAACAAAAATCTAAAAGAAATAAACATCAGATTAAATGTATACATTTAAAATCTATTTAAATTCTCCAAACTTTTTTTTTTCTTTTTTCAGGTTCTTAATAAAGGTACTAAGAAAGAATGTAACACAAGAAAATAATTAAATATTTTCACTGTGGTGTTTTATGATTTTACATTTTAAAAATTCTTTAATTATTATTATTTTTTATTCTGCTTCTTTAAGTTGTAAAAGGGATATTGTTTTAGGAGTGTTTGAGTTCATAGAACCTGTGGGTGGTAAGGTGGATGCCAATAATGTGGGCTGTCTGAATAATGATGTTTGTCTTTCCCTATTTCTCTGACTCTAATATTTTAATTTCTATTATCTTGTCATTTTAAAGTGTGGTTCTGAGAAGGAGATCCTGTGTTACATCTACTAGCAACATTCAATGAATTCTTTCCTCTTAAATAGGAAGTTGAAAAGACTTGAAGTAATTTTGGTGATATAGAGGCACTTCTTTATCTTAAAAGTTTGTTGTGATTTTTTATTATAATAATTAGAAAAATTTCTACCCATAAAAACAACATAATGACAAAAGTAAGCCCTCAATTTCTGCACAAAGAAATGGCCACCATTAACTCACTTTTGGAAACTTATTGATGGATATGAAAGTATATATAAGACTTTAAATAAACAGCAGTTTCTCTCTATTTGAAGCTATGTGGTCATTTTAAATGTGTTTTATATATCTCTATTTGTGAGTTGAAACTGATGTGCATAATCATGGGTAATCATTTTACTGTCTGCCTAGTTTTATTTTTTTTAAATGCATCAGTAGATCTTTATTTATGTATGTGGTGCTGAGAATCAAACCCTGTTCTTCACAGGTGCCAGGCAAGTGCACTACCACTGAGCTACAAACCCAGCCCTTGCTGCCTACTTTTCCATCATTAAAGGCATCATACTTTATCTATCTACTCCTTTGATAACCATTTAGATTTTTCCTTGTTTTTCTTTCTTGTGAATAATGGTATGTTGATGATAGTATACTTATTCATTTATCTTCAGAGGTATAACTGCCAGGTCAAACATTATATATATATATATATATAATGATAAATAAGGCTAAGCTGTTATCTGTAAAAACTATCCCCTTCAATATCCATAAGAATCTTATTTTCAAAATGCTTGCTCACACAAAATTGTGTTAATCTTTTTAATCTTTGCTAATCCAATAGGAAAGAAAAAGTACATTTTTGAGATTATATGTTTGTAATTGGTACTGAGGATTTAACCCAGGGGCACTTCACCAGTAAATTAGATCCCCAGGACCTTTTATTTTTACTTTATTTTTTAAATTTTGAGACAGGGCCTTGCTAAGTTGCTGAGGCTGTCCTTGTACTTGTGATCTTCCTGCCTCAGTCTCCTGAGTTTCTAGGATAACAGGTGTGTTCCACTGTACTCAACTATTGAAAGAAACCTTGTGTTATTCAAAGATTTCTTTCATTCAATATTCTTATTAACAGAGAATTCTCATTTTAAGAACACTTGTGATTCTTATGTGTCAGATATTTTTAGGCTTAAATGTGATAAAAATATTTAAATATATTGAGTTGTTTTTAGGTCTTTTGACTTGATTTTAACTCATTATTAATATTTGAAAACTTGAGGGTTGGGGATGTGGCTCAAGTGGTAGTGTGCTAGCCTGGCATGTATGAGGCACTGGGTTCAATCCTCAGCACCACATAAAAATAAAATAAAGATATTGTGTCCACCTAAAAAGTAAATATTAAAAAAAAAAAATTGAAAACTTGATCAACCAGCTATAATTGTTTTGAATACAGAATGTTTTCTCTGCAAAGAGCAGTACTTTTGTGTTTTATTCACCTGGAGGGAAGTATAAAGTAACTTTCAAAATAAATTTCTTAACAATTTTCAAACATGGATACCAATGGCTGAATAGCATAGAGAATATTATTTCCATAATTGGTTGATAATATAGTGTTTTTGAGTCATGTAAACTATGTGATTTTGTGCTCATGTGTAAACCTATGTGTATTTCTTCTGTCCAAAAGATTTTATCACTTCCTGATGTAAATATGATTTTTAATTTTATTTTTGCTTTAGATTTCATTTCAATCAAATAAGAGTTACATATAAGGATAGCCTCACATGAAGCAGATTCCCAAATTTGTCATTGACTTACTGTTTATTTTTTGGCTTAATAAAAAAAAAATATTAAACTGTCTTCTATATATAAAAGACATCTAGATTGCCTTTCCTGAGGGGGCTTTTGTTTTCACTTTAATTAACATTGTCTACAGAATACCCCAAGTTTGGGACCATATGGTCCAACTGGTGATTTATTCACCAGTTTTTATTCATCACTAAATACCTACCTATCTGGTGGGCATCCACAGACACCCAAATCATTATTTACTTATTTGTTTAATTTTTTGGTACTGGGGATTGAATCTTGGGGCAGTTTACCACTGGAGCACATCTCCAGCCCTTTTGTTTATTTATTTATTTTTTATTTTGAGATAGGGTCTTGCTAAGTTGCTTAGGGACTCACTAAGTTCCTAAGGCTGGCCATGAACTTAGGATCCTCCTGCCTCAGCTTCAAACTCCCAATGGTTGATGTGTATTCATTATTAGGTTAAAGATGTGAAAGTGAATACCCATACACTTTAATTTAGAGAAGACTAACATAGTTTCATTTAATTTAGATGTGCATAACTGTATAGAACTTGCTACTATTTCGTTTGATGGTACTTTGTTTCAAAATTTAATTTGGACTATATTCTAATTAATTTTTAGAATCACATAAGCCATGTATTTTGAATCTTTTTTTTTTTTTCATTATGTGCAGAGTAAGTATTTAAACTAGGTATGCTGCTGGATCTTGTTTAAGATCTGTTTATGTTTCCCAGTATAGACATGGCAATATTTTTCACAATATGTTGTTTGAAAATAAGGATAAAGTAAATGACCCCCAAATAAATATAATTGTATGGTTCACATTTAAAAATAAAAGCAGAGAATTAGATTGCCAGACTTTGAATAGAATGAATAAGTTTTGTCTGGGACCTGTTTGTGAATGTTTCTTGACTCCTAAACCAGTTTTTCACAGCCAAAGTAAACAGAGAGATGGAAAAAATAATGATATAATAAATTTAAGCAGTGTTTTACTCTGTATTTTATATAGTTTATTTTTATTGGAATACAGGATTCTAAAGAATAAATGTAATTAGTTTTAATTAGTATTTTTGCAGAAGTCATTTGCATGTGAAAATTTTAAAATTAAATAATCCTCTAGAAATTTTTATTTGCACTTTAATTTGCCTAGCAATTGTTTCTTTTTTAACATTCATTTTTTAGTTGCAGTTGGACACAATACCTTTATTTTATTGATTTATATGTGATTCTGAGTATTGAACCCATGGCCCTGCATGTGCCAGGCAAGCAGTATCCAGGCAGAGCCACAACCCTAGCCCCTAGCAATTGTTTCTTAATACATAGTCCAAAATTAAATCAAGGCAGACTTGAAATTATTGAGTCTTCATTATTGGGCCAAATTAATGAGGTTTTCCTGAACTTTTCCTTCTGGGATCTTATTGTGGCTAATGATGTAATCTTATTTGTTTTCTAAAATATTGATGTTTGGTGTTTTTTTATCTCTTTTCTGTGGCAGTACAGGAATTTGTTTATATCAGTGCCCTTTATTTTACTGATGAGTTCATTTCCTTAATTGTGTGCCCTAAAGCCTACTAAAAATATTCCTTGAAAGTGAGAAATTAAATAGAAGTTGTAACTAAAATGAAAGCTTTATCCTTTATTTCTCCTGTTAGCTGCATTTGATAAAATTTTTATACTATATTTAAATAGATATTAAGACTTTATTACAGGGCTGGGATTATGGATCAGTGGTAGAGTGCCTGCCTGGCATTTTGAGGCACTGGTTTGATCCTCAGCGCAACAGTAAATAAATAAATAAATAAATAAATAAATAAATAAATAAATAAATAAATAAATCTATTATGTCCATCTACAACTACCAAAAAAAAAAAAAAAAGAGACTGTATTACATATTACATGGGTTGGATTTTGTGCATTTGAAACAGTTTCCTCCTATATCAGGCGTAAAGCTTAGTTTAGACTGGCATAATAAGTGATCATTTGATTGGAAAGTTGGGTAGACAGAGAAGTTCAGTCTTCCTGTGCAGAATTTGAGACTTTGTACTCTTTGAGATAAAACAGCTTTGCAATCAGGTGGTAGTACTGAGCTGCAGTGAGAGGAGAGATGCCAAGTGCTGGTGTACTGTGTAGATGAGAGCTGCTCAGAGTTTCCTTCTGTCGACTCTACAACTGACCAGATCTCCCCAAGGTGCACTGTTAACTCAAAGTCTTATGAGTAGAATTTTAGAAAGGGGAGGGAGTAGCAGTACTTTGGGGCACAAGGTCCACAATGAGTTCAGAGCTTAGTGAAACTCCCAAAGTTCTGAACATCCCACCCCCCTGAGAAATTCCCTCCCTCCTAACCCTGAAAGTTTTTTCTAGTGTGTGACATAATGTAAATTTGAGTGGAGCCAGGCAGAGAGAGTCTATTACTACAGAGTCTAGATGCTGTCTTTAAATGGACATCCAGCATGGGAATATGGCTGAAAACCACTATCCCCCTCCCCACACCTTATCTATAACAGTGCAATTGGAATTTCACACAAGCTTTTCCTTCTTTGGTTTGTTTAGAGAGGACACCTTGGTGCAGGTTGTGTTTGTGTATGTTAAACACCCTGTGTTTTGTTTTAGATATATTTCAATCTGTTCAAATATAACAATTTTTTTTTCAGTCTGAACATTCTAGGAGCCATCACTCAAACATTAATTGCTGTCAATGAGAAAGGATATCTTCCCACATCTTTTCTTGGTGCTTGAAACCATCCCACTTCTTTTTTTCTTTTACCTTAATAACAGATTACTGACACTTGGAAATTATAATCATATTGCATCAATCTTTATGGAAAGATTACCAATTATTGCACAGCAAAATTGGCATTTGTTTCTAGTAGAGTGTTTCTCTCCATGTCTTTCTCTCTCTCAGTTCAGTGCTTTTAAATACCTTTTAGGTGAATGAATGCTTTGTGTCATGCTGTAATTTAATATTTTTAAAGACTTTATTGATAGCTTTGTAAAAAAACCTAGTGGGAGGGGAATGAAGGAGGGAGATTATTCATTCAATGTGAAATCTTCATAGATCTTTAGATGTTTACAAGGTAGAAAGATGGCCAATGTTAATTACCCCTACTCTGGTACAAGTTCTGAAATGAGTATTTGCTGTGAAGAGTTGTGAACAGCGAGGATTTTTGTGCTAGGCTGTGGATTGAGCATTGTCCTGTGCTCTTTGTGTGCATTACTTCATTTTGTTCTCAAAACAACAAGGACTCAGTAAAATTGTGAAATTTGTCCTTGGGCATGTAGCTAGCAGGTTTAAGAAAAAATAAAAACAAACAAACAAAAAACTATCACTTGATTCAGATCTCTCTATCCCTAAGTTCTAGTGCTTTCTTATGCATAGGAGAAGGATATTGGTTAGAATCTTAGAAAGTTATATGTGACTTCAGAGGCTGCAACAGGAAGATCTATAGAATAAGGCCAGTTTCAGGAACTTGGTGAGACCCTGTATTAAAATAAAAAGGTCTAGGGATGTAGCCCAGTGTTAGTACATCCATGTGTGGTTCAATCCTCAGTTCCACAAAAAAAAAAAAAAAAAAAAAAAAAAAAAAAAAAAAAAAAGAAAGAAAGAAAAAAAGAAGAAAGTCATTAGATTGTTTCCATTGTTGTATTATAGATAATGGAAATGTTGAAAAGTTTGACAATAACTCTATTCTCTCACCACCCCTGCCCTTATTCATACAATCCTTTTTATTTTTAATGTTCCTCAGCATCAACTAATGAAGTCTAGGAGCATGCCAGGGTATCTGGCTCAATGTGTCCAATACAAAATAGGCTAGTTTAATTTAGCAGCACTCTGAAATGAAAGGTTCATGCTGCCAAGTACAAACAGACCTTCTGTGGGATGTTAATTTGGTTATAGGAGAGAATGCTTGTTTTTCCTTGCTTTGTGCTAATAAAGAAGCTGGCAGATTTTCTTATGAGTATTAAGGATTTTTGACTTGTTTATATCCATGTAATTGATAAGAAGTGGGTAGTCCTAATAAACATTTTTTGGTAGTCTTTGGTTAGTTTCATTCTGTAACCTGCCAGCTAAATGTGAATTGCATGCTCTTTTGTTCTTTGCTCTTTTTACTTTGGATCTGGTTTTATGATTGGTTGCAATAGGGATTTATTGGTAGGAACATAGATTATTTCCCCATTTTAACAAATTGTTTGTTTTTATGACAGATTATTCTGTCACAGGCAGAATGATTCAACCAGAGCCTTGTGCAGAGGTGTTACTATATGACTTTGTGCAGCCATTTTCAAAAATAACAGCTTTATTGATATATAATTCCCATTACCATCATAGTCACTCCTTAAAAGTGCAATTCACTGAGTTTTAGTATATTCACATAGTTGTGTGCCTATCTTGCTGTCTAATTCTGAAACACTTTGTCACCTCCAAAGAAGACCAATACCTTTTAATCATCACTCTGCACTCACTCTTGCTCCATGTAGCTATGAATCTCCTTTCTCTCTTTGTGGATTTGCTTGTTCTGGACATGTTATATAAATGTAATCATTCAATATATGGCCCTTTGTGTCTGGCTTCTTAGCCTGTTTTTGAGGTAGCACATAACAGAACTTTATTCCTTTTCTATTGCTAAATAGTGTTCTGTTATATGGATACACTGCAGTTTGTTTATCCATTTATCAGTTGATGGATATTTGGGAGACTTGCACTTTGTGGTTCTTATGATCATGCTACAGTGAATATTTTTGTTTTTGAGTTGACTTATGTTTTCTTTGGGGTAGATACTTAGGAGTGAAATTTATTGGCCATAAGTAACTCTGTCAGACTGTTTTATAAAGTGACTCTACCATTTTACATTCCCATCAGCAATGTTTGAAGATTCCATTTCTCCATTTCATTGCCAACACTTTGCCATGGTATTTTTCCATAGTAGCCATCCTAATGGGTATGAAGTGGCATCTCATTGTGGTTTTGATTTTGATTTCCCTGATAAATAATGATATTGAATATTGTCATGTATTTGTTAGCCATTGTTTATCTTTGTTAGACAAATGCCTATTCAGATCCTTTGTCCATTTTAAAATTGAGCTGTTCTTTTCTTGTTCAGTTGTAATAGTTCTTATGTATTCTGGATATACACAAATGTACTCTTATCAGATATGTGAAGTAAAAATTTTTTCTTATTCTATAGTCTTTTCACTTCTGAAGCATGTAGATTTTTTGTTGGAGTCTAATTTACCAATTTTTTGTCTGCTTATGCAGTTTCTCTGAAATTTTCTATAAGTTAAAAAAAACACAACAGACCTTATTTCTCAAATCTCCCATTATTTTTTTATACAGAAATAATGGTCATTTTATTAACTACACATAGGTTAGAGATATTAAAAATATTTTGTGTTTTCAAATACTTTCAACAAATTTAATGGGAGAAGCCTAAGTTTTCAAACCTGATATCTAGTGCCCTTTTTTTCAAATCAGAAAATACCTTTGAGTATTCTGCTTAGCTCAGAATGCACATATTATTCTGTAAACATTTACAGGTGTCTAATGTATTCTGAGGACTTGACTGCATTTGGAGATCCAGGGATGCTGGGAACATGATCCTGTCCTTAAGGAATAAGAGGTTATGTGCCAGGCTACAGATTTCTACAGAGGTTAGTGGCACCAGTGGAGGAGGAGGTGCACTGTCTGGGTGAGAAAGCCTTATAGGGAGTCAGTGCTGGTGCTCTGTCTGCAGAGATGTTTGGGTGATCAGAACCTTTTGTTATAATCTGTGATTCTTCCTTTCAGACACTTGCTGCTGTGTGTGTGTTGTGTACATTGGCACCAGATATTTGTAACAGCAATATTTATGGATATTGATGCAATGAATTGTAGACATCATTGTGATGACTTTGATACCTAGAAGCAAGTTTAAGAAAGCCAGTTTTCTTTGATTTCTTCAGGATTTCAAGGATGGGAACTTCCTATTTACTAATTAATTCAGTGTGGTGTGTTTGTGTATCTGATTTCCAGCCCAAACCCAAGCAGCTTTGGGTACTCAGAGCTACAATGTGAGTCAAGGAGGAATAGCTGTTTGGCTGCTGGGAAGACTGTGTATAGAGAGTGGGGCGAGTCCTGTTAAGAAATTTAGATCTCTCTTTAATAATGGAGAGCTATTGATGAGTTTGGGTGTGTGTGGGGGACACAGTTTTTCCTGTTATTGTAGCACAGATGCTGGTTGTGAGGACTAGAAATAAGAGAATTGTGGGGCTTTTGGACTAGTCCAGATGAGAGCCAATGAGGACCTGAGCTATGGTACTGATGGTAGAGATGGATACACACACTGGAAAATTTTAGAAGGTGCAAGTCTGGATGCTTGGCTGCAGTCAACCATCATAAGTTAAAAGGAGACTTATTAAAGAAGGAAGACTTCTGAAGAAGGTTTCAAAGGAATGAAATGCCACAGAAGTCAGCATTATTTTAGGACCTTGGGGTTAAAAGTGACAGAGCAGGGACCATCCTCAGGCTCTTCCACAAGAGGGAGGAAAGAGGGTCTCCTCCCAGCTGTGCTTTTTAAAATCCCAAGAGCATTCTTTTTTTTAGTTGTTGATGAACTTTATTTTGTTTATTTTTATGTGGTTCTGAGAATCAAACCTAGTGCCTCACACATATTAGGCAAGTGTTCTACCACTTAGCCACAACCCCAGCCCCCAAGATCACTCTTAGGTGTGGGATTTTTGCCCCATGCTCAGGCAGAAGTTTTGCTGGGAGCTCCCTGTCATCATATCAGTAGCATTCCCAGAATTGGGGAAGCATTGTGGAGCAGAGCCATCTGTTCCTCTTTGGTAATTCAAGCTGGTTTGGGCAGTTGTTAAGATCTGAAGCAGAAAGTTGAGAATGCCTCAGAAGTTTGTGGCCTGGGCAACCTGTGATGACAGCATTTCTGTGCAAGAACAAGGTTCACAAGTGAGTAGACTAGAATGCAGGAAGTAAACAGAGTTAACTTTTAGACCAGCTTAGTTTGGGAAGTGACTGTCCAGATGTTACATTCCTGTGACTATTCACTTGACTTCCTTCACTAATAGAAGCCACTCTAGGGGCAGGTTTTTTTTCTTTGCTATGAGTTTCCAGAGCCTAGCATTACTGTACTTGGCACATCTGTGAATGAATGCATAAGGTGGCCATGCAAAGCAGGCCGGGATGGATTATTTCATCAGGAAATATAGATTTAGGAGCTCCATGTAGAGCTAGGTGGTTGATAAGTCTTGAGATTTATTCTTATTGGCTAAAAGACTTTTATGAAAGTTCAGCTATTGTGTGGACCTGTAATTTTCATGTCTAAGTAACAAAATTGTGCCTATTTTCTTTTTTCCTTTTTGCCCTGCCTAGAATTTAATGCCAGTAATTGTCTGTTGACAATCCTGCCAGTGATTTTGTGTGTGTGTGTGTGAGTCAGATTAGAATCAGATTTGTGATAAATAGGGAAATGTAAGTGATAAAGGCAGAGAAACTCTATTTTCTATTAAGAATAACTGACTCATAGGATGGAATCTTGGAAGTGATTTCTGATGACTCCTGTAAACTCTCACAGAAGATGTTTATAAAACACTTGGAACAATACATATTGTACTACGAAAATGTGCTTTCATCAACTCTAGAAATACAAAGCAGGGAACTTAATAAATCAGGATTTATTTGTGAATGGAATGGACTGAAAGTTCACCTTTGATATCAAGATTGTGTTTTCAGAGTAGCAGAAGTTAATATAGTTCCATTTCTTCTTTAAAAATAAAATGATTACAGATTTCAGATTTTGGCATCTTTAAATCTGACTCCTGATTCCTATCTCTTAATAGTTATTGGAAAACCAGTCTAGAATGGAATTCAACTTTGATATTTTTACTCTAATTTTGAGATTTCTGTGCTTCTAATTTTATCTCCACTCTATATTCTGTAAAGCCAAAGTATTGTTAGCTTGGGTATGCCATAATTTTTATTATTTCAATTTCAGAAGAAACGTAATTGTCTTTATATAAATTAGTAGTATTACTCTTCTACTTGGGAGAGGCTGTTTGTTGCTTTTAAAAATTTAAGGCAAAAATACAGTTGTATTAATGTAGAGGCTAAGTATTTTTGTCCTACCACCCTACCATATAACACAATATCATAGTGATTTGCATATTTGTTTGTCCCTTGGTGTATGTGGGAAATTGGCTTCAGAAACCCCTGTGGACACAAAAATCTGCAGATGTTAAACTCTCTTATATAAAATGATGTAATATTTGCATGTAACTTATACCCATTGTTCCAAGTACTCTCCATCATCTCTAGATTACTTACAGTATCTAATATAGTATAAATATGGTATAAATGATTGTGATATTGTATTACTTAGGAAATAATGACCCTCCAAAAAGTCTGTACATGTTCAGAACAAAAGCATGTTTTTTCCAAATATTTTCTATCTGCAGTTAGTCAAATCCATGCATGTAGAACCCTGAAATATTTAAGACCAGTTTTAAAATATTTATTTATTTATTAGTTGTAGTTGGACACAATAACTTTATTTATTTTCATGTGGTGCTGAGGATTGAACCCAGAGCCAAATATGTGTTAGGTGAGTGTTCTCTTGCTGAGCCACAACCCCAGTGCACCAATGTGTTTTTAACATTTGTGTTTATTGTCTAAAATCTTCCTATTACCTGCCGTAGATGTGAGCCTTTTAAAAATTTTTACTTATTTTTTCTTTGCCAAAAAAATTCAGATGCAGCAGTGTCTTTTAGCAAGTTGTAATAGACATAGGCTATATTGAGCTATATTTAGCTACCATATTGAGCTACTGAGCTACATCTACCATTATTTCTCATTGTTTTATGTGGACTCAAGGTTCTCTCTTTTATCATTTCCTTTAACCTTGATGACTCTATTTGCACTTCTGGAAGAGTTCTTTACTCACCACAAACCTTTCCTTATACAAATCTCCCCTTATGTTTTGAAGCACAGTTTAGCAAGGTAGAAAATTATTGATGGTTAAAAAGCAAGTTTCATCATGTCCTCCCACTGCCTTCCAGCTTCTTGGATTCTCTAGGGAAACCCACTAATGCTGTCTTGTACCTGAACAACCGTTTCTCTCTGACCACTCACAAGATTGCTTCTTGGTATTTGTTTTACATCAATTCTTCTCCATAGTTCCTCTTATCCATGGTGTCCCTTTCTGTAAGCTATAGAAAATTCCAGAATGAGCAACTCATATGAGTTTTAAATTGCAAAGTGTTCGGAGTAGCATGATGAAATCTCACCCCACCCCACCCCAGCCCTCCAGGGAATGAGCCTCTGCCTCCTCCAGCAGTTTCCCAGTTGATATACTGTTTTTGTAATACCTTTCTGTTAGTTGAGAGTTGCCATCTTTGTTGAGAGACTGTCTGTCATGATAGTGCTCCACTTGTGTAGAAGATAACATCTCTCCAATTACTCACACACCAAATTCTGTTTGTGCCCATGTTGCATTGAATTGTTAGCTCCTCGGAGCCTAAGAATAGAAGACACATCTTGACCCTCTCCTAATGGAAAACATGATTTCCCACGAGTCTATGACCTAAGAAGTTGAGATGTATTTAATAAGTTTAGGATGAAACTCTTTCACAAATAACCTTAAGAGAAAGTACTAGTGACTAGGAAGTCAATTCTACTTCATTGTAATGCTAAAATGTCCAACCAGGAAGGAAGTTGAACCATGTTTCCATGGTATATGGTTGTATGCCAAAGTGTCCTTAAGAATGGCTCGTGTTTAACCAATGCAGTCTGGTGCATGCTTAACTCCCAGGATTGAACCTTATTTCATCTGACAATGCAAGGTATCCCCACACCCCCACCACAATGCCACCATGATCTGAGGGATGAGGTATCAGTCCCTGGGCATAATGAGGAGCCAGTGGAGGTACTTGTTCTCTCCAAAAGGAAAATGCTACAGTTGTCATCCATGGGAGAATTTAAGACTCATTCTCATACCATGTAATACATGCAGAAGCACATATTTCTCTTGATCCTGGGCTAACATTTTGCAACCTCTACCAATTACTAGGCTGTGAGAGTTTGAAAGCTTCTTAGAAGGAATTTCAGGGGCAAATTCTGCTCATTATTTATTTATTTGTTTTTGGCACCAGGGATTGAACCCAGGGCTGCTTAACTACTGAGCCACATCTCCAGCCCCCCCCCCTTTTTTTTAAAAATATATACTTTATTTAGAGACAATGTCTCACTGGGTTGCTTAGTCCTGACTAAGTTTCTGAGGCTATCTTTGAACTCACAATCCTCCTGCCTCAGCCTCCCAAGTTGCTGGGATCATGGACATGCACCATTCTGCCTGGCTCAGTTAGTTTTCCTTAATGATAAAAAAAAAAAAAAATGATTGTTTTGATGATAAGGGTTGAAGTCAAGAAGTCAGAGAGAAGTTGTTTTTGATTTGTTTTCATTTCCCTTCAGTTTAAGCAAGAGCCAGTAAGGGTTCCTACCAGTGCTGGATGAGAAGGGAGTTACAGAAAAACTTCCATATGAAGTTGATTGCAAGTAATAGAATGGATAGCTAGCCAAGAACAAGGAGTCAAAGTCCACTTCAAACGTCTTGCTGACAAAATGTGAGAACCCAGATAAAAAAACAAGTTTGTGGGAGGAGAAAAGTGAAGACTGAGTCCAGCAGTGGAGATGTCTTGCAGTTTTTATTCACCATAGGTGGGTGACTTGTTCCAGGACAGCAATCCTCAAAGGATCACAAAGTGCATGAATTTATGTATACAGTTTGCAGACAGCCTGCTCACACCCTCCTGTAAGTTAAATAATCTCTTGGTTACTAGCACAATTTGATACAGGGCTGGGGCTGGGGCTTAGTGGCAGAGTGCTCACCTAGCACTTGTGAGGCACTGGGTTTGATCCTCAGCAACACATGAAAATAAATAAATAGAAAAAAAGGTATTATGTCCATCTACAACTAAGAATATCCTTTAAAAAACTGGTACAAAGTAACCACTATGTAAGTAGCCATTATACCATTGTCATTACTTGGGAGAAAGTCTGTACATTTACTTGGTACATGTGCAAATCATGTTCAAATCCTTCCCATCCACCAGGGTTTGAGACCTTGGGTGCAGAATCCATGCATATGGCCAAAGGTATTTCCAATTCCTGGAGAAAACCCAGGGCAGGTTGTCTAGAAAAGGCTTAGAAATATGTTGTAGGAATTCCAATAACATCTGCACCGGAGAGAGAGGCAAGTAGAGGGTCAGAGATAGCACCTGGGAAAGCAGTGGGTGACAGGCAGAGCCATGAGCAGTGGGGTGGCAAAGAGGACATGCAGAACCTCTGGGGACACAGGGGTGGTGGGCAGATGTTGAGATGGGGAAACACTGAATGCTTGGGGAAGCAGATGGAGAAAAATGATGTCACTATTAATAAAATGGGGACAGAATAGATTTAGAAGCTCAGGAAGTCTTCACCTTCAAATTCCTCCTCCATTCCAGAAGATTGCCTTCCCCTTTCTGAGCAGAACACACAGTGGGTTTTTTTAATTTTGTTTTTGTATTTTTTTAGAAAACTGGTAAAAGTGTTCACTGGTTTTGAAAGATGATTAAAGTTTTCTTGAGTTTCTGGTCACACAGTATTGGTCTCTACTTTTTTCCATTTTTGATGAATATCTAACACCTGACCTAAGAGTGTATACTAAATTTTATAAGCCAGTGATTGTATTTTTAAAATTCAAAATTATTAGGGAACTCTATGGGGTGATACATAATTGGTTCTCAAAGAAGCAGCTCATCCCTGCCTTAGTTTATCTATATATCTATCTATATCTATATCTATATCTATATATATCTATACATATCTATATCTATCTATCTATATCTATATATCTATATATCTATACCTATCTCTCTCTCTCTCTCTCTCTCTCTATATATATATATATATATATATATATATATTTTCAGTGCTGGTGGTGGATCTACCACTCAGCTACATACTGATGGTGATGGATGGGTACCATGCAGACGTGATTGATGGGATCATGCAGGTCAGGGAGTTATTTTATAAACCTGGCCCACTGTACAGACCCCGAATTTTCTTTTAGAAAAGTAATTTACCTATAGCCCTGCCTGGGCCAAGTCAATGTGCTATCTTCCATTCCTCGGCCAACAACCTGTGATTTCTGTGAGAAGTGATTTCAACTCTGCTTGAGAACACAAGTTACCCTGGAGGGAATAAGTTCTGGGGCAGTTTCACAGACCAGATTCCAGAACTCAAGGAGATAGGATGATTGCACCTAACCATCAAGTATGTAAGAACCGTTCCAGACTAGCTTGGGCCAAAGCAACCTATAGTTGTCCTGGATCTCTGGCATGTCAACTTCCTGTTCCTGTCACTAGTGTGCACCTGCTAACTACTATTTCAGACACGTCCCTCACTCTATCAGATATTAGTTTATTTAAAGACATAGGAAAGCGAAAGAGGGACACTCTCAAGTGGGAGTGTCCTCTCAGAGAGTATGTTGTGTCCCTATATTCCTACTGGTCCCAGAAAAGTTACAATTAGAACTGGTCAGTGCAGAGCAAGGTGACTTAAGAGTTGCATTTATATATTTAGAATATCATATTAAGATTTTCATAATGTTTTTTTTTTCTATTGATTTTTTAAAAACTAAATGATAGCAGAATGCATTACAATTCTTTTTACACATATAAAGCACAATTTTTCATACCTCTATTTGTATATAAATTATGTTGACACCAATTAATATCTTTATACATGTACTTTGGATAATGATGTCCATCACATTCCACTATTCTTGCTAATCCCCTGCCTTCTCCCTTCCCCTCCTACCCATCTTCCCTATCTAGAATTCATCTATTCCTCCCATGCTCCCTCTCCTTTCCCCACTATAGTCAGCCTCCTTATAACAGAGAAAATATTTGGCATTTGTTTTTTTTTTTTTTTTTTTTTGGGGGGGGGGGGGATTGGCTAACTTCACTTAGCATTATCTTCTCCAAAACCATCCATTTACCTGCAAATGCCATGATTTTATTTTCTTTTGTTGCTGAGTAAAATTGCATTGTGTATATATAACACATATTTCTAATCCATGCATACACTAAAAGGCATCTATGTTGGCTCCACAGTTTAGCTTTTGTGAATTGTGCTGCTATAAACATTGATGTGGCTGTGTCCCTCTAGGTTGCTGTTTTTAGGTCCTATGAGTTTAGACTGAGGAGAGGGATAGCTTGGTCAAATAGTGGTTGCATTCCCAGATTTCCAAGGAATCTCCATACTGCTTTCCATATTGGCTGCACCAATTTGCAGTCCCACCAGAAATGTATGAGTGTACCTTTTTTCCACATCCTCACCAACACTTCTTGTTTGTCTTCATAATAGCTGCCATAATAAAACTTTTATTACAGTAAAATTCACACACACACACACACACACACACACACAGGTTTTCCTTTGGTGTCTCTGGACAAGACCATGTGGAGTAGGAACCTACAAATATGATTCAATCTTACTGCCAGTTAAGAACTAGGAATTGGTCCATGGGTAGGCCTCTGGAGTCACCCACAGCATCTCCCATAAACTTGAGGAGCAAAGTGGGTGTGAGCCCTAGATATGTAAGAGAAGCCTCACTATTTTCCTTCCCCCTTCTTGATAGTGATATCTGGGCCAATAAACTTTGCTCTACTTTGATTACATTTTAGGTAGTGTCTAAAATCCTCTCTTGCAAGAACACAAGAGCCAAGAAACACAACCTAACCTCTGTATCCCTGGGATCACAACCAGCAACAGTGTCAGATCTTTTATTGCTTTACTTATTTGCTCACTTAATTTGATCCATTTATTAATAAGGGTGGGCACCAGCAACCACTCTAGGTCCTGTTGGAAGGTAACAGTCACATACCTACATACAGCATCCTAAGGGGAGACTGTTGAAACAGGAACTCTGACCGTTCATTGTTCATGAAGACTCACCAAGTGTCAGAAATTTGAATATTTCATTTTGAGGCAGGGTCTTGCTATGAGGCCAACTGTGGCCTCAGACTTGAGATCCTCATGAAGCAGCCTCCCAAATGCCTGGCCTTACAGACAGGTGCTACCACCAAACCTTGTCCTTTGCTTATTAAAAAAAAAGTGCATAGCTGCTGGTTATCTCCCTCCAGTGATGTATGTGATATCAGACCCAAAGCAATAGAAAACCCACACAATTCCAAAGCTCATGTCTAACTCTTGCTTTGTGAGGTTATGTAATGGGAAGGGATTCCAGGGAGAGAGAGAAATATCAGCTCAGAAAAAGTAGGTTCCTTGGATTTCATGGCAGAAAAGAACTTCATCATTTGTCAGGCACATGGACAGACCTATTTAGAAAACAGATCCACATTCAGGAAAGAACATGAGGGGACAGGGATACAGTGAGGTCAGTAGAGTGCTTGCCTTGTATGCACAAGGTCCCAGGTTCAATCCCCAGCACCACAAGAAGAGAGAAATGAAAAATGTGAGAAAGCTCTAAAGGGAGAGACAGCAAATACGTGGTCGGAGGTGTTGCTATTTGGAGAGGGACATTTAAGTGGGGTTGGACTAGAGACAGGGCCAGTTTTACTAAGCTTGCTCATATCATGCTAGTATTTGGGGGTCCAGGAAGCTGGTCTCAGAGAAATGTTGCATTGCAGAAAGTTTTATTTTTTTTTATCTGATCTTTATTTTTAATTTTTTTTTAGTTGGACAGGATAACTTTATTTTACATATTTCTTTTTAGTGTGGTGCTGAGGATCGAACCCAGTGCCTCACAGGTGCTAGGCAGGTGCCCTCTCACTGAGCCACAACCCCAGTCCTTTGTTTTTAATTTCAAATTTTTGTGGGCATTCCTGCATTCTGGTGATTTATGAACCTTCTCCTTTGAGGTTCAGTGTTACGTTCTTCTTGGTATCCCAGCATTTCTGCCCCAACCAGACATGTTCCAAAGTTCTTAATGGACCTCAAGTGTTACTAGAGGAATGATTAAATGATCATTTAGTTATCAAAGCAAATAGGGCAGTGTTTTCAGGATGTAAGTCTTAAGAGAATTCTCATTATTAGATTTCTATTTTTACTTATGTATTTATCCATGGACTCATATGGTTTTTGCAGTGATCCACAAATGTGGTCCACAAACCAGCAGATTTCAGAAACTTTTCATTTTGACAGCTATTTTCAAATGTTTGCATTCTGATTGAGGCACATTTGACCAAGGGTAAACAGTAAGATGCTTTTAAAGTTCTTATGAATTTTCCTGGCTAGAGTATTACAGAGGGTTTTGCCAGTTTTCTTGCCACTTTGATTATCTCATTGGTGTTGAAAAACCTCTCAGATGCAAGTAGTGCACCCCAGAGGCAAGCTCCTGCAGCTGGCCACCCACAGAACCCCACACCCACCCATCCAATTTTCCATCCTCTGTTAATTGGGTGTCACGTGCTTGGATTGTTAATTATTGGGTAAAACCCAGTGTATTGCCCCCAAGGAGTCCAAGGTCTAGCTTGTTGGTTATTGGAACCACTGGATTGGTTATTCACTTTTCCTTGCCTCTCAAGACAAATCTGAGCTCCTTCTAGCATACTACAGGAAAACAGCCACATGAATGTTTATGATAGCACAACTCACAATAGCTAAGCTATGGAGCCAGCCTAAATGCCCATCAACAGATGAATAGATAAAGAAATTATGGTATGTATACACGGTGGAATATTACTCAGCTTTAAAAAAGGGTGACTTCATAACATTGCCCAGTAAATGAATGGATCTGGAGATTATCATGCTAAAGTAAAATAAGGCAATCCCCCAAAACCAAAGGTCACAAGTTTTCCCTGACATTTGTTATCTACATCACAAGGAAGGTGGGGGGTTAGACAAAGGGGAACAACAGGAAGGGAGGGGAGATAAGAACAGAAAAGACAGTAGCATGAATCAACCATAATGTTCCTATTTAAATATATGAAAATACCTAAGTGAATCCACCCATGATGCCCACCCAAACTAATAGGGTCCTAAGGAGAATAAGGTATATTTTATGGATAATTTTATCAAAATGGACTCTATGGTCATGTATATCTAAGAAGAACCAATAAAACAGAAAAAAAATAAAATAAAACGTACTGAAAAGGACCATGGGACCAAATTGTTAGCATCATAGCCAGATGAGGAAATGTCTTTAGGTACATTCAAGAATTTTCTAAACCACTCCCCCATTGGATGCTGCCAAAGGTGTTGGAGCCTGTGGGAAGGTGGAGGCTCAGGGCACTGCATGGAGAAGAAAGGACCCCCCTCCCAGCATTCATCTGCAGGTGCAGTGGTCCCAGGGGGTAGGTAATCTCAAGGCCTCTGTAGTTAATTAAGGCAGAGAGGAGCAGGGTGCATTCCAGTCTAGGATTATTTACCAAATTAGGAAAACCTGGAATTGGCTTTCCTGGACTCCCAATCAAACCCAAATTGTTTTTCCTTAGAGAGACAGACCCTTGAGCCCCTCTTAACGAGAAGTCTTCTCTGTATTATGTGACTTTTGCACCACTGAATTGGGGGTACAAGACCAGAGCTCTCTTTGGAAACGCATTGGCTTTGTTTGCATCAAGACAAGCAGGTATGGTCTGTCTTTTTTTTTTTTTTTTTCTTTTTTCTTGTCAAGTGCAGAGTATTCAGCTAATACTAAGGATGCACACCTGGGCAGGGTGTCTCTGGGTTTTGAAAGAGGCAGTATCCCATTGCCTGGGATTCAGGGGACTGGCAGGAACCAGGGAGAGCACCCAGGGTGGCCTTTATCTGTGCAAGGGTGTTATCCTGTGGCCACCACAGACATTTCTCTCAAAAAGAAAGAAAGAAAAAAAGTGGCACAGGCCTGTCAGCAGCTGGGGAGGCTGAGGCAGGAGGATGGCGAATTCAAAGCCAGCCTCAGCAAAAGCAAGGTGCTAAGCAACTCAGTGAGACCCTGTCTCTAAATAAAATTCAAACAAGGGATGGGGATGGGACTCAGAGGTGGAGCTCTCTGAATTCAACCTCCAGTGGCCACAGAGTGAGGGAGCCCCGGTACAGCTGGGGTTTACCCAGGTCTGGGCTCTCTGGTGTCTCTTCTGTGCTGATCTCCTTACTCTACCTCCAGCTTCAACATGAGCGGTAGATACAGATTCAACTCAGCTGGAGGAAAATTAGCTCTACTGCTGCCAACCGGGTCAGAGCCTCCTCCAGAGAGCCTGCCAGGCCCCGTGAGCCTCCACCAGCCTGGGCTGTGATGCACTGGGCAGTTCCCAGGGGTGAAAGGGGAGTTCTGCTTGGAGAATTTTGCACAAATAAACAGAGGACAAGTCAGCCCCCCCCCACAAGACGCTTTGGGAGGTCTTATTATAGGTCTTATCTAGGAGGAGGACCAGGGGATGAAACTTTCAAGAAATGACTTCAATTTCCTAACATCAAAACACAACACAACTGAGAATTCTGGTCACTCCGATCCTAACCCAATGTCCAGATCTCTAAAGGAAAACAAAAAGGAAAAAGCTGCACCCAAACCCTGCCATTCTGGTTTCCTTCTTCCCTGGAGCAGATATCACCCCCCTGTCACTCAAAAAGAAGGCTCCCTGGTCTCAGGCTGGGGAGAGCAGAGACTGACTGACTCCCTGTCCAATCAGAAGCCCCCGTGCTGAGCGCTCTCCAATCCTGAGCGCAGCCAGTGAGCGGGGGACCGGCTTCCAGGTTCGGGATAGGATTTATTTCTCCACGGTCCCAGGTTCCAAGATTTCTGCAGTTGGACTTCAGGCTTCCTTTCATGCCCAGGATCCCGGCTGGCCCTGCCATGCAGGGGCGGAAGCTCCCCAGGGCAGGCTTGGCTGCTGCTCTCCAGGAAATGGTGAGTGTGCAGTGGCACCTGGTGCCTGGACAGGGAGGCTGGGGAAGAAGGCTGGGCAGGGAGGCAGTCTGATGGGACCAGCTGTGGCAGGAACCCGAGCTGGCCAACCCTGAATCCAGGCGCTTTCTGCGTCTGCAGGCCTGAGCCCCTCTAGGACAGCGCCCCTCAGTCCCCCTGGCCAGCCCAGTGGAGAGCGTGACAGTGGCCAACACCCCTGGCAGCCTCCCCACCCCCTGGGGCAGTCTCAGCCCCTGCTCAAGTCCTAAGTGGCAGGTGAGCGCGGCTGCCTGGCGTCTTCCTGGGCTGTGGTGATTTACTGGTGAGACCACTACAAGAATCCAATCTCCAAGCCAGGAGATGGCGCACACCTGTCATCCCAGTGGCTGAGGCAGGGGAGGGGGTGTTGATGCAGGAGAATTGTGAGGTCAAGGCCAGCCTTCGCAAGTTGGCGAGGCACTTAGAGACTCAGGGAGACCCTGCCTCTAAATAAAATGCAAAATAAAGCTGGGGATGTGGCTCAGTGGTCAGTGCCCCTGATTTCAATGCCCGGTTAAAAAAAAATAAAATAAAATCTCCAAATACCGTTTTCCTGCAGGAGGGGAGCTGCGGTGAACAGGGACCTCGCTTATTCCTGAGCTACTTTTGTGGAGTTTATTGGATTTTTGTTCTGGTAGTTAACAGAAGGGTGCTTTACCACTCAGCCATGTCCCTGGTAGTTTTTAGTTTTAATTCTGCCTGAGGGTCTAGCTAAGTTGCTGACATTGGCCTTGTTAGGGTTTGATTTATAATGACTTTTGCATTGCAATTAACTGTATGATTTTTACAACTACGTGGGTTTGTGGGTGGACTCTGTTGACGTCGAGATTCCTTCATGACAATTGTAACAGTACAGCTTCCTAATGCACATGTTAGGTAATAACTTCTTTTTTTTTTTTTTTTTTTTTTTTTTGCTCTTATACTTCAAAAGTTTCTTGGTTAATTTTACATATATTTAACTTTGTGGATGAAGTTTAGGACTGGATGCTTCCATTAAGAGTAAAGCATGCTGGATTGCTTATTAGTGCATCATAGTGATACATAATACCACATACATATGGCACCCCTGTAAAACTTACTCATAGTATTTTATACTATTTTTAAGCTGAATATCCCATGACTATTAATGTATTATCCTGGTCATATGAACTGATTTCAGCAAGTCCCTGCAGCGGGGGACTATCATGTGTCTTTAACAGTAAAACGATTTCCACAAGTAGTTAAGAAGCACTTAAACTCCTTGAGTTTATTAGAATTCTTTTGTTTGCTATCGTCATTAATGCTATTTAATTTTCTCTCTGATAGGGTTTTATTTTACATTTCTTGGGTTTCTAAAAATGTTGGATTCATTTTATTCTCATTATTGAACACATGGGTATCTCCTGTACAAATTGGCAGCTCAAGTCTCCTCCCTGAATTTCTTCTGTGGTGGATTTCAGAGTGTCCGGACCCTGAGAATCACAATGCCATGTGCCCTTTTCCTACCCAAGGGGGCTAGGATCTGCAAGGGTCTCAGGTTTTTCTTCCCCCTGAGCTTTTCCTTATTTGGGGGGGACATGGGGAGCATAGTGGATTGAACACAGAGGTCCTTTCCCACTGAGCTACATCCCTCGTACTTTTTGTCATTTATCTCCTGTTCTCACTGCAAGAAGGTGGTGTGAGCCTATTCTAGAAAGAAACAGGGAGCTGTGGTTTTCATCCTTTTTCTTCACTCCTCTGGGGGATCGTAGTCCATGGAAGTGCTTGCACACCAATGTGAAGCCCCTCCTTGCTGATCTAGAGAGATTTGCACATACACAGTTGCCATTGCTCCCAAAGCTTGGTGGGTTAGGATGGAGTCAATGGAATGGGAAAAAATGTTGGGACTCTCAGTGCCTGGACATACTCCTTCCAGAAAGAACTGGTCAGGCCTGGAGTTATTACTGAGGTAGGGGGGGAGGGCTCAGGCAGGGCTGCCAGGGTGGACTGCATTTCTCATGTCTACCCTTGAGGACTGGCTAGAGAGGAGCTCAACTCTTATCAACCACAGTTTGCAGATCATGCTGGCAAATTCCTTCTAGGGATAACCTGGGACCCTTAATCTCACTCCCCTTCTGCTCATGATAAAGCTCATGACCCACCACAGCCATAGAAAACCACCTCTTTCCTCTCATCCTGATACTTATGTATATCCAGCTCTTTCCTCTATGAGCACCAGAGAAATTGTGTTTCCAGCTAGAAGTCATTTAGTGTCCAATGTGCTCCATTTGTGACCCCAATCAGTCTTCCTCTACCCTGGGTGACACAGGATTGGGGTATTCTGTCCCAATTATGTGGAACATTGCTCAAGGCAGGACTAATGCCCAAGTGTCCCTCAAGTTTGACTGCTCTTCGGATGGTAGATATTTTCTCAGTGGTCCAATGCATATGTCTCTCAATCCATGTATAACTTTATTTAAGAGGGACTCAAAACAGAAGTAGGTGTTCATTTGGTGTATCCATGTGTGGAGAAAATCCAGGAGCCTCCTATTCTGGTATAATTTTGAAACATAATCCTACTCAATATGTGCTTCTTTGGGGTGCTGGAGTATAATCCAGTACCACGCACGTCCTGCACCCAAGCCCTTCCAGTGCTCTGTGCCTCCAGTTCCCACACCTCCCTTCATGCTGGGTTGCTTTGTTGATTCACATCAAATCCTCTGCTGTAGATAGTTGCATTTATCTAGGCATTTTCATTGCACTTAATAGTAAAAATGACATTTACATACATATGGAGTCATCTATAAAATTTCTGCATTGTGATTTTTTTGGTCCTGAAATTACTGCAATATGATAATTTTATAATGTGCATTAATGCCTGGTAATGATAGCTCCTGCTTTAGCTCTTAGAGTTCAGAATTCTTGGCTAATTTCATATCAATTTAACCTTCCAGGAGAATTTTCAAACTGTTTGCTTTGGTCCCTTCTTCAATGAAAAGGAAATCATGGTGAAATTTTAATGGGGTGTTATCATAGATGAATCTGAAGAAAGCAACCGTCTTTATAAGGAGGAATTTTATCATTCAATCTCTTATGTGCTGATCGGTATTTGCATTTTTTCAAATTTTGCAGGTGTCCTTTTAAAAATATCCTTATATGTGAAATGTGACATTTATGTGACATCAATATAAAACTGACACGATGTTTCATAGTATTGGTCAAACTGTATGCAATATGGCAAACAAAATGTGGCTGATTGCCAGAAATGGTTATATTTGGATGGAATTTCCAGGGTGTCCTATTATTGAACTATATCCTCAGCCCTTTTAAAATTTTTACTTAAAAAATTTAAATTTTAAATTTTTCCTTAATTTTTTAAAATTACTATTGCCAATTCTTTTTTTTTAATTTTAGGCAGGGTTTCACTCAGTTGCTGGGGTCAGCTTCACAATTGTGATCCTCCTGCCTCAGCCTCCAGACCAGTGGATATATCAGGTGTGTAGCACCACATGCATCCTATCTCATAATTTCTTACTTTCTTTAGGATTTTTTTAGGTCATGATTTAATTATATATATATATTAGTTTTATTATTTTTTAAAATAAACAATAACAGTGGAATGCATTACAATCCATATTACACATGTAGAGCACAATTTTTCATATCTCTGTATATAAAGTATATTCACGTCAATTTATGCCATTATACATGTACTAATTTCTTTCTGCATTACAATTCTTAATATACATATATATCACAATTTTTTTATCTCTTTGTATATAAGATATATTGACACCCAATTCAAGTCTTCATACATGTATTTTGAATAATGATGTCAATCACATCATTGTATAATGATAACCATCACATTCCACCATCCATGCTAATCCCCTTCCCCCTCCAATTCCCTCCCACCCCTCTGCCCTATCTAGAATTAATCTAATCCTCCCATGCTCTCCCTCCCTACCCCACTGTGAGTCACCGCCCATATATCAGAGAAAATATTTGGCATTTAATTTTGGGGGATTGGCTAACTTCACTTAACATAATATTCTCCAACTCCATCCATTTACTGGCAAATGCCATGATTTTATTCTCTTTTAGTGCTGAGTAATATTCCATTGTGTATATATATCATATTTTCTTTATCTAGTCATCCACTGAAGGGAATCTATGTTGGCTCCACAGTCTAGCTATTGTGAATATTGCTGCTATAAACATTGATGTGGCTGTGTCCCTGTAGTATGCTGTTTTTAAGTCCTTTAACTATAGTCCAAGGAGAGGAATACCAGTGTCAAATTACTGAGAGCCACAGCTGAGTCGGAATGGCCCCTGGCATTTTGCCAATAGTATTGGTTGAGAGGCAAGCCATTAAGATGATGCTGGTTTGATTCGGTTGTATATTAGACCTTTACTGTCCATCTCAGCCTGCTACTTTGGAGTTCTCGTAGGGATTCCCGGAGAGTTCCCATTGGTTGGGGAAGTGTGGGAGGAGGGATTTCTGAAAGAGGAATTTCCGGTTGCTGGTTCCTGGAGGAGCCATGTGGCATTCGGGGGAGTTCCCGGGAGCATGTGTGGAGTGTGCTGGTGGACTTCAGAAATAAAGTTTGTTCCTGCTTCAGTGGCTCGTGATTTGTGCCCAGCCAGACTGCGGCATCACATGGTGGTTCCATTCCCGGATTTCCAAGGAATCTGCATAATGCTTTCCTTATTGGCTGCACCAATTTGCAGTCCCACCAGCAATGTATGAGTGTGCCTTTTCCCCACATCCTTGCCAACACTTATATTTGTTTGTATCCATAATAGCTGCCTTTCTGACTGGAGCGAGTTGGTATCGTAGTTTTGATTTGCATTTCTCTGATTGCTAGAGATGATGAGTATTTTTTCATATATTCGTTGATTGATTGTATATCCTCTTCAGAGAAGTGTCTTTTCAAGTCTATGGCCCATGTATTGATTGGATTATTTGTTTTTTTGGTGTTAAGATTTTTGAGTTCTTTATATACCCTAGAGATTAGTGCTCTATCTGATGTGTGAGGGGTAAAAATTTGCTCCCAGGATGTAGGCTCTCTATTCTATTTTTTTTAATAAAAAACTTTTTACTTTGAATTCCTTTCATATGTTGATTCTTGGTTTTAATTCTTGTGCTATAGGAATCTTATTAAGGAAGTTGGGGTCTAATTCCACATGATGAAGATTACGGCCTGCTTTTGCTTCTGTTAGATACAGAGTCTCTGGTTTAATCCCTAGATTCTTGATCCATTTTGAGTTAATTTTTTTTTGCATGGTGAGAGAGAGGAATTCAATTTCATTTTGTTGCATATGGATTTCCAGTTTTCCCAGCACCATTTGTTGAAGTTGCTATCTTTTATCCAGTGCATGTTTTTGGCACCTTTGTCTAATATAAGGTAGTTGTAATTATCTGGGTTAGTCTCTGTGTCCTCTGTTCTTTACCATAGGTCTACCATCCTGTTTTAGTGCCACTATCATACTGTTTTTGTTTTTTTTTTTTTTTTTTTTTTTAGTATTCTAGAATAGTTTAAGTTCTGGTATAGTGATACCTCCTTCTTCACTCTTCCTGTTTAGAACTGCTTTAGCCATTCTGGGTCTCCTATTTTTCCAGATGAATTTCCTGATTGCTTTTTCTATTTCTATGAGGAATACCATTGGGATTTTGATCAGAATTGCATTAAATCTGTACAGTGCTTTTGGTAGTATGGTCATTTTGATAATATTAATTCTGCCTATCCAAAAACAAGTTAAATATTTCCATCTTCTAAGGTCTTTGATTTCCCTGTAGTGTTCTGTAGTTTTCATTGTATAGATCTTTCACCTATTTTGTTGATTCCCAAGTATCTTATTTTTTTAAAATATTATGAATGGGGTAGTTTTCCTCATCTCCTTCTCAGAGGATTTGTCATAGAGATACAGAAATGCCTTTGATTTATGGGTGTTGATTTTATATCCAGCTACTTCACTGAATTCTAGTTCTAGAAGTTTTCTAGTGGAGTTTTTTGGGTCTTCTAGGTACAGAATCGTATCATCATCAAATAGTGCTAACTTAAATTCTTCTTTTCCTATACTTTAATTTCTTTCATCTAATTTCTCTGGCCAGTGTTTCAAGAAGTATGTTGAATAGAAGTGGTGAGAGAGGGCATCCCTGTCTTGTTCCAGATTTTAGAAGGAATGCCTTCAGTTTTTCTCCATTTAGAATAATGTTGACCTGAGGCTTAGGATAGATAGCCTTTACAACGTTGAGATATGTTCCTATTATCACTAGTTTTTCTAGTGTTTTGAACATGAAGGGGTGGTGATTTTTGTCAAATGCTTTTCTGCATCTATTTAGATGATCATATGATTCTTATCTTTAAATCTCCTGATGTGATGAATTACATTTATTGATTTTCGTATGTTGAACCAACCTTATATCCCTGGGATGAATCCCACTTGATCATGGTGCATGATCTTTTTGATATGTTATTGTATTTGATTTGCTAGAATTTTATTCAGAATTTTTGCATCTGTTTTTTAAAGATATTTAGTCTGAAGTTTTCTTTCTTTGATGTGTCTTTGTCCGATTTTAGAATCAAGGTGATATTGGCCTCATTGAATGAGTTTGGAAGTGTTTCCTCTTTTTCTATTTCATGGAATAATTTGAGGAATATTGGTGTTAGTTTTTCTTTGAAGGTCTTGTATCCATTGAGTCCTGGGCTTTTTTTTTTTTTGCTTGAAAGTGATCTGTTTTGGGGCTGAGGATGTGGCTCAAGTGGTATCATGCTTGCATGGCATGTGCAGGGTGCTGGGTTTGTTCCTCAGGAACACATAAAAAATAAAAGAAAGATGTTGTGTCTACCAAAAACTAAAAAAGAAAAAAAAAACTATTTAAAAATTCTCTCTTAAACAGATAATTTTCTTTTTTTAACTTGTGTATCATCCTCACTCAGTTTGGGTAAATCATATGACTCCAGACACTTGTTGATGTCTTCAATATTTTATTTTGTTGGAGTACAAGTTTTTAAAATAATTTCTAATTATCTTCTGTACATCTCTAGTGTTCATAGTGATATTTCTTTTTTCATCATGGATTTTAGTAATTGGAGTTTTTCTCTCTCTACTTCTCTACATTAGCATGGATAAGGGTTTATCAAATGTATTTATTTTTTTCAAAGAGCCAACTTTCATTTTGAAAATTAAATTTAAAAAAATAAATGGCAGCAGAATGCATTACAATTTTTACTACACATGTACAGTACAATTTTTCATATCTCTGTATATAAAGTAGGTTGACACCAATTTTTGTCTTCTTATATGTACTTTGGATAATGATGTCCATCACATTCCACCATCCTTACTTATCCACTGCCTCCTCCTTTCCATTCCCACCCCATTTCCCTAAATAGAATTCATCTATTCCTCCCATGTTCTCCCTCCCTACCCCAGTATAGTCAGCCTCCTTATATCAGTGAAAACATTCAGCATTTGTTTTTTGGGGATTGGCTAACTTCACTTAGCATTATCTTCTCCAATGCCATGCATTTACCTGCATATGCCTTGATTTTATTCTCTTTTATTGGTGAGTAATATTCTATTGTGTACAAATGCCACATTTTCTTTATCCATTCATCTATTGAAGGGCATCTAGGTTGGCTTCACAGTTTACTATTGTGCATTGTGCTGCTAAAAACATTGTGGCTGTGTCACTGTAGTACACTGTTTTTAAGTCCTTTGAGTATAGACTGAGGAGTAGGATAGCTGCGTCAAATGCTGGTACTATTCCCAGCCATTTTGTCAATTTTTAAATTGCTTCTTTTGTTTCAATTTCATTGATTTCAACTCTGATTTTAATTATTCTCTGTCCTTTATTGCTTTTGGTGTTGATTCACTTTTTTCCTAGGGTTTTGAGATGTAATTTTAGGTCATTTATTTGACTTCTTCTTTTTTTTAAGGAATGAACTCCATGCAATGAACTTTCCTCTTAGAATGCCTTCATAATGTCCTAGAGATTTTGATATGTTGTATCTGTGTTCTCATTCACCTCTAAGAATTTTTCAGCCTCCTCTTTGATGTTTTCTGCAACCCATTGTTCATTCACTAGCATATTATTTAGTCTCCAGGTTTCTATTTTAATCATTGATTTCTAATTTCATTCCATTATTATCTGATAGAATGCAGGGTAGTATCTTTACTTTTCTGTGTTGCTTAGAGTTGCTTTGTGGCATAATATATGGTCTATTTTAGAGAAGGATCCATTTGCGGCTGAGAAGAAAGTGTCTTCGCCTGTTGAAGGATGAAATATTCTATGTATGTTAGTTAATTCTAAGTTATTGATTGCATTATTGAGTTTTATAGTTTCTGTTTGGCTTTTGTTTGGAAGGTCTATCCAGTGGTAAAAGAGGTGTGTTAAAGTCACCCAGAATTATTGTCTTGTGGTCTACTTGTACCTTGAACTTGAGAAGAGTCTGTTTGAACATAGATGCTCCATTGTTTAGGGCATAAATATTTCTAATTGTTATGTCTTATTGGTGTATGGTTCCATTAAGCAGTATGAAATGTGCTCCTTTATCCCTTCTGATTAACTTTCACTTGAAGTCCTCATTATTTGATATAAGGATGGAAATGCCTGCTTGCTTCCACAGTCCATATGAGTGGTATGTTTTTTTAATATTTATTTTGTATAGATGGGCAAAATACCTTTATTTTATCTATTTATTTTTATGTGGTGCTGAGGATCGAACCCAGGGCCTCACACGGGCTAGGTGAGCACTGTACCGCTGAGACCCAGCCCCAGCCCAATTGATATATATTTTTTCCAACCTGTCACCTTCTGTCTGAGGGTGTCTTTTCTTATGATATGAGTCTCTTGGAGGCAGCATATTGTTGGGTCTTCTTTTTAAATCCAATCTGCCAGTCTTTTGATTGCTGAGTATTGGAAATTAACATTCAGGGTTATTATTGAGACATGATTTGTATTCCCAATTATTTTTGTTGATTATTGATATTTAACTTGATTTTGTTTCTCTGTGATAGGTTTTTCCTTTAGAGTGATACTTCCCTTTTCTAATTTTCATTGTTTTTCATTTCCTCCTCATAGAATATTTTGCCCAGGATGTGCTGTAGTGCAGGCCTTCTAGTTGTAAATTCTTTTAACTTTTGTGTATCATGGAAGGATTTTATTTTGTCATAAAAATAACATCTAAATCAAAATTCAATTGCTAATCAAAATTTAATTTTGCTGGGTATGATTCTTGGTTGGCATCTGTTTATTTCAGAGCTTGGTATATGTTGTTGCAGGATCTTGTAGCTTTCAGGTTCTTGGTTGAGAAATTGGAGATAGTGATTTTTCCCCCATATATAATCTGATTCCTTTCTCTTGTGGCTTTCAAAATACTCTGCTTCTCCTGCATGCTGGGTGTTTTCATTATCATGTGTGTTGGTGTGGATCTGTTGTGATTTTGTTCATTTGGTGTCCTGTACGCTCCTTGTATTTGATTTTCCAATTCACTCTTCATGTTTGGAAATTTTTCTGATATTATTTCATTGAATAGATTGTCCATTTCTGCAGTTTCGACCTCTATGCCTTCCTCTATTGCAATAGTTGTTAAATTTGGTCTTTTCATGTTATCTCATAATTCTTGAATCTTCTTCTGCTCATAGTTTCTTACCATCTTCACTGGGGTCAACTTTTTTTTTCAAGATTATATATTTTTCCTTCAATGTCGGAGATTCTGTCTTCCAAGTGATCTATTCTGTTGGAGATGCTTCCTATTGAGTTCTTAATTTGGTTTACTGTTTCCTTCATTTCAAGGATCTCTCTTTGTTTTAGTTTTTTTTCAGAATCCCTATCTCCTTATTGAAGGAATCTTTTGCTTTCTGTATTTGCTTATGTAGCTCTTTATCAAAATGATCCATTGCTGCCTGTATTTTCTCTTATATCATCCTTTAATTCACATAAAATTATGTGCCTCCTCCACTCCTTCTCTGTTATTTCTCCTGCTGTTCTGACCATGGATTCTAATAATGTAGCATCATTGTTTGGGCACATTCTTCTTGGTTTTTCATGTTGTTCATGCATCTTCCCTTCTATCTCCGTGTTTTCAAGGTGTTACAATTTTTATCCTGTAGGCTTATAGTGTCCCCAACGGGATCCAATACCTTTCTTATTTAAAAATTTATTTTTTAAATACATGACAACAGTGGAATGCATTACAATACTTATTACACACACAGCAAGATTTTTTATATCTCTGTATATAAAGTATGTTCATGCTAATTTATGCCATTATGCATGTACTCATTTCTTTCTCCATTACAACTCTTATATAAAACAATTTTCATATCTGTTTGCATATAAGTTATATTGGCACCATGGTGAAGGCGATCCCCCACTCACTGTCTTGACAGGGTCACAGTGAGAAAAAGTGTTGGCAAAGCTGCTCTCCCACTGTCTTGACAGGGTCACAGTGAGGATGGATGCTGGCAAAGCCATGCTGGTTTGTGGGAAACTGAAACCATGAGACCCTTTTTTATGTAATTGTGACTTTTCATTTTCATGCTTATGTTTCTGACAGGAGGCATGCATATGTTAAATGCCAAACAAATTAAATTTCAGATGGCTAGAACATAACAGGTAGTTCATGCCTTGGAGGCTGTTCTACTACCCCTCAGCATATCAAGGACAAAGTAGAAGGCTGTTCTTCTATCTCAGTACATTGTGCACAAACCTGATAATGGACAACAATCATCCTTTGAAAGGTCATGAGAATTTTAGGCACCACATTGATTATATCAACTAGAACCCAAGCCCATATTTCCGGCCTCTTAGAAAATCTAATCATTATGCTTATTTTACAAAGTTCACCACATGCAGTTTCATTTTTGATTAAGGAAAGTTATATTATACACTTAGGAAAGTTAAAACTTATAAAGATATATTCTTCTCTTTTTATAAACTCTTTATTACTTTACATAGGGATATATGATGAGCATAGTTAATATTGGTGGAAAGTGGATTCATGTTTAGAATTTACTTTCTATTGAGAAAGATTATAAAGATATGAGAACTAGTGCACCTTGATTGAGAAACAAAGAAACTCTTTGAGAAAGCAGCTCAGCCAGTTTTATGAGAATAAATTTAGGAATTAATTAAAACAGCTTTATAAGACACAGTTTTAGAATAATGTTAGAAATATTATTTTATTTAGATTCTTAAGTTTAGAAATTCTTAAGTTTTTAGTTGTATAGGTTTCTGATATGTTTTAAGAATGATTTATAAACTTTAGTGTGTTTTAAATATAAGATTTAAGGGGACTTTTTTAGATGGGAATTTTAGATTAGAAATAAAGTACAAATGTACTTTAGGTTAATGATTGGTTAGGAGACTTAGAGTCTGGTTACGTAGTTTGGCATTAGTTAATAAGAAAATAGCATATTTTGGGGAAAATTGTAAATCTTGGGAAAATCTGAAAAATGTAAATTAGTGAAGTATTTTATTAATGATTCTGTACTTTTAATAATTACATAACTGAAGGTCATATCCTGGAAAAATGTAAATTAATGTTACATTTTTTGTACCCCCAATCATGGTTAAGGAAATGTCATGTCTTGGCAAAGTTTTAAATTATATAATCAATGAAGTATTCTGAATCTATAATGATGAGAAAAATTGTAATAAAAGATGACCCAGAGAAAGCTGCATTAGCTCTCTCTCTGGAGATTGCTCCAACGGAACAACTCTTGTCTCATCTTTTCGCTGACGCCACTCATTCTTCAGGACTTCCTGGACCCCACTAGGGCAGGACCCTGGCAGCACCAAATTCAAATCTTCATATGTACGTTTTTGAATAATGAAGTTGATCATATTCCACCATCCTTGCTAATCCCCTTCCCCCTCCATTTTCCTCTCACACCTCTTCCCTATCTAGAATCAATCTAATCCTCCCATGCTCTCCCTCCCTACCCTACTGTGAGTCACCCCACATATATCAGAGAAAATACTTGGTATTTGTTTTTGGGGGGATTGGCTTACTTCACTTAACATAATATTCTCCAACTCCATCCATTTACTGGCAAATGCAATGTTTTTATTCTCTTTTAGTGCTGAGTAATATTCCATTGTGTGTGTGTGTGTGTGTGTGTGTGTGTGTATTTTCACATATTATTTATCCATTCATCCACTGAAGGGCATCTAGGTTGGCTCCACAGTTTAGCTATTGTGAATTGTGCTGCTATAAACATTGATGTGGCTGTGTTCCTGTAGTATGCTGTTTAAAAGTCCTTTGGGTATAGACCAAGAAGAGGAAGAGCTGGGTCAAATGGTGGTTCCATTCCCAGATTTCCAAGGAATCTCCATACTGCTTTCCATATTGGCTACACCAATTTGCATCCCCAGCAGCAGTGTATGAGTGTACCTTTTCCCCCACATCCTCGCCAGCACTTATTGTTATATGAATAATAGCTGCCATTCTGGCTGGAGTGAGATGAAATCTTAGTTTTGATTTGCATTTATCTAATTACTATGTTGAACTTTTCATATATATTTGTTGCTCAATTGTATATCATATTCTGAGAAGTGCTTGTTCAGTTCCTTGGTCCATTTATTGATTGGGTTATTTATTTATTTATTTATGTGTTTGTTTGTTTATTTATTTATTTATTTATTTATTTATGTGTCAAGATTGAGTTCTTCATATACCCCAGAGATGAGTGCTGTACCTGTCGTGTGAGTGGTAAGAATTTGCTCCCAGGGTGAAGGCTGTCTCTTCACCTCACTGATTGTTTCTTTTGCTGAGAAGCTCTTCAGTTTTGATCCGTCCACTTTTTGATTCTTGATTTTAATTCTTATAATAGTCTTATTAAGGATGTCGGGGCCTAATCCAACATGATGAAGATTTGGACCTACATTTTCTTCTTTTAGGCGCAGGGTCTCTGGTTTACTTCCTAGGTCCTTGATCCACTTTGAGTTGAGTTTTGTGTATGATGAAAGAGAGGGTCTTAATTTTATTTTGCTGCATATGGATTTGCTGTTTCCCTAGCACCATTTTTTGAAAAGGCTATATTTTCTCCACTATGTTTTTGATACCTTTTTCTAGTATGAGATAACTGTATTTATGTGGGTTATTCTATGTGTTCTCTATTCTGTACCATTGGTCTACTTGTCTATTTTGCTGCCAGTACTACACTGTTTTTGTTACTATTTGTCTGAAGTATAGTTTAAGGTCTGGTATAGTGATGCCACCTGCCTTCCTCTTCTAAGGATTTCTTTGCCTCTTCTGGGTCTCTTTGTTTTTCCAGGATTATTTTTTATTTATTTTTCTATTTCCGTGAGGAATGTCATTGGGATTTTGATTGGAATTGCATTAAATCTGTATAGTGCTTTTGGTAGCATGGTCATTTTGACAATATTAATTCTACCTATTCAAGAACAAGGAGGAACTTTCCATCTTCTAGGTCTTCTTTAATTCTTTTTCTTTAGCATCTTGTAGTTTTCATTGCACAAGGCTTTCACCTCTTTTGTTAAATTAATTTAATCCCTTTCAATTCTCATTACCTTGGTTTTTCTCTTCATTACTTCCCCCCCCCAATATTCTCCTTTATCTATTTTATTAAACTTATATTTATTCATTTAAGTTTGATGCTTTCTACATATACAGGAAGGTGGAATTCACAGCGGTATATTTTTATATACCCATGTTTTTAAAAATTCATTTGATATTCTCCTTTCCTGTCACTCCCACCCAGTCTCCTTATACTCCCCTAATCTTCTCTATATCTTTATGATATCCAATTCTCCTTTCCCTTTTTGTTTTCCTGTAGCAGTTGCATGTGAAAAAAAAAAAACACAAAAAAAATTTGACCCTTGATCAGTCTGATTTATTTCATGTAGCATAATGTTGTTAATTTCTGTTCATTTACTGACAAATGTCACAATTTAAATCTTGTTTATAGCTGACTAAAAACTCCATATTTTGAGTATCATATTTTATTAATCAATTCATCTATTAACAGGCATGGGAACTTCTTCCATAATTTGGCTATGGTGAATTGGGATGCTAGGAACAAAAATGTGGCTCTGTCAAAATATAGTATTAATTACAATTACAGATATTCAATATTCATGGCTACTCCGACATGCTTTTCTGATACAAATATAAGTCAGGCATAAGAAAATAATTCACTGTTGATGATTTTTTAAAGGCAGTAGCATATTCAGATAAATATTTCTCATTATGGAAATAGTGTTATTTATTGGGCAAATATCACTTGCATTTTGGTTTGCCTTTTTGATCTTTTATTTTTATATACTTATTATTACTTTTGCTATGGTTTTGACTTTTTTCTTGTGCCTATTACAAAAACTTTTTTTTCTTCTGGCAAAATATAAGTAAAATCTAATTTACCATTTCTAAGGTTACAATCCAGTAGCTTTTACAGTATTCACAATGTTGTAAAATGATCACCCGTGTTCAGTTTCTGATATTTTTATACATAAAAAATCAGTTCCTTCTAACATCCATTTACATTCTCCCAAAGAATTATAGAATTTTAAATTTTTGCATCCCTTGACATTTTTAAGTCTGTTTTCTCACATTTTTAGATTTTTTTTTGTAAATTTTAATACTGTTTTGTTCACTAGAAAACAACCTTTAGAAAGATAAAAGGCATAACAATTTGTTCCTTATGGCTTTGACTTTTAAGAACGTACTGATATATGGGCTCATCCAGGGCAGGGCTATCAGTCTAGATTCCCTAAGGGGGCAGTTTGTACATTTCAGCTACAGTTCTTGCAACCATGGTGATTGAACAGGAGGAATAATTTGGGGACTTTATGAACACCAAAGTAAATAAATCTGGGCACTAAGTAGAAACATAAGAAAAGTAAAAAGTGAAAGTTTAAATAAAAATTTAGGCTTAAGGTACACTAGGCTCATGATAGACTGTTTGAACTTAATGATATTACAAATTAAGAGGGATTGGTAAAAAATATTTCAAGTAGAACTTTTCAGACATAGAAGTTTTACTACATGTAGGAGACATAGAAACCCACTGAATTCTGTGGTTTTCCAAGAAAATGTCTTAGAGTAGAGTAATGAAATATCTGTCAAATGTCACTAGGCTATCATGCCCTTACTGGAAACTATTGCATTTGTTTTTGTGCTGCTGGTAATCAAACCCAAGGTCTTGCACATGCTGAACAAATTCTGCACCACTTAACTACAACCATAGCTTCATAAAATATTTTTGTGTAAATGTCTCTGTAAGTGAAAACCTTATAGGCTATTCTTTATTTATGCATAAATTACATATAATTAATTAAATATAATTCATTATGTCATATAATTCATTCATTATATGATGCATTGTAATAAAGGTTTTTAAAGATATATGCTTAAACTAGGTAAATCTGCAGTATTTTATATAATTATAAATCTATGTATGTACATATACAAACATCTATAGAAAAACATATAAATACACAAATCTTATCTCCATGGATCTGTATATATTTATTATAGTTTCTAATTATATGATTTTTACTGTTGCTCCTTATGAGTTCTAATAAAATTATATGTGATACTGCCCATTTTAAAAATGGTTGTGTATTTGCTCAGTGGTGTTTTTTAAAAATATTTAGTTATCAATGGACCTTTGTTATTAATTTATATGTGGTTCTGAAGATGAAACCCAGTGCCTCATACATGGTAGAAAAGCGCACTACCACCAAGCCACAACTCCAGCATCTTTTCTGAGTTTTAAGAGCTCATTGTGTGTGTGTGTGTGTGTGTGTGTGTGTGTGTGTGTGTATATAATTTTAATTTTAGACTTTCATCATACATATATTTGGCAAATATTTCATCCAGTTTCTTATTCAGTTCATAACATATTTTAAAATGCAGAAAAGTTTTCAACAGAGTAAAAGTGTATTAACTTTCTCATTTATAGATCCTGCTTCTGGCTTTGAATGTTCATGTCAAGGACAAAGCCATATAGAATTTCTGCTATGTTGTCTGACACAAGCTACAAATTTAACATTTTCTTTCAGATGAATGATTTCATTTTTAAAAAGTTGTAAGTTCTGTGTCTAATTCACTTCTTTGCATACAGATGCCAAGTTGTTCATAATTCATTAAAAAGATTATATCATCTCCAGTGAAGTCCTGCCATCTCTTGTGTGCTTTTTAGGTTTATTTCTAGGTTTTCAGTTCTATTACACTAATCTGTTTATATACTCCTTGCCACATATCTCACCTTTTGGGTTATTGTATGTTCATAGTAAATCTCAGTGTCAGATATTTCAGTCCTATAAACTTATTCTACAGAATTGTTGACCATTTTGTATGTCTCTTTTCTTCATATAGCCTTTAGAAGCCATTTTTTTATATTTTTGCAATAGGTTGGTACAATTTTATCAAGGTTGTGTTTAATTCATTTATTAGAGTTGCAGATAACTAATATCTTAATATTGAATGCTCCTTTCTATGTTTGGTAGTTGTAGGGTCCCCCAATTTACAGGAAATTGATCATCAGTGACTTACAAGTGGCATCAGAATGAGGTGAAAGACTGCAAGTTCAAGACCTGAACTAGTGATATTTTTGCCAACCAGTGTCAAAAATATGTTATTTTTTAAAAGTATTTTTTTAGTTGTTGATGTACCTTTATTCTTTATTTATATTTGGTGCTGAGGATCAGACCTGGTGCCTCACACATGCTAGGCAAGTGCTCTGCCACTAAGCCACAACCCTAATTTGATTTTCTGAAAATTGATTTTCTGCAAATTCACACATTTTCTTTTAGAAAAATAAATTTTAAAGGACATTGTAGGTGAGAACTTTAAACTGACTGCAGTTATGTATCTGTTAACTGGTGAGAATTGTGACTCTGGAAGACTAAGCATTTCCTTTCTTTGCAAAAGGTATCTGAGGTGTGTGGACTTAATTTTCTTAGCTGCCCAGAATTACCTCACTCACTGCTTAGGAATGAGCCACAGAAGTCTACAGTGTTACAGTGAGGGTGCTCCACAGTTTGGAAAATTTATTTATTCTAACATGTCAGGATTTTTGTTTTTTTGTGTCTTGTGAACAGTGACTATAATCTTCTACTAACCTGATTTGTCTTGTTGTTCCTTTCATAAAATCTTGATACCATACAATTCCAATTGGATCAAGTATTTAAACATTTTGCTATTGAAGATTTTTAATTGGTTATTTGTGTAGATGGGGTGATTATGCTCTGATGTCAAGGTAATTCTTCCAATAAAGTAGCTATGTTAAAATAATTAGGATTCATCCACACGTGGAAAACCCATGTGGACACTTCTGGTGTGTCTTACTGATCTCATCTTCCTTTTGCACACAGAGATGATGACAGTCCTGTACCTCTTATGACTAATAATTTTATTATGTATTTCTCAAAACCGTCATTTTCCTTGGTTATATTTCCTTGGTTTTAAGTAACTTATTGTTACTATTATTTTTCTATTACAATTACATCAAAAGATATTTTTTCTTTTACTAACCATTTATTTGCCTCAGTCTTTTGAACACATACATGCTACTGTCTGGGACTCTACTGTACCAAATTTATTCACACGATAAACTGCTTATAGAACTTGAAATATTTCAAGTTTGTCTTTTCACGAGGTGGAAGTGTCACTTTGCATGTCTCCAAGCGTTAATATTTTATGAATATTTTACACATTGGGAATGTGACATAGATGATACTTAAACTAATTGTTTTGGGGAGCACAATCTATCTCATGGATACAAAGCAGAGAGAATAGCAACCAGACTGTTTTCAAAAGCTTTTTTACCACTCTTTTTGCCTCCCTTGGGCACAATCACCTTATGAGAATATCGTTGACAAGTCTGATTTGCATCTGGAATGTCCGCCAAATTTCACATTCACTGATGGCAGAAAAGTTAGGAGTTGGGCTTTTATTCAGTGCTTGGATTATGGTATATATCCTTCACTTCACTCTGATATGGAGTATATATACTGTTTTTGGACTTATGTAGTTTCCTCTAAATTAGGTAATGGAAAGTATCTTATTACATAATTAAAGTCACTCTCCTACATGACAGTCAGTTCTACTAACTCGTAATTCAAATTAAAAACTGAATGATGGTTTGGTCCGTGTGCTATTGACCTACCAATTTTTATTTCAGGAGCCATTGACATTCGGGGATGTGGCCATTGATTTCTCTGAGGAGGAATGGGAATGCTTGGATCCTGCTTAGCAGAATTTATATAGAGAAGTGATGTTGGAGACCTACAGCAACCTGGTCTTTGTGGGTGAGCATAACTTTCCTTCGAAATTCCCAATTATCATTATTTAATTTTCTTGCCTGGCAATATATCTTTTGGGAACTTCACCATGAGTTTCAAATTTATGCTTTCAATAAAAAAGATGGGGTAGTTCTTGGTGCTGACAAGAAAATGTTAATGATGTTTCTTTTCGTCCTTAATGTCTTCCTTTGTTGGCATGATATACATCCTTCACTTGACATATGGTTGCTTAGAGGAATGCTGTGATGTCAAATACTCTGGCCCACATATAGCAGAGGACATAGTTGAGGTAGAGGAGGGAGCCTAACACAAAAATATTGATTGAGACATTTTTCAGCAGAAAAGATTTTTGAGAAGTTTGATTTCTTTCTCTTGTTATCAGAGAAGAACCTGTCCTGTGTTTTGTGCTTTAAAATTATCTAGTCTCCTGCTTTTCCTCCAGTAATGTCTCCATACATGTAAATTAACAACAAAACACTCCCCTTACCTTTTGAGTATCAATATTGTCTGACAGCTCTTCCATAATTTTTTAAACTATTTTTTTTTTTACTTTTTAATGAATTTCCATTTATCCATATATGGTGCTGAGGATCAAACCCAGGGCCTCATATGTGCTAGGCAAGCACTCTACCACTAGTCTACAACTCCAGCCACTCTTCCATTATTTGCAGGAAATTCTTGCACATTTCTAGAGACCTCTAGGTCAACCCATTTTAATATATTACTATCATAAGTCAGTTTCTCTAATCTTATTTGTACATTTTATTCACTAATATTTCCTTATCAGAGTTCTTTCTGAATATGTGTAATGGATTTTCTGTGAAATTATCTGCCATAGAATGAATGTCAAGTTAGACACAGACTGCTCTGTTGAGAGATGGTGTGAGTTGTATTATTTTACAAATCCTCTTATTCAACTACATCTGTGGATATTTACAATTTGGTGTTTTTTTTTTTCTTTCTTTTATTGTGTACAGTAGGATCCATGTTATAGACTGGGTTTCCTCATATCAGTTAATTGCTTCACAAACTAAGATATTCATGACTCTTGTTTGTATTGCCAATAATATTATATGTGCTTTTGCTTGTATAAATATTAAGCCTCTTTTGTCCATGACTTTTGTATTTTATCTTTATTGGATTTTCGTTCTGCCCATGTACATAGAAATTGAAATTTTCTATATGTAAATGTAATGAGGATTGATGGCAGTGATACTCTATTGCTGAACTACACACCAAGCTCCTTTTCATTCATAGTTGGAGAGAGGTTATCATTAAGTTATTGAGGATGTCTTGAATTTGCAATTCTCCTGCCTTGGCCTTCCTAGTAGCTGAATTTACATGTATGCCCATCATTTGTATATTGATTAGTTTGTTCTTATTTATAGGGTAAGGACCTTAATAAATAATGAAGACATTATTTTAAATGTAGCTTTGAGAAATGTTGCAATTCTCTTTTATGTATTGTTTGTAATTTTCATTGTAATCAAAACAACAAAATAAAACTTACTCTCTCCAAAATTTTAAATATATAGTTCAGTAACATTAATTCAAATTGTTTTTCAATGTATCTGTATAAAGTAAACATCTCAAAAAAAAAAAAAAAAAGTCTAGGAAGCAAGGGATCATTTCTGTCTCCCCATCACAAAACCATTCTCTTTTGTTCTGAAAGCTGCTTCTTTAGTTTAGAGATGTCATGTTCATAGAATTCTACAGTATTCTTTCTGTGACATTTTAGTTAACCTAGTGTACATACATTTTGTAAAATATATAATTAGAATAAATTTTTTGACTTCAAAGTTCTATAGCTTCTATATTTCAAATTGGCTCATTGTTCTTTTCAAGGGATATTTGGTTTGCATCCCCCATAATGGCTCTGTGGAATAATGTTGTAACAATATCAGTGTGCAATGTTTTTAATTTGCTATTGATGTGAGGGCTTATTGCCACATTCACTAAGAACTCTGTCTCCTAACTTCATGTCTGCATTTACAATTGAATGCTGTAAATTTTAGTATACTTTTTAGCAGGGAAATAATCTTCTTATTTGTATTTTGGGGGTTATTCATACAATTTAAAGGATAGATTTCTCTGCAAAAAAAATTAACAATGCGAGTTTGATAAATATTACCTGGAGCCTCTAGTTAACTTTAAGTAGTGTAAATATCTTCTAGTTTTACCTTTCAATTATTGAACAACAGCATGCCCAAGAGTATTCAATCAACTGACACATATTTAGGGATTTTTGAGAATCCCTACCACTTTTGACTTCAAATGTTTATTTCATGTTGGTTACAAAATGACTGTCACTTAAATATTTATTAACCTTTGTTTTAATACATAAAATTGGTCTATCCAGCATAATATCCCACTTGTGATTAAGAACAGGGATTCTATAAGTCTATAATAGTTTCAAAATATTTTCAAAATCTTATGCTTTGCAATTACCAATTTGCTTCATTCTATTTCCCTTTTCAGTAAGTGGGAATTGATGTCTCCTAGGGTGACAATGATTCTTTGTTTTCATTCAACTCTCTCAATGTTTGCTTTGTGTGTTTGGGAAGTATGATGTTCTTTGCAACTGTATTTACTCTTAATTCAGAACCGAGGGAAAGGTCCCTTTTCTCTATTTTGCCTTTTTTCAAAGGCTTTTTAAAATTTAAAATGTATTCTATGTCCTATAACTGTCTTAAACTATATTTTGTGTACTATAATTTAGACCACCCAGGTTTTGTTTGGTCACTTTTGTATGTCTCATTCTTGTATCCTTTTGCTTTCAGTATGTGTGTGTCCTTAGATTTTGAGTATACTGTGGACTACCTACAGTTGTAATTTTTAGAGTTCATTCAGATAGCCAAGGTTTGTTTTGATCAGAATTTTGTAATATTTAATTTCCAACAAAAATACCTAAAAATGAAGAATCTCTTACTCATACTTTGTATGAGTATAAACTTGACTTCACTTTATTAAAAATTCAATATATTTGTGTCTTTTCAAAACTATATTATTGTTACGGGCATATATGCCTATTAACAGTTTTGTTTTTATGCTTTTGTCTTTCAAATTCTATTGCAAAATTACATGTTTTGTGACCCATCATTACAATAAAATAGAATTGTTTGTGCCAAGAAATGTTTTAGAATTTCATAGGACTTGTGTTGCTGTGCACATTTACATTTCAACATGAAGAATTACCAATAGTACTTTTTGGAGAACAGATCTAGTGTTGATGAATAGTGTGTGCTTTTATATCTTTAAAGTCTTTATTTTTCTCTTTTGAAAGATAGTAGCTGTGAATATAATGTCTTCATTGATAATTTTATTCTTTCATCCCTTGAAAATAGCCCTGAATTCAAAGGAATTGAATTGTTGTGAAGTTTTGACTAAGGATTTCACAATTATATAGTTACACATTTCTAGGTGACCCATCTTTTTTATCTTGAGTGCTCTAAATATTCTCGGTAAGTTTTAAAATTTGGATTAAAATCTGCTTTGAGTCTTTACAATTTGGAGATAATTGAGCTGCTTGGATGTTTTATTTTTCTTATTTTCTGAGATGCATTTATTAGTACTGGAAAGAGTACTACCAACTTGCATTTTTTACTTTGGCTGGCCTTGAAATTTTGATCCTTCTGGCTCAACCTCCTATGTTGCTATGTACAACCACCCCTGACTCTTTCAGACATTTTCTAAAGAAAGTATTTAAACACACATTTTCTGCTTATTATTATTAACAATTCTTGACTACATTTTATTCTATTTTTTGTATTAGTTTAGTTCAGTAAACTTCTTTTAAATGATAATTTACTATTCCCTTTGAGTAATTCATAACTTACTTTTCTTACAGTAGATTTAGCCATGTTTTTTTCTGTCAGTAAACAGGAACTCCTTTTTTAAGAGTCCCCAAATATTCACATATTTCTTATTTCTTTTTTAATGAAACAGAAGAAAGTTGGTAGATTTTTAAAATATATTGTGAAGGAGTAAAAGCTTTGTGTAACAGAATGTATTTTCCTCTACTATATTACTCTCCATAGGAATGTACTCATCTTGGATACTGTGAACACTAAGATGATTTGGAAATCTCAAAGTCATTTTCTGTGTAATTTTTATTTGATTTGTATATTTCCGCAGTAACGATGGGCTTGGATTTAATAACCTACTCCCCTGCTGATGTTCCTTTATTGCTGTAATTTCCTATGATTGCAAAATATACTCAGTCCAGTACAGTAAGTAAACATGATTGTTATTTTTATTTCAGCCATGACTTCTCATCAGCCTCAAGAAATTTTACAAGAGCAGGAAATAAAAGAGAGAGAGGGAAGATATGGAAAGTGTGAATTTGACTATTTACAACTAAGAAAAAATAATGGGAAAATATAGGTGAGACTAAAGTTCAAAAATCATATTATAATGGTGAAAACCAATTAGTAGTCCCTATTTATGTTAAATTTTATGGTCAAAAGACACCAGGAACAATTAATATCTGAAAAAAAATTAAATTTATTGCACTTACTTTTGAGGAGCTGTATATGACTTTAAGAATATATCCACAGCCATTTTTGAAGTGAAAGGAAATGTGGAAAATTTGAAATCTGGTCCATGAATCAGTTTTTAACTAGGCCAATTATAAATGTAGCATTGAGTTAAACTTCCAGTCAAACATTTGCACAGAGAAGATATTTCTAAAAGTGATACGTATGAGAGTTTCTTTACAAAATGTCCATTTTTCTGCAATGAAACAGTAATTTTTCCTTGTGCCCAAATGGACAATATTAAACATTGTAGAAAGGTTACTACTTTCCCACTATTGCTCAATGACAATTCTGATACAGATTTCTGGAAAGTGCACTGTATACATAATGCTATAAGTAACACCATTATCCATGTCTCTATCCTGAGTAATTACCAGTATATTTACATTGGTGATAAAAACTATGAATATAGAGAAACTCCTAGTCATTTTCTAAAGGAAATTTACCAAGATGAAAAATTAGGAAAGTCTTGCTTCAGTGCTCAAAAACTATTATTCATCCAAATATTCATAATCAAGATAAAACATGCAAGTGTAAGGTATGTGAAATGGCTCTTAACCACAGTGCAGAGCTTGCTTAATACAAGAGAATTTATAGAGAAAGAGAGCCCTATAAGTTTGAAGATGTTGAGCAAGACAATGCTTTGATATATTCTTTAAACACAGCAGATACTATGACAGTGATAAACCCTACAAATTTAAAGAATGCGGGGAAACTTTTAGTGAAAGGTTACAACATGTTAAGCATCAGAGGTTGTATACTGAAGAAAAGACCTGTACATGTAAAAAGTGTAGCAAAGCCTTAAAAAATTGTTCAACTCTTACTGAACACCAAAAAATTTATTCTGCAGAGAAGACCTACCAATGTGAAGAATGCAACATACTCAAAAACTTTACTCAACATCACACTGTTCATACAGGAGATATACCATGCAAAAAATGTGACAAAACTTCTAATAAAAGCTCCAATCTTATTTGTCACCAGTGGGCACACACTGGAGAGATGCCCCACATATGTAAACAATTTTGTGAAGCTTTTAGTCAAAACCAACCCTTAAAAATCACCAGAGAATTCATACTGGAAAGAAGCACTATAAAGGTACAGTTTGTGGTAAAAGTTTTAATACAAACTCACAGCTTGATCACCACAACAGGATTCATACTGGAGAGAAGCCCTACAAATGTAAAGTGAGTGGCAAGAGTTTTAATCAAAAACAATCACTTACCCAGCATCAGTGAATCCACCCTGGAGAGAAGCCCTATAAATGCAAAGTGTGTGGCAAAACTTTTAATAGCATTGCACAGCGTAATTGTCACAAAAGGATTCATACTAGAGAGAAGCCCTACAAATGTAAATTGTGTGGCAAAAGTTTTAATAGCATCTCACAGTGTCATCATCACAAAAGGATTCATACTGGAGAGAAGCCCTACAAATGTAAAGTGTGTGGCAAGAGTTTCAATTGAAAATCATCACTTACTCAGCACCAGCGAATCCACACTGGAGAGAAGCCTTACAAATGTAAAGTGTGGCACAGCTTTTAATAGCATCTCACAGCATAATTGTCACAAAAGGATTCACACTGGAGAGTAGCCCTACAAATGTAGAGAATGTGACAAAGATTTTAATCAACAATCATCTCTTGACACCAGAGAACCCATACTAGAGAGAAGTCCTATAAATATGAAGAATGGCAAAACTTTTAAAATTGAAGATCACATCTTACTAAACATTATAAATTTTATACTGGAGAGAAGTTTTACAAGTGAAAACATTGCATCAGTGTCTTTAAGGATGAATCGACCCTTATTTCACAGTAGTTCAACACTATTTCTAGCACACAAATTATACAAGTGTAAAATAGGTGACAGAGTCTCCCACAGTTGTTCACACCCTACTCAGCACCTCAGAATTCATACGAGTGAGAGGACATGTGGAAAAATTTTTGCAAAGCTTTTGGCCATTGATCAAACATTTTAAAAACACTGAAGGATTTATAGCATATAGAAACCCAAAGAATGTGTCCAAGACTGTATTCAAATTTCAGAGATTTTTCAATTTCTGATCTCATATCGGCAGCACATGTGGAGTAGCATTTGTCCAAAGTGTGTACCTTAGGTAACAGCAAAATATTTACAAAAACACCTTGACAAATATATAGACTGTAGTAAGTTTCTTGTCTATAGCCCATCCATTGAAGTATTTGGGACCTAGGAGGTAAAAAATCATTTAAATGTAGAAAATGGGTAATTGCTTTTGCTATTTGCTGATAATTTTCTTAACATCTTGAGCTGATATTGTAGAAATAAGGAAATACAAGTATAGAATAGTGCATTCCTAAAAGGATGTAATTTTACTATAAATCAACAATTACTAAAGAGTCTCATTTTTCACAACTGGAGAAATAATCATTCTCAGAGGTGATTATTTCAAAAGTCTCTTAAGATTTATATGAAATTTTAAATTTTTAGTTTTTATTTTTGTACTTAAACTTAGGGGCACTTAATCAGTAAACCACATCCCCAGATTCTTTTCTGTTTTAATTAAGAGATAGGGTTTGCTAAGTTGTATAGGACCTCACTAAGTTATGGAGCCTGGCTTTGAACTTTCAAAGCTTCTCACATCCCTAGGTTCACAGGCATGACCCAACATGCCCATTTTACAGAGCACTTTTTACTTATATTTCATTATGGATGCAATTTGTTACTAAATAAAGTGTGAATTTCTTAATGTTAACCTTGTCATGCATTTAATGACATTATTAGTTCACACATCTCCCACTATTCACTTTGCTAATGGATCGATGCAATAGTAAAACATTCTATTGGGTATATTATGCTATAATGTCTCCATTAAATATTTCATATGTTTAATCAAGTTTTATTTGGGGAATATTATTTGTATAATTTATATACTCTCTTGTTTGTAATTATGGAAAAATTCAGACACTTATAAGAAGGACCTAGGTATACTAAAACAATACCCAGATACCCTATTTGAATTATGACTTTAACATTTCATGCTATAGAGTTTCAGTACTCCCTAAGGGATCTACAATTCTGGAGAGTTATACAAGCTCCCAATCAGGGAGAGGAGAAAGACTCAAGAGACTAGGAGCCAACTTGCATGTTCAGGAAAAAAAGGAGAGTTGCTAAAAGGGGAAATAGTCTCAATGTTTCCTGAGGAATCCACGTGGTCCACAGGCCCATCCTGAATCTTGGACTGAAGAAACCATGCAGTTCCTCATGAATCCCATGACATTCATCACTGAGGAGACTAGACTGATCTCAAGTGTAGGAAAAACATCCCAATATAGGACCACCTCTTTAGTCTTGGATACCCAGTAGAAAAGTGTAACCAGAAACTTGTAAAATGATGACTGTAAAAAGAAAAAGACATACTGTAGAAGCATTTATGCCCCCACATTTTTTATTTCATTATATATTTTGATTTTTATAGACCTTTTTTGTTCTACTTAATAACTTACAATATAATGTTTGCTATACTTATTGGATTTCATGATAGATAGCATGTGTCATGTTATCCCAGACCCCTCTGTGACCCAGTAATTATAAGATACTATAAACTAACCCTGTCCCTCTTCAGATCTTACAGTTCCAGGAGCCTATGACACCACAGAGAGAGAAACACAATTTTGATTGAAATAAACCTCTAGACTCTCATCTACAAGTCCTGTTCAAAAAGTAAAAACACAATTTTCTCTTCATATGTTAGACTTTTGGGTCAGTAAAACACCACCCACAAACATTTCATTTAACTTTATTTGGGAATATAAATATTGAAATATAATGATAAGTTTGAGGAGAATAATATTCACAGCATTCTTCGTTCCAAAGGGTAAATCTCTAGGTTTCATGCTTAACTCAACTCCATGTTATTTTAGGCAGAAAACTGGCTTCATTTTACATATAAGTCTTAACTATTTATTAGGACCAGAGAGAAGATTCAGTACTAGAGGTCTAAGGAATATACTAAAGATCTTCCCTTTCCATGTGCCTGCATGAGTCTGCATATCCCTGATGAAACAGCTAAAGAATGCAGATTTCTCAGTGAATCTGGCTCGGTGGCTCACTCATTGGAACCCCAGTTTATTTACTCAAGTTTATTTATCTCAAGGCTATCACTCCCTCCTCTGGGATCTGACCTGTTCTTGGAAGGATGTAGTGATCTTCATGGGATCACTAGGTCATGCAAGCTGTTAGAATGAAGTTTTCTTTGTTCTATCTTGTATTGATTCAGCTCCACTTTAAATACAAGTTATAACAAGACTTCAGACTCTTACCTGTGGTGAGGATGCTCTGTCCAGGACTTTCCAGTCAGGACCATGAAAAGCTGTTTGGGACTCTCTAGTACATAGGTTCAGTGTTGGGGTTTTCCTAGTCTGGAAATACAGTTGCCTGTGTCTGTTACTTTTGCTTTCTCTCCTGCTTTCATGGTATTACTCAAAGAAACACTGGGGTGAGGAGAGTGTCTTCCTGATCTATTGGATCTGACCTGCCAAGTTGAGCAGCTGCCCACATACTTAATGTAACAAACACATGTATGTGTTATCTAATCAATAACTAGCATATCTTTCAACTGCATGATTTTTTCTTGCATGGGGGAGGAAATTGAGAATTCTTTCTTTGAGTGCACCCAGCACTATTAATAGTATTCATAACACTGCTATGTAATATTTCCTCTCTGCTCAACTTGTTAGTATTTCTCTTGTGCTGCTTTGTAAAATAAATAGAAAGGAGTTGTAAACCAAAAATTTTGTGATAATAGATAGTTGCACAGAATGACTTGGGCAACTCTATTTACCATTTTTTTTTTTTTTATTTTGTATGGGCTCAAGGTACTCCTTTATACTTTTATTTAACCTTAATGACATTAGCATTTATTGAAGAGTTTTTCACTCTCAAACCTTCTCTGTATAAAAATTTTCCCTTATCATTTTTAAAATTTCATACTCTTTTTAGGTATACATGACAGTAGAGCAAATTTTGACATATTATTCATGGAGTAAAACATATTTTATTTAGCATTCCATTCTTGAGGTGTACATTGTGTGGACCTTCACTGGTGGTGTATTTATATATGAACACAGAAAAGTTGTGTCTAATTCATTCTTCTGTCATCTGTATTCCTATTTCCCTTTTCTTCCCTTCATTCCAACTTTGTCTAGTCCACTGAATTTCTATTCTCTCCCCTTCCCTTGTTGAGTGATTTAGCATCCATATATATTTTATATTATATGTAATGTCTGTTTCATTCTACTATTCTTCCTATCCCCATTCGCCTCCCTTCCCTGCACTCCTCTCTACTTAGTCTAAAGTAACTATTTTTCCCCATGCCCCATTATGAATTAGCATCCACTTATCAGAGAAAACATTTGGCCTTTGTGTGTGTGTGTGTGTGTGTGTGTGTGTGTGTGTTGTCTTATTTCACTTAGCATGATATTCTCCAACTCCATTCATTTACCTCCAAATGCAATAGTTTAATTCATCTTTAAAGTTAAGTAATATTCTATTGGTGGGGGGAAAATATATATAATATATTTATTTATCCATTCATCTGTTGAAGGAAAGCTAGGTTGGTTCTATGGTTTAGCCATTGTGAATTGTGCTGCTATGAACATTGGTGTGGCTGTGTCCCTGTAGTATGCTGTTTTAAGTCCTTTGGGTATAGTCTGAAGAGAGGGATAGCTGGGTCAAATGGTGGTTCCATTCTGGTTTTTCAAGGAGTCTCCATACTGCTTTCCATGTTGGTTGCAAAAATTTACAGGCAGTCCCATGAGCAATGTGTGAGTGTTCATTTTTGCCACATCCTCACCAACATTTATTGTTGCCTGTATTATTGATGATTGCCATTCTGACTGAAGTGAGATAAAATCTTAAAGTAATTTTGATTTACATTTTCCTAATTGCTAGATGTGTTGAATGTTTTTTCATATATTTGTTAATGGATTATATTTCTTCTGTGAAGTGTCTGTTCAATTACTTAGCCCATTTGTTAATTGGGTTTTTTTGTTGTTTTTGTTTGTGTTAATTTTGAGTTCTTTATATACCCTAGAGATTAATGCTTTATCTGAGGTACGTGTGATTAAGATTTTATACAAATCTGTAGGTTCTCTCTTCACATTGTTTCTTTTGCTGAGAAGGCAGCTTTTTAGGTTGAATCTATCCCATTTATTGATTCTGGATTTAAAATTTTGTGCCATAGAGGTCTTATTATGAAAGTCATATTCTGGACCAACATTCACCTCAGATTTTTAAATGGCATCCCAAGATCATGAATATTTCACTTTTATTGTTTCTCTTGCCATCTTGCCTAATAGATCTACATGTTTTAGAGTCATGAAATGATCAAGCTTCACATGCATGATTTTCTGATGACTATTATTTTTCAATATGTAGCTGCAGATTAATTAAAGCACATACTTGCCTTGTGTAGGAAATATTCCATCAGATCAACATCAAATATATAATATATATAAAAATATATAAAAGCCTGGATTCAAATGCATGCACATCCACTCCAGAGCTTGGCCCATAACACTTATTCTATACTAGTTCTACATTTTTGAACCTCCGTGAAAGCTGTTATGAATCCAAAGTCTGAGACCCACTCGAGGGCAGGGAATGACGAAGATTGAACTCAGGGACACTCAACCACTGAGCCACATCCGTAGCCCTATTTTATGTAGAGACAGGATCTCACTGAGCTACTTAGTAAATCTATTTCACTGAGGCTGGCTCTGAACTCATGATCCACCTTCCTCAGCTTTCCAAGCTGCTGAGATTACAGTCATGTGCCACCATGCCCAGATCCCCAGAGACCCTTTTTTTAACTGGTTGGAAGCCATTTGTTCAGTATATTTTGGCCTAATCCCCCAATTAGAGATGAAATTATTTTTCTCTTTATGAAAATTCAGGGCAACAAAGAGATTGGACTCAACAGCACCTAGTTACACAGCAAGTCCACATTACAACAAAGGTGTGGTCTGCAATTCTCCATTTCTCCAAAGAGCTCTTCTTGGCTCCACAAAGTTGGGAGTACTGGCCAACTTTCTGCCATGGCTCATTCCACAAGCCTCCCAGGAGGTGAGTGTATATGAGGGGCAGTATCCCAGGTAGCACCTTGGTGATTAATGAGCCATGCCAGGGAGTAAGGCAGAGGCCGATTCACCAAAGGCAAAAAACTTTCATGTGGCTGGTCCAGGATGGGGGCTGCATGAGGGGATACTTTTCCTCCACCCTTGATGTGTCTTGCCTAACTGTGTGTACGCTGAAATACTTTTTCAACGACTTGCACTCTTTTCCTGTTTTATGTTTCCCTCTCATGTGGCTTTGGAGGTCTCATGCTTTGGCAATTATTGTGGTTTTCTTCTTCAGTTTTCTAACCTCCCTCATCCCATCCATGGGAAATTTCTGCCTGTGGATATTACAGTTTTCATTTTATATATTTCCATTTAGTCCAAGTTTGCAATTACCTCTAGAAAAAAACAAATGTTTCATTCATTATCATGCTGTACTAACCAACCCTTCTCTGTTGATAATGACAGTGTTCATAACTATCTTCTGATTGCTACAACTGGAACATAAGTGGGTCTGCTTGAAATGACTGTCCTTTGTTTTGACTCTAGATAATGGGGCTCCATTTTCATATAGGGCTTTAATGGTTTTATGTATATTTATACACAGTACCCAGGAGACTGAGCCTGCTTTTTACATGGTTTCTCTCAGAGAAGGTGGAGTTGATCATGTAGGTTTCTTAGAGTGGACTCCAGCTCAGACAATGCCTCAGCTCTGACAGTTTCCATCTGCCTGTGATTTCTACAACATGTGACCTATAGCTCTTCCTCTACTTTTCTTAATTTTAATATTTCACTCAGAACTTGAGCCACAGAACTCTCACGTTGAAAAAGATGACATACCAATCCATCACTACCCCCCCAAAAGGTGTGCTACATGTGCACACTAGGCAAGATGGGCCCATCACACACTGTAGGCAGAGAACCTTCAGGGCTACAGGGAAACTATGGGGGTGTCAGGAGTCCCTCACACCAAAGTAGATGCATTATAATTTGTGGGACAGGTTTGGACTAATATTATTTTAGGACCAGAATTAGAAAAATTTAAGTTTCCTTATCAACATGAGAAAATATCCCAATCAAAATTATTTTCCAAATGTGTCCAGGAAACTTTAAGAGTTTGGAGCCCAGCTCTCTTGGATTGTTGTTATCCATCAGAGAACAGTAAAATTAAGAGAGATGACATGTCCCACTGGGGAAGCCACAGTTCTGTGTTCTCCAGTGGGACCTTCTTTCCTTTCTAAAGACATTAAAATTATAAACCTGCAGAGACAGGATTTAAATACATCCTGTCCATAAAACCTACAAGTGTTTGTGCTCTGCTCAGCTTATTCAGGTGACTAAGTACCTCTGTGTCCTCAGATGAAGAGTTAGTGTGGGTTCTAAAAAGGGCATTGGAGGAGGAAATTCAGTCTACTAATGAGGTTTTCCAGTAGCTTCAGTGGAGACATTCACTCCAACAGTCCTAATTATCCTAGAGGACAGTGTTCTGTATAGTGCAATGAGGATATTGTCCTCTAAAGATGTTTGCTTCTTTGAGATCCTGTTAAAATGAGTCAATTTTTCTTATAGGGAATGTCAGTTTTACTTTTTCATTTTTTAAATTTAATAACTTCATGGGACATAACTTACATACGGTGTGTCATGTAGAGATTTTAAACACTACTAATTTGTATACTTATTACCAGGGAATTAATAAGTTTTAATATTTTTATTGATAATCTTGCTTTTTTCATCTTCATAACTCATAGAACAATTATTGTTTGAGTAATTGTACATTTTGAAATCGTTAGAGGGAAAAGAGTTTCTATATTCAAAACCCCATTTTATAGAATGGAATCTCACATGGTTTACAACTTTCAGTTGTTAAATGTCAAACAAGGGACCATGATCAGAAGGAAGTACATTAAATATTTTAGAAAATCAAATAAATGTGCTGGTAATTTCCAATTCATGGTTCCAAATTATAGGCTTGTGAATGTAATTCACAAGAATTTGGAAGAATATTTTTATGTGTTAGGCCTTTCTGTTTTAATCACTAAAAACCTTTTGCAACATCTAATAATGGAAATGTGTAAATTCAATTTTGCTTAGAGGAACATTCAGGATAGTTGAAACCCATCCTGCCCTGGTCACTTTCAGATTTTTTTTCCGAAATTCCATTTTTCATGTCACTAGCATGCACAGATAAATGTGTCCCTAAGACACACAGAACAAGATAAAGCAGGAAAGCTGAAAGCAGAACTTGACTCTTCCCTCACAGCATCAGTCAGGGGAAACAGACCCTCCTGCAGGATCGTGTGTGTTTCCCAGTAATGAGAGCTTGGGGTCAGCAGAGAAGTGCATGGGCTCTCTCATCCCCAAGGAGGTCCACAGAACAGGGTAGAGGAGAGTATGGCTGTGGAGTCTCTAATCAAGACCTCCAGAGACCAAGCAGGAAGCAGGCCTGATTGTATTGTGCAGTTTCCATGTATAAGTACTCAGGCAGTACCTGAGCAAAATATAGACAGCCGCCAATGCAATGTCTGCTAACTATCCTTGCAGTGAACAATCAAGGAGTGGAACTGCAACACATGGCCTCATTCCCAGAACTGTGCCGATGGGGTAAGCAGTTTGCCACTCACACGCCTAGCGTGGGGAGTGGCCTGCCACACAGGCGCCCTTAACCTATGCCCTGTATGCAGTACTCCATGCATTTGTCCCCACAGAGAAGCACCTCTGGGGCTTCTTCTTTTCTTGACTTTAAAGAACAATTTCTCTTCTAGTGGCTTTTCTCAGGAGAAATTTAAAATAATAGTAATATAAATATCATAGATGTAAGTGTGAACCGTGAGCTGTATTTTAAAACCCTGACAATTTACAAAAGCAACCCATGATTCTCACCTCTACTTCTCACAAAGAGCTGCCATTCATTCAGTCAAGTATTGCCCAGGGTTTGCTCATTGTGTTGCTGGAGTGTGTGTTTTGCAGCAGAGGTGCTGGGTGATGGTGTTGCCCTCTATGAGATATCAGTCATTTCTCCCTAGTGCTCTTCATAGATTCCTGGCACACAAAGAGCCACAAGTAAGAGTTTTCTGCCGAGGCTGACATCAGTCCCAAGCCCACTTGCTTGAAGCAAGACCAGTCTCAATTCTCCATCTCCCTTTTGTCTGTTTTTACATTAGTGAATACCAAGCGGACATGGGGAGGGTTGGCAGTAGTGGTAAAGCTGAGCTGTGTGATGAGGACAATCCCAAGCTGTAAGTCTGCACATGTGTTGTTAGGGGTGACAGATCCTATTTCCTTACCCCTTATGAGCAGGATGGTGCTCATACTGCATATAAGAGAAAAGATGTTTCTTCCTCTCACTTTCACCCTGGAATGTGCCCACCCAGAGGGTCCAAATAACCCTAACTTGCAGTGGGGTGTCCTTCTCCTGCAATTCTCTCTACTTCTGTCCTGACCACCAGCTCGTGTCCCCTGCCTTAGCAGTCCTCACTAGATTGTTGCATGTATCATACAGCCACCCCTGACTTTAGTGGCAACACCATATCTAACATGACTCTTTCATGGATTCAGATACTAAAGGGAGTCTTTACTATCAGCTCTAACAAGCAAAACTTCTGATTTTTTTGAAAATTTCTTTTCTATGTATGATCTGTTTTTTTCTCATCTCCTCACTTGGGATTTCCTTCCTCTTAGCATATGTAAATTCTTCAAATGTAACCTATTTCAGAAATCTGTGTTAGATTCCCTGTGATTTACATATCCTTCCACACAGAATGCCCACACTAGGGTGCAGCTTGATTTCTCCAGTGCATAAAGGACATTAGTGCCCAGTACGATAGGGCATACCTGTACCAAGCTGGAAGCATCACTCCGTAGACACTTGTTTGAGGGGTGTTTATCAGATTACCTCCCTGATGTCAGAGAGCTTGTGTTATGTCTCATGATCTCCTGGACTATGTTGTGCCAGGCATAATGTGCACAGCTGGGAAGGTATATAGCTCAGGATTTCAGTCATCTATAAATCATTCCCATTCCTCAGAATGCTTCTTAACAACAATGGAACCTCAGCATGGACATTACTATAGATATTTCTTCACAACACTACCATGATATATTTACACAATTTCAATCATCTATATTTGATGCACATCATTTAGTGATGATTGTGGTTCAAAACTGAAGCTATCAGAATGACCAGACTGTGCTTTCTCCTGGCACTACCTGTATGAATATTAGTTCTCCTCATTAATACATGAAATTGTGTCCCTTTCTTTGAAGCATACTATCAGGAAATGGTCTATTTTTTTTCCAGATACTGATATAGAAATTTACCATCAGAAAACAATTTTCCAATAATTTCAAGGCAATGAACAACCCATAGATGAGTTCTTGACTATTACTGCGAATTCATGGCACCTGAACACTCCAGTTTGCATGACTGCAGATTTCTCAGCCACACTGACTTTAAATTCATCCAATGGCTTTGAGACACATGTGATTAAAATATGTCATTCATTGAGTGTTAGAAAACTTGGATTGTGTAAGATTCAAATGTTTAAAATGAATTAAAGCAGATTATGTGTGTCACAGAAAAGTGATAGAATGCAGTTTTTCATTTTAAATTTCACATTTGTTTTTGTTGAGACAAGGCAATTTTGAAACCCTCCTCCTTTCCTTTGTACCACAGATTAAACTCAGGGTTCTTAGTCATTAAACTATATCACCAGCCATTTTTTATATTGGGGAAAAATCTTGCTAAGTTACTGAACTTTGGCCTTGCAATCCTCTTACTCCTGAGACAACGGGATTTCAGGCATTCAACCTCACCTAAAACAATTTTTAAGTTATTTTTTACATGGTAATATATATCAATTTAAGCTTTTACTATAAAAATATTTATATAATATTTGACTTACATAAAATAAATTCATAAGAATTGGCATATGTCATTTATATATAGATCACACCAAAAAAGAACTAAGACCTAGTGATTAAATGTGAACCCTAAAATATTTGGGGGTGGACCAGGGATTTAACTCAGGGGCGCTCAACCATTGAGCCACATACCCACTCCTATATTGTATTTCATTTAGAGACAGGATCACACCAAGTTGCTCAGGGCCTTTCTATTGCTGGATTTGAACTCACCATCCTCCTATCTTAGCCTCCCGAGGCACTGGGATTATAGTTTACAATTTTAAATTTATATTATTTTTTTCTGGATTTACCTTTGGAGACTGTCTTTTTCTAGTGATTTTTCATATTTCACAAATCCTGTATGTTTGCACTCATATGTTGAAGCTGAAAAGGTTGATCACAAAGAACCACAAAAAGAAAAGCTTTTTATATCTGTTTTAAGAGATAGTCAGCAAGGAGTGCCGAAAAGCAGTTAAGAGGGAAAAGTAACTCTTAGGTTTTATAGCACATAGTTTGAATTGTATAAGTAATTATTATATTTTGGACATTCTAAAAAGATTTCACAGGTTTCAAACATCACAATATTTTAGAAGGTAGAAATTGCACTGATTTGATCACTACACATGTTCAATTAAAATTCTGAATTGTATATGTAGATACCAATTAAAAATTAAACAATAACACTTCAAGTCAAGTAGCAAAAATAAACAAAGATGGCTAAAAATACAAACCATGTCTCAATAGTAACCTTAAATGTTAATGGCATAAACACACCAATCAAAAGACATAGGCTAGTAGCCTGGATTAAAAAAAAATCCAAAAATATGCTGCCTCCAGGAGACTCAGGAAAATATAGACTGAAGGTGAAAGGTTGGGAAAAAACATACCACTGACATGAACCTTGAAATCAACAAGGGTCTCCACACTCACATCAAATAAAGTAGACTTCAAGCCAAAGTTGATCAAATAGATAAAGAAGAACATCTCATACTGCTCAAGGGAACCATACACCAATAAGAAATAACAATCATAAATATATGTGCCCCAAACAATGGTGCAGCTATATTCAAACAAACTCTTCTCAAGTTCAAGAGTCAAATTGACCATAACATGATTTTTGGTGACTTTAACACATCTCTCTCGCCACTGGATAGATCTTCAAAACAAAAGTTGAATAATCTATAGAGCTCAATAACACAATTAATAACTTAACTGACATATATAGAACATATATCAACCAGCATCAAGTGGATACACTTTCTTCTCAGCAGTGCATGGATAATTCTCAAAAATAGACCATATACTATGCCACAGAGCAACTCTTACAAAATACAAAGGAGTAGAGATACTACCACGCATTTTATCAGATCTTAATGGAATGAAATTGGAAATCAATTACTAAATAAATAAAAAAATTCTGCACTGATGGAGACTGAACAATATGCTACTGAATGAACAATGGGTTAAAGAAGACATCAAGGAGGAGATTAAAAAATTCTTAAAGGTAAACGAGAACATACACACACAACATAGTACTGCTTTCATAGTGTTTGAAAGATTTTGCTACCAAAAACTTCACTGCATGGAGTTAATTCCCTCAAAGAAAAAGCCTACAAATAAATGACACCACACTACATCTCAAACCCCTAGAAAAAGAACAAACGAGCAGTAGAAGGCAAGAAATAATTAGAGCTGAAATCAAAAAGTTGGTTCTTTGAAAAAAAAAATGACAGACTCTGAGCCATGCTAACAAAGAGAAGGAGAGAGAGAGAACCCAAATTACTGGCATATGTGATGAAAAAAGCATTATCACAACAGACACTAGAGAAATGCAGAGGATAATTAGAAATTATTTTGAAAACATACTCCAATGAAATAGAAGACAACGAGGCATAGACAAATTTCTTAAGTCATATGATTTCCCAGATTGAGTCAGGAAGACATAAACAACTTAAACAGACCAATATCAAGTGAGGAAATAGAAGAGGCCATCAGAAGCTTACCAATCAAGATAAAGCCCAGGACCAGATACACAGCTGAGTTCTACAAGTTCTTTAAAGAAGAACTAATACACTTCAATTTATTTCAGGAAATAGAAAACAAGGGAGTACTTCCAAACTCACTCTGACACCTATATCACCCTGATCCAAAAACCAGGCAAGAACAGAAGGAAAGAAAACTTTAGACCAATATCTCTAATGAACATAGATGCAGAAATTCTTGATAAAATTCTAGCAAATAGAATACAAAATCATATCAAAAAGATTGTGCACCATGACCAAGTGGGATTCATCCCAGGGATGCAAGGATGGTTTAACATACAGAAATCAATAAACGTAGTTCATCACATCAATAGACTTAAAAAAAAGAATCATAGGTTCATCTCAATAGATGCAGAAAAAGCACTTGACAAACTACAGCACCATTTCATGTTCAAAACACTAGAAAAACTAGGGATAACAGGAACATATCTCAACATCATAAAGGCTATCTATGCTAAGTCTCAGGCCAACATCATTCTAAAGGGAGAAAGACTAAAGACATTCCCTCTAAAAACTGGAACAAGACAGGTATGCCCTCTGTCACCACTTCTATTCAACATATTTCTTGAAACACTGGCCAGAGCAATTAGATGACAGAAATTAAAGGAATAAGTATAGGAAAAGAAAAATTTAAATTAGCACTATTTGCTGATGATATGATTCTATACCTAGAAGACCCAAAAAGCTCCACCAGAAAACTTCTAGAATAAATGAGTTCAGAAAAGTAGCAGGTTATAAAATCAGCACCCATAAATCAAAGGCATTTCTGTATATCAGTGACAAATCCTCTGAGAAGGAAGCGAGGAAAACTACCCCGTTTACAATAACCATACACACACACACACACACACACACACACACAAAAAAAAAATACTGGGGAATCAAGTTAACTAAAGAGGAGAAAGATCTATACAATGAAAATTACAGAACCCTAAAGAGAGATATCAAAGAAGACCTTAGAAGATATAAAGATCTACCTTGTTCTTGGATAGGCAAAATTACTATTGTCAAAGGGACCATACTACCAAAAGCACTATACAGGTTCAATGCAATTCCAATTAAAATCCCAATAGCATTCTTCATAGAAATACAAAAAGCAATCATGAAATTAATCTGAAAAAAATGAGAGACCCAGAATAGCCAAAGCAATCCTTAGCAGGAAGAGTGAAGCAGGTGGCACCACTATACCAAACCTTACACTATACTACAGAGCATTAGTAACAAAAACAGCATGGTATTGGCACCAAAACAGACTGGTAAACCAATGGTACAGAATAGAGGACACAGAGACTAACGTACAAAATTAAAATTATCTTATTTTAGACAAAGATACCAAAAACATGCTCTGGAGTAAAGATTTCCTCTTCAACAAATGGTGCTGAGAAAACTGGAAATCAATATGCAACAAAATGAAATTAAACCCCTCTCTCACACCATGCACAAAACTCAACTCAAAGTGGATCAAGGACCTAGTAATTAAACCAGAGACTCTGTACCTAATGGAAAAAAAGTAGGCTCTAATCTCCATCATGTGGGATTAGGCCCCAACTTCCTTAAAAAGACCCTACAGCACAAGAATTAAGACCAAGAATCAATAAATGGGATGGAATCCAACTAAAAAGTCTCTTCTCAGCAAAAGACACAATCTCTGAGGTGAATAGAGTCTACACCCCAGGAGCAAATTTATACCCCTCACACACATAGAACACTAATCTCGAGGGTATATAACAAACTCAAAAAGCTGAGCACCAAAAAAGAAATAATAATAATAAGCCAATTAATAAATCGGTCAAGGACTTTAACAGACACTTCTCAGAAGAGGATATACAATCAGTGAACAAATATATGGAAAAATGTTCATCATCTCTAGCAATTAGAGAAATGCAAATCAAAACTACTCTAAGATATCATCTCACTCCAGTCAGAATGGCAGCTATTTTGAAGAGAAACAACAATAAGTGTTGGCGAGGATGTGGGGAAAAAGGCACACTCATATTGCTGGTGGGACTGCAAATTGGTGCAGCCAATATGGAAAGCAGTATGGAGATTCCTTGGAAAACTAAGAATGGAACCACTACTTGACCCAGCTATTCCTCTCCTCAGTTTATACCCAAAAGGCTTAAAAACAGCATACTACAGGGACACAGCCACATCAATGTTTACAGCAGCACAATTCACAATAGCTAAACTGTGGAGCCAACCTACATGCCCTTCAGTGGATGAAAGGATAAAAAAAAGTTGCATGTATATACAATGGAATTTTACTCCATGATAAAAGAGAATAAAATCATGGCATTTGCAGTAAATGGATGGCATTGGAGAAGATAAAGCTAAGTGAAGTTAGCCAACCCCCAAAAAACAAATGCCAAATGTTTTCTCTGACATAAGGAGGCTGACTCATAGTGGGGTATGGAGGGGGAGCATGGGAGGAATAAATGAATAGAGAAGAGGGATGGGAGGGGCAGGGGATTTGCAAGGATGGTGGAATGTGATGGACATATCATCATCATCCAAAGTACATGTATGAAGACACAAATTGTTGCCAACAAAATTTTATACAACCAGAGATATGAAAAATTGTACTGTATACATGTAATAAGAATTGTAATGCATTCTGCTGTGTTTTATTTTAAAAAAAATCAATAAAAATAAGATATAATACACTTCAGCCTGCATGAATATCAAGGACAAATACTTTCAAACACTCACCAAGATATTGAATTGCAGTTTTGTTCTATTGCTCAGCTGTAGGAAGAGCAGGAATATATGTGAATTTCAATAATGATACCTACTGGGATATACTTGGGTGAAATTCAAGAGACAGAACATCTATGGTAGGAAAGGTGAAGAAAATCTGGGCAGCAAAGGGAATTTATCATGAAAGCAATAGAAATTCCCTCAAGCTCAGCAGGTAGTAGCTGTGATGACAAATGTCAATCCAAGCCTAAATCTTGCCTAGGTTAACACAGACCCTCACTTCATGCATGGGGAATACGGCTCATCAGCAATTTAAGAAATATTTACCCAAATTTAATATTCCACACAATGTATTTTGCTTGCAATGACATTTTTAAGAAAAATTGCAATTTTTTACTTCAATATTGAGTTATTTAATTTCTTTTTCATTTTTTATGATTTTTAGAGTCCGCTGGGTAATAGTATCATCTGCATATGCTATTTGATTTTTGATGTATAAAATCCCATTTAATATTATCAAACAATATTAAGAAGTCAGAAAAGAATACATTTTTTCCTTTTTCTAAAACTAAGTTGTGAAACACTTTGGTTTGCACCATTAAATATATTACTCAAGATCATTTATTAGGCTAAATAATAAGCATATCGTCTCACTTATCTCTCTTTGTTTTTCCTTCCACATTCTCAGCATGTTCTATCTAAAACTATTGCCAACACCAATGGCAAAGAATTTTTCTCATTTCCTTCTGGAATTTTTATGATTTCAGGTTACATCACAATGAGGTATAACTGCACACTTGTGGGCTATTCTCAAATTGTTGTAGGTAACACATACTGCAGAGGATATGTAGAAAAGGAAACACTTGCACATCCTTGTCAGAAATATAAATTTGAATAGACATTAAGAAAAACTATAAGAGGGTTTTTCAAAAAATTAAAACTAGAGATGTCATATGACATAGACATTATGTTGAGAATATGCCTGTATTTTTTAGGGTTTTTCAGAAAAAGAATGAATGTGCATGTGTATACAGAAGGGAGCTTACTATATTTACTCATATAATTATGGGAGAAATAGTCACAAATTGTTTGCCTGAAGAATGGCAACACTGGGAAACTGGTAACAGCTCAGTCCAAGAAGCTGGAAGTTTCACAATTTGAGGAAGCAAATGAAACAGCTGTGGTCAAGGACAAGAAGCTGGAAGTTTCACAATTTGAGGAAGCAAATGAAACAACTGTGGTCAAGGACAGAGGACTTAGAAGACCCTGGTAGACGAAAAGGATAACCCAATCAACAAATGGGCCAAAGATCTGAACAGACACTCCTCAGAAGAAGATATACAATCAATATATTAAAAAACTCATCATCTCTAGCAATCAGAGAAACTCAAATCAAAACAACTCTAAGATATCATCTCGCTCCAGTCAGAATGGCAGCTATTTTTTATACAGACAAAACAACAACAAGTATTGGCGAGGATTTTGGGGAAAAGGTACACTCATACCCTGCTGGTGGGACTGCAGATTGGTGCAGCCAATATGAAAAGCTGTATGGAGATTCCTTGAACAACTGGGAATGGAACCACCATTTGACCCAGCTATTCCTCTCCTTGGACTATATCCAAAGGACTTAAAAACAGCATACTACTGGGACACAGCCACATCAATGTTTAGCGCAGCACAATTCGCAGCAGCTAAACTGTGGAGCCAACTTAGATGCCCTTCAGTTGATGAATGCATGAAAATACATGTGATATATATATACACACACACACACACACACACACACACACACATATATATATATATATATATATATATATATATATATATATACACACACACACAATGGAATTTTACTCAGCAATAAAAAAGAATAAATCATGGCACTTGTAGGTAAATGGATGACATTGGAGAAGATAATACTAAGTGAAATTAGCCAATCCCCAAAAAACAAATGCCAAATGTTTTGTCTGATATAAGGAGGCTGACTCATAGCGGGGTAGGGATGAAGAGCATACAAGGAATCAAACTCTAGATAGCACAGATGAGTGTGAGGGAAAGGAAGGGGGTAGGGGGTTAGCAAGGATGGTGGAATGTGATAGACACCATTTTCCAAAGTACATGTATGAAGACTTGAATTTTGTGTCAACATATGTTATATACAAACAGATACAAAAATTGTGGTATATATGTGCATTAAGAATTGTAATGCAAAAAAAAAAAAAAAAACACAATAGCATTTCCTTAGATTAGGTAGAGGGATGTAAAAGGAGGGGAAGGCAGGGGACATGGGGATAAGAAAGATAGTAGAGTGAAACTGACATTGTTACTTTATGTATGTATGTGGCTGCATGATCAATGTGATTCTACAATATGTATACTCAGAAAAATGAGAAATTATATACCATCTATGTATAATATATCAAAGTATATAAATACATTCAACTGTCATGGATAACTAATTAAAACAAATGAAAAATAAAAGACCCCTGTAGAGCCAATGATGGAAGTCTACAAAGGCTGGAGAATCACCCTTTAAGAAGGTTGGAACATAAACCAGTGACTGCTTCTCTTGCTTTATTTTTTCTCCCAAATCAAACCTATTGGGCACCAATATATATGTTCATTAGAGGTATTCCCCATGCTTTCTTACTCAGCCTTCTGGAAGCACACTCACAGACACATGCAGAGATCTTCCACACCAATTCTCTAGGTATCTCAATCCACTCAAATTGACAGCTGACATTAACTATTTCAACAATTGAAGGAAATGAAATCTGTCTTTAGGAATGTCTACACTCCCAAGTTAACTGCAACCCTATCCACAACCTAAATTTCCATCAAAGCATAACTCAGTAAGAATAACCTATAGTATATTATTGATAATAGATAGAGATTTATTATTGGGTTTATAAACATATAAACATACACATTTAGCCTTTTCAGTTTTTTACAATTATTTTGAGAAAAAGTCTTTTAAGGTGCAGAAGGTCTCAGCAAGATGCTGATGCTAGCTCCAAGATAGTGATTCTCTTCCCTCAGCTTTCTGAGTCCCTAGCATGATGAAAGAAATCTGCCTTCACACCTCACTTATTGCTCAGCTTTCAAAAGAAGGATGATGTATGTGGCAGTGGTGGCAAAATTTAAAGGCCAGCCACAGGAGTTTGGTGATATTCTGAAAAAAAAAAAAAATGACGGGGGATATATCTCACTGGTAAGGCAACCCTGGGTCCCAACCCCAGAAAAAAAGAATATTCTCCAGTAACATGGTTAAGTTGGAGAACTTCAGGGTAAGTGAGATTATCCAGGAGGAGAAATACATTGCATATTCTATGAACAGAGTCTGAAAGAAAAAAAATGAGGAATACATAGGGAGAACCTAGTGGTTATCAGAGAGCATCATCAATAATTTCACATACTGAAAATTCCAAAAGACAGGATTCTGTTCTTAGTGCATAATTAAGTAAATATTTGAGATAATGGGTTTTATCATCACATAGCAATTGCACATACTAATGTGACTCTGTGTGATGTTTACATATGCATATACCTGTATTCATAATATACAAATACCCTCTTCTGCCCTTCATGCCCCTGCAAACTCCTTGGCCATGCTAATCATGATTCTACATTCACATGATTTTATTTAATACATATGAGATGTGACACTTTTGTGTGTGTGTGTTTCTTCACTTAGCATGACATCATCCAATTCCATCTATTTTGCTGACCATTAGAGGAGTTTGTATTAATGGATGAATAATTATGCCAATGTGAAATATAGCATTCTTTTTAGTGAATATGTTAAATTGCTTATCTACATCACTGACTTTTTCTTGTTTATTATTAAATATACTGCAATTCAACTTGAATTTATGTAACAAATGAAAGAAATAACCACACACAAAAAAGCTGGGTGTGGGCGCACATCCCTGCAATTCCAATGGCTTGGGAGGCTGAAGCAGGAAATTCACAAGTTCAAACTCAGTCTCAGTATATTAGTAGGGACCTATACAACTCAGTGAGACCATGTTTCTAAATAAAATTTTTTTAAAAAAGACTCGGGAAGTTGCTTTGTGGTTGAGTGACACTGGGACCAATCCCTGGTTTAAAAAAAAAAAAAAAAGAAGAAGAAAACTAAAAAAAAACTATATCCTGACTCAATTTTATCAATTGAAAAGAAGGCATAAAAAATTATGACTCTATTTTAAGTTTGTTAATATAAAGATATTATGCTCTTCTTTTTGAATTTTTCACAAAGTGCAATAATTTGAGAGCATTCAGTAGATTATATTACACAGAAAAACTGCTCTTGTGCAAACAATGAAATGAAACATTAGCTGGCTGTGCTGGTACATGACTGCAATTCCAGTGTCTCTTATGATGAGTGAAAAGTCAGCCTCATGAAAGCACTAAGGAACTCAGTGAGATTCTGTCTGTAGCTAAAATACAAAAAAAAGATCAGGGATGTTGCCAAGAGGTTGAGTGCTCCTGGGTTCAATCCCCAGTACCAAAAACAAAAACAAAGATGGAAAAGAAATAAGTCATTAGGCTGCTGAAAATTTGTATTTTCAGTGTTCCAAATATTTGTCATCATACTCCCAAGTTCACTTCATCCATCAATTTATAATGGAAATCTCTAGTTATTTGTTTGTGAGAGAAAAGAGACTGAGACACAGATGGACCTTTGCTAGTTTCTGCCATAAGCTAGGAAAGGAGTTCTGCCCACCGTGAACCCCATAGCACTATAAAATCAGTCCTTTCTCTTCATGGAAGGATGCACCTTGAGAGTGGACATGGCTTGACTGCTAAAGTGGGGAAGACTTAAAAGAGAAGTAATGGCGTGGGTGTGGGTGGGGTGTGATAATGATGACTTCTGACTAAGTACTATCCATGATCATCTTCAAATACTAAATTGCAGGTGAATCCACATTTGATGTTCCACTTCCAAGGATAAGGATAGACATTTTCTCTCATTGTGGCCTCTACCTTCTACTCAAAAAATGGGGACGTTATAAACATTTGTAAACCTAGATATTATCCTGGGCCAATCTGTAATATGAAAGTCAAGAATGTAATCCCTGGGGCTGGGGCTCAAGGGTAGAGCACCTGCCTAGCACATATGAGGCACTGGGTTCAATCCTCAGCACCACATAAAAATAAATATTTAAAATAAAGGCACTGTGTCCATCTACAACTAAATAAAACAAAGATCCTGCAATCCCTTCCAGGGGTTGTGATGGCACATGCATGTAACCTCAGCTCCTTGGGAAGCCAAGTCTTGAGGGTCACTACTTTGAGTCTATCCTCAATAACTTGGCAAGACCATATCTCAAAGAAAAATAAAAATGTAATGATGATAGAGCTCACTGGTAGAACACACCTAGGTCCTATGCTCAGGATCACAGGGGGAAGTTTTTAATTCCTGTCTTCTTTCTCTGAAGTTAAGGTCTCCAGAAAAAAAGGCAGGTGGCTTAGGGATGATGTTATATTTTCTAAAAACAAGCCATGTTAAACGTTCAAGAGTTCACATTTTATGAAAAATTCCCAAGTATTTTGCTTTTGATATTATGGTCATTAGAACTGTCTTTAATTTTGTTTGCTACTTATTTTCTTATGCACATAAATAACTGATGATATTAAATTTTGTTACTGTTCTGAGCTCATCTGTTGCTTCTAACAGTAATTAGTGAACTCCTATGTTAAAAATATGCACTTAAAAACGACTTCTACCTCATACTTCATTCATTTTGGAAAACCACAAAAGTGAGACAGCAAGAAACACAAGTAAGTTGCAATACTCCTTTGACAAAGGCAAAGATACTGGTGAGAATCCCAGAAAACCTGTATTCTCTACAAGTCAGAAACCAAGAGAACAAGACCATAATCTCCCTCACATATATTACCAGGCACAAGAAATGAGAGAGACATCAGCCAGCAAACTTTCTGTTCTCAATTTAGAAGACAGAATCAGGAAAGAAATCCACCCATCTCCAAGACTAAAACAAGTGTTATCTGGAAATCTATATGAGTATCAGGCATCCCCTTGTTTAAATCAGGGTTTCTCATTGCAAATTTTAAAACAATGTCACATTTAGCTTCAGGATATTTCTTATGGAATAAGTTATGAGACATAGTCTAAACAAAAGAGGGGCTACTTTTTCATGGTAGAATATCATTCACATCTCTGATGAGTTGCAATTAAGGAAAGAAATATTAAATAGTAATACTTCAGGTTGGAGTTGTCTGCCCAAGGTCTTTTAAACAATGTAGTAACCATCAGCCATATTTTGGAAAAGATTTCCACAACTTTGACAACAAATACCCAGCTTTAGCAGCTATCAGATTAGCATGAGCATTTGGTCACATGGTTAATATAAATTGCAGAAAACAGGAAGAAATCCTAGATGTGGGCTAGAGGGAGGCTGCGTGCTATGTCACTCTGTGACGTAAGATTCAAGCTGTGGAAATACTGTTTTTCTGAGAGTTATTAGAGGACACCTGACTGCTGCTCTGATGCAGAAATGCTGACTTCAAAGCCCACACAGGTCCTCGAGCCACCATGCCCAATCAGAACCACCAACATCAGCACCTGCACAGGACTCTTAGATCCCCACCCATGCAGGAAACCTGGTGGTCACTGTCCCACAGGATCCTCAGCCATCACTCCTGTGTGGACCCCCATTACCAATGTGGGCTCCGCCAGTGTCCCTCTAGGGACACTACAACCACTGCCATAGCTCCCTACATGTGGTAGCCTGCACCTGGGGATACTGGACAGGGTCTGGAGACAGCTGCCAGCTACAACTAGATCTCTGAACATGCCACCCAATGCCACTACCAGGCCAGACACAACCAACACCCTATCTCTGAAAGCAGTTGCCTCCAACTTGGGACACCTTTGATGCCATCTTTAATAAGGGCAACTCCTAGCTTGGGACACAGGCTGGGGCTTAGAAGCAATATCAAGGTACCTAGAATCCCCAAATCTTCCCTATTCCCAGCAGCTTCTAACCCGGCACAGTGCTTGCAGCCACATGGCCGGTCCATAGCTTGCAGAACCTGGTACTGCTCTATTCAACATCTCTCCACAACTGGGAAGCAGTCCCCAGGGCACAGCCCACAAGATCTCTGGGAAGTAGAAAGGGGCAAATGAAAAAGAGTCCAGAGACTAAATTAGAGGCCAGGAATTGTGAGGTCTCCAGGTGGGCCCAAGACGAGATCCTTGGGATGCAGTCTCCCATGGACTGATAAGTGCTACACCCCATTTCCAGGAACTCCACCCCAAGACCAACCCTCCCACCCTATTAATCTTCACCATCCTGAGGGTGGAGACACCAGCAAACAACAAACAACCCCAACTAGTAGAAAAGAAGCAGAAAAGATACTACTGAACTCCAAGAAAAACAATCCTGTATCTTCTTTTTAGATTTTTTTTTCTCTTTTCTCTCTTCTCTCACGTTCACATCCCCAACAATTGTAAAACAGAGAACTTTTCATAGATTAGGCTACTGAAGTCTGGGAGGTCTGATTAGTATATTACAGTTCTATTGTATATTCTTTTATCTCCTATTTCTATATTATTCATTTCTTATTTATTATGTTTGTGTTTTGTATTCCCTCTACTGTCTTTCCACTAACTTGTCTCCCCAAAAACACTTCCTCTTTTCTCCTGCTACTATTCAACTTCTTTTCATTCGTCTTTAACTCTTGCTAAGATCTAATAACTCTATATCCTCACCTCCCACCTCCTTAACATCTCAATCTATACCTCACTCCTGGTTCTTTGTCCATCACAAGAAATTGTAGACCTATTTGCAAACCCATTGTTTATGTTGTAGATAATGATTGAGCTCGCCATTTCTGTATATTGTTACAAAGCCAGAAACATCTTAATAGCAGCTATTTGGTTTAAGGCTGCATAATTTTTGTATTGGGATCTGTGAATATTGATCTCCCCCTTAAAGGGGAGGTATTGGAGGACATTAGGGACACTACAAGCCTCCATAGTAAAAAATGTGACTCCTTGAAAAAACAGAGCTGGAAGGGAAGATGAACATGAGAAACCAAGGGAAAAGTGTGCCCCAAACAAAAATGCTACATTATGGGAACCCATGACCAGAACAGCAGGAGAAATGATAGAGAAGGAGCTGAGGAGGTACATAATTAAAATGTTCTATGAATTAAAGTATTAAATAAGAGAGCAAATACAGGCAGCAAAGGATATTTTTGACAAATATCTAAATAACCAAATATAAGAAGCAAAAGATTACTTCAGTAAGGAGATAGAAGTTCTGGAAAAAACAAACAGAAATCATTGAAATAAAGGAAATAATAAACCACATTAAAAACTCAATAGGAAGCATCTCCAACAGAATAGATCACTTAGAACACTGAACTTCAGACAATGAAGACAAAGTATACAATCCTGAAAATAAAGTTGACCACAGTGAAGATGCTAAGAAACCATGAACACAACATTCAAGAATTATGGGATAATATGAAAAGACCAAATTTAACAATTATTGGGATAGAGGAAGGCATAGAGGTACAAACCAAAGGAATGAACAATCTATTCATTGAAATAATATCAGAAAAATTTCCAAAGTTGACCACAGTGAAAATGAGAAGAAACTATGAGCAGAACATTCAAGACCAAACAATTATTGAGATAGAGGAAGGCAAGAGGTCCAAACCAAAAGAATGAACAAACTATTCACTGAAATAATATCAGAAAAATTCCAAACATTAAGAGTAAATTGGAAAATGAAATACAAGGAGCTTACAGGATGCCAAATGTACGACATCACAACAGACCCACACCAAGGCACATTATAATGAAAATGCCCAACATAGAGAATAAGGAGAGAGTTTTAAAAGCCACAAGATAAAGGAATCAAATTACATATAGGGGAAACCAATTAGGATCTCTGCTGATTTCTCAGCCCAGACCCTGAAAGCTACAAGATCCTGCAACAACATATACCAAGCTGTATAAGACAATGGATGCCAATGAAGAATCATATCCAGCTAAATTATACTATAGATTGATATGTTATTTTTATGACGAAATAAAAGCCTTCCATTATAAGCAAACATTAAATGAATTTACAGCTAGAAAGCCTGCACTACAGACCATCCTTGGCAAAATATTCCATGAAGAGGAAATAAAAAACAGCATATGTCAGAAAAGGGAGGTATCACTAAAGGAAAAACCTAAAAAAGAGAAACCAAATCAAGTTAACTACCAAAAATAAACAAAAAATAACTGAGAATACAAATCATGTTTCAATAATAACACTGAATGTTAATTTCCAAAACTCAGCAATCCAAAGTCATAGACTGGCAGATTGGATTTTTTTAAAAAAGACCCCAAAATATGTTGCCTTCTAGAGACTAATGTCACAGGAAAAGACATCCACAGAGTGAAGGTGACAGGTTGGAATACACTCAGGGCCTGGGGCTGTGGCTCAGCAGGAGTGCACTAGCCTAGCATGTGCAAGGCCCTGGGTTCGATTCTCAGCACTGCATAAAAATAAGTAAAACAAAATAAAGGTATTGTGTCCAACTAAAAATAAATATTAAAAAAAAAAAACTTATGCCTGGAGCTGGGGCTCAGGGATAGAACGCTTGCCTGGCATGTGTGAAGCCCTGGGTTTGATTCTCATTATCACATAAAAATAAATATAAAAGGTATTGTGTCCATCTACAACTAAAAAAAAAAATTAAATATTAAAAAATACCACTCACATGGACTGTGGAAGCAAGCAGATGTTTCCATCCTTATATCAATAATGTGGACTTCAAATGAAAATTAATCAGAAGGGGCATACAATAATATTTCATACTGCTCAAGGGAACCATATACCAAAAATAGATAACGAATATAAATATTTATACCCCAAACAATGAAGCATCTATGTTCATCATTCAAACTCCTCACAATTTCAAGAGTCAAATAGATCACAACACAATAATTCTGGGTGACTTTAACACATATCTTTTACCCCTGGATGGATCTTCCAAACAAAAGCTAAACACAAACTATGGAACTCAATAAGACAATCAATAACAGATTTAACATATATAGAATATTTCATCATTCAACAAGCAAATACACTTTCTTCTCAGCATCACATGGATCCTTCTCAAAAATAAACCATACACTATGCCACAGGGCAACTCTTAGCAAATAAAAAGGAGTAGAGACACTACCCTGCATTCTATCAGATCATAATGGAATGAAATTAAAAGTCAGTGATAAGATAAAAGTTACTCCAACACCCGAAGACTAAAAATTATGCTACTGAATGAACAATGGAATGTAGAAGACATCAAGGAGGAGATTTAAAAATTCTTAGAGGTAAGTGAGAACACTGATACAACATATCAAAATCTCTGGGACACTAAGTAGGTGGTACTAAGAGGAAAGTTTATTGCATGGAGTTTATTCCTTAAAAAAAGAAAAAGTCAACAAATAAATGATCTAAAATTAAATCTCAAAGCCCTAGAAAAAGAACAAACCAACACCAAAAGCACTAGGAGACATGAAATAATTAAAATCAGAGCTGAAGTCAATGAAATTGAAACAAAAGAAGCAATTAAAAAATTGACAAAATGAAAAGTTGGCTCTTTGAAAAAATTAATAAAAATCAATAAACACTTATCCATGCTAGTGTAGAGAAGGAGAGAAAAACTCAAATTTCTAAAATCCATGATGAAAAATGAAATATCACCATGAACACTACAGAAATACCAAAGATAATTAGAAATTATTTTGAAAATTTTTACTTCAATAAAACAGAAAACATTGAAGACATCAACAGGTGTCTATAATCATAAAATTATCCAAACTGAGTCAAGATTATATGCACAAGTTACACAGATCATTTTCAAGCAATGAAATAGAAGACACCATCAAAAGCCTACAGACCAAAAAAATCCCAGGTCTGGATGGATAAACTGATGAGTTTTACAAGACCATCAAAGAAGAACTAACACTAATACTCCTGAAATTATTCTATGAAATAGAAAAAGAAGGAACACTTCCAAACTCTATGAGGCCAAAATCACCCTGATTCTAAAATCAAAGACATATCAAAGAAGGAAAACTTCAGAGCAATATCTCCAATGAACATAGATGCAAAAATTCTGAATAAAATTCTGGCAAATTGAATACCAAAACATGTTAAAACAATTAGGCAACATGATCAGGTGAGGTTCATACTAGGGATGCAAAGTTGGTTCAACATATGGAAATCAATAAATGTAATTCACTACATCAATAGACTCAACAATAAGAATCATGGTCATCTCAATAGATGCAGAAACAACACCTGAAAAAATGCAGCACCCTTTCATGTTCAAAACACTAGAAAACTAGTGATAACAGGAACATATCAACATCATAAAGGCTATCTATGCTAAGCCCCAGGTTAACATCATTCTACATGGAGAAAAATTAAAGGCATTCCCTTTAAAATATGGAAAAAGATAGGGATGTGTTAGGGTCTGTAAACAAGTCAAGATGGCACCTGGCATTTTGCCAGGGGGAGTGGTTTGTGAAGTAATGCCAGCGAGCCATTAAGTGTGGAGATTCCTTATTGGTTGACTGCTGTATCTAGTTTATGTTAATTAAGATAAGCTGTGTGGAATGTGTGTGTGTGTATATATATATGTGTGTATATATATATATATATATATATATATATGTGTGTGTATATATATATATATATATATATATATATATATGTGTGTGTGTGTGTGTGTATATATATATATATATATATATATATATATATATATATATATATATATATCATCCCTCCTGTCCTACAATAAATTGCTCCCATGGTCAAGGGCGCAGCAAGGACTTTCCAAGTGGCGGAGGCTGGCTCTTCCCCGCCCCCTGCCCAGGGAGTGGGATGCAACTGCCGAGAGCCCAAATCCAGACCTAACCCAGAGGCACAGTCTCACAGGCTCTTGCTCCCTGTGCCCGGTGGCGGTTTGAGTCCCAGACACTCCCCGTCTGGGGCTACCTGAGGTTGCTGCAGCTAGGCAGAGGACACACATGGCGCCCCTGAAGTCTGGCCATTTCCAATGTCAATAACTACAATGGTTCTCCCACACCTGGAGGCTAATGAGTAATGAGCACTATTAAGGCTTATTTCAAATGTAACAAAAAAAAACTTGAGATAATGTACTAAATTGTTTAGAAGGTTGTTTTCTTAGTGGAATGCTACAGGATTTTCTTTAGCCAGCATTGCTGGAGTTCCTGCCTTCATCCCAGTGCCGGTGAAGACGAAGGTGGAAGAATTTTCAGTGTTGCTGAGAACCAGACAAGACTTCGGATCAAGCTAGCTGCCTGCAGAACTTACCTGGACTGTGATTTACCTGGATTGTGAATTAATCTATTGAGACACTGCTTTACCTGAACTGAGACAACAAACTGTAATCTATAACAAATTGTAACTTGGTATCTTTGCTAATGGTGTCATTGCTGCTATAATTTTTCCAAGGGCTTTTTGCATGGAGCCATCAATTGGCTTGGTGTTGTGGCATTTTGTATCCTCCCCTTCTGCTTGTAGCAGATTGTCTGTGGTGTTGGTGTAAAAACCACTATGGTCGTTATTTAAATTAAACAAAAGGGGGAAATGTTAGGGTCTATAAACAAGTCAAGATGGTGCCTGGCATTTTGCCAGGGGGAGTGGTTTGTGAAGTAACGCCAGTGAGCCATTAAGTGTGGAGATTCCTTATTGGTTGATTGATGTATCTAGTTTATGTTAATTAAGATAAGCTGTTTGGAATGTATATATACCCCTCCTGTCCTACAATAAATGGCTCCCACTCCTGCTGTATCAATGTACACAAGTTGCTCAACACCCCCTGGTTATTTTGCTGCAGCCAGACTGTGGCAGGGATGCCCTCTCTAACCACTTCTATTCAACATAGTTCTTGAAACACTGGCCAGAACAATTAGATGAAATAATTTAAAGGGATACACATAGGAAAAGAAGAATTCAAATTGGCACTATTTGCTGATGACATTGTTCTATACCTACAGGATCCAAACAATTCCAACAGAAAACTCCTAGAACTGGTAATTGAATTCATCAAAGTATCAGCAAATAAAATCAACACTCATAAATCAAAGGGAATCTGTACATCAATGAGAAGTCCTCTGAAAGGGAAACTAGGAAAACTACCCCATTTACAATACTCTCAAAAAAAAAAACTCCACAAAACCAAATACTTAGGGATCAACATAATGAAAGAGGTGAAAGACTTCTACAATGAAAACTACAGAACACTAAAGAGAAATTAAAGAAGACCTTAGAATATGGAAAGATCTCCATTGTTCCTAGCTAGGCAGAATTAATATTATCAAAATGACCATACTACCAAAAGCACTATACAGATTTTATGCAATTCCAATCAAGATCCCAATGACTTTCCTCATATAAATTAAAAATGAAATCATGAAATTAATCCTGAATAAATAAGGAGATCCAGAATAGCCAAAGCAATACTTAGCAGGAAGAGTGAAGCAGGTGGCATCACTATACCAGACTTTAAACTATACTACAGAACAACAGTAACAAAAACGGATAGTACGGACACCAAAATAGACATGTAAAACTATGGTACAGAATAGAGGACACAGAGACTAAACTACATACTAGACAAAGGATCAAAAACATACATTGGAGAAAAGATAGCATCTTCAACAAATGGTGCTAGGAAAACTGGAAATCCATATGCAGCAAAATGAAATTGAATCCCTCTCTCTCACCATGCACAAAACTCATTCAAAGTGGATAAAGTACCTAGGAATTAAGCCAGAGACCCTGCACCTAAGAGAAGTAAAAGCAGGCCAAAATCTTCATCATGTAGAATTAGGCCCCAACTTCCTTAATAAGACTCCTAGAGCACAAGAATTAAAATCAAGAATTAATAAATGGATGGATTCAAACTTAATAGCTTCACAGAAAAAGAAACAATCTGTGAGGTGAAAAGACAGTCTACATCCTGGGAGCAAATTCTTTCCAGACACACGTCAGATACAGCACTCATCTCTAGGATATTTAAAGAAATCAGTCTTAACACCCCCCCCCCAAATAAACCAATCAATAAATGGACCAAGGAACTCAACAAGCACTTCTCAGAATATGATATACAATTGAGCAACAAATATATATGAAAAAGTTCAACATAGCAATTAGAGAAATGCAAATCAAAATTAAGATACCATCTCACTCCAGTCAGAATGGCAGCTATGATGAAGACAAACGACAACAAGTGCTGGCGAGGATATGGGGGAAAAGATTCACCTGCAGTGTATGAGTGTGACTGAAAATTGGTGCAGCCAATATGAAAAGCAATATGGAGATTCCTTGGAAAACTGGGAATGGAACCACCATTTGACCCAGCTATTCCTCTTCTTGGACTATACCCAAGAGACCTAAAAACAGCATATTACAGGGACACAGCCACATCAATGTTTATAGCAGCACAATTCACAATAGCTTGACTGTGGAACCAACCTAGATGCCCTTCAGTGGATGAAGGGAAAAAAATGTAGCATTTGTACACAATGGAATATTACTCAGCACTAAAAAAATAATAACATCACAGCATTTGCAGGGAAATGGAAATTTCTGCATTATTGCAGATTATGCTAAGCGAAGTTACACAATCCCCCCAAAACAAATTCCAAATGTCTTCTCTGATATAATGGGGGTGACTCAAAATGGGGTAGAGAAGATGAGCATGGGAAGAAGATTTCCACTAGACTGGGAAGAGGGGTGGGAGGGAAAGGGAGGGAGAAGGGGTATTGCATGGATGGTGGAAGGACAGCCTCATTGTTATACAAAATACATGTATGAAGATGTGAATTTGGTGTCAACATATCTTGTATACAGAGATATGATAAATTGTGGTATAATGATATATTAAGAATTGAAATGCAAAAATAAATAAAAAAGAAAAGAAAACCAAAAATCTAGGCCAACATCATTCTAAAATTAAAAAAAAAAAAAACTTGAAAACATTCCCTCTGAAAACTAGAACAAGACAGGGATGCCCTCTTTCACCACTTCTATTTAATATAGTTCTTAAAATTTTAGCCAGATAATTACAGAGAGAAAATGAATTATAAACCACATGGACAGGAAAGGAAAACTGTGACTAGATTTATTTATAATGGTTACATTGGACAACTACATATATATTGGTCCCATGATAAGCATTCTGGCTATCTTGGGGTATGTTTTGAAGAAAAGATAGCATATGGTGGGTCTAGACTAGCCAATTGTGCTGGACTCTGGGACTCTAAGCAATATGTCCAAACAATTATTAAAATGGGACTTTCTCATAACAAACCAGTCATTGCCACAGAATGTCTTCCGATACTTTACTGTCCTAATCATTCTGCAATAGAATTGGCTCCTTTCCTAAATGGATAGACTGTGCAAATGTCTTGCCAGTACAACAAAAAGGTTCTAGAAATAGTGGATATATTTTAGACTGGTCTCCAAGAATTGACAAAAGTGAATCACATAAGGATGCTATGATCCCTGGAGGTTTTTTTGGTAATACCCTAACCTTCAGTGAAGGCGGTATCCAAAAAGATGTTTGGAACTTAATTGCAGCCTCAGAATTCCTATATTGCACTGGCAGCCCTATGCCTGACTTTGTAGGCAGGGTATGTAAAGAGGGTTCCTGGTATGGCCTGCAGGCTTGTGTTCAATCTCCTTATGCTTTATGTACTGGAAATGTGAGAGTTAAGAGAAAGGATGATAAATGTCTTGTAGCCTGTTAAAAGTGTAATTTACCTAAATGCATCACTAGATATAACAGAGGGAAAGGAACATTAATTCTTCACCAGTCCTTCTTTGTCTTACTACCAGTCAACATTTCAGAGCAAGGGCATGCTGATGCTGGAGTTCAGGTTTTACAACAGACACATGTTCAGGTGACCAGACTTAAGCAAGCTCTTGTACTCATAATTCTTGGTTATAATTTTTAAAATTTCATTTAATTTAATTCATCACTTCTACAGCCTCAGTGGCTATATCTCAGAACATTCAACATGCAAATTTTCTTAATAATTTGGCTCAAAATACTTCCAAAGCCCTCAATTATTATAAATATTGATGAAAAAATTGAAACTAAATTGAATGCCTTAGAAACTTCTGTCATAAATATTGGTAATGAGCTTTCTGTTCTCAAGTTTAAGGAAGGGCTTAAATTCCATCTGACTATGAAGGTCTGTGTTACTGCAGCCAAATATTAGCCTTCCCAATGGGATTTGGAGAAGGATAAATCATCTACTGGGCATTAGGCATAGCAAAAAATAATAGCCTGGATCTTATGCAGTTACATCATAACATCCAGGATATTCATAAAAGCAAAATCGATCTACTTCTCTAACTGGAAATACTTCAAGAATGGAATGGCTTTAACTCTGGAAACACGCTGAAACACTCTGGATGGTATATTATTGGAATGAAGTGCTTGCTACTAGTTCTTTTTTGTATTGTGATAATGGGTTGTCACACCCTCAGAACAAGAATCTGGGAACTTAAAATAATGGGTCATCATTTCTATTGCAAAGTAAAAAGGGGGAATATTCAGGGTGCCACCCGTGAATTACTTGAGGGTCTTCTCTGGGTATGGAGCCATGGAGATTTAGGTCTAAACTTGGGAAATATCCACAGCTCCCCAGAGTGCACTAGATTGCCCAAGGCACATGACCCAAACTCTGCTCTATTAGGAAGACCTCTCTTGTTGCTCTGAAGTTGGGCACAACCCATTGGGAACTGCAAAGCCCACCTTCTACCTTATTTGACAAAGAACATTCCATGGAAAACCTTTGATATTCCCTGATATAAATAAAGCAAACATGGGCTCCATTTTGCTCTTTTGAGTGTGGAAGCTTCATCATTAGGATCAGCTAGCCCATCTCACCCCCACTTTTAAAATTACTTTCTGTATCCTGTGTGTTTTTCCCCCTGCTTTACCTTTTCTTAGCTTTGATTTTACAGCCAGACCATTCCACCGAGAGGAACTCTATTTTTACTACCTGCAGTTTAGAATTCATGACCCTCTTGCCTCAGCCCCCTAAGTCCCTGACATTATAGACCTGAACCACTGTGGTGGGCTCTTGATTACAATTTTTATATTTATTTTATTTTATTTTTATTCTCATCCTGTCTTTGTTTTGAAACCTAAGGTGAATCTGATGTAGACAGCAGAATAATTTTGTTGGATTCTAGGTCTTATACCCAAGGGTGTAACACTGGGCTACATCCCCAGCCACTTTTTAATATTTTTATATTTTATTTTCAGATAGTGTTACTCTAAGTTGCTGATACCAGCATCAAACTTGTGATACCCAAGCTTCAGTCTCACAAATAGCTTAGTGACAGCATTGCCCCATGTTGCCCAGATGATGATGACTTAGACAGGCTCTCCACAAGTCATCACGTTTGTCCTCAAACTTTGAATCCTCTTACCTCAGCCTCCTGAGTTTCTAGAGTCACAGATATGTGCTGAATGCCCAACTTGTATTTTCTAAAATTGGAACAAATTCGATCTTTATGCAGTAATAGTAATGAAAAAATAATAGTAATGAACAAAATGCTTCTTCTATGTTGCTACTTGTTTTCTACCTGTATATTTTTGGTTTATCAATTTTCTCATTATTTCCTATTAATGATTCACTTTTCTTGTGTATCATTTTTATTTTATTTTCTTCTTTTGGCACATGTTTATTTTTTCCTTAGTGATTGTTCTGGGAGCTCTAACATCTTAAATTTATGACAATCAGTTTTTATTCATGCCAAAATAATTTCAATAGTATAGAAAAATTTTGCTAATCTTACAGATTTGTCCCTCAGTCTTGTTTTTTATCTTTGTCATAGACTATAACTTCATGCATTGTGTGTCGTCTATGGCTTGGGTATCATTTGTCCCCAAACAAGCTTACATTTTGAATACTTGGTCCTCATTACAGCAGCACTGAGGCAGGGGAACCTTTCAAATGTGCTGTCTAATGGGCGTTAATGCAGTCATTGGGGACATCACCCTCAGGAGGAATGGACACTAGTCTCTTGAAATGAGTTTTTGAGAAAATTATTTATGAAAAAATCAAGACTGCGCCTCTCTGCTCTGTGGATCCTATTGGTCCATATGATTTTTCCTCTTCCACTTGTCCAAACTCTGATGACAGCCACCATGCTGGAATAGAGCAAAGTGGGAACTCCCCAGAAGCAAGTGGATGGGATCTATTTATCTTGGACTCTCATACTCTAAAATTCTGACCTAAATGACTTTTTAATCACAAACTACTCAGACTTCGGTATTTTCTGATAGCAATGAAAAATGGAGTCTTGTAGTCATTCAGCATCAATGTTTGATTGGTTCTAAGTGTTATTTTTGTGTTTTAAGTGTTATTTTTGTACTCATATTTATTTTTTAAATTTATTTTTAAAAAATACACAACAGTGGAATGCATTGCAATTCTTATTATACATATAGAGTACAATTTTTTACACTTGTATTTTTAAAACAAATAGAAAAGAGTTAGAAACTAAATACCCTATGGTACTGGCTATATTTAGTTTCCATATTTAGCTACAGAGCTATATCTATAACATTATTTCTCATTATTTTATGTGGGCTCATGTTTCTGTCTTTTATCATTTCCTTCAACCTTGATGGCTCTTTTGGCATTTCTTGAAGAATTGTTTACTCACCACAAACCTTTCCTTGTACAAATTTGCCCTTATAGTTTGAAGCACAGTTTTGCAAGAAACACGAGCAGTATGAAAAGACAAGGAAAGAAATGACCACAAGCAATGCAGGTCAACTCAAATTTTGAAGAGGTAATAGCTGCAGCAGATGGAATGTCAGATAAAGAATTCAGGATATACGTGCTTCAGATGATCTGGAGTCTCAAGGAAGACATTAGACAGCAAAATCAGACAATGAAAGATCACTTCGACAATGAATTACATAAACAAATCCAAGAAGCAAAAGATCAACTATACAGGGAGATAGAGGTTATAAAAAACAAACAAACAGAAATCCTAGAAATGCAGGAAGCAATAAACCAACTTAAAAACTCAATTGAGAATACTACCAGCAGAGTAGAACACTTAGAAGATAGAACATCAGACAATGAAGACAAAGTATTTCAACTTGAAAAGAACATAGACAGCTCAGCGAGACTCTTAAGAAACCATGAGCACAACATCCAAGAAATATGGGATAACATAAAGAGACCAAACTTAGGAGTCATTGGGATACAGGAAGGTATAGAGGTCCAAACCAAAGGAATGAGCAATCTATTCAATGAAGTAATATGAGAAAACTTCCCAGACTTGAAGAATGAGACAGAATCCCAAATCCTAGAAGCCTACAGGACGCCGAATGTGCAAAATCATAAGAGATCCACACCTAGACACATTATAATGAAGATGCCCAAAATACAGAATAAGGAGAGAATTTTAAAAGCTACAAGAGAAAGGAAGCAGATTACATTTAGGGGTAAACCAATCAGGATAACAGCTGATCTTTCAACACAGACTCTGAAAGCTAGAAGATCCTGGAATAACATATTTCAAACACTGAAAGAAAATGGGTTCCAACCAAGAATTGTGTATCCAGTGAAATTCAGCTTCAGGATGGAAGATGAAATTAAAACCTTCCATGATAAACAAAAGTTAAAAGAATTTGCAACTAGAAAACCATCACTTCAAAACATCCTCGGCAAAACATTACAGGAAGAGGAAATTGAAAATAACAATGAAATCCAAAAGTGGGAGATAGTACAGTAAAGGGGGGGGGGATAATCAAAGAAGAAAACAAACCATGTTTAGTAACATAAATAAACAAATATGGCTGGAAGAACTCAATAATAACCCTAAATGTTAATGGCTTAAATTCACCAATTAAGAGACACAGGCTAGTAGAATGGATCACAAAACAAGACCCAACAATATGCTGCCTACAGGAGATGCATTTGATAGGAAAAGACATACATAGACTGAAGGTGAAAGTTTGGGAAAAATCATATCACTCATATGGACTTCAGAAACAAGCAGGTGTGTCCATACTCATATCAAATAAAATAGATTTCAAGCCAAAGTTAATCAAAAGGGATAAAGAGGGACACTACATACTGCTCAAGGGAACCATACACCAACAAGACATAACAATCATAAATATATATGCCCCAATAAATGGTGCAGCTATGTTCATCAAACAAACTCTTCTCAAGTTCAAGAGTCTAATAGACCACCATACAATAATCATGGGAGACTTCAACACACCTCCCTCACCACTGGACAGATTTTCTAAACAAAAGTTGAATAAGGAAACTATAGAACTCAATAACACAATTAATAACCTAGACTTAACTGACATATATAGAATATACCACCCAACATCAAGAAGTTACACTTTTTTCTCAGCAGCACATGGATCCTTCTCAAAAATATATGACATGTTATGTCACAGGGCAACTCTTAGCAAATATAAAGGAGTAGAGATAATACCATGCATCTTATCTGATCATAATGGAATGAAACTGAAAATCAACGATAAAAGAAGGAAGGAAAAATCATGCATCACTTGGAGAATGAACAATAGGTTACTGAATGATCAGTGAGTTATAGAAGACATCAAGGAGGAAATTAAAAAATTCTTAGAGACAAATGAAAACACAGACACAACATATCAGAATCTATGGAACAACACATTGAAAGCAGTTCTAAGAGGAAAATTCATTGCTTGGAGTTCATTCCTTAAAAAAAGAAAAAAACAACAACAAATAAATGATCTCATACTTCATCTCAAAATCCTAGAAAAAGAAGAGCAAAACAACAACAAAAGAAGTAGAAGGCAAGAAATAATTAAAATCAGAGCTGAAATTAATGAAATCGAAACAAAAGAAACAATTGAAAAAATTGACAAAACTAAAAGTTGGTTCTTTGAAAAAATAAATAAAATCGACAGACCCTTAGCCATGCTAATGAAGAGAAGAAAAGAGAGAACTCAAATTACTAGCATACGGGATGAAAAAGGCAATATCACAACAGACACTTCAGAAATACAGAAGATAATCAGAAATTATTTTGAATCCTTATACTCCAATAAAATAGAAGATAGAGAAGGTATCGATAAATGTCTTAAGTCATATGATCTGCCCAGACTGAGTCAGGAGGATATAGACAACCTAAACAGACCAATATCAATTGAGGAAATAGAAGAAACCATCAAAAGACTACCAACTAAGAAAAGATCAGGACCAGATGGGTATAGAGCAGAGTTTTACAAAACTTTTGAAGAGGAACTACTACCAATAGTTTTCAAGCTATTCCAGGAAATAGAAAAAGAGGGAGAACTTCCAAATTCATTCTAGGAGGCCAACATCACCCTGATTCCTAAACCAGACAAAGACACTTCAAAGAAAGAAAACTACAGACCAATATCTCTAATGAACCTAGATGCAAAAATCCTCAATAAAATTCTGGCGAATCGGATACAAAAACATATCAAAAATATTGTTCACTATGATCAAGTAGGATTCATCCCTGGGATGCAAGGCTGGTTCAATATATGGAAATCAATAAATGTTATTCACCACATCAATAGTCTTAAATATAAGAACCATATGATCATCTCGATACATGCAGAAAAAGCATTCAACAAAGTACAGCATCCCTTTATGTTCAAAACTCTGGAAAAACTAGGGATAACAGGAACATACCTCAATATTGTAAAAGCAATCTATGCTAAGCCTCAGGCTAGCATCATTCTGAATGGAGAAAAATTGAAGGCATTCCCTCTAAAATCTGGAAGAAGACAGGGATGCCCTCTCTCACCACTTCTGTTCAAAATAGTTCTCAAAACACTGGCCAGAGCAATTAGACGAAAGAAATTAAAGGAATAAAAATAGGAAAAGAGGAACTTAAATTACCACTATTTGCAGTGACATGATTCTATACCTATCAGACCCAAATGGGTCTACAAAGAAACTATTAGAGCTAATAAATGAATTCAGCAAAGTGGCAGGATATAAAATCAACACGCATAAATCAAAGGCATTCCTGTATATCAGCGACAAATCCTCTGAAATGGAAATGAGGACAACCACTCCATTCACAATATCCTCAAAAAAAAAAATAAAATAAAATACTTGGGAATCAACCTAACAAAAGAGGTGAAGGACTTATACAATGAAAACTACAGAACCCTAAAGAGAGAAATAGAAGAAGATCTTAGAAGATGGAAAAATATACCCTGTTCATGGATAGGCAGATCTAACATCATCAAAATGGTGATATTACCAAAAGTTCTCTATAGGTTTAATGAAATGCCAATCAAAATCCCAACGGCATTTCTTGTAGAAATAGAGAAAGCAATCATGAAATTCATATGGAAAAATAAAAGACCCAGAATAGCAAAAACAATGCTAAGCAGGAAGTGTGAATCAGGCGGTATAGCGATACCAGACTTCAAACTATATTACAGAGCAATAGTAACAAAAACAGCATGGTACTGGTACCAAAACAGGCGGGTGGACCAATGGTACAGAATAGAGGACACAGAAACCAATCCACAAAACTACAACTACCTTATATTTGATAAAGGGTCTAAAAGCATGCAATGGAGGAAGGATAGCATCTTCAACAAATGGTGCTGGGAAAACTGGAAATCCATATGCAACAAAATGAAACTGAATCCCTTTCTCTCGCCATGCACAAAAGTTAATTCAAAATGGATCAAGGAGCTTGATATCAAATCAGAGACATGCCGTCTGATAGAAGAAAAAGTTGGCTACGATCTACATACTGTGGGGTCGGGCTCCAAATTCCTCAATAGGACACCCATAGCACAAAAGTTAATAACTAGAATCAACAAATGGGACTTACTCAAACTAAAAAGTTTTTTCTCAGCAAAAGATACAATAAGAGAGGTAAATAGAGAGCCTACATCCTGGGAACAAATCTTTACTCCTCACACATCAGATAGAGCCCTAATATCCAGAGTATACAAAGAACTCAAAAAATTAGACAATAAGAGAACAAACAACCCAATCAACAAATGGGCCAAGGACCTGAACCGACACTTCTCAGAGGAGGACATACAATCAATCAACAAGTACATGAAAAAATGCTCACCATCTCTAGCAGTCAGAGCAATGCAAATCAAAACCACCCTAAGATACCATCTCACTACAGTTAGATTGGCAGCCATTATGAAGTCAAACAACAACAAGTGCTGGCGAGGATGCGGGGAAAAGGGTACACTTGTACACTGCTGGTGGGAGTGCAAATTGGTGCAGCCAATTTGGAAAGCAGTATGGAGATTTCTTGGAAAGCTGGGAATGGAGCCACCATTTGACCCAGCTATTCCCCTTCTCGGTCTATTCCCTAAAGACCTAAAAAGAGCATGCTACAGGGACACTGCTACATCGATGTTCATAGCAGCACAATTCACAATAGCTAGACTGTGGAACCAACCTAGATGCCCTTCAATGGATGAATGGATAAAAAAAATGTGGCATTTATACACAATGGAGTATTACTCTGCATTAAAAAATGACAAAATCATAGAATTTACAGGGAAATGGATGGCATTAGAGCAGATTATGCTAAGTGAAGCTAGCCAATCCCTAAAAAACAAATGCCAAATGTCTTATTTGATATAAGGAGAGTAACTAAGAACAGAGTAGGGTCGAAGAGCATGAGAAGAAGATTAACATTAAACAGGGATGAGAGGTGGGAGGGAAAGGGAGAGAGAAGGGAAAATGCATGGAAACGGAAGGAGACCCTCAGAGTTATACAAAAGTACATACAAGAGGAAGTGAGGGGAAGGGGAAAAATAATACAAGGGGGACAAACGAATGTCAGTAGAGGGGGCAGAGAGAGAAGAGGGGAGGGGAGGGGAGGGGTGATAGTAGAGGATAGGAAAGGCAGCAGAATACAACAGACACTAGTATGGCAATATGTAAACCAATGGATGTGTAACTGATGTGATTCTGCAATCTGTATATGGGGTAAAAATGGGAGTTCATAACCCACTTGAATCAAATTGTGAAATATGATATATCAAGAACTATGTAATGTTTTGAACAGCCAACAATAAAAAATTAAAAAAAAAAAATCCCAACGGCATTTCTTGTAGAAATAGATAAAGCAATCATGAAATTCATATGGAAAAATAAATGACCCAGAATAGCAAAAACAACTCTAAGCAGGAAGTGTGAATCAGGTGGTATGGTATAGCGATACCAGACTTCAAACTATACTACAGAGCAATAGTAACAAAAACAGCATGGTACTGGTACCAAAACAGGCAGGTGGACCAATGGTACAGAATAGAGGACACAGAAACCAATCCACAATATTAAAACTATCTTATATTTGATAAAGTGGCTAATAGCATGCAATGGAGGAAGGATAGCATCTTCAACAAATGGTGTTGGGAAAACTGGAAATCCATATGCAACAAAATGAAACTGAATCCCTTTCTCTCGCCATGCGCAAAAGTTAACTCAAAATGGATCAAGGAGCTGTTATCAAATCAGAGACATGGCGTCTGAAAGAAGAAAATGTTGGCTACGATCTACATACTGTGGGGTCGGGCTCCAAATTCCTCAATAGGACACCCATAGCACAGGAGTTAACAACTAGAATCAACAAATGGTACTTACTCAAACTAAGAATATTTTTCTCGGCAAAAGAAACAATAATAGAGGTAAATAGGGAGCCTACATCCTGGGAACAAATCTTTACTCCTCACACTTCAGATAGAGCCCTAATATCCAGAGTATACAAAGAACTCAAAAAATTAAACAATAAGAAAACAAATAACCCAGTCAACAATTGGGCCAAGTACCTGAACAGACACTTCTCGGAGGAGGACATACAATCAATCAACAGGTACATGAAAAAATGCTCACCATCTCTAGCAGTCAGAGAAATGCAAATCAAAACCACCCTAAGATACCATCTCACTCCAGTAATATTGGCAGCCATTAGGAAGTCAAACAACAACAAGTGCTGGCGAGGATTTGGGGAAAAGGGTACACTTGTACATTGCTGGTGGGACTGCAAATTGTTGTGGCCAATTTGGAAAGCAGTATGGAGATTTCTTGGAAAGCTGGGAATGGAGCCACCATTTGATGCAGTTATTCCCCTTCTCGGCCTATTCCCTAAAGAACTAAAAAGAGCATACTACAGAGACACTGCTACATCAATGTTCATAGCAGCACAATTCACAATTGTGAACCAACCTAGATGCCCTTCAATAGACGAATGGATAAAAAAAAAATGTAGCATTTATACACAATGTAGTATTACTCTGCATTAAAAAATGACAGAATCGTAGGATTTGCAGGGAAATGGATGGCATTAGAGCAGATTATGCTAAGTGAAGCTAGCCAATCCCTAAAAAAACAAATGCCAAATGTCTTCTTTGATATAAGGAGAGTAACTAAGAACAGAGTAGGGACGAAGAGCATGAGAAGATGATTAACATTAAACAGGGATGAGAGGTTGGAGGGAAAGGTAGAGAGAAGGGAAATTGCATGGAAATGGAAGGAGACCATCAGGGTTATACAAAATTACATACAAGAGGAAGTGAGGGGAAAGGGAAAAATATACAAGGGGGAGAAATGAATTACAGTAGATGGGATAGAGGGCGAAGAAGGGAGGGGAGGGGAGGGGAGCGGGGATAGTAGAGGATAGGAAAGGCAGCAGAATACAACAGACACTAGTATGGCAATATGTAAATCAATGGATGTGTAACCGATGTGATTCTGCAATTTGTATATGGGGTAAAAATGGGAGTTCATAACCCACTTGAATCAAAGTGTGAAATATGATATATCAAGAACTATGTAATGTTTTGAACAACCAACAATAAAAATTTAAAAAAAAAGAATTTGGTAGGCCAGGGAAAGTTAGCAAGGCCTGTCTCAGATTTTAAAACAGAGGCTGGGCTTTCACTCAGATTGAACATGGGTGACCCTGTGTTAAATCCCCAGCATCACAAATAAAATAAGAAGCAAAGGTTTTGTTTTCTGTTTATGTGCCTTTCACATGAGAGAAAAGGACATCAAAAACCACTTGATATTTGTAAAAATGTGTGTGTGTGTGTGTGTGTGTGTGTTTGTGTGTGTGGCCGGACACCTGTCAGAATGTATTTGGGCTGAGTGTCCCCCCTGTGGACTGCATATCCTATGGGTCTCATGCCCTCTCTGAGATTTTCTTGGTCTTTTTATGTCTCTGCCTGACATGAGGATCCCACACCTGGCATATCTGAGGTCTCTTGAGCATCTGGTAAATATCAGCCACCTGTGGACCTATGAGCAGGTACATTTAGGGAAGTAGTTTCTCAGGCGAGGAGGTGACTACCTTGTGGCTGGGAGGACTCTCCTTATCCAGAAGCCACTTCAGATGTTCCCTCATCCTGGCTCCTGTGGATACTGGAACAGCGATGGGCATGCAGCCATTTATTAACACACTGGTTTAAGTTCCTTTGCAAATGCATCCAGATTTGTTGTTGTTCTGTTAGCTTTTAAAGAACTCCATGCTATTTTAAAAAATGGCTACACTAAGCTTATATTCTAGCCCCATGTGAGCAGGTCTCTTTCTCCAAAACCATGTCATTGGAGGACTAGTTCTTTTGCCTGTTTGATAGTAGTCTTTACCACAGCTGGGCTCAGGCTGCAGAAGCTCTCCTACTTTGCTGGTTACTGAATTCCTGATGCAATTGGTTAGAACCCAGGCTGCCTGTGCTCATTGCAAGAAAGTGGTGTGAGCCTATTCTAGAAAGAAACAGGGAGCTGTTGTTTTGACCCCTTTACTTCACTCCTGGTGGGGATTGTGGCCCAGGGAAATACTCATACATCAATGTGAAGCCCCTCCTTGGTAATCTAGGGAGATTTGCACATACACAGTTGCCATTGCTCCCAAAGCTTGGTGGGTTAGGATGGAGTCCATGGAATGGGGAAAAAATGATGGGACTCTGAGTGCTTGGACATAATCCTTCCAGAAAGAACTGGTTAGCCCTGGAGTTATTAATGAGGTAGCAGGGAAAGGGCTCTGGCAATGCTGCCAGGGTACACTGCATTTCTCCTGCCTAACCTTAAGGACTGGCTAGAGAGGAGCTCAACTCTTAGCAACCACAGTTTGCAGATAATGCTGGCAAAATTCCTTCTAGGGATAAATTGGGACCCTTGATCTCACTCCCCTTCTGCCCTGGTCCCATAGATGAAGCTCATGACCCATCCCAGCCATAGAAAATCACCCCTTTTCTCTCATCCTGATACTTGTATACATCTGGCTCTTTCTTCTATGTGCACCAGAGAAATTGCATTTCCAGCTACACGTTATTTAGTGTTATTTAGTGTTCAATGTGCTTCATTTGTGAGCCCAATCAGTCTTTATTTACTCTGGTGGCACTGTATTGGGGTATTCTGTCCCAATTATGTGACACATTGCTCAAGGCAGGACTAATGCCCAAGTGTCCCTCAACTTTGCCTGCCCTTTGGATGGTAGAGATTTTCTCAGTGGTCCAATGCATAGGTTTCTCAATCCATGTATAACTTTATTTAAGAGGGACTCAAAATAGAAGTAGGTGTTTATTTGGTGTATCCATGTGTGTAGAGAATACAAGAGCCTCCTATTCTGGTATAATTTTGAAAAATAATCCTCCTCAATATGTGCTTATTTGGGGGTGCTGGAGTATTATCCAGTATCATGCACATCCTGCACCCAAGCCCTACCAGTGCTCTGGGCCTCCAGTTCCCACACCTCCCTTCATGTTGGGTTGTCTTGTTCATTCATATCAAATCCTCTGCTGTAGGTGGTTGCCTTTATCTAGGCCTTTTCATTGCACTTAAAAATAAAAATGACAATTACATACATATGGAGTCATCTATGAAATTTCTGCATTGTGATTTTTTTTGGTGCTCAAATTACTGCATTATGATAATTTTATAATATGCATTAGTGCCTGGTATTGATAGCTCCTGCTTTTGCTCTTAGAGTTCAGAATCTTGGCTAATTTCATATCAATTTAACCTTCCAGGGGAATTTTCATACTATTTGTTTTGGTCCCTTCTTCAATGAAAAGGAAATCATGGTGAAATTTTGATGGGGTTTTGTCATAGATGAACCTGAGGGAAGCAGTCCTCTTTATAATGAGGAGTCCTATCATCTATTCCCAGGGTGTGTAATTCAGTCTCTTATGTGCTGATCTCTATTTGCATTTTTTTTTCAAATTCTGCAGATGTAATTTTTAAGTATGATTATTTGTGAAATGTGACAGCTATATAAAACTGACATGGTGTTTCATAGTACTTGTCAAATTGTATGCAATATGGCAAACAAAATGTGGCTGATTTCCAGAAATGGTTATTTTCCATAGTTTATTATTAATCTATTCCCAAATGAACATCCACTTTCAGCAGACCCTGGGTCTCAGCTCTGAAGGAACATGCTCTGTCCCCATATGAACAGGTGCTGTAGCATCCACATCTGTTTCTTGGGGCCACGGACACTTTGTAGCAAACAGGGAGTGAATGAATAATGAGGGGTGCTCAAATTCCATCTTGCCTTTATGATAATCGCATATGTTCTTCAACACTGTATTAATTTGTGTATACAATTGATTTTATTGTACAGTCTCTCCTTTCTAAAGACGTTGATTTCTTTTTGATGATGGGACATTTAGATATCTGCTATTTGAAGGGGCTGTTCATGGCTCTTGCCTGCATTTCTCTTGTAGTCTCTGTTCTCCTTTCTTAGAAGAGTTTGGTTAAATGTGAGAAAATTGGTTTCTTTCATCTGTCTCTTCTCCTTGTACTCTTTAATGGAGTCATTTGAGGAACAGAATTTTTGTTTTCATATATACAATTTATAAATTTTAAAATATTTTTTCTGTAACTTGAAAAAAATGACTTTTTTTGTTCTTTTTTCCTTTGGTGAAACTGAGAGTTGGAACCATGGTGTCCTATTACTGAACTATATCCTCAGCTTTTTTAATTTTTTTATTTAAAAATTTTAAATTTTTAATTTTTTTTCTTATTTTTTAAAATTACTATTACCAACTTTTTTTAAAAAAAAATTAGGCAGGGTTTTACTCAGGTGCTGGGGTCAGTTTCACAATTGTGATCCCCCTGCCTCAGCCTCCAGACCACTGGATATATCAGATGTGCAGCACCACATGCATCCTATCTCACAATTTCTTTTTTTTAACCAGTTGTTTTTTTAGGTCATGATTTTTTTTTAATTTTTAAATATTTTTATAGTTTTTATTATTTTTAAAATACATGATAACAGTGGAATGCATTATAATTGCATTCTTATTACACATAGAGCACAATTTTTCACATCTCTGTATATAAAGTATGTTCAGGTCAATTTATGCCATAATACATGTACTATTTTTGCATTACAATTTTTAATACATATATATCACAATTTTTCATCTTTACTTGTATATAAAGTATGATGACACCCAATTCAAGTCTTCATACATGCACTTTATATAATGATAACCATCACATTCCACCATCTTTGCTAATCCCCTGCCCCCTCCCTTTCCTGCCCACCCCTCTTCCTTATCTAGAATTTTTCTATTCCTCTCATGTTCCCCCTCCCTACCCCACTATGTCAGCCTCCTTATATCAGAGAAAACATTAGGCATTTTTTTTTGGGGGGGGATTGGCTAACTTCACTTAGCATCTTCTCCAATGCCATCCATTTATTCACAAATGCCTTGATTTTGTTCTCTTTTAATGCTGAGTAATATTCCATTGTGTATACAGGCCATATTTTTTTTTATCCAGTCATCTACTGAAGGGCATCTAGGTTGGCTCCACAGTTTAGCTATTGTGAATTGTGCTGCTTTAAACATTGATGTGGCTGTGTCCCTATAGTATGCTGTTTTTAAGTCTTTTGGGTATAGTCCAAGGAGAGGGAAAGCTGGGTTAAATGATGGCTCCATTCCCTGATTTCCAAGGAATCTCCATACAGCTTTCCATATTGGCTGCACCAATTTGCAGTCCCACCAGCAATGTATGAGTGTGCCTTTTTCCCCACATCCTCACCAACACTTATTAATGTTTGTCTTCATAATGGCTGCCATTCTGACTGGAGTGAGATGGTATCTTAGAGTGGTTTTTATTTGCATTTCTCTAATTGCTAGAGATGCTGAGCATTTTTTCATATATTAGTTGATTGAGAAGTGTCTGTTCAGGTCCTTGTCCCATTTGTTTATTGGATTATTTGTGATTTTGGTGTTAAGATTTTTGAGTTCTTTATATACCCTAGAGATTAGTGCTCTATCTGATGTAGAGGGGCAAAAATTTGCTCCCAGGGAGTCTATTCTATTGTGTTTTTTTATGTTAAAAAACTTTTTAGTTTGAATCCATCCCATTTGTTGATTCTTGGTTTTAATTCTTGTGCTATAGGAGTCTTATTAAGGAAGTTGTGGCCTAATCCCACATGTTGAAGATTAGGGCCTACTTTTGCTTCTGTTAGATGCAGAGTCTCTGGTTAAATTCCTAGGTCCTTGATCCATTTAGAGTTAAATTTGTGCATGGTGAGAGATAGGGGTTCAATCTCATTTTCTTTCATATGGATTTCCAGTACTCCTAGCACCATTTGTTGAAGATGCTATCCTTTCTCCAGTGCATGTTTTTGGCACCTTTGTCTAATATAAGGTAGTTGTAATTTTGGGGATTTGTCTCTGTGTCCTCTATTCTGTACCATTGACCTACCAGCCTGTTTTGGTGACAATAACATGCTGTTTTTGTTACTGTTGCTCTGTAGTATAATTTAAGGTCTGGTATACCTATATCACCTGCTTTACTCTTCCTGCTTAGAATTTCTTTAGCCATTCTGGGTCTCCTATTTTTCCAGATGAATGGCATAATTGCTTTTTCTATTTCGATGAGTAATGCCATTGGGATTTTGATCAGAATTGCCATAAATTTGTATAGTGCTTTCAGTAGTATGGTCATTTTTTTATAATATTAGTTCTGTCTATCCAAGAGTATGGTAGATACTCTTGGATAGACATCTTCTAAGATCTTTGATTTCTCTTTAGTGTTCCATAGTTTTCATTCTATAGATCTTTCACCTATTTTGTTGATTCCCAAGTATCTTTTTTGAGGCATTGTAAATGGGGTAGTTTTCCTCATTTCCCTCTCAGAGAACTTGTCACTGATATGCGGAAATGCCTTTGGTTTATGGGTGTTGATTTTATATCCTGCTACTTGGCTGAATTCTAGTTCTAGAAGTTTTCTAGTGGAGTTTCTTGGGTCTTCTAGTTATAGAATCATATCATCAGCAAATAGTGCTAGTTTAAGTTCTTATTTTTCTATACTTATTCCTTTAATTTCTTTTATCTAATTTCTGCAGCCAGTGTTTCAAGATGTATGTTGAATAGAAGTGGTGAAAGAGGGCATCCCTGTCTTGTTCCAGATTTTAGAGGGAATGCCTTCAGTTTTTCTCCATTTAGAATAATGTTGGCCTGGGGCTTAGCATAGATAGCCTTTACAATGTTGAAATATGTTTCTGTTATCACTAGTTTTTCTAGTGTTTTGAACATGAAGGGATGCTGAATTTTGTCAAATGCTTTTCTGCATCTATTGAGATGATCATATGATTTTTATCTTTAAATTTACTGATGTGATGAATTACATTTATTGATTTTTGTATGTTGAACCAACCTTACATCCCTGATGAATCCCACTTGATCATGGTGCATGATCTTTTTGATATGTTTTTTGTATTTGATTTGCCAGAATTTTATTCAGAATTTTTGCATCTGTTTCTTAGATATTGGTCTGAAGTTTTCTTTTTTGTGTCTTTGTCTGATTTTAGAATCAAGGTGATATTGGCCTCATAGAATGAGTTTGGAAGTGTTCCCTCTTTTTCTATTTCATGGAATAATTTGAGGAATATTGGTGTTAGTTATTCTTTGAAGGTCTTGTATCCATTGAGTCCTGGGCTTTTTTTGTTTTTGTTTTTTGTTTTGTTTTGTTTTTTGGTTGGTAGGCTTTTGAAGCTTTAAAATTATCTGTTTTGGGGCTGGGGATGTGGCTCAAGCAATAGCATGCTCACCTGGCATGTGCAGGGTGCTGGGTTCGATCTTCAGCACCACATAAAACAATAAAGATGTTGTGTCCACCAAAAACTAAAAAAAAAAATATTTCTCTCTTAAACAAATCATTTTCTTTTTTTAAACTTGTGTATCATCCTCACTCAGTTTGGGTAAATTACGATACTAGACATTTGTTGATGTCTTCAATATTTTCCATTTTATTGGAGTACAAATTTTCAAAGTAATTTCTAATTATTTTCTGTATATCTCCAGTGTTCATGGTGATATTTCTTTTTTCATCATGGATTTTATTAATTGGAGTTTTTCCTCTCCTCTACAGTAGCATGGATAAGGGTTTATCAAATGTATTTATTTTTTCAGAGAGCCAATTTTTCATTTTGAAAATTAAAATATTTGGCAGTGGAATGTATTATGATTCTTACTACACATGTACAGCACAATTTTTCATAGCTCTGTATATAAAGTAGGTTGACACCAATTCGTGTCTTCATATATATACTTTGGATAATGATGTCCATCATATTCCACTACCCTTGCTAATATCCTACCCCCTCCCTTCCCACCCCTCTGCCCTAAATAGAATTCATATATTCCTCCCATGCTCCCCCTCCCTACCCCAGTAGAGTCAGCCACCTTATATCAGACAAAACATTCAGAATTTTTTGTTGTTGTTGTTTTTGGATTGGCTAACTTCATTTAGCATTATCTTCTCCAACGCCATCAATTTACCATCCATTTAAAATTCCATGATTTTATTGTTTTTTTGCAGAGTAATATTCCATTGTGTACAAATTCCACATTTTCTTTATCCATTCATCTACTTAAGGGCATCTAGGTTGGCTCCACAGTTTAGCTATTGTGAATTGTGCTGCTAAAAACATTGTGGCTGTGTCCCTGTTGTGTGCTGTATTTAAGTCCTTTGGGTATAGACCAAGGAGTGGGATAGCTGGGTCAAATTGTGGTTCCATTCCCAGTCATTTTGTCAATTTTTAATTGCTTCTTTTGTTTCAATTTCATTGATTTCAGCTCTGATTTTAATTATTTTCTGTCCTTTCCTGCTTTTGGTGTTGATTCATTTTTTTCCTAGGGCATTGAGATGTAATTTTAGGTTATTTATTTGACTTTTTTTAAAGGAATGAACTACATGCAATGAACTTTCCTCTTAGTAATGCCTTCATAATGTCCCAGATATTTTGATATGTTGTATCTGTGTTCTCATTAACCTCTAAGAATTTCTGAATCTCCTCTTTGATGTCTTCTGCAACCCATTTTTCATTCAATAGTTATCATTTAGTCTCCAGGTGTTAGAAATCAATGATAAAAATAGAAGCTACTCTAATTTCATTCCATTATGATGTGATAAAATGCAGGGCACTATCTTTACTTTTCTGTGTTTGCTTAGAGTTGCTTTTTGCAATAATATATGGTCTATTTTAGAGAAGGATCCACTTGCTGCTGAGAAGAAAGTGTATTCACCTGTTGAAGGATGAAATAGTTTATGTACGTCAGTTAAATGTAAGTTATAGATTCTATTAATGAGTTCTATAGTTTCTGTTTGGCTTTTGTTTGAAAGATCTATCCAGTGGTAAAAGAGGAGTGTTAGAGTCACACAGAATTATTGTGTTGTGGTCTATCTGACTCTCGAACTTGAGAAGAGTTTGTTTGAACATAGATGCTCCATTGTTTGGGGTATAAATATTTATAATTGTTATGTCTTGTTGGTGTATGGTTCCCTTAAGTAGTATGAAATGTGCTCCTTTATCCCTTTTGATTAACTTTCACTTGAAGTCCACATTATTTGAAATAAGGATGGAAATCCCTGATTGCTTCCACAGTCCATGTGAGTGGTATATTTTTTTTAATATTAATTTTTTTTTTAGATGGACACAATACCTTTATTTTATCTATTTATTTTTATGTGGTGCTGAGGATCAAACCCAGGGCCTCACATGTGCTAGATGAGCACTCTACTCCTGAGCCTCAGCCCTGGCCCGAGTGATATATATTTTTTTCCAACCTGTCACCTTCAGTCTGAGGGTGTCTTTTCCTATGAGATGAGTCTCTTGGAGGCAGCATATTGTTGGGTCTTTTTTTAAAAAATTGAATCTACCAGTCTTTTGATTGCTGAGTTTTGGGAATTAACATTCAGGGTTATTATTGAGACATGATTTGTATTCCCAGTTATTTTTGTTTATTTTTGGTATTTAACTTGACTTGGTTTCTCTTTGATAGGGTTTTTCCTTTAGAGTGATACTTCCATTTTCTGATTTTCAGTGTTGTTTTTCATTTCCTCCTCATGGAATATTTTGCCAAGGATGTTCTGTAGTGCAGGCTTTCTAGTTATAAATGGTTTTAAATTTTGTGTATCATGGAAGGTTTTTATTTTGTCATAAAAATGACATCTAAATAAAAATCGAATTGCTAATCAAAATTTAATTTCTCTGGGTATGATTCTTGGTTGGCATCTGTTTATTTCAGAGCTTGGTATATGTTGTTGCAGGATCTTGTAGCTTTCAGGGCCTCAGTTGAGAAATCAGAGATATTAATTTTTCCCCCATATGTAATCTGATTCCTTTCTCTTGTGGCTTTTAAAATACTCTACTTCTCCTGTATGCTAGGTGTTTTCATTATGATGTGCGTTGGTGTGGATCTGTTATGATTTTGTTCATTTCATGTCCTGTACCCTCCTTGTATTTGATTTTCCAATTCACTCTTCATGTTTGAAAATTTTTCTGGTATTATTTCATTGAGTAGATTGTCCATTTCTTTAGTTTGGTCCTCTATGTCTTCCTCTATCCCAAGAGTTGTTAAATTGTTTTTTTTTTTTTTTTTTTTTCATGTTATCTCATAATTCTTTAATCTTCTGCTTATGGTTTCTTACCACTTCATTAGGGTCAACTTTTTTTTCAAGATTATATATTTTGCCTTCAATGTCAGAGGTTCTGTCTTCCAAGTGATGTATTCTGTTGGAGATGCTTCCTATTGAGTTCTTAATTTGGTTTACTGTTTCATTTATTTCATGAGTTCTTAATTTGGTTTACTGTTTCATTTATTTCAAGGATCTGTTTTTTTTTTTTTTTTTTTTCAGAATCTCTGTCTCCTTATTGAAGAAATCTTTTGCTTTCTGTATTTGCTTATGTAGCTCTTTATCAAAATGATCCTTTGTTGCTTGTATTTGCTCTCTTATATCATCCTTTAATTCACAAAAATTGTGTATGTCCTCCACTCCTTCTCTGTCATTTCTCCTGATGTTCTGGCCCTGGATTCTACTAATGTAGCATCTTTGTCTGGAGTACATTCTTCCCTTGATTTTTCATGCTGTTCTTGCATCTTCCCTTCCAGCTCTGTGTCTTCAAGTTGTTACAATTTTTACCCTGCAGGCTTATAGTGTCCCCAACGGGTTCCTATACCTTTCTTTTTTTAAAATTTATTTTTTAAATACACGACAACAGTGGAATGCATTACAATCCTTATTACACACATAGAGCACAATTTTTCGTATCACTGTATGCAAAGTATGTTCATACTAATTTATGCCATTATATATGTACACATTTCTTTCTGCATTACAATTCTTAATCCACATATATAACACAATTTTTATATCTCTGTTTGCATATAAGGTATGTTAGCACCAAATTAAAATCTTCATTCATGTATTTTTGAATGATGTTGATCATATTCCACCATCCTTGCTAATCCCCTTTTGTCTCCATTTTCCTCCCACCCCTCTTCCCTATCTAGAATTAATCTAATCCTCCCATGTTCTCCCTCCCAACTCCACTATGAGTCACCCCCCATATATCAGAGAAAATATTTGGCATTTTTTTTTAGGGATTGACTAACTTGACTTAACATAATATTCTCCAACTCCATCCATTTACTGGCAAATACCATGTTTTTATTCTTTCAGTTCTGAGTAATATTCCATTGTGTATATATACCACATATTTTTTGTCCATTCATCCACTGAAGGGCCTCTAGGTTGGCTCCACAATTTAGCTATTGTGAACTGTGGTGCTATAAACATTGATCTGGCTGTGTCCCTGTAGTATGCTGTTTTTAAGTCCTTTGGATATGGTCTGAGAAGAGGAAGAGCTGGGTCAAATGGTGGTCCCATTCCCAGATTACCAAGGAATTTCCATACTGCTTTCCATATTTGCTGCACCAATTTGCATTCCCACCATCAGTGTATGAGTGTACCTTTCCCCCCACATCCTCCCCAACATTGATTGTTTGTATGCATAATAGCTGCCATTCTGGCTGGAGTGAGGTGAAATCTTAGTTTTTATTTGCATTTCTCTAATTGCTGTGTTGAATATATATATATATATATATATATATATATATATATATATATATATATATATATATATATATATATATATAACATATATATATATATTCAATATATATATATATATATATATATATAAATATATATATATTCAATATATATATATATATATATATATATATATATATATATATATATGATTTGTTCCTCAAAATATATATATGTTCCTCAATTGTATGTCATATTCTGAGAAGTGCTTGTTCAGTTTCTCGGTCCATTTATTGAGCCTTTTTTTTTTTTTTTGTATTAAGATTGAGTTCTTCATATACCCTAGAGATTGGTGCTGTTTCTTACATGTTTGTGGTAAGAATTTCCTGCCAGGACGTAGGCTCTCTCTTTACCTCACTGATTGTTTTTGTTTCTTTGTTTGTTTGTTTTGTTTTTGCCGAGAAGCTATTCAGTTTGAATCCATCTACTTATTGATTCTTGGTTTTAATTCTTATATTATAGGAGTCTTATTAACGATGTTGGGTCCTAATCCTACATGATGAAGATTTGGACCTACTTTTTCTTCTCTTAGGTGTAGGATCTCTGGTTTAATTTCTAGGTCCTTGATCCACTTTGAGTTTTGTGCATGGTGAGAGATAGGGACTTAATTTTTTTTTTTTGCTGCATATGGATTTCCAGTTTTCCCAGCACCGTTTGTTGAAGAGGCTATCTTTTCTCCAATATACATTTTTGGTCCCTTTGTCTAGTATGAGATAAATGTATTTATGTGTGTTAGTCTCTATCCTGTATCCTGTACCATTGGTCTATATGTCTATTTTGGTGCCAATACCATGCTGTTTTGTTACTATTGCTCTGAAATATAGTTTAAGGTCTGGTATAGTGATGCCACCTGCCTCCCTCTTTTTCCTAAGGATTGCCGTGGCTATTCTGGGTCTCTTTATTTTTCGAGGATTAATTTTATGATCCCTTTTTCTATTTACATGAGGAATGTCATTGGGATTTTGATTGGAATTGCATTGAATCTGTATAGTGCATTTGGTAGTATGGTCATTTTGACAACATTAATTCTGACTATCCAAGAACAAGGGAGCTATTTTCATCTTCTGTGTCTCCTTTAATTTTTTTTTCTTTAGTGTTCTGTAGTTTTCATTGTAGAGGTCTTCCACCTTTTTCATTACGTTGATTCCCATTTTTTTTTTTTGAGGCTATTATAAATGGGGTAGTTTTCCGAATTTCCCTTTCAGAGGTTTTGTCACTGATGTACAGATTCCCTTTGATTTATGGGTGTCGATTTTATATCCTGCTATTTTGCTGAATTCATTTACTAGTTCATTTTCTTGAGGATTTTTTTTTTTTGGATCTTCTAGGTATAGAAAAATGTCATCAGGAAATAGTGATAGTTTGAGTTCTTCTTTTCCTATCCATATCCTTTTAACTTATTTCATCTAATTGCTCTGGCCAGTGTTTCAAGAACTATGTTGCATAGAAGTGGTGAGAGAGGGCATCCCTGTCTTGTTCCAGTTTTTAGAGTGGATGCCTTCAATTTTTATCCATTTAGAATGATATTGGCCTGGGCTTAGCATAGATAGTCTTTATGATGTTGAGATACGTCCTGTTATCCCTAGTTTTTCTAGTGTTTTGAACATGAAGCAGTGCTGTATTTTGTTGAATGCTTTTTCTGTATCTATTGAGATGACCATATGATTCTTACCTTTAAGTCTATTGATGTGATGAATTAACCTTTATTAAGTTTCTTATGTTTAACCAACCTTGCATCCCTGGGACAAACCCCACTTAATCATGGTGCATGATCTTTTTAATATGTTTTGGTATTCAATTTGCCAGAATTGTATTCAGAATTTTTGCATCTATGTTCAGTATAGATATTTCTCAGAAGTTTTCTTTCTTTGATGTGTCTGTCTGATTTTAGAATCAGGGTAATTTTGGCCTCATAGAGTGAGTTGGAAAATGCTCCCTCTTTTTCTATTTCATAGACTAATTTCAGGAGTTTTGGTGTTAGTTCTTCTTTGAAGATCTTGTATGCATCAAGTCCTGGGTTTTTTTTTTTTTGGTTGGTAGGCTTTTAATGGTGTCTTCTAATTCATAGCTTGAAATGAAATGATCTGTTTAACTTGTATATATATCATCTTCACTCAGTTTGGGTAAATTATCATTCTAGACATTCGTTGATGTCTTCAATATTTTCTGTTTTATTGGAGTCAAAATTTTCAAAATTTTTATTTATCTTCTGTATTTCTCTAGTGTTCATGGTAATATTTCCTTTTTCATCATGGATTTTAGTAATTTGAGTTTTTCTGTTTCTCTACATTAGCATGAATAAGGGTTTATCAAATGTATTTATTTTTTCAAAGGGCCAACTTTTCATTTTGTAATTTTTTTTAAAAGAGAGGGAATTTTTTTATATTTATTTTCTCTTTTTTAGTTCTCGGCAGACTCAACATCTTTGTTTGTATGTGGTGCTGAGGATCGAACCCAGGCCGCACGCATGCCTGGCGAGCGTGCTACCACTTCAGCCACATCCCCAGCCCCATTTTGTAATTTTTTTAAAAAATTATTTTTTAAAAAAATATATGGCAATGGAATGTATTACAATTCTTACTACACATGTACAGCAAAATTTTTCATATCTCTGTTTGTATATAAAGTCTTCATTCATGTACTTTGAATAATTATGTCCATCACATTCCTCCATCCTTGCTAGCCCCCTACCCCTTCCCTTCCCTCCCACCCCTCTGCCCTATCTAGAATTCATCTATTCCTCCCACACTCCCCTCCTTACCCACTATAAATAAGCCTCCTTATATCAGATAAAACATTTGGCATTTGTTTTTTGGAGATTGGCTAATTTCACTTAGCATTATCTTCTCCAACTCCATCCATTTACTTGCATATGCCATGATTTTATTCTCTTTTAATGCTGAGTAATACTCCATTGTGTATAAATGCCACATTTTCTATCCATTCATCTACTGAAAGGCATCTAGTTTGGCTCCACAGGTTAGCTATTTTGAATTGTGCTGCTGTATACATGGATGTGGCTGTGTCCCTGTAGTATGCTAATTTTAAGTCCTTTGGGTATAGAATGAGGAGTGGGATAGCTGGGTCAAATGGTGGTTTCATTCCCAGATTTCCAAGGACTCTCCATACTGTTTTCCATATTGGGTGCACCAATTTGCAGTCCCACCAGCAGGGTATGAGTGTGTCTTTTCCCCACATCCTTGCCAACACTTATTGTTGTTTGTCTTCATTATGGCTACCATTCTGATTGGAGTGAGATGATATCTTAAAGTACTTCTGATTTGCATTTCTCTGATTGCTAGAGATGATGAGCATTTTTCCATATATTTATTTATTGATTGTATATCTTCTGAGGAGTGTCTGATCAGGTTCTTAGTCCATTTGTTGATTGAGTTTTTTTTTTGTTTGTTTGTTGTTGGTTTTTTTTTTCATCTACTGCGGTCTTTTAAGTCCTCTGTCCTGGACCACAGCTCCTTAATTTGCTCCCTCACATTGTGAAGCTTCCAGCTTCTTGGACTGAGCTGTTACCAGGTTACCAGTGTTGCCATACTGCAGGCAAACATTTGGTGACTATTTCTCCCATGATTGTATGAGTAAATATAACAAGCTCCCTTCTGTATGCACATGTACATTTCTTATGTATTTTATTCTCTTTTTCTGAAGAACCTTGAAATATACAAGCATATTCTCAACAAAATATCTGAGTCATATGGCTTGTCTAGTCTTAATTGTTTGAAAAACCCCTTATAGTTTTTTAATGTCTATTCAAATTTATATTCCTGGCAAGGGTGTCCTAGTGTTTATTTTTCTGCATATCCTCTGCACTATATATTCCCTACCAAAATTTTGAGAATGGTTCACAAACCTGTGGTTATATCTCATTTTGAAATAACCTGAAATCATAAAAATTCCATAAAAAATGAGAAAAATTCTTTTCCATTGGTGTTGGCAATGATTTTACATAGAAAATGCTGAGAATGTGCAAGGAAAAACAAAGAGATAGGTGAGACTATATAAAGCTAAAAATGCTTCTATGCAGCAAAGTAATCAACCAATGAAATGTAAAAGTAGACTTGGGTTAAAGAAAATCGTTGCTAGCCACATGTCTGATAAAAACTCAACATCTAAAATATATGAAACTTACACAACTCACCAATTTTAAAAAAACCCTATTAACCTAATTTAAATATGGTAAAATAGTTAGATTCTGCCCTAAAAATTAAACAAGTGTGTAATGACATATGAAAGTTACTCAAGATCACTAATTAGGCTACCTAAAATGATAATTTACTTTAGCTTTTTTCTTCATTTATCTCACAGGATTATGCGTGCATATTCTCCATCCTGTAGAGGGCATCCTGAGATGTTGACCAATTCACAAAATGCCAACTTCTCATTTCCCCACATTATGCCTTCTCATCATTCCACCATAATTGCCAAGAAAGTCTCAAGCCTTCAAGACAACAACATATAGATAGTTTGCTAGATAATCATCAACTCTGTAAATAACTTCAGAATTCAATAGAGTACATTAGTAGATCCAGATGTGAAGAAATATAAAATAGACCTATAAATTATCATTCAACTTAATTGCAAATGTTTTTATGAGCAGCTGAAAAGCTGATCATGGGAGCACATGCCACTAGTCCTGGCTACCTGTGAGGCTACAGCAGAAGGAGGATTTAGGCTAAGGAATTTGAGGACAACCTGGCAAAAACCCAGCTCCAAAAATCAAACCACCAAAAAAACCAAACAGTAATCACATTTTTTAAAAAAAGGTGCTTTCACAGATGATTTCTACGAAACATGTACTAAGGAATCAGTAACAGTAATTAATGATCACGTCTAAAAATAGAAGAAAATTGACCAATTCTTTCTGTAAGACCAGAATTATCAGATAACCCATCATAAGAATGAAAATTGCAGACCAAATTTCTATAGATGTTGATATACAAAACCCCTAGTAAACTGAGAATAACAATAAAAATATTGGACTTCTGACCAAGAAGGACAAAATGGTAAGTTTCTAAAAATCATTTTGATAGAGAAAGGTTTTAGGCAAATCACTTACCAAATTACTGTAAAACCTATGGCCAATCAAGATCAGAGGAAAATTCTTGTTCAATCCCCTAACGGGCAACTATGAACTGTTGTCATATTAAATGGTGAGAACCTAAGTGTTTCGCATTTTAGTTTTAGAAAAAAAAAGTATGGTTTTCTGACTTCTAAATATTGTTCTGAGAATATTGAACAGGAATTTGTACATCAAAAGTCAAATAGCATATGCAGATGATACTATTTCTACAAAGTTTCTAAGCAATTTCCATGCACTAATGAAACATAGGAATTAAATTAGTTCAAAATAATGTCATAGGTTAAGTGGTCAACATTCAATCATGTAAATTATATACACTAGCAATGAGTAGTGTTAAATGGAGGCTCAAATCCATTCACAAATATAGGAAAAATAATTTAAAATGAAAATATTAACAAAAGAAATGTTCACTGCAAAGTAATATACATGAAAGTAAAATACAAAAAATAGGAAAACAGCTAATATTCAATGATCAAAAGTTTGATTTTTATTAAAACAAAATATTCCACAGTGGGTCTGCAGATTCAACATAATTAAGCCAATATCAAAAAGTCGTTTTGTAAAAAATTACCCAGCTGACTCTAAAAATCATAAAAAATGCAAAAAAAAAAAAATAAACCAATATTAAAGTAAAAAAATTGTGTGACTTTTATTGAAAATGTGCATTGCAAGCAAAATACATTGTGTAGGATATTAAATTAGGGTAAATATTTCTTACATTGGTGATGAGTAGTACTCCCCATGCATGAAGTGAGGGTCTGTGTTAACCTTGGCAAGAATTAGGCTGGGGTTGACATTTGTCATCACAGTTACTACCTGCTGAGCTTGAGAGAATTTCTATTGCTTTCATCATAACTTTCTTCTGCCTCCTGGATTTTCTGCACCTTTTCTAGCATAGATATTCTGTCTCTTGTATTTCACCAAGAATATCACCAAAGAATATCAGGTTCCTGATACACTTTGAGTTGAGTTTTGTGCATTTTGTTTTATGGATTTCCAGTTTTCCAAGTACCATTTGTTGAAGATGTTATCTTTTCCAAAATGCATGTTTTTGGCACCTTTACAAAATTACAAGATAATTGTAATTTTGTGGGTTAGTCTCTGTGTCCTCTATTCTGTACCTTGGTCTACTAGTCGGTTTTGGTGCCAATATCATGCTGTTTTTGTTACTATTGCTCTGTAGCATAGTTTAAGGTCTGGTATAGTGATGTCACCTGCTTCACTGTTCTTGCTAAGGGTTGCTCTAGGTATTCTGGGTCTCTTATTTTTCCAGATGAATTTCATGATTACTTTTTTTATTTCTATGAGGAATGCCATTGGGATTTTGATCAGAATTGCATTAAATCTGTATAGTGCTTTTGGTAGTATGGTCATTTTGATAATGTTAATTCTGTCTATTCAAGAGCAAGCTAGATCTTTACATCTTCTAAGGTCTTTTTTGATTTCTTTCTTTAGAGTTCTGTAGTTTTCATTGTATAGACCTTTCACCAAGTTGATTCCCAAGTATCTTTTTTTTTTTTTTTGAAGTTATTATAATTGGGGTAGTTCTCATTTCCTTCTCAGGATTTGATCACTGATATACAGAAATGCCTTTGATTTATGGGTGTTGATTTTTATATCCTGCTACTTTGCTGACTTCATTTACTAGTTCTAGAAGTTTTCTGATGGAGCTTTTTGGGTCTTCTAAGTATAGAATCATATCATCTGCAAATAGTGCTAATTTATGTTCTTATTTTCCTAGACATATCCCTTTAATTTTGTTCATCTGTCTAATTACTCTGGCAAGTGCTTCAAGAATTATTTTGAATAGAAGTGGTGAAAGAGGGCAGCCCTGTCTTGTTCCAGTTTTTAGAGGAAATGACTTTAATTTTTCTCCATTCATACTGATGTTGGCCAGAGGCTTAGCATAGATAGCCTTTACAATGTTGATATTCCTGCTATCTCTAGTTCTTCTAGTGTCTTGGACATGGAAGGGTGCTGTATTTTGTCAATTGCTGTTTCTGCATCTATTGAGATGATCATACGATTCTTGTCTCTGAATCTATTCATGAGATTAATTATGTTTATTGATTTTTGTATGTTGCATCCCTGTGATGAATCCCACTTGATCATGGTGCACAATCTATTTGATATGTTTTTGTATTTGATTTGCCAAAATTTTATTGAGAATCTTTGCATCTATGTTCATTAGAGGTATTGGTCTGAAGTTTTCTTTCTTTGATGTGTCTTTGCCTGGTTTTGGGATCAGGGTGATATTGGCCTCATAGAATGAGTTTGGAAATGCTGCCTCTTTATTTCCTGAAATAAATTCAAAAGTATTGGTATTAGTTCTTCTTTAAAGGTCTTGTAGAACTTAGCTGTGTATCCAGCCACTCCTGGGCTTTTCTTGGTTGGTATGCTTCTGATAGCATCTTCTATTTCATCACTAGATATTGGTCTGTTTAAATTGTGTATATCTTCCTGATTCAATCTGGGCAAATCATATGACTTAATTTGTCAATGCCTTCAATATCTTCTGTTTTATTGGAGTATAGGTTTAAACAATAATTTCTAATTATCTTCTGCATTTCTGTAGTGTCTATTGTGATATTACCTTTTTCATCATGTATGCTGGTAATTTGAGTACTCTCTCTTTTCTTCATTAGCATGGCTAAGGAATTTTCAATTTTATTTTTTCAAAGAATCAACTTTTAGTTTTGTCAATTTTTTTTTCAATTGTTTCTTTTGTTTTGATTTCATTGATTTCAGCTCTAATTATTTCTTGCCTTGTACTGCTTTTGCTGCTTGTTTGTTATTTTTCTAGGGCTTTGAGATGTAGTGTGAGGTCATTTATTTGTTGACATTTTATTCTTTTAAGAAATGAACTCCATACAATGAATTTCCCTCTTAGTACTGCTTTCATGGTGTCCCAAAGATTTTGATATGTTGTGTCTATGTTCTCATTTACCTCTAAGAACATTTTAATCTCCTCCTTGATGTCTTCTGTAACACATTGTTCTTTCGGTATCATATTGTTTAGTCTCCAGGTGATGGAGAATTTTTTATTTTTTATTATATCATTGATTTCCAATTTTATTCCATTATGAACTGATAAAATGCATGGTTGTATCTTTAGTTTTTTGTTAAGAGTTTCTTTGTGACACATTATATGGTCTAATTTAGAACAGGATCCATGTGCTACTGAGAAGAAAGTTTATCCACTTGATGCAGGTTGAAATATTCTATATATGTCAGTTAAGTCTAAGTTATTAATAGTGTTATTGAGCTCTTTCATTTCTTTATTCAACTTTTGTTTGGAAGATCTATCCAGTGATGAGAGAGGTGAGTTAAAGTCACACAAGTTTGTTGTGTTGTGGTCAATTTGACTCTTGAACTTGAAGAGTTTGTTTGAGCATAGCTGCACCATTGTTTGGAGCATATATATTAATGATTGCTATGTCTTATTGGTGTGTGGTTCCCTTAAGAAGTATGTAATGTCCATCTTTGTCCCTTTTAATTAACCTTAGCTTGAAGTCTCCTTTATTTTATATGAGTATAAAGACCCCTGCTTTCTTCCGCAGTCCATGTGAGTGGTATGATTTTTCCCAACCTTTCACCAGCAGTCTGTGTGTGTCTTTTTCTATAGATAAGTCTTCTGTAGGCAGCATATGGTGGGGTCTTTTTTTATTAGTCCAGTCTGCTCACCTGTGTCTTTTGATTGGTGAGTTTAAGCCATTAACATTCAGGGTTATTCTTGAGAAGTGTTTTGTATTTCCAGGCATATTTCTGTATTTTTGTTATTTAACCCGACTTTCTCCTTGGATTAGTTTTTCCTTTAGGGTATAGCCTTTCTCTGCTGATTTTCATTGTTTTTAATTTCCTCTTCATGGCATATTTTGCCAAGGATATTTTGTAGTGCTGATTTTCTAGCTATAAGTTCTTTTTTACTTTTGTTTATTGTGGAAGGTTTTGATTTCATCTTCAAATCTAAATCTTAATTTTGCTGGATACAAGACACTTAGTTGGCACCCACTTTCTTTCATAGCTTGGTGTATGTTGTTCCAGGATCATGTAGTTTTCAGGGTCTTGGTTGAGAAATCAGCAGAGATCCTAATTGGTTTCCCCCTATATGTAATCTGATTCCTTTCTCTTGTGGCTTTTAAAATTCTCTCATTATTCTGTATGTAGGGCATTTTCATTATGATGTGCCTTGGTGTGGATCTGTTTTGATTTTGTACATTCAGCATCCTATAGGCTTCTAGTATTTGACTTTTCCAATTCATTCTTCATGTTGGAAAAATTTTCTGATATTATTTCAGTGAGTAGATTGTTCATTCCTTTGGTTTGGACCTCTATGCCTTCCTCTATCCCAATAATTTTTAAATTTGGTCTTTTTATGTTATCCCATAATTCTTGAATGTTCTGATCATGGATTCTTATCATCTTCACTGTGTGGCCAACCTTATTTTTTTCAGGATTATATATTTTGTCTGCATGGTCTCTGATTCTGTCTTCCAAGTGATCTGTTCAGTTGGAGATGCTTCCTATTGAGTTTTTAATTTGGCTTATTGTTTCCTTCATTTCAAGGATTTCCTGTTTTTTTTTTTTCCAGAATCTCTATCTCTTGATTGAAGGAATATTTTTGCTTCCTTTATTTGCTTATGTAGCTCTTTATCAAAATAATCTTTTGCTGCCTGCATTTGCTCTCTTACATCATCTTTTAACTAAAAGAAAATTATACCCCTCCACTCCTTGTCTATCATTTCTTCTGCTGTTTTGACCATGACTTCTAATAATGGAGCATCTTTGAGGCATATTTTTTCCCTTGGTTTTTCATGTTGTTCATGCATCTTCCCTTCTAGCTCTGTTTTCAACGTGTTACAGTTTTTACCCTGTAGGCTTATAGTGTCCCTGCAGGGTTCCAATACCTCTCCTTTAAGGGAGAGATCAATATTCACAGATCCCAATACAAACAATATGCAGCCTTAAACCAAATAGCTGCAATTAAGGTGTTTTTGGCTTTTTTTCACAATATACACAAATGGCGAGTTCAATCATTATCTACAACATAAACAGTAGGTTTGCAAAAGGGTCTGCAGTTTCTGGTGTGGACAAAGAGAGAACCAGGGTAGGATGAGATGTTGTGGGGGTAGGAGGTGAGGATATAGAGTTATTAGGTCTTAGGAAGAGTGAAAGAAGAATGCAATGTTGGATAGTATCAGGAGAGAAGGGAAAAGTGATTTTGGGGAAATATGTAAGGGGAAGACAGTAGTGAGAAAAAAAAACATAAAAAATAAGAAATACAAAATGTAAAAATAGGAGATAAAAGAATATACAACACAAGTGTAATATACTTCCAGACCTCCCAGGCCTTAGTAGCCTAATCCAAGAGAAGTTCTTGGTTTACAAATATTGGGAATTTGAGGAGGGAAGAAGAGGAAGAGAGTGTAAGGAGAAAAAAATCTCAAAGGAAGATACAAGGATTTTGTTGTTGTTGTTGTTGGAGTTCAGTATCTTGCCTTCTTCTTTTCTCTTCTACTAGTTGGGTTGTCTGTTGTTTGCTGGTGTCTCCACCCTCAGGATGGTGAAAGTTGTTAGGGAGGGAGGGTTGGTCTTAGGGATGGAGTTCTTGGAAGTGGTGTGTAGTACTTGCCAGATGCACCCCAAGGGTCTCATCTGGGGCCCACCTCTAGACCTCACAATTCCTGGTCACTAATTTAGTCTCTGAAATCTATCTCACTTGCCCCTCCCTTTCTACTTCCCAATCAGAAAGCTCTCTACCCAGAGGTCTTGTGGGCTGTGCTCTGGGTGCTGCAGACCTGTTGTGGAGAGCTGTTGAGCAGACCAGGACCAGGCTCTGCAAGCTATGAACTGGCCATGTGGTTGCAAGCAGTGTGTGCGGTTAGTGGCTGCTGGGGAGAGGGGGGATTTGGGGACTATGGGTACCTTGATATTTTTTTCTAGGCCCCAGTCAGTGTCCCAAGCTGGGAGGTGCCCTAACTAAAGATGGCATCAAAGGTGTCCCAATTTGGAAGTGGCTGCTTTCAGAGATACAGTGTTGGTTGTGTCGGGCCAGGTGATTGGGTGACATGTTAAGAGATCCAGCTATGTGGCATTCAGTTTTGTGGCTCACGACTGTCTCCAGATGCAGGCTACCACATCTAGGGGACTATGGCAGTGGTTGCAGTATCCCATGATGGAGGCAAATGGGGGAGACCCATGTTGGTAATGGGGAACCACACAAGAGTGCTGACTGAGGATCCTGTGGCAGTGGCCATCAGGATTCCTGCATAGATGGGCAGCTAAGAGTCCTGTGCAGGTGCTCATGCTGGTGGTCCTGCTTGGGCATGGTGACTTGAGGACCTGTGTGGGCTTTGTGGCCAGCATTACTGCATGGGAGCATCAGTCAGGGGTCCTCTAATAACTTTCAGAGAAATAGTATTTCCACTGCTTGAATCTTAGGTCACAGAGCGTCACAGCATGCAGCCTCCCTCTATCCCACATCTTGAATTTCTCCCTGTTTTATGCAATTTAAGTTACCCATGTGACCAAATGCTCATGTTAATGTGACAGATGCTAAAGCTGGGTAATTGTTGTCAAAGTTGTGCAACTCTTTTCCAAAATATGGTTGAAGTTTACTAGCTTATTTTTTTTTTCTTTTTAAAGCAAGACCTTGGGCAGACAACTCCAACTGAAGTATTAATATTTCATGCTTCTTTCCTTAATTGCAACTTATCATAGATGTGAATATGATATTCTACCCTGAGGAAAGAGTCCTTGTTTTGTTTTGACTACGTCTCATAACTTATGCCATAAGAAATACTCTGAAGCTAAATGTGACCATTTTTAAATTTGTGGTGCACTACTCTGATGTAAACACAGGGAGATCTTATACTCATATAGATTTCCTGATAAAAATTGTTTTTGTTTTGGAGATGGGTGCATTCTTTCCTGATTCTGTCTTCTAAAATGAGAAGAGGAAGCTTGCTGGCTTGTGTATCTCTCATCTCCTTTGCCTGGTAATGTGTTCGTGGCAGACTACAGATTTGTTCACTTGGTTTCTGACTTGTAGGGAATAGAGATTTGTTGAGATTCTCAGCAGTATCTTTGCCTTTGTCAAAGGGGTATTGAAACTTACTCGTGTTTCTTGCTGTCTCGCTTTTGTGGTTTTCCAAAATGAGATATGAAATAGAAGTGGTTTACAGTGGATATTTTTAAGGTAGGAGTTCACTAAGTACTGTTAGAAGTGACAAATGAACTCACAACAGTAACAAAATTCAAGATCAATCAGTTGTTTATGTGCATAAGCAAATAAATAGCAAACATAAAATTAAAGACAGTTCTAATGACCATAATATCAAAAGCAAAATGCTTGGAAATTTTTCAAGAAATGTGAACACTTGAACATTTAACATTGCTTGTTTTTAGAAAATATAACATCATTAGTAAGCCACTTCCTTGTTTGTGAGGACCTTAACTTCATAGAAAGAAGACGGGAATTAAAAACTTCCCCCTGTGATCCTGAGGATAGGATCTAGGTATGTTCTACCAGTGAGTTCTATCATCATCCTGTTCTTATTTTTCTTTGAGATATGGTCCTGCCAAGTTAGTGAGGCTAGACTCAAAGCTGTAACCCCACATATTCGGCTTCTGGGGTTACATGTGTGTTCCAGCACAACCCCTGTCAGGGATTGCAGTCTTTTTTTGTTTTCTTTAGAAACCAGCCACAGAATGGCAGAGTTCAGAACTATCTCTCTCTTCTCTCACAAACAAATAACTAGACAGGTTCTCTACCACTAAGCCCCAGCCCCAGGGATTACATTCTTGACTTTCATATTACAGGTTGGCTCAGGATAGTATCTAGGTTTTCAAATGTGTATAATGTCCCCATTTTTGTTAGTAGAAGGTAGAGGCCACAATGAGAGAGAATGTCTATCATTATCGTTTGAAGTGGAACATCAAATGTGGATTTACCTGCAACTTAGTATTTCAAGATTTCCCAGAAATTTAAAAATATAAGCAAGAGAGACATGAGGTCAAGGCTCTGAGGAAGGGGGACTAGATATTTCAAATTGTGAGGCAGCAGACTAAGAAAATCAATTCTAAGCTATCTGGGTATGGAGAATAGGGTCCCTCATATTTAACTGTAGGATCACAGAGGGCATATAAGAAAATAAACCATTTAGTGGGTACATTTTTAAAACATGGATAGGACTTGGTCAGAAGTCATCATTATCACACCTCACCCACACACCCACACCATTACTTTCCTTTTACCTCTTCCCCACTTGAGCAGTCAAGCCACATCCACTCCTCAAGGTGCATCCTTCCATGAAGAGAAATGACTGAGCCATAGTACCCTCGGGATCACACTAGGCAGATCCTTGCCTAGCTTATGACAGAAACTAGCACAGGAATGACAGAGTTCAGGACATTTTCGTCTCTTTTTCTCTCACAAAAGAAAAATAACTAGAGATTTGTGAACTTGGGAGTATTGGGCCAAATATTTGGAACACTAAAAATACAAATGTTCAGCAGCCTAATGTCTTATATCTTTTTAATCTTTGTTTTTGTTTTTGGTGCTGGGGATTGAGCCCAGGGGCACTCAACTTCTCAGCAGCATCCCTGGTCTTTTTTGTCTTTTAGAGAAAGGATCTCACTGAGTTTCTTGGTGCTTTGCTAAGTTGTTGAGGCTGGCTTTTTGTCAGCCTCCAGAGACACTGGGATTACAGTCATGCACCACCACACCCGGCTAATGTTTTATTTCATTATATGCACAAAAGCAGTTTTTTCGTGTAATATAATCTACTGAACACTCAAAAATTATTGCACTTTGTGAAAAATTCAAAGAGATAGCTTTTACCTTTATATTAACAAATTTAAAGTAGATACATGATTTTTATGCCTTCTTTTAAATTGATAAACCAGGTCAGGACATAGTTTTCTAGTTTCCTTGTTCTTTTTTTTTTTTTTTTAACTAGGGATTTGTCTCAGTGTCACTCAACCACAAAGCCATTTCCCCAGTCCTTTTTAATTTTTTTTTTTTTTTTTTTTTTTTTTTTTTTTTTTTTTTTGTAAACAGAGACTCACTGAGTTATAGGTCCCTAGTAATTTGCTGAGGCTGACTTTGAACTTGTTAATTTCCTGCCTCAGTCTCCCAAGCCATTGGGATTGCAGATATGTGTCTCCATACCCAGCTTATTCATTCTTTTGTAGTTGTTTATGTATTTTGTTACATAAATTCAAGTTGAATAACAGTATGTTTAATGATACAGATATAGAGAAAAGCCAGTGATGTAGGTAAGCAATTGAGCATATCCAGCAGAAAGTATATTATATATTCACCATGGTGTATTACTCAGCCATCAATACAAACAAACTCCTCTAATGGTCAGCAAAATAGATGGAATTGGATGATGTCATGCTAAGTGAAGAAATACACAAAAGTGCCATATCTCTTATATGTTAACTAAAATAAAATCATGTGAAAATAGAATAGTGATTAGAAGGAATGAGGAGAGTGTGGGGTCATCCAAGGCAGAAGATGGTATTTTGATATTATAAATACATGCATATGAATATATAAAAAATCACACTGAATCCCATTAGTATGTGCAATTGCTATGTGAATGATAAGATATATTTTTAAGAGCTGACAAGAAAAACAATGATCAATTATGTTGAACCCAATTTGAAGATACTTCTATAATATCTAATCATTTTTTAATCAGGACAAATATTACAACAATAGAATATCTGTTTGGAAATGAAAAAAAAAAATACAAGATAGCCTCTTGCTTTCATTGTGTGTAATTATTAGAAGACCCATTTTCCCATTTTATGTAATTTTGGTTTAGAGTTTCCATGATATATATATATATATATTTTTTTTTTTTTTACCAGAAAGTGAATTAAGGGGCACTTGACCTCTCAGCCACATCCTCAGACCCATTTTATATTTTATTTAGAGACAGGGTCTCACTGAGTTACTTAGAGCCTCACAGTTGCTAAGGCTGGCTTGAACTCTAGATCCTCCTGTATCAGCCTTTTGAGCCACTGGGATTACAGGTGTGCACCAACACGCCCTGCTTCCATGGAGTTTTTTTTTTTTTTCTTTTTCTTTTTTCTATTTGCTGATTTTATTTTATTTAAAAAATTTTTTTAGTTGTTGATGGACGTTTATTTTTCTAATTTATTTATATGCAGTGCTGAGAAATGTGCCTCACACATGTGAGGCAAGCGCTCTACCACTGAGCCCAGACCCCAGCCCCTATTTCTTGATTTTATTTATTATTTATTTTTTTATTGGTTGTTCAAAACATTACCAAGCTCATGATATATCATCTTTCATACATTTGACTCAAGTGGGTTATGAACTCCCATTTTTACCCCAAATACAAATAGCAGAATCACATCAGTTACACATTCACATTTTTACATAATGGCATATTAGTGACTGTTGTATTCTGCTACCTTTCCTATCCCCTACTATACCCGCTCCCCTCCCCTCCCATCTTCCCTCTCTACCTCATCTGCTGTTGTTCAATTCTCTACCTTGTTTCCCCCCTTTCCCCTCACAACCTCTTATATGTAATTTTGTGTAACTTTGAGGGTCTCCTTCCATTTCCACACGATTTCCCTTCTCTCTCCCTTTCCCTCCCCCCACTCGTCTCTGTTAAATGTTAATCTTTTCTGCATGCTCTTCCTCCCTGTTCTGTTCTTAGTTGCTCTCCTTATATCCAAGAAGACATTTGGCATTTGTTTTTTAAGGATTGGCTAGCTTCGCTTAGCATAATCTGCTCTAATGCCATCCATTTCCCTGCAAATTCCATGATTTTGTCATTTTTTAGTGCTGCATAATACTCCATTGTGTATAAATGCCACATTTTTTTATCCATTCATCTATTGAAGGGCATCTAGGTTGGTTCCACAGTCTAGCTATTGTGAATTGTGCTGCTATGATCATTGATGTGGCAGTATCCCTATAGTACGCTCTTTTAAGATCCTTAGGGAATAGTCCGAGAAGGATGATAGCTGGGTCAAATGGTGGTTCCATTCCCAGATTTCCCAGGAATGTCCATATTGCTTTCCAAATTGGCCTCACCAATTTGCAGTCCCACCAGCAATGTACAAGTGTACCCTTTTCCCCACATCCTAGCCAGCACTTATTGTTGTTTGAGTTCATAATGGCTGCCAATCTTACTGGAGTGAGATGGTATCTTAGGGTGGTTTTGATTTGCATTTCTCTGACTGCTAGAGATGGTGAGCATTTTTTCATATACTTGTTGATTGATTGTATGTCTTCCTCTGAGAAGTGTCTGTTCAGGTCCTTGGCCCATTTGTTGATTGGGTTATTTGTTATCTTATTGTTTAATTTTTTTTTTTAAGTTCTTTGTATATTCTGGATATTAGGGCTCTATCTGAAGTGTGAGGGGTAAAAATTTGTTCCCAGCATGTAGGCTCCCTATTTACCTCTCTTATTGTTTCTCTTGCTGAGAAAAAAAAAAAAAAACTGTTTAGTTTAAGTAAGTCCCATTTGTTTATTCTTGTTATTAACTCTTGTGCTATGGGTGTCCTATTAAGGAATTTGGAGCCCGACCCCACAATATGTAGATCGGAGCCAACTTATTCTTCTATCAGGTGCAGAGTCTCTGATTTGATATCAAGCTCTTTGATACATTTTAATTTTTGTGCATGGCGAGAGAAAGGGGTTCAGCTTCATTTTGTTGCATATGGATTTCCAGTTTTCCCAGCACCATTTGTTGAAGATGCTATCCTTCCTCCATTGCATGCTTTTAGCCCCTTTATCAAATATAAGAAAGTTGTAATTTTGTGGATTGGTTTCTGTGTCCTCTATTCTGTACCATTGGTCCACCCACCTGTTTTGGTACCAGTTACATGCTGTTTTTGTCACTATTGTTCTGTAGTACAGTTTGAAATCTGGTATAGCTATACCTCCAGATTCACACTTACTGCTTAGAATTGCTTTTGCTATTCTGGGTCTTTTGTTTTTCCATATGAATTTCATGATTGCTTTATCTATTTCTACAAGAAATGCCATTGGGATTTTGATTGGCATCACATTAAACCTGTAGAGAACTTTGGGTAATATTGCCATTTTGATGATGTTAGTTCTGCCTATCCATGAACTGGGTACATTTTTCCATCTTCTAAGATCTTCTATCTCTCTCTTTAGGGTTCTGTAGTTTTCATTGTATAAATCTTTCACCTCTTTTGGTAGGTTGATTCCCAAGTATCTTATTTTCTTTGAGGATATTGTGAATGGAGTGGTTTTCCTCATTTCCATTTCAGAAGTTTTGTTGCTGATATACAGGAATGCCTTTGATTTATGCATGTTGATTTTATATCCTGCCACTTTTCTGAATTTATTTATTAACTCTAGCAGTTTCTTTGTAGACCCTTTTGGGTCTGTTAGATATATTATCATATCATCTGCAAATAGTGATAATTTAAGTTCTTCTTTTCCTATTTTTATGCCTTTAATTTCTTTTGTCTGTCTAATTGCTCTGGCTAGTATTTCAAGAACTAAATTGAATAGAAGTGGTGAGAGAGGGCATCCCTGTCTTGTTCCGGATTTTAGAGGGAATGCCTTCAGTTTTTCTCCATTCAGAATAATGCTAGCCTGAGGCTTAGCATATATATCTTTTACAATGTTAAGGTTAGTTCCCGTTATCCCTAGTTTTTCTAGTGTTTTGAACATAAAAGGATGCTGTACTTTGTCAAATGCTTTTTGTGCATCTATCGAGATGATCATATGGTTCTTATCTTTAAGTCTATTGATGTGGTGAATAGCATTTATTGATTTCCGTATATTGAACCAGCCTTGCATCCCAGGGATGAATCCTACTTGATCATGGTGCACAATTTTTTTGATATGCTTTTGTATTCGATTCACCAGGATTTTATTGAGAATTTTTGCATCTAAGTTCATTAGTGATATTGGTCTGTAGTTTTCTTTCTTTGAAGTGTCTTTGTCTGGTTTTGGGATCAGGGTGATGTTGGCCACATAGAATGAGTTTGGAAGAGCTCCTTCTTTGTCTATTTCTTGAAATAGCTTGAAAAGTATTGGTATTAATTCTTCTTTGAAGGTTTTGTAAAACTCTGCTGTACACCCATCCAGTCCATGGCTTTTCTTGGTTGGTAGTCTTTTGATGGCTTCTTGTATTTCTTCCTTTGTTATTGGTCTGTTTAAATTGTGTGTGTCTTCCTGACTTAATGTGGGCAGATCGTATGACTTAAGAAATTTATCGATACCTTCACTATCTTCTATTTTATTGGAATATAGGGTTTCAAAATACTTTTTAATTATCTTCTGTATTTCTGTAGTGTCTGTTGTGATATTGCCTTTTTCATCCCGTATGTTAGTAATTTGAGTTCTCTCTCTTCTTCTCTTCGTTAGCATGGCTAAGGGTCTGTCGATCTTATTTATTTTTTCAAAGAACCAACTTTTAGTTTTATCAATTTTTTCAATTTTTATTTTGTTTCAATTTTGTTGATTTCCACTCTGAATTTAATTATTTCTTGTCTTCTACTACATTTGCTGTTGTTTTGCTCTTCCTTTTCTAGGGTTTTGAGGTGTAGTGTATGTTCATTTATTTATTGTTTTTTTTCTTTTTTTTGAGGAAACAACTCCAGGAAATGAATTTCCCTCTTAAAACTGCTTTCATTGTGTCCCATAGATTCTGGTATGTTGTGTCTGTATTGTCATTTATCTCTAGGAATTTTTTTTATTTCCTCCTTTATGTCTTCTGTAACCCATTGATCATTCGGTAACATATTGTTCATTTTCCAGGTGATGCAGGATTGTTCCTTTCTTCTTTTATCATTGATTTCCAGTTTCATTCCATTATGATCAGATATGGTGCATGGTATTATCTCCACACCTTTATAAATACTGAGCGTTGCCCTATGGCATAATATATGGTCTATCTTTGAGTAGGATCCATGTGCTACTGAGAAGAACGTGTATCCACTTGATGATGGTTGATAATTCTATATATGTCGGTTAAGTCTAGGTTATTGATTGTGTTATTGAGTTCTATAGTTTCTTTATTCAGCTTTTGTCTAGAGGATCTGTCTAATGGCAAGAGCAGTGTGTTGATGTCACCCATAATTATTGTGTTGTGGTCTATTTGACTCTTGAACTTGAGGAGAGTTTGTTTTATGAACATTGCAGCACCATTGTTTGGTGCATACAAATTGATAATTGTTATGTCTTGTTGGTGGATGGTTCCTTTTAACAGTATATAGTGTCCTTCTTTATCCCTTTTGATTAACTTAGGTTTGAAGTTGATTTTATTTGATATGAGTATGGCCACTCCTGCTTGCTTCTGAGGGCAATGTGAGTGGTATGATTTCTCCCAACCTTTCACCTTCAGCCTGTGTATGTCTTTTCCTATCATATGAGTCTCCTGAAGGCAGCATATTGTTCGATTTGTTTTTTTTAATCCAGGTTACTAGCCTATGTCTCTTGATTGGTGAATTTAGGCCATTAACATTTAAGGTTACAATTGAAATATGGTTTGTACTTCCAGTCATGTTTATTTATTTATTTATTTATTTTAGTTTGGCTAGTTTTTATTCTTTGGTTATTTTTCTCCCCCTTTACTGAGATACCTCCCACTGTTAGTTTTGGTCGCTATTTTTCAATTCCTCTTCTTGTAGCATTTTGCTCAAAATGCTTTACAGTGCTGGTTTTCTGGCTGTGAATTATTTTAGCTTTTGTTTATCGTGAAAGATTTTAATTTCATTGTCAAATCTGAAGCTTAATTTCCTGGATACAGTATTCTTGTTTGGAATCCATTATTTTTCAGCGTTTGAAATACGTTGTTCCAGGATCTTCTCGCTTTCAAAGTTTGTGATGAAAAATCAGTCGTTAACCTAATTGGTTGACCCCTGAATGTAATCTGTCTCCTTTCTCTCATAGCTTTTAATATTCTCTCCTTGTTCTGTATGTTGGCTATCTTCATAATTATATGTCTTGGTGTTGGTCTATTACGGTTTTGAATGTTTGGGGTCCTTTAGCCTTCCAGGATTAGGCAATCCATTCCATCTTTCATCTCTTGGAAGTTCTAGGATTATTTCATTTACTAGGTTGTCCATTCCTCTGGTTTGAACCTCTATACCTTCTTCTATCCCAATGACTCTCAGGTTTGGTTTTTTTATGACATCCCATATCTCTTGAATAGATTGCTCATGAGATTTAAGCATCCTTTCTGTGTTGACTATATTCTTTTAAAGTTGATAAACTTTGTCTTCATTATCTGATGTTCTGACTTCTACCGGATCTAGTCTATTTGTAATATTCTCATTTGAGTTTTTAATTTGGTTTATGGTTTCCTGCATTTCTAGGATTACTGTTTGATTTTTTTAAAAATATCTATCTCCTGGTAAAGCTCATTCTTTGCCATTTGAATTTGTTTGTTTAATTCGCTTTCAAAATATACTTTCATTGCTTGGACTTGCTGTCTCATGTCTTCTCTAATATTCCGTTCCATCTGAGTTAGGTATGCGTTGAGTTCTTTCCCTGTCCATGTTTCTGATGCTTCTAGGTCCTCCTGTAGATTTAAGTTGTCCTGCATTGTTTGTAATCCTTTTTTCCCTTGTTTTTTCATGTTGTTCACGTTACTTTCCAGCTCTGTTTGATTGCTGTGTTTCTGCTCTCTCCTATAAATTTGTTTTGGTTTTGTATATCTCTGTTGTCTCTCCTTTGTGGTGGGAGATTATGTCTAGAAATGTTGGGCTTTATTGTACTTTAAAGCTGATTCATTCAATTCATAAAAGGCTTCTGGATTCTGTATGCATATAGTGATTTGTTGTTTGTTCTTAGGACTTTATGTTTAGGTTAGGTGCTATGATGGTATGAGGGTTAGTATGTCTTGGCTACTTTAGAAGACTGCTCTACTGAAGGGGGATACTGATAGGCGATTGGATCAGGATGTTGGTAGTAGCTAGGTATTTAGGAGCCCTATAGACAGCTTCAAAACATTCACCTATTTGCATTTAGACAATTACACATAATGGAAGACGTAATTCTTGGGATGAAAGTTGGGGGGTAGGGGAAGGAAGGTGCTCTTAAAAAGAAAGAAGGAGAAAGAGATAGATAGATTAGAGGAGAATGGAAAGAACAATAAAACTGCTAAAGTGGATTCCACTGGGAAGGATTTCAGTCTGCTGAACTCCGGTGATGTCACCTCTCTGCTATGGCGGGCCCCATGCTCCTTGCCGGGGTGTCTGAAGGGAGGGGTGGGCCTGGTCTGTCTCTGGTTGGTTTCAGCTCCCGGTTGGCTACTTCATGAAGGCCTGGCTATAGACCTCTTCCTAGACTCCCTGCGCCATACATGCTGGGCCGCACCTTGGGGTCTAGCTGCGCGGTCGCCAGCATGCAGGCGGTCTCTAGCCACCCAGTTGCGGGGGCAGCGGGCAGGCGGTCGGTCTGTAGCTGCCCAGTCGCATGGGCAGCGGTTGGGCGGGCGGTGACTTGCCGCCCAGTAGAGAGGGCCTGGCCTCTTGTCCCCTGGCTTCTCCTGCTAGCCCGGCCTTCCCCTGTGTGATGCCTCTCAGTGGTTCAAACTGTACTCTGGGCCTGCAGTTTGCTGGGTGTGGAGGGTGGCTATTGGGAACCGGCACCCTATTGTTTTGATTTTTTCCACTTACCCCTCCCCCAGAGCTGGCAAGACCAGTTTCGTTTTTGCCACTGATGGGAAGGGGAGTTGGAGGTCAGGTGTCTTTACCTTTCCCCATGTCTCTATGTAGGCTCGCTCTGACAATCCGTCCCCTGGAAAGCCTGGGAGAGATTTTAGGTGAATTCCCCGCTGTTTGGGAGATGGGCTGAGTAACACACGCCTGTTTTATTGTTGCAATCTGTCGGAAACTGGCGGTGGTGATGTCAGCTCTCCAAGATGGTGGCCGCTGGCTTCTATGGTGGACTTTCCGTTGTGGGGGTTAGAACTGGACCGCTTCCTTCCCTGTCCCAAACCCCGAACTCAGCCTGGAGCTCAGTGAGGGCACAGCCAGCAGACTCCACAGAATCTGTAGCACCGTTTCTATCTGCTTGCTGGTTGCTTCTCGGTGGTGCCCCGCCGTCTGTAGCCATGGGGCGGGCCGCGTGGCGGTCGGCGGATCAGTCAGCCTGGATCTCCAGTCGCTCAGTTGGCTCGCGTTTGAGACTCAATAACCCGTCCTCAGTGATGGAAATCCTTCCTCTAGGTTTCAGTGCACCCCAATTTTGCTGGAAATTCCTAGCAAGATAGCTTTTTGTCGTTCTAACTCGTTATTCACCTGCACAGTGGTGCGGTACACGGGGTGTGATGCATTCTATTTGCGGCCATCCTCCATGGAGTTTTAATGATCTTCTTAAAACACAGTAAAGCCATGCATGCCTGTTTTAAATATTTCCTTAATCTAAATCTTTTATTTGGCATTTTGACCTAAAAAAAAATCACAGGAGAACAAATCTAAGCTTTAAAAACAATGTTGCAGTCAAATAATTTTGACAGGAAGAAATCGGTTTTAATACACAAATTACAATGTAATTTAATAATAATAATAATAATAATAATATATATATATATATATATATATATATATATATATATATATATATATATAATCAGATATTATATATGTATATATTTCAGTTTCTTAGTTTACATAAATAATATCTTTCAGAAAAACTGAGAATCAGATTTGAAGTGTTTAGAGTTATAAAATTGGATGACCATGTACAAGAAGAGAATAAAAGTTAGTTGTTATGCATGTTTCAATATAAATTGTTCTTATTAGTTCTTACCAGAAAAATGAAATAATTGTCAATTTCACAAAACAGTGATAAATAATGTGTAAATGTAGACACAATGCAAGGGGATATCAATTATTATCCCATAATTTCTGAGAGAAAGTGATGTTTATTTTTTTAGTTATTCATGAGCTAGTTTACTTAAAACTTAATCTAATAGTTTGTAGTTTTTTGTGGAACATTCATTGGCCATATAATGTTAGCCTTAATAAGAGAGCTTAAAAAGCACTCTTCTATCAAGACACAAAAGTATGTCTTCTTAATCACTGCAGAATGCCTTCAAATGTAAAGGAAGGAGAGGAGAGGGAAAAAAAGGTAATAGGTAATAGAGATGAAGAGTGATCAAATTATTTTCTTGTTAATCTGTGAATATTTAATAATTAATTCCACTATTATGTATAATTAAATGCATCAGTAAACATTTTGTTTAAAATAATTTCACTTAAAAAATAAATTCAAAATAATTTGAAATCACATCTAATTCCTGTGTAAAGAAATTTGGTGTAACATTATTGTTATCACTACAATATACTTACTATGATCAGAATCTATTTCTGACTTGTTTGGAGCCAGGTTTCTCTGCACTGAGGTGATTGTAACTTCCCTCAATAACTGTGGGTGTTCAGTTAATCTCCAATTTTAGTCCATTTTTTCACTTCTCTCATTCAAGTAAAGCTTGAATTTTCAGACTTGTTCTCTATATTGTACACAAATCCATCACAAAAGCTACATAGGCCATGGTTTTCATGGAGCTAATTTTTGTAGCTTCTGTAGATTGTAGCTTAGCCAAGAGCAGGTGATGTGAGAACCTTGAATTTCAGTCCAAGAGTACTCTCTCCTTCTCACTTTAGTATCTGTAAAAGGAAACATCATTGCTGTTAACTTTGGCAGACTAATGTAGGGGAGGCTCATAACTAGCCATGGTTGTATCCATCTATAGGGAGAACACAGAGGGACTGAGCTAGCCAGAAGTGATTCACAGGCTCTTATCCATGCTTCTGGTTGATAGTGTCAGTTACTACTAAAGTCCAGAAATTGATCACCCACAGGTGGAAGGGGAGTGTTATTTAAAAAATGGAAAAAAAAATGTCAGGCTGCCCCAATGGCAAATATCAATTATTATTTTCATCCACAGCTCTGTTTATAATATCAGACATAACTGTATTTTATGGGTTACAGCACTGTTACTTACACAAATTATCCTGATGAATACCCATCAAATCTTATCAGGTATCTAAAAGAAAATGATTTTTAAAATATTTTTATTTGTAAATGGATGCAATACCTTTATTTTGTTTATTTATGTTTATGTGGTGCTGAGGATTGAACCCAGTGCCCAACACATGTGACACAAGCATTCTACTGTGAGGAAGTGCTCTGAATGACCACATCTTTCATTACTGAAGCACAAGGCTCTGACCAGTCCATACATTTCTTTTTGACTTGGGCTTTCTCCCAGCTCTGAAGCAAGGCTGGTCTTCAGGTGTAGGCATAACCAAGGGCATTGAGCTACATTCACTTATTCCTTTGTAACCCTACCCCTTCCCTCATTTGAATGGCTTCTTCCCAATGAAAGGATTCAGCACATAGACCTCTCTCTCTATCCATGGACCCCTATAGGTCAAAGGAGCCATCACAGGACCTAAAGAAAAAAATGTATTTCTCTGTATCTCTGTTGTTATTTTATGCAGTCCAGTTCACCTGGAGTCATCTTGAGTGTTTAGTACTTAGACCTGACAATTGGAGGCCCATACTGGGTCTCCAGGGTAAATTTTACAAATTTAAAGAGTTTGGAATCTCTTCAGAAGTTAAACGCACTTAAGATTTCAGAGTATTTTGGACAGAATTGTAGAAAGTAAGTGAATTAGAAGAAAAATCTGTGATTTTAAACTTTTTTAAATATCTGGGAATATTTTATCTTTAGAAAGATAAAAAAAAATTGCAATTTTAGAGACCCTAAATAAATTTAAAGAATTATTAAGATTATTAATGGGATATGTTAAGTTCAGTCCTCTCCCATGAGAAAATTGCTTTTATGGACTTTTTTGGATTGTTTTTGTGAATCTTTATATTTAAAAAAAAAGGTAAAGATTTTGGGGGGTTTATATGCTAGAAATCTGTTCTTGGAGGATGTAAGAGAAAAAAGAGATTATTATTATTATTATTATTATTATTATTATTATTATTTATGGTGAGACTTGATAAGAAAGATTTTCTACTTCTAGAGAGGAAATTTATTTTTTACTTTTTATTTATTTTTTGCTGTTTTATAAAGTTGCTCTAACAATTTATATTAAACCTTTTTATCACATTCTTGTCCTCCCCTTTCAGAATGGTTGTAACTCAGCCTCTGTGAACAAAAGACTTTAGCTACTTTTCCTAAGGAATCTGTAACAAGACCCACAACCAGCAGTGCTTTTAACCATTATACAACCTGGCCTGGATGCCAAATGGAAACTGCCCTAAGATCTGATAGTAACACTGCCATCTGCCAATAAAACTCACTTTTAAAGTGCCATGTGCTGCAAAGAAAAATACAAGAACAAGGGAGTACACACTGCAAGCACAGGTGGTAAAGACAAAGAAAGCCTCTGCCCACTAGTCAGATAAATACAAACAAATCAAATGGAATGAAATCTTGCTCTGGAAGCCTTTTCCCCAGACAATGGGCAACCAGCTCCAAGCTCTTTACATCACCACAGTAACAGCAGAAAGCGAGTCTAGCCAATTAGTCTTCTTGGTCTCTGCTTCCACATTTGTGGGGGCTTCCCATTGGTCCTTCCCCTGTCACTCAACCAGGACATCTTATCTTGCCTCCAGTCACTAACCTGTACTTTCAGTTTCACACAGATCTGAAACTAAAATTACATAGAGCCTACATTTTTATAAATTCCCACCTGTAAATCCTAACAAAATGTATCTTTTTTAGGCAAAATCTAATTCCACAGGTTTCTACATTGCAGCCCTAAGCCTGACTTGCTCTCAAGACTAAATAACTTGATTGTTTTTTATCACTCAACAGCTTCCTTTAGGATCTTTCATTTTCCTCTATATGTTTGTGATACTAAATAATTTTCTATTCATGAGAGTTGTCAAACATATGCATCTTTGTATTTTACTTTCAATTTTGGAGGTTAAAAGAAAGTATTTGTTCACCATAATAAACAAAGCCAGCAATGGCCCTGTGATGAGCAAAAAAATTCTATTCTCATCACTGACTATATAATTAGAAGAAATAAGTAAATGTATACACAAAGATCTTATTATGTGACCTCACAAATATAAAAAAAGGGCACTGCTAATACAAGGACAATTAAAATGGACTCAAATGTCTTTAAAAAACATGTTTCATAAAAGTTAATACAATTATAAATTATGCCCTTATTCTCAAAACATATTTTTCTAGGTATTTGGATAACCAATAGTTGATAATCCAGAAAATAATTTGCATACGTATCTAATTATTTAGTTAATATATATTTATCGAATCATTTTTCTTCAACAGGAAATATATATGTATGTATATATGTCTCTCTCTCTCTCTCTCTCTATATATATATATATATATATATATATATATATATATGTATGTATATATATACATACATATATGTCTATATATATGTATGTATATCTGATGATACATACATATATATATATATATGTTCTCTTTCTATAAATAGAAATATTTAAGATAAATGCTTTTTACTATAAACTTACTTTCAAGAGAGAATCAAGTGATTTTTAATTCTGAAATTATTGTACAAACTTTATAAGATTAAAAAAACAAATGTAATTATGACTGCAAAAATGTCTAAGGGCTTTAACTATATTTTAATTAAAATTAAACTATATTTCATTTCTCTTTATCAATGTGCAATAATTTGTTTAAATTCTAAAATTTTCAGGAATCATTCCACAATATAACCTTTAAGAATTCTGAAATAAAAAGTAGATACTTACACAGAGAGGAAACAAACACTGGAGGTCCAAAAAAAAGGAAAGAAATCATCTTTGATTAAAACAAGATTTTTATATTCTAAATTTTAATAATAAAATTATTTCCCTAAATAGAAAAATCTATATCATTATATTTGTAGATTATATAGAAAGTTAAAATAATTGAGAAACAGAATTGCAAATAACTGGGCTGATTATAAAAATATAAACTAATTAATTCCAGGATACTTCAGGTTATTTCCCTGATTTCTATTATGCTGATATAAGCTAAGATTATTTTTCCATATTTTGACATGATAAAGACCTATTAAAATGTTAAGTTTATTTTCTGTAAGGAAGGTCTTTATTGCCTGATGATTCTTACTGTTTAAGACACAGGCTAATTTTAATAAATAAATTCACGTTCTTGATTAAACACTAATTATAGAAATTGACTGACTTAGATTCTAATTTTGACAATGCTTTTGGAAGAATAATTTGATTAATTCAGAGTCACTGCTGATTCTTGCATATTACCTCTGTTTGTTGGATATTGTAAGATATTGGAGAACATATTTTTAGAACTGATGCTCTCCAAATTAAAGTCTTATGTTAGTTTTAATCAATAAAAATTACAAACTTTCTTGTAAATTCATTAGTATTATATAAGTTCTCGGAGAGGACCTATTATCCATAAAAATATGGTAATATGTATATACTACTTCCTACACTGGGAAGTTACCTTAATCATATTCTCTAGAACACAATTAAGAGACACCTATTCAAAGTATAATATTCTAAGAGATAAAGATATTTTGAAACCTTCTCTCAAAAAGAGATTGAGGGTTCCTTTTAAATTGTCAAATTACACATAATATCAAAATAATTCATCTATTCTATATATGAAAACTTAGAGTGATTAATAAAAGATGTCTCATTTTTATAACTAGGCTCAATTACTATTAACAGAGAGAACTTAAAAAATTGCCTACTGGAAACTAAAATTGAAGGAAACTTAATATAGACCAAAATAAATTAAAAGAGACTTTCAAAAAACCCAAAATGACACATTGTATCTTTCAAAATTTATGTCAGATGTCTAACATTATCTAAAGAGATATTATTCTGTTACTTAGATAAACTTTAAAATAGATGGTCATCTCAAAAACAGTTTTGTTTTTTTTTTTTTTAAAGATTTATCTTAACCATGTCCCAGTAACACACAATAGGGACAAGTCTGACAGTCTGGAAAACAAAGAGTTCCCTGGGACATATTGGTATTAAATAGCAAAAGAAAATGCCTAAAAATAATAATTTATTAACCCTTTAGAAAAAATTTACTGTTTCCATAGAGAGACTTAAAGAGACAATACACACCTTTAATTTATAAGGGGTAACCAATTTTCAAAAGATGAGTTTACCATACAGTTAGCCATAGACATTCCAAGACATTTACACAGATTAACAAAATTCTAGTCAATTTTCAATGTTACAGCATAATTAAATAAAGCCTAAACAAAGAAAAAAGGGCAAACTTACAGACGAAAGAATTAAAATGCTAATCTTATGCCAAGAAAAATAAGCTTCCTAGTTAAAAATTTTACTCCTCTTCTAAGGAAGGAAAAAAATTTTAGAGACCTCAAACATTGAAACAGGGCCTTATTTCAAAACCCTGTCAACAGTTTTTCACTGAAAAAAAAAAAGCGTTAAAAATAGTTACCCCTAAAATATTAAACAGGCAGCCAATAATAAATCGGCTCAGCAGCCGATAGCTAATCTCAATAAGAAATCTAACATGGTGAATATTTTCTCAACCTTATAGTATAATATAATATGCTGAATACTTGATATTTTTAAAACTGGTAAGGCCACAAATTATACATAATTATTGAAGCTAATTTTGCTACATTAAGTATAGTTATTTAACATGCTCATATAACTGTTTATTTATAAACAAAATTGTTCTAACAAGGATACCTCAATGTAATTGCTATTTCAATGCCATAAAATTCTAATTAAATCATTGTCTAAAACAATACTATTGCCTTATTTTTACCCATTGATATTTGAGATACTAACACACCCTACTTACTAAGTTTCATAATAATAATGACAGTTTTTCATGGATTGGTAGACAAAATATTATTCATTTTTCTAAATCATTTTCATTAATTGTATTAATTATATATTATATATTATATAATAATATATAATTATATATTATGTCTTCTCTAGGTTTATTTAACATATGTACTTCCTATTTTGGATAGATGTTTATATAATTTCTCATGCTCCTAATAAATACCACTGCTTCTAAGTTAAAAAATCTCACAAACAACATTCCAAATTAAGATAATTATTTGAGTTAATCTAGAGCTACTTTCAAAATACACATTTTTATATACAACTTATTGTATTCTTGACTTTAACAGAATTATCAAAAGTAAAAATATAGTTATACATTTAGTAAAACCTAAATATATTTGTCATGGTCCATTTAAATAACTTTTGTCAAATTCCAGGAGCAGCTACAGATGGTAAATCTTTTCTTATTATTTAAATACATGTGCTATTATCTATAACTTAAGCTAATGATACTATGGCTGACACCAGGCCTTTTCTCAATTTTATTAAGTGAGGAAAAGGGGAAAAACAGAACCTCATGGGACACACTAAATATTACAAATATTACAAAAATTTTCTTAATTATGATACTGAGAGTCCTACTGTACTGAACATGAATCAGTAAATTAATCAGATTTCAAAAGGTAGAGTTTGACCCAGTAATTCTGAAAATGACTGAAAAAACCTGACATGGAAAATTGAATCTCCCAAATGCAGAGTTTATAGACATGCAGCTTCATGGGTTGATCAGGAAAGTAAAAATTATTAACAAGTTCTATGGACTTATTTCTCAGGTTCACATTTAATTTGCATTGCAGAGTGGACTCAAAAGCCCTCCCTCATAATTTGTACTAATTCTAATGGTCAGTTATTTGTATATATTGATCCTATTACCATCAGGATGTCTAGGAGTATCTTTTGAGAAAAAGACAACATATTAGAAATCTAAGACAGCCAATCATGCTGGTTCTTAGAAATGAAGACTATGTATCTGAAAAAAAAATGTCAAAATAGGAAGATTATGGAAATAGAACTTTCTTTTATAGGTCAATTATTTTCATAAAATATCCACCAATGTATTGAGGTGCCATTTCATTTTACAATTGAAATGGCACCATTCCTAAGTGAATAGATTTAGCAAATGTCTTGCCAGTATGACATAAGGTGTCTAGAAATACTGGGTATATTTTAGACTGGTCTCCCAGAATTGAAAAGTTGACTATACAAGGATGCTATGATGCCAGAGTTTTATTGGTAATACCCTAACCTTCAGCAAGATAGCACCAAAAAAAGATGTTTTGTTGTTTGACTTCTACCTTCAGAACATTTACATTACTGACAGACCAGATAAATTCCTTAAATGTGAGAATTAAGAGAAAGAATGATGGATATCCTGTAGCCTGTAAGAATACAACTTACCTTATTTTACCACTAGTTATTGCCACTAATATTTTAGAGATATAATATGCTGAAGTTAATGTTCAGGCTTTGAAAGAGGTGCATACCAATAAACAAGATCTAGGCAAACTCTGAATCTGATCTCATAATCCTAGAAGTGACAGTATTTATAAGTACTATTCCTTACCACTACAGCTTTTGTGGCTGTTTTTAAACTTAGAAAAGTGAATTTTCTTAATATTTTACTCAAATTACTTCCAAATTTCTTCATAGTCAGATAGTGATGATGGAAGGATTGAAATTAAATTAAAATGCTCTAGAAGCCACTGTGATAAATAATGTGAATGAGCTCTTTGCTCTATGGCTTGTGGAAAATATGGCATCCTAAATAAAAAATTTCCATTTTACTATGGCCATATGCAATGCTTCACAATAAAATTGGGGGAAAAATTAAAAACCTTCTCATGTGTGTTTGGCAGAGTAATAATAATAACCTGGATCTTCCAAGTTGATTATGTTCTTGAAATGATATGTTTGCTACTAATTCCTTTCATGTTTCAATAGTAGGTCATGATGATCTTGGATCAAAAATCCAGTGACTGAAAGATATAATTCCCCAGTTGACTTTTTAAATTTATATTAAGAAAAGGGGAATAAGTGGAAAGCCACTCTGAGTGACCACACATTCCATCCCTGAAGCAAAAGGCTCTGACCAGTCACTACATTTCTTGGTATCTTGGGAGTGCTCCCAACTTAGATAGCAAGGCAGGTCTACATGTGTCCTCATAACCCACAAGGTTGAGTTACACTCACTTGTTCCTTTGTAATCCTACCCTTTCCCTCATTTGAATGGCTTCTTCCCACTAAAAGGATTCAGCACATGCTCCTTTTTTTATTTCCACAGACTCCCATAGGTCAGAAGAGTCATCACAGGATCCCCCCAAAAGGTATTTCTCTATCTCTGTGTGGTAATTTCGTGCATTCCAGTTTACTGGGAGTGATCTTGACTGTTTATTCATAAGACACAACACTCTACCACTGAGCCACAACTCCAGCCCAGCATTATCATTTTTATAAGCTACATGTTGGATTTTTTTCCACTAACTGAACCCAGAGGTATTAACCACTGAGTAACATCCTCAGCCGTTTTTAATATAGACAAAATGTTTGACTAATTTGCTAAGTTGCTGAAGCTGGCTTTAATATCATGATTTTCCTGCCTCAGCCTCTCAAGACACCAGAATTACAGACATGCACCACTGTGCCTGGCTTTGATATGGACTTTCTAAAAAGCCATTTCAGATCATTTTCTCTCCAGTATGAATGTAGTAAAATGACACTGGAGCAAAAGTTCTCAGTATTTCAGGAAGTACTGGCTATGGTACAGGAAGATAACTTGTCACTGATGTTTGAATTAAGGTTGAATAATTTTTCTTGAATATGTAAGATACTGGCTTCCCCTCTAATTTCTTTTGTTTATCATTCTTTTGTTCACAAGGTCTTTTCCCTTGTTCCTCATTGGTAAGTATGTGGGATGTACAGCCTAACTTTAACTCTCTCTATTGGGTTCTTTAAATAAATGTCCCTTTAGTTGTCCTCCCTCCCTTATTGCGTTGTAGAGAAAAGGCCTTCAATGGTGATCAGTGTTTGTCAGGCAAGACCATATCCACTCACTTTATTTCTGTCATAATCAGGTGTTACCTGCTGGTGACCCTTTGTTTTGTTTCCTCTTTTCTGATATTGGTATATCCTCAGTGAGTTGACAATTAAAATTGAAATACTTTATTTTGAAAATGGACCACTGCACTTTCTACTTCTCACAAAAGGATTATCAAAACCTCATATCTAAATACAGGGAAATAAATACAGAGTTGTGGTGGGTCATTAATTATTAAAATGAAGGCATCTATGTCACTGAGTGAGGGCCATCCAGGCATAGCTCATAGCTGAGGTATGACAATTCCCAGTGTGTTCAATTTGTTTTAGTAGACAGGCATTGCTTTTCTCAAATATGATTACATTTACAGTGCAATTTACCATATAGAGAAGTGTTCCCATATGCCTGCTCTACACACAGATTTTCCTATTATTTACATCTTGCATATTTATGTTAGATTCATTATCATTAGAGAAACAATATAATGGTAACCAAGACATTATTACTAATTGGACTACTTTTTTTTTTTTATTTCTGAAGAAATTGACAAAATATACTGTTGAGTGTCCACCATTATTCCATATTATTAACAGTGTCAGAATGTAAAAGTTCTCTGTTCTTCATCTCTTCACTGTCTTCTATTGCCCCTGAATCTCTGGAACCATTAATACTTTATTGTCTATTTTTTTTTTTTTTGCATTTTTTTCAGAGTGTCACATAGTTGAAGTCACACAGGTAAGGCATTTAAAACCAGCTCTTCTTTAAGCAGTATGCAATAAATGTGCCTCCATGTCATTTCATATTCGTTAGCCCATTGATTTTGTATTTTGAACAACACACCATTTAATGGAAATGATGCTTTTTAATTAAAAATATGTAAGTGCTTACTGAAGGATATCTGGTTTGCTTCCTGTTCTGAGAAACTGTGAATAAATAAAGTATGAATATTTTTATTTTTGTGTAATCATGGAATGGAACTCAGGAACTCATGCACACTAGGCAAGTACAGTACCACCTTGCTGTATCCACAATTTAAGACCTTATAAAAATGTGCATGTAGGTTTTCATGTAAGCATTAGATCTCAACACCATTAGATAAATATCATAAATGTGGTTGTGACAATTGTGGTTAAGACTGTGTTTAGCTTTGTAAGAAAATGCCCAACTCTTCCAAAGTGGCTGTACAATTTTGTTATCCTGCTAGGAATGAATGAGAGTTCCTGTTGAACCTCCACTTACACAAAGCAGTTGGTATTGTCAGATTTTTGGATTTACCCATGCTTGTTGATGTAATTTCTAGTTCTAGTAATCCAGCTGCTGAAGAAGCTGAGAAAAGAGGATGACAAGTTCAAAGCCCATCTTAGCAAAAGTGAGTTGCTAAGCAACTAAGTGAGACCCTGTCTCTAAAAATACAAACCACAGATGGGGATATTGCTAGGCAATCAAGAGCTCCTGAGTTCAATCTTCTGTACAAAAAAAATTAAATTAAAAACAGTATCTGTAGTGTGGCCTTGGTCCTCATTGTGTGAATCATGCAGCTTGACATCCTATGACATAGAATGCTAAGCATCTTTTCCTATGTTTATTTTTTGTCTCTATGTACTCCTGCCTTTTTTCCTTTTATTTTTGGATTGCTTGTAGTGATGTTTATCATAGCAGCTAATACTAATTGACTATTTATATGCCAGACATTGTTTTTGGTGAGTAACTAATTTCTCTTTTCCCTCACATTATCCTTATTAAGTGGTATAATTATGATCATCATTTTATGAACAAAACATGTGAGGTCCAGGCTGGTAAAATAATTTACTCAAGATTTTACTGCTGCTAAATAACAGAGATAGAATTGGATCCCAGATAATCTACATCTAGTACAAATGTCCTAATTATTATACTCTGCTCCATTTGGAAATGAACAAGTGATACTAATCAATGCATTGATACTAAGCCCCACATTAGCCTTTGTCATATGCCAGCTAATCACTGCATATCACTGCAGACAATAGTATGACTCAGAGATGTTTATGTCCCTGCTTAATAGCAGAAAGAACTGGGAGTACTAAAATCTCATGTCAAATAAGCTGCATGGTTCACAACATGAGGACCAAGAACACATTGAAGATACTGCTTTATCATAGGGAATCTAGGATTCATATAATCCTTTTTTTTTTTTTTTTTTTTTGTACAGGAGATAGAACTCAGGAGCATTTGAGCACGGAGCCACATCCCAACACCTTTTTTTGTATTTTGATTATAGAGAGGGTCTCATTGAGTTGCTTAGCACTTAACTTTTGCTGAGACTGGTTTGAACTTGACATTCTCCAGTCTAAACCTCTCAAGCAGCTAAATTACAGGCATGAACCACTGTGCCTGGCTCATATAATGTTTTATTAATCTCTCTGTTAAATTGTATTTTCTACAAATTTATTTTGAACCTGTCAATAGGAACACAGGGTGCCCAAGAATCTACTCCCCCTCCCCCACTTCTTGTCTTTGGTTTTCTCATCTATAAAACTGAGCAAACCAGATAATGACTCTCTTATTGCAATAGGGTCCTTTTTTCTATTTTGTTGTTGTTGTTGTTTTTTGGTTCATATATTTTTATATAATGGTGGAATGTGTTGTTATATATTCTTACATGCACACAGTATAACAATATAATTTGACAAATATTATTCCCCAGCACTTCCCTTCTCCCTCAATCTCCCCATTTCTTTAATCTACTGTTCTTTGCCAAGGGAAGTATATGTCTATAGGTAGTCTTATCTAAAACTCTAAGGTCAGCCCAACATGACTTATTTTGGCAAGAGCAAAACAGAGGGTTTAGCTGTCTGGATTGTAGATTTCATTACATCTACTATAGAGAAACAAATGGGCAAAGTAGATATGGATATGCTGGCATTTCAGGTTATGGTTAGCTCTTAAATTGATGTCAGAATCAATGAGGTTGGAATTATTAGAGAAAAATTTATGTAAAGCTCCTTCACAATTGGCCACTGCTAAAGATGGTGGCTTAGTGACCAAAGCTCAATTTACCTGATGTGAGGCCTAACTGTTATCGGTGAAAGGTGCATACAATATGTTCACCATTATAGGTCCAGGAATGAGGTTGCCACCAGGCAAAGGGGCCAGTCTGGTGGCTTGGCCAAAAAGGTATTTAATATTACCCAGATTACTTTAGGTGAGGTCCATTTGCATTATTAAATTTTTGCCTGCAGGGTTTTTCTACAGAGTTAGTTTCTTCAATTTTTGTTGATGGATTTGAGGGTCCAGATATTGACTTTTATGGCAAGCATCAAGATGGGGTGAGGCTCCTGTTAACAAATACAATCCCTCAAACTCATGGTTAGGAGGAGCCCTGGACCATCTCATGCATTAGTTATAGGATCCTTCCATGAGACCATAGGTCCCTGAGAGGAGGACCCAATGTTAATGGGCTGCTGTTTCTATACAAGATTTTGACATTGAAATAAAAATTAAAGCAAACAAGGTTTTCTTCAAGGTATCAAGAGTGGATTTGTATAGTTTTCTTCCTCTATTTTGTAGCATAGTCTTTAATTTCTCATGCATTATTTCTATGATGCCTTGAGCCTGAGGGTTAAAGGAGATCCAAGTTACGTGGCATATATACCAATCTTTGCAAACCACTTGAATAGTCTTGCTAGTATAGACTGGGTCATTGTCAGTTTTAATAGACATGGAAATATTCATATCTCCAAAAAATTTAAGTAGATGGGAGATGAACCTATTTTGTGATTTCTCCTGTGGAGGCTGTGGCCGTTACTCAGACTGAATAGGTATCAATGACTACATGAATATACTTAAATTTCAAAAAAATGCATAATGATTGGAATGCATTGGCCATAAAGCATTAGATTTTAACTCTCTGGGATTTACTCTAGCAGGTTGTAAACCATCAATGGGAAGAAAGAGTGCACACATTTTGTAGTCTCTGACTAGGTACATATATGAATCTACCCCAGTGAATAACATCATCAAGTAAATTAACAAAAGTGGGGGTCCAAATTAGAATAAGATATATTCCATTCTTGTATAATTATACCAAAATACATCTTACTGTCATGTATAAGAGACCCAATAATTTAAAAAAATGCTTATTTTATTTTTTAATATCTTAAATTAGTTTTTTTAAATGTTGTACCAAGGATTGAACCCAGAGTCTCACAAGTACTAGGCAAGCATGCTACAACTGAGTGATAACCCCAGCCCCTTGCTTATTTTAAATATATAAATGCTTCTTAAACTTAAATGACAAATTGATTTATTATAATTTCAATAAATTTTCTGCAATGAAGAAGAGCAATTTACAATAACTAGCGAAAATATATATTTTTTTTTTCATGAGAACTATTTTCTTGTCTATTTTCCATTCAAATCTTGTCTGATGGTGTTCTGGGTTAATTGTTTTAACAAAAATATTTTCCAAGTACAGTTTCAATCAAGTCACATTTGCCTATTCATGAAGGTACATAAACCAAAACCTTCAGGAATTTGTTTGATTTAGATGAAGAAGGAAATGGTAACTATATCATAAAAGTGGAGATGTTTTGCACACTGGTTAGCAACTATCTAAATACAGCCATTGGTAGGAGAGTGACTTTAAATTTGAAAACATGAGGCAGATTTTGTAAAGAAGAAACAATACCCCAGGTGTTTCAGTGCCTCAATGAATATGATGTAAGAGATGTCATATAAAGAATGTCATATAACAAATATTCCAGCATCATACAAAACACAAGTTCTCCAATTTTTCTTAAACTTGTTTATAGGAGACAGCTCTTTTATTTTTTCCATTGGTGATGGATATTCTAACTGCAGTGTTACAGGTTGAATTTAATAGGTTCTGAGTTTCATAGGATCTGATTTAAATGAAGGTCATTTGGATGAAAAAAATATTGTAAACTTTTAAAATTCAGCACTTGAAATTTTTAAAAAAGTCTTGGAAATTGGCATGTTGTGATCATTTCCCTAGAAGATTCCTATATTATTTTTAAAAATATTTTTATTTGTAGATGGACACGATGCCTTTATTTTACTTTTACGTGGTTCTGAGGATTGAACCCAGTGTCTCATGCTTGCTATGCAAGCACTTAAACACTGAGCTACAACCCCAGCCCAATATTTCTATTTCTGCTTAACCAAACCCGAAATCCACAGTTTGTGATAAATAATTTTTATGTAAGCAAAAGTACTTCAGATACTGTAGATACAAGCAAAATAAGACACCATCTTTAATTTTAAGAAATCTGCAGGGAAGATTGAAAATCAAACAAATACTGACCATTAAATAATATAACTTATGATACAAACTAAAACATAATGTATACAGGCTCAAAGACAAGGGTAAGATCTGAGCAATTTCATGAGGTAAACAGAAGTAAACAAAAATATTACTCTGAAGAATGAGGAATGTTTGACTTAAAATTTATTTTTTACTTACTTTTTATTTCCTTTTCTTTCTTTCTTTCTTTCTTTCTTTTTTTTTTTTTTTTTAGCTGCAACAAGGGCTTTCTTTGTGGTAGGCCATTGAAGCTCTTGATGTGAAATTAAGATCAAGAATAAAATCCTGCTTTACATAGAGGGTAATAGATTGACTGAAAGCATGTCAATAAAAATCCTGCTGCAATCAAATACTCCTATTTTTCTTCCAAGAATCCAGATAAAGATGAACAAATATTTCAGTTGTATTTCCATAAGAAATACCTTCTATCCTCAAGCTGGCATTGGAATCTCAGCAGACACATTTCTGCTTTGCCTTTACATTGTCACTGTCTTTGTGGGACCCAAACCCAGGATTACTGACCTCCCAATCACCCACATGGCTCTAACACACATCCTCATGCTCCTTACACATGGGACTTTTGGTACCTACAGATTTTGGAGAAGTGTAGGACAGTTCATGTCAGTTCAAATGCAAAGTGCTTGTCTTCCTGGCCAAGGTCATGAGGGGACTCTCCACCTGCACCACCCACATGCTGGGTGTGCTTTAGGCCATCACCATCTACCTCAGTGGCTCCTTGTTGGCCTGCTTCAAATTAAAAACCACAAATACCATCCAGTGGCTAATTATTTTCTTATTAATCCTCACCATCTCCACCTATACCAATCCAGTTTTATTAATACTGTGGGCAGACCAAATAAAACGCAGCCTGGTCTTCTATTTCTCACTGACCACTGTTCCTTTCTGCTCATGAACTACAAGCACAGGATCCTCTTTTTTTGTACTGATGGCATTCAGTGATCTCTAGTTTTGAGACTGTATCGTTCTTTCAAGCAGATACATAATAATAATCTTTCATAGATGTAAATAACAATCGTGCTTTTTCAAAGGTCCAGATTTTCTCCATAAAGTTCCCCAGAAAAAAGAGCCACTCACGCCCTTCTGCTGCCCATCATGTGTTTTGACATCCAGTGTTGTTTGAACTCCATCATCTTACTGTTAATAAGCATAGTGTGAGCAAGTTATCTCATCTTAAGATGTCTTCAAAGGCTTGGTATCAATGGTGATGGCATGCTCAGTCCTTTTGTGCTGATCTATGCTGACACTCAAATATTAAATCTATGCAAATTAAATGGAGAAAAAAGTCTGCTTCTGACAAAACTGATCAAAAGCAACTTTGTCATTCTTACTAAAATAATATTATCTATTTCAGAAAATTTTACCTCTTATAAAAATCAATAAAATAGAATTAAAATTTTCTATTACAACAGTGTTATCTAAATAGATAACAAATAGCTTGTGGATAATTTTTTTTTTTCTGTATATGGATCAGTTTTTTTCAACATTTGCATTAATTTTCACTGTATCTTACACCATTTGTGTATCATAAAGTTTTATGTACTTTTCATGTAAATTTTTATGTACTTTGTATCTTAGACATTCGTATTTGGTCTCTCTCTTTTTTTTTTTTTTTTTTTTTTTTTTTTGTCTTCCTGCATTAAAGTTCCTGATATTTCTCTCAGTGAAATTCTATTAGAGGAATATTGATGCTTTTCTCTTTTTGTCTATTAATATGCACATGCTCATATCAAAGCTACTCAGGAGTCTGCAGTAGTATTGCAAGTTTGTGGAAACCTTGGGTAACTTAGTGAGACTCTGTGAACACAACAGGTAGAAGATGGATCTCGTTGGTGGACCACCTTAGAGGTTCACTTCCCTATACAAAACTACTACAACAACAAACTGAACAACAGAAATACAATAAATACCATGAAAGAGTACTTCTTGAACAAGAGAATGCCGGCATTATTTTAAAAATGGAAGTGTTGGGCACCATGTGAACAAATTAGAAGCCACACACACTTCTGTTCAGAATATAAAAAATAGTATAGTAGGTATAGAAAAGAATTTGATGATTACTAAAATTTTAAACATAGAATTACCACATGACCTACCAATTTTATTTCTAGCTATATTTTCAAATGAACTGAAAACAGATATTCAAACACTTGAACAATGAATATCAATGACATCACCATTTCCACTAGAAGATATATGAAAATCCAAATTTTCATTAAGAATGAAAACAAATGTGTCTATGTATTTATATGTATCCTTGTCTGAATAAGCACATGTACATATATATTTGTTCATATTCATGTATCTATATCTCTTTATAGCATCCATATATATGTTTGAATATTATTCTGCAATAAAAACGAAATACTGATACAAGTGATCATGTTGACAAATCTCAAAAATATTAAGAAAAGTAGACAAAATCAGACATGAAATTTCACCTGTGCTATAACTATATTTATATTAAATATTCAAAATTTGTAAACCATAGAGTTAGAAAGGAGAGAGTTTGTTGCCAGGGGCTTGGAAGGCATTTAAGTGAGTGGTTGATTAACTGATTATATAATTTATTTTCAGTAATTAAAATGTTTAAATCAAAATAATTGTGGTAATTATACCACAAAAGTATAAATGTCACTACTTAACTTATTTTTGATGGGCTCTTTTATGAGAATTCAACCTCAATAACCCCAATAAGAAAAAAAAAAATCTTTAAAACACTGAAGTCTATACAACTATAGCTAGAGGTGACAGAAATGAACTATGGAACTGGACATAACTTTCTTATCCTTGTATTTGAACACATGACCACAGTAACTGCATTATGTAGAACCACAAAAATAGAATTCTAAATACAATGAGTTATATTCTATGTATGTATAATATGCCAAAATATGTTCTATCATCATGCATATCTAAATAGAACAAATAAAATAAAATAAAAAGAAACTATGGATTTATAGTCACCCACATGTACTCTGCATCACCAAACTAAAGCATGGATGGTAACACTGGATACTAGAAATCAAGAGCCTTCTCTGTGTCAGGCAGTATTCTTGATTCATTATTCACTTTGTCCTTATCTTTCAAGTATCATGAATCCTGATTGGAAGACTTCTGATCTTACAGATGAGTAAACTAAGTTTGAGGGATGACTGATTTTTCCAAGATCACTATCTATGCAGACTAAGGCTCTGACAATTAATTTGTGTGATTTCCAATTTACTGTATTGTGTATCACAATACAAAGTCAGCCAGGTTTTTATGTGTGTTTGTTTTGTTTTGTTTTTGTTTTATTTTGTCCCCCCCCCCCCTTGGAGGAGGAAACAAGAGGTAGAAATACAACAGGGCACCAAGAACTATCTGCATAAACTATCAATGTTAAAAACTTGATCATGGTCATTGTTACACTGGTAAATAGGTATGTGAAACATGACAATGTAAGAATTATATATGTATAGTTTATTGTATTTCAGTATTACCCTAATACAATTGTTTTAAATTTGAATGAAAGAAATAAATATATTCCTCGGAAAAACAAACAATATATTTGGAAAGCATAGGAAAAAATGCTGAATATTATATGTCATTAAGAAATTACAGATAAGCCACCAACATGAAGGTCAAGCTGTGCAGTTTTAGTGGGTACAAGATATACCCCATATACAGGAGTCGTTATGCAAGGACTGACAGAAAGGTTTTCCAATTTCTTAATGCAAAATGTGAGTCGGCTTTAGTATCCAAGAGGAATCCTTGGCAGATAAACTGTACTGTTCTCTACACAAGAAAGCACAAAAAAGGCCAGTCAGAAGAAATTCAAAAGAAGAGAACCCAACTTGAAGCCAAATTTCAGAGGGCCATCACTGGTGCATTCCTTGCGGATATCATGGCAAAGAGGAATCATAAACCAGAAGTTAAAAAGGCTCAATGAAAGCAAGCTCTTAGGCTGCCAAGGAAGAAGAAGGAAAAAAAAAAAAAAAAAAAAAAAAGGCTAAGCAGGCATTTAAAAAGACGGCAATGCCTGCTGCTAAGACTCCCACAAAGGCAACACCTCAGAAAAAGACTGTGAAACCTGAGAAGTTTTCTGCTCCCCAAGTTGGTTGAAAATGCTAAATTGGCAGAGGAAATTTTAAAATAAAGAGGTAACCCTTTTAATTGGAGAAATGTTAAAATAAGGCAATAAAGATGCATGATTGAATGCTAGCTTTGCTTCGATATGTTTAGGACACACTACATAGACTGAAAGTAGTGGAATTTTGCATAGATTTAATCCAAGTTGACTATTCAAATGCTCTTTTCCTGTCATTTCTCTATCCATGACAGGCACATTTGTTTTTTTATTGGGTTTGACTTATACATTGGGACTCCCCCCCTTCTCCCACCATTAGCTATTATCTGATTTGATGGTGCCAAAAATTAATAGCTGTATTAATCTCTTGCTCCCAGAAAATAGCATCCCCCTTTCTATTCTGGCTATATTATTCTGTCTCTGAAACCAGGGACACTGAATAAGAGTATATTTTACCTATTCCCAGAGTAGTTTGTTGAGCTAGGACTTTTGACAAAGCTGTGCCAAATAAAATAAAATTGCTCAGTAGCCTGATGAACAATAAATGTGTAATGTGATAAGAAAAATATTATAATTTGTGAACAGGCTTGTACTCTATAGATGTCTTTATTATCTGCCCACCTGTGCTGAGTTGCAAGGATACAACAATGCATAAGCCATGTCTTAAACAAGCTTTCTCAAGGTAAAATTATGGTGCATGTCAACATTTTCTTCATCCCCAATTATCCAAGTTAATGAATTACAAATTTTCTTGCTGGTGCATATTAAATTCAGGCATTATTCTAACTGTTGGGTAAAATAAATAGTTTTGGGGAGAAAAAAAGAAATTACAAATTAAACACACTTGTAAAAATTTATAAAATTTTATACCTGACAATATCAAAAGCTGGCAAAGATTGGGAACAAGAGGAACTCTCATACATTGCTGTTGAGATAACAAAATTGGACAGCAACTCTGGAAGACAGTTTGGTAGCTTCTTAAATATCACAATAAAGACTTAATATGGCCCACTAATTGTATTTCTCATGGTTAATTCAATGGAATTGAAAGCTATGTCCACATAAAAGTGTCCACAAAACCTACATACAAATGTCCACAGCTTCTTCACTCATGATTGCCAAGAAAAGAAAGCAGCTAAGAGAGATTTCAGTAGCCATTTACCTGTTATTAATGTAAACATTTTGATACATCCAAACACTGGAGGGTCACTCAAAAAAAATAATAAAATGAAATTTACTATCAAACATGAAAACACATGGAGGCATCATTAATACATATTGCCAGAAAGAATATATTGTCTGAAATGCCATATTTGTGTGATTCCAAATTTATGACATTCTGGAATAGTCAAACATTAAAAATAGTAAACATTGCCAAGAAATCAGCCAGAGTAGATGTTAAAGAGGTGAAGAACAGGGACTTCTGGCATGGTGAATCTACTCTGTAAGATGCCATCATGGTGAAAATTGGCATTATTTTTTCTCAATGCTTTAAAAACTGTAGAATGATTTTTAATATATAACTAAACTATTGCCATTAACAATTATTTAGTACCATCACTATTGGAAAAATATTTTGATTTTGTACTTACATCAAATGTTTCTCAGTAATATACAAAAAAAAATAGTAGAAACTCTGAATAGGGAAGGCATATGGGAACATGGTCCTATATGATTCATTTTTCTGTACAACTCTCCTTAAAATAAAGTCTGTTCATTAAAACAATCAAAGAAGGCTTGGTGATTTTCCTAGCCTCAAAAATGTCTGGTCCTAGAACTGGCCCTCAACAATAAAATTTGTACTGAGAATTAATAATTTCCAATAACCTTTTCTTTCTTTTTCTTTTATTTATCTTTTTTGGTATACTTTTCTGTGAAGTGTTGCTGATCTTTTCCAACAAGAAAGTCAAGAAAATCTATTTTTTTCTATTTTAATTATCTTTTTAGAAAACAGTGAACATAAGCCCTTAGTGAATAAACTAGTACTTTACATTAAAAAGATGCTTATACATCAATAAAATAATTATTTATCAGTCTGCTCCATAGATAGTAAATCATTAAATACTAAGGAAAAGATGTTCTAAACTTATTTTACTAAACTCATATTCATGAGAAAATTATCTGATATATTTTTTAAGTCCACCTCACTTCCAATATGCTACCTATAAAATGAGATTACTTTCTTTTTCTTACCCAACATATTTCTGGTTGAAATAAATGAAGATAGTCCAAGTAAAGGGGTTTGCTGATACACACTATGGGGCAGATAAATTGTGGGTGATATTACTGAGAAACACAATCCTATTGATCAGATAAATAATAGGCATTTTGTGATATTGAGAGATCCATAATATTTCTCCATTTTTTTTTTTTAAACTTAACACTTCCCATGTTGATCTTCCAATTCTGAGCTATGGTACTTACTATCACTAATCTACCAGAAACAGATAACATTGTCTGTGAGTTATATCTTTCCAGATCAAGTTCCATTATGCTCACAACAATATTTAGTAGAGTTGGACATGATCAGGGACAGTCAGGACCTTCCCTTATATTTCTCAGACAAGGTTAACAGAAAAGAGGTTCTCATTTTGGTTTCTAGAATGGGAAAGAGAAAATCCTGCATGATTGGCATCAACTTTTTTTTTCACAGTTCTTAAACTACCTGCTCATGGCTAAGCTGGACTGTACAGTAGCTGAAGAAATTATCTTCAAGCACAGATTGGTTCATAATGACAATGTATATCTGCTAAATATTCAATATTATGAGGGTGAGAGAATGAGAAGATAGACTACAATGGAAAGGGGAAATTGGAAGAAAAACTGGCTCCCTCAGGAAGAAGGTGCTTTAACCTATCTCTATTCCCAAATGAGAAAAATCATTGGTCAAATTTCATCCTTCCTTTCTCTCTTGTCTACTTTCTTCCTTCCTCATTTCTTTGGTTATTTTCTTCTTATTTCTCATTTTCCATCCATTCTTTGATTTCTTTCTAAGAGAAGATGTCTCAGTTCACTCTCCATATTTACTTCTCAGAAACTAGTCATTTGGAAAATAAAGCTCTATGGGAGGCATATCCATTTATATAGGGTGTCATTACTCTAATTTGTTTTCAATTGAAAAACCTGAAAAATATATTGTAAGAGTATACACACTCACATGAAACATTAGTTTGGGGTTTATAAAAATTTATATTCTTATACACCAAGCCACACATATCTGGGGTATAGTGAGAGGCCTTACATTGTTTTGCTAGGAACAGAACCAAAAAAAAAAAAAAAAAAAAACGACAACAGCAATAAAAACCAAATTATTTTCTATCACATTACTGACTTTTCTGTAATAAAAGCAGTTTATGATAATTTAAAGTTATTTTGTCTTGTCTTGAAAAATATTTAAACTTTCAAATGAATTTTTACTGATTTTTTACCCAAATACCAAAGGATGATTTTGTTCACTGAAAACTTTAAAGAAAAAATGTTTTCCAAAGACAATTTAAATTCATTTCATGAATGACAGCAGACTTTGGGTGTTCAGGTAAAGTAAGCATTTTCTTTTCTTTTCTTTTTTTTATGGATCTTTATTTATTCATTTATTTATATGTGGTGCTGAGAATAAAACCCAGTATCTCACACATGCTAGGCAAGTGCTCTACCACTGAGTTCCAACTTCAGCCCCTACATATATACTTTTTGCTTGTATTATTGTATATAATAGTTGAGTTTGTTTTTACATAATCATACATGAATGGGATATAATTTACTCCATTTCAGGCTCCAGTTCCTCCCCTTCTCTCCCTTCTCCTTCTCCCTATTCTCCTTCCTCTACTCTTAAAGTAAGCATTTTCTATAGATTTTTTTTTTTTTTTTTTTTTTTTTTTTTTTTTTTGTAATTTGAAAGGAGAAAGGTAATTGGATCATCAGAGTACAACTTTGCCCCAAATATCTGAATCCATACATTGATATCAGGATGGCCAAAGCTTGGGAAAAAATGAAAATTTTTCTTGAAGAAAACTCAAAGCCCTGGGTACCTACTTTGTACCCATGAGTCTTTCAGGCACCGAGTGACTATTCTAGATGAGGCACCAGAGTTAATGAATACTGCAGCATTATTCAAAGTGTAGCCATTTATCTGAGAAGACTTTCTTTCTGTTATTACTGAATTTATTCATGGGAAATAGTCATTTTCCCTTCTCGGTCATAGATGTGTGAAGGACAGTTTAACAAGTTGAACTTGACAGTTTCTTCTACCACAGCCTGGTTTATTAGTTTCCCTTGAAATGAAGAATTTTTATTGAATTTATTAAAAATATGTGTGTAAATTATTGCCTTCTACTCTGTCCTCAGCAGCAAGAGAACTGATGTTCTATTTGCTTAACTTTATTGCTTTCTACAAAACATCTCTAGGCTTCACATTTGGATTTCCAGCTAAATTCAGCATGATGTTTATGATAGTGCTTCCTTTATTTCCCTATTTCTTAACACTGTGATCCTATCTTATATCTCCTACATTACAAACACCTAAATATTTTAGTGTAGTAATTGTCCCAATGCGCGCGCACACACACACATGAAAAATGTTGATTCCACTTCTCATGGAACTTAGCTTTTATTTGAGAAGCATTTCATGATCTTCATCCTGCTCCCATGGGACTCTGTCACTTCCCTTGACTGATCCTCATGTGTTTTATTTATTTCAAAGCTTTTTACCTTTATTTCAGGAGCATTATGTCAAGAGTATGAATAACATTAAATTCCATTAGAAATAAATTTGATAATATTGGAGAGTTAGAGTGTTAAAATATTTTATCCCATCATTTCATACTTCCATGTAGAGACTCTGATAGAAATTATAGCTACTTTAAGTGTTGTTTGGATCAAAAATTTAAGATGTGGGCTAAAAACCTTGAGTAAAATACCCAAATTGGAGTCATGGCTGTGTTATTTAATGCAGTTTTACTAAGTGACCACAAAACTCTGGATACACACACACACACACACACACACACATACACACGTTTAAAGAAAGGACTCTTGGAGGTGTCAGTCCTCTCCTGGGGAAAACAAAAAAAAAAAAAAAATGTTTAAAAATATATTGTTTTTTGACGACTAACATTTGTCAAAGCAAGCTAATGTTAGGGTAGTCATTTCTCCTCTAAAGCATGGAGTCTTGAGTGTACTACATTAATTCTCCCAAGCCAGGCATTATCACAAGCCTAACAACTAAGATAAACCCAGTATCAGAGAAATTCTCAGCCCAGTTATACAAGAAGCTGAAAAAAGAATGAACACCAATTGTTCTAAAATTATTTTATGAAATAGAAAATAGAAAAAAACCTTCTAACTTCCTTCTATGAAACTAATATCAACCTGATGCAAAAACCAGATAAAGACAAATCAAGGAAAGAATATTTCAGACCAGTATTCCTGATGAACAGAGATGTAATAATTCTCATTAAAATTATGGCAAGCAACATACAAAATCATGTTAAAAAGATATTCAACATGATCAGTGGGGTTTGTCCCAGGGATGCAGGGTTGGTTCAACACATGGAAATAAACATTTTTTAAGTAAATAGATGTAAAGGCAAGAATCAGAAAATTATCTCAATAATTGCAGGAAAAGCATTTCACTAAATACATGGTCAAAACACTAGAAAACTATGTACAGTAGAGATATATCTTAACACTATAAAAGCTGTCTATCCTAAACACAAGGGAAAGTTATACTGAAAACAGAAAACTGGGAGAACAAAGGATTACAAACAGGAATGTGGACCCACAGCAAAACAAAAACAAGAACAAAAGAACAAAAGGGCAGGGGGGAGGGGTGTCAGAAGGACAGAAGGGGGGTAGCCAGAGCAAGGAAAAGGCATAGTATTTTTTTCTTCTTCTTCTCATTTCTTTCAAAAACAAACACAAGAAAACACACATGCACACACAACTGTTTGTTCCCTATTAGAAACATAAATAGTGCGAAACATAAATAGTGCAAAATCGAACACTCTGTTCTTCTCTCTTCCAAAGGCAAAAAAAAAAAAAAAAAAATGTAAAAGAAAAGGCAGGCTGGAGGCTGCTCCCCAAGAGCCCGCTTACACAGGAGCAGCCAGGGCGCTCAGGTTTATGCAACACAGGGAAGCCTGGGCAACAGAGGCAGCTCAAGGGGGAACAGAGGCAGCATGAAGGGGGCGTCATGTGCTCAACCCCTAAGGAGCAGGGGGCCCAGCTTGTCCAGGGTGCCCTCTCCAAGTTCTGGGAACCCCTCAGGTATATCCCTGGGGACCATGCCCTCTCCATGTCCTGGGCATCCTCAGGGAGGGGGTCGCCAGGGCCACACCCTCTCCAAGTACTGGGAGCCCAAGCCCCCCCACCAACCCGCCCCTCAAGGAGAGGGTCAGGCATGCGCCCCGAGCTCAGGCTCAGTATGCGGGCACCTGGTGCTGGGGCAGAAGCTGGCCGCCACTGTTGACGTGCCTGAGGACTTTCTGCTTGAGCTGCGCCACCTGCTCGCGCAACAGGCTCACATGGGAGGCCAGCTCCTTGTTCTGGCTCTTGAGCGTCTTCACATTTTCCTCCAGGCACAGATGAGCTCCAGATTATGCTTGCTGTACTTGCAGGCTGCGGTGCTGTTGAGCAGCCGCTTGGGCTCCGACTTGATGCGTTCCAGCATGTCCATGTGGATGGATGGGCGACAGCAGAGGGCTCTCACCAAAGCTTGGCACAAGGGGCATCATCTGAGGCTTGTCATTGAGCATGACCAAGCATAGAGGCCCCAGTGCACCAGGGGCGGCATGCTGGGAAGTGAATGGGCCAGGCAGCAAAGGCGGGCCTTGCAGCGCGCCCAGCACCAGTGGTGCCACCGGCATAGCTGCTCAGGTTTGCTTAAACCCGAGCCTCTGGCACGCCCCTGGCTAGGGCCAGCTCTCTGCATTGTGTGGGTGCCTCCAATACCTTGACGGAGGGTTCTCCTGCAGGTGGCTGCGCCAAGCTGGTTCTGCTTGTGCAAATCCTCCAGAGCCTTGACAATATCTTCATGAACTCCTGCTCCTGGCTGCCGCCATCTTGGAGTAGAGGAACTGCATGCTCATCAGTGTGGTGGTGACCAGCCCATTGAACTGGATGATGAGGCGCTCCAGCTCAGGAGAGGCGAGCTTGAGCAGCTCCACTTCAGCATGGAGAGCAGGCCATGGGGGGCACCTCGCTGGGGGCGCCATTTGCACGCAGGGGGCCCATACGTGGCGCTGCTGCTTCTGGCCCCTCCATCAGAGGCCTCAGGGGAACAAGCGGCCCCGCTAGGTTGCCGTCATTGCCACTGGCACAGTGCCTCAACGCCCTAGAAAAGTGTTTCCATCCTCAGTCTCCCCCACCAAGCTGGCCCGAGTGGTTGGGGGGGAGTGGCCTGGACTCCCTGAGGATCCACGCCCCCCACCACCTTACACTTGACCCTGCTCCCACCAAGGCAGCAGCAGCTGCGCCTGGACCTCCAATGGCAGAGGCTCCTAGGAAACATTATTCCTAAGGGAGAAAAATTTAAAGCATTCCCTCTAAAAGTTCAAAAAAAAAAAAAAAAAAGAAAGAAAGTAAGAAAAAAAAGAAAAAGAATGCCCTTTTTTGCCACTTCTATTCTACATCATCATTGAAACACTATCCAAAACAATTAGATGAAAGAATTAAAGATAAATGAAGAGAAAATGAGGAACTCAAAGTACCACTCTTTTCTAATGACATGCTTCTGTATTTAGAAAATCCAAAAAATTTCACCTGAAAACTTTCTTGACTAATAAATAAATTTAGCAAAATAGCACAATACAAAATAAACACCCATAAAACAAATGCATTTCTATAATTAAGCAGTGAATCCAGTGTAAAAAAAAATTAGGAAAACCACCCAATTAACAATAGCCTCAAAAAAGAAAAAGAACGCATGAAATAAAATACCTCAGAATCAATCTAAAAATCAGGAAAAAATACTTCTACAATGAAAACTAAGGAACACTAAAGATAGAAATTTAAGATCTTAGAAGAGGTAAAGATGTCCCGTTCTCTTGGAAAAGCAGAATGATCAGTCAAAATGGCCATTCTAACAAAATAGTTATACAGATTCAATGCAATTCCTTTTAAACTCCCAAAGACATTCTTCATAAAACTAGTAAAAGTAAACACAAAATTAACTTGAAAAAATTAGGAGAGCCACAATAGCCAACGCAGTTCTCAAAAAAATGAGTGAATCAGTAGGCATTATAATACTAGACCTTAAACTATACTACAGAGAAATAGTTGATAAAAAAGGTATCAAAAGACATGTAGACCAATCTATACTAGACAAAGGTGCCAAAAACATAAATTGGAGAAAAGATAGCCTCTTCAACAATTGGTGCTGGGAAAACTGGAAATCCATATGTAGAAAGATGAAATTAAAACTCTGCTCAAAAAATCAACTCAAAGTAGATCAAAGACTTAGACATGAGAACTGAGACCCTGTGCCTAACAGAAAAAAAAGAAGGTCCGCATCCTCAACATGTTAGCTTAGGATCTGAGATCTTGAACAAGACTCTTAAAACACAACCAGTAAAATTAGGAATCAATAAATGGGATGAATTCAAACCAAGAAGCTTATTCTCTGCAAAGGAAACGAAGAGAGAGCCTACAGAATGGAAAAATAAATCTTTACCACACACACATCAAATAGAGCAGTAATCTCCAAGATATATGAAGACCTCAACAATCTTAATGCCAAAAAAGAGACATAACCCATCAATAAATGGACTAAGGAACTGAACAGACACTTCATACAAGAAGAAATACAATTGCTCAAAAAACATATAAAAAAGACCATCATCTTTACCAATTAGAGAAATCCAAATCAAAACTATTTCAATACTTCATTTCACTAGAATGTAGTCATAATGGAAATTATCAAGAATACAAGCAATAATAGTGTTCATGAGGATATGGGAGAAAAAGTACACTCATACATTGCTGGTGGCCACATCAATGTAGAGTAGGTCATTTCATAATGTATAAACTAGGGAACCAACCTAGCTCCCTTCAACAGAAGAATAGATAAATAAAATGTGATATATGTGTGTGTGTGTGTGTGCGTGTGTGTGTATGGAATATTACTCAATCCTAAAAAGAATGAAATTATGCCACTTGCCAGCAAATGAAAGGAACTTGAGAATACCATGCTAAGCTAAATAAACCAACAGAAAAGTTCCAAGCGCTGAATATTTTATCTGATGTGCAGATGCTAATTCACAATCAAAGGGACTAGGGAAGATTAAATGCACTTTGGATTAGAAATAGAAAAGAGGGGCTGGGGATGTGGCTCAAGCAGTAGTGCACTCGCCTGGCATGCGTTTGGCCTGGGTTCGATCCTCAGCACCACATACAAAGATGTTGTGTCCGCCAAAAACTAAAAAAAATAAATATTAAAAAATTCTCTCTCTCTCTCTCTCTCTCTCTCTCTCTCTCTCTCTCTTTAAAAAAAAAGAAAGAGAAAAGAGTAGGGAGGAAAAGAGGTATGAGGTTTTGAAGGATAATGAAATGGATCAGATATTATTACCCTGCATGCTTATACAAATACATGACTGGTGTAATCCTACATCATGTACAACAAGAAAAACATGAAGTTATACTCCATTTATGCATGCTGTGCCAATGCATTATACTGTTATGTATAGATAATTGTAACAAATGCCAAAAAGATAGAATCAAACAAATTGCAAACTATAAAAATTAAAACACTGTTGTACTGAAATAGAAGGCAACGTACAGACCAATGCACAGAAAAGAGAACAAGGATAAGCCTGGACATTCACTTCACAATCATCTTTGAGGAGGGGGTCAATAATACAGAATGGATAAAGGGTAGTCTCCTTAACAGATGGTGCTGAGGACACTCTATGTCCACATGGGGAAAAAAGAAAACCAAAACTTTTCCTACACCATATCAAAACATCAAGTCAGAGAGAAAAAAAATATATAACAGTGAGATGAGAATCTGTAAAATTCTTGGAAAAAAATACTTGGGTTCCATTTACTAATCTCTTCCCATCCTACTAAGGTGACAAATATGATATTTACTCTGATTTGATCACTACACAATGTTGCATGTATCAAAATATCATGTTATACAACACATGCAAATAAAGTTGATAGTTTTCAATCTAAATTAAAAAAAAAAAAAAGAAGAGCATAAGTTTGTGAGCAAAATATAAAAGAAAACACAGAAGAAACACTTTACAACATTGCTTTAGGAAATGGTCCTCTGGCTATGACAGTAAAACGACAGAGGACAAAAGCATAAACAGACAAGTATAATTTTATTAAACCAAAAGTTTCTGCACAGCACAATAATGCATGAACAGGGAAAAGATTTAACTGCTAGAATGAGAGAAATTACTTACACATCACCTGAGAAGAGTATAAAGTCTAAAACACACACACACAAAAAAATCCCTATGAAAAACCAGTACACGAGCTGGGCACATTGGGACATACCTTGAATACCAGTGGTTTGAGAAGCTGAGGTGGCAAGATCACAAGTTAAAAACCAGCCTCATCAAGTTAGCCAGGCACTAAGCAAGCAACTGAGTGAGACCGTGTCTCTAAATTAAAAATAAATAAATAAATAAATAAAAACTCTGGGGATGTGGCTCAGTGGTTAAGTGTTGTGGGTTCAATCCCTAGTGGCAAAAACAAAAGGAAACAGAGCAGCATGTTGTTTCCAAGAAATGTGGTTCAGGTAAAATGGGTGCTAATCTTCAATGGATATAAAAGTTTAATAGTATAAGATAAACAACTTCTAGATATTTGCAGAATACTTCTGTACTTACACTTTACAATACTATAATGTTTACTTATATATGTTTTCAGAGTACATATATCCTACTAGTGTTCTTACTATTGTGCAAGAGAGGAATGAAGGAAGCAAGCGATGGAGGGAGGGAAGAATGATGGAGAGAGCGGAGGAGGCAGAAGGCAGAGAAAGGAGGCCTAGCCCCATGATGCTCTTCTACACAGTCAGGATTCCTGCTGAAAGTGGACCTGTCCTTTATTGAATATTGTGCTACTGCTATCATAATTTTTATTGATTATATCTTACTACTTACTTTTCATAAGTAAATTCCAAGAAGACAATGGACGACAGGTATGAACACAGCACACAAATGTAACCTGCAGATATATCACATTTGGCCACCTCATGCACACTGAGATTTCATTCCCATTATCATGGAAGTCCAGTGGGCCAAGGAAATATGGGAGCTAAGAGAGAGTTGGGTACAATGTAACCATGTCCTATCCACACATAAGTTAAAAAAGGGAGGATTATAAAACCCAGGGAGACCACACATTAATGTCCAACCAGAATTAGACTTAAATATAGAAAGAAGAAAGCTTTGTCACTCAAGGTACTTCACTGTGTCAGCCCATCTCTCCAGCTGAGGATGTGAAGGGAGAGGGAAAGTAGGGTGATCCACAGTCACTTTTCTTCCAGTTATTTCAAACTCAGTAACAAACCAGGTGGAGAAACTTTCACAGTTATCAAGGTGTAGTAAAAACAATTGCACTGGTTCTGTGTAACATATTCACTTCTTTGGTATTAATGAACACAACATGTATGTACAAGCTCTACAATGTGACTTGTTAGTAAGTTTGCATTTAGAATTGATATGGTATACTTAAAGATGAATGTTAGAAGTCTTGCTAATAATTAAAAATGTTATAATTAAAAGGACAATTAAAAGACAGACAAACTGTACTATGATACGTGCAGAGATCACAGAAGAAGGAAATAGATTTCTGTGGCATGATGTCAGTGGCACAGGTCACCTGCTTTTAGACAGGGACTCTAAGTTTTCATTTTGCATTGGACCTGAAAAATTACACGTTTCCCTAAAAATGCCAGTAAAAAGGTGTATATTTCCCTGGAGAAAGTGCTGATTCTAGGATCTGGTAAGATAAATTAAAAAATGAGCCTTAACATATGAAGGAGGAAGAGAAGGAAGAGTAGGAGGAGAGTCTCCCAAGGGCATATGTGGATTTCTGAAAAGTGACATAAGAACTAAGGTAAAAGATCCTGAAATAGTTAAAGTTGGAAAAATATGAGCAATAAAACAAAAACCTTTTACAGTAAATTATAAGTGAAAGCAACGAATGAATATATATTTACTGATAAAACATAATTCACTTCATTGATAAAAAGTGATGGAAACAGACAAATCTTTGATATAGAAGAGTTCAAAACAATGCAGGATAATAGCATCCCCTCCTGCATGTGGAGCTTAGTATCCTTGTCATTTTATGGATGGGCAGATTTAGTGACTTGATTGTAACAAATAATGAAGGAATAAGGAAAACGTATTATATTCCCAAAGAATGAACCTGGCACAAAATATTTTGACAATGGATGGACTGTAGCACTTTAAATATTTCAGTGACCATCAGGTAACCTCATCATGCTGTTACAACAAGGCATTACAAATCCATACTATTCCTTCCAAAATTATTATTATTTTTAAACAAATAATATCATTTTATTTTCTCATAGTTCTGGAGACTGAGATGCACAAGATCAAGATGCTAGCAGGTCCAGCTGTCTGGTGAAAACTTGAATACACATTCTTCTCATCAGTGCATGGAACATTCTCCAAGATAGATCATAGGATAGGCCCCAAAATAAGTCTCAACACATGTTAAAAAATCGAATTAATATCACGTAATTTTTCAGTAAAATGTAATAAAATTAGAAATTGATAACAAGAAATTCTTTGGTTTACTTTTCATATATTTGTATAGTTTCCAGTGTTCGACCTGCATTTGACTTGATTTTTTGCTTCCTGCAATTCTGTTGACAGTAAGTTGACATCATTAATATAAGACCATGATTATTTGTGCCACTGTTGCCTTGAAAACATTGAAAGTGGTTTAAAGATGAGCTATTTTTCCCCCACTGGAGAGAATTAACTCACCCAGTTCAAGGAAATAAAGATTTGACCTGGAATACAAACTGATATGTATAGCTTTACTTAAGATTAAATTTTATTTTTTTAATTATTGCTCAAGACAATACAATGATCTTGACATATCACACATTTGATTCAAATAGGGTATTAATTCTCATTTTTCCACATGTACAGATTGCAGGATCCCATTGGTTATACATCCATGTGTATACATACAGCAATCCTAGTGTCAGTTGTATTCTTCTGCCCTCCCTATCCCCCCTCCCCTTCCCTCCCCTTCCATCACATCTCTCTACCCATTCTACTGGGACACTTATCTCTCTCTCTTTTTTTCTTCCCTTCCCTGTCAAACCATCGTATATGTATTTTGTGAAACCATTCGGATCTCCCTCTATCTTCCATGCAATTGCCCTTCTCCCTCCCATTCCCTCCCACCTCTTTTCCTTGATTCATGGTAATCTTCTTCTCATGCTCTTCCTCCCTACTCTGTTTTGAGTCACCTCCCTTATATCAGAGAAGACATTCAGCATTTGATTTTTAGGGATTGGCTAACTTCGCTTAGCATAATCTGCTCTAATGCCATCCATTTCCCTGCAAATGCAATGATTTTGTTATTTTTTAGTGCTGAGTAATATTCCATTGGGTATAAATGCCACATTTTTTTTTATCCATTCATCTGTTGAAGAGCATCTAGGTTGGTTCCACAATCTAGCTATTGTGAATTGTGCTACTATGAACATTGATGTAGATGTGTCCCTGTAGTATGCTCTTTTTAGGTCTGTTGGGTATAGTCAGAGAAGGGGAATAGCTGGGTCAAATGATGGTTCCATTCCCAGCTTTCCAAGGAATCTCCAATTATTTAATTAGTTCTCTTTATAGGTGATTCAAAGTGACCATTTTCACAAGCAGGAAACAAACCATAAGGATACTCTATCCCTCAGTGTTGAGTGCCTACCTTTCAGTGATCAAATAGAATAATTAGTTTTAATTTGTTTTTAATTAACAAATATTTATTGCATATGTTAATGGAATTGAGCATAATAATTCCAAATTATTATGGTACACAGTTATCATATCTAATTATCTATCTTCTACTTTCATCCCTTGCCCTGCCCCAGCACCCTTCCTACTATGCAGAAATTACTACTGGGCTTCCTTATTACTTTTAAAAAATCAACTCTAGGGTGTAGGTAGCAGACATGGTAATAGAAAAAAAGATTTCTGCAGCCACAAACAAGCAATTGCAGGAATTATCTCTTTCCACATCTCAGAGATCATAAATGTTAACATCTGACTAAGTCTCCCTTTATCTCATTGTGCACAATTAGAAAAACAATCTCCAGCTATTGCTTTCACTATGCTGACCTTAATTTTTCCATAAATCATCCAATTGGCCTCAGTTCCCACAACCTAAGAACAGGGACTTTACTGAGATCATCAGAAACCACTATGGTGCCAAATCTCAAGGTCTCTCCTTTGCCACCCTGTAGTTCACTTTTAGTGGTTTCCAAAACACGAGGTTCTGCCTTTCTTTTTAAATTCATCTCTTCCAGAAATCCATGTCATTACATTTCTCTGGTTTTTCTATCTCCTTAACTGGATGCCCTCACTCTCTGCCTTCTTCATAGACTTTTCTTCTCCATTGCTAAATATAGGTTTCTCCAAGCCCTAGCTCAGAGAAATGCTCCCTGTACTTCTATATATTCACCCACACCCAGGGTCATGTTCAGTCTCATGGCAGTATTTTCCAAATTCCTTTGCCTCCCAAATATTCATTTTCTTCCCAGTCCTCTCCTGTCACCTTCAGACATGTTCAAGTGGATATCTAGGAGAAATCACAACATCAACAAAAAAGCCTTCCTCAAGACTAGCACTCTTTTCCCTGCCTCATGAGGTCTTTCTGCCCCATACAGGATTGGGTATCAGCAACTACCCTAGAGTGCTCAAGTCAAAAATTCAGCAATTGTCCTTGGTCTTTTCACCATTACACTCACCCCAATCCATCCCCAAACCGTGCTTATCTTAAAGACAATATTATAAACATATATGTGTGTGAGAGAGACAGAGAGATTTATATATTTAAAATTATAAATATATAAGTATACAATTATATGTATATTAAATATCTATAAAATATATAATTATAAATAAATAAATCAGGTTAAACTACTTTTATTCCTATTACCAAGTCATGCCATCATATTATATCATATATATTCTATTGGTAATCATACCCATGGGGACAAGTTCTGCTAAATGGCCACAAATTCTCATATCAAGGAACTTAAAAGATGCTTTTGCCAAAAAAAAAAAACACTGATTATTCACTTAGGCCTACAGATGCCAAATAAGTGAGATAAAACTTGGCATCTCTGAGATATATTTATTCTATTTTTTGGCTTATAATAATCACAGCATAGAAAAGAGAAAGAAATAACTGCAATATTAGTAAGGACTCCTGAAACATCCCAGGCATAATAGGTGTAGGAAGAGGCCATGACTGAATTGAAACCCTTTCCGCACTTCTGAATAAAATTTTGAAAAAAAAAATACACATGCACAAATACACAGACACACACACACATAAACACACAAAAACATAAATATATACACTGGGTAGCAAGTGTAATACTCCCTTCCTTAACTCTATGATTAATTTCATACATGCAATTAATGAAGATTTGTATGAAAAAAAATTAAAAAGCTGCTTGTAAAACAAGTAGTGAAGGGCTTTCTAAATGTTTCATAACCAAGCCAGCCAATAAGTAGGCAGACACTCTGGTGGACACTAGAAACCTAAATGGCTTTGCAGATGTGTAAATATTCATAATCAGTCTCATTTAGTCTCTTTATACAACAATAACAACAACAAAAAGCTACCACCACAATGTTCTACCCTTTGTTTGATGCTACAGTAAGCTAAAGCCTTAACAGTATTTTTACTTCATTAGATCATTAGAAATTAGGCACTCTTTGGAGTTAATCTGCAAATTAAAAAAAAAAAAAAACTCATAAAACTAATGTTTTTTTTCATTTTATATCTTTTCACACTTTTTGAATAAACATTATATTAAAAATGAAGCTAGATTACAAGTTAATAAATTTATACATATTTATTTGCTATCAAGTTAGAATGATTATTTCTCCATGAATTATGCTGTAATTGATAACAATTAAGAAGAAGCTTAATTTAATCTACCTCCCCATCCCTAGTACAAATTTCTCTCTAGCACTTCTGACACCTTTATCTATCATACTGTGTTCAATACTGTAAACTTCTGGAACATTTATGTAAAATGCTCCAGAAGTTTGGAACAGTTTCTTAGTGGTATCTTCCAGAATGGTTCTATGAAACTCTGCACTACCATTTGCTCAGCCTAACAATTTCTTAAGACAATGAGATATTGATTCTTCATTTTTTTTGTTTCACCCAAACTTGAAAAGCATATGTTATGATTAAAATCAATATAAAGTGAATATATAAATTACTTTTCATAAAACAAATAAAAAGTGATAGCAGCTGTCACATTTTCTAAGATCATTAGTAATTTTAGACTTTTAAAACATGACTTTTACATATATTTCATGTTTGTATTCCTGTTTCAATAACAAAAGTAGAAATACTTGCTAAATAAGCTTAAAAACAGTCTGCATTAAAACAGTGTTTTTGTAGACCTAGTTGGACAAATAAAAAACTGGGCTTAAAGAGGAGATTCCATCGGTTTTAAGTTAGGGAAGAAAAAAAGTTTATGCCACAATTACTTACTTAATTTCAATTCAAATCTATTTAGCAAATTGTCTTAGAAATATCTCTTTTGAACATCAAAACAAAAAAGCTTCTTCTTATACTTACAAAAAATTATTCATAAATCTTTACATAAGTGCAGCCGCTTGGCAGCAAAAATATATTTTACCCCAAGCTTACATCATTTCATAATTTTTTTGAAATTATCATCCTTGACATCTTTGCATTCAGAATATTGTCTTTAGATTAAATATAACTAGTTTTTAAAAATACCAAATATTCTTGTTAGCCACTTAAATCTCCAAACAAAGAAAACCTGTCTACCATTATACAAATATATTGAATGTAAGATAGGCAATAACACCTAATCACAAAGTGACGATTCTGTCATAGATTGCTACTATTAGACAAAACTAAATAAAACTGTCATGATAAGATAAAAGAATAAAGAAAAATAAGCAGTGATTACTGTTTTGTCATTAGAGAAATGAATATCCATCATAGCTCAATAAAAATCAGAGGGAAAGCCCACAGCTGCACAAGTAAAGTACAGACCTGATCAAATCACTACTAGAAGCTAGACACAATTCAGGGATAAGAGTGACACCTAAACATCTATCAAAGAATAGAACAATGGGCTGCAAAGAGAACGCAAGTGTTTTTTTTTTTAGGTTCAGGGTATGCAACATACTGAAGAATAATATTACATGGGACTGGGTGAAAAATAACTAAGCTATTCTCAAAACAGCTCTTTATTAAAGACTGAATTAGGACTATTAAGTGAGGATATTCTTTTCAAATCATTGGTAGTCTTAATTTGGTCACTTAATATGCAAATGGTCCAGGCAAGTATAATCAAGTGTGTCTCAAACTTTAATGTTTAGAGCAAATTAAATTCTAAGGACACAGAGAAACCAAGGAAAATGTCATGCAAACATGGAGAGAGAAGATGGCAATCTACATGTCAAAGAGTGCACCTCAAAGGAAATCATTCCAGCAATTACCTTGATATACAAATTCTAGAATTAGGACAAATAAATTTCTATGTAACCCCATCAGTGCATTGTCTTACATCAGCCCTGTGAAACTAATGCAGCCCATTTGGACACACATACACTGACCCTCCCCCTGGCTGAATGAATGTACAATTGGATCACATCTCCTTTCAACAGCATTGAAAGGCTGACCTGCTGCAGGAAAAGACGTTTTTTACTAGAATATTCTTAATGTATGCGAAAACATAGCTCCTTACCTGATGGGGATATAGAGATTTGTGGTATGGCACAGTAATGCAAAATATATACTATTTTACCTCCTTAATTAATGTAACTCTCACTTCTCTTTGTGTCAAAATGTTCCTGGTGAGGATGTTTGTATATAATTTTCATAAAAGAACTAGGAGGACAATGGAATTTACTGGTACATGGGCTACCTGGGGTAGATGGCTAAAACAAAAACAGTAACATTACAAAAGAAATATTCAGTGCCCCCAAAATACTGACATTGATGTGAAAGTGATTTTTCTGTTATTTCTACTTGTATGTAATCTGAATATCACACCTATTATGTTGACAGGAGAAATAATACAGTCCAGATTATTTTGGAAAGGACATTTAGGTCATTCAAGTGGTAAAGTTCTAAAAGTTAGAGGATTCCCAATCATGAGTATTTGTTCTGGCATATTCTGACCAACTCCAGATTTTTCCTGTGGAGACAATTCTCCAGAAGGCTCAGCTAACCTCAGACCACAGATATCATTGTGGGTTTTGTGGTGCACTTGTTCTTTCCACAGGAGACAGAATTAAAATGTAACTTCTTGATGGTCTACAAGAAGCTCTGCAAAGAGTTTGTCTTACATGTAAGACAACAGTTAACCCTAACCATCATGGCTGTTTCCACAGGTGAAACTCCCACTGAAAATTTTTATACACAGATTAGAAATAGATGAATATATGCATAGGTCTCCATACATTGGATTACAGAATAAGGTCTTTGGATAATTATTTCAGTAGAAAAACTAGAATCCAATATTTAAATATCCACCCTACCACATATGTCCCAATATAACCTAATTCTGCCATTGCAGGTGCCTGCAATTACTGCCCACCCCTACACACACAAAGAGAAGGGGAAGGTCAAAAGGCTTTCCAGCTGTGATACAAGATGAGGATGTGCCTGGATTGCTCTTCTCTGGATTGCTCTCTTTTACCTGTAAATAGCTCCTGATATCCTGGTGTGAAGGCTGAGACAACATGTAAATATGCTCAGGAAATTTTAGTGACTAGAACCCTGGAAGGTTTGCATACATCATAAAAACATATTTTTATCTTGTGCATCTCCATTTAAATGAGAGGAATAATGCACCCTCTCTGGAATGTGTGTGGCTGGTTACCAGAGTTCTAAGTTCTATTTGGTTCTAATGCTGGATAATTGAGATTGATTCTTCAAAGTTTCATCACCTTGGCCACTTCCTATACTAAGACCACGACAAAACATTCTTTAGAGTGCTGAATTTTGTCTTTCTGTCTGTGTAAAAAAACATAAATGGATATGGTCTTTTAGTCTCTTGGGAAGTTGTCAATACATCTTGTAAAAGAACTATAAGGCCAGTGGAGTTGACTGGTACATGGGCTACCTGGGGATGGGAGCTAAAACCAAAACAGTAGCAACAGAAAAGAAATGTTAAGTCCCCAATAAACCCTGACAATGATGAGTGCACCCATTGGTGAAGGCTTCCAGCAGGCTCGGCAGGTGCCCTAGAGTAGACTTCGACCTGGATGGCAACATTAGAGCTTGATTTTTTTCTGAGTTTAATCTGGAGGCAGAATAAAAGGATCAGAACAGAAGAGACAACAGACAGCACAGACATGTGTACAACCCAGCTGTCTCTGGGCTCCCTTGCTCTCTTGTGAGGCTTTTTTTTTAAGAGAAATACCTGTGGTTGCCATATGATGGCAGCATTGCACAGACCAAGGCAAACCTGTGCACTTTGTCTGCCCCCCCACCCACCTGGAACTTGGGCCCTGGGCGCTCACCTGCCTTTCCTCAAAAGTCAAAAAGAATCTGCCCAGGGGTGCATCCATAATTATAGCTGGACACTCTGCACTTTACAAAGAAAAAAAAATAGCATTATTAACTGCTCACCTCTGCCTGCTTGTTTTGATGCAAACAGAGCAGATCTGATTCAAAGCAGAGTTCTGTATCTTACTCCCCAAATATCAGGGTTGCAAAAAAATCACATATTACAGACAAGACTAATTGTTAAGAGAGGCTCAAGGGTCTCTCTCTTCAAAGAGAAAAAAAAAAATATTTGTCTTTCATTGTGAATTCAGGAAAACTAAATCCAGATTTTTTTCTAATTCTCTGAATAACTCCATATATATGCCAATAAATAAATAGCTGAGCTTAATGCTAGCACAGACCCTTGGTCATGGCACCCTGCACTTCTCTGCCCTAGTTAAACCATTGGCTGCCTTGAGATTACCTGCCTCCTTGGATTCCTTCATCTGCATATCAATGCAACAGGGGTGTAGTCCCTTTTGCTCCTCTTTGCAGCATTCTGAACTTCTACCTTATTTTCAGGCCTGAACACCTTTGCATACTCTACTTGGGGAGAGATTGAGAAAATTCTGGAATAAACCTAAAGACATTTCATCATCAGACTATGATGCTATCAATTTATTCCTATGTTCCTATTCATTATTTTTAAATTTACATTATTTTAGTTGTTCTTCTTAATTAAATATGACATAGAATTTATTTTGGTAAAATTAACAAGCATAGGAATTCCTATTTATGATTCATAATTGCCACACACATGTGAAGAACTGTGTTCGATCCTCAGCACCACAAAAAATAAATAAAATAAATAAAGGTATTGTGTTCATTTATAATTATTCTAATTCTGAATCTCATTGTTGTGGGTGGATATGATGGTGGAATTTATTTATATATTTTTTATATGCATACAATCTAAGATATGTTACATTCATTCTTCTGTCATTTCTATTCCTATCTATTCTATATTTCTTGAATGCTTCTTTGGATAATCTACTGAACTTCTCCTCTTTACTTCCCTCATTTATTGTGGTTTAGCCTGACCATGCCAGCAAAAACATTTCACCTATGGTTTTTTGGGATTCTCTTTTTTCACTTAGCATATCATTCTCCATATCCATTTATTTACTGGCAATATCATAGAGTCATTCTTCTTTATGGCTGAGTAATATTTTATTGTGTGTATATATACAACAATTTCTCTATTCATTATCTGTTGATGGGCATCTAGCTTGGTCCCATAGCTTAGCTATTGTGAATTGGGTTGCTATAAACATTGGTGTGGCTGTGTCACTGTAGTATGCTGATATTAATCCCTTTGTATATATGCCAAGGCATGTGATAATTGGTTCAAAAATCCTAGTGTTTTTTTTTTTTGTTTTAATCTGCATACTTCATTCCATAGAGGTTACACAAATTTGCAGTCTCACCACAATTTTTGAGTGTTTTCTTTCCCCCACATCCTCACCAAAATTTGCTTTTACTTATATTCTTGATAATTGGCATCATAGTTAGAATGAGATGGTATTTAGTTTTAATTTGAATTTTTCTAATTGCTAGAGATGTTGCCTTCTCAGTGTTTTTCACTTTTGCTTCTCAGTAACAACATCCATTGTATTCTGGGGACCAGCTTTATTTATGAAGTGGGGACAAGATTTCACTTGAAAGATTGACTGGGAAGTTTAAGGCACATGACCATGAGTCCAGGAATGACTTGTACACAGTTGTCTTGCCCATGATTATGAGAAAAAAATACATATGGGGAGAGAAGGGAAAAGGGAGAAGGGAGCAAGAAAGGAATTAAACATATTGGGGCCCAAAACCACACCTTTCCCAATGAAGTGTAGGTGAATGGAAACCAGGCCTTGTCCTCAGATCTTGGGGAGAGAGATGGGCCATTTCCCCAAAGACCAGTTCCTTAGCTAAGCCAAGCTTAGACTGGTAGCAATGTGCCCAAGATGCTCCCAGCTATGGTGTGCCATGTATCTCTGGAAGTGAAAACTTGCGGTAAGTATCTTCTTGAATTTTCAAGGTTAAATTAATGCAGCAACCCTTTTGGGGCACATTGGTCCAGGAGCTGAGCTTAATGCTGGCACAGACTCTTGGTCATGGCAGACATGACCCACACTACCCTTGTATTTTCTGGCCAGTAGAGGTAGCAGCCCCAACAAGGAAGGAGACCACAGCTCTAGTTTTATCCCAGTGTTAACAAGCAGCATGTCAAACTATGGCCTTACACAGAGCTGATGAAGGAACTCCCTATGTGATTCCACTGGCAAAGTGAGCAGCAAGAAGAGAGACAGAAAAACAGACACAGAGAACTGTGGCTGTGGCACATGGCAGGTACTAGTGACCTTGAGTTCTCTTACAATACTGAAGAAGGAGCAAGATGTAAAGGGTTAACCTGTGAATAGTCATCCTGAATTGTAAACCCCCTGAGGTCAGGGTCAGAGCTCAACCCCCAAGCAACACAAACACATTCATTCTCATAGGAATGTCCATTCTAAGCCTTAAAATTAAAGAAAAAAAAATTCTCAAGACCACATGCACTCTGCAAAATACAGTGTCATTCTTCTTGGTGTGGCACCTCCTATGAAGCAGAACAGGTTAGGCACCTGGATGAGCTTCCTAGCATAAATTCTTAGGGACAGCTGTTTAGGGCATGCAGGCTGGAGTTGGGTATCCCCGGCCACTCTGAGGCACTGAGTGGAAACAGGGATTATACTTAGGTCATATCTTTCTATATTTGAATGCACTAGTCCAGAAGTTCACTAGGTCCACTATAGTTGTATATGGGTTGAAACATTTTGCTCAAGAAATGTAGCATCACCTAGCACAGTAGTAATCTCATCACACATGCAATTAACTATTTTTTTTTTTACACATGAACATTATCTGAATTAAACCATCCATATTTTAAACCATCATTCTTAGGTCTGCATAAGAGCTTGCAGAAGAGTTGCACCATAGATACCCAGCCATATTGCTATCTTGCATGATTGGGTTACTTATAATTTTTAGCTATTCTAAAAATAATCTGTAAAATATAAACATTTTACCCAAATAAAAAAAACAAGAAGTGAGTGTAGAGGAAGTATTCTTGGTTGGGGAATGATTTCTGTTCTCTCCCATCCCTTTTCAACAAGATCACACTTTCTTGGAATTCTAGGTTTTTGGGAGAATATTTGTCCTTAAATTGTTTGGACCTCTGCTCCTTAGACTCTTTATGTCTCTCACCCATACTCAGCTGTCTTTCTGGTGTAGTTGTACTGAGTTTGAATAGGTGGGATGCATTGAGCCACTGTGGATGACCCTTACCAAACTGAGAGAGGAGCCAGACTTAAACCCAGTTGTGAAACAGGGCTGAGCAGAAGGAAGCTGAGTGGCCAACTGTGAAAGAAAAGCCACAACCTGCCTTCTTGAAGACACAATGACTTCATATTGATTTCTGAGACAGAGTAAATGTCCTTTATGTGCAGCCTTCTGTTTTAAGCAGTTACATGAAGCCTTCTCCACCCACAGGATAAAAAGACTTGGAGTCTTCAGGATGAGGGCAAGGTGTGGTGGGGTTCTCTAGATCCTTTTGTTTTTCCAAGTTTTTTTTTTTTTAATTTCTATTTCTATAGGATCATTAGCTACTAGGATGTCATGTGGTTCATCTGCTAGGTGAGAGAAAGTCATTATGAATACATGGCTGTTCCACAGAGACTAAACAATTTTAAAATGAGAAGTTTTCACATTCTATCCTTAGAGAAAGGAGATCAATGTCATTTGTGATAGAAATAATCTCAGTTGAATAAAAGAAAACCTTGTGCAAGGAATCAGGGAATATTGATCAAATACAGCTCTATCACAGCTGTTTGTGCAAGATAGTTAGACCAGGTCCCTGAGGACTGACTTTTTTCTCTTCACAGTGACTGGTATTTGTTCTTACTCTCAAAGGCCCTCCTTGATTTTGGGGTTGGTGTCCTCTGTGTCTTCCCCTGAAATTTGGTCTAAGACAGACATCTGTGCAGCAGGTAGGCAGAAGAAAAGTGAGCAAAGATGTGTATGGCCTAGCACTGCCTGGCTTCCTGGATACACTGTGCAAACCTGGTGACTTCTTCCCAGGGCACTTAAAGCAATAATCACACTAAAGTTAAAATGGGAATTATAACATGATACAATGTTCAGGCAAAATAGTGCTAGAAGAAACCAAGGCCCCTGAATAAATTTATACACCTATAAAACTATGTGTTCAGAAACTAGGGTTGCAGTGGCCAGGACCTAGAGCCTGAGGATAAGGTGTGGAGACTTGGCCACATTTTGGGTAGGATAACCGGGCATCCTGGTTTAGAGGAGCTGGTACTTTCTTAGACTTGCTCTTAGAGTGCAGAGGAAAGTGCAGGAATGGAAAACTGCATGTGGAGGAGGATCATAGAGTTCAAGTGTGTTCTGGTGTGACCTGGAAACTCTAATTTTCCAAGTTGATTCTGAAGACCCCACCTCAGTTGTGGGATGATATTGAATGGTGAACAGATGGCTAGCCTTTCATTTAATACTTTTATTGAATTTTAAAACTATTTTTTATTTGAGGCAAGCATTACTCATTTTGATTTAAAACTGCCACAAACACTTAAGATTTTGAGGACATTTCTGTAAGTATAAAAGGCAAGTTGACTTAAGAAAAATAAGTGAACAAAAAACAATACTAATGCCCAAACTGCAAAGGTGATGTGGGAATATATATGTGTACCAACCACTAGAAGGTATTAGTAGGCAGGAAGCCTCCCAAACTCAGGAACAAACTCACCAGTACAGGGCCTATGTGAAATTATATCAAGGAATCTTTATCCTTCCTGCTACCCCTCTTCCTCCTCTATGCCAATGAGAAGCTTCTTGTACTTGATAGAGACTAGCCTTGAGCTGGGATTCAAAACAGTCTGGATTTGTCTTTATATTCAGGTCTACCACTTTCAAGACCAGTGGCCTTCGACAGGAATTTTAACCCCCTGTGAGTTCTGGTTTCCTCATTTATGAAGTGGGGATGTCCTGAGCCCTGAGTGCTTGAACAGTGTCATGAACTAACATAGACTTCTCAGCTCCACAGTATAGACAATGGCTTCCCTGAAGATCAGAAGGGAGTCTAATGTGTTATTTGTCTCCAGTGTCTGTTTTCTCTTCTTCCAGAAATTGCTTGTGTTTTTTCCTGCGAATCCCCTTCTGCATTCCACTCTATGTGGGGTGAGTCAGGTTATCCAGACCAGGAAGTCTTAGCATGAAGCCCCCTGAACAAGCGGCTCTTTAACCTGCCAAGTTGGTTTGAGCTGGTCTGGACATACTGTTCCTGAGGCCACAAATAACTGTAGAAATAGAGCATGAAAACCTTATTGCCAACTGTGGCTATAGGGAAGGGCTTGTAATGAAATGGGAAAATGAAATGGGAAGTGAGAGATGAAAGGACACTGATTCCTGAAATCAGCTGTGCCTCAGTCAGAACTACCTACAGATATTTTACTTGTAAAAGAAAACAAATTTGGGGCCAGGTGCAGTAGCACATGCCTGTAATCCCAGTGGCCCTGGAGCCTGCAGAAGGAGCATCCTGAGTTCAAACCCAGCCTCAGCAATACCACGGAATTAAGCAACTCTCTCACTAAATAAAATACAAAATAGGGATGGGGATGTTGCTCAGTGGAGAAATTAACTCTGAAAGTGTTTGTTTGTTTGTTTTACTGTATTATATATACATGTTTATAAGTGGGCATACATTTATAGCCAATAATTTGTTTCTAGTTTCAAGCAAATTCTTTTTTTTTACTAGTTCTTCAATGCATATTAAAACCACATCAACTGAGATACTTTTCTTGAGTGAGTAGAACAGGTAGAGCAAGGTTATAGTTTCCAGTTTCTTGAGTGTCCCTTGAACAGGTATAACTTCTGATTGGCTCTATGTACTAGTGGTTTGAATAGGCTGAACAGAATTTGTGGGTGGAGATCAGATCATTGCTTACTTCTAAACTAAGAGTCATTTATTGAGCCAAGCATTTACCAGAGCCCCTTATGCTGGAGATACAGGATGGAACTGATCCTCTGATGGAATTCTTCTGGTTATCCAGTGCAAAGCCTTACCATTTGTTTTGGTGATTTTCTAGCATAAAACACCTCACATGCAAATCTTTATTTGAAAGTGATGAAAATGTGCATGTGTCTTGTGGAGACATCTCATTCCTGGCCTCATATACTGTGGATGATGACCATCCTTACCTCATTGGTCATTTGGACACAGAAGTGGGAATCAAAGATCTTTGCTGCACAGAAACTGGACTCAACCTTATCTCCTGGTGGTCCTAACCACTAGAGTGTGAGGAAAAAGACAGTCACACCATTTAGCTTTATCTTAGCTGATCTTAGCTCTATCTTTTGGCTTTTCCTGAAAGAGCTGAAGACTACAACTCTGTAAATCTTGAAAGTGTACCTGGAACAAGCTTAATGTAGATCATGAGAACTTTTTAAATGCTTAATGATACAAGGTTGGTGACTTCATATAAACTGAGACAGTAAGAGGGCCCCCCTTCAAACTCTAATTCTTGTAACTAAGTCAGAAAGATTTCAGACATTTCACTCAGAAAAACAGGCATTAGTTTATTGAAGGGATAAACAGGGAAAGGGGACACTCTCATAGTAGATAATGGGTCCTCTGAGAGAGGAGAGAGACAGTGTGCCTTTCATGCAATCCACTTTTGTTGGGTATCCCAGAGAAGTTTTCAAAGAGTCCCACCCAGGCCTACTACTTGACTTTGGACTGACAGCTGGATGACATCCAATTGTCAAGTCCACACTGCTATGATAACTTTAGGTCACCTTGGCCAATGCAACTGATTCTCATTGGATTCTTAACCATAAATTCTTGCAGATTTTAGAGCTAGGAAAAAATATTTTTATCTCTCTGGGTTTAAGAATGTGGTACATGGAAAGAGTCACAAAAGTTCCCTTCTTAAGGGTAACATAGCTTCCTCTTATGGACATTATTTTATACCTGATTTTCTCCTGCAGATAACAGTTTACTGAGGAATGTGATATACCCTGACCACTTAAGGCAGGCCGGGTTGCAGGTTAATTTCTTCATGATGGAAAAGCAAGTGGGGGTCAGCACAGTGACACTCACTTTTATAGAATTATTTCCTGAACCTCATGCTCTCACCACTCAAAACTATCCCCTATCATTTAGCAAGAAGTAGTTTAGCCTAAATCATACTATGGTTGATCCTGCGCCCCAAAGACTGGGCCCCAGACAAACAACAGTTTTACCAGAGAACTGGAGAGAAATGTGAATTCTCAGGCTGCAGTTCAGCCTTATTATAAGAGACTCAGAGTGGCTCAAAAATCTTAATTTTTATTATCCATTCAGTTGCATGATTGGGGCTTAGAATCTGTGCCCTGATTTAGTCTCTCCTCTAAGAACTATTTTTTTTTCACCACTTTACAAAAAAAAAAAAAAAAAAAAAAAAAAAAGCTATTATGACCTCACTAACTTACAGCTTAATGACTTGCATCCAAAATTGTCTAGTTTCAGCCCTGGTGGACAGACCCTGAGATTCAAGGGGCTGGGTGCATGGATCTCTACTGCTGAGATGTTCAGGGAATCCTGTTGCAATGACCCCATTAAGACCTTAAAACACAACACCCACAGCTAAGAGTTAAATCCCTGTAAACATTTTAACTGTTACTTCTCTTCCAGAGATTAAAGCAATACCCAATCTCTTGTTTAAAAACTCTAAAGGGGTCTGGATTTGTGACTCAGTGGAAGAGTGTTCTCATAGCATGCATGAGGCACTGGGTTTGGTCCTCAGCACCATATAAAAATAAAATTTATAAAAAATTGCATCCACCTCAAACTAAAAACAAACTATTTTAAAAAAAAATTAAAAAAAGAATCTCTAAAGGCCATGTTACTGCACTATAACCATGATTGGATGGACCATGGTTTTCTTAAATAAAGATTCTGGGTCATGATGTACAGATTCCCACAGTTGCCCGTTAAGACCACTAGATGGTGAGCATATTTTTGTTTGTTTGTTTGTTTGTTTTGTTTTCTTTTGTTTTTGCCAGAGGAGGGCACTCTGCAGGTGGCTGAGGGCTTCTGTTGGTTGCTTCCATCAGATTCCCTGAAGTATCCTGTGCTGAGGCAGGTTTTACTGCAGATTCTAGGAAGTGATATGAAGCTAGGGTCTTTGATTACAATACTACTATAGTACTGTAGCAGGAAATTTATTTAGAATGGTACAGGGCCTCCTCCCCATACAGGACAGGCAGACTATTTCCCCACAGACTGAAGTCCTGGTGGTGGCAGAGATATGGTCATAGGCGCTAATAGTACCAATCTGGAGGAGAAAAGTAGAGACAATATTTTCTTCTCCTGAAAAGTGTACACTGGTTTTATGAACACCCAGAATATATGGCCTGCCTTTTTCGATGCTTTAACATGTTTATAAGGAAGGTAACTGAGAAGGTGGGAAGGTATCTTGAATTTGAATCTTGGGGTACAAGCCTAGCTCTACTCCAGACTATTGTGGACTTTATCTGCCAATGTACCTCTTCTGCAACCCACGTTTACAACAATGGTGGAAGAGACTGTATGCAACAGGAACAGTGCCTGCACAATTCCCACATTCCAGTGCCCCTTCTTTCCACTCACCTCTGATAGCCCTTTGTGCTCCCCAGCTCTAAGAGGGCGAAGGCATTACAGAAATCAGGGGCTTCGGTGCCTCCCCATGACAAAGACCATGTGGTACAGGTTACAGATGTAGTTGCTCTGGCCCATTTGAGGAGATTTATAGATTTTCCATTGCCCTAAGAGTGCCTTGGGTTTTAAACATATATAGAAGATGCACATAAACACATGCACTGTCACAGAGAACAGTTTTCTATAAGCAGTACTGAAGAGCCATTTGGGAAGCTCCAGGGTTGGTCAGGAGATGAGGGTGTGGGAGATGATGGAGAAAATGGGAAAGAGATTTTCTTGTATTTGTGCAGGAAGAAAAGATGAAACAGCATAAGTGGATTTAGGGTTAGTATGTTATTATAATTTCAGTGAGCTGTAGGGGGCATGAGCCATCTCTGGTATTATGGTACCTGGACATGCCATGATTATTAGATCAGACAAAGACTGACATTGGATGCTGGGAGCATAATAGGAAGGATATTGGTAGTATGGAAATTATATTAGTTAATTTTCACATGGACAACTTGGGAAGATGGCTAACTATCTCTAAGAATTAACTCTGTACAGAAGGTCATGACTGGGTGAAGTAGAGCATGCCTGGGTGAGGTGGTCCACGCCTATAAATCAAGGGATTCAGGGGACTGAAGCTGGTGGATTTTAAGTTCAAGGTCAGCTCGAACAATTTAGTGAGACCCTGGCTTACAGTAAAATTTACACAAACACATCTAGGTATCTTCTTCCGGTATAGTAGAACAGCTGTAGAATGTTCTTGAGTTAAATCTTCAGTACCTTCCTCTGCCCCCAACATACACACACCCACCCACAGTCTAAGAATTTATCCCCTTCATGGTAAGCAAAGCCCCATTGTCAAAGAAAGAGAGTCCAGGCTGTAAAAGGCTGTGGCAACACAAGTAATTTCTATTCCCAGAAAAAAAAGGAAATGACTCTGTAGGTCCTTCTAGAGGCTTAATCTCTACTCCCTCAGGCAAGGACCTGTGTTTGTGATCCTTTTTTTTTTTTTTTTTTTTTGCTTCATTGACTCTATAGAGCCTTGTGGGTGATTGCAGAGCAGCAGGAATTTTGTTTTATTTGAGTATCTTCCAGTGAGGCATAAAGCTTAGCCAGCAGAGCAGAGAATTCTGATGCCTGTGAACAGTCTCTCCTCTGTCTTTGATCCTCAATTTATCACCAAGTTGTACTTGCCTGGGGCAAGCTCAGGATGTTTTGGACAAGGCAAACTACTCAGGTAGAGAGATGAGGGCAGGGGCCTGGCTTTGAATCTCACTGGACCTTTTTTTCCTCTGGTTTGGCACCTTGGAAGGGGAAAGTGAAACACTGCACAGAAAATTCTGGAATGTGCAGGAGCAGAAGTCAAATGTTTTTCTTGTAGATGGCAAGATAATGTCCCAGGCCACCAGCTCCAGCATGGGGTTGCAGATTCTGATCCCCTGAATATTGATATGTGTGTGTGTGTGTGTGTGTGTGTGTGCACGTGAATGCAGGTGAAGTCCTCAATGACTCACTATTCATTCCTGGAATAGAAGAGCTGGAAAAACTACTTCCTCAATGGGGTTTCTGCTAAGGAAGAATCTTGTCTGTTGTTCAAGTACATGCATCTGGCTCAATATTGACAACCGACCTGAGACTTGTAAGGTTTGGGAAGGATGGTAGAACTCTTTGACAGAGAGTTAGTAGCACCACAATCAAGCCCAAATTAATAATTCTCCTGCCTGCAGGCTTTAGGTTTCTTCTGATAATATGCTGTGCTTCTCCTTTTGCTCCTTCTTTTGTTTCTTTCCTCCATCCTCACTACTTGAAGACAATCATTGTGCTTAAAGCACTGGGGAGAAAATAATAAATTAGAAAAACCCCAGTGTTTTTTTTTTTTTTTCTTTTTTTCCCAGCATGTATGATCTACCCCAGAGTTCCTGAGCCTAAGCATGGTTAAACTTAGAGACCAAAGACTTATTTTTGGCAAGGGGCTTGCCAACCATGATGATGTTTAGTAATCCTATTCCCTACCTTGAAAAAAAAATGCCTCTAAAAGGCTCAATGTCCACTGGGTGTAACCACTGCCATGGCTGAGAACTTCTGAGCAGAGAGGTATAAAGCTAAGTTCACACCTGCAGTGGAGTTTGAAAGGATGTCTCTGTGTCTTCTTGGGGTCTGTTTTACTTAGAGTTATGATCTTCCTAACTTCCTAAGCTTTGCCACATTATTGATATTTGCATGGTTTCTCCCCAGTATGAATTATCTGGTGTTGGTCTTTTATTAAAAGCTTTGTCACCTTCTTTACGTTTGTATGGGTTTTCTCCAGTGAGAATTCTCTGGGGTTGATTAAGTCATGATTTTTGAGTCTGAATTGTGATCACGAAGTAACTATAGCTATTATCATTAAAAAAAAAAAAAAGCTTTCTAAATGCTGCAATTGTTCAGACTTATGCACAGTGAAAACCTGAGTCTGATGACCACAAAACCTGAGTCTCTCTTGTCTTTTTTTTTTTTTTTTTTGTACTTGGGATCAAACCAAAGTGCTCTCTACCACTGAGCCACATCCCCAAATCTTTTTATTTAGAGTTTAATCCCTGTAAGTGTTACTGGCAAGATGACTCATCAGTCCAAATGCTTTTCATTGACACCATTTTTTAACAATTATTATTTTTTTTCAAATGTAACACAATTATTGATTTCAAAAGTGTGCAGGGCTGTGGTTTTCTTTTAAGAGAAAAAAGGGCAACTATGTTTCATCAGGAACTGGCTCAGTGTTCTCAAAAACAGATATTAGATATATGCAAGCAGAGCCACACATTGGTACAAACACACACAGTGCTACCCCAGGTCTGCTAGTAAATGCTATAGTAGGTTCAGGGGTGGGAAAAGGTAGTATGCTTCTTTCTCATTTGTTCAAACCCTCTGGAGGATCAGGGGCTCAAAGTCATGGATGGAGGCTCAGGGCTCTCAGGGTCATAGACAGGCCTCCTGCTGTCTATTCAGTGTGAGCATTCACACCCACTACATGTGTGGATTTAACCACAACATATATTGCATTTTGCTGTTCAAAATCTTTGTTTCTCAGCCACCTGGTTTCAAACGTGTAAACTCTGCATTTGATGTAGAAAGATAAGATGTATCATTTTAAAACCTAGAATCTGATGCCTGAAGTGTGACAAAAAATATTTTAATGCTTTTTATGCCCATAAAATCCTGAGTAAAATTTAACTAACTACAGAGCAAAAGTCATTGATATGCATGCTTCTCATCCAAGCAGCACAGGAGGCTGAGGCAGTAGAACCACTAGTTCAATCCCAGCCTCAGTACTAAAAGTGAGGCCCTAAGCAACTCAGTGAAATTGTGCCTATAAATAAATACAAAACAGGGCTGGGATGTGGATTAGTGGTTGAGTGCCCCTGAATTCAATCCCCAAAATAAAATAAATAAATAAAACATTGACAAAGGAACATGCTGTCCATCTGAGTTTATGGGAAAAACATTGATGTGATCATAGACTTCAGGCATAAGATAGTTTTATTAATGTGTCAGTTTGATACAAACGAGGCCTTTAAGTCCAGAGATAGCTTTGGAAAAAAAAAAAAAGATCATTTGAATTTAATCAATTAAAACAGAGAAACTGATGAAAGGACAAGTGAACATGGAGAGGTCCACAGAAGGAAAGAGGGCCAAGGATCCAACCATGCTTCCTGCCCACTTCTATGGGCTCCTGTGTAATGGCCAGTTGGGCAAGGGTTGGGGTTTCATGGAGTGAGCACTGCAGAGCTATCTCTGGGCAATTGTAACTTTTCTTTCCAGTATGATGTTTCTGGCGACCAATGAGGTGTGATCTTACAACAAATGACTTTTACAGTCTATTCTTTACAATAGTATGGCTCTTCCCCAGTATTAATTCTCTGGTGTCAAATAATGTATGATCTTTGGTTAAAAGCTTTGCCACATTCTTTTCATTTATATGGTTTTTCTCCTACATGAAGGCTCTGGTGTTGACTAAGGAGTGACTTTCAATGAGAACCTTTGCAACATTATTGATATTTGTATGGTATCTCCCTAGTATGAATTCTCTGGTGTTGAGTAAGGTATATTCTTTTCTTAAAAGCTTTGCCACATTCTTTACATTTTTATGGCTCTTGTCCAGTATGAATTCTCTGATGTCCAGTAAGATGTGATTTTCGAGTAAAAGCTTTGCCACATTCTTTACATTTATATGGCTTTTCTCCAGTATGAATTCTCTGGTGTTTAGTAAGGCATGAATTTTTATTGAAAGCTTTGCCACATTCTTTACATTTGTATGGCTTTTCTCCAGTATGGATTCTCTGGTGTTCATTAAGGTGAGATTTTGAATTAAAAGCTTTGCCACATTCTTTACATTTGTATGGCTTTTCTCCAGTATGAATTCTCTGGTGTTTAGTAAGGTTTGATGTTTGATTAAAAGCTTTGCCACATTCTCTACATTTATATGGCTTTTCTCCAGTATGAATTCTCTGGTGTCGAGTACAATGTGATTTGCAATTGAAAGCTTTGCCACATTCTTTACATTTGTATGGCTTTTCTCCAGTATGAATTCTCTGGTGTTTAGTAAGGCATGAATTTTCATTGAAAGCTTTGCCACATTCTTTACATTTGTATGGCTTTTCTCCAGTATGAATTCTCTGGTGTTTAGTAAGGCATGAATTTTCATTGAAAGCTTTGCCACATTCTTTACATTTGTATGGCTTTTCTCCAGTATGAATTCTCTGGTGTTTAGTAAGGCATGAATTTTTATTGAAAGCTTTGCCACATTCTTTACATTTGTATGGCTTTTCTACAGTACAAAGTCTCTGGTGTCGAGTAAGAAGTGACTTTTTATTAAAAGCTTTGCCACATTCTTTATATTTGTATGGCTTTTCTCCAGTATGAATTCTCTGGTGTTGAGTAAGGAATGAATTTTCATTGAAAACTTTGCCACATTCTTTACATTTGTATGGCTTGTCTACAGTACAAAGTCTCTGGTGTCGAGTAAGAAGTGATTTTTTATTAAAAGCTTTACCACATTCTTTATATTTGTATGACTTTTCTCCAGTATGGATTCTCTGGTGTTGAGTAAGGCATGATTTTTGTTTAAATGCCTTGCCACATTCTTTACATTTGTATGGCATTTCTCCAGTATGAATTCTCTGGTGTTGAGTAAGTTGTGATTTTCGATTAAAAGCTTTGCCACATTCTATACATTTGTATGGCATTTCTCCAGTATGAAGTTTCTGGTGTCGAGTACAATGTGATTTGCAATTGAAAGCTTTGCCACATTCTTTACATTTGTATGGCTTTTCTCCAGTATGAATTCTCTGGTGTTTAGTAAGGTTTGATGTTTGATTAAAAGCTTTGCCACATTCTCTACATTTATAAGGCTTTTCTCCAGTATGAATTCTCTGGTGATGATGAAGTTGTGATTTTTGATTAAAAGCCTTGCCACATTCTTTACATTTGTGTGGCTTTTCTCCAGTGTGGATTCTCTGGTGTTCACTAAGGTGATATTTTGAATTAAAAGCCTTGCCACATTCTTTACATTTGTATGGCTTTTCTCCAGTATGAATTCTCTGGTGTTTAGTAAGGCTTTGTCTATAATAAAAAGCTTTGCCACATTCTCTGCATTTGTAAGGCTTTTCACAAGTATGAATTCTCTGGTGTTGAGTAAGGCATAATTTTCGATTAAAAGCCTTGCCACATTCTTTACATTTGTATGGCATTTCTCCAGTATGAAGTCTCTGGTGTTCAGTAAGTTGTGATTTTCGATTAAAAGCTTTGCCACATTCTGTACATTTGTATGGCTTTTCTCCAGTATAAATTTTCTGGTGTTCAGTAAGGTGTGATTTTTTATTAAAAGCTTTGACACTTTCTTTACATTTCCAGATGTTCTCTCCAGTATGATTACTGTAGGGTTTAAAAAGGTTTGAGCAACACTTAATGACATTTTCACATTTCATCAATTTGTAGGGTATATCTCCATTGTAAAGTCTATGGTTTTTAGTAACGGATGGAATTTGAGTAAAATATTTTTCACATTCTTTACTTATGGAAGATTTATCACTGCTCTGATAAACAATTGAGGAAGCTTTAAATGCTTTTACATATTTTTTAAACTTGTAGGGCTTCCCACCAAAATTTATTCTCTGGAGTTCAGGAATTCTTGTAGTTTTATTAAAAATGCTTTCACATACGTTATATCTGTAATTTGTCTCTTGATTATGAAAGCTTGGATAAATAAATTTTGGGCATGGATTAAAAACTTTTTCACTTTTATCACTGTAAAGCTCTGTTAAATGATCACATGAGTGTTTTCTAGGATTTAAAAAAGAGGGAAATTTTAATGACTTTCACAGAATTTACATTATTTTACACCAAATCTAATATACTGCTAATTACTTGGGGTTGAGATTGTCTTCAGGTCCTGAACAGAAATATTTGTGGATATTTACAAAATGGTGCATTTCAAATTATTCCACTTACTAACTAAAGAATGAAATTGACTACATAGAAAATTTTGTATCTTTTAGAGGAAGGGTATAATTACAAAATGCTGTGCAAATATATTTAAAAGCACACATGAGTCCTCAAATATGACTGCCATATGTGCTGTTGTCTCTTTCCAGCTTAGCCAATGCCCCATACCCCTACAGTTCCAACTTGCCTCAAACACACTATTGTTTGGTTTTAATTTGTGGGGAATCCTGCAGGCACTGGGACACAAACATGGCACTTATGTGCCAGAGTATTTTTCATTAAGCCAAAGACCAAACTGCATCTGAGCTGGGCTGCTCAATTTTCAGCAAAAATATATATCACTGAGGGTGTTGTTAAAATTCTTTCTATGTAACTAGCTCACTGAAATCCGTTAGAAAATACTTTGGATTTGTTGAAAACATTCCTTGAGATGCACAGATGAGTAGTGCTATGGCCTCAGATTTTGTTCACTGGGGACATGTATTGAATCCAGGAAGTCTCTGGATCTCCCACATGGAAAGTTTTTCTCATTCCACCCACAACCACAGAATGCATAGATATTTTGAGTATTCACTTGGAGTTAGGTCAAAATCCCTGTTGATATGAAAGATGAAGCAGTGCATGTCAGATGGATCTGCTGAAAGATATCTATGAACTGTGCATGAATTTTTTTTTTTTTTTTTTTTTTTTTTTAAAGCATGGAACCCATTAGGAGAAAAAGTCTGGTATCTGGGAACTCACAGTTGAAATCCAGCTAGTTTGAGACTATCCATTACATGTTATATACTACCTAGTTTTGTCTAAATTCAGCATGGCACTGGAGATGGTATCATCCATTGGAGCCACATAGCCGCAGCACCCCAGAGATGGGTGTGATTTGCCAGAATGCAAATCTACATGTCTAAAGAAAGAATCTTACTGTTGAAATTTTATTCCTACCATTGATGTACACTCCCTTAAATAAAGAATGGAAAAATTATCTAGTCATCTTTTTGTAGATCCTATGTGGTCTAGAGAATCTATAAGATGCTTTACCTATTTTACCATAAGTTATGGGGCCCTGTCTCATATTCCTTTATTATTTATTTCAGATATTCATTTTTTTTCAGGTGACTCATCACTTTCCAATAAGGAAATGACTCAGGTGGAATGCTTGAGGTCCCATGACATGGAGTGATTATGCTAACTTGTGAGTCATAAATAGATAGGTAACTACACAAAGACTGCTTCAAGTTGAATTATAATCATAAATATTTACAAGCACCCTTGACTCAAACCATCAAGTTTCAGGGAGAACAGTCTACAAAAAATGGTATTCTGAAACAGTAGACAGAATCATGGATCGACAAAGACATTATAGATGTTTGTTCCCTAAGGAGGAGAAATTTCATGGTAAGACATGCCCCATTCAAAGGTGGTCTTACCTCACCAATGTGGCTGTTTTAATTTTCTTAAAGGTTTTACAATCACAAGCTTTAGTCCTTCATTGATCTTCATTAGCCCCACACCTTCCCTACTGCTTATGCACCAGGCATATTTTCTACCCCTCAGCATGAGCCCAGAAGAGTGTCAGAAGACTTACATTGTTTTCATAAGACCCTCATGTCTGCTTTTGAGGTGTGATGCATTCCTGCAAGCCATTTGGGCTTTGGGTTTTCTGGGAGACTGTGCTAGAAGTTCCTGAGTCTTTCCTTTGTTTCAATTGCTGTACATGATAGATGAGCTGTATGCTTATTTGATGTGTTTTAGAAGGACCTCACTGCTTCTCTTCACTTTTATTAATTATTAATGCATTTAAAAAGCAATGCCTAACAAACTTTTACCTTAAACATATTTAATTACTCAATAGTTCTTTTCAACAGAAAGTCCTAGTGAGGCTTATTGCAGCATTTCCATTTCTCCTTAATCTGAATATTTTTCTTGTCTCTAAGTAAAAATACTATACATGTGTTTAAATGATGAGTCAATTTGTCTATTTTGTGTAGAAAATCACCTTGTTAGAATATTGCAATTTTGTATTAGTGATCTATAGACTTTTATCTAATGTGCAATCACATAGAGATTATTAAAAGTTAAAACATAACGAATTAATAAGCATTTTATTACTATTTAGATTTTTTTCACTAAAATGCCCATTTCTATTCTAGTTTTATTTCTAAAGCTTACTAAACTGGTTGAGTCTTTATTTTCCTGAAGGTATTTTAAAGACTCAGCTTTATAATGGCCTGTAAACATTGAATATATATGTAGTTTGATACATGTTTTTGCATTTGAAAATACTGTGCATTGTAGTGGTTTTATAAAAAATACTGAGTAGTATATATATTTAAAATTACAATAATGTACTTAAAATTTCTAACTGAACAAAAAGTGGCTGTCACAAGTTGAGGATTCAGTCTTCTGAGATGTTTGTAATAATGTAACCTCATAAATTTGTAATTTTGTGTATAAATAATTTTCATTATTTTTTCTCTTTATTAAAAAAAACAGAAACCCTCTCTGATTTTTAAAAGTATGAGCTGAAGTACTGAAAAGATGAGAAACCACAATTGAAACACCACAAAGAGGGAAACATGAGACTGACAACCTCAAACCATAATCTTAAAAATGTGCCAAGCACATACATGATGAGCTCTCTGGGTTCTGGATGCTCAACTTTCCCTCTCCCTTCTTCAGGTAATCATACCTTTTTATTTCTGTGAGGAACGACCCTCCCCTAACCTCAGGAAACACTATGAGGGACACTCCTGCACCTGAAGCAGCTATTTACAGTTTTTACCATCAGCATATTCCTTACCTATGCCCACAGTGATTAGTGCAGAGGGGAGCACATGACCCACTCTGACTCTGATTATCAAGCCCAGAAGTTCTTGGTTGAGCTAAACAGGAACCCAGAAGGACACAAACCTGAAGTCACTATGGACCATCATAAAAGGGGAACATCTGTGAGTGAAGCCATCAAAAGAGTAAGTGAAGAGTGAGACTGAGTACAGATGAATTTGAACTCCAGAATCCAGCCATGCCTCAAATCAAAATTTTGCATAGCTTTTAAAAAGTGTAATATAATCTATTTTAAATCTTTCTTTTAAATTAATATCAGCTTAGAGGTAGGTCCTTTATAACCAAGATGATCCTGAGTAGTATACTTCAAAAGAATGAATGTGAACCATAGTGGGACTGCGAATGTAAAATCTGAGTCTATTGTTCTGGTAGACAACACAGAAGAACTCCCATCTGTGCCCCAGATGAGCTGAGACCCTTTACTCATTGAGTCTATGTGCCAAACACAGAGTCAGTCAGAGGCACAAGGGCACTAAAAAAGATCACAATGGTGATGCTGGGAACATCTCCAGGCTGAGAGGATTTGACACAATTGAACTGAAGTATGAGATGACACAGGAAAACTCTAGTTTATCTGCTACCAACACCAAATGAAGACAGGAGAAGACATAAAATGGAGACCAGCTGGTGAACATAGTTTGGATTTGCAAAGCATCAGCACAGTCTGCAGTGAGGGAGCAGGATGCATTGTAGAGCTTCCATGTCTGCAGACCAAGCACAGATTTCCAGGAAGCTCCATTAGTCAGATTTCCCTGGGTTGCTACCACCATCCCATCAAATTTCCTCTAACCCCTGTCTGATATGATTGACAGGTATTCAGAATTTTAGAGTGGCAGAGAGATGGACCTGTTTTCCTTTTTATCAATCAAATATGGTTTTATAACAATGTGTTTGTGTGTGTTTGCGTGTGTTTGTTTGTTTGTTTGTTTGTGTGTGTGTGTGTGTGTGTGTGTGTAAGGATCCCTGGTACAGGACCTTGCACATGTTAAGTACTCTACCATTGAGTTGTATCCCCAGTCCTATAACAATATATTAAGAAAGAATTACCTTATAAAATACAAGCAGACTTCTAGTTTTAAATACATATATGCATATGTAAAACAACAAAGATCTTTTTAGGAAGAATTGGAGGCCAGGCTAAGTGCATCAAAGAACATCCTATGTAAAGAATCTAAAATCAATTCTTAAAAGTTAACAATCTACAAAGGAAAAAAATGGAAAGGAAAATAAAAGAAAAAAAATAAAAATTTTCTGAACTTTCCTCTCTTTTAATTTCTATTTCTTGTTTAAAATTAAGTATTAACTGTCTTGGTATCCATACCTGCTCTTTATAAAGTTTTGCAAAAAATATTTTATTTCTTGTTCTTCTGAAAATTCTTGGTTTGGATTAGAAGTCATACCTGAAATAAATTAAAATAGCAAGTTATTCCACTTATGACACTATGGTGAATAGACTCTGAAAATATATAAAACCTTATCAAGGTGGGGGAGGGGAATAGCCACAGAACAGAATAATTTAAAGCCATTATTACTCAAGAAATATATATAGAGAGAATTTACTACAATATGCTGACAAAAGCTGTGAGAACTTTGAAAATCATCTTAAGAATTTGTAGCACCACAGATGAGGACAACATTCAAACTGACTGATATCACAATCACAGCCCTTCACTTCAATATATTTGAATGCCACCTGTGACTCAAATGTTGCAGGAAATAAATTTCTCATTTAGTTTTTTTTTTTTTAATCTATTTGGGGAGTATTTTTTAGGATTAAACACAGTGATATTCTATCATTAAACTACATCCATAGACCTTTCTATGTTTATACATTTTTTGAGACAGTTTATTACAACAATGCTAAAATTTATTTCAACCTGGCATTCCACTGCCTTAGATTCCCAATTATATGGAATTACATTTATATATCATTGCACATGACCTGTTTTTGTTTACATTGTAACTTCTAAATATTTTCCAAAATGACTATGATGATCTAGTTTAAAAAATTTTAAATAGAAAAATCCCAATGAAAATAATAGCTCACACAATAAAGGGTATAATCTACTTAAGGAAACAAAAAGTTGAGAGTTGGAAAATTGATGTTGTTAATTATCTAAGCAATGCCCAATAACCACTTCAAAGATATTTATTAAACTAAATAATAATGTAGAAAATTGAAAATAAATTCAGAAAAATAGCAACAGAAAAAGTATAAATTATATACTAGAAATATTCTTTAAAAAATGTGTCAGGCTGGGGATACACTGTAGATGACAGATTGCTTGCCTCACATGCAAAAGGCTGGGCTTGATCCCCAGCACCCCCCCCACACACACACACAGTCTCATGAATTAAAAATTTGAGAAACAAAATATATCAAATGCTAGAATTAATTAAAAGACACAGGTAGTGCTGGACACAGTCGTGCATGACTTTAACCCCAGCATCTCGGGATGCCGAGACAGGAGGATCAGGAGTTCAAAGACAGACTCAGCAATGGTGAGGCACTAAGCACCTCAGTGAGAACCTGTCTCTAAGTGAAATACACAATAGTGATGATGTTGTAACTCAATGGTTGAGTGGCTCTGATTTCAATTCCCAATAAATAAATAAAAGAAAAAAGTTAATAAGTTTATAATCAAACTTGTAAAACTCTTCAAGAAAATAATTAATATCAAAAGATATAAAAAGAGAAATTTTATTTACAAACATATTCTTTTATGATTAACAGTTGATTTCTTTGCAGAAGACTTCCAGAAAGGAATTGGGATATATAGGTATGTATGTTGAAAGAAAAAGAAAATATGAACCTAGAATACTTTATCTACCAATACTATTTTTTTGAACTTTATGAAAAATACATCTTTAAAGATATGAAAATATTCAAAAATTGCTTTACTTCTTGACCTGCTGCAAGAGAAATAATCAGTGGAATATTTCCAATAAAATATTCTGCACAACAGAAATCATATAAAATTTGAAAGCTCTTGTGGAAAAGAAAAATATATACAAATATATATTTTATTATACTTTCATTGTTGTATATAAAACATTTCATTCTACAATAGAATGTGGAAAACTAAAGCATAAAAATTATCATAAATCTTTGCTAATTAGTATAAATTAGAAAAGCAGGTGTGACATCAATAACAAATCATGGCAACACATGTAAAGACACTGATTGTTTTAGGAAACCAAAATTAATTCAGATTAAAATGTAGTGCAAACTAAGTACTTTATTTTTTTTCATTAATTTTCCTTTAGTTATACATGACAGTAGAATGTATCTTCATATATCATACATTCATAAATTATAACAATCTATTCTTTTGGTGGTAAATTATGTGGAGTTACACTGGTTGTATATTCATTTAAGAATATATGAATGTTATTTCCAATTTATTCTACTGTTTTTAAGCACTTAAATAATTACAAAGTAATGACAAATTAAACATCAAGGATAAAAAATAGAAAAAAAATTATCACCATAAAAATGTATGAACTACAAATTAAGGCATATTTTAATAGTACAAAAATTATAAGAAATCATCAAAACTTGAAAACTATAGAATCAATAAACAATTTTGAAAAACAAAAAAAAAAAAACTAATCAAACACAATATGACCAACAAGATTAAACTTAAAAATATGTTAACTATGTCAGATTTAAATCTACAAAAATTCTCTTTAGATATAAGGTCACAAAAAGATTAAAAACAAAAGGATAAAACAAATATTACATTCAAAATTGTTGATAATATTTATATAATTAAGAGACAAAGTAGAATATTATATAAAAATAAATATGCCAAATCCTTAGATTACAATCATAGGGAATATATTTGTAACTCAAATAATGTTTTTCATATACAGAAAGAAAAGACAAAGTTCAACATCATAGAAAGCAACAACGTAATAATAGGAGACATCAATCCCCAATTAATGCAAAGAATAAAAAATAGAATTGCATTATTCCCCAAGGAATGAAAAAAAAAAAAAAAAAAAAAAAAAACCTTCAAAAAACATTAAAAACCATTTTGGTTTACAGAGGCAATATTCTCTGTAGTCTCTGGAATATTATTCCAAAGAAATCAAGTTAAATGCACAAAACAAATGTTAACAGATATTACAATATTGAAGTTGCATTCTAACATAACATAATTTAAGATGGAAATCAAAAGCAAAAGTGATATTTAAAATTTATGAATATGAATTTAAAGCCAAATTCAGCAATTAAGCAAGGCCCTAAGCAACTTATCTAGACATTGTAACAAAATGATATATAAAAACAGCTGCCAGCCAGGCGTGATAACACACACTTTTAATTCAAGAAGCTTGGGAGTCTGAGACAGCAGGATTGTGAGCTCAAATCCAGCCTCATCAAAACAAGGTGGTAAGCAACTGAAGGAGACCATGTTTCTAAATAAAATACAAATTGGGGCTTGGGATGTAGCTCAGTGGGCAAGTGCCCCTAAGGTCAATCCCCAGTACCCTTCCCCAAAAAGGGGTGTAGATGTGGCTCAGAGGGTAAACACCTCTGTTACAGAAAAAAAGCCTAAAGCACCCAAAGTAATCTATGAAGTCCATGTAATTCCAATAAAAAAAATCAATATTATTTTTGCATGGACGAAATAAGTTATTTGAACAATTCTATGGAATATCCTGGGTGCATACATAACTACACATATTAAAATTAAAAAAATGCTTCCTTATGTAAATACAATAAAAGTTACAATATTCAATAGAGTATTTTAACTTGAGGTTAAATGAGGAAGACATGAGTAATAAAGCTTAAAGCACATCAATTAGCCCTCAACTTGATGGTCAAATAAAAATATATTTACAGATCTATTCTCATTAAACCAACATTCAATAGAGACCAATGTGGCAAGCCAATCAAATTACATTTCCATGACTACATGTAGGCGATTTGGAACTAAATATGAAAAGTTTTAAAACTTTACAAAGATAAGAAATTGTATAATATTTGCAATGATCAACTTTTAAGATAGTATATTAAGTGAAATAGTAATACCAATAAAAATAACAAATACCAGGTAATTCTATGTATGAGAGATATCTACTGTAACCAAATATAGACACCAAAAAGAATGGCATAAGGGATGAAAAGTTGAGACAAAGGATCACTTGTTTGGAGGAAAAAATAAACTTACTTTTTATGTGATACATACATTCTAGAAAAAAAAATCTTACAAAACAATTTATATGAATACTACTGAGCAGTAAATTCAAAATATATAAGACAGTAAGTTCAGGAAAGTTATACAGTATACAGTTTTTATCAAAATTTAAAATTTGACAAATACATAAAAGATAAACAGAATTGGAAACATCTTTATGGTACCTTTAAAATACTAAAGTCTTACTCCTAGACAAAAGAACAGATTCATATATAGAGAGATAATGAATATGCCATTAATTCTAGCAACTTGGAAGAAAGGCTGAGGCATGGAAATAGAATTTCAGCTTCAGCAACTTAGCAAGAGTCTATTGTAAACTAAAAGTGAAAAGGGGATGATGATGTAGCTCAGTATTATAAGAGTTCATTCCACAGTGTGTGTGTGTGTGTGTGTGTGTGTGTGTGTGTGTGTGTGTGTGTATAAATAGGTAAACTTAAATACATTATATGATTAAGCACAAGAACTGAGTATAAACAATCAATGTACTATATAAAATCATATATAAAAGGGGTTAATATTTATATATGTAAGATAAATCATAGAAAACTTGATTGAAAATTGGAACATGGTTCACGTGCAGTTTAACTTCAACTAATGTTTTCCTAAAGTGACAAATCATGATAATTTCTATTCAAATATAACATATAGGTATAGAAATAAAAACAATATCACGGATGTGAGAAAACCTAATGAACAACACTGAAGCTCTCTATAGAGTGAAACTGGAAAAAAAAAAAAAAAAAAACAAGAATTAGAAAAATGTAACCCACAAAATTCTGGATAATTATATTACAATAGTAATATTTCTTTTTACTTTTTTTGTAGTGATAGGTGGACAGAATGCATTTATTATATCTGTTTATTTTTATGTAGTGCTAAGGATTAAACACAGTACCGCACACATGTGAGGAAAGCCCTCTGCCACTAAACTACAGCCTCATCCCTGAAAATTCTTCTTTAAACCACATTGATCAGCTATACTTACATAACCATTAGGAGCAGGTATTATGAAATACTACTATTTATTACATGGCAGAAAAAAAAAATCACAGAATATCTAGTATAAGCATTCATATAAAGATCTGATTGGAAAATTTTGAATGAATAAATATTGAAATTATATTAAAGAAACTCTACTATAATACTAATATATTACAATGGTTTTACCTAGATATATTTGGAAATGAGCAAGTTTTCTAGGGATCCCCCAAATTCCAATAAATGTCAGGTCGTATATATCCTCACAGGCATTGTGAAATACTCTGTAGGGATTCTGATTGTGGAAATATACAGTGAAGCATTCCTCTGGAGAGAAAACTCCCAGGGTAATAGGCACTCTGTTTCCTACCCTTAGAATGCCCTGCAATTTCCCCAGGAACTAGTAAAATAATAAAATACATGTGCAATGTTAAGCTGATATGGCAATTCCCTGCTTGAAAATGCTCTGCACTAGAGTGTTATCAGCCTCAAATATAATCTCTGGCACACAGCTCCTGGGAATAAAAGAACTCTCTTTATAGATAAGCACAATGTTTCACTGAGCCTAAAACTGTACACATAACATTAAGTTTATACAATGGACTTTCTTGAGAGCTACACAAAACTCCTAACATTGCACATTACAATTTAGTATATAACTGAGGAATAAGGTGCATAATGCTGATAAGTTGCTAACATGCCTAGTAATAAAATGAACAATATGTAGTAGTGATGCCAATGAACTAAATTAACCTATTGATATGAAGCAGCTTGGCCTCCTTGCCATTATGCCACCTTTCCTGCCTCTTGACTCTTTTTTTTTTAAACAAATGCTTTGTTTATTTGAGTGTAGGGAGAAGGGAGATCACTGGAGAACAAGAAGGAACTTAAATAATTGATATGCATGATAAACATAGAGCATGGAATGCTCTTTAATTATTGCAACAGAAATAAACCTACGCTTGAAAAAATTAATTTTTTGTGTCAGATTTTAGCTTATCAATTAACATTTTTAAATGTGAATTCCTCTTTGACATTTGAACCTCTTATCTGTATTCTTTGCTTCATTGATTTCTACCCACTTTGATATATGTCTGCTGTCAATTTTCTCTTCAAATCCCAAGGTTATTTCTTTGGGGGAAAGAAAGGAGACCAAGGATAACTTACAGACAGCAAGATGTTTTTGATGGAAAATGGAATATGTCACATTTTGTTATTTTCTTGATAAATACATAAGTCTTTTTAATATTTTCCTCCATAGGAAAAAATAAAGAGAAAACACCCTATAAGATTCTACACAATCATTTTCCAAACCATTTTTTCCAGATAAAAACACTAAAATACTTTGAAACCACTTTTATTCTCTACATTGTGAGAACTAATTAGAAATGATAAATTAAACATAAAGAAAAAATATTTAACACTTTTTTTTCTACATAAACAAATGCCCAATCTTTGTCCTAAAAAACAAGAAACTAAAACTTTTTCATGCAAAATAGAAGCTGGCATAAGATACTCTATACAGTTAAAAAATTAAATATTGGTTTTGAATTAGATGTTCTGAATAAAATTTAGGCTCACCAATAAAGAGTAGGTGTCTACAGATCTCTAACATCACATCTCCATATAAAGTCTGCTGAGAAGGGTCCAGGCATTTCCATTCCTCTTCTGAAAAATCAATGACCACATCCCTTAATGTCAATGGTTCCTGAAGTAAAAATGAATAAATACACATCACATAAACCATATGATTCATGACATAGTATTTAACTTCAGAAAAATTTTAATGAGAGTTAAAAGAGGTGGTTTTCACATATGGTAGTGATGTCAACCGTTCAATAAGATACTTTTTTTTTTTTATGGTGCTGTGGATTGAACACAGGGCCTTGTGCATGAAAGGTAAGCACTCTACCAACTGAGCTATAACCCCAGTGCCAATAATTTGTTATAAGCAGTAAAATTGGTGGACAAATTTGGTATAATGAAACCCAGAGAACAGCACATGAGAAGCAAAACACTGAAGCAAAAAAGTGAAAAAAAAATCCAACATAATTCCAAAGGATAAATAATAGTTGCAATTAGTTATTGAATATTCAAAAGAAGCACAACCAAACAAAGCAATGATACTTGAGACATACTTAGAAAAATTATAAGTATACTTATACAACAGTGGTCACCTTAGCATGTTGAAGATATAAGAGATTACTAAAGACACACCAAAACTTTCAGTTGTCCACATATTTATTTGAATGGTTATCTCCAAAGTTGTCTATCTTCTCATTATTTAAACATACCATAAATCTATATGATATTTAAAAAAAAATACTTTTACTTCTGCAGACCACATTATCACAACTCACTTCTAAAACAATAGAATAAAATTTTTAAGTATCAAACTATTACAAAACACTTAGGTACTTGGGTCAACTTGAAATACATGGAACAAAGTTATAACAAAAAGTAAAAATAAAAAAGCAAATTAAGTGAACAGACTGTTAATCTCTCAGTTCATAAGGAAACTGACACATCAGGTTTAACATTCCCAGATTTGTAAAACCACTCTCACGGTGAAACTGTATCCTCACCTGGCTCATTTCAAAGTAGAAAGTGAGAGAATACTAAGCAGTTAAGAAAAAAAAATTCTGAAAGGTTCTGGCACCCTAAATTCCTCCCTGACCACATGGAAATACACCTTTTTCCAGGTTCTCACTTATCACTAGTGAACCAACACATACATGAATTTAGTTTAACATTCTGTGTGATGTCTTTCTTCTAAAACAGCATTATTATTTTTTTAATTACAGATTTATCCCAGGAGCTCTCTACCCCTGAAATGCATTTCAAGAAGTTTTTTTTTTTTTTTTTAATTGTGATAAATGGGCTTACAAAGTTGCTTAGGGTCTCTATATTACTGAAATTAGACTCAAATTTACTTTCTTCCTATCTCATTTTTCCACATCACTGTGATTACAGGTGTGTGCCATGACTCCTGACTCTGCAACCACTTTTGATACCAAATGTGCAAACAACAACCAATATTTCAACAATTAGTAGTCTAATAATTCAATTCTGATAACATCTAGTACATATCCCACAAGGTTGGTGTTATGCCTATAAAATTTTCCTAAATGAAGTGCCAGTTTCAAGTCCCAGAATAGAATAATATTTATATTTATGATTAATTTCCTATAAATTAGGGTGTCTCTACATCTACACACGCACAAGTTACTTATTCTGATAAAAAAGAACACACTTATGTATACCAGCTTCTTATTATTTATATAAATAGGGAAGTTGACAATTGAAACCTTGCATAGAATATAAAAAATGTCAGGTGAAAATGGCATACCTTATAGGCCATTTTAGGAAATAATCGGTTGAAGATATTACCTCCAATTTTTCTGTTCTGCTACAGAAGAGCTCCCTTCCCAATATGATTTAGAAGATCCTCACTATTTTAAATGTGCTGGCTCAGAAACTCAATCAGAATATTCCCATTGTTTGCCATAAAAAAAAAAAAAAAAAAATAACTGAACACTTTTATATTCAGGGGTAAGAACAAAATATTTGTTTTTAAAAAAAGTGAATCTTAAGTCTCTCCTTTATGTGAAACCCTTAGAACATTAAGCCATCTCATGTTCAGCCCAAAACAACATACATGCAATTTTCTTTAAACTCCTAAGTATTTGTTGGCTTCAGGGTAAAGGATACTTCATCTGGAATTTTGATTTATTTTTTGGTAAGGGGGCATTCTACAACTAAGATATATTATAGGCCTTTTAATTTTTTTCTTTTTCTTTTTTTTTTTTTTTTTTTTTTTTTTTTTTAGACAGTGTCTCATTAAGTTGCTACACTAAGCTTCAGGTTTGATCTTTCTTTCTCAACCTCCAGGTTGTTGTGATTACTGGCATGGCCTAATATGCCCAGAATTTTATGAATTTTCTAACCTCCTTTGGTCCATTTTCCTTTCACCTTATTTATTTGCTATTTCTTCATTTAAAAAAAAAAAAAAAAAAAAAAACCTTGACAGCCTAACATTTTGGATGCATCCATATCTTATGTTTGATGAATTTGAAGTATTGCAATGTATATTTACAAAAACAAAAGCTGCTTATTGCCTATCTCTGAATTTTTCTAACCTGACATTCTAGAAATAGCTCCACAGCAAGGAAAATTATAGCCATAGACACAACTAAGATCTTACTTAACCTTCAATGATGTTCTTTTACAGGCTCAAAAAATTACCTTGGTTTGAATACAATTTTATTTGAAATTTAACTCTATCTTTTCTCTTTGGAAACTTTTTTTTAAACCTTTCAAACATTAGTGATAAATTACATTTTATATGTAATAAAAATATTAGAATAATTGAGAGATGCTCAATCCATATAGAATTTACTTAAATATTTAGTTACCACCCCAAACATGAGGCAGTACATTATGTCTTCCAATTAGCATATAGTGAGTTTTTCCTTGAAGACATCTGCACAAACACAGTAGGATTTTTTTTTCCCCTAAATCCTTGCTACAGTTTATTCTCCTTTCAAATTCTGGCACATTATTAAAAAAATCTTCCCTAGATGAGTAAGAAAATGGAAGTAAAAAATCATATTTGCCTTTCTTTTCAGTTACAAAATCAATGGATCTGAGCAGCAATGTATTTCTGTGGAGCTGAACCTAACATTTGGGTAAAATAATATTAATATTCCAATATTTGATGTTTACATGAATCCTATAAAAGATACTTCTGTAATCTCTAGAGTATCTAGAGTATTCATCTAGTCCAACAAGATGCTCCATTCCCTGACCACAAGGTACTCTGTAGGAAGACAGGATTACACCCAGGTTGTATTCTCTAGGTAATTCAACATGGGAGCTGTGGGCACCTTGGTTTAGCTTCATGTAATTTTTACATCATGGCCACTCAAAGACATGGCAGATACTTAAGAGACATCATACTCTAAAGTTTCTTAAGGGGACCCCAAACTTGCTATCTATGCTTATAAAAGACAAATAAACAAAATGTTCAAAGATTTTTTTTTTTTAATTTTAATACTAAAGACTAAACTCAGCAGTGTCTACACACTGAGTAACATCCCCCTCCCCTTTTTATTTTTTATTCTCAATATATTGATCCTCTTGCTTCAGCCTACTAAAATGCTGAGACTATGAACATGCATCTTCACACATAGCATTAGGTATAAATACTTTTTAAAGAGTTTCATGTTATAACCCTATGTTCCTCTCATGTAAAAGTACAACCATATACATGCACATATGCACTCACTCACTTTTAAAAATTCCATCCAAAACCAAGGAAAAGATTAATTAAAACTATGTGATATTTGAAATGTTTCAGGGAACCATACTTCATAATATAGTGAATTCGCTTAGAAAAGATGACATTTAGGAAAATCATGCTTACCACACATTTGGAAAATGCACTTAAAAAAGTGAGTGCCACCTGGTAAGGAAAGAGAAACTGAAAATTCCTTGGACCACAGCTCCTCCCAAATATGCATTATTTACATGAGTCAAAATTCTCATGTTCTGATCCTGTCTATAACATCCACTCTGAAGGGGTGTAGGCAAGAAAACACAGAGTTACTTTCAGGCCAGGAAGAGGTCACCAATCTGGAACAGGACAAAATTTAGAATCCTCACTGTCAACCCCATTCTTAGGGCCAGAGGTGGCAGTATATTGAGCTTTATCAAATTTAGAGTAGGCTTAAAAGATTACAAAGGTGACCTCAGGAAAGCCTAGGTTCTCACAATTAGTTCGGACTACTTTTACTCAACCCCTTTCTTCTGCTTCATAATGTCAAGCCCTGCAGACTTATCATTTTTAAAAATACTCAAGGGCCTGCAGTGGTGGCTCTGGTAGACTGCTTGCCTAGCATGCATGAGGCAATGGGTTCGATCCTCGGCACCACATAAAAACAAACTAATGTATCCACCTACAACTAAAGATACATAAATAAATAAATATTAAAAAAAAATAAAAATACTCTAAACCCTGAGAGTCAGAGGGAAAAGGCCTGTGACAGAGCCACCCAGGCATCACAAAACCTGGAGATGGATCAAGAGATTTGCCTGAGACAGAGATGAATTTTCTCCCAGATTTTGAAGCCTACCCTCTATTCTTTGGTTGTTGCTCTGATTTAATAATTATTACCCCAATCAGTTCTGATTGAATAATTTTTACCTGCATAGAGAAAATACCAACATCAGACTCCTCTGAGTGCCAGGTGAAACAATTTCAACTAAGGCTTTAGGACCCCAAAATAATGAAATATTAATTATATTCCTTCTCAGACAGAGCCTTTTAAGTACTAGAAGACCTGACCATAGAACGGGACATACATATTTAATGTTGAATATAATGTCATATCAATTATCAGTGACAATAATGCCAATAACAGATTGACAAGTGCAAATAATATAGTGAAAATTACTTTACATATTTGGGTTTCAAACCCTTCGTACTCTGTTTAAATGAGGCTTGCTTGTTTGTTTGGTTGGTTGGTTCCAGGGATAGACCCAGTGATGCATCACTGAGGATCATCTCCAGTTGTTTTCTTTCTTTTTTTTTTTTTTTTTTTTGCCAAAATCTCACTAAGTCTTTGAGGCTGACCCTAAGCTTGTGATTAACTTTTTTTAGTTTTCTGAATCACCAGCATTACAGGTATGCAACAACACACTCAGCTCTTGTTCAGGAATTTTGATGCATCTAGATTTTAGAAAAAGTAGATAATCTTCTATAGCATCATGCATAGTTGAAAAAATAAAATGATAAATATGTATAACTGAGCTTTTAGATGTCACAAGTAAAACAAATAAATAATTATAATAATTTATAAATAAATGTCTATAAATTCTTATAATTTATAAGTTACAATAATTTGTACTATACAATAATTTAAGATATAAAATAATTTAAAATTTTTATTATATAAAATTATAATTACTAGGAAAATACTTTCAAATCTCACACTTCTTTCCACTTCTAATACTTCTCAAGGTAGACCCGCCATATTCCAAGAACTCATTAGCCACATATGGCAAATGGCTGCCACATCAAAAGTATATATTGAGTGCTGAGGTTCCCTACATTGCAAAAAATTGAATGACTGAAACCCTCCTTTCTTTTCAGAGTTGAGAAAACATGTTTTCCTTAACAATATTTCTCCTTTAAATCAAATAAGAAATAATATTTTTAGACTCAGGAGGCTGCTATGAGAGATGCCTAAAGCCGGCCATTCTTTCAAAATGATAACTGTTATAATAACTTTTCATATATTAAAGAGCAAACAACTGATGATGCAAATCCAGGGGGGAAGTGTCCTCATATATCTTCATGTCTGTATATACTTTTTAGTTGTGAACAAAAAGATTATTATTTTTTTAATTTTTCCATTGGGCCTTCATCCTAGTGATCCAGCTATGGTTGTCTGGCTTATCTTTTTTTGTAGTGTATGCTGTGAGTTAAAGTACTAATAACATTTTCATGTCTATATGCATTTTGGCATTACTCAAAATTATTTTATAAATCTTTTAACATTAAATCAAGAAAAATAAATTCAGTGTTTCTTCCATGCATAAATCTATACAGTTAATTTGAAATTATTATGTTTTGAATTCTGGCTTCCTGTTTCTATTAAATGTATTTTAAGCTATCAAGTATTATAAACTACAAGAAAACTTACTAATTCATGATTCAAATGAACAGTTTTTGAGTAAGCCAAAATTATATTGACTTATCTGAGCTATTCTGATTTTAGCAGAAATTATACATGTGTATGCTCTGCTATTTGACATGGTTACCCTGTTCCTGGAAGAGAGATGACTGTCCATTTTGGTCTTTTCATTCTCATCCACATGGTCTCTTCTCCTTTATAAGCCTAATATGAGCTTCTTCTTCTTCTTAAGATGATGAAGTTTACAAAGATAAAAACTAGAAGAATTCAACACACTTTAGGTCCAAGCAGAATACCAGTACATTTCTATATTTACTCTCTTCTACTGGATGTAATATAATAGACATACTTTTTATTCACATATTGGCAAAGATATACTACCTCTTGATAAGGAGAGCTATAACAGAGAATTGCCAATTTGCTGGGATACAGGGAAGTATATGGAACTGGAGATATTTTTGCATTTTATACTCTTTTTTTTCTTTTCTTTTAGAGAATATTTGCATGTCTATTGTAAATTAATACAATTTTACAATACTACAGGTAGTAAGAGTCTATTCAGGTTTTGAACTCAGAAACACAACTGTCTGTCTCAAAAACTCAAAGATTTTTCTAGATTATATAATCATGCTACATTTCTACGGCTCTTAACATAGTTCAATTGATAATGCTTGCCTTGAATGCAAAAGACCCTGGGATAAATTCCCAGCACCAAAAAAACAAAATAAATAAATAAATAAAACTTTTCTAGGATTCTGTGAACTAAGGAATTACACCTCTGCTATAGAAGCACATTTTTTAGCTTCATATCTCCAACTACTTTTTACTATTCAAATACTTTCAAGAACACTCAAGTATTTTTTTAAATAGGGTATAATTTGGGTAAATCAATTTGGACTATGTTTTGAAAATTAAGCTAAATGATTCATTTTTATTTCTCACCATGACATAATAGTAAAAATGTGCATAACATACAGTATATCTTCAACTTAGTTTATTTATTTATTTTTTGTATTCGTAGTCTATTATAATTTTGAACCTAGTCTAAACCTAGACATTCTTTTTATGAAATAGTTTCTTGATATGAAAGCAAAAGAACAAGATAGATCTACTGAAAAAAATACTTCCTCACCAAACACTTTGAGTAAATACCTGAAAATTTAAGAAAATCATCCTTTTAATTTTTTCAACATGGCAAATCTGTTTACTATAAACCCCCACATGAAAGGGTGAAGTGGACAAATCCACACAGCACACAAGGAAAACACAGAGACTTAATGCATTTTCAACTGGAAACCAGTGGTTTCCAATTCTGACTTAAGTGTACCGGCACTTGAAGGGCTCTTTAATTTTAAAAAGAAAAAAAATGCATTAAAATAATGTAATCCATAACCCTGGAATTCATATCCCTGGAGACAAACCCACCCATCAGTGTTCTTGAAAGATTGGAAAAAAAATTACCATGTATAGTAAAACTAAAAAACACGACTTTAAATTAACATCTTTTAAAAAATGAGTTGCAAAGACACATAAGATATATGCTCATGATTTTAGCTTCACAATTTTTCAGTTTTTTGTTTTGTTTTGTTTTTAGCTATGAAAAGTACTCGTGATAATCAACTAACAAATAGAAAAAATCATATTTTAAATAAAAATTCTGGAGATTCTTGTTGATATGTTATTGGTATTACAGCTTTATGTTTGAAGTGAGTAAGCACATTATGGCAGGAACACATGGCATAAAATTGCACCAGGTGTCAACAATTTGGTCCAAATACATACTCTACAAAGAACTAAACAATTCCCAATAGGCATTATCCTTCTAATGTTTTCACTAAATAAAACAACCTTAGGAACAGACCTCTAATACATGGACCATTATGAGGCAGTTATTTAAACCACAGAACCTGTATTGTATTATTGATGTCCTTTGCATACACTGATCTTTGATAGTCATTTTTGCCCATTCAACTCAGTTAAAAATTACTGGTAATACACCAGGCACAGGACACAGTTATAAGTGTCTTGTTCATGAAACACATCATTTTATCAAAGAATTTAATAGGAGACAATTATTAAAGAAAATTTCTTAAGCCATGGGTTGTGTTGCATGCCAATAATCCTACAATGAAGGTGTATGGTACTGCTGGATTGCAAGTTCAATGACAGGCTTGGTAACATAGCAAGGTGTCGTTTATGGATGCACTTCAAATTGTTCATATAAACATTCAAGAACATTTGAGTTACCTCTTATATTGGACCATTAGGACTAGTGGGGCCATCAATAATTTTAAATAAATAATTATTCCACTCAACATATTCTTTCCTAGTATTTCAATGACACTATATTTTATTTTTACTGGTTGCTATGAAAATGATAATTTCCATCTTATCATTTCAACTTAATTAGAGTGAATATTACATATGTTAACTAAATACAAATTAAAAACCTTACCACAGACTGTTTATTTTCGTGAACCCTTTGTGCAATTACTATAAATATTTATGTACACATTATACATCCCAAAATACACCATATAATTTTTGTACAAAATAATCATAGATTATTATAAAACAAAGAGAAACAAGTATCAATCATAAGACTGATAATGTATGCTATCCATGGAGATACACACCTATAATTCCAGTGACTCAGAGGATGAGGCAGGAAGATCACAAGGACAAATATTGCCTCTGTTACTTATCAAGGCTCTAAGTCATTCAGCAAAACACTGTCTCTAATAAAAATATTAAAAAGGTGTGGGATCTCAAGATGCAGCTCAGTGCTTAAGTGTACCTAGGTTCAATCAATGGTACCAAAATAAAGATTTCTAATATATTATAAAACTTAGGCTCTGTGGTAAAACTAACAGGATATATTATTCTTTGTACTGATTGTTGTATGTTCTACAAGATACTTTGCTCTCAGCTTTCTAAAGTTTTTAGGAAAGTGAATTCAAGAATTCCAAAGTCACTAAACACTACACAATATGGAGTATAGAGATCCTTTAATACCCCTGGTGAAAACCTAAAACATGTCAGAGATGAAAAACAGTTCTATGTGACCATTGTGAAGTTAAGTCTTCACTCTCAAAATTTTATCTACACAATGACAACACACTTTAGATAACATTCAGCCAGAAATTCACCACATAATACACATTACTCAGAAGCCCAAGTGCATATGCTTTGTTGACTTTTCCATTTTCTCTAAAGTTTCCTATTTTTACACATTTCATTTATGAGGACCTTGAAAATATCTACTTTTTAAGTTCTGTCATTACTCATTTGAGGAAAGAACAAAATTAATATAGCAAGAGATAAAAAGATCTTATTTTCACCATATTAAAAACACTGGTGAGCATCTCACAAACCTACAATTCAGAAACAAACAAAAAATAACAAGACCACTAAAGAGACACAAATACATCCACTCAGAGAAAGAAGTGAAAGAAACATGAAGCAGTACATTCCCTGTTCTCAATTAAGTAGATGACAGAAGCAATAAAGAATTCTTCCAATCTTTAAAAATAAAAACAAATATTTTAAGAAAGTTTGTCAGAATCAGCCCTACACTTGAACATTGCAAAATATAAAATGTATTCAAAAGTATTTTATAACAAAATATTTTATAAACAATAAGTAGTGAGAAGTTATATAAAACATAGAATACTTCCTAAAGTCACATCTACAGTAAGCAGAAGTTAAGAAATTAAAGGAAAAAAAAATTAAATACTGAAAAATTTGAAGAATTTGCTTTACCAAGCTGTTTCTCTTTCTGAAAATATGATAGGCAGCTTTCAATTATAATTTGCAAATATATGCACAACCTGAACAACAACTATTTATATTTGATACTTACCACTTTAGCATCATTCAGTTTGGTCACATCATCAATTAAACTTGCAAAATATCCCTAGATTCTCATTGCTACCAAAGGAAATAATCACAAATATAACAGTTTAAAATAATAGAAACTCATTCTTTTATAGACATGGATGTTTTTATTATCAAAACAAAAGATTAATATCAAAGTATTAGCAAAGCAACACTATTTCCACAAACTCTGGAAGAGAATCATTTTAGCTTCTAATGGCTATTGGTCTCTTTTCTGTGGTTACATGTTTCCCTTCTTTTTGTAGTGATGCAGCCATCAAAAGAGTAAAGAGAGACAAACTCTCCGTATCTATATCTATTTATCTATCTATCTACATAAACATTTGTAAACACAGAAAAGATACCAGTAGCCATTAGAAGCTAAAATGATTTTAAATGGATAGATATACATATGGGTAGATATAGATAATAGAGTGTGAGAGAGAGCACATGGTGCTGTCACAGTAAGTTATGACATTCAAACATAGAATCTGAGAACTGTAGAAATATAGAATGCAAATGCTCCATTGAGCTTATTTTATTTTTGCAGAGAATAATTGAAAGAATCACACAAAAGGATATTTTATGCACAGTGGATGAAAAAAGAAAGGGAACACAGAGCCAGGAGAATGTAGCAAAGACAGGTTAATTATGCACAAAAGTGAGTGTAATGGGTGAAAAATGTGACATTATACACTGTCTCCAGATGCAGATCAGAGGACAGCGCCATGTTCAGAGTGCCGGTCTTATTTGTTTTTTCTTGGAACTCTGGAAACTCTCTCAATCCCATGGGGCATTGGATTATTCCAACTAATACTCTATTCATACTTTCTGCCTGTCCTAGCCATCCTCTTACAATAAGGATGCATGATACTTATTTGAAAACTGGTAAAGGAGAAACTACATCAGTGAGCTCTTTTACTTAATTTTTAAAAACTTTCCCTGTATATTTCCATGGATTTATGTACTTAAAGGGCATTTTTTAATATTTTAGAATGAGGAACACTCAGTGATCAAAGCTAAAATATAAATTGGGAGAAAATACTTGTAAAGTACATATGTAGCAAAAAGATGACGTGACAGAATGAAAGTGGTGTTATATTTATGAAAAAAAAGACATACCAAAAGAGTGTTACAGAAAAAAAAAAAAAAAAAAAAAAAAAAAAACATTTCTAAATCCACTTAATGAAAGAAGAAATATTCAACCATCACATAAATTTACAAAAAAAAGAGTATAAATCACTACAACTGAGACAAGTTAACACTAAAGCAAATTCACTATTGCATACCAATCAGGAAGGAAAACATGAAAATAAGGTAAAAAAAAAAAAAAGATTGAAATTACAAACATGCCAATTTATTAGAATTGTCAAATCCTTTTCTTTGTCATGCAAAAATTTAGAGCCTTGTGGAAAAAACTGATTTGGTACTGCCTAAATAGGTATACATTAATGAGTCATCAGTTCTATTCTTTGGCAACAAAATATTCTGAATGTTTAAACAGGTAATTGCCACTGCAGTTTTCATCATGAAAATAGACTGCATCTGCCATGACCTTCTACATTCCAGATTCCCTAAGTCAAGGCCCTGGTTACCAAGATTTACATAAGCCTATGCCCAGTACCACAACAATGTCAGAGTAAAGCATAAGGAATGTGGCATAGTTGAGAATCAAGAATCTGAACCTAGATCACAATGGAAGAAAATGCAAACTAGAGAGAGGAGAAGAAAAAGTGGTGAGGGAGTAAAAGAATGGATTTGAGGAGGAAGAAGAAACTGTAAACTGTGTATTAGATGAGAAAAACATTCATCCCAAGTGGGAGAAAACAAGAAATATTGTGGCAGCATAATATTTACCCCAGCAGCCTCATATTTAGAAATTCCTAAAAACTAGAACTTAAAGGTGTAATGGTGCAATCAAACAAGTATGCAACACATCAGTCTTCCTGCCCCTACCAGAGATGTCACACTCTTTTTCTTTTAAGACTACTAATTTCTTCATCTCCAGGCACTGCTCACCCAAATTAAATCTGTTGTTGCTCCACTTCTGGACCTGTTCCATTTAAGCTCCTTCAGATTGTCTCCAGTAACTCATACCTATTTTTTTTTCTTTTTCTTTAACCAATCCCACCAAATCCTTATACTCTTGTAATGTCTCATACCTGAACTCTTAATGCTCCATCCCTGACATTTTGAGCTACCCCGCTTTTTTCTGACTCCTGAATCACCCTCCAATTAGTTCCACCAACAAAGTTTTAAGCATATTTGGTGTAAGATTTTGTTTCCTACACAATGCACTACATATTTTGCTCATCTTTTATATAATTAAATAAATAAATGGTACCACTCCTGTATATTTATTTATTTTAAAGAATAACACATTAAAAAAACAAGTTGGGGGAGAGAAGATGGCCGCAAATAGAGTGCATCACACGCTGTGTACTGCGCCACTGCGCAGGTGAATAACGAGTTAGAACGACAAAAAACTATCTTGTTAGGAACTTACAGCAAAATGGGGGTGCACCGAAACCTAGAAGAAGGATTTCTAGCACGGAGGTCTGGTAATTGAGTCTCAAACTCAAGCCAACTGTGCGACCGGCGATCTGGGCTGACTGATCCGCAAGGCTAGCCCCGCGGCTACAGACGGTGGGGCACCACTGAGAAGCGATCAGCAAGAAGGAAGAAACATTGCTGCAGATTCTGTGGAATCCTGCAGGCTTAGCACCCACTGAGCCCCGGGCTGAGTTCGGGATTTCAGATGGGGAAGGAAGCGGTACAGTTCTATACCCCACAATGGAAACTCCACCAAGGAAACCAGCGGCCACCATCTTGGAGAGCTGAAGTAACCACCGCCACTCTCCGACAGATTGCAACAATAAAACAGGTGTGTGTTACTCAGCTCATCTCACATACAGCAGGGAATTCGCATAAAATCTTTCCTAGGCTTTCCGGGGGTGGGATTATCAGAGCAAGCCTGCATAAAGATGCGGGGAAAACTAGAGACACCTGACCTTCAACTCCCCCTACCATTAGCGGCGAAAACGAAACTTGTCTAGCCAGAGCTGGGGGAGGGGCAAGCGGAAAAAATCAAAATAATAGAGTGCTGGGGTTCCCAATAGACACCCTCCACACCCAACCAACGGCAAGCCCAGAGTACAGTTTGAACTGCAGAGAGGCATCACTCAGGGGAAATCTGGTCTAGCAGGAGAAACCAGGACTAGCAGGAGAAACCAGAGGACTAGAAGCCAGACCCTCGCTACTCGGCGGTTGGAGACTGCATGCCCGCTGGTGACCTATCGCCCGCCGGCTGCCCGCGCGACTGGGCGGCTGGAGACCGCCCAACCGCCAGCGACAGCCCACCGGCTCACACGACTGGGTGGCTGAAGACCCCCGCCAGCGACTGACCGCTCCACTGGGAGGCTAGAGATCCCCAGCCCGCCGGCGACAGCCCACCGGCTCGCGCGACTGGGCGGCTGGAGACCGACCGACCGCCGGCGACAGACGGCCCGCTGGCGACCGACCGCGCGACTGGGTGGCTAGAGATCACCCGAACTCCGGCGACAGCCCACCCTCTGCCCCTGGGACTGGGCGGCTGGAGACCGCCCACCCGGCAGGGAGCGGGAGCTGAAACCAACCAGAGACAGTCCAGTCCCACCCCCCCATTCGGACACCCCGGCAAGGAGCCTGGGGCCAGCCATAGCAGAGAGGTGACGTCACTGGAGTTCAGCCTTCGAAATTCCTTCCCAGCGGATTCCACTTTAGCAGGCATAGTCTACCAACACAAAGGAGAGACAACAGAGATATACAAAATCAAATCTATAGAAGAGAGCAGAAACACATCAATCAAATAGAGCTGGAAAGTAACGTGAACATCATGAAAAAACAAGGGAAAAAAGGAGCACAAACAATGCAGGACAACTTAATTCTACAGGAGGACCTAGAAGCATCAGAAACAGGGATAGGGAAAGAACTCAAGGCATACCTAACTCAGATGGAAAGGAATATTAGAGAAGACATGAGGCAGCAAGTCCAAGCAATAAAAGTATATTTTGAAAATGAAATAAACAAACAAACTCAAATGGCAAAGAACGAGCTTTACCAGGAGATAGAGATCTTAAAAAAAAAAAAAAAAAAAAAAAAAAAAAATCAAACATTAATCCTAGAAATGCAGGAAAATATAAACCAAATTAAAAACTCAAACGAGAATATTACAAATAGACTAGATCAAGTAGAAGTCAGAACATCAGATAATGAAGACAAAGTTTATCAACTTGAAAAGAATATAGTCAACACAGAAAAGATGCTTAAATCCCACGAGCAATCTATTCAAGAGATATGGGATGTCATAAAAAAAACAAATTTGAGAGTCATCGGGATAGAAGAAGGCATAGAGATTCAAACCAAAGGAATGGACAACATATTAAATGAAATAATTCTAGAAAACTTCCCAGAGATGAAAGATGAAATGGACTGCCAAATCCTGGAAGCCTACAGGACCCCAAACATTCAAAACCGTAATAGACAAACTCCAAGACATATAATTATGAAGGTAGCCAACATACAGAACAAGGAGAGAATATTAAAAGCTATGAGAGAAAGGAGGCAGATTACATTCAGGGGTAAACCAATTAGGATAACGACTGATTTTTCATCACAGACTTTGAAAGCGAGAAGATCCTGGAAAAACGTAGGACACCCATAGCACAAGAGTTAATAACTAGAATCAACAAATGGGACTTACTCAAACTAAAAAGTTTTTTCTCAGCAAGAGAAACAATAAGAGAGGTAAATAGGGAGCCTACATCCTGGGAACAAATTTTTACCCCTCACACTTCAGATAGAGCCCTAATATCCAGAAAATACAAAGAACTAAAAAAAATAAACAATAAGATAACAAATAACCCAATCAACAAATGGGCCAAGGACCTGAACAGACACTTCACAGAGGAGGACATACAATCAATCAACAAGTACATAAAAAAATGCTCACCATCTCTAGCAGTCAGAGAAATGCAAATCAAAACCACCCTAAGATACCATCTCACTCCAGTAAGATTGGCAGCCATTATGAAGTCAAACAACACTAAATGTTGGCAAGGATGTGGGGAAAAGGGTACACTTGTACACTGCTGGTGGGACTGCAAATTGGTGAGGCCAATTTGGAAAGCAGTATGGAGATTCCTGGGAAAGCTGGGAATGGAACCACCATTTGACCCAGCTATTGCCCTTCTCGGACTATTCCCTGAGGATCTTAAAAGAGCGTACTATAGGGATACTGCCACATCAATGATCATAGCAGCACAATTCACAATAGCTAGACTGTGGAACCAACCTAGATGCCCTTCAATAGATGAATGGATATAAAAATGTGGCATCTATACACAATGGAGTATTACACAGCGCTAAAAAATGACAAAATCATAGAATTTGCAGGGAAATGGATGACATTAGAGCTGATTATGCTAAGCGAAGCTAGCCAATCCTTAAAAAACAAATGCCAAATGTCTTCTTTGATATAAAGAGAGCAACTAAGAACAGAACAGGGAGGAAGAGCATGAGGAAAAGATTAACATTAAACAAAGACGAGTGGGGGGAGAGAAAGGGAGAGAGAAGGGAAAGCATATGGAAATGGTAGGAGACCCTCAATGTTACACAAAATTACATATAAGAGGTTGTGAGGGGAAAGGGGGGTGGGCAAGGGAAAGAATTGAACAACAGCAGATGAGGTAGAGAGCGAAGATGGGAGGGGAGGGGAGGGGAGGTTGGATAGTAGGGGATAGGAAAAGTAGCAGAATACAACAGTCACTAATATGCCATTATGTAAAAATATGAGTGTGTAACCGATGTGATTCTGCAATTTGTATTTGGGGTAAAAATGGGAGTTCATAACCCAATTGAGTCAAATGTATGAAAGATGATATATCATGAGCTTTGTAATGTTTTGAACAACCCATAAAAAATAAAAAAAAAATTGGAATGGAAAATTTGAAGTTACCACTAGGGTGACTGGAGGGTATATTGAAAGCAATAGGATATGAAGCTCTTCTCTGTAGCATCATTAATGTTCTATTTCTTAATAGAAATAGTAGTTACATAGTAGGTTCCACTTTTAATAATTCATTGATCTGTAGAGTTTTGGTGTGGATCAAGTACTTGCATCATTAAATAAGATCAAATTAATTTCACAAAAGGTGGTGGGGAAGAGACTAAAAAAAGGGCAGTAGAAAATATTTTGGGGTAATGAATGAATTAATTGATTACTGAGCTCAAATGTGGTAGAGTGCTTGCCTCACATGCATAAGTCCCTGGGTTCTATTCCCAGGACCAAGAAAAAAAAAATTGTAAAATTTTTGAAAATTTGCTAATTTGTATATATTTTTGGAAATTAGACACATTTTGAAAAATATGTCTAAGTTATGGTTAAAAAGTAACTACACTATTAAATTATGAATTAAAAATAAAACTAAGAATTCATTAGCTATATATCGGTCTCAATATTTTGAGAAAGGATATTTTTATATGTAGAGAGTAGAGGAAAAATACTAACAAAGAAGTAATATTTAAACATATTAACATTGAATATGCATAGAAATTAGCAGTAATTCCAAAAGTTGCATTGAGAATACAACTAAAATTAAAAGAATTCTGGTAAATTTCACAAGTAAAATTTTTATATTATTTATGTATTAGATACTTTTAAAATGTATGGTGCGTATAATGATGCCTCATTTAATGATGTGGATGCATTCTGGAAAATGCACCATAAGGTGATTCTGTTATTTTGCTCTTGATGCAGGGTACTTACATAATTCTAGATGATATACACCACTATATACCTAGGTTATTATTTAGCCATTAGAGTACATAAAACATTGTGCCACACATGACTGTAGGATTTTAAATGAGCTACATATTTTACTCATTATTCTGTATAATTACATAAATAAATCATAAATACAGATCTCATAATGAGGTGAAAAATGAGCCCTGTGGAACTAAAGACAAAATATTTAAAAAGACTCTGGAAATTTAGACAATGATAAAACACAGAAATTGAACTACAATAAAGGGGAAAAAATGACAATGTTTCCAAAGAAAGTTGCATAAAAAATGGAATATCTGAATAAAAAAATGCCATCGTATCATTTATTGGTATGACTTAATAAAGCATTCACTGGTAAAATATAATAATTTAATATATTAGAAAAATATAAAATATGCAAAGTTTTTATAAGAAAGAGATTTATACAGTACATCTAGTGGTGGGTCACTATAAAACCAGCTACTTAGAAGGAAAATGAAGAAAATTTCAAAATCAAGATTAGCTTAAGCATCTTAGTGAGATGCTTACTCAAAATAAAGTTGACATAGGACTGTCAATGTGCCTGAGTAGTATGGTACACCTTTCTTTAATCATCTAAAATAATAAAATAATAATGATATTAAAAGACAGAAGTATGGTTGTTTGTTTCCAAAGTAAAATGTTACCTTTATAGCAAAACAGATTGTCACATTCATAGTACTAAGAATACAGAAAAAATGATACTTATCTATGTTCATGCAGGGGCATCCATGGGCTTAAAACCCTGGGATCAGGACAGAGAAGTTAAATCACAAATAATTTGGTTTATGCATTTATGGGTGTTCAGGACACAAAGAGCTCCACTCTCCAGCTTGCCCGTCTAAAAATTTCATGACAGCCAGCTTTTCCCAGAAGGAAATTTTTTCTTCACTGACTGATGTAATCTCTTAACATCTTCCATTCAATGGAAGAAAAAGTTCACAGTTCTGAATTTGAGGTCCTGCTTCTCAGACATATAGAAAGCACAGGAGAAAAAAAGCAACTCAGTCACCTATATGCCAGCAGCACTTTTATGCAGAGAAAAAGAAATACATCTGGATTTGGGATTCTCTCATGATGATCATACCAATCAGTACCACAAAATCTGAGGAGATCCCATGCATCCAGATCAAAGCTGTACACATATGCTGCAATCCATGGCTGAAGATACCATGATTGGATAGGACAGAATGTTCAGAATTTCAGCTGCTGATGTTTTTCCCACTGAATTGGCCAGGAGACTAAGAATGAACTTCTCTGTAAGATGATTCATTTTTGCATATACTGGAGTTTGCTGGACAGTTCCCATCTACCAAAACCACTTCCAGCCATAGTAATTGCTGTTTGAAATGTCTTTCAAAAAGAGTCTCCCTTTCGAGGGTACAGATACAGTCTCAAAACCGTGCACAGTCATTATTTCCTGGCTTTCAGGGTGACTTGCATTCTCTCTATAGATTTTTTTTTATTATCTGGGTAGAAGCAGAATCTGGTTTTCCTGAGCATTGAGAAGGAAGCCTAGAAATGAATCTGAAAGAATGACAAGCTCCAGAAATTAAAACTCAAGTAGATAGTGTAAGTCATACCTTTTGTACTTATCATATGTTGGATTGAACAATTATCACCCAAGAGCAACTGATGAGAAACTGCTGCCCTCTTAGTCTGAATCCACTGAACCTACTATCCAAATGACAGTAGATGGCACCACCTCCAGGAATGAATGAAGTCAGAAGGAGTCAAGATAAGCAGGTTCTTGGGTACATTTACTTCACTTTTCTTTTAAGGTGATTAGAATTGAGTACAGATAACAGCTTTTTTAAAAGGCAAGTTTTTCCAAAAGTGATGGAGTCTAGCCATGCAGTAGTATATTTAAATTAAGCCTTTTATATAGGATAATATCAATGTATGAATTATATGCATACATATTGCTAATTATTGGAAAGCATATAATGGGCAATAACTTTTTTTTGTATTTAACATTTCTGATCTATTTTCTAAATAGGCAGAGCTCTCAACTGGGAAGTAACCCCCTAATGTCCAATACAAATAGTGTTAGGCATAGGTGTAGTTTTTAACTATTTTAATATATACAATTAAAAAAGACATAGTTGAAATTTATTTTAATCACAAAACTGAATATATCAAGAGTACTATTATTATGTGACCAATATATAATTACTAATAAAGAAGATACATGTACTTAGAACTAAATTCTCACAACTCCCTTTATTTTAAGGCTCTAGAACATCTTAATTCATAGTGGTTACATTCAATTTTGAGAATATGGCTCCTTTGACCTTGGCAAATCAAAGATCCTGGACCCCTTCATTCTATGCAAGAGTTGGGAGAATACACTTTTTAATCAATGCTTTTCCACAAAACCAAACAGCAAAGGGGGCACTACCCTCAGAAAGAGAAGGAAGACAAAACAGACAGGGTCCAAAAGATAATGATTTTATTTCAATTTGATGCTGAACACAAACTTATTCCCATTTCAGATGTCAGACAGCATAAAAGAGAAGAGAGAGTTCCAAGAGTTGGATGTACCATTTTGGTATATCTTTTCACAGCCTTGACTCTAAAACTTAAAAATATTAAAGACAAACATCTTATTTTGCAACTTAGCCTTTGACCTAATGCCTAGGATGTGATAATAATGTTTCCTCATTTGATATGAGGTACTGTGAGAGTTTTAGCATCAATGTGATGTATACATGTCTGCATAAGCTAATAGCACCTCAATAATGGTCCAGACTTAAATCAGGGAAAAAGGAAAACTGTACCAAAAAGGCAACTGCTGTTTTCCACAGAATTTTCTCAAAGTATATGACAGAATCCTGGTTTCCAATTATAATTGATAGATGAGTCAGCCTAGAGCTTATTAGATGATGATTGGTCTTCTTATTAATTCATGCTGGTCTTATCTGTTTTTTCCTGGTAGAAACAGTTAGCTGATGACTGCTTAACTTCAGAGGGTAAGCTATCATCCTCACCAGAAGCACCTTAATTCTCTACACAACAGGATTTGAAAAGCAAAATCAAATGAAATAAAGACCTTTTGATTGTAGGTACCATACTATCACTTTCATCTTTACTGGTTCCTATTAGCCATAATAAATTAAAAAAAAAAAAAATGCCAGGCACAGTGGTGCATGAACATAATCCAAGTGGCTTAGGAGATGAGGCAGAAGGATTGTTAAAAAAAGTTTAAACTGAGCCTCAGAAATGTCAAGGAACTAAGAAACTCAGTAAGACCTTGTCTAAAATAAAATACAAAATAGGGCTGGGGATGTGGCTTGGTAGCCAAGTGCTGCTGAGGTCAATCCCTAGTACTCCAAACCCCACCAAAAAAAAATGGACAGAAAGAAAGAAAAAAAGAAATAAAGAATGAAAGAAAGAAAAGAAGGAAAGAAAAAAAGAAGCAAGGAGAAAGGGAGGAAAGAAAAGAAAAGAAAGGAGAAGAAAAGAAAAGAAAGAAATATTAGATCTTGGTCTTGGAAACAGATTCTGCATTTTAACAGGCCAAGATAAAAAACACAAAACCTAGTTTATAAGTACAGAAAAGAAGAAATAATTGCTTATATCATGCACTCTATATCATACTACCCTATTTTATACATGAAACTTATATAATGATTTGAAGAAATGTGTCCAAATATCCACAGCTATTAAGCAGACTAGATAGAATTCAGAATCAACTATGCATAACTCTAAATCCCCAAAATTTCCACTAGACCACATACCAATGCAAATTATCTTACTCTTTGAGGTTTTGTATAGAGACATATCAGAAAAACAGGATCTCTGTCCATATTATGTATATCACTGATGGAAATAATATACTCAAGAGTGTTCTTCTGAAGCTTCTAGAAAGGACTTGGAATAATTTTGAGTAATGACTGAAGTCTCAATTTAGAAAATCAATAATCAACAATACATTTTCATGAAAATACTACAATGAATTCGACAGGAATGGTGATAAAATATTCTTTAGAAATTCTAGAAAGAATACTTCATCTGTTTCCCAAAAGTGCTAAAAATGAAAATTTGAAAACCCACAAAAGAGAGTATAGCAGAACCCAGCACTTTTAAATAAGATACCAAAGAATGCACTAGAACTCTCTGATGAGATTACTATCTGGGTCTTTCTATATAAGAACATGAAGCTACATGGAACTTGTGCCAATACAAAATGATTTTTAAATGACATAAATGGGAAGTAAATTCCATGATTATGATATATATGCATTGATAGGATAACATCTTAAATTTAATTGCAAGAATTATTCTAAATATTTAATGGAAAGAAATCCAAATATTAGTTTTAGTTTAAAAATATGAATACAAATTAATGGAAAACAAATAATAATTTAAATAAAAATCAATTCTAAAACACACCTGATGTAAGTGAAGCCACCCCTGTCACAAGAGTGGACCCTGGTATAGAGATGAAAATTCACTTTCAGGTATCAACTAAAGAGGCCACATTTATCCTAAAGTTTTTTGATTACTAACACTTCTGTTAATAAGTGAGAATAATTTCCAATAATACAGGTGAATAATATTGCATCATTGTGAAATACTTAAAGTAACCAAGAATGGTGGCACAAACCTAAAATTCCACTGGCTCAAGAGGCTGAGATAGAAAAACAATAAGTTCAAAGATAGTATCAGGAACTTAGTGAGGCTCTAAACAACTTTGAGAAATTCTGACTCTAAATAAAAATAAAAAGGTATAGGAATGTGGATCAGTGGTGCAGTGCCCCTGGGTTCAACCCCAGGTACAAAAAAAAAAAAAAAAAATTTTGAAATGTTATACTTCAATTTTTCTCACTAGTTGTTCTTGTTTATGTCTCATAAAATTAAGTAAAAATTATCTATTGTTACATAGTATATCTTATTGACATTGACATTCTATCACCTTAAGCATCATAATTATTTGAATATTCAGGTAGTATATATATGAACAAGATTGGACAATACAACAATGAAAAAAAAAAAAAAACTGAAAGCCTATAAGTAAACTTCACACTTCCAGTCAATTTAATTTTGAAAATTTTGTTAGAAAAATTAAATGGAGAATAAGTAGTCTCTGCCATAAGCAAGATTGATATAAATGCATATTTATGTTTCAAGTTATGTTATTGGATTTTAGATGACATTATGTACAATATTTAATATGAAATGTATCTTACACAAGAATATGAGTTAAAACTATAAAACTTAAGAAGAAAACAATTACATATTTCTAAATCAGATTTAACTGTGAAGTCTTGGCTATGCTTCCAAAGTAAAAATAAGAAATAAGAAATTGGACTTGAAACAACTTCTGTACAAAAAATCATCTCATGAAAGTGAAGACATAATTATGAAGTTTTCCTTTTTGTTTTCAAAGAACTATTTGTTCCAGTTTTTCACATTCACTAGAGGGCAGTCAATCCTCCTTATTAAGAAGCTGATTGAGCCCACAGCCTATAAATATATATATTTTAGGTTCTCACACTCCAGTGCCAAAATGCACCCTTCATAATTACCACACAATAAGAGACTCAACCATTGAAAGATGTTACACATCCCAGCGACCCTCAATTTTTTCAAGCTGTTAAGTCAATGATAAGTCCTAAAATCTAGATGACTTCATAGCACTTGACATGTACAAATTTCTGTCACAGTTCTAATTTGTTTTTGTGAGACTGTGGAATAAACCACTATGTGTTTATTTTCGGCAGTATTCTTTTGTTCCTTTTGCCTATCCAAATGCAACTATTTTACATTGTGTAAACAAAAAATATTAACATTTGCAAAAAAATACCCTAAAATGGATCAATAAGGAAAAGAAAAATAGGTCATTATGCAGAAAATTGAAAATCTCATTCCTCTTTGATACAAAAGTAAAATTACCTTGGTGATTTTTTGGTACAATAAAAAATTACTAGATGAACAAGAATTTACCTCTGAAATATACCAAAAGTAATTAGAAATGTGTTGAGACTGTCATTCATATAGGAATATTTATTGCTGGACTATTCATAAGAACCAAAATGTAAGATCAATGCAAGGTAAATAGATAAATGGAAACATGTAAATCCTTACAGTAGAATATTACTCAGCAATATTATCTTTCTGTTACTAGGAATTGAACTCTGGGCCTCACACAGGCTAGGAAAGCACTCTAGCCTCTGAGCTGTTATCCCAGCAATATTGAGCAAGTATGTTTCATGAGAGCACTAAATGTTATAATAAATGTGTACATGGAAACCTTAAGCTAATCGAAAGTAAGCAGAAAAACTGTAATGTGTTTAACAATTAATATGATATGTAATTTTCTGAGCAAGTGAATTCAAGAAGCAAAAACACATATTAGTCATTGCCAAGAGCTTTGTGAAAAAGAAAAAGAAAAAACTGCTAGTGGGCACTAATTTCTTTTCATCTAAAATAGTTCCTGAAACTAAATTTTGGGAATGGTATATATATGAATATACTACATGATAAAGAATTACACCTTGAAAATATTTATAAAGTTAGTTTTATGTTCACATGTGCTTTGCAGGAAGTAAAAGATAAATTATTTATGGAATGCATAAAGCGGTCAAAATTCCAGCCAGTAAAATAGAAAAATAAAAATGTAACTGATTACTGTTCAAAAAAACACTGAGTTTTCATTATGAGATCCACTTACATTTATGTGAATATACTGTGGCTTTTTTTAATTTTCATTTTTACTTTATTATTTGTAATAAGTATATAAGAAAACTATGTCTACACATCAACTACTATTGTAAAGTTGTCTAGTTTTTAATATTCTTATGTTAATAAATATTCATTTTTTGTGAGTGTGTGCATGCATGCACTGATGGAGATCAGATCCAAGATCTTGCACAAGCATGGCAGGTGTTTCACTGTTTTGCCACAACCAATGTACAAATGTATGTTTTTAATCTTGGCTCTCTCTTCTCTCTCTCTCTCTCTCTCCCCCCTCCCCCCCAACCCATGTACAAATGTACATTTTTAATCTTGGTTCTCTCTCTCTCTCTCTCTCTCTCTCTCTCTCTCTCTCTCTCTCTCATTTCTTCTCTCTCTCCCTTTCTGTCTCTTTGTCTCTCTCTCTCTGCCCTTCAATTTCTATTTTTTCTCTCACTCTCTCTGTTTTGCATTTTTAGACACAGATGGCACCTTGGGCTCATTTACCACTGAACTACATCCCTAGTCCTTTTGATTATTTTTTTCAGTGGCAGAGAGTTTTTCTAAGTGTATTAGGCTGGCCTCCAATTTATAATCCTCCTGCCTCAGCCCTCAGTCCTGGGATTACAGGCATGTCTGCCATATCTCTCGATCTATTTTTAACGGATATCTAATGCCAATTTTTAACTTTGTATTATATATATTTCTTATTGCTAAAATGAACATTTATTATGTTCTAATGAACATTCTGCTAATAATCTATTGATTGCTGTTGCTGTTTTATGAGTGAATAAATATTTTACATAATTAACTACTATCTTCTAATATTTTACACATATGCTTTCTTGTATTGCCTATTTATTTTATATAGAATATAAACTGGATCTCCCTGCTGATTAGTGTTCTCAGTCTCACACACTCCTCAGTTCTCTGGGTTCCTCAGCCTCCTCACTCCGGCTTTTGCTCTAGTTCAGTGTCAGCAATCTTCTTATCTATGCTTGTGCATATGTCCTGGGTCTTATTCTAACATAGCAAAGCACAGGTCTGTGTTAAAACAAACAAAAATCATCTATATATCATGGCCATGTTTTCAGACAGAAGAAACTATGCACAGGGACAGTCAGATTCATGAAAAAGGAGTCACAAGGCATTTACTAAAAGACAAAATGAAACCTGAGAAATAATATCCCGAGCATAAAGTTCCCTGACATTATTTACACATATATGAGTAATACACAACTTATCATACATCTGTAAAACTGGCAATTTTGGAAGCTGAGGCCAGAGGATTACAAATATAAAGCCAGCTAAGCAAGGTCATTCTATTTCCAATTGTGATCTCTTAAAATCTAATAACTGTAGGGGGGGGCAGTGGAACACTACTGTAATCACAGAAATGTTGAAGGTTGAGTCAGGAGGATTGCAAGTTGGAGTCCAACTTCAGCAACTTAGTGAGGTCCTATGCAACATAGAGAGACCATGTCTTAAAATTGAAAATCCTCAGGCTGTCACTCATTAGTAAAGTGTCAATGGGGTCAATCACCAAAACCCCTAAAATAACTAATACCTGAAATTTACTAAAAATGAATTAATTATCTAATAGTTCTTTAAATTACAAAAACAGCACTTAGTTTTTAGGTGAAAAAAATCTCAACTACACATTGTTTAGCCTCAATTTTAATTTCTACTTGAAGGAGATAACTTAAAGTTGCAAATCAAAGGTATATGATATATATTGTAAATAACTGAAGAATTGTAATCCCCTGAGACCAGGACATATACATTACTTTTAGTTCATTATCCAGAATCATGAAGCCTAATTATTATAATAGTATAGGTTTTATAACCAGTGTTATTAACAAATATTAATTTAGTAATAAAATTAAAAAAAAACAAATTTGAAGTATGTATCTTGCTACGCTCTGTGGATGGACTTTTATTTTTCATTTATTTATGTATATGTGATGCTGAGAATTGAACCCAGTACCTCACACTTGCTCAGCAAGCACCAGGCATGATGGTGTACTTCTATAATTTTAGTAAGTTGTGATGGTGAGGCCAACCAATAAGTACAAGACTCCTTGTTATGATGGTGAATTTCCAGTAGCTCAGAAGGCAAAAGCAGGTAATTCTCAAGGTTAACCTCACAAATTTAACAACAACAAAAAAGTTTTTGAAGTCACTCAGTGGTTAAGTTTCTCTGAGTTTAATTCCTGATACTAATGAAAGTACAAATCTAATTGGACAACTTAGGCAGACATGATTTTGCTCAATTATAGAGCATTGCTAGATTTGATCCCCAGTACAAAGAAAACAAAAATAAGAAGAAAATAAAGAGCCACACAATTACTTAAGTCAATCCCAGAGTAAAATTAAAAATTAACCAATTAATTAATCAGTGCCTTAGATAAGTTGGTGGGCTTACAGAATTCACAACAGAGCATTGCTCCTACATATTCAATAAGAGAAAAACTGGATTAACTGAAATTGAATGATAGTTTTTCCTCAGCCCATATGAGGGCTGATTTCCACTGGTGAATAACTAATGTGGCACTAAGTACATGCTAGACTAGAAGATACACATCCTGAAGCCTTTGGTTGCACTCTGAAAAAAAAAAAAGGTAAATTAGTAGAATTAAACCAGGAATTTTGTACAAAGCCAAATGTATGTGTGTGTGTGTGTGTGTGATGAATAAAAATGTTAAACACTAAAGTCTGAAGACACTCTCTATTTTTTACATGTTTTTCTTTAGAAACCCCAAAATATATGTCAAATAATATAAAGAAGAATACTTAGAATGTTTCCCACATAGTGTGAGTCGATTTTTTTTTTTTTTTAATTTTTGAGGTACTAGAGACATATATTCTAAATATACAGTTTTATATGTTGCTTTCAATATCCATTAAGAAAGTAGAAAATGTGTATTTCTATTGCCTTTTATACTTTTGTTTGTACCTTTACTTATCTATTTTCGTGAGCTACATTTCTGGACCAGCAATTATAAATAGTTGGATTTTTTTCCTGTTCATTAGTTCTGCTGGGCTAAACGTTCATATATATCATCATGCTTTCATGCTAAAGGTCTCTCAAAAGTTCATATTTTAAAGAATGGACACTGAGTAAATTATGAGCTGTTTCTAATGGACACATTGTGGTAACATACTAATTACTAAAACAACTCAAAATCGCCTATGAAATAGGAACACTACTATGTTCTTTATAGGCTTATCAGATGTAATGATAACCTGAATAAATACAATTAAATGTTTCTATTTTGAATGAATCTAAATTTTTTCATTGGCCTACTCATCATAAAATGACAAATTTGAGTACAAACACTAAAAAAGTGTGTCTGAAACTAGCTACATTGGGGTCATAAAAGATTGAAGAAATATGAGCTTATTCATTTTTAGGTACTAGATAGCTACAAAAATATTAAATGTTGTAAAAAAAACTGTCAATAACATGACATTAACATGATATATATTTAATTTAGTAAGTACAAGAGAAAAATTATAGAGAAACATTACCCCCCAAAAAAATTGTTACCACAATAATAGTTGCATAATGAATAGAAATATATTTCTGTAAGTGCAACATAACTGTATTTGCAAGTTTAAAATGACATCAAATTAAAACATGCAAGATCTAGCTGGGTAAGGTGGCTTAAGCCTAGAATCCCAGTAGCTCTGGAGACTGAGGATGGAGGATTTCAACTTCAAAGCTATCCTCAGCAACAAGGCACTAAGCAAATCTGTGAGGCCCTGACACTGAATCAAATACAAAATAGGTCTGGGTATGAGGCTCAGTACTCCAGTAGCCCTGAGTTTAGTTTCTAGTTATCCCCACCACCAATCAGAGAATTTTGATGGAAAACGTTGAAGAAACCAATATCAATGAGGTAGAAAAGTAGAGAATGGGAACATAAAATTGATCAAACTACATTCACTTGATGAAACAAATGATAGAAAACTAGCCAACAAACTGACCAAGTTTAAATTGAGTTGGTTAAAAAGCTGAAAATAAAACAGCCAATCTCCAAAATATAAAACTAAAATGATCAGAATATATATAACAGTAGAAAACCTCCTTTTGTGAAAATCAGTTTTTTTAGTTCCAAATAATAAAATGTATCCCTATTAGCTTCAAAAGAAAATAATAGTTAAGGCAGAAGTTATCAGAAGTAACTAAAAGCAAAGAGAACCTGTGAGTATCTAACATGAAGAGAACAGTTTAGCAAAGAACACCAATAAGTTACATCACAAAGAAACTGGTACTTCTTTCTTTCTTTTTTTTTTTTTTTTTTTTATGCTAGGGATTGAACCCAGGGCCTTGTGCATTCAAGGCAAGCACTCTACCAACTGAGCTATATCCTCAGCCCTGGAAACTAGTACTGAAAATTGAATCACAAATAAACTTACATACTATTCAGAAATTTAAAGTTGCTTAATCAACGTGTTTCTGACACTCAGAAAAGGCAGGGAAGTTTCAATCATGCTTTATAGCATCTTTGTTCAATGTTCTCTTAATTCCTACTTAATTCTGATCACATTATCATGATGGAAATTTGAATACATAGATTTAATTTTCAGTAATTTCTGATTTTTAATATGGATAAAAAAATTAAGTCACTTATTGGAAAGAAATAACCAGAAGTTATTTCTTACAATTATGGATTATTTAAATACAAGACTTTCACAGTGTGAATGACTTTGACTATATAAATTTTTATCAAAGTGATGAAATAGCCATACTTCCTATAAAAGTCTAAGAGAAAATTATTCCTTGCATTTTCTCAAATCTTGTAGCTTCTAGTGTTCTTTAGCTTGTGACCACAAATACTTCTCTTCTGAGTTGGTGGAATACTCAAAACACAGAAGACAGATAAGCCTTCTCACAGGGAAGATGATAGTAAAACAACAGGGCACTACCCTCAATTCCCACAGGGTATGAGAACCATATTATATGATATGGAAGACCCTCCCTAGACTGACTATTCCAAACATTGTTTGCAAAGATAGAAAAAAGTCAGTTCATTGAACAAAATGAGTGAAGTGGGTCTGTGCCCCTGCAGATGAGAATAAATTGTAAAAGAGCCACAAAAGTGAGTTCAGGACTGGGCATTTCAAGACATACCTGACAAAATCCTGAAAACAAAAGAAAACAAAAATTCAGAAAGCACTTTACACACCTAAGCTCATTTGAGAGAATCAAATTCAGATGAACAGCAGAGGAAAGAGGCATACCCAATGGTGTATAACAATATCTAATTTTTTAAAAAAAAATTATTATTATTCCCCACAATTATAGAGTTCTGAATCACCTCAATTACTACTTTCTTCATCTTTTAGGTGTTATCATTACCTGTACATACAACTCATGTTGTTATCATTACCTTGTACATACAACTCATGTACACTGAATTTACCCCTGCATTTATGAGCTTATCATTTATCTTTTTCTGTTTAACTGTATATGTATGTGTATATTTTTATCCCACATTTCCAGGGTTCTAGCATTAAAATTTCTTTGATACCACCTCCATGAAATGCATTTTTGTCATTTCAGTTCAGTACATCTAAAATGTTCTATTCCATATAGTTGGGAAAGATGGGGCTATTGCAAGGTCTTTCTTATTTTACTAATTACCCACTAGAGGTAAAGATCAACCTTGGTGCCTCCAGAGGACTTAATTCTCATTCACCTTTCTTATACATAGTGTTTTATTTGTTATGCAAGCAGCACTAACTGAATTTAAAAGGTGAGTAAAAGATTCTGATATGGACATGGTGCTTTAGAGGTCCCCAAATCCCTAGGGTGGTGGTTCTGACACCACCTTACCACGGAAGCATCTTGACTGCATTCCACGTTGGACACTGGTACTATGCTTCCACTGAAAGTGATTCATTAGTTATGAATATTGTTCTTTTTCTGCTCTCAACACTCTTGGAAATGTGGGGATTCGTGATAGGTTTGGAATCATAATTTTCAACACACGTATCATAGACCCATTTGATAACAAGAGACACACACATATCTAAGAAGAAGAAAGAAGAGAAAGAAGACCATTTATCAATCCTAAAGAAGTAACAGAATAAACTCTGGGAATAAAATAGTAGTCATCTTATAAATTTGTTTCAAAAAATATTTTAGATGGTAATATATTAGTGCATTAGAAAAGAGTGATGTAAATGCAATTTCAATTATTAGAGTTGTGACTGATTTTTTAAAGAGAGTATCAAAAGCTGTATGCAGTGGTGCATGCCTGTAATTCTGGAGTCTTCTAAGGCTGTGGGTGAAAGATCACTAGTTCAAAGCCAGCCATCCTCAGCAACTTAGTGAGGCTCTAAGAAACTCCACAAAACCCTTTTTCTATATAAAATATTTTATAAAGGGCTGAGGATGTTTCTTAGCAGAAAAGCATTCCTGGGTTCAATCTGTAATATGAAAGAGAGAGAGAGGTGGGGGGTTAATCAGTGAAACTTTCAGGGTCAAGGATTTACACAATTTAAAAACAATAGTGGGTTTGTTGATGAAAACTCATCTACATTTATTAAATGATGCATTCAGAAATTAGTATGTTCTCAAACATATACAAGTGAGACAGGAGTCCTATTTTAAGGTGCAAATAGGAACAAAGAGGAGATTTGACACAGCTTTTAATTGACCCAGATGCCCACTTTAGTTTGTGATTGGAATTATGCTCAGGAGATATATCCTTAAGCTGTTTAAAATAATGTGTTTTTATCAAGTATTTATAAAACAAGATTAAGATCTAATATAAATCAGGCTTGGCAAGGGGGAAATTGTTCAAATAATAAGTATATACATAAACACATAAACCAATATTAGAGAAGTTAACATTTAGGATATTTATGCCATTATATAATCACTAGGAATGTAAAAACAATGACAAGAAAAAGTGAGTAAATGAAGAAACAAATAAATAATTGAATGAGTGAATGAATGAATAACTATAAAGTACAAAGACGTAATGTGACTGGAATTGTAAAAGAGAGCTTGTAGCCTTGAAAAAGTGTAAAGGTACTTCGATATGGTGTTCTACTGCATACTGAGGTATACCTTATGAACTGTCAACTCCACTTCTAGATGGGAAGAGTTAAAAACAGAACCCACTCACCTGGCTCTTTCACTTGGGAATAGTGCAACAGTTACCTTTTTCTTTCTCCCCAAATTTTATTTCTGCTTCCAAGAACACTACCCCTGTAACATCATACTGCCATTGTAGACTTGTTGCATCTGAACCCTTCTGATGCTCAAGATTCTTTTTGTCATTGATCTTTTTCTCCCTACCCCCATATATTCCACAATTTTTAATGTGTTTATTTTCAGTTGTAGTTGGACACAATATCTTTATTTTATTTATTTATTTTTATGTGGTGCTGATGATCAAACACAGGGCCTCTTATGTGCTAGGTCAAAAATCTAGAGCTGAACCAAAACCCCAGCCCCTCCACCAATATTTAAAAAAAAAAATAATGTCACCTACATACTTAGCATCCACCAGTCTTACATTCTACTCCATCCATTTCCTGCTTTGTGCATGAATAATTTTGAGATTTTTTTCCATTCAGACATCAATAGTCCAGAGTGCTCAGAATTGGGGGTAAATTTTACAGAATATTAGAGGTCAATTACACAACATTAAAACTTTATATAGTGGGATGCACCTAAAGCTGAGGATAAAAAGAAAATCTACAGACTTCACTAGTTAAAATAAAAGGTCTAAAATTCATGAAATGAATAATTTTGAAAGGAAAATTTCATAAAAAGGAGAGTAAAGGGCAGAACATACTAAGCAAAAGCAAAATTTTCACACCACAAAAGATGTACATCTGCATAGAGTGTCATGTGTGGGTGCTTCCAAAAGACAATTTAAATTGAAAGAGATATGATTAATTTGAGACGTAGCAATAAAATATTAATTTTATATAATAGTAATATATATGTACCTGTACCAAATATGCCTCATTTAATAATAGGTATACATTGCAAGAAATGAACTCTAAATTTTTTAACATTTTTTTTTTAATTTATCTTATTTATTTTTTATATGTCATAGTGAATATTGACATCTAGAATTTTGTATTGCCAAATGTTCAAGCTTCATATTATATTTACTTGAAGTACATCACTGAACAACAGATGGATTTTACCACACATTGTTGTACAATATGAACTTATAGAAATAATTAGATACCTTATAATAATATGAATAAATAGATGTGTGTAAGTAACACAGAACCTTTATTAAGAAAATGAAACAAAACAAACAACAAGAAATTTGAAATTTAGAGAAAGTTTGCAGTGCTTTGCAGAAATAGAAATATGACATTCTTTCCAAAAAAATCACTGGAACAAGGAATTATTTTTGGAGAAAACTATATTATATGCTTTCTTAATACCAGAAGAAACTCATTTTCAGAAGTATTATATACTTCAATATAAAAATAAAATATAGCTGTGGATGGTATTACACAAATAATCTCAAAGACTTGGGAGGTAGAGGCTGAAGAACCAAAAGTTCAAAGAAAGCCTCGTCAACACAGGAAGGCCATGACCACCATGAGGAAGTTTCTGTCTCAAAACTAAAATATTGAATGGTGTGGGTATATGGCTGTGGCTTAAGGGTATACCACCCCTAGATTCAATAACCCATATATATCTGTCAAAATTTACTATAACAAGGAATTTATGCTAGGTGTGGTGGCACATGCCTGCAATCCCAAAACTCTGAAGACTGAGGCAGGAGGATTTTGAGTTCAATGCCAGCCACAAGAAAAAGAGTCACTAAAAAGCTCAGAGAGACCCTGTCACTATATAATATATAAAATAATCCTGGGAATGTGATTCATTTGTCAGTTGCCCCTGCATTCAATCCCCAGCATGAATAAAAGGGATTTATATTGAAAATGTCATACTACTTGCCTCTAATGCCATCTATTTGGAAGACTAAAGCAGAAAGGTTAAAATTTCAAGGTTAGCTTGGCCACTTACCAACAACCTGTCTCTATTTAAGATTTTTAAAAAATGCCTGGGGATGTTGATGAGTGTAATGGCAACTTTGGTTTAAATATCAAGAACCACAAACAGAGCAGTTATTTATTTTTAGAAAGTTACATAAATATGTTAAAAAATTATAAATTGGGCAACATTAAGAAATAAACTTTTTTTTCATTAAGTGGTATAAAGATGGGCTGGAGTTCTGGATCAGTGGCAGATCACTCACCTGGCACATGTGAGTCCCTTGATTCCATGCTCAGAACCACATAAAAATAAATAAATAAGGGTATTTTGTCCACCCAAACTAAATAATAAAATAATTTTAAGAAAAGGTATAAAGAGAAGTGGGAGAACTCATGAACTCACAAAAAAGTAAAGAATATTTAATAAAAAAGAAAATGACACTTATGGTAGGAGAAATGTTCAAAAATTAAAACCTCTCAACATCTTAACAAATTATAAAAATGCAAACTACCATCTGATGCCAAAAATATTACACAGTATTGATGAGGACAAGAAACAAATTCTCTTGAATTAGAGAAAGAATATAAATTGCTATTATTTTTTGTGTAAAATGTTTATTTAATATATATGATACTCCTCAAACAGTAGCAAAACCTATATAAAATACTGTGTTTCTGATCCTGATAATATGTAGTTATATGATAGCATAAGGCTACAAATATGTTTGTCCATGCTGTTGAAACCAGAAAAATAGGTGCAAAGAGGAGGTACATTCAAAATGAAATAAATACTATAGTTGGAAAAAACTGTTCTCTTGGGATCAAACACATTTTTAGTTTCATTGAAGTAGCTCCTGTTTTCTCCACAGAAATTTTTAACTGGGCTTCTCCAGAAAACTTCAACTAGGCTGATTTTTGGACTGTCACCAAAAGAGTCTCTAAAAAAGAGTTCGATGTAGATAAACTTCCAATTTCAATGTTGCCCTGTTTTAATTGGCTGGGACAAAATCAGCACTCCAGGTACTGGACACCCACATACTAGTTTCTCACAAACATGTATCCAGTAGAGTAGTTTGTAAAAAAAAAAAATATGTAAACAAGGCCTCTTGGCCTGGAGCTGGGGCTTCAGACAGTTGTTTACATTTCTAAGATAAGAGAAGTTACCAATTGGGCTCCCTAAGTGGGCAGGAGGAGGAAAGAAAGGGGAGAAGAGTCTCTCCCCCTCTCAGGTGCTATCCTTAAAGGGTTAACTTGCCCAGAAGAGTGAAAAAAAAAACTGCTTTTATGTGAACTTCTGCAGACTGTGAGCTTCTGAGCACTCCACTTATATGCTGGGTATAAAACTTTGAAGCTACCCAAACTTGGGGTTCAGGAGTTTGATTGATTATACCAAAAGCTATGCTCTCTGAACCTAGCTGCAGCCAAAGAAAACTGTTTCCTGTTATCTTCCATGACTTGCATCATTTGTCCCCACAACAAAATTTTATTCAGTTTAATTGACAGAACAAAATATTGCATAATTATTACATACAGGTTATATCTGTGTAACACATGATATATAGAGAGGCTTTCAAGGAAAATATGTGCAATTTATCACAAAACAAAAATTTACAGAGGACATAAAATGCTGCATTATATACACCACGTGTGTAAATAAAACTCATATTTAAAAAGAAAACCCTTTATCTCAGGTTAATGTATAATATTTTCCCATTAAAATTTTAGTATGCATGAATTGTTTTTCTGAAATTTATGTAGAAAAATATGTAAAAAAGCCAAAAACCTTTTATTTTTAATACCAAATAAAGTTGCTATTGTTTTCTGACATTAATGTGTACTATGAAACTGTATGGCAATAATACAAACAAATGAATCATAAATTAACCAAATCTGAATCCACAAATATGTCATCTTTTGGCATTGTTAAGAGCAATAGGAAGGCCTAAATAAAAACTATCAATATGAAAAATAATATTAGACATGAATGGTAAAATTATCCAATATGAAGTTGGAATTTGGGACTAGTAGCACAATTTACAAGTAGAGTGTGTGTGTGCAGAATGTGCAAGATACTTGGTTCCAAACTTAGAAACACAATAAAAGGCATATGTTAATGGGGTAGGATGTTGAAAATAAGGCAGAATATTAAAATTCTAGAGTTTTCCTCCATCTAAAAATATAATTAATAAAAAGCTACTCATGTTCTGAGTGTCTCTTTCACAAAGTTATAAATGAATAGAGAGACTGAAATACATTCAGCAATTTAGAAAATATTTACCTTCAATCAGAATGAAAATCTGGGGTACACTGAATATTAGCCCAGTCTTGAACAAATTACCACATTTGAGAACAAATCCCTAATATCACCCACAGTAAACAGAAGTGTGGAAATAGTGATACAGAAGTGTCTAAGCCACAGAATGTATGGTGATTTCTAGGGGCAATGAAAGCCTCTGCAGTGTTTTATCAGCTGGGATCAAGGCCAAATATCAAAGTTGTTGTTTATCTCAAGAAAACATTTGCCAACATATTTTCCCAATTGCTGTTGCTGTCAGAGGATATTCTCCCTAGATTTTATTGTGGATGTAATAGGAGGAAATACAATGAACCACTGGTACCCTGAGTAAGATTCTAGCAGTTCATGAGCCCAGCCCCAACCCTGCTAACTCCAGTAATAAAGCCAGAACTACCAATTGCTCCTAAGAGGAGTTTGCTTGTATACTAAATTTCTCAACTTAAACATCTTTTGTTCAAGTTACTATGTCCTGAACTTCTAAGATCTGGAAGCAAAAGAGACTGAGAATGTGCAGATCTACATAGATTGAAAATCAATAAATGACATTGTATTTCTCTCACCTTTATGGACTATGATAACCAATAGTAGAAGACAAAAACCACAAATCTCTGTTTATTCAAATAAATCTTTACAGAACACTCCTACACTGGCTACTTCACATAAACTTGCCTCAGAAATTTAATGTATGAATTCAATCAATTTTCTGTGCCCTCTGTAAGGCTCTTAAAATGTCTTTAGGTAAAATCTGAGAGCCAGGGGAGGTGGCAGAGGCCTGTAATCCCAGAGGTTTATAATTGTGATTTGAAAGACACTCTCAGCATCTTAGCAAGTCTCTAAGTAACTTAGACATTGTCTCAAAATAAAACATAAAAAGGACTGGGGATGTGGCTCTGTGGTTAGCACTCCTGGGTTTATCTCCCAGTGCCAAACCAACTAAGATGAACAATTTCTGAAAGATTACAATTATGCCAGTGTATATATACTTGTAAAAATATTAGTGAAAATTAAAAAATTAATAAATATATATATATTTTTTTTAAAAAGTGTTAAGGTTCTTCAAAAGCTCAAGATAAAAATGACATATAATCCACTAATAATAATTTTGGGTAGCAAAGCAAGGCTGCACATGCCTATGCTCCAGTGGCTCAGGAGAATAAAAAGGGAGAATCTCAAGTTCAAGACCAGTCTCAGCAATTTGGCAAGGTTGTAACCAAATGAGTGAGATGCTGTCTCACAAAAGGGGTACAGGTTGGTGTATAGCACAGTGACAAAGTGCCCATGGGTTAATCTAGAGTGACTCAATAAATAATAATAATAATAATAATAATAATAATAATAATAATAATAATAAAAATCTGGCTAAAAAATGCCATATAATCCAGTAATAATATTTCTGGGTATACATCTAAATGAATGGGAAAACTTTTCTCAAAGAAATAACTGCAATTCCAATTTCATTGTAGCTTTATTCACAGTATCTAATTAAAAAAAAAAAAAAAAAAAAAATGAAATGCCAGCCAGGCATGGTGGGAAATGCCTCTAATCCCAGGGGCTTTGGAGTTTGAGGCAGAGGATGGAGAGTTCAAAGCAGCCTCAGCAATGGTAAGACACTAAGCAACTCTTTCCAAAGAAAATGTAAAATAGGGCTGGGGATGAGGTTAAGTAGTGGAGTGTCTCTGAGTTTAATTCCTAGTATGCACCCCCAAAAAAACATCCTTTTAGATGAAAGGAACATCAAAAGATTCCTTCCAGCTTCACAGCATCCAACTACTCCCCTTAGATGCTACACACTTATAGTTCAAACTGATCTCTAGAAAACAAGACTCAGATAATGATATTTTCTAAATAAGCTAAGAGACATTGATATCGGTGGTCACCTTATGTCAGACTGTTCTAAAACTAAGGACTGCGCAAATATGGGAGGTTGGAATGAGAACACAACACAAAGTTAAGTTCTTCAAAGGGGAATCTTAACTCACACACTGTGATATCTGAAACCACAGTTGGAGATAAAATTAGATTCTTTGCTTCACTGATTTCTGGGTTATTAATTCAATCCAAACAGATATTGAAAAAGTATTAAGGCTACTGGTTAATGTCTATGTAAAACAGGTTATTAAAAAGGTATCAAGTTAGGGCTGGGGTTTCGGCTCAGTAACAGAGTGCTTGCCTAGCATGTTGAGGCACTGGGTTCGATCCTCAGATCCACATATCACAATAAGTAAAATAAAAGTCCATTGATAACTAATTTTTTTTTTTTAATGTACCAGGTTTCTCACATGGCTTTTGATGTTCAGATTCACTATGTACTCTAGCCCTTGTGATTAAACTTCCTTATAGCTTAAATTAAGTCCAGTCACATCTTTATTTTCCCTCCAAATTAGGACAAAGATGTTTGCTGGAAATGTTTGGAATGCTTCTACAGGTCACTTTAATAAAGTGGTCTTACATATATGGAAAGAAAAACCTCAATTAAGGTCCCATTACATTTTTAAAAAGTCTTTAATTGGGACTGTGAGGATGGCCTTAGCCCTGAGCTTAAACAACTCCATTTTAAAAACTCCAGTTTGAAACACGCAGTCACAGCAGGCACACCCACAGAGTCCTCCAGTATGGCCTAAAAAAAAAAAAAAAAAAGTTACTTCCCCTTAACCTGATAAACAGAGTAAAAAATCTGGCAGGCTATACTTGCCTGATAAGAGAGAAAGACAAGAAAATCAGAGTGGAGACCACAAGACCAGAAGTTTCTGACCCCAGGGTAAAGGATGTCATGGAGAAATCACATGATAGATAATAAGAATTGAAAGAGAGGTTAAAAGACCCCAAATTTAGTATAAATAATATAGCTATTGAGCAGGGAATTAGCCAGCAGAAACTAGGATGCACTCAAGCTGAAGAGCCTGATGAGGACCCGACACCCCATCACTTGTCATGGTTCTTTTGATCCTCTGCATGATTTTCTCATCTCTCAAACTCTACCATTTCATCTGAACTTTGGTGAAAGCCACAACTTCTCCATAGGTTCTCTCCTCAACATGTTGTCCACTCCAAGCCAGGATAAGCCTGCCTTGGTTCTGGACCTGGTCACCATGGTCTGAGTGAGTGTGCATCTGCTGGACTAAAAGCCTAAGGCTTAAGAATTTTGTTCTGAGATTTAAACTTAGTACACAGAGGGAATGTCTATCACTAGCCTGTCATGATTAAGTGACTTTTGCAGTGTTTAGAATTAATCTATAATTGTTAGCAGTGAATTAATCAACCTTTTTTTTTTTTTTTTTTTTTGCTGTGAATGGATTATGTCTATTGCAGTGCCTAGCATTCAGGATTGTTATTTTCTTGAGTAAGAACCTATAGAGAATAAATGCATTGAGCAATTTGAGTGAATAAAGCATTGAAAGGGGCAGAAGCATTTGGACATTTTTTATTTCACTCCTTGACTGCATATGTTGCAATTTTGCCCCTGGCGACTGGGACACATTGACCATATTATTTTATTAAGAAAAAAGTCATTATTCTTAATGTCATCTAATTTTTCCCTACTTTTTTCTTATGTGAAAGTCTCACAAGGATAAAGCACGTCTTTTAAAATTGCCATCCAGTTCTTGGAGAAAAAAAATACAAATAAAGCATCCCTTTAAAACAAAACATGGGAAAAAATAATTATGTTGAAACTGAAGTTTTGAGATGAAACTAAATTTCCCATTTAACCAATATTCTCTGGGATCTTGTCCCACAAGTTTTGAAGAATAAAATCTATGGACACTCAGGGAAGGTTTTAGTAAAAAGAATAGGATTTATTTTAGCAAGAAGAAATACAACTCCCAAAATGTGGGAGAGGGCATGATAGCAGAATAACCCATTTTATTTTTGTGTCAGGTTCAAAGTTTAAATATGGTTTTTGGCAGATCACTGGTTAAAATCTATTTAAAATGAGTATTGAAAAAGGCATTCTTATTACCAACTAGCCTCAAGTTTGTCCTTTCTGTATCCCATCCTCCTTCCAGTGACTTCCAACTGGGTTCACCCCAAGGACAAAGAATTTGGTTGAAGGTATTCCCACAAGTGAGTCTCAAGTGTTCTTTTAATTTGAATAGGCCTTAATGGTGCTCATTAACATATCTATCCATTAACCTTCAGGTGTGGTTAAACAAGATGTCCATTATTCAGCTGCCTTGTCATTATACTATCTATTTTATTTTTTCTCAATCAAGTTGAGCAAGAAACCCTGCCTTTGAGAATGTGAAGAGAGCTGGAAATTTGGGATTTAATCTCAGATCTATAAATAGCTAAACTATCAGATAGCCATTCTGGATTTGAGATACTTCTTAGTCTACATTTAGAAAGCTCAGGAGGCATGAGGATGTTGAGTTCAAAACCAGCTTGAGCAAGTTAGTAAGGTTCTAAGAAACTCAGTGAGACCTTGTCTCTACATAAATATATAGAAAAAGGTTGAGAATTATTCCCCCCGGGAATAATTCCTGGTCTAAAATAAACAAACATATATACAACAATAAAAAACACTTAGGAGGAACAAGAACAGGGTCCCTAAAAAAGCCACAGCTTCTCTCACACAGGAACACAACTAATGAAGTTGAGGTCCTCTTCTGATGATTATCCCAGTCTTCACCACATATTCTGGGGACATGCTGAGCTAATGGCACACAGATGCCCACATAGAAATTCAGGAAGGCCCTGAATATACAATACAATTATGGAACAAAAGACTTGAGGTCTCAAATACTGATCTAAGCTCCACTATACTAGTCAGAGAAAACTAAAGGCTAAGCTGCCAAGGAGAGACCTTCTACCCACCAGACTCTGGAGACAATTATGAGGAGTTTCCAGCCACCATAGCCAATCCCACTGGCTTCAAACAGCCTCCCTACCCAGTCTCAAAATAAGAACACACACTTACCATTTTCTGGATTTCAGGATGCTTAGTGTTCCCCTTATATTTTTTTTTCAGCTCCAGTATAGCACAGAAACCTGGAAGCATAGAAATGGATTCAATGAATGGCAGACTCCAAAAAAGAAAGGAATAGAAGACTTTGGAAGTCTGCCCCCTCTTCACTGGCTGTGACTTGATTGGACAGTTCTCACCCAAGAGACAGATTGGAAAGGGCTTCAGGAACTTCCTCCAAAATTGAGGCCTGTAGTGACACCACTGGTAACTGGTGACAAGTCTTCCTTTTCCACATGTTGAAGTTTGAACATTAGAGAAGCATGTTGAGGCAAGCGTACAAAGCAGGGTTTATTTGGAAAAGAGTAACATAGACTTCTCCCACAAGGGAGAAGTGGGACATAGCTGGTATCAGGGTATCTCAAGAAGCAAGGTGTTCTGCCTGTAAGGGTAAAAGAAATTGAAGTTAAAGCGTAAAAGTTAAAGGGTAAAAGACTGGGTGTTGTAAAGTTTCTAAGCTGCAAGGTCTGAGTTAAAATGTAAAGGATTAGGTATTGTTAGGTTTCTATGTTACCTGCAAAACCTGAAATCCCTGTAGCTGTTAGGACAATACTGGAATTGCCCAGTAAACATTTCCCCTGGCTGTTTGGTTGTTTAATAACTGAAGGGCTCTGTGTAACTGGTCACGGAGTCCTTTAGGCCCTAAAACCAATCAGTTTGAATGTGTACCCCATTTAGAAATGACCTATCACTCCAGCCTGACCTGTTCCCGCCAATGAATGAACTAATCATGTTTAGAAGTTGTTGTTCAATTTTCCCGCACCTCATGATGATTTGTTCTGATGTATACAAAGCCCTCCGCCCTCCCCAAAAAGTGTACTTAAGCAGTGCTCAGCCCCTGCTTGGGGCTCTGGGCTGCTTTCCCTTCTTGAGTGGGCACGGAGCCCCAGCATGCTGGTTCAATAAATCACCTTCTGCCAATTGCATGAGTGGTCACTTGGTGGTCTCTTTCTCGGATGCTTCACCTGACCCTTACACTGCCCTTTTTATATGTCCTAGGCTTCCTTTGTTCTCTTGCCTTTCCCCCCTTATCTTTCTCCTTCCTGAGGACATGTCTAGGCCCAAAAATGCTTGGTGGGATGGCCTAAAGTTGGGAAATAGGTGGGTTTAAGGGGGAAGGGCAGGATGGAGTACAAGGACACATTAACATTCTTATAGCTCTCTGTAGGGAGGGGAAATTCCTGGGACAGGTTACCTTGGTAGCAGGTTGGAGCAGGGACAGGTTCCTGATAATATCCCTCAGGGGACAGTCTCCAATTTCCCAGATTCACTCAAAATTGGCTTCCTAGATTTAATCTGACTTGATTTACCTCTCTAAACTGACAGGCTGTCTAAATCAGTAGGCCTACTGTTTGAGTGATAGTAAATTTCATCCAGATCAGAATCAAATAAGGACACAAAGACAGGTTTTTGTCTGCTCTGATTTGTTGATCAAACACTGGGGATCTACCACTTGCAGGGGTGCATGCCTGTAATCCAAGCAACTGGAGAGGCTGAGGCAGGAGGACAGTGAGTTCAAAGCCAGCTTCAGCAATGGCAAGGCACTAAGAATTTCAATGAGATGATGTGTTTAAATAAAATAGAAATAGGGCTGTGAATGTGGTCTCAGTGGTCATGTGCCCCTGAGTTCAATTGTCAGTAGAAAAAAAAAAAAAAATACTGGAGATCAGATCCATGGGTATTATTCATTAAAAAGTCCCAGTGTTGGGAAAAGTATAAATGGCAGCCATACCCCAGAGACAAAACCCCAACATGGCGCCTAAGCACCTCTTCTTCCTGCCTTCTTCTTTTCTGCAGTGGCGAGAAAAGTTCCCGCCCCTGTGAACTCTCCCGCAGGCACCAATTTCAAATCTCGCTGGCAGGGAACCTTAGCCCCAATGAGAACTAATTCCTGGGCTCCGGAGCTGATATCTGAAAGAACTTGCCAATAAACGGGTTGCCTGCCATTTATCTAAGCCCTACCATCTCCCCCTTAGTTCTATATAAGCACACTGCTTTTTGCAATAAAATTGGAATTCTCCCAGCGAAGTGTCTTTGTGTGGGGAATTCTTTCACCCAGGACCACAGATGAAAGGATTGATGGATTAATAGAAACATAGATAGAGTCCTGGGGAAGGGTCTCAAATACTCCTGTAATGTATTTTCAAGTAACTGATATTACAATATTACAGGCATGCTCCACAGCCTTGGAATCTTTGTATATATTTTATTTTTTGATTTTTTATTTTTTTCGCTGTGAATTGCATTAAATGCCTCAGGATAAATTTATTTCATGGAAGAGTTTCCTCCCAATATTTAGATCTAGCCCAGACAGAAGTGCATTTATATAAAAGTTAAATATCACAATTACTTTAAAATTTTATTTAATATTTCTGTTCTCTGGCCTTATGAGAAAAGACCTTGAGACTTCAACTCATAAGTAATTCCCTGAGGCAGCATTGTCCCTACTCCCCTACAAAAAAATGGGGCAAAAATAAAATTTTAAAGTTTCTAGTTTAATAAAATAAACAAGAGGTGAACAGTGCCAGGTCTCTAGATCTCTCAATATTCCAGAACCTAGAGTATAAGGAATTAAAAAATAAATTATTTGCAATTTTGCCTTGAGTATAATAATAGAATTATGATGTTTGTTTTTTCTTTGGTATGGGGTACTATGAGAATATTAGCACAAATCACAGGCATTATGTCTATATATTTGTTTTTCTATAATTCAATACAGCCCATCAACAGAGTCAACTTCAAATTTAAATGAAGAAAATTTTAATTATTATTGCCAGTGTCCAGCCCTAGCAAGAATCCAGGGGTCCTTAAGTATGAATGGCATTGGGTACTGAAGGATATGTGGCCTCAGCAAAAGAAGAGTAGACAGGATGACAGGTTGCAAGTTACAAGTAGCCTTCAGAAGGATCTGATGCCCATAGAGGGGCCTTTATTTTTATACCTTTTTTTACAGGAATTTATAAATGTAGTTAAAATAGCATCAAAGCCCAAAACTTCTTTCATTTACATAATTTTCAAGAGTTGCAATCTTTTCTGACATATATTAACTTCATAAGATATTGAACACATTGTTTAAAATCTGCTCCTGTAACCTTTGCCAATATGATTAAGCTTTTACATTTTCACTTCAATCACTAAGTACTAGACTATGCAACTTGACTACGTGTATCATGACCTATTATTAACTTTTAACTTTAAAGCATACCTATGATTATTGGTAAGCTTTTTTGCTTCTAAACTAAAGTCCTAATAATACACACTTAAAAGAGTGAAAGCGTATTACTTAAAAGCCTACTACTCTGAACTGACTTTAAAATATATCTACATAAAATTTTACATTATTCTGTTTTTCCAAAGTAATTTTCTTTATTCACATGACATATTTAACTGGTTTTTAAAGAGTTTCTTTGATCCTTCATCAAATTATGAATTTTTATGTCTTTATAATATTTAATTAAAGAGCAGGCTCTGCACTTCAACTCATTTGCTATTAGTATTTACTATGTGTTTCCTATTTTCATCATGAATTCCTGTGTAGGGCAAAGAAGGCTCTGTTAGTAAAGGGAATGTATGTTGGACAGGTTGTGGCTTTAGAATGAGGGGCTTAGTGTAAATTGTTAAGCTTTTCTCAGGAACCTTGATTTGCAATCGTTTCCCTGTGAATTTCTTAAGAAATAACACTATTGTTTGTATTGTCAGAGATACTAAAATACATCTCAGGACATATCTTATTTGTATCCTTAATCTCATTCTGGGAATTTTCCTGCAATGTCAGGCAACATGTACTTTTATTATTGATTGTTGTATGCCCTATTATCTATCTCATGAGTATCATAAACAAAACACTTAACATTACCCATGGTGGTGCAGCCCTGCCACAGAATCCCCCATACTGTGACCCAGTCAGACAGGAGGTGCAGGAACATCTTCACCACACTGTCTATAAGATACCAGCTATTTTCCACATAGAAACTAGCTGGTATCTTGTGATTGAATCGTGGCATCCAGTCAATAGTGAGTGGATTATTTATCTGTCATAGGATAACAAGTCATTCTAAAATGTATTCACTCACTGGACCCCTGAGCCAAATCCCAAGCCCTATTTTGTATTTTATTTTGAGAAAGATTCTCACTGAGTTGCTTAACACCTCATCTTTGCTGAAGCTAAAATTGAACTCATGATCCTCCTGCTTCAGCCTTCCAAGATACTGGGATTACAGGAGTGCACCATTGCACTCGGCTCTGTTCACATATTTAATGCCAGTATTCCCTCTTTGCCTTGTCAACTGTTTTCTTTTTTCTATTGTACATTTCAAATGAATGCAGTATTTCTAATTTTTCTCCAAGAACTGGATGTCAGATTAAAGATTTTGGTTTCTCTTTGTGAGCATTTCACATGAGAGAAAAGCAGAAAAGTGTAACTTGACAGTTTGAAAAATAAGAACAATTTGTCTCTGCTCTCTGTCTTCCTAGGTACAGACACCTTATCACAATATCTGATTTAAAATTCCTCCTTTAAGAATTTCTGGTGTGATGTGTCCTCATTCTAACCTCCTATATTGTCCTACTTGTGGGTTTCATAACTGCTTAACAAAAGGTTTGAACAGCCACCATGTCTAAATTCTTTTGGAGTGTCTAGTGAATATCATTCCCTGGGTCTTTTCCCTCTAGAGAGCAGTATAAACTATGAAGTGAAGGCACTCCAGGGACTCTCTGATAGCCCTTCAGCTGGCAAGGATCTTTTAGTGATACAGGGCTGGGACACTCTGAAAAACTGAGATAGAATGAAGACCACCCCCTTCAAATGCAGACCTTTTTTTTTTTTTTTTTTCAGTCAAGACATAAGTTTCCAAACTTATCAATCAGAGTGGGAGGCAATGAGTTTATTAGAAGTGATATGAAGAGGAACTGGGTGACACTCTGACAGAAGAAAGTATGTTCTCTCTGAAAAGATAATAGCATGGCTCTCTTGAACTTCAGTTTTTTTGAAGATCTAAAAAAAGTTCCCAAAGAGTCTTGATGAGGTACACTTCTTGACTTTGGACTGACAGCAGGATAACATAAAACTCTCAAGTATCCTCTGCCATGACAACTTTAGGTTAATTAGGCTCATGTTCACCATTTCTAATTGAATTCTTAAGCATAAACTCTCACAGATTTTATGGTTAGTAAGAACTATCTTTATTTCTCTGAGTTCCAGAATCTGGTGTATAGCAGGATCACAAAAGTCTTCACTTCAGGGTAACTTAAGTTGTTCTTATAAACATTATTTTGAAACTGCATTTCTTCTGTAGATAACAGTTTGTTAAGGAATGTAACATATCCTGTGCAGTTAAGCCAGAATTTTCTTGGAAAATAAAGCATGGGGTAAACATATTGGGCCTATTTATTTATATTACTACATGTTGAAAACAGAGCTAGTCTACCACTGAGCTACATCAGTGTCACCCTTGCCAGAAATAAAGTTGCATAGAGATGCAAATCTCTCAATCAGGCAAAGGCAGTATCTAATTGACATCACATTCTGGAGCTAAATATCATAGAAGAGGGTTTTTTTCAAATGTGCTATGCCACCTTTTCATTAGTTGTGGTTTATTTACTATTTTCACTAATTCCAGGAAACCCCTTTGAAATAAAAAATTTTATTTACATTCCAGTCCTCAGAACCTCATGTTCTTCTCCTGTAGATCCTCAGCACCACATAAAAATAAGTAAATAAATTAAAGGTATTGTGTTCATCTAAAAAAAAAAAAAAAAAAACTAACACTGGAAAACTGGGCACACAGGTGCAAACCTATAATACCAGCTGCCCGGCAGACAGAGGCAGTAGAATGATAAGTTCAAGGCAAACTTCAGCAACTGAGACCCTGCCCCAAAATAAAAAGGACTGGGGATGTAGTTCAGTGGCAGAGCATTCCTGAGTTCAATCCCTGCCACTGCAAAAAAGCAAAAGAAAGTGACAAAAAAAGTAACACTTAGGATTTGCTCTCAGAATTTTTTCCACAGATTTCAACAAAGTAAGGTACCTGACACATTAGTTTCTGCTAGTTCCTCTTTTTTTTAATCTTTATTTATTTATTTTTATGTGGTACTAAGGATCAAACTTACTGCCTCATATGTGTGAGGGAAGCACTCTACCACTGAGCTACAGCACACTTCTCTGTGCCTCAATATCCTTATGTCTCAGGGAGGAAATAATTTAAATCACAATCTTCAAAGAAGCATATTTTATGTATAAAAATTTTAAAATATGGTAAAAGAAATAATTAAATCACATGCAGAGAGTAAATGAGAAAAAGAAGTAATGAAGAAAGAGCAGAAAGATCAATAAATAAACAACAGAAAAAAGTAGAGAAAATAAACTAAATAAATGCTGGTTCTTGGGCTGGGGTATAACTCAGTAGTATAGTGTGTACTTACCATGTGTTAGGCCTTGGCTTGATCCCAAAGACAGACAGACAGACACACACACACACACACACACACACACACACACATACACACAAAAGAAATAAAAAAAATAAAAATAAATAAATAAAACACTGGTTCTTTGAGAAGACAGAAAAAAAGTGGAAACCTCCAGTTGGGCTAATGAGGGAAAAAAAAGAGAATATACATATTACTAATATCAGGAAAGAAAAGATGATATCACCATAGTTTGTAGAGATATGAAAAGGACATATGCCAATAAATCCATCAACCTAAATAAAAAGAACAAATTTCTAGAAAGATACCACCAAACTCACCTACAATGAAAACCTGAATTGAATAGTCACAGGTTTATATTTAAGAGAATTTGTAGCTTGAAAATCTTCCCTTAAAATTTTTTTCAGATCCAGATAGTTTCACTGGCAAATTCCAACAAACATGTAGGGGGAAAAAAAAAAAAAAAAAAAAAAATATATATATATATATATATATATACCAATTCTATAAGAAAACTGAAGAGGACGAAATACTTCCTAACTTATTCTGAGGCCAGCATTAGTCTGCTATCAAAGCCAGACAATGACATTACAAGAGGTTGTGATACCTCTCATGAACACAGGTGCAAAATCCTATACAAAATTGTGGGGAGGGTGGGGGGTTGTAAAAAGGGATAGCACCCAGGGTGTCACACATGCTAAGCTAATGCTCTAATGTGGCTAGGCTAATGCCACATCCTCAGTCCTTTTTATTTTGATACAGGGTCTCACTGAGTTACCCATCCTAGCCTTGAACTTGTGACCCTCCTGCCTCAGAGTAGCTGGGGTTATAAGTGTATGCCACCACATCCAGTTCCCAAGCAAAATTTAAATGAATTAAATACAATAATATATAAAATGAATAATACCTCATGACTAAATGAGATTCATGCTAATATTTCAAAGCTGGTTTGCCATTCAAACACAATGCACATCATTATATTAGCAAACAAATAATAACAATCCAATACCCATTCTTAGTTCAAAAACAACAACATTAAAAACCTTAGGAATACAATAGTCTCATTCTGATAAAAGGAAAACACAAAATAACCCTATATTTAACAGCACACATAATTTAAAAAAAGATTGAATGTTTTTCTTTTAATATAAAGAACAAGATAAGGAGGACCACTCCCATCATTTCCATCCAACAATATAACAGAGATTCTGCTTACTTTAATAAGGCAAGGAAAAAAAAAATTGACATTCAAGTGAGAAAGGAAGAATTCAAACTATATTTTTAAATGATGAGATTATCTATATAGGAAAATCCAATGAAATATACCCCAAAAAAACGCTACTGCTATAAGGTGAGTTTGGCAAAGTTGCATGATACAAGAGCTAGATACAGAACTGAATTGCTGTTCTGTGTTAGTAATGAAAAATTTTATATTGAATTTTTTAAACATACTATAATAACACCAAAAAAAGGTCAAATATTTAAGACAAATTTGAAAGGGATATGCAAGACTTCTACTTTAAAAGATTGCTGAGAGAAATTAAAGAAAATCTAAACAAATGGGAAGAAATAACATGTTCATTTGTTGCAAGACTCAATGATGTTAAGAAGTCAATTCTCTCCAAGTTGATTCATAGATCCAATATCTCAGAATCCCAGCAGGCTGTTTTGTATAAACTGGTAAGCTGATTATAAACTTCCAATGCATATGCAAAGGACCCAGAACAGTCCAAAGAACTTTGCAAAAAAAAAAAAAAAAAAAAAATCATAAGACAAACACTATTACAAAGGTAAAGTAATTCAGTCAATGTGGTACTGATATAAAGATAAACAAGTAGATCATGCTACAAAATAGAGGCCAAAATAGACCCATGTACACAGAAAACTTATTTTGGCAATGGTACAAAGGCAATTCAGCAAAGAGACAATGTTCATTTTTAACAAATGGTGCTGGAACTAAATACCCATATACAATAACTGATGAATTTTTACCCCTGCCTTATACCACATACAGAAATTAACTCAAAATGGGTCATATTCCTAAGTGTGAAACCTAAAACAATAAACCTCCTCAAAGAAACAGGAACTAACTTCTGTGACTTGGGGTTAGGCAAAGAGTTCTTAGATATGATACCAAAAGTGCATTAAAGAACAATTAGTAAATTGAATTTCATCAAAATTAAGAACATCTGTTCTTTGAAATACACTGCTAGGGGAATGTAAAACATGTCAGACTGGGACAAAATATCATAAATCTGATAAAGAATTTGTATCCAGAATATATAAAGAACTCTTAAAACTTAATAAATAAGAAAACCAAATACCCCAATAAATGATAGTATAAAAGATTTGATACTTTACCAAAGAATGGCAAATAAGCACGTGAAAATATGCTCATCATCATCAGCAGCAGACAGGAAAATACAAATTAATATCACAATGAGGGGCTGGGGCTGTGACTCAGTGGCACAGCACTTGCCTTGCACATATGAGGCACTGGGTTCAATCTTCAGGACTGCATTAAAAATAAATAAATAAAATAAAGGTATTGTGTACATCTGCAACTAAAATTTTTTTTAAAAAATCACAATGAGGTAATACTATGTATCTATTAGAGGAATAAAATTTAAAAAGACTACCACAGTAAGTATTTAAGATACAGACTTGGGGCAACTGATTCTTCATTCACTGCTGGTAGGAATGTAAAAGGAAATGATAACTTGGTAAACAGTTTTGCAGTTTTAAAAATTAAAAATACCCTACCACATGGTCTACTTATATCACTTCTGGGTATTTTCCAAAGAGAAAAGGGAGCATAAATCCACAAAAAGATCTGTAATACAGTTGTTCAGATATATTTAGTTCTAAGAGCCAAAAGCTGGAAACACCCAAATGGCTGTCAATGTTGAACAGATACATCCATACAATGGAATACTTTGAGCCCTCAAAAGAATAAACAACTGATATAATCAGAAACAGAGACAAATCTCAAAATAATTACACTGAGTGAAAGAGCCAAAAAAAAAAAAAAGAGTACATGTGATATAATTTCATTTACATAAAACCCTAGAATAAGTAAACTAACCTATAGTGACAGCAGATCAGTAGGTTGGTGGTTGTCCAGAGAAAGGGACAGAGGATCATGAGGAGAGAAAAACAAAGAAATTTTGGGGGGGGGGGGGGGTGATGGATCTTTTTATTCTCCTCATTGTTATGATGGTTTCTTGGGTGTGAACATGTGCCAAAAATGATTAAATCATACACTTTAAACATGAAGTTTACTGGATTCAATTATACCTCAATAAAACTGTCTTTAAAAAGGGCTACCTGAATTATATAATATCAATTTAAATTGTCCCTTTTCCATTAGCATACCGAAAATTTTTCCTGTAGCAAACGTATTTCATGTAACTGCTTCAAATACACCTTTTCCTTTGACATTTACTCTATATAAACACAACTGTAAAAGTAAATTACTGGACTATGGATGTGGCTCAAGTGGTAACGTGCTCACCTAGCATGTGCGGGGTGCTGGCTTTGTTCCTCAGCACCACATAAATGTTGTATCCAACAAAACCTAAAAAATAAATATTAAAAAAATCTCTCTCTCTCTCTCTCTCTCTCTCTCTCTCTCTCTCTCTCTCTCTCTCTCTCTCTTAAAAAACACTAAATTACTATTGGATAGAAAAGTTAAAAAATTGATCTCCCTGGATTGCACAGTTGTCTGTTTACTGGCTTCAAATGAAGTCTGAATGTTTAGCTAAACTACCAGTACTGAAGGCTCAGTCACTGAATACTGAAAATACAACGTTTGAAAGCAGCCCTAAAGCAATTCATTAATTCAAATAAATGTTTACTGCACAAGTGCTCTCTGTATGTTATGGTTAAAAGGGCTGGATTTTATGCAGAATGGACAGTACCAAATTACAAAGTAATTCCATGTGTCTTTTGGAATAATTTGTAAGGTTTAGCAATGCTTAAATCACATGATGAAAGAATAGCAATGGAAACAAACCACAGACAGCCAAGAACAGTGACTCTTCTAATTAAAGGTTAAAATAATAAATTTCAATAACATGACTGAAGAACTGTATACTAACAGCTTAGAATTGCAAAATGACAAGTATCTCTCATATCTTAAGTGAACTCAGAACAAAGATTTAAAATTACTTCCACACACAGCAAGTATGGAGTCTGCCAGCTCTAAGTAGTCATTCTGGCTTAGAAATATAAAAGGATGTGAAAAGACAGACCCCAAATTATTATTTTTTTAAATACCAATAACAAATAGGAAGTTTTAAGTAAATCCTCTAATAGCTGGTATCAAAGATAATATTCTGTAACAGCATATTCTTCATTACTGAACTCAGCTAACTGGACCAAGAATGGAAATTACTATATCCTATAGAAGATACAAGGTTAATTATTCATCACAAATAAAACCATCCATAGCTCTGCCATAATATACAAGACCTTTTACAGCACAGCAAGGGCAGCCATTTGAAAACCTTCCACTATCTTTTTCCCTTACAATGATACTACCCTTTAAGGTTCTTTATCTAAAAGAACCCAACATCTCCTCCATTTGTGTATAATGAATTGAAGCATTTTCTTCTGTCATGTATAACTGATTACAACTAATGAATAATTTAAAAAAAGAACCCAGGAACTCATGCCAGGCACCTAAAAATCTATAAAAATCACTTGTTAGTGGTAACTGTGGATGGTATGTGCTTCAGATTCCCTTAAAAACCTACTCTTCTTCTAAATTTGTTCAGATTCTTCAAAACTGTCATGTTTTGTGTTCTCAAAGGTACAATTTTGCTAAACAATCAGATTTTAATGAATTTGGACTGACATGATTTCTCTACATGTCTTTCAAACACATCATACCCAAATTCATATCTACATTAAACACTACTAATACTGAGTGTTCAGTAACCATGGAATCTAGACAATGAGTTCTGCAAGCACAATATCCAAGTATTCTTATCTTCACTGAGAAGCAATATCCACTAAACAAAAGATGAAGACAACCATAGTATTCAGTTATTGCATCTTCTATTTATTGATTTTTTGGAGTTTTACAAATGAAAATGGTTTGCTTTAGGTAAATTGCTGAAAAAAAGCAAAGACATTTAACCACTTATAATTAAAATTATGAAACGTTACATCTCATCTCTGATACTGATTGTAATTAATATTGTGAAATAACAACTGCTACAGCTTGAGTTCCATTGAAGCTAAGAGCCAATTTATGGTTCCTCTTGACACCTCCACTGTCAATTACTGCCCTCCTGTAGCATTTTAATTTGAAGAAAACCACTGTATCTTACAGTAATTTAAAAAGCTGAGAGGATATAACTTAATTAGAATTCTTAGAAATTTCTATTACAACTTGCTAAAAGACACTGCTGCATCTGAAAGTTTTTTGGCAAAAAAAAATTAAGTAAAATTTTTTAAAAGACTCACATATACTGCAGGGAATAGGAAGATTTGAGACAATAAACATAAATGTTAAAAACACATTGGTGGGCTGGGGTTGTGGCTCAGCAGTAGAGCACTCACCTAGCACATGTGAGGCCCTGGGTTCAATCCTCAGCACCACATGAACATAAATAAATGTATTGTGTCCAATTACAACTAAAAAAAGAAATAAACATTTTAAAAATTGGTCTTCTATATTCCAGGGTTCTACATGCATGGATTTGACCAACTTCAGATAGAAAATATTTGAGAAAAAACATGCTTTTGTTTTGAACATGTACAGACTTTTTGGAGGGTCATTATTCCCTAAGTAATACAACATCACAATTATTTACACCATATTTATACTATATGAGACATTGTGAATAATTTAGAGATGATAGAGAGTACTTGGAACAATGGGTATAATTTACATGCAAATATTATTTCATTTTATATAAGAGAGTTTAGCATCTGCAGATTTTGGCATCCAAGGAGGGTTCTGAAGCCAATTTCCCACATACACCAAGGGACAAACAAATATGCAACTGACTATGACATTGTGTTATATGAGGGTGGTAGGACAAAAATATTTAGCCTCTAAGTTAATATAACTATATTTTTGCCTTAAATTTTTAAAAGAAACAAGCAGACTCTCCCAAGTAGGAGAGTAATATTACTAATTTATATAAACACAATTATGTTTTTATGAAATTTAAATAATAAAAATTATGGCATACCCAAGCTAAAATACTTTGGCTTTACTGAATATGGAGTGAAGACAGAATTAGAAGCACAGTCATCTCAAAATTAAAGAGTAAAAATATCAAAGTTGAATTCCATTCTAGACTGGTATTCTAATAACTATTAAGAGATAGGAATCAGGAGTCAGATTTCAAGATGCCAAAATCTGAAATCTGTAATCATTTTATTTTTGAATAAGAAATGGAACTACATTAACTTCTGCTACTCAGAATACACAATATTGATATCAACTGAATTCTTACTTTTAAGGTGAATTTTCAGTACTTTCCATTCACAAATAAGACCTGATTTATTAAGTTCCCTGATTTGTATCTCTGGAGTAGATCACAGCACATTTTTTTAGTACTATATATTGTTCCAACTGTTTTATAAACATCTTTTGTGAGAGTTTACAGGAGTGATCTGAAATCACTTTCAAGATTTCATCCTATAACTCAGTTAATCTTAAAAGAAAATAGAGTTTTTCTGCCTTATCACTTTCATTTCCCTATTTATCACAAGTCTGATTCTAATCTGCCCCTCATACACACACACAAAATCACTGGCAGGATTATCAACAGATAATTACTGGCATTAAATTCTAGGCAGGGCAAAAAGGCACAATTTTGTTACTTAGACATGAAAATTACAGGTCTACACCACAGCTGAACTTTCATAAAAGTCTTTTAGCCAATAAAAATAAATCTCAAGACTTATCAACAACCTAGCTCTACATAGGGCTCCTAAATCTATATTTCTTGATAAAATGATCCATCCCGTGCCTGCTATGCATGGCCACCTATATGCATTCATTCACAGATGTGCCAAGTACAGTAATGCTAGACTCTGGAAGTCATAGCAAAGAAAATAACCAGTCCCTAGAGAGGCTTCTATTAGTGAATGGAGTCAAGTGAATAGTCACAGGAACATAACATCTGGACAGTCACATCCCAAACTAAGGTGGTCTAAAAGTGAACTCGGTTTACTTCCTGCATTCTAGTCTACTCACTTGTGAACCTTGATCTTGCACAGAAATGCTATCATCACAGGCTACTCAGGCCACAAACTTCTCAACCTTCTGCTTCAAATCTTAATAACTGCCCAAGCCAGCTTGAATTACGAAAAACAAACAGATGGCTCTGCTCCACAATGCTTCCCCAATTCTGGGAATGCTAGTGATGATAACAGGGAGTTCCTAGCAAAGCTTCTGCTATAGCAGGAGGCAATAAAACCAAGCCTAAGAGTAATCTTGGGGGCTGGGGTTGTGGCTCAGTGGTAGAGAACATGCCTAGCATATGTAAGCCACCAGATTTGATTTTCAGAACCACATAAAATAAACAAAATAAAGTTCATTAACAACTAAAAAATATACATACATTAAAAAAAAAAAAAAAGAGTGCTCTTGGGATTTTAAAAAGCACAGCTGGGAGGAGACACTCTTTCTTCCCTCTTGTTGGAGAGCCTGAGGATGACCCCTGCTCTGTCACTTTTAACCCCAAGGGCCTAAAATCATGCTGGCTTCTGTGGCATTTCATTCCTTTGAAACCTTCTTCAGAAATCTTTCTTCATCAGTAATCCTCCTTTTAACTTATGATGATTGATTGCAGCCAAGCATCCAGATTTGCACGTTCTAAAAATTTACAGTCCATGTATCCACCTCAACCATCAGTACACTAGCTCAGATCTTCATTGGCGCTTATCTGGACTAGTCCAACAGCCCCACGATTCTCTTATTTCTAGTCCTCACAACCACCATCTGTGATACAATAACAGGAATAACCATGTTCCCCCCACACACCCAAACTCATCAATAGCTCTGCGTTATTAAAGAAAGATCTAAAATCTTTAACAGGACTCACCCCACTCTCTATACACAATCTTCTCTCCAGCCAAACAGCTGTTCCTCCTTGACTCACATTTTAGCTCTGACTACCCAGAACTGCTTGGCTTTGGGCTGGACCTCAGATATCCACATCCACCACACTGAATTAATTAGTAAGTAGGAAGTTCCCATTCTTGAAAACCTGAAGAAATCAAAGAAAAGTGGCTTTCTTTAGGTTTGCTTCTAGGTATCAAAGTCATCACAATGATGTATACATTTCATTACATCGATATCCATAAATATTGCTGTTACAGATAACTGGTGACAATGTACACAACACACACAGCAGCAAGTATCTGAAAGGAAGAATCAAAGATTATAACAAAAGGTTCTGATCATCCATGCATCTCTGCAGACAGAGCACCAGCACTGACTCCCTGTGAGGATTTCTCACCCAGACAGTGCCCCTTATCCTCCACTGGTGCCACTAGCCTTTGTAGAAATCTGTAGCCTGGCACATGACCTCTTGTTTCTTAAGGACAGGACCATGTTCCCAGCATCCCTGGATCGCAAAGCCCAGTCAAGTCCTCAGAATACATTAGACACCTATAAATATTTACAGAATAATATGTGCATTCTGAGCTAAGCAGAACACTCAAAGACATTTTCTGATTTTAAAAAGGGCACTAGATACCAGGTTTGAAATCTTGGGCTTCTCCCATTAAATTTCATGAAAATATTTGAAAGCACAATTTTTTTTTTAAAATATCTCTAACCCATATTAAATTTTTTTTAATATCTCTAACCCATTTCATTAACCATTGTGTTAATGAAATGACCATTATTTCTGTAGAAAAAAATTAATGGGAGATTTGAGAAATAAGGTCTGTTGTGGTTTTTTTTAACTTATAGAAAATTTCAGAGAAACTACATAAGGAGACAAAAAACTGGTAAATTAGACTCCAACAAAAAATCTACATGCTTCATAAGATGTGAAAAGACTATAGAATAAGAAAAAATTTATACTTCAAATATCTGATAAGAGTACATTTGTGTATATCCAGAATACATCAGAACTATCACAACTGAACAAGAAAAGAACAGCTCAATTTTAAAATGGGCAAAAAATCTGAAGAGTCATTTGTCTAAGAAAAATAAACAATAGCTAACAAGTACATCAAAATATTCAATTTAATTAGTTATCAGGGAAATCCAAATCAAAACCACAATGAGATGCCACTTCATACCCATTAGGATGACTACTATGGAAAAATACCATGGCAAAGTGTTGGCAAGGATATGGAGAAATGGAATCTTCAAACATTGCTGATGGGAATGTAAAATGGTAGAGTCACTTTATAAAACAGTCTGGCACAGTTACTTATGGCCAATAAATTTCACTCCTAAGTATCTACCCAAAAGAAAACATAAGTCAACTCAAAAACAAAAATATTCACAGCAGCATGATCATAAGAACCACAAAGTGCAAGTCACCCAAATATCCATCAACTGATAAATGGATAAACAAACTGCAGTGTATCCATATAACAGAACACTATTTAGCAATAAAAAAGGAATAAAGTTCTGTTATGTGCTACCTCAAAAACAGGCTAAGAAGCCAGACACAAAGGGCCATATACTGAATGATTACATTTCTATAACATGTCCAGAACAAGTAAATCCACAAAGAGAGAAAGGATATTTATAGCTACATGGAGCAAGAGTGAGTGGAGTGTGATGACTAAAGGGTATGGCTCTTCTTTGGAGATGACAAAAGTGTTTCAGAACTAGACAGCAGGGTAGGCACACAACTATGTGAATATACTAAAACTCAGTGAATTGCACATTTCAGGAGTGACCTTGATGGTAATGTGAATTATATATCAATAAAGCTGTTATTTTTTTAAATGGCTGCACAAAGTCATATAGTAACACCTCTGCACAAGGCTCTGGTGAATCACTCTGCCTGTGACAGAATAATCTGTTATAAAAACATACAATCTGTTCAAATGGGGAAATAATCTATGTTCCTACCAATAAATCCCTATTGCAACCAATCACAAAACCAGATCCAATGTAAAAAGAGCAAAGAACAAAAGAGCATGCAATTCACAATTAGCTGGCAGGTTACAGAATGAAACTAACAAAAGACTACAAAAAGAAAAATGTTTATTAAGACTATCCAGTTCTTATCAATTACACGGATATAAAAAAAAGTCAAAATCCTGTATACTCATAAAAAAAAAAAAAAAAAAAAAAAAAAAAAAAAATCTGCCAGCTTCTTTATTAGCACATAGCAAGGAAAAACAAGCATACTCTCCTACAACCAAACTAACATCCCACAGAAGGTCTGTTTGTACTTGGCAGCATGAACCTTTTATTTTGGAGTGCTGCTAAATTAAACAAGCCTATGTTGTATTGAACACAATGAGCCAGACACCCTGTCATGCTCCTAGAGTTCATTAGTTGATGCTGAGGAACATTAAAAATAAAAAGGATAGTATGAATGAGGGCAGGGGTGGTGAGAGAATAGAGTTATTGTCAGTCTTTTCAATATTTCCATTATCTATAATAAAACAATGCAAACAGTCTAACAACTTTCTTCTTTTTTTTTTTCTTTTTTTGTGGAACTGAGGATTGAATGACACATGGATGTACTATAAAGGGGCTACACCCCCAGACCTTTTTATTTTAATACAGGGTCTCATTAAGTTGATGAAGCTGGACTTACACGATTGATCTTCCTGTTGCAGCCTCTGAAGTCGAATACAACTTTCTAAGATTCTACCAATACCCTTCTCTGTATGCATAAGAAAGCACTGGAAATTAGAGATAGAAAAATCTGAATTCAAGTGATAATTTTTTGTTTTTACTTTTTTAAACCTGCTAGCTACATGCTCAAGGACAAATTTCACAATTTTACCAAGTCCTTGTTGTTTTGAGAACAAAATGAAGTAATATTGCACACAAAGAGCACAGTGCAATGCTCAATCCACAGCCCACCACCAAAATCCTCACTGTTCACAACTCTTCACAGCAAATACTCATTTCAGAATTTATACCAGAATAGGGGTAATTAATATTGGCCATCCTTCTACCTTGTAAACATCTAAAGATCTATGAAGATTTCACATTGAATGAATAATCTTCCTCCTCCATTCCCCTCCCACAGAGGTTTTTTGAAAAGCTATCAATAAAGACTCTAAAAATATTAAATCACAGCATGAAACAAAGCATTTATTCACCTAAAAGGTATTTAAAAGTACTGAACTGAGAGACAGAAAGACATGGAGAGAAACACTCTATTAGAAAGAAATGCCTATTTTGCAGTGCAATAATCTGGTAATATGGTAATCTTTCCATAAAGATTGATGCAATATGATTATAATTTCCAAGTGTCAGTAATCTGTTTTTAAGGTAAAAGAAAAAAGAAGTGGGATGGTTTCAAGCACCAAGAAAAGATGTGGGAAGATATACTTTCTCATCAACAGCAATTAATGTTTGAGTGATGGCTTCTTGAATGTTCAGACTGAAAAAATTTGTTATATTAGAACAGACTCAAATATATCTAAAACAAAACACAGGGGGTTTAACATACACAAACACAATCTGCACCTATGTGTCCTCTCTAAACAAACCAAAGAAGGAAAAGCTTGTGTGAATTTCCAATTGCACTGCAATAGATAAGGTGTGGGGAAGGGGATAGTGGTTTTCAGCCATATTCCCATGCTGGATGTCCAATTAAAGACAGCATCTAGACTCTGTAGTAATAGACTTGCTCTGCCTAGCTCCACACAAATTTGCATTATGTCACACACTGGACAAAACTTTCAGGGTTAGGAGGAAGGAAATTTCTCAGGGGGATGGCATGTTCAGAACTTTGGGAGCTTCACTAAGCTCTGAACTCATTATGGACCTTGTGCCCCAAAGCTACTGTTATTCCCTCTCCTTTCTAAAACTCCACTCATAAGACTTTGAGTTAACAGTGCCTCTTGGGGAGATCTGGTCAGTTGCAGAGTCCACAGAAGGAAACCCTGAGTGGCTCTCATCTACACTGTACACCAGCACTTGGCATCTCTCCTCCCACTGCAGCTCAGTACTACCACCCTGATTGCAAAGCTGTTTTATCTCAAAGAGTACAAAGTCTCAAATTCTGCACAGGAAGACTGAACTTCTCTTTCTACCGAACTTTCCAATCAAATGATCACTTACTATGCCAGTCTAAACTAAGCTTTATGCCTAATATAGGAAGAAACTGTTTCAAATGCACAAAATCCAACCCATGTAATATGTAATGAAGTCTTTTTTTTTTTTTTGATAGTTGTAGAAGAACATAATAGATTGATTGTTTGATTGATTGATTTTTGTGCTGAGGATCAAACTCAGTGCCTCACACATGCCAGGAAGGCACTCTACCACTGAGCCACAATCCCAGCACTGTAATAACATCTTAATATCTATTTAAATGTAGTATAAAAATTTTAACAAATGCAGCTAACAGGAGAAATAAAGGATAAAGCCTTCATTTTAATTACAACTTCTATTTAATCCTTCACTTTCCAGGAATATTTTTAGTAGGCTTTAGGGCACACAATAAAAAAAGAACTCATCAGTAAAATAAAAGGCACTGCATAAACAAATTCCTCTACTGCCACAAAGAAAAGAAATTTAAAAACCTCAAACTTCAATATTTTAGAAAACAAATAAGATTACATCATTAGCCACAATAAGATCCCAGAAGGAAAACCTCAGGAAAACCTCATTAATTTTGCCCAATAATGAAGACTCAATAATTTCAAGTCTGCCTTTATTTAATTTTGTACTATGTATTAAGAAACAATTGCTAGGGGCTAGTGTTGTGGCTCTGTGGTACAGTGCTTGCCTGGCACATGCAGGGCCGTGGGTTCAATACTCAGCATCACATATAAATCAATAAAATAAAGGTATTGTGTCCAACTACAACTAAAAAATTAATATCAAAAAAAGAAACAATTGCTAGGCAAACTAAAGTGCAAATAAAAATTGCTAGAGGATTATTTGATTTTAAGATTTTCACAAGAAAAATTGCTTCTGCAATAATACTACTTAAAACTAGTTACATTTATTCTTTAGAATCCTGTATTCCAATAAAATAAATAAATGAATAAAACACTGGTTAAATTTATTAGATCATTAATTTTTCCATCTCTCTGTTTACTTTAGCTGTCAAAAACTGGTTTAGGAGTCAGAAAAACTTCACAGACAGGTCCCAGACAAAGACTTATTCATTCTACTCAAATACTAGCAATCTAATTCTCTGCTTTTATTTTAAAAAATGTGAACCATACAATTACATTTACTTTATTTGGTTGGGGGTATTTACTTTATCCTTATTCTCAAACAACATATTGTGAAAAATATTGCCATGTCTATACTGGGAAACATAAACAGATCTTAAACAAGATCCAGCAGCATACCTAGTTTAAATACTTACTCTGCCCATAATAATAAAAAAAAAAAAAAGATTTAAAATACATGGATAAAAAATCACAACAAACTTTTAAGATAAAGAAGTGCCTCTATATCACCAAAATTACTTCAAGTCTTTTCAACTTCCTATTTAAGAGGAAAAAATTCATTGAATTTTGCTAGTAGATGTAATACAGGACCTCCTTCTCAGAACCACACATTAAAATGACAAGATAATAGAAATTAAAATATTAGAGTCAGAGAGATAGGGAAAGACAAACATCATTATTCAGACAGCCCACATTATTGGCATCTACCTTACCACCCACAGGTTCTATGAACTCAAACACTCCTAAAACAATATCCCTTTTACAACTTAAAGAAGCAGAATAAAATAATAATAATAATTAAAGTATTTTTAAAATGTAAAATTATAAAACACCACAGTGAAAATATTTAATTATTTTCCTGTCTTACATTCTTTCTTAGCACCTGAAAAAAAAAAAAAAAAAGTTTAGAGAAGTTAAATAGATTTTAAATGTATACATTTAATCTGATGCTTATTTTGTTTAGATTTTTGTTTTTCTGGCACTAGACAAAATAGTTCAAAAGTACTCATGGAAAAATAAACAAGCAAGAATTCCCAGGAATATAAAAAGCAACAAGGAGAAACTAATTTTAAAAGATGTTAAAACTTTTACAAAACCAATAATGTGATGCTGGTGTATGAAGAAAAAGACAAACCCCAGAGAAGAATACAAACCCCAGAGACACCCCAATACATCCAAAAGCTAACAATACCATAAGATTATTCAAAGAAGGGATCGAAAAGCAACAGGTGAAAATATCAGGCACACAGAAAAAGATAAAGTTGAACCTATGCATCATTCTGAACACCAGAAAAAAATCCTAGTTTGAACATTTAAATATAAAAGTCATACCATAAAAGTACTTAAAGAAACCATGAGCAAATTCTAAAAATCTTGGAGACCTTTCAGTGACTTAAAATCCAGATACCTGGACTGGAGCTGTAGCTCAGTGGTAGAGCACTTGCCTAGCACTTGTGAGGCACTGGGTTCAATCCTCAGCACCACATAGAAATAAAGAAAAATTTTAAAAAATATCAAGATACCATAATGAGTAATATAAACTGTAGAATTCAAAGAAAAAAAAGTAAGACTTCTGTATATCAAAATATGTGAAGGTAAATAAAAAATAAGTGAAAATTTGGGGAAAAACTACAATTTATATCACATAGGGCTAATCTCTACAATTTATAAATTTCTAGAAATTGATAAGGGAAAAAAAGCAATTCAAAACAAAAATGTGAAAAAAACATATGAACAGAGAGTTTACAGGAAAAGAAATACAACTAGTTTTTAAGCATAAGAGCTCAACCTCACTAATAATGATAGCAATGTATATTAAAATGACTCTATATTGATAATTCTCATCTATCAAACTGTTAACAAATTCAAGGGTTGTAAACACACAGTACATTGGAAAGGCCCCAGAAAAACAGGAACTCTCTCAAACACTGCAATCTGCCCTCCTGTATCTGTGGTATTAAGACTGGATTTGAAAATCATAGGTAAAAATATTTTTTAAAAAAATTATCATACAGAACACATACCAACTTTTTTCCTTGTCATTCGTCCCTAAATAATACAGTGTAACAACTATTTACATGGCATTAATATTGTATTAGGTCTTTTAAGCAATCTAAAGATGATTTAAAAGTATGCAGATGTGCATAGATTATATGCAAATACTATGCTTTTTATATAATAGACTCAAGCATCCTTGAATCTCAGTATCCACTAAGGGGTCCTCAAACCAATCCTCCAAGGATAAGGAGGAGCAACTGTACTTTGGGGAGTTTAAAATGGTGCAACACTTAAGAAAGGAAGTATTTAACAAAACCATAAATGTCCTGCCCACTGGCGCAGTGATCCCACTTCTAGGAATGCATCCCACAGATGTACCCGCATATGTAAAATTATATATATATATATATATATATATATATATATATATATATATATATATATACACATACATACACAAGCTGTTTCACCACAGTATGGTCTGTGATAAACCTAGAGAAGACCCAAATACCCACAAGGGTGGCTGGTTAAGTAAACAAGACACTTAATAGATGCTGTTTAAACACAGCTGTTTTTTTTTTTTTTTTTTTTTTTTTTTTTTTTTTAAGTGTTTTCTATAAACAAAGATTATATTCTTTCTAAATAAATACTAATAGGAAAAGATCTCAAGAGCATATAAAGAAAAAGCCATGGGACAGAATTAGTTACATATTATGCTACAGTTTATATAAAAAGAATATAGTACACTGGCATTTCTCCAACTATAAAAGGAAACAATTGACATCTATGGGAAATAAATTAAAGGAGGTTATCTAAAAAAGAGGGGTGAAGGGGGGGAGCAAAGCCATCGGAAATCAGATTTTCCCAAGCATGGCTGTGTCATTTTAACTTTTAACCAAAAGAACATTAAAAAGTTTTTTTTAACATTAAAGTTTTTTAAACATTAAAAAGAATACTTACACAAAGAAGAGAAAGAGACACCTATAGATAAGACTTAAAAACAAGCTTTAAATAGATTTTTATATAGATTTTTTGCTCTGAAATTAGATGCTGAAAAGCAATCTTGGTGTGGTTATCACAAAAAATTGCTTTTCCCCCCTTCAATCAAGTTAAAGGATATGATAATCTGTTTTTAAAAAGCTATTTGAAGGAGTAAGAAATTAGGAAAGCAGGAGGATCCCAAGTTTGAGACTGCTTCAACAGCTTCAGAAGATCCCATTTCAAGAAGGGAAAAAAGGGCTATAACTCAGTGGTAGAGTGTCTATGGGTTCAATCCAATCCCTGTAAGTAACCCAGCCCCTAAGTGATGACATGAATGTATATTCTACTCAACTCAGACCTGCTATAGTACACACTGCTGTCACTGCCCAACTCTCTTCTCACATCAAACTGCTAAAATGATTCTAGTGTTTACTTGTTAACATTTCTAATGTGAATTCCCATCAAACACAGTCAAAATTTTGTGACAGGAAATAACCTTGCCTCCCAAGATTCTAGAATAATTGACAAAAGTGTCACTAACCAAGACCATGTCTATGTTATATGTCAGACACTTCAGAAAAAAAAAAAAAAAAAAAAAAAAAAAAAATCCTAGAAAAAAGTTGTTTGTCACCCCTTTCTTGTTAAAATTAAGTAGATAATGGATATGTTCTTAATAGTATTCTCAAAGAGTCAGAAATGTCCTTAAGAAAAATTTTTAGTTATCAAAGAGTTTGGGGACACGCTGGGGCATTTGTGTTTTGGAGCAAGGATCTAGGCTTCACACAATGCTTGGGTGGGATGGATCTGTATCATCAAGATTCATCCTGGTCACAAGAATTTTGATCTTAAAATGGTTTAATCAAGCCCACTTTAAATGAGCATTTCTTTAAGACATAATATTTAAAGCTTTTATAGGAAACCCCACAGCTTCCCTGTAATTATGTAAGAGAAAATAGTAAGGGATGATTCAGCAGAATAAAGAAACTGTCTGAAAATTAGTGCTCATTTCTTTACACTACACATTAACTCAACATAAATTTAAAATTACAACGAGTATACATAGAGTAGTATATATGCCAACAGTATGAGATAGCAGATAAATCTCACCTTAATGAATCCAAAAATTTCAATCTTGTTAATATTTTACTGTTATTACTAGCAACTGAAGGAACTCATTACTGTTCCTTCAAGTAGTAGTACCTCAAAGCACAAGACACAAAGGATGTCCTGTGACATAGTGGGTAAAGGGATCCATGGAAGGGCCATAGTATGACCTGTGGGTAGACTGAAGCACCCTGTAATTGACCTTGACATGTCATCCCTATTTCAATCTAGCCTTTCCTTTTTATTAGCTTAAATAAAGTTATCCCAACACTAAGTGTTTTCTCCCTAGTTTCCATCTTCATCTCCCTCTTTGATTTTCTTGTTTGAACTAGATCCTAATACTTTTTTTTTTTTTTTTTTTTTTTAACTAACTCAAACTCCTTCATTAGCAGCAGGTGCAAGCATTCAAAAGCATGCTGTCTTCCACCACAGCTGAAAGTTCTGGTTATAAGTGAGACAGCACTGCAGATCATACATTGTTATCCCTTTATTTCTCTTTTACATGTAAGTGAAAGTATCATACTCACTTTCACTTATGTGTGTAGGTAGGTTCTCAGTGAGGTTTAGGAACCTCACTGCTCAGTAGCGAAGTGGGCTCTACAAATGCTCAAAACCAAAGAGAGGGGCCTTGTTTCTGTGGTTGACAACCAACTGTTCCAGGCTAGAATCAAGTGCTTCAATGGGAATCAAACTTTCTTTTGCCTGAAGCAAGCCTTGGGCTAGTGACCCCACCCCTAGTGTACAAAGGTCACTCTAAGCCCACCTCTTCTCTCTCACACAGGACCAAATGACAGGTTATGGGTAGAAGACCATCCAGAAACTGGGCAAAAGGTTTGGAAAAAGCCGTTCCCAATGAATTCACATACCATGCTGCATCCAATTTCAGAGTGGGTCTGACACACCCTCTGCAGCCCCACCAGGACCCCAGGAAACCAGCTACAAACACTGCTCCGAGAAGAACCGGAGGCAAAAAAAGGGCAGAGGCCTGTGCAGGTATTGGAAGCCCCATCCCACCACATCCCAGCAGTGCAACTTTGGGCAGGGCGCTGCACCTCTCTGTGCAGCGCTAGCATGGAAGTGAACAAGTTAAATGCCTGGCATACAGCAAAGTGAACCAGCCATGGCCAGCAGTGCCAAACCCACCGCCCTGGGATACTGAGGCGGGTCAGGGGTCCCACCGAGCGCGAGGTCTGACTGGCCAGGGGGAACTGGCCCAAGGCCCAGCCGCCCCACACCGCATGGTCCGGTATGGCGCCGACCAGGCGGCGCCGCTTCAGCCGCAGGCCCTGCTGGACTGCCTCCAAAGATCTGGCCACCCACCTGTCCCGTTCTTCTTGCCAGGGGCTTGGGTCTCTGCCGCTTTCACCCTTTTCAGCCCCCAATAGCCGCCGCCGCCACCGCCGCCGCCACCGCCACCGCCACCGCCACCTCCGCGCAAAGCACGCTGCTCACCTCTCCGACTGTCTCCTCTGCAACCAGCGCTGTGAGATCTCGCGAGACTTTGGTCCTCCCCTCACTACTCCGCCCTCACCACTGTGCAAACCCAGCCTGGAACTAGCTTGGCCCCTCCCCTTTACACTGCCCAAGGCGCCTGAGGGTCAGTACTAGCCATTCTTGGGACCTTCTCTCCATATCCCCATCCCTGAATCCACTCCGCCCACCCCGTGACCCTAAAGGATTAAAACCCAGGTGCCACCCAATGGGCACCTCAGTCTCATGTGGCCCATTGGGTGTTTTTGTGCATGCGCCTGCCCAGGCCATGAACCTGGGAGCCTCAGCCCCCATGGTAAAAATAGTAATCATAGCAGCTGAGAACTTTAACAACACCCCTTGGATCCTCACAACTGCCCTAAGAGGGTATTACCATCCTCCCTATTTCACAGAGGAAAAATTGGCGTGGCAAGGTTAAGCAATGGGCTCCAAGTCATACAGCTAGGAAGTGGCAAGAGCCCACCTTGGAATCTGGGCTCCTCTGGAGCCCAAACCAGTGCCCTCCATGACAACCCCCAGGCCCTCTCCCTGCTTGCACCAAGGGCACTGCCTCTTAGCCCCAGTCTTCACTCCCCACCCCGTCCCTGGCCCCAATGTTCACCAAAGTAAACAGACACGCCTAGGAAGTCATCTGCTACAATACCTCCCCCATCTCGATGAAATTGTTATCAATAAAATGTTTCAGCTTCATTGCATGAATTTCCTAAGGCCTCCCTGTGACATTTTTTGGGCAGGACCCAGAAAACGATGAGACTGTATTGAATTCTCTAGTCTCCTTGGGTAACATTTTGCTGATACAAAGTACGATGGAATGGCATAGAGGACATAGAATATACATGATGTTAGGGAGAAGACACATGGCATTTCTTCCCAGGGGAAATCGTAATAATTGTTTCTAAAGAAGAGGAGCTAAAATTTATTGAAGGTATATATTCTTCCAGTCCTGGAGATGAAGAAACTTGCATAAGTGTTCATAGTTAGTCAGAATTTGAACCTGAGTCTGAGTTTGATCCTGTTCCACAAGACAGCATAGTCTACTTCTTCTGGGTCAGGTTCTGGAAAATCATGAGCCTTTAAGTTTCAATTTACCCCTTTATTGGAGTCTTCCTGGGCTACAGCAGCTTACATGATAGTTATGTCTGTTAGAAAATGCAGGCCCACTCACCTCCAAGATAGTTCACTCTCCAGGAAATAATTCTGCTATATGAGCCAGAGCATATGAGTCCCCTTCTACATATCAACCCAACCCAATCCACCAGCTGAAAGAGTGGGTCAGGAGGCAAAATCACATCAAAGGGGCAGCTACAAGGTGCCTAGCACAGCTCCAAGTGCTGTCCAGTCACTAACACATTTAGTCTGATAATTCTGTATCAGTTAGGATAAGCAGCACTGGGCTGACAGCAGTAGGAATTGAAGCAAGGGAAGACTCCTGGCCCTTGGCACTCCAGGGAAGCAAGGGAGAAGCCATCCTTAGTTCATCTGGCCAAGCCTCTATGTGGTTTGGGGCATTTTTCTTTGAAGCTTAGCCTCAAGTTCTTTTCTCCAGCCCTACCAATGATTCTTGGGATGCCTAACATCCTCTAGTGCACTACCCTTTCTACTTAAAGCAGCTAGTATTTCTACCCAAGAACACTGGCCTCTCATAAGCCATTAGAGCCCAGGATATTTGGGGGAAGCTTGCTAGAGACAATGGTAATAGAAAATTTATCTGCTTTAAGAGAGAGCCCTGGGCAGATGATGTGGAACATGCCTGTATTCCCAGCTAATTGGAAGGCTGAGCTAGGAGGTTGGCATGTTTAAAGTTAGCCTATGCAACTTAGTGAGACCATATCTCAATATAAATGGTTTCCAAAAGGGCTGGAGATGTAGCTTAGTGGTAAAGTGCACATGCAAGATCCTGGTTCAATCCCCATACTGCAAAATGAAGTTAGAGATAGAGATAGAGATAGAGATAGAGAGAGAGAGAGAGAGAGAGAGAGAGAGAGAGAATGAATATGCAGGAAGCCTGTACATCTCCTTTCCTTAGCTTATTCATGTAGTTAAACCAACTCCACTTGGCTTCTCTGTTTCTTACAGCCCAAACATTCACACTGGGTCAGGCACGAAGACAGCAATTTGTGGGGGATAAACATGCATTCTCCCTGCCACCTGGAGCCACCCCAATTCGTGTGCTATCTTCTAAAGTAGCCCTCTTCTCATCAGTCCTACTCAGGTAAGTGCTGTCTGGTTCTAAGCACTCGATTTGAGAAAGAACCTCTTTCCTTGGCCTCTCACATCTTTTGATTACCTCTTTGATGGGTATAAATGGTCTTTTTTTTTCTTTTAAAATACACATTTCTGGCTAAAACCAGAGCTCCTAAGATCAAATCAATTAAAAAAATGTGAAATAAGAAGTCATGGTATGGAATTTGTCCAACCCACCTCACGTGTTTCCTCCTTCTGAAATTTTTTTTATTGGTTGTTCAAAACATTACAAAGCTCTTGACATATCATATTTCATACATTAGATTCAAGTGGGTTATGAACTCCCATTTTTACCCCAAATACAGATTGCAGAATCACATCGGTTACACATCCACATTTTTACATAATGCCATATTACTAACTGTTGTATTCTGCTACCTTTCCTATCCTCTACTATCCCCCCTCCCCTCCCTTCCCATCTTCTCTCTCTACCCCATCTACTGTAATTCATTTCTCTCCTTGTTTATTTTCCCATTCCCCTCACAACCTCTTATATGTAATTTTGTGTAACAATGAGGGTCTCCTTCCATTTCCATGCAATTTCCCTTTTCTCTCCCTTTCCCTCCCACCTCAGGTCTCTGTTTAATGTTAGTCTTTTCCTCCTGCTCTTCCTCCCTGCTCTGTTCTTAGTTGCTATCATTATATCAAATAAGACATTTGGCATTTGTTTTTTAGGGATTGGCTAGCTTCACGTAGCATAATCTGCTCTAATGCCATCCCTGCAAATTCCATGATTTTTGTAATTTTTTAGTGCTGCGTAATACTCCATGGTGTATAAATGCCACATTTTTTTTATCCATTCATCTATTGAAGGGCATCTGGGTTGGTTCCACAGTCTAGCTATTGTGAATTGTGCTGCTATGAACATCGATATGGCAGTGTCCCTGTAGTACGCTCCTTTAAGGTCTTCAGGGAATAGTCCGAGAAGGGCAATAGCTGGGTCAAATGGTGGTTCCATTCCCAGCTTTCCCAGGAATCTCCATATTGCTTTCCAAATTGGCTGCACCAATTTGCAGTCCCACCAGCAATGTACAAGAGTACCCTTTTCCCCACATCCTCGCCAGCACTTGTTGTTGTTTGACTTCATAATGGCTGCCAATCTTACTGGAGTGAGATGGTATCTTAGGGTGGTTTTGATTTGCATTTCTCTGACTGCTAGAGATGGTGAGCACTTCTTGTAGAAATAGATAAAGCAATCATGAAATTCATATGGAAAAATAAAAGACCCAGAATAGCAAAAGCAATTCTAAGCAGGAAGTGTGAATCAGGCGGTATAGCGATACCAGATTTTGAACTATATTACAGAGCAATAGTAACAAAAACAGCATGGTACTTCTACCAAAACAGGTGGGTGGACCAATGGTACAGAATAGAGGACACAGAGACTAATCCACAATGTTACAACTATCTTATATTTGATAAAGGGGCTAAAAGCATGCAATGGAGGAAGGATAGCATCTTCAACAAATGGTGTTGGGAAAACTGGAAATCCATATGCAACAAAATGAAACTGAATCCCCTCCTCTCGCCATGCACAAAAGTTAACTCAAAATGGATCAAGGAGCTGGATATCAAATCAGAGACTCTGCGCCTGATAGAAGAAAAAGTTGGCTCCGATCTACATATTGTGGGGTCGGGCTCCAAATTCCTTAATAGGATACCCATAGCACAAGAGTTAATAACAAGAATAAACAAATGGGACTTACTTAAACTAAAAAGTTTATTCTCAGCAAGAGAAACAATAAGAGAGGTAAATAGGGAGCCTACATCATGGGAACAAATTTTTACTCCTCACACTTCAGATAGAGCCCTAATATCCAGAGTATACAAAGAACTCAAAAAATTAGACAATAAGATAACAAATAACCCAATCAATAAATGGGCCAAGGACCTGAACAGACACTTCTCAAAGGAGGACATACAATCAATCAACAAGTACATAATGGTCTTTACTTGCCCAGCTCACACATCTGGTAAGTGGCAGAGCTGAAGGTCTGGATACCATCCAGATTCCAGGCTTTTAACCACCAAGTTTAATGCCATATACCATCTAGCCTCATTAAATTAAAAAAAAAAAAAAAAAGGCAAAACAAACAAAAAAAAAAAATAATAGTGCCCTGAGCCTACCCAAAAAAGCAAAAAAATCTCAAATTCCACTCCATATTTTCTATTTGGCTTTGAACTCACCTCATAAGTATTGCTGAGAAATAAAGTTGATGGTGTCAATTTTGTAGAGTCTAGTAGTCATTTGCACTGCTCACCAATGACTTCTGGCTATCCACCTTCTGGGCACCTGCAGGATTGCACTTCCTGCTCAAGTGACTAGTCCTGACAAAAGAGTGTACATGGAAGGAGTTTGTGACATTTCTGGGTGGAGCATTTAATGCTACTGAGAGGAGCCTGAGATATGTCTCTCTGATAGGACAAACAATAATGACTGTGATGGTGTTTTCTCCATTAAGAAGAGTCCTCAACCAAACTATCATTGTCATATAATGTGAGCAAAACACAGACCTTTTTGATTTTAAGCCATTGAAATTTGGGGGTTAATAACTATCATAGCCTACTGTAGTCTATCCTGTCTGATTCAGCTGGCCTCCTATATCCATAGTTCAACCAGTTGAGGATCAAAAACTTTAAAAAAAAAAAAAAACTGCTTTGAGGCCTGGGGCTATAGCTCAGTGGCAGAGTGTTTGCCTAGCATGTGTGAGGCACAGGGTTTGACCCTTACACTGCATAAAATAAACAAACAAAATAAAGGCATGCTGTTCATTGACAACTACAAAAAATAAAAATATTTTTTTTAAAAAACTGCATTTATGGGATGGGGTGGTGGATCAGTGGTAGAGCACTCGCCTAGCATATGTGAGGAACTGGGTTTGATCCTCAGTCTCACATTTAAAAAAAATAGATAAAACAAACAAATAAAATAAAGGTATTGTGTCCATATGTAACTAAAATATTTTAAAAACTGCATTTATACTGAAAACGTATAGACATTTCTTCTTGTCATTATTTCCTAAACAATACAGTATAACAACTAGTTTCATATAATTTACATTGTACTATGTTTATAAGTAATTTAGAAGTGATTCAAAATGTACCAAAAATATGTATAGGTTACACAAATATCCACTTTGTATAAAGTGTTGAACATCCATGGATTTGGGAATCCAGGAGAGGTCCTGAAACCAGTCTCTCAAGGATACCGAGGGACAATTGTACATACTGTATGATTGTTTACTAATTGATTCAAACAATTTTCTGCCCAGCTGGTCAAGAGTAAAAGCTCAAGCCACAGTCCTGAAGGTCCTAGTTTAATACATCTGGGATGGGGAACAGACCTGTGCGGCTGTCTGGCATGCCCAAGCAATTCTAATGGTCCAGCAAGGCTGAGATTCCTGCATGGCTACATCTTGTGATGGTAGATTAAAATATGGTGTCTACACTTGAGGGATACCTAGACTGGGAGGACAAGCCCAAAGCCAGAAAAATTACACTACTAACAGAGTAAATAACCTGAAATATGCAAAAGTAAGTAAGAATATATAACAATTGATGATCAATAATGTTTTACATGTAATAGAAAGTAGATATGCTTCTTGGAAAATCCATTCATCACATGTAATAGAAAGTAGATATGCTTCCTGACAAATCCATCCATCAACTCTGTGACCACAGACCAGGTACCCAAGCTGTCAGCTTCACATGGAGACTATTATCTGTCACTATGCTTTTCAGTTATGTAAAACAAAGCTTAGAAAACCTCTAAAGATGTGGCCCAGATTCAAAATAGTTAGCACATGGCTAAATTGGACTCCAGATCCAGGCTTTTATCTATCTAGGGCCCAAGGCCTTGGCTGATTCATGTTAGGTCCCTGCTTCACTTCCAGATTTCTTTCTTGTTTCCCCCTTTACCTTGAACCATGTATTCTGACCGCATTAAACTGCCTGTCACTGCAGGCCCATACCATGCTACTTACTGCACACTGCAGTGCTTTGGCTCCTGCTATTGTGTCTGTCTGGCATGCCTCCCCTCAATCCTCACCACCTTGTTTCTGAACCCTAGCCAGGTTATTGAATACTTGGTTGGGTGGCCCCATCCTTGGTGCTATGACTGCCCCAACAGCAATTCCTCTACTGGCTGACTGAGCACCTCCATGATTAGATTGCAGTTGGGTCTCAGTTTCCTTTCTCTGAGTCATGTAACTAGCATTGGGGACACTGTGCTAAAGCACCAGCAATGACCCCATGAATGCTTAACTCAGCTAAATCACATTCCTACAACCAACAAGACAGATCCTTTCAACAAGACCACACAGTGATATATTTATGAAATGCCTTTGTTTTCTGGTAATTTTGTGACCACTGTACAATTTTCCACCTTTGTGAATCTCAGTTGTCAGAAGTAAAGTAGACTAATGGGAGTAACTGCCTCATGGTTGTGAGAATTTATTAAGATGTAAACTTGAGTGCCTTGCCTGGTTCATAAGGGAGACATGAACTAAATCCCAACCATCTTGGTTGTTATGCATATCTTCTTATTACATCACTGCTATTATCCCTATTCAGCATACTCCCATAGATGTCATCATTAATATTATCACTCATACTTTCAACCATGTCTAAGTGGCTGTGCTAAACATTCCTTCCTAGAATGCATAGTATTCTCAGAATCCTCAAAATGTGTTCTTCACAGTCTTGTAATGGTTGGGTGTCCCAATCATAAATTATCTCCCTGGTACCTCCAGGAATCTGTCCAGTGCATCCTTGGGAAGTCTGTGGCTGCCAGACAGTTCCATTCAGGCTTTCTAGATATGGCTAAGAAAACATAGGTTCTCTTTAGCCTCCCACTTTCACTCACATTCTTCTCACTATGGGTGTTTCCAATTCATTTATGGTCATCCCAGGCCACTGTTGAGGTGGCCCCTATGTCTCCCTATGGGAGGATCAGGATGGCAGTCAAACAGGCCTGTGGGCTTCTGGAATCATTGATAACTCTAAAAGGAATAATACCTGCACAAAGCTTATTTTTTTTCTTACTAGAAGGAACTCTAATAATGGGGATTTTAGTTGGAAATAATAATGCCCTCAGAGTGATCTAATCTTGTCCCCCTTCCCTCCTCATCTTTCACATATCTGAAGCACAGTAGGCAAAATTGGGGTTTTGGTGAGCATTTCCAGTTGAGATTGTCTGTTGAATGAGTCTGGGCTATTATAAAAGGACAAGAGAACAGATCATTTCCCCACACCCCGAATGTAATCAGAACAGGAAACCTTTGAGGGAAACCAAAGCTTAAGCTACAAAATAAAGAAAAATGGAATCTTGACTTTTCTGATTGAAAAGATTCTGAAGACCCAAGTTTTGAGGGGGGGGTTTGCTGAGACCCCACACTGAGATGAACACCCAGGGGGCATGTGGAAAATAAAGGAGAGCCCCATTTGTAGGAAGAAAAGGAAACAGCAGGTATGTTGGCATTGTTGGTAGGAGAAGAGACCAGAAATCAATGAAGAGATAAAGAGGTGGCCCAAGAGGCAAGTTGCCTCCAGGGAGGCCAATGACCAAAGTGAGAAGGCCTCAGATTGGGATTTTTTCCCAGAGGGATGGAGTGAGAAAAAGCCTTTTTTTTTCAGAACCATGTTGACACACAATGCCTTAAATAAATGTTCATTCCCATCTCATCTGACTCATTTGGCTGGAACAATGAGCTTACATTCCACAGCCTGGACTGACCCTCCTGTACCCCACTACTGATAAAGCATAAAGGGGGTGATTAGTGCTTTTTTGCATGAAGAAGGACCATGAAATCAACTGGCTTCTCTTTTGTGTAGCTTCTGACAGCAATATATAGCAACCTATCTTGTATTCTTGTGTCAGCCATTTCTAGGGGAGAAAAAAGTTGGGGAGGCATGATCGAGGAACATTTTTCACAATTTAGCAATATGTAAGCAACAGCCTTTCAATATAAAAAAGAAAAGGAAGAACAAATTCCACAGTTACAAGTAAGGAAAGAGGACATTAGCTGGGTGCAGTAGTGCAGGCCTGTGATTCCAACTACTCAGGAAGCTGAGGCAGCAGGATCGAAAGTTTGAGACCAATCTCAGCAATTTAGTGAGACCCTGTCCCAAAATAAAATATAAAAGGCTAGAGAGGTAGCCCAGTGGTATTCTATCCCTGAGTTCAATCCCGAGTACCAAAAACAAAAACAAAAACAAAAACAAAAAACAAAAAAACAAACAAACAAACAAACAAACAAACAAAAAACATGGCATTAGGATGAACACTGTAGTAATGAACTGAAATTAGTAGTATCATTATAAACTAAAGCTTTTTAATGAAAGGAAAAAGAAAACAAGGAAAAAGAGATGTATGTGTATACATGCATTTATAGACATAACATAGTTCCAAATTCTGAACACTAAGAGGACTTAGAACTCTTGTTCCATAGAAATGAGCAGGACAGATCTCCACCCAGATCTGAATTCTAAATACTATTCTCCAATAATAGAGACCAAAGCTCTTGAAGAAATGGTTGCTCCCAGAACTGGAGCAGGGAAAATGTAAAATAATCCTGGAACACCTTGTGGTGGCAGAAAATAGAGTGATACTTAATAAGGAATAGGGGCTTGTTTTTTTTTTTTAAATGGTACATTATAATTACCTATATCAGGAGGATTCCTTGTGACATATATGTAATGCATGCAGCATAAATTGGTTGATTTGATAGGGACTTATTGAAAAGATACAGGAACCAATCTGAAAGAGTTTCCAACAGCCAAAGTTGGAACATTTTGAGCAACTAAATAATGATAGTATTGGACTATAGTCATAGAATTAAATAGATAACCATAAGCCCATATGAATAGAAAAAAAATAAGAAAGAAAAGAATAGAGAAAGAGAGAGATGTTTTTTAAAGTTGTTTTTTAATTACAGTTTATAAATAAAGAAAGGATAAGTGAAATAAACATAAAATAACCTTTAGGAAACCATAATAATAAGTGTTATGGGTAAGATCTATGAATGGATGCCAAAAATGTAAGTGAGCAAAACAATTTTTTTTTTTCCTCTAGTATGGGAATTTAATCTAGGGCCTCTTGCATGACACGCCAGTATTCTACCACTGAGCCACATCCCCTAAATAAGTAAAAATTGAGAGAGAAATAAGATATTTTCAAGGTATCTTCCCCAAGATATTTATTAATCACAAATGCAGAAATAGTAAATTTATAATAAGAAATCCAAGAAGCATCACATGATTGAAATTAATATCACTCCTAACCAGTCATGTTGATGTATCCCCCTTTCCCACCAAATAATCCCATAAGGACCTTTCACCTCTGTGGCATCTCCCTACAAAACCAATAACCCGGCCAAATCATAAATAAACACCAAACCCAAGAGGAGAGATCTTGTGCAAAACATCTGACCAGCATCTTTTAAAAGGATCATGGTCATCAAAAACTAGGAGAGACTGAGGCATTGCCACAGACTTGAAGAGACTAAGGAGTCTTTATGACTAAATGCAACTGCAACACAAGAACACAGACAGAAACAAGACCTTAAAGGAAAATTGGTGAAATTCAAATAAAGTCTATAGATTAGTTGATAGTTTTGTACCAGGTTTTTGTCTTTTTTTTTTTTTTTTTTTTTGATCATTATACTATAGTTATTTTTTTATGTATTTGCATTGGGGATTGAAGCCAGGGGTGCTTGGCCACCGAGAGACATCCCTATCCCTTTTCATTTTATTTATTTATTTATTTATTTATTTATTTATTTATTTATTTATTTATTTTTGAGACAAGGACTTGCTAAGTTGCTTAGGGCCTTGCTTACTCACTGAGGCTAGCCTCAAGCTTGCAATCCACCTGCCTCACCCCCCCCCCCCCTGAGTTTCTGGGATTACGGGAATGCACCCTTGTGCCCAGCCTAGTTAATCTTTTTAAGAGTCAGTATTAGAGGAAACTGGGTGAAGGGACTGCAGGAATCTTCTGTGATTTTGTAGAGGGGGGAAAATACTTTAAACAACACCAATACAAAACCCTTGGTTAATAATGATAAAATCGAGAGGTGAGCTCCACGCCAGCATTTTAGGTTAGGTCTGTGTGAGGGCATGTGACATAGTTCACATCAGTGGGCAAATAAATGTCTCTCCTGCTCTTTTTCCCTGGCAAAACCTGGTGTGAGGGCAGGAGACCAAATCAGAGGGTGTTTCTCAGCATGGCTAGATCATCAGAAGAGAGAGGTGCAAAGAGAAGTCCAGAGCATTCTTTGAAATTAGGGAGTTGAAAAGAAACAAATTGTTCTGATAAGGGAAAAAGTGGAGGAGAATATTGGGGAAGGGCAGGGAATATAAAAGGTGGAAAGGGACAGAAGTTCAGGGAGCTTTGAAGGAACATTCCTAGCATTCATGTATAAGTTGTTTGCATTAAAAACTCCTTTCATATCCCCAGACCTTTGTAAAGTCTGCTGCACATACAAGCTTGGTATCAGTGTCCATGGGTCTCTGTGTCTATCAATTTGTATGTGTGTGAATATGTCTAACTATGTCAGTGTCTATAAGTACGTATGTCTATATTTTTATGTTTTTTTTTTTTTTTTTGGTTCTGTGAGGCAGTCCATATCTGTGTGTGTACATATGTCTTTATTTCTATGTGTTTTAGTCCATCCATAAGAGTGCATCTCTGTGTGTATATTTTTGAGCTTGTATGTCTTCTTTTTGTGTGTATTGGAAATCCCAGCAAAGGACTGATTTCTTGTGACAATGGATTTACATACAAAGTCACAGGACTCAGAGGACCAACAAGACATCAGCCAGGCAGGAGGAAATTGAGCCCTAGGTATCATAAGAATGTAAGGTCCTAGGAATTCAATGACATCTTTGCACAGGCATTGGAATTTCCCCCAGGCACTTGGAATGCTGGTGGGGGTGGAGTTTCATGTCAGTAATAACTAAAGACTTCAGAGGGCAGGATGACCCTACTCCAAGTCAGCTTACTCTGTATTATCTCCATTTTGCAGGTGGGGATACTGAGTCTCACAACAGCACTTTGATGAGACTGAAGAGAAACAGCCAGCTGATGAGCCAGCAGAGGCCTCTGGGTGAATTGAACACAGTGAATGCAGTGAGGAAAATCAGCATCCTATCTCTTTGCTTTCAGTCTTTCTGATGATAAAGTCTCTTGGGCATAGTCCATCTGCAACACCTCTCTCTCACTGCTAGTATCTCTTTATTATCAGTCAACATATGCTAGGAGCATCACAATCTCAGGATACAACCAAACATATTCTCCCATGAATGTGCAAAATGACAGTTCTGCAGATATGTGATGTCACAATCATAGCACACCCTGCCTCACCCCCCCCAAAAAAAGAACAAGTCTGGTTGGATTCTTAGATAACTTGGCTGTCTTATCTACATAAACTTGATGACAGGGTAGATACTATTTTTTTTTTCCATTTAGGAGACATTTTAGTTTTGGTAATAATTTTGGGAATAAAACATGAATCATTCAATTCACTAAAAACCATTTAACATCTGAAGGCCTCCTGAGCTCCTAAAAAAACTTTAAAAATTTTTATTTATTTTTTAGTTGTAGATGGACACAATACCATAAAAAAGGTATTTTTTTAAATTTAATATTTATGTGGTGCTTAGGATTGAACTCAGTACCTCACACATGCTTGGCAAGTGCTCTACCAGTTCTCCAAATTTTTTTTTTTTTTTTTTTTTTGAGATTTGTGCCATGAGAAGTAAATTCAAGAGAGTTTCTGTTTGTTTGTGTAATTTTTATTTTGGAAATGTTCGAGGCTATGAAAGAGTTACAAGAACAGCACAATAATCTTTTATACGCTAGATTTGACAGCTATTATTTCTGCCCAATTTACCTTGTAAGCTCTTTTGTGTGCATGCCTCTCTTTCTGTACGTATTTATGTGTATAGGTATATGTTTATTCACATGCATATCACACACACACACACTTTTTTTAAAAGCATTGAGATTCCAATGTTTAGGATCTTTAGTTCTAAATATTTCAATTGTTTCCTAAGACCAGGGACATTCCTTTGTATAACCACAATATGGTTACCAAATTCAGGAATGTAATGTGGACACCATGATATTATCCAACATACAATCTATAGTCAAAGTATTCTGGTTGTCCCATGAAGTCATTTTCAATAATTTTATTTTTATTTTTTTGGATGCACAACCAATTAGGAATCAGATTACACGTATTTTTTTATTTAAACTCGAATAGTTCCTCAGTCTTTCTTAATCCTTAGGACCTTGATCACAGCCTATTTTTGTCAAAGAGAAAGCAAGCTTCAGGTTTGGAGTCTTGAGCTCATCACAATATCCAGCTAGAATGCCATAGATTTTAGTTTTCTGAGTATGTATCTTCCAATTATCATCTATTTATAGAGAGTGACATGAGTTTCTACTTTTGGGGAGTAATTTATGGTATCTTTTAAAATTCCACTTTAAAAGTAAAATATTTAAAGAAAAATACTAGAGAAATAAAAAAGCAGGCATGTAAATCAGCCACATTTTCTCAGCCTCAGCACTATTAGCACTTGAGGCCACAGAATTCTGTGTCATGGAGTGTCCTTCACATTGTAGAATGTTCTTCAATGTCCCTGGCCAATACCTACTAGAGGCCAGTAGCATTCCCCCACTCTCTTTCTCTAGTTATGACAGCCAAATATGCCTGCAGATATTACCAAATATCGCCTTGGAGGCAAACTTACCCAGCTGAGAGCCACTGACCTAGCCAAAATATGTGAGTGGAGGGTGAGTTGATGCAGCAGCTCATGGATCTTGGAGAAAAGTACTCGTTTCTGTCCAGTTCAGTTCAAGCCATGTTGATCAATCATTGGCCAAATGTCTGGCCCTGTACAAAGCCCTGGAGAGACAGATGGGCAGGAAATAGTCCAGTTCTTCAGGAGCTGCCCTGAATTAAGCAGGACACAGGGGGGTGTGTAAGAGGAAGAAAAAATTAACCAAGAGAAAGGAGCTGTGAAAAACTATAACATAACCTGGAATTAGATCTTCTTATTAAGCCTCATCACTCTCAAAAGAGCTCTTCTGCCCAAGTAATTCTTTTAAAAACATGAATCAGATCATGACAGTCCTCTGATGAAAAGCTTTCACCTTCCCACTACACTTAGAACCAAATAACTTTCAATCTCCTTGTGGAACCTGCACCATCTAGCTTCTCTCTCCCTTTTGGCCTTAATTTTGTTTGCTCTCTTTTGGTCTTGAGCTGCAACTACCCTTGGCCTCTCTCTCCTGAGATCTCCCCATGATCATTTCCAAACAAAGATGTTTGCATTGTGATGTTCTCTATGTGGAAAAGTGTCCCAAGTATTTTCAGGGCTGGCTCCTGGTCACAGAGGTTCAAATGTCACTTTCCCTGACTACCTTCTGCACTGAATCCCTCTAACCAATTACCCCATGTAAATTTCTTCCATGGTACTTTCTGTATCAGGCACTGTTGGTAGTGGACATGACTTCCAATGTAAATGCTCTTCTTTTTTGTGGCCAGCTGGGCAGAAGTGGCCCATAAGAGATGCAGAAATCTGCTTGCCCTGCCTGATATAGACACTGTCTCCACCACTTTACCTCCTGCTGGAGTACAGAAATGAGGACAGGAGGGGAGATGTTTGAACACTGCAGGACCCCAGGGAGGATGCAAATGTCAGAGCCACATAGCCAGTACCAGCATCCTCATATCTTCTGCTCCAGGGAGAAAATCAAAGGCCTAGGGTGTGAGCCATGGTAATCAGGTTATCTTCTACTTGCCTCCAAAAGCATGCCTAACTAAAATACTATTTGAAATTATTGTGAATTTTGTTGCTTGCTTTCATATGGGTGTATGCATTTAATAAATATGTGTATATGAATTTTAATTGGCACATGTTTATGGGGTCCATATTTACAGGGTCTAGTGTGACATTTTGATACATGTATACAATGCATGGTGATCAGGTCAGGGCAATTGGCATACCCATCACCTCAAACATTTATTATTTCTTTGTACTTGGAGCATTACAATTCCTCTCTAGTGGCTATTTTGAAATATGCAATTGAATGTGGTCAAGCATAGTTACCCCACCATGTTCTAAAATATTAGAAGTGACTGTTGCTGTCCTGCAAGCCTGTACCCATTAACCATCCTCTCCTGTTTCTTGCCCCCAGTTGTTTGGCTTTTGTGCATATCCCACCCCTAGGCAGGATGAGGAAGACCTGTCTTACTTATTCACTGCTACATCTTTGGCCCCTGGGCACAGAGCTAACTCAGGATAGAGTTCCACAGCTACTAACCTAGATGTTCTCTAATTCTTCTCATGTAAAAATGAGAATCATCACAGCACCTTGAAATATTGTGAGGACTGAATGAACAAATCTGCATATAGCACTTAGCGCAGCACCTTGCACCCTATCATTGCTCAAAGAATTGCTAGTATTTGTTGACTTAATGAACTAATTAATGTATGGAGAAAGGGTTCTTTCTCTGCTTGCTTTTTCAGCCATGTCCTTTGGCTCCCTCTTTCTCTTCAAATCAAAGTTGTATTACTTGGTGCTGACAAGTCAGGCTATTGATTAAGAAACATGACCACACAGTGAGGAGAAATTCACACCTCTTACTTTGAGCTGCTGGATTAGCACTTGCTGGAGGTGGAGAAGGGACAGAAATTGCACATAGAAGGGCAGGGTCCATAAAGCCTAGGCCAGAAAGTGCTGGAAATGAAATTCAATATGCTGTTTTGCTTTTGCACACCATGGGATGGGTAGAACCCAGCCAATAAGTGCCTGACAAAAATCACTTGGAGGTCAAGTGAAGGTTATAGGGACAGAGATTCAAAAATGTACTGGGGGAGGCTGAAACCCATCTTAACCTAAGAGATATATTTATTCATTAACTCAACAGAATATTAAGCACCTACTGTGTGTGATGTAGACAGGGATCTGGCAGAGAAACAATAAGGGGATTCCCACAGGGATTCCCATGGACTCCACTGACTTTCTTTCATAATAGCCTTGCCACCAAGTAGACACTAATTCAAAATTTTAGATCCTATGTGGCTTAGTTCATGATCAGTATTACTGCCACTAGCTAATATTTCCAGTACTTACTCTGTACTAGGCACTATGCTGAGACAACTGTACCAACTGTGGTCAGGGACACTTGCTAGGAACCTAACCTGCATCTATTTCCTTCTTCCTTACTAGAACAAAAACTCACTTTTATTCAGGGTGGCACCAAAGAACACATATCCCTCCAAAACTGGCATTCAAACTTTGTCACTAGCATCCAAACACATGTGTGAGTGGGACTCAGACATGTTATTTCAACCCAGGAGTCAGTGAGGTGAGGGTTAATGTTATTCATATTTCACAGCCAAGCACACTGAGGTTTAGAGAGTTTAAATGAAATGTCAAATGTCATACAGCTTCCTGCTGGTGAAGGTCGGATGTGAATCCAAGCCATCTGTTCTTCTGGTCTATTCTTATTTGAACAGATAGCATATATATGCACAATGCCATTTAATCCTCTCAAGAACCTCGATGGGCAGGGTAACTGGTAAAATTTTCTGATACCTGCCACCATATGTTCTCTGATCATCTGGCATCTTCCCTTGGGTCACCTCTCTGGCAGTTTCAAAGGCTAGCCCCTCTCCAGCCCAGTGGAGCCTGGAGTATGGAAGAAGAAGGAGAGACAGGTGGGGAAGTGGTCAGATTTTAGATGTGCATCTAGGCAGAACTCCTAGCAAAAGATTTCAGATAGAGGGCATGGAAAATTGAGAAGCAGAGAAGATTTGGCATCATTTTCTATGTGAAATTCTGACTAGGGACAATGTCAAAATATAATCAGCATACAGTATGTTTAGGCAGAATGAGGCTTTGGAGTTTGCATCCAGAAATTTCTAGAAAGGTCCATGTGTCCTGAAGAGGGACACAGAAAGGAACTGATTGTGGTAGTGAGACTAACAGGTGTTGCTGTGGGAGGGGTGAAGTGGCTCTGAGACTGAAAGTTACAAGGTGACCAGAGATGACCAAGGGAAAATGGGTGGGGCAACAAGTTTTCTAGCAGAAAATTAGCACCAGAAAGGTAGGGCTGGTCAACTGGGAGGTGCTAGGAGTGGACTGGGTGGACCATCACTGTCCAGAAGTCCAGCAGCTGTAGGCCCTGCAACTGTAGCCTGCTGAGCCAGTGACAGAGGGCAAGGAGGTCACTGCCCCGGGGACTGGCTAGGGCTTACAGAGCAGTAGCTTGAGGCATTGGATTCCCTTCCACAGCCCCATACCATCTTGGTGAAACTAGAAAAGAGGAAGAAATTCTGAAACAATGAAGTCTTTTGGTGAAAAGACCTCTTGAACCAAGGGAACATGGGTCATGGAGTAACCATTTCCATGCAAGTTCTAGTTGCTCTCAACAGAGTGTTTATTCTGAGAGGTATACTGGGGAGTCACAGACCTCCAGAAGTAGCTTAGTTCCACACACTCAAGCTGTGGGGAGAGCGTGCTTATGATGGGTCCTGCCATGGCAGATACTGCCTTCCTCCAGGTTTCCTAGACAAACAAAGTGGAAGGCACCATGGAAATACACAACTGTCTCTGGGCCTCAGTATTTTCATTTTTCCAATGGGAACCGAGGTAACCTCCCAGTGTTAGCAGGACTGATGAGGGGCAGAGCCATGGAGCAGGTTGGCAAAGGTCACAGACTAGACAGTGAAATTCCATCCCTTCCATCCTTTTGGCTTCCTATGGACACTGTCACAGTTGTGCCTGGAGCCAGCTGGGACCAGGGAGGGGACTCAGTGACTGCAAAAAGATTGACAAGCTTCATTTTAATGCTCAAGTTGTATCATGTCACCAGGAGGTGTTCATGGATACTTAGTTGACTGATTGAATGAATGAATGAATGAATGAGTGAATAAGTGAGGGACTATGGGAGTCATAGACATCAATGATGTCAAGCAAGGCTCTGATGTGCTTTTGGTGGTATTGCCTAAGTAGCAAAGGCAGTCATTTTTCAGCCTCAGTTTGAATATCACCTTCTGCAAGAGGACTCCCCTGATACACTCATCAGGTATAAGTGCCCACTTTGCACTCTTCTCTACCCCTCCCCCCATATACTAGATGGTTCATTGTGGTTTTCACTTGACCTTCAGTTCTTAGAGACAAGGTTACATCTCATTTAAACTTCCTGCATCACTAGCACAGGGTCCAGACCAATGAAACAACAAGAACAATTTATTAAGTGTTTTCCAGGTACCAGGCATTGTTCTAAGTTCTTTAGCTATCGATATGCTTGACTACCTGAATATCAGGTTCCAGGGTGACATTATGCCATTGTGCAGGGAAGAACACTGAGGCTCAGAGGAGGTAAGAAGCCTGATATTTCTTCCTGCTTTATGCATCCTTCTCTATCAGACAGCCTGGCCTAATTCTTGAGGTTTGAGAACAGTATGAAAATCCCAGTGATGGGGCAGTCTGTCTATCTGACTGGGTAGGTGTATAGAAAGAGAGAACAATGAAGAGACAGCACATGTTAGCAGCTGACAATCCTGTGACATGCCAGACACAATGCATTCTCTGTCACAGAACTACAGCACTGAGACCACCCCAGGAGCAGTGCCTCATGGATGGCCTCTGAATGGGCAGTGTTTACTTTGGGCACTACAGGAACCATCTGCTAGTTGATTCAGAACAAATGGGTACATGTATGTGCTGTTAGGTGCATGACATTTCTGGCAGGAAGACCAGGGAAAACAAAACCAAGGAAATGTCTCAAAACCACAGCAACACACATGGAAATGTGCGGAGGTGAGCTGATGTGGAATACAGACAGTAACACAACAATATCGACACTCACAACCAAGGGTAAGGAAAAGTTCAACACCCCGTTGGCACATCCAGTTTCAAAAATAAAACAAAATAGGGCCACAATCTTGCTTTTTGAGGGAACTCCAGAAGTCTCCCAGAGGATCTGTTCTTTTGTAAACCTTTCCTGCCCACACTCCCTGTTATCCATAAATCTTACTCTCTACATGGCAAGGGGGCCTCAAGAGCTTGGAGATTTACTGGAGCAAATAACTTTGCAAAAACAATGTATCCCATAAACAATGCTGGTGGAAAGCATCCATCCCCATACAATGGAGCTAATCTTCTGGTCACACATTTCCCATCTGGGGTATTAGGTTGGATGCCGCTTCCTTCCAGGTGGAGGCAAAGGCCATTTAGCCCACATGTCCAAGAACAACAATGCTTGGCAGATTCTCTACTCGTGTGGAGTTCAAAAGGCAGGAAATCAGAAGCATGGAGCAGCTCTTTCTCCCTTACTTTCTTTTCTTAAAGAATCACCGCAAATTTGAGGGCAGGGTGACATATTGATGCATATAGCTCTGTGGGCCACGATCCTGACTTCTACTTTAGCTCTATCACTGATGAGCCCTGTACTCTGGGACAAGGGATTTAACTTCCCAGAACTATAATTTCCCATTGTTCAAAAGGGATTGTGTATAGATGCCCAAACCCACTGGTGCTTGGTAAGGTATAATCAAAATGTTGAGTGGTACTGTTAGCACAACAATATCAAGTGTTGATGAGAATGTGGAGAAATTGGAAAATTTGTCCCCTGGGTAGTAATGTAGAAAGGTGAGTGCACTTGAAAACAGCATAAAGGTTCATCAAAGAATTAATAACAGAACTGCCATGTTGCCCATCAATCCTATTTCTGGATATATGTTTGGAAGAACTGAAAAAAAAAATTATACACCTGTGTATATAGCAACATTTTCCAAAATAGCTGAGGTATGGAAACAACATAAAATTCCATCTATAGACAAATAAGGAAAGAAAATATGGCATATACATACAATGAATTATTATGCAAACTTGGAAAAGAGGAAATCCTGTCACATACCACAATTTAGAAGTACATAGAGTTCACTATGCTGAGATAAAGCCAGATGCAAAAAATACAAATATGTACTATGTACACATCTTTATGTATCTTAAGTAGTCAAATTTACAACAAAAAGAATTGTAGCATCCAGGGACTGAAGAAGGCAAATGGAAAGCTATTGAATGAATGTGGGTTTCAGTTTTGCAAGAGGAAGAAGTTCTAGAGATCTGTTCCACAACAATGTGAATATAGTTAACACTACTGAACCGGTCACTTTAAAGATGACTACATTGGGAAATTTGATGTGTTTTTTTAACCACAAATAAAAATAATAAAAATATTTTTTTTTTTTTTTTTTTATGTTTCAGATTGGCAAAATTTAAAATACCTGGCTACAGGGAGAGTTGGTTATATTGAAGAGAAATGGAAACATTCCTACTCTGTGGATAGCTGTGAAATCCATGTGAATATTTTAAGGGGCAATTGATAATTAGATATACACATTCTACAACCCAGCAATTTCTCTTCTCATTATTTATCCTAGGGCAGGTACAAAGATTTTCATTGTTATAAGAACAAAAGTTGGAGACAATCTAAATGACCATTAATAGGGCAAAGGATAAATAAAAATGGCATATACTCACAAATTAATGAAGGAATCAGATCTATACAAATGTAGATCTCAAAAACATATTATTGAGTAAAGAAAAGCAGGTTATACAATAACACAGACAGCATGCCACTCAAAAGAATGCAGAAGATAAAATTTATAAATTTCTAGTGTACCAGTCTTGAGATGCTCCCAGTGATCCCTGATAATTATGCCTTTGTGGAGATCTTTCTACAATGAATAAAGCTCAGCTGTATCCTACTCATTCCACAGAGTCCTAATAGGGTTCTATGAAAGTGGCTTCCAAGGCTAAATATAAGAAATGCTACTACCATCTTGCTCTCTGGTTTTTCCTATTGCTCATTCTGAAGGAAGTCAGCCACCACACTGTGAAGATACTCAGGCAGGCTGGGCAGAGGCCTGGAAGATAAAGAACTGAGGGCTCCTGCCAACTGCCAGCACAACTGGGAGCCACCTTAGAGGTGGATGCACAAGTACAAGTCAAGCCTTCAGATGACTGCAACCTTAGGAGAGAGCATGAATCAGAAACACCCACCTAAGTCATTATCGAGTTCCTGAACCTAGAAACTGAGATATATCAAAGGTGCATTTTTTAGGACTTAGAGTTTGAGGGTGATTTGTCACACAGCAATAGGTAACCAATACATTTATGGTTACCACCTAAGGGTCTGTGCCTGCAGCCTGCTTTCCATTTGTACCAGTAAGTGTCAAAAAGATGTTAAAGACACATTACTATCAAGCTGAACACTTATTTCTTCAAGTACTCAGAAAAATGGATTGTTCTCCAAGTTCTATTTCTCTTTTGACATGAAGTCATCTTCACCAGTAGCAGCAGCCCATGCTTTGGGCAATGCTGATCTGGTCTGTTATTGACTGAATTCCATGCCCTTAAAATTCAGATGTCAAAGTCATGACCCCAATACCTCATAATTTGGAGACAGTGTCTTTAAAGAGATAATTTAAGTAAAATGAGGTCATCAGAATTGGCCCAATACAAGTTATCAGTATAAGAAAAGATTACGGGGCTGGGGTTATTGCTCAGTGGTAGAGCACTTGCCTCACAGGTGCAGGACCCTGAGTTCAATCCTCAGCAACACATAAATAAATAAATAAATAAATAAATAAATAAATAAATAGATAAATAATGAATAAATAAATAAATAAATAAAGTTAAAAAAAAACAAATTATTAGTACATAGGTAAACTGCAAGGGAAAACTCTGTGAACACAAGGAAGATGCTTAGAGTACCTGTAAGCAGGGTGAGAGGCCTCAGGAGAAACCAACACTGCTGACCCCTAGGTCTGGGACTTCTGGCTTCCAGAATAGTGAGATAATAAATTTCCTTTGTGTAAGCCACCCGGTCTGTAGTCCTTTGTTTATGACAGCCCAGACAATGAATGCACAATCCAACACCCTTCCTTCACACCTGATGACCTTAGGTCCAGAGGTAGAAGTGACTTAGCTAAAGAAACAGAGAAAACAGGAAGCAGAAGCACAGAGAGCCCATGTTTTTTTTTTTTTTTTTTTTTTTTTTTTTTTTTTTTTTTATCTCAAGTGTGGTTCCTCCATTAGGTGAGCCCAAGGCCCCAAATGTGGAAAAGATATCTCAGGATACACTGTCAGCACCAATTTAGCTCCTCATTCATTCCTATTCTTGATGGCAAAATTTTTTCCAAATGTTGAAGCTGTTGGGTCCCCTATGGGCACATGATGTGGACTAACCTTGTTAAACACAGTCAGGTTCCCATAGAGAAAATGAAGGGGAAAAGGAGTAGAAAGTCATGGAAAAATCAGAGAAGGAAAAACTGTTTTTCTTCCTTGCTGTCATGAAATATAGCAGCAGAAATGAGAGAAATAAAGAGAGAGAGAGTGGACACTAACTTCCAGTTGTATAGGTAAGTCTCCACAGGTTCTGAGATTCTCTGAACATACCAAAACACCCGCGTGCAGAGTCCTGTGACAAGTTCTGGTTTTATTTTGTGCTTCTTGCAGTTTCCAGTCAGGTCTTCAGGTACAAGACTTCTTGCAGAAATAGCACTGTGTTTGCCCATTTGTCCAGTTGGAGGAGCCAGCCTCCACCTCCTCACTTTTTGGGAGAACGGCAATACTGAAAGATGTCAAAAACATCTCACCACCTTTTTTTCTGGCCTGGAAAGTGCAACTCCTGGTCTGTCCTGCATGGATTACTAATTAAATAATAATAGTGGACAACAGTCACTCTGGGCAAATAAGAAGGTATATTTGGAGACTGGGGTGAGCAAGTACACACCTGGACTGTTTAATAAAGGCCATTTGTAGCTCCCAGAAGGCTGAACAGTGAGTTTGAAATGAGCAAATGCTCCTCAGGAAGAACCCAGACTCCCTTGCCTGACAAGTGTGCAGACAGGCCCTCCTAGGCCAGAATACTTGATGAGATGGGTATGAGTTCCATGCTGAGGTTGAGGATTAGATTCAGCTGGGTGAACCCCTGCTCTCCCTGGTTCATCACTTTTTAGCCCCTTCTGGGACAGTATCTCATCACCAGAAGCATGATCTGCCCAGAGAACACGTCCCTGTCAAGCACCTAGATGGTGAAGATGGTGAGGGAGTGGGAAGTGAGGTCGTGGTTATGCAAATAAAGTGTGACAAATAAAGTGTTTTTATTGTTTTTTTTTTTCTTTTTCCATGCTGAGATTTGTCCTCAGGCTTTGTATTTGCTATGCAAGTACTCTACCACTGAGCCTCACCCCCTTACCCTGAAAATATTGTTTTATTGGAATGCCATCAGGCATTCAGTTATTATATATTGCAGATTTGAGGCTATGACTGCAGAAAACTTTTGGTTCACAAAGCTTAAAGTCTTCATTATATGGTCCTCTGAAGAAATATTTTGCAAATTCCATTGGTATAATTTTAATATCACCAAATATATTGACAGGTTGGTGGAACAGCGAACTCTATGTGCAATTCACCAGCAGCATTCGGGTTAATTTGAGAGTCAAATATTTTGAGCACTTATCAACTGGTAATGAAAATTAAAATTTAATTATGAATACAATTTCTGTAACCAGGTAGAGTGCCAATGTGGCAGTCAGCTTCTTTCTGCAACTTGGCAAGTTGTTAGAAGTATTAGAACAAAATGAACTTAAGATGTGTTAACAAAATAGAGCTTTAAATATGCTTTGTATTTGAAATAATACATATTCTATAAATCTCACCTTATTTTCAAAAATGATTACATACTACATTATTTTACAGATATAAAAACAGAATTCTTAAAGAGTACTTAGACAATTTCTAAGAAATTCTGTAATAAATATTCTTTACATGTGTATATGTAATTTATCAGTATACATCTTTTTATATATGAATATACACAGACAAAATCAGAATATATGCAAAAGATCCTTCTTCATGTTTTTTTTTTTTTTTTTTTTAATATAAAATATACACATTTGGGGCTGGGGTTGTGCCTCAGTGTCAGAGGGCTTACCTCGCATGGGTGAGGCACTGGGTTTTATTCACAGCACCGTGCATCAATAAAGAAAATAAAGGGTCATCAACAACTAAAAATGTATGAAAAAGAAAAAAAATACACATTTTTATATTATAGATACGATACATGTCCTTAACATGAAAACCCCAAAGGTAATAATGAAAACCACCACAAATACTGGTCAGATATTCCTCCTCTAACAGAAAACAGAGCTTCCAGCTAATTCTAGCTCTGGAACAAGAAAATAAATGATGTGCTTGAAACATTTTGTTGTGCAAGAAAGTCAAATGTACTCCAGGATGAATTGGACACATCAAAAAATGTGTAATCAGCTTGAAATTGCAGTTGCTGTCTACATCTGTCTGGGGTGTGAGAGTACCATAATGATAAGCTTTTTCTTTTTGCCCACTTTTGGTTGGTTTTGCTATTTTTGGTTATGTAGAATCAATGAAAAAAAATCATCATTTGGCTATCACAATAGTAATAATTTGACACAAGGAGGAATCATCAATGAAATATTAATTCTAGTGGGTGAAATTTTAAGGACAAAGGATATATTTATAAACTCCCAAAGTATCTCCACACAAAATTTTTATGAAATATAAAGGGTAAATATATACTATGTTTACCATGGACCAACCTGGCAGATACTACTTAACCAAATAATTAGTCAATAAATAACCAGAGATGGAACCAAGTGACACTGTATATCTCCATAGTTTCTTCTGCCTGTGTGATTGAAGCCCCAGATATGTCCTTACATTTAAGTAGAGGTTGACTCTAGATCCTAGAGGATATGTCCAAAATTACTAGAGGCTGATCATAATTTTTTACCATGTTTGTCAGTGCTTCCAGAATATGCTCTAGTGTAAGAACTAGGCATTGTTTGCATGATGGTCTTCCTCTAATGACATAACCTGAATCCACTCATGAGAAATCATCATGATTATAAATTGAAGGAAAATCTACAGAACTACTACTGAAATACACCATTCAAAAATCAATAGGTGTCATGAATAGCCCATAGATACTCAGGAACCATCCCAGATTAAAAAAAAAAAAAAAAAAAAAAAAAAAAAAAAAGAAAAAGACCACTGGACACAGTGGATAATTGATATTCAAATTTCCCAAAACTCTATTTATTTTTTTTCCAAGGACAATTGTTAAAATAACGTCAAATTTTGAATAAGATTTGTAGAGTGAATATTCATAATATAGTTTCCCTATTTTGATCATTGCACCATATTTATAGAAGATAATTTCTCATTTTTAGAAAATGTGAATATTTAGGAATAAAAAGACATTGTGTGCATCTTGCAAATGGCTCACAGATAAAAACTGTTATATACCTATACTTATCTAGAAATGGAAAAGAAGAGATAAAACCAGTTAACAAAATAGTAACATTTGGGGAATATTTCTTCAGAATTCTTTTCACTACTGTTTTAAATCTTCTATAAATCTGAGATTGTCAAAATACAACATTTCTTAAAGAAAAATAAATTTTTAAAATATTAACAAGTAACAGCATACTCAATAAAATAAGCCATGAATCTGTATAGGTATAATAAATGAATAAATTTTGTGGTGAATAATTAACAAAGATATTTATAGTCTCAAACTATTTCCCCACAAAAAATAATTACAAAGTAAAATCCTGAAAATACACCTTAATGACTAATATTAACATCAGCAGTAATGATGATATTATAGGTCACATGATGTGATTCAAAGTGAAAATCACAGAATTGATTCTGTGATACTCTTGCCAAAATCATGTAATCTCGTTCCAATCATAAAGAAACCAGAGAATGTATCTTAAGCACATTCTATGAGCTTTCTCTCTGAAAAGGTTCAAGGTCATGAAAGTTAAGAAAAGACTAAGGAATATTTAAATCTGAAGGCATCTATAAAATACAACAATTAAGATAATTTTATGGCTCTGAATGAAATATTTTTTTTATAAAGGACAATATCAGGCTACTAGAAAAACATGAAAATAATCTGAGGATTAAGTGGTTGAAGGCATTATGGTAGAATGTATGAGTATTGATTTGAAAAACAGCATTTGCATAATGGTTTTTTTTTTCCTTTTTCTCTTTATAAAATCTTGGAAAATATTAGTGAAGTTATAGGTTCTCCTAATATGGCATATATTAGTAATTTACTTTAAAATGCTTTGTCCACTGAAGCATTTTAATGTACATTACTAATATATGCCATATTTCATGATGTTTATTATTTTCTACAAGTCAGAACATGCTAGATAACAAAATAACCTTTATAATGAAACTGATATGATTAACAAGTATGCTGTTACTTGTTAATATTTGAAAAATTCATTCATAATGAATGAAGGTTGTATTGCCATTATCTAGCATGTTCTGACTTTCTATATAGAAGTGCCTATACTCTTTCAGTTGTATTTATTAGAATTTTCAGTTCAAATTCCAGATTTCTGATTTTCAGTTCCATCTGACTTATTATTGAAGCTCTGAAATTTACACAGCTACTGATTGTGCCTAAAGAAAATAAAAAGAATATATATTTTTTTAAAAAAATTAGAACCCAATTATTATGTATTTATTTCATTAAGTTCTGAGTAAAAAATTCAGACAGCAATTTTAAATGTGAAGAAAAAAGATGCCAGACTTAAAACTTCAGTATCAATTACATTAAATAAGAACTAATAATTGAGTTCTTCATCTCCTCCTTCCGCTCCTCATTCCCTGCCCTCCTCCTCCTCCCTATCCCCCTCCTCCCTCCTGCCTCCTCCTCCTCCTTTCTATTGTGAATGGAACCCAGGCCCTTGCACATGCTAGGGTGGCTATGTACCATTGGACAGTGATGTCAGTCATGAATCATTCTCATGTTAGTTCTCAGATCATCTGACAATTTAAAGAATAATAGAATCAATTCAAAATATAAAAGTTGAAAAATTTAACCTAGCAATTCAAAAGTATGTTATATTTCTGCATCACATTTTTTTTTCTTTTCTACTCATAGTTTTATTTATGCCCACTATTATCAAGTATCCAACAGTTATCTGATGAAAATCATTACTCAGATCAAATTAGCTATAAGAATGATGTAAACTGAGGTATTTTAAGGGGTACCAAATGTTTTCTTCCTCTTAGAAATCTACACAACAACTTTCCTCAAGAGTTATGGAATACACATGTAATGTATATGTCCAAAATACAGTTTACAATGAAATGAATCAAAACACATTGCATATAAATAAGATAGCCTATAAAACCAGAAGTACTTATTTTTACTTGTCCTCTAAATTCCATCCTGCTCATTGTTCAATGTCACATTCCTACCATACTCCTTGGCCTCATTTTACTCTAGTGCTCTGTGTGTTCCTTGGGAAGTATATAACATTTTCTTCCAACTTCTTTTGATTTCTCTCTTTTTTTCAAATTTATCTTGTATACTTTTCCAAAAAAAAAAAAACAAGTTCTGCATAAAACAGTCATAATTTATTTTCAAATGTAAATGCTTTGAAGATATATTGTCCATCTTTGTAGTGAGATCATCCATCTGATTGAATAAAATAAGTATGAAATAACATAATATGAAAATAAGATATTTAAAATATTTGACACAAACTGAACCACAAATTTTACATAAATTCAATTGCAACAAAACATAATTTATACCAGCATTATGATGAGTAGATTAAGTTTCTATAATATGATATATTAGCTTTTCAGTTGGTCAAGGATTACAGATCTATAAATTCCAATTCTGGCATAATAAATGTTGGGGAAATCTATATAGAAGGTTTTTTTCCAATACTAACAAAAGTATGAACATTCTACAGATGAATTCACTGTTGGATTAAGTTAATTTAATTTTATGTTTTATCACTGAAATAGAATAAAAGTCTTGACAGGTCAATCTATTAACAAAAATTATTGGTTGATATCAAATAATAATTTTGTTTAAAAAAATATTGGTCAGTAATGTTTTCCATTCATTCTAGAATAGGTGAGAACATTAGATAGTACTCTAACCTTGAGTGAATTTATTGCTCAATAAGATAATCACCATGCAAATACTGTTGGTAAAAGAAAAGTCAGAAAAAGTGCATGAAAAAGAAAAATTTATTTTTATGTGAGCTCTGAGTAAAAGAGAAAAAGTCAATAAAAACAGACAATAAATAAAGCACAACATGAGTATGACAGAGATATGGTACAATCAGCACAATTCATGAAGACAACACCAAGAGGCATGGTAATAAAAACAGGTCCAAACATTAACTTGTAAATATATGTTCCCAGCCATGTACTACTAGTGTAGCCAAGAGGTGGAAGCATTTTAAAGTTCACCAACTGATGACTGGCTAAGTGACATAGTCATAAAACAGAATTCTATAAGGATCCCTGAAAACAGTTTTGTAAGTCAAAGAAACTGGTTAAAAAAAAGACTTACTGTTGTATAAATCTACTTGTATAAAATATCCATTATAGAGTAATTTTAGAGTTGGAACTATAAGCCAATTTCCTCAACAAAATTCCCAAAAAGCAAGAAGTAATATAAACAATCAGTAAATGGGGGCTGATAGTTCAGTGGTAGAGTGCTTGCCTAGCATGTGTGAAGCTCTGGGTTTGATCCTCAGCACCATATATGAATAAATAAAGATACTGTGTCAAACTACAAATAAAAATATTTTTAAAAGAATCAACAAGGTTCTGAAACTGTAGCTCAGTTGTAGAGTGCTTGCCTTCCATGTGAGGCATTGGGTTTGATCCTCAGCACCACATAAAAAATAAAGTTACTGCTGTCTATATACAAATAATTTTTTAAAGGATCAATAAATGGGTTGGTATCAAACTAAAAAATTTTTCACAGCAAAGGAAACCATCAAGTATATGAGCAGAGAGCCTACAGAATGTGAGAAAGTCTTTGCCATGTGCACCTCAGATTGAACATTAATCTCCAAAATATACAAATAATTCAAATTATTTAACACCAAAAGAACAACAACAACAGCAAAACCCAAATAACCTAATCAATAAATGGGCAAAGGAACTGAAAAAGCACTTTACAGAAGAACATATGCAAATGGTCAACAGATATATGAAAAAAAATTGAACATCTCTATCAATTAGAGAAACATAAATGCTACACTGAGATTCCATCTCACTTGGGTCAGAATGGCAATTTAGAAGAATACAAGTAATGATAAATGTTCACAGCAGTGTGGGGAAAATGTTCACTTACACATTCCTTATGGGACTGCAAATTGGGGCAATCACTCTGGAAAGCAGTATGGAGAGTCCTCAGCAATCTTGGAATGTAGCCACCATCTGACCCACTTATCTAACTCCTTGGTTTACACAAAAAATCCTTAAAATCATCATACTACAGGGATGCAGCCACAACAATGTCTGTAGCAGCTCAAATCACAATAGTTGAGCTATGAAACCAAAGGAGGTGTCATTCAATAGAAGAATAGATTATTTAAAATGTGTCATATACACACAATGGAATATTACTCAGCTGTGAGAAAGAATGAAATTATGGCATTTGCCAATAAATGGATAGAAATGGAGATTAACATGCTAAGTGAAATAAGCCAATCCCCCAAATCTAAAGGCTGGAAGTTCTCTCTCATAAGTGGATGCGAACACACAGTAAGGAATGGGGGAGAAAAGAATAGAATTACATTGGATTAGACAAAAGGGATGGGAGTGAGAATGAAAACAGAAAAAAACAGTAGAATAAATATGACACGACTTTCCTATGTTCACATATGAATACGTGACCAGTGTAACTCTACATTATGTATAAATAAAATAATGTGAAGTTATATTCCATGCATTTAAATGTGAAAATACAGTGTACTGACATGTATATGTAAAAATAAAAATAAATAAATGAGTAAATTACTATTGTTTACATTTATAAATAACTAAAAAAATATATTGGTGGTTTTCTAGGACTTTGGAAGTGTAGGGATTAAAAAACTGACAGCTAAGAGGTTCCAGGTTTCTTTTCAAAACGTGAAAACGTTCTAAAAATTAACTATTTAAATGGTTATATATCTCTGTTAATGAACTAAGAGACACTGAATTTTACATGTTAAATGGGTGAATTGGATGTGCATTACATATATCATAAAAATGCCTTTTAAGACATCTACTGAAAAAAAAAAAAAACCTTAGCTAACATTTTTTATTTATTAGTTTGGATATCAGTCCAGAAATAATACAAATATTTATATGCTTTTATAATGTATCTAAAATAAAACAAAAAGAAACAGCCCAAGTTTTTCTTTTTTTTTAATTTATGTTTTTATTGGTTGTTCAAAACATTATAAAGCTATTGACATATCATATTTCATACAATAGATTCAAGTTGGTTATGAACTCCCAATTTTACGCCAAATACAGATTGCAGAATCACATCGGTAACATCCACATTTTTACATAATGCCCTATTAGTAACTGTTGTATTCTGCTACCTTTACTATCCTCTACTATCCCCCCTCCCTCCCCTCCCATCTTCTCTCACTACCCCATCCACTGTAATTCATTTCTCTCCTTGTTTATTTTCCCATTCCCCTCACAACCTCTTATAAGTAATTTTGTATAACAATGAGGGTCTCCCTCCATTACCATGCAATTTCCCTTTCTCTCCCTTTCCCCATCCCACCTCATGTATCTGTTTAATGTTAATCTTTTTTTCCTGCTCTTCCTCCCTGCTCTGTTCTTAGTTGCTCTCATTATATCAAAGAAGACATTTGGTATTTGTTTTCTAGGGATTGGCTAGCTTCACTAAGCATGATCTGCTCTAGTGCCATCCATTTCCCTGCAAATTCTATTATTTTGTCATTTTTTAGTGCTGTGTAGTACTCCATGGTGTATAAATGCCACATTTTTTTTATCCATTCATCTATTGAAGGGCATCTGGGTTGGTTCCACAGTCTAGCAATTGTGAATTGTGCTGCTATGAACATCGATGTAGCAGTATCCCTGTAGTATGCTCTTTTAAGGTCTTCAGGGAATAGTCCAAGAAGGGCAATAGCTGGGTCAAATGGTGGTTCCATTCCCAGCTTTCCCAGGAATCTCCATACTGCTTTCCAGATTGGCCGCACCAGTTTGCAGTCCCACCAGCAACGTACAAGAGTACCCTTTTCCCCACATCCTCTCCAGCACTTGTTGTTGTTTGACTTCATAATGGCTGCCAATCTTACTGGAGTGAGATGGTATCTTAGGGTGGTTTTGATTTGCATTTCTCTGACTGCTAGAGATGGTGAGCATTTTTTCATGTACTTGTTGATTGATTGTATGTCCTCCTCTGAGAAGTGTCTGTTCAGGTCTTTGGCCCATTTGTTGATTGGGTTGTTTGTTTTCTTATTGTTTAATTTTTTGAGTACTTTGTATACTCTTTGTATACTCTGTATATATTAGGGCTCTATCAGAAGTGTGAGGAGTAAAAATTTGTTCCCATGATGTAGGCTCCCTATTTACCTCTTTTATTGTTTCTCTTGCTGAGAGAAAACTTTTCAGTTTAAGTAAGTACAATTTGTTGATTCTTGTTATCAATTTTTGTGCTATGGGTGTCCTATTAAGGAATTTGGAGCCCGACCCTACAATATGTAGATAGGCGCCAACTTTTTCTTCTATCAGACGCAGAGTCTCTGATTTGATATCTAGGTCCTTGATCCATTTTGAGTTAACTTTTGTGCATGGTGAGAGGAGGGGATTCAGTTTCATTTTGTTGCATATGGATTTCCAGTTTTCCCAGCACCATTTATTGAAGATGCTATCCTCCCTCCATTGCATGCTTTTAGCTCCTTTATCAAATATAAGATAGTTGTAGCTTTGTGGATTAGTCTCTGTGTCCTCTATTCTATACCATTGGTCCACCCTCCTGTTTTGGTACCAGTACCATGCTGTTTTTGTTACTATTGCTCTGTAATATAGTTTTAAGTCTGGTATCGCTATACCGCCTGATTCGCACTTCCTGCTTAGAATTGCTTTTGCTATTCTGGGTCTTTTATTTTTCCATATGAATTTCATGATTGCTTTATCCATTTCTGCAAGAAATGCCGTTGGGATTTTGATTGGCATTGCATTAAACCTATAGAGAACTTTTGGTAATATCGCCATTTTGATGATGTTAGTTCTGCCTATCCATGAACAGGGTGCATTTTTCCACCTTCTAAGATCTTCTTCTATCTCTCTCTTTAGGGTTTTGTAGTTTTCATTGTATAAATCTTTCACCTCTTTTGTTAGGTTGATTCCCAAATATTTTATTTTTTTTGAGGATATTGTGAATGGAGTGTGTTTCCTCATTTCCGTTTCAGAGGTTTTGTCGCTGATATACAGAAATGCCTTTGATTTATGCGTGTTGATTTTATATCCTGCCACTTTGCTGAATTCATTTATTAGTTCTAGTAGTTTTTTTGTAGACCCTTTTGGGTCTTCTAGGTATAGAATCATGTCATCTGCAAATAGTGATAATTTAAGTTCTTCCTTTCCTATTTTTATGCCTTTAATTTCTTTCGTCTGTCTAATTGCTCTGGCCAGTTTTTCGAGAACTATATTGAATAGAAGTGGTGATAGAGGGCTTACCTGTCTTGTTCCAGATTTTAGGGGGAATGCCTTCAATTTTTCTCCATTGAGAATGATGCTAGCCTGAGGCTTAGCATAGATAGCTTTTACAATGTCGAGGTAAGTTCCTGTTATCCCTAGTTTTTCTAATGTTTTGAACATAAAGGGATGCTGTACTTTGTTGAATGCTTTTTCTGCGTCTATTGAGATGATCATATGGTTCTTATTTTTAAGTCTATTGATGTGGTGAATAACATTTATTGATTTCCGTATATTGAACCATCCTTGCATCCCAGGGATGAATCCTACTTGATCATGGTGCACAATTTTTTTGATGTGCCTTTGTATCCGATTTGCCAGAATTTTATTGAGGATTTTTGCATCTAGGTTCATCAGAGATATTGGTCTGTAGTTTTCTTTCTTTGAGGTGTCTTTGTCTGGTTTCGGAATCAGGGTGATGTTGGCCTCATAGAATGAATTTGGCAGAGCTCCTTCTTTTTCTATTTCCTGAAATAACTTGAAAAGTATTGGTATTAATTCTTCCTTAAAGGTTTTGTAAAACTCCGCTGTATACCCATCCGGTCCTGGGCTTTTCTTGGTTGGAAGTCTTTTGATTGCTTCTTCTATTTCATCTATTGTTATTGGTCTGTTTAAGTTGTGAGTATCCTCCTGACTCAGTCTGGGCAAATCATATGACTTAAGGAATTTATCGATGTCTTCACTATCTTCTATTTTATTGGAATATAGGTTTTCAAAATAATTTCTAATTATCTTCTGTATTTCTGTAGCGTCTGTTGTGATATTGCCTTTTTCATCCCGTATGTTAGTAATTTGAGTTCTCTCTCTTCTTCTCTTCGTTAGCATGGCTAAGGGTCTGTCTATCTTATTTATTTTTTCAAAGAACCAACTTTTAGTTTTGTTAATTTTTTCAATAGTTTCTTTTGTTTCAATTTCGTTGATTTCCGCTCTGATTTTAATTATTTCTTGCCTTCTGCTACATTTGCTGTTGTTTTGCTCTTCCTTTTGTAGGGCTTTGAGATGAAGTGTGAGCTCATTTATTTGTTGGTTTTTACTTTTTTTGAGGAATGACCTCCAAGCGATGAATTTTCCTCTTAAAACTGCTTTCATTGTGTCCCATAGATTCTGATATGTTGTGTCTGTATTTTCATTTATCTCTAAGAATTTTTTGATTTCCTCCTTTATGTCTTCTGTAACCCATTGATCATTCAGTAACATATTGTTCATTTTCCATGTGATGTAGGATTTTTCCTTCCTTCTTTTATCATTGATTTCCAGTTTCATTCCATTATGATGAGATAAAATGCATGGTATTATCTCCACCCCTGTATATTTACTGAGGGTTGCCCTATGGCATAATATATGGTCTATTTTTGAGAAGGATCCATGTGCTGCTGAGAAAAAAGTATATCCACTTGATGATGGTTGATATATTCTATATATGTCAGTTAAGTCTAGGTTGTTGATTGTGATATTGAGTTCTATAGTTTCTTTATTCAGCTTTTGTTTGGAGGATCTGTCCAATTGTGAGAGAGGTGTGTTGAAGTCACCCATAATTATTGTGTTGTGGTCTATTTGATTCTTGAACATGAGGAGAATTTGTTTTATGAACATCGCAGCACCATTATTTGGTGCATAAATATTGATAATTGTTATGTCTTGTTGGTGAATGGTTCCTTTTAACAGTATATAATGTCCTTCCTTATCCCTTTTGATTAATTTAGTCTTGAAGTCAATTTTATTCAATATGAGGATGGCCACCCCTGCTTGCTTACGAGGACCGTGTGCGTGGTATATTTTTTCCCAACCTTTCACCTTCAGCCTGTGTATGTCTTTTCCAATCAGATGTGTCTCCTGGAGGCAGCATATTGTTGGATTTGTTTTTTTAATCCATGTTACCAGCCTATGTCGCTTTATTGGAGAGTTTAAGCCATTAACGTTTAGAGTTACTATTGATATATGGCTTGTACTTCCAGCCATGTTTGATTATTTATCTTCTTCTTTTTTTTTTAAATTTAGTTTGTTTCTCCATGGATAGCTTTCCCCCCGCCCTCTGTCTTTATAGAGGCACTTCCCACTGATGGTTTTGGTTATTGTTTTTCATTTCTTCCTCGTGTAGTGTTTTGCTCAAGATGCTTTGCAATGCTGGTTTTCTGGCTGCAAATTCTTTTAGCTTTTGTTTATCATGAAAGATTTTTATTTCGTTGTCATACCTGAAGCTTAATTTTGCTGGATACAGAATTCTTGGTTGGCATCCATTGTCTTTCAGTGTTTGAAATACGTTGTTCCAGGATCTTCTCGCTTTCAGCGTCTGTGATGAAAAATCCGTTGTTAACCTTATTGGTTTACCCATGAATGTAATCTGCCTCCTTTCTCTTGTAGCTTTTAATATTTTCTCTTTGTTCTGTATATTGGATATCTTCATAACAATGTGTCTTGGCATTGGTCTACTGTGATTTTGTGTGCTCGGGGTCCTGTATGCACTACAATTTGTATATCCGTTTCCTTTTTTATTTCTGGAAAGTTTTCTGTAATTATTTCATTCAGCAGGCTACTCATTCCCTTGGTTTGAATCTCTGTACCTTCTTCTATCCCGATGACTCGTAGGTTTGGTTTTTTTATGTTATCCCATATCTCTTGGATGTTTTTCTCGTGGTTTTTAACCAGCCTTTCTGAGTTGGCTAGGCTCTTTTCAAGATGATATATTTTGTCTTCATTATCTGATGTTCTGGCTTCTACTTGCTCCACTCTGTTGGTGATACTCTCAATTGAGTTTTTAATTTGGTTTATCGTTTCCTTCATTTCTAGAATTATTGTTTGTTTGTTTTTTTATAATCTCTATCTCCTGATAAAGATGCTTTACTTCTTCTTTTATCTGTTTATGTAATTCATTTTCAAAGTGTTCTTTCACTGTTTGGATTTGCTGTCTCGTATCTTCTTTAAGGTTCCATTCCATTTGTCTAAGGTATTCCTTGAGTTCTTTATATGACCATTTTTCTGCTGACTCTAGGTCCTCCTGAATATTTAGGCTGTCCTGCATTGTTTGTACTCCTTTTCTTCCTTGCTTTTTTATGCTGCTCATGTTACTTCTTGTTCTGTTTGACTGCTGAGTTTCTGTTTACTCTTATAGATTTATTTGATGCTTGGGAGGAAAGATATTAGAAGGGAAGGGAAGAAGTCACTAAAGAGAGTGAGAGTAGGCAGGTAGAATTCAAGGAAGGGGGAATAAGAAAATTGAAAAGAAATGAAAAGACAAAAGGAACAAAAATAACAAAGATTAGATAATAAAGAAAGAAAGAAAAGACGAGAAAAAAAATTAACAAAAATAATAATGATAATAAAAAAATGAAAATTAAAAAAATAATAATAATAAAATAAAAAAAATTAAAAAATAGAAACATTGAAAAAAAGTAAAAGAACATCAACAAATAAGAATTGAAAATGAAAGAAAAAGAAGGAAAAAAAGAAAAAAATGATAATAATATTAATAATAATAATAATAATAATAATAATAATAATAATAATAATAATAAATGCAGTCCTAGAGTTCTATTAACTTCTCTTCCAGTAGGTGGAGCTGTGCCCACTGGGCCAAGCTTCTCCTCTCAGTAGGTGGGAACCATTCACTGTGCAGCAGCTCTTTCTACTAGACTGGGCTGGTCTCCAATCCTGAGTGTCTAGGGCCTTGTCTTGTGTTTCCTCAAGCCAGGCCGTGCTCACCTGTGGCGCTCACCACAATACTGTCTACACGCCAGGTCTGCTGCTCCTGGGAGCCCTGTTTTCATGAACACCTGGGCTCACTCTCCCTGTTTGCCTCCCTCAGACCCTAAGTTTGTAGAGCTTGGGGCTGAGATCCCCCAGCGAATTTGCTTGCCCTCCTGTAGCCACGCCCCCAGTAGCTGGTGCAAGAGCCCTCAGTTGTCAGCACTGGTGGGAGCGGTAGCCAGGAGTTCCGCGCCGTGAGTCCCGTGCCACTCCTGATTCCCTCGGTCTGGTTATTGCGTTCACAGGAGAGCTGGGAGTGGCCCTTAAGGTTTCCCCGCTGTGTGGAGAGAGATGACTAGGGGATTACACACCTGTCGCGCTGGTTTCAATGCAGTTATCTCCTCCGCCCGTGACTCCATTTCTCTGCCATGGTGTTTTCCCATGCAAATGGTGACCGTTCGTTCCCTTTGCTGGGTGACCAATGCAACGGGTGGGTCCTGACTGTCTCTCCCAATCCCCGTTTCAGTCCTGTGGCCACTGCCTATGAAGGCTCGGTTGGCTTTTAACTCTGTAAGTTCCTAAGGGCCGACCAATTATTTCAGTGGGATCGTTAGTGCTGAGTCACACGAAGCAGGCGAACCGGAGCTTAATTGCCTCCGATTCGGTCTCTGTGTGTGTGCTCTGAGGGGCCCAGCCTGTACACCCCAGATCCATGTCAGCTCAGCATTGCCTAGTGATCCTGAGCAAACAGCATTTAGACAGTTTACAGCTCCCTATGCCCGCGCAGTTGAAGATGTCAGAGACTTGATCTCTCTGCGCCTGCCACCATGTTAGATCTCCTCAGTAATATTCATGTTGCCCTTACAGCTTCCTGGCTTAAGCAAGTTCTTGGGATTATACAAACTGCTGCTTCTGTTTCCAGTCCAGATTTCTAGGAATGAAACCCTGCCGCCGTCGCCTCCGTCTCTGGGCCGCGCTCATGGGCGCTGCGTTCGTGTGCGACCGTAGCAGAGCCGCCCTGGCCTCCGCAGCTCTTCAGCCCGGTGCCCGGCCCCTGGGGCCCAAGCGGCTGCCGCCGCGGCTCTCCATCCCCCTCCTCCGGAGCACGGGTCCCCTGGCAGGGGGGTGCAGAACGACCCCAGAGCAGGCTCTGCCCGAAGGTGCAGCGGCGAACAGGCCACCGAGGCACTCGAGGCTGCAGTCCAGCCTTCAGAGGACAGTGCTCAGCACATAGCCCAGCTCCAACCTCTAGGTGCGGCTGCCGGACAATGTATACGGGGCCATCAAGACCCAAGTTATTCAATAATTAAACAATAACCTAAAACATACCTGTATTTTGAGAAATGCATAAAAACCTTTTTGTACACATTTTTTTTTTTTAAAAAATATTAATTCATCAATCATCTGCAGATTGTGTATAGATGCACAAAAATTAAAGTAAAAGTAACAAAATTTTCTGAAACATTCTATTAAATAGTACCTCTGATTTAATTTTTCTTATTATAACATGAAAGTAGAGATAGCATTAAAAGCTTCTGGTTTATAGAAAAAAGTCTCAGCTTTCCTCAGACTAGATATTTTAATAAGAGATGCATGAGTTTGTAAGAGAAAAATTCCAAAATACAATTTTAAGTGTAAGAAATAAATGCAGTATAAAGATCCCCATTTATAATAAAATCAATTATAATGAAAATATAAAGAAAGCTGTTCATTGAAATTACTATCTCAGAACATTTTTTGTTACTTAAGTAGATGTAGATTTACAGTTGACATGTTCAATTTTAGACATACTTGTCATTTGTCTTAGTGTCTTAATTAAATCCTGTCTTTATCTTTTAAATTTATGTGAAAATGTGGTAAATCTTTTAGTGAAAACTCTGAAACAAATGGTAATTTCATGTTACCAGTCTCACAACTACCTGATATTTCTGTTAACGATTTTGTTACTCAGCTCACTTTAAAAGTATATTAATAACATTTTATAATTATGTTTACTCTGAAAAAAATATCACTACATACATCAGTTTATTCTCTTTTTTTATATGTGTGTACACTCCTGTTTATTTCTGAATTCCCTTAGGGAAACAGAAGGTTGTGTACTCCTGCATAATAACTATCACATTCCTTAGATAACAGGGTCAAGCCCTATATCTCTACATACTGCCCTTGATAAAGTTGAAATGTTTAACAACCTACTGAATTCTCAATCAGAAATGGTTACACAGGTCTCATTGGTGGTGGTGAATTCTACAGAGGTTATTATCCTTCTCTTATTAGAAGTTCAAATTAATACCCCACATCCTCACATCTTTAAACTTTGCTAAAATAATTCCAATATACATACATTTGCTACAATAATTCCAATATACTTTCACAAAGAATAAAGAAGACCCTAGGTAACCTAGTTTCCACCTCACTGACTGTCCATATCTCTTAGAAGTCTCACTGGTACTCACACCACTCCTGCTGTACATAAGCCATGGCACCCTCATTAGTCTGGACATGGGGGTTCAGTGCCAAATTAATGAAATTTAGATGGCTACAATTACCTTTGTACTTAAAGACACTATATAACTTTCAGAATAGGAAATGGGCCATGAAATGAAGAAAACGATTAGCAAGTTATCATGGATATATGCAATAAATTACAGATGAAAAAAATTTGCGTTTGCTGCAATTCATCACATTAGTCCCAATTTACAACAATGACATATAGATGCTTTTAAAGAGGTGGACAAGTCATGAATGAAAACAAAAAATATCAGGACAGTTATTTTCACATTTAAGTTGAATTGAAATGACTAAAAATAAATTTACCAATTAGAAATATCTAAAAATAGCGAAGAAATTCTATTACAAAATACAGCATCTACATTTCAGTTCAACTGGGAAATCTGGAATGAACTGTCAAAGTAACTAATTTAATTGAAACTAGGTATGAGCATTTCCATTATCTGTTTCATTGTGATCTTAAAGTACGGCAACGAGAACACATTAAAATTGTTATTCAGTGATGGAATGTAGCTCATTGGTAGAATATGTGTAAACTTTGGGTTGAATTAACAGCACCAAAATTAGATATTGTTTGAACATTATTGATACCATATTACTAATGTCAGCATATACATCTACAAAAAATCTGTAACTCAATCTCTTAAATCTTTATAAGAAATATAATTTCTTAAATTGAGGGATCTTTCAGGACCAAGTTTCAAAAATTTCCTCCTTTTTAAATATTAAATTCCATTTGATCTAAGTCTTTTGTGTTTAGTTGGTATATGAGTACCTATAGATATTTTAAAATATGTACACAGTGTGTAAGAATCAGAGTAGGGAAATTGGAAGACTTAGCACTTCAAACACAGATTGGTTGTGCTGTGAATAATGCCTAAATTATATTTGCTGGAAAACAGGTTGTACTGTTTTGATATAGAAAACACAGTTATAATATCTACACTTTTATATTCATCAAGATTCAACATTTAGCCATAAGCAGGTATCACTTTGAGTATTCCTTTGAAGACTCTTTATACAGTTAACTTGCTTGATACTTACTTCTTCTGCTTTCTCCTTTCCATATTGATCTGGTTGTTCTTTAAAATCATTGGTTTTATTGATTAATTCCAAATATTTGTTTTCCAGCATGAGATGATGTCTGTCATTCCAAGCTTGAAGTTTTTTTTTTAATAACATAATAAATTTGGGTTTGGATATTAATAACTCCATCTTTTTATTGTCACCTCTGTTCTTATAGTCATGCAATTGCTCTTCACAAAATGTAGTTTCACTTTGCAGTTTAGGTAACTTCTCTCTAGAAGCTTCCGGCTTTCTGAGGTGTTCATCCCTTTTTCTTTGTTCATTTTGATACCCGTGTTCCATTACCTTCAGTTGGCACTGTCTTTGTTTTAAGTGTCTGTTTACCTGTTCTGTAGCCAAAGTCATTACTCTCAGAGTACCTCTTGTCTGACACAGCTTATTTTCTAAGTCATTTTTTTTTTCAGACTTTGGAACCTGTTGGGAAGAAATCTCACAAATAACTTTTAGGATAGATATATTAGTATTATTTTCTTCCTGTGAACTAAAGTCTTTATCTCTTGCTTTCTGAAAAGCAAGTTCTAGATTTCTTTTTGGTGTTGGACTTTCACCATGATGGTGTGGATCAGTACCAGGTCTGGTAGGGTGGGATTTGACTTTTGTTTCCGGTATTTCCACTCTCCAGTGTACTCTGAGATTTCCAAATATCCAACTGTTTTTTGTCCTGGAATATTTTCCTAAGTGTTTCCTCATTCAATTCTTGTGTCCATGGAAGACTGCTCTTCTTTTCTGTTAAAATTTCAGGATTCTCAAAGCACTTATTTTCCAGGTTCTGATAATTTATTGTGTCCATTCCCCATCTCTTCATGGAGATTTCATCCTTATTCCTGTAATATTGATGAAATAGATTGTTCTCTGTCCCATCACTAGTAGAAACCTAAATAAAACCAAGGAAACATTTAGCTAGCATTTAATAAAATGTTATTTCATATTTTTCACTGAAATTAAAGAATAACCTGCACATTTATATTTTGAAAGGGTTTCAATAAATAGATAGCCCACTGAATAAAAGTTAGATGTAAACTTCTGAGCTTATAGAAATATAAATTCCCAAGAGTTCAAAAGTTAATTCAAGAAAATGGATCTATGAGAGTAAAAGAAAGTTACAACTTAAAGGATGTAAGAACTGACAGGTCTAGAGGCATATGCCTGTAATTACAGTGTCTCAGGAGACTGAGGCAGGAGGATCACAGGTTCAAAGCAAGTCTTCAGCAATTCAGTGAGACCCTGAATCATTCATAAATAAATAAATAAATAAATAAATAAATAAATGGCTGGAAATGCAGCTCAGTTGTTGAGCACCCTCATTCAATTCCTGATTATAAAAAAGTATTAAGGATTGAAAAATCTTCATTACACCAGAATGAAAGAATAGATTAAGTGATTAGTTAGTTTTCCAGTGTAAAAAAAAAAATTTTGCAGAAACACAAGAGTAGTCACAGAGAAAACCCACATATATACAGTTATCTAGTACTAGGCAAACACATTATAAAACATGTATTGGGAAAAGGATAGGTTCTTCAACTAATGGTTCTGGGAAAACTGAAAACCCATATGTAGTAGGAGAAATTTAACCCCTATTTCTAACCCCATGCAAAACTCAACACAAAGTGGATCAAGGACCTAGACATTAGAAAAAAGATCCTAGGCCTATTACAAGACAAGACAGGCCCATCACTCCATCATGTTTGTGCAGGATCTGAATTCCTCAAAAAGACTCTTAAAGCACAAGAAGTATAATAAAGAATCAATAAATGAGATGGTATCTTTACAACAAAGGGAACCATCAAGAATGTGAGTAGACAGCCTACAGAGTGGGAGAAAATCTTTGTTACTGACACCTCAGATAGAGCATTAATCTCCAGAATATATAAACAACTCAAAAATATATCATGCACACAGAAACACCCTCCCGCACACAAAACAAACAAAAAAATAACCAAATCAATAAATGAACAAAAGAACTGAGCAGGCACTTCAAAGAAGAAGATGTGCAAACAGTTCAAAAATATATGAAAATAAAATGTTCAACATCTTTAGCAATTAGAAAAATTCACTACTTAAAATGATAAATATAAAGAATGCAAGTCACAATAAATGTTGGTGAGAATGTGGGGAAAAGATTCACTCATACATTGCACCAAACAATCACTCAGGAAAGCAGTATAGAATGGAATGAGCATTTGACCCAGTTATTCCGCTCCTCAGTATATACTCAAATGATACTATAGTGACACAGCCACATAATTATTTATAGCAGCTGTTCACAAAAGATAAGCTGTGGAACCGACCTAGGTGCCTTTCAACATATGAGTGGATAAAGAAAATGTTTCATATATAAACAATGGACTCAGCCACGAAGAATGAAATTATGTCATTTATTGGTAAATCGATGGAACTGGAGAGTATCATGTCAAGTGAAATAAGCCAGTTTTCCAAATCCAAAGTCTGAATATTCTCCTTAATATGTGGATGATAACACACCTAAGGGTGGGGGAGGAAAAAATAGAAGTTTGTTGGATTAGACAAAAGGGAATAAAGGGCTGAGAAGGGAGGGGAAATACAGTACAATGAATCTGACATCACATCACTATGTTCACATATGAATACATGACCAGCAAAACTCTGCAACATTCTCAACCACAGGAATGGGATCCTAAATAGGAGAAGTTATATACTATAAAAAACCAGCTCTACTGTAATGTATACCTTAAAAAAGTCAATAAAAATAATAATTCATTATTTCTCACATTGATCCACTTTTAGGATCATATGATCTACACGTTAAAAATCTCAAATATTTTATTATGGACCTATCTGTTGGGATGGCTTCAGTGTCAAATAAAAGAACATTTAAATTTAAGAAAAATAAGTTCACCATCTGACACTTTATGTATTCAACCAGCCCATAATAAAAGCCTTAACTCTACATCTACCAAGACATACAAAAGTTCCCCAAGGTCTTTTCCTAAAAATATTCCTAGCATATTTTATTTTCTAACATTTTGTAGCTGGGAATAAAAATTGCATCTATTGATAAATTATAAATGTAGGAACAGCATTAAACACAATTTGTACATCAATGAACAATGTATCACAATTATGAAAAGGAGCATAAGGCTAAAAACATAGGCAAGTTGCACAATTTCTCCAAGTCTTTTGCCTCTGCTTCTAATGCTAATCCACAAAGTCAGTTATTTCTGTCCTGTGAATGGATAAACGCCAAAGAAACCCTGTGTTTCAAAATAAAAATGACAAATAAGGCAAAATGTGTAAGGCTCTACTCAGAAAATCCCAAGATTGCTACACAGTAGCATTTGTTTCATCTCAGTGAATTTTGAAAGATGAATCTATATAAAATAAGGCAAATAAATGGATCTTATATATTAGGATCAAATATTTACCAGTAATTTATTTCTAAGAACATATTATGGTATGCCATTGTTTCCAAAGGTGTTTTGTGCTGAAGTAGGAGATTACTTGGAGCAAAGTGTTTTTTTTTCCTCTTCTCAAAAGTGAGAAAAATGATACACAAAACCAGGGTATTTACTGGCCCCACTTTTCCTCCTTACTTAACAGTGGGAGTAGTAATACATATTAACACAATAAGAGAGTAAAGTCACTTCCCCAAACTAGAAGATCTACTATTAGAAGCAAGGGTTTTGAGATCATAGAAAAATCATCTATTCCTGTGGAAAATATGAAAATTCTTTTCTCTTTATAAGGCTACTCTGAAAGTCATCATGGAATTGCTGCAGAGAAATAAGAGTTGAATTAAGAACATTATTTAATTCAATGGGACAAAAAAATGCCACCCTCACCTCTAACATATGTGCATTCTAGTTATAAATTTATGGATTTAAATCTCTCTATACTTTCCCATGATTTAATAGTTACTGTTTAAATATGTTACACACACACACACACACACTCACTCATTTGAAAACAGAAGAAAATAATTCAGGAAACATTTTCTTTCTGCATATGTCTATCCTTTTTTGTTTGTAAATATGTATTACTGAAATTTCATATTATAAATTCTGGAATTCTGGTCTCATGGAAATTGTCTATAGGTTTCATTTTGTTCTGCTAAAATCTACAAATTTATTTCAGCAAGATATTGGCTGTATATCAGCAGGAGATAGAAGTCCAAAAGCTTAATTGTAGAATGGTACCTTCAAGATTAAAAAATAATACTAAAAGGTAGATTTATTGTTTATGAGTCAGTGTCTTATATTTCAACTGCACAAATGACAGATAAATTTGGGCGAATGAAAACATTTCTTAAATACAGGCAGAAATGTAATTGTGAAACACTTTTAAAAATGTTTTAACTAGTTGCAGAGCTATTTAGTCTGTATCTTAACATAAAAACCCCTAAATTGGTATTTATGTTAGTTATTAAACTAAACTTCTTCATTTAGGAAACATATGCTGAACATCTACCAGATGCTAATTTTGCTGTAACTAGTTTTGTCATAAATGTCATAATTTAATTTTTGAGTCACATAATATTGTGTTTTAAATCAAAATAGTAGTTCACACCCCACATACCAAAGATTTGAGAAACAGCAGAATTCATGGAAGTGGAGGTCCTGTAAGTCTGTATTTCCTGGCATTGTGGGAGATGTCTGAAGTGTGTGGATGTACACACACGATGACTGCATGTTGGTGAAATTGCCAAACAGCACATTCCTCAGACCATATTGCCATCATTAAGTGAAACATGGCCACATACAGTAAGTTAAAGTGACCTTATAAATAATGCAGATGAAATAAAGTAAAAACTTGAAACTTTACTGAAGGTTCATTTACCTGATTAAAATGATTTCTTGCAGTCTCCAATTCTGTATCTATTGTACAGAGATTTCAGCTTGCTTTCTCACTTGATCCTCTTTGTTATATTCTGTTTCTTTTAATGGTTTCTTATTTTTTTCATGTAGCATATCATCATTTTTTTCTCTTTGCCTCTTCTTCTTTTAAGGTATATCTGAAGTTAAATATGGTTACTTTTAATTGATTTTTGCCAGAAAACAAAAATTTCTTTTTTATTTTCTGGATCTTTGTATGCTGACTTAGTATCCTAATAAAAATTCTATGTTCTCTGAAGATTTCCCAGTTTAACATTTTTAGTTTCTCCTTTAGTCTTGTCTAAAACATACATAATTGAAAGTAGATACTACACAGAAGGAATTTTGAAATGATTTGGTAAATTGACAAGTTAAAGGTGATTATTTTTGCACTATCATAGATCCTCCCCAGTTAAAAAGATAATTTCAAGCTAAATAAGTTTTAAAGACTTATTGTTTGTGTACAAACCTATGAATTCAGAAGTAATATGATTTATCTTCATATAATATGTCAGGCATACCTACAACTTGCTTACAGTTTAACAGCATATTCAGATATTCTTCTTTCAATAAGTATCTTTTGGGGCTGGGGCTGCAGCTCAGCGATGCAGTGGTTGCCTAGCATGGGTGAGGTGCTGGGTTTAATCCTTAGCATCACATATAAATAAAATAAATATATAAAAAATGTATCTTTTGTATTACTATAACCCCAAACTGGGATAAGAAATCCAATACCTATTATTATATTTTTTATGTTTCTTTTATGGTAACACTTTCAAATTTCCTCATTGATCATTATGTATTTTACAAATAAATTAAAATTCACTTTTGAACAAAAAGGACCTAGTATTTAATCCAATAATGAAGAATAATGTCCTTCAACAGATGAATGGATAAAGAAAATATTATATATTTATATATATGTACACCACACACACAAACACACAATGGTATATTATCCATAACAAAAATAAATTTATATCAACATATAGTCTACTGTCATGTATACCTAAAAAACATAAAAAAGTATATGTCCTTTCAATATAGAAATCTGAACAAATTTAATTTCTGATGAGAGTGAATTTGAATAAAATAATTTATAATCAGTTTCCATTTCATTTTTTAATGAATGTTATTGTTAAAAGTGTATCTGAGGGTCTAGCTCAGCACTAACACATCACTTTAGTCTCATAAAACCCTGGATTTGATCCTAAACATCAGAATAAAAACTGTAAATGTATAGAAGCATGTTTCAGGGCAGTGAAAAATGCTTCATTGGTGGAATACAAACTTCTTGAGAGCAACATAATAATCCTGAAATCTTTTTAAAGTTTTCCAACTTTAACCAAATAACTCTATATTGAAAAATTTTCAAAGTTAACAGAAATATAGAAATTTTTTTTTCTTTTCTTTTGTTCTCACCCCGATCTTTGGTACCAGGAATTGAACCCTGAGAAGCTAAATCACTTAGCTAGATCCCAAGGCCTTTTTCATTTTTTTTAAATTTGGAAACAGCATCTCACTAGTTTGTTATGTTGATGAGGCTTGATTTAAACTTTTGATCCTCTGTCTCTGTCTCCCAAGCTGCTGGAATTATAGGTAGATGCCATGGTATCTGAGTAGAAAATGATTTTTTTCTAAATGATATTTCTTGAAACATTAATTGTAATAAAATTTAAAAATATAAAGAAATAACAATCCCAAATTCTGTTTCTTAAATAAATAGAATTCTAGCAGATGGGGTTCCATAGAGCCATTAAAAATGTGATGGGGAAAAATATTCACTTAGTTTTTAGAAGTAATCACATTTAATAATATACTATCATATTTGTAAGAATTTTATAATTTATTCAAGTTTTCTCCCTTGCAAAGTGCTAACAGATAAGTCAGCTGTTAAAAAAAATCTCCTTCTTATTTCTACTGGAATAAAGGAAAGGATTCATCTGTTCTTTCAATCTAGGATATAATACCTCAAATCATGGAGTTGTTGTTTCAATTGTATATTTCTTGCTTAAACTCTGATACCCTCTTTTTAAGCTCACAAATCTCATTTTCCAGTTGTGAATTTTTTTAACATGAGTAAACACTGTGTGCAGTGACTTTTTTGGTGATTTATTACTCTTTGAAGTGAAGAAACTGCTTTCTGGGTTTTCAACAGGCTAACAGAATCTGTCAGAAATAAAAGAATATAGAAGTAAAATATGTGACTAATTTACATATATGAATGCTGTATATTTCACATGCATTATTTATACACTAAACCAATGAGTGAATAAAACATGTGACACAATATGCTGTACTCTGCACATATAGCAGATGAGATGAGATCCCTTGTGTTCTTTAGCCTAACGACTAATGGAGAAGACACATAAAAAGATCATTATAATTTCAGACAGATGATATTAGAAAAGAGGTTTGTGATCTAATAGAGGAATCTGATCTACAGAAAAGATTCCCTGAAGAAAATGAGAATATACTGAGAAATGAATAGAAATCAGGTAGAATGTGAAGAACAGTATTCTTTCCAACATAAAAATTCAAGTTTTCCAACACCCCTGTGGTCTATGCATGTCTTGTATAGTAACAAAGAGGGACACTCCCACTATAACCTGCTGCCAGACTTTGGTCTTAAGATAGACAACTCCTTATATTTCTTGCTTTTTCATTATTCCCTGTTTACTAGGTTCATTTCTACAAATATTAGAATATATCAGCACTCATGTTAGAAATCAATATTCTGCCCAAAGGACTGTGTAAAGTTTGTAGTTCTTACGATGGACATGTTCATCTGCTTTCTCTTTTGGTTTATGATGTTTCTCTCCAGATGAGTGACAAATGCACATCTGTGGATGACCCTCAGAAAATATCTGGCAAATAAAGGACCCCAATGAGCTGCATGAAGACTTTATTATCACTGTTTTAGACATCACCCAAATTTTGGCATTGAAAGTAGCTAACTAAAATGTAGATAGCTACAGACTGAACAGTTATAATTTCCATAAGGCAACCTAGCATTTGTGCTCCAGAAGAAGCTGAACTCTTATCTTCCAATGGCTCCTAATTTGGTTAAAGCAGGACAGATATCATAGAAAAGGCATTCCCTGACAATACAATAACAAAAATGCCTGTACTCTAAGAGTGTAACCAACCACACGTCACAACCCCACATGATGAGAATGCATTAAATACTTAATTAAACATTTTTGAGAAATATAATTAATATTATGTTTCATTACATGTTTTAAAAAATAGACTTATAGAATTCTTTAGTATTAAAATATGAGTCTTGGTGTGATAAGAGAGTTGGATTATATGATGTTGTACAGGAACAAAACCTTGTTGGACTTGCCTCATTTGGTCATCATAGTCTCACAGGATCTAAAGAGCTTTTAGTAATTGTTTCACTGAGAGGAAACCCAGTTTAATAAAATTACAAAGTAAGGTGAAGAAATATTTCTATCATGCTGTTAGAAAGCAGCACACAGAATCTGGGTAAACAACATGTTCTTCTGAGTGAGAACTAAAAAGTACACCAATTAAGAAAGATGACAGCACAAAAATGTACAGCACTTCCTGGCCATTTTTCAGAGCTTCAGTCATATTGGGTCATGTGTGCTTTCTGGTTGAAAAAGAACAGCTGTGAAAAAAAAAAAAAAAAAAAAAAAAAAAAAAAAAAAAAAAAAAAAAAAAACTGGAGTGGCACTGTAGAGAGCCTCAGACCAAATGAAACCCAGAATTTTTGCTTTTAGAATAGTAAATTAGTTCATAGGATGTCACCAGCCATCCATGGGCTGTGTGTGTGAGCTATGCACATTGGAGTATATGAGGAAAACTGGTCTGAAATTGCTGCTTCATTGGGCTCTGCAATGTATGTGTGTCTTTTCACTCTCTCTCTCAGGTGCCACACAGCACCTGAGATGGATGTGGTTTACCAAGATGTCAAACTGCTGACCAACACATCACCAATCAAGACTTCACCCTCTGAAACCTGAGCCCTTGCCTTATTTGGGTGGAATATTCTTTTTTTGTTGTTTGTTTGTTTGTAGTTTTCTTTATTTTTTTTTATTCGTTGTTCAAAACATTACAAAGCTCTTGACATATCATATTTCATACATTAGATTCAATTGGGTTATGAACTCCCATTTTTACCCCAATTACAGATTGCAGAATCACACAGGTTACACATCCACATTTTTACATGATGCCATATTAGTGACTGCTGTATTCTGCTACCTTTCCTATCCTCTATTATCCCCCCTCCCCTCCCCTCCCATCTTTGCTCTCTACCCCTTCTACTAAAATTCATTTCCCTCCTTGTTTTTTCCCCATTCCCCTCACAACCTCTTATATGTAATTTTGTGTAACAATGAGGGTCTCCTTCCATTTCCATGCAATTTCCCTTTTCTCTCCCTTTCCTTCCCACCTCATGTCTCTGTTTAATGTTAGTCTTTTCCTCCTGCTCTTCCTCCCTGCTCTGTTCTTAGTTGTTCTCTTTATATTAAAGAAGAAATTTGGCATTTGTTTTTAGGGGTTGGCTAGCTTCACTTAGCATAATCTGCTCTAATGCCATTCATTTCCCTGCAAATTCCATGATTTTGTCATTTTTTAGTACTGTGTAATACTCCATTGTGTATAAATGCCACATTTTTTTTTTATCCATTCATCTATTGAAGTGCATCTGGGTTGGTTCCACAGTCTAGCTATTGTGAATTGTGCTGCTATGAACATCAATGTGGCAGTATCCGTGTAGTACACTCTTTTAAGGTCTTCAGGGAATAGTCCAAGAAGGGCAATAGCTGGGTCAAATGGTGGTTCCATTCCCAGCTTTCCCAGGAACCTCCATACAGCTTTCCAAATTGGCCACACCAATTTGCAGTACCACCAGCAATGTAGAAGTGTACGCTTTTCCCCACATCCTCGCCAGCACTTGTTGTTGTTTGACTTCAAAATGGCTGCCAATCTTACTGGAGTGAGATGGGATCTTAGGGTGGTTTTGATTTGCATTTCTCTGACTGCTAGAGATGGTGAGCATTTTTTCATGTACTTGTTGATTGATTGTATGTCCTCCTCATACAATCTGTTCAGGTTCTTGGCCCATTTGTTGATTGGGTTATTTGTTTTCTTATTGTTTAATTTTTTGAGTTCTTGTATACTCTGGATATTAGGGCTCTATCTGAAGTGTGAGGAGTAAAAATTTGTTCCCAGGATGTAGGCTCCCTATTTACCTCTCTTATTGTTTCTCTTGCTGAGAAAAAAATGTTTTAGTTTGAGTTAGTCCCATTTGTTGATTCTAGTTATTAACTTTTGTGCTATGGGTGTCTTATTAAGGAATTTGGAGCCCGACCCCACAATATGTAGATCGGAGCCAAACTTTTCTTCTATCAGGCGCAGAGTCTCTGATTTGATATTAAGCTCTTTGATCCATTTTGAGTTAACTTTTGTTCATGGCGAGAGAAAGGGATTCAGTTTCATTTTGTTGCATATGGATTTCCAGTTTTCCCAGCACCATTTGTTGAAGATGCTATCCTTACTCCATTGCATGCTTTTAGCCCCTTTATCAAATATAAGATAGTTGTAATTTTGTGGATTGGTTTCTGTGTCCTCTATTCTGTACCATTGGTCCACCCACCTGTTTTGGTACCAATACCATGCTGATTTTGTTACTATTCCTCTGTAGTATAGTTCAAAATCTGGTATTGCTATACCACCTGACTCACACTTCCTGCTTAGAATTGCTTTTGCTATTCAGGGTCTTTTGTTTTTCCATATGAATTTCATAATTGCTTTATCTATTTCTACAAGAAATGCCCTTGGGATTTTGATTGGCATTGCATTAAACCTATAGAGAACATTGGGTAATATTGCCATTTTGATGATGTTACTTCTTCCTATCCATGAACAGGGTATATTTTTCCATTTTCTAAGGTCTTCTTCTATTTTTATCTTTAGGGTTCTGTAGTTTTCATTGTATAAATCTTTCACCTCTTTTGTTAGGTTGATTCCCAAGTATTTTATTTTTTGTGAGGATATTGTGAATGGGGTGGTTGTCCTCATTTCCATTTCAGAGGATTTGTCACTGATATACAGGAAAGCCTTTGATTTATGTGTGTTGATTTTATATTCTGCCACTTTGCTGAATTCATTTATTAACTCTAGTAGTTTTTTTGTAGACCCTTTTGCGTCTGTTAGATATAGTATCATATCATCCACAAATAGTGATAATTTAAGTTCTTCTTTTCCTATTTTTATGCGTTTAATTTCTTTCATCTGTCTAATTGCTCTGGCCAGTGTTTCGAGAACTATATTGAATAGAAGTGGAGAGAGAGGGCATCCCTGTCTTGTTCCAGATTTTAGAGGGAATGCCTTCAGTTTTTCTCCATTCAGAATAATGCTAGCCTGTGGCTTAGCATATATAGCTTTTATGATGGTGAGGTAAGATCCTGTTATCCCTAGTTTTTCTAGTATTTTGAACATAAAGGGATGTTGTAATTTGTCGAATGCTTTTTCTGCATCTATTGAGATGATCAAGTGGTTCTTATCTTTAAGTCTATTGATGTGGTGAATAACATTTATTGATTTCCATATATTGAACCAGCCTTGCATCCCAGGGATGAATCCTGCTTGATCATGGTGCACTATTTTTTTGATATGCTTTTGTATTCTATTCGCCAGGATTTTATTGAGGATTTTTGCATCTATGTTCATTAGAGATATTGGTCTGTAGTTTTCTTTCTTTGAAGTCTGGTTTCGGGATCAGGGTGATGTTGGCCACATAGAATGAGTTTGGAAGAGCTCCTTCTTTTTCTATTTCTTGAAATAACTTGAAAAGTATTGGTATTAATTCTTCTTTGAAGGTTTTGTAAAACTCTGCTGTATATCCATCCGGTTCAGGGCTTTTCTTGGTTGTTAGTGTTTTGATGGCTTCTTCTATTTCCTCCTTTGTTGTAGTTCTGTTTAAATTGTGTGTATCTTCCTGACTCAATCTGGGCAAATCATATGACTTAAGAAATTTATCGACATCTTCACTATCTTCTATTTTATTGGAATATAGGGTTTCAAAATACTTTCTAATTGTCTTCTGTATTTCTGTAGTGTCCGTTGTGATATTGCCTTTTTCATCCCGTATGTTGGTAATTTGAGTTCTCTCTCTTCTTATCTTCATTAGCATGGCTAAGGGTCTGTAGATCTTATTTATTTTTTTGAAGATCCAACTTTTATTTTATCAATTTTTTCAATGTTTTTTTTTGTTTCAATTTTGTTGATTTCCACACTGATTTTAATTATTTCTTGCATTCTACTACATTTGCTGTTGTTTTGCTCTTCCTTTTCTAGGGTTTTGAGATGCAGTGTGAGTTCATTTATTTATTTTTATTTTTTTTTCTTTTATTGAGGAATGAACTCCAGGCAATGAATTTCCCTCTTAAAACTGCTTTCATTGTGTCCCATAGATTCCAATATATTCCAATATATTGTGTCTGTATTTTCACTTAACTCTAAGAATTTTTTTTATTTCCTCCTTTATGTCTTCTGTAACCCATTGATGATTCAGTAGAATATTGTTCAATTTCCAGGTGATGCAGGATTTTTCCTTCCTTCTTTTAATATTGATTTCCAGTTTCATTCCATTATGATCAGATAAGATGCATGGTATTATCTCCACACCTTTATATTTACTAAGAGTTGCTCTATGGCATAATATATGGTCTATCTTTGAGTAAGATCCATGTGCTGCTGAGAAGAACGTGTATCCACTTGATGATGGTTGATATATGTCGGTTAAGTCTAGGTTATTAATTGTGTTATTGAGTTCTTTTTTTTATTTATTTATTTTTAAATTTTTTAATGTGGGTTGTTCAAAACATTACAAATTTCTTGACATATCATATTCCACACTTTGATTCAAGTGGGTTATGAACTCCCACCTTCACCCCATACACAGATTGCAGAATCACTTCAGTTACACATCCATTGATTTACATATTGCCATACTAGTGTCTGTTGTGCTCCGCTGCCTTTCCCATCCTCCACTCTCCCCCCTCCCCTCCCCTCCTCTCTCTCTACCCCCTCCACTGTATAACCCTGAGGGTCTCCTTCCATTACCATGCAATTTCCCTTCTCTCTCCCTTTCCCTCCCACCTCTCATCACTGTTAAATGTTAATCTTCTTCTCCTGCTCTTCGTCCCTACTCTGATCTTAGTTACTCTCCTTATATCAAAGAAGACATTTGGCATTTGTTTTTTAGGGATTGGCTAGCTTCACTTAGCATAATCTGCTCTAATGCCATCCATTTCCCTGTAAATTCTATGATTTTGTCATTTTTTAATGCAGAGTAATACTCCATTGTGTATAAATGCCACATTTTTTTTATTCATTCGTCTATTGAAGGGCATCTAGGTTGGTTCCACAGTCTTGCTATTGTGAATTGTGCTGCTATGAACATCGATGTAGCAGTGTCCCTGTAGCATGCTCTTTTTAGGTCTTTAGGGAATAGACCGAGAAGGGGAATAGCTGGGTCAAATGGTGGTTCCATTCCCAGCTTTCCAAGAAATCTCCATACTGCTTTCCAAATTGGCTGCACCAATCTGCAGTCCCACCAGCAATGTACAAGTGTACCCTTTTCCCCACATCCTCGCCAGCACTTGTTGTTGTTTGACTTCATAATGGCTGCCAATCTTACTGGAGTGAGATGGTATCTTAGGGTGGTATTGATTTGCATTTCTCTGACAGCTAGAGATGGTGAGCATTTTTTCATGTACTTGTTGATTGACTGCATGTCCTCCTCTGAGAAGTGTCTGTTCAGGTCCTTGGCCCATTTGTTGATTGGGTTGTTTGTTCTCTTATTATCTAATTTTTTGAGTTCTTTGTATACTCTGGATATTAGGGCTTTATCTGAAGTGTGAGGAGTAAAGATTTGTTCCCAGGGTGTAGGCTCCCTATTTACCTCTCTTATTGTTTCTTTTGCTGAGAAAGAACTTTTTAGTTTGAGTAAGTCCCATTTGTTGATTCTAGTTATTAACTTTTGTGCTATGGGTGTCCTATTGAGGAATTTGGAGCCCTACCCCACCGAATGTAGATCGTAGCCAACTTTTTCTTCTATCAGACGGCATGTCTCTGATTTGATATCAAGCTCCTTGATCCATTTTGAATTCACTTTTGTGCATGGCGAGAGAAAGGGATTCAGTTTCATTTTGTTGCATATGGATTTCCAGTTTTCCCAGCACCATTTGTTGAAGATGCTATCCTTCCTCCATTGCATGCTTTTAGCCCTTTATCAAATATAAGATAGTTGTAGTTTTGTGGATTGGTTTCTGTGTCCTCTATTCTGTACCATTGGTCCACTCGCCTGTTTTGGTACCAGTACCATGCTGTTTTTGTTACTATTGCTCTGTAGTATAGTTTGAAGTCTGGTATCGCTATACCGCCTGATTCACACTTCCTGCTTAGCATTGTTTTTGCTATTCTGGGTCTTTTATTTTTTCCATATGAATTTCATGATTGCTTTCTCTATTTCTACAAGAAATGCCATTGGGATTTTGATTGGCATTGCATTAAACCTATAGAGAACTTTTGGTAATATCACCATTTTGATGATGTTAGTTCTGCCTATCCATGAACAGGGTATATTTTTCCATCTTCTAAGATCTTCTTCTATTTCTCTCTTTAGGGTTCTGTAGTTTTCATTGTATAAGTCCTTCACCTCTTTTGTTAGGTTGATTCCCAAGTATTTTATTTTTTTTTTTGAAGATATTGTGAATGGAGTGGTTGTCCTCATTTCCATTTCAGAGGATTTGTCACTGATATACAGGAATGCCTTTGATTTATGCGTGTTGATTTTATATCCTGCCACTTTGCTGAATCCATTTATTAGCTCTAATAGTTTCTTTGTAGAGCCTTTTGGGTCTGCTGGGTATAGAATCATATCATCTGCAAATAGTGATAATTTAAGTTCTTCTTTTCCTATTTTTATGCCTTTAATTTCTTTCGTCTGTCTAATTGCTCTGGCCAGTGTTTCGAGAACTATGTTGAACAGAAGTGGAGAGAGAGGGCATCCCTGTCTTGTTCCAGATTTTAGAGGGAATGCCTTCAGTTTTTCTCCATTCAGAATGATGCTAGCCTGAGGCTTAGCATAGATTGCTTTTACAATATTGAGGTATGTTCCTGTTATCCCTAGTTTTTCTAGAGTTTTGAACATAAAGGGATGCTGTACTTTGTCGAATGCTTTTTCCGCATGTATCAAGATGATCATATGGTTCTTATTTTTAAGTCTATTGATGTGGTGAATAACATTTATTGATTTCCGTACATTGCACCAGCCTTGCATCCCAGGGATGAATCCTACTTGATCATGGTGTACAATTTTTTTTGATACGTTTTTGTATCCGATTCGCCAGAATTTTGTTGAGGATTTTTGCATCTAGGTTCATCAGAGATATTGGTCTGTAGTTTTCTTTCTTTGAAGTGTCTTTGTCTGGTTTAGGTATCAGGGTGATCTTGGCCTCATAGAATGAATTTGGAAGTTCTCCCTCTTTTTCTATTTCCTGAAGTAGCTTGAAAAGTATTGGTATTAGTTCTTCTTTAAAGGTTTTGTAAAATTCTGCTGTATACCCATCCGGTCCTGGGCTTTTCTTAGTTGGTAGTCTTTTTATGGTTTCTTCTATTTCCTCAATTGATATTGGTCTGTTTAGGTTTTCTATATCCTCCTGACTCAATCTGGGCAGATCATATGACTTAAGAAATTTATCTATGCCTTCACTATCTTCTAATTTATTGGAGTATAAGGATTCAAAATAGTTTTTGATTGTCTTCTGTATTTCTGAAGTGTCTGTTTTGATATTGCCTTTTTCATCCCGTATGCTAGTAATTTGAGTTGTCTCTCTTCTTCTCTTCGCTAGCATGGCTAAGGGTCTGTCTATTTTGTTTATTTTTTCAAAGAACCAACTTTTAGTTTTGTCAATTTTTTCAATTGTTTCTTTTGTTTCGATTTCATTAATTTCAGCTCTGATTTTAATTATTTCTTGCCTTCTACTTCTTTTGCTGTTGCTTTGCTCTTCTTTTTCAAGGATTTTGAGATGAAGTATGAGATCATTTATTTGTTGTTTTTTTCTTTTTTTAAGGAATGAACTCCACGCAATGAATTTTCCTCTTAGAACTGCTTTCAATGTGTCCCATAGATTCTGATATGTTGTGTCTGTGTTTTCATTTATCTCTAAGAATTTTTTAATTTCCTCCTTGATGTCTTCTATAACCCATTGATCATTCAGTAACCTATTGTTCATTCTCCAAGTGATGTATGCTTTTTCCTTCCTTCTTTTATCGTTGATTTTCAGTTTCATTCCATTATGATCAGATAAGATGCATGGTATTATCTCTACTCCTTTATATTGTCTAAGAGTTGCCCTGTGACATAATATATGATCTATTTTTGAGAAGGATCCATGTGCTGCTGAGAAAAAAGTGTAACTGCTTGATGTTGGGTGGTATACTCTATATATGTCAATTAGGTCTAGGTTATTAATTGTGTTATTGAGTTCTATAGTTTCCTTATTCAACTTTTGTTTGGAAGATCTGTCAAGTGGTGAGAGAGGTGTGTTGAAGTCTCCCATGATTATTGTATGGTGGTCTATTAGACTCTTGAACTTGAGAAGAGTTTGTTTGACGAACATAGCTGCACCATTGTTTGGGGCATAAATATTTATGATTGTTATGTCATGTTGGTGTATGGTTCCCTTAAGCAGTATGTAGTGTCCCTCTTTATCCCTTTTGATTAACTTTGGCTTGAAATCTATTTTATTTGATATGAGTATGGACACTCCTGCTTGTTTCCGAAGTCCATATGAGTGATATGATTTTTCCCAACCTTTCACCTTCAGCCTATGTATGTCTTTTCCCATCAAATGCGTCTCCTGTAGGCAGCATATTGTTGGGTCTTGTTTTGTGATCCATTCTACTAGCCGGTGTCTCTTAATTGGTGAGTTTAAGCCATTAACATTTAGGGTTATTATTGAGATATGGGTTGTTCTTCCCAGCCATATTTGTTTATTTATGTTACTAAACATGGTTTGTTTTCCTCTTTGATTATTCTCCCCCCCTTTACTGTCCTACCTCCCACTGTTGGTTTTCATTGTTATTTTCCATTTCCTCTTCCTGTAATGTTTTGCCGAGGATGTTTTGAAGAGATGGTTTTCTAGCTGCGAATTCTTTAAACTTTTGTTTATCGTGGAAGGTTTTAATTTCATCTTCCATCCTGAAGCTTAATTTCGCTGGATACACAATTCTTGGTTGGAACCCATTTTCTTTCAGTGTTTGAAATATGTTATTCCAGGATCTTCTAGCTTTCAGAGTCTGTGTTGAAAGATCAGCTGTTATCCTGATTGGCTTACCCCTAAATGTAATCTGCTTCCTTTCTCTTGTAGCTTTTAAAATTCTCTCCTTATTCTCTATGTTGGGCATCTTCATTATAATGTGTCTAGGTGTGGATCTCTTATGATTTTGCACATTCGGCGTCCTGTAGGGTTCTAGGATTTGGGATTCTGTCTCATTCTTCAAGTCTGGGAAGTTTTCTCGTATTATTTCATTGAATAGACTGCTCATTCCTTTGGTTTGGAGCTCTGTACCTTCCTGTATCCCAATGACTCTTAAGTTTGGTCTCTTAATGTTATCCCATATTTCTTGGATGTTCTGCTCATGGTTTCTTAACAGTCTTGCTGAGCTGTCTATGTTCTTTTCCAGTTGAAATACTTTGTCTTCATTGTCTGATGTTCTATCTTCTAAGTGTTCTACTCTGCTTGTAGTATTCTCCATTGAGTTTTTAAGTTGGTTTATTGCTTCCTGCATTTCTAGGAATTCTGTTTGTTTGTTTTTTATAACCTCTATCTCCCTGTATAGTTGATCCTTTGCTTCCTGGATTTGTTTGCATAATTCATTGTCAAAGTGATCTTTCATTGTCTGATTTTGCTGTTTAATGTCTTCCTTGATACTCCAGATCATCTGAAGCATGTATATCCTGAATTCTTTATCTGACATTCCATCTGCTGCAGCTGTTACCTCTTCTAAAGTTGCGTTGACCTGCATTGCTTGTGGTCCTTTCTTTCCTTGTCTTTTCATACTGCTTGTGTATCTTTCCTGCAGGCGCGGGCGGCGGCTCTGCTCTCTCCTTATTCCAATTGGGGTGTCATGGCTACCACGCCGGCAGGTCACTGGGCCTGTTCTGGGCACTGGTGGCGGCTCTGTTCTGCCCCTACTCCAATTGGGGTGACGAGTGTACCACGCCGGCAAGCCACCGGGCCCGATCCGCCGGTGGGTTGCAGGTTTGCCTACCCTGCAGGTGCGGGCGGCGGCTCTACTCTGCCCCTACTCCAAATGGGGTGATGTGTCTATCGTACCGGCAGGCCACTGGGCCTGTCCCGCTGGTCAGTCGCAGATCTGCCCACCTTTCGGGCACGGGTGGAGGCTCTGCTCTGCCCCTACTCCAATTGGGGTGTCGTGACTACCCCGCCTGCAGGACGCTGGGCCTGTTCCTGGCACGGGCGGCGACTCTGCTCTGCCCCTACTCCAATTAGGGTGGTGTGTGTACCACGCCGGCAGGCTCCAGGGCCTGATCCGCCGGTCTGTCGCAGGTCTGCCTACCTTGGAGGCACGGGCGGCAGATCTGCCCTGCCCCTCCTACCACGCCTGCGGACCCCTGGACCTGATCTGCAGGTTGGTCACAGGTCTGCTCACCCTGCGGGCACGGGTGGCAGTTCCGCTCCGCCCCCACTCCAATTGGGGTCATGTGGCCACCACACTGGCAGGGCCTGATCCGGGCGTGGGAGAAGGATCTTCTCTGCCCCTACTCCAGTTGGGGTGATGTGTGTACCACACTGGCAGGCCACTGGGCCTGACCCGTCAGGCTGTCACTGGTCTGTTTACCTTGCAAGCGCGAACGGCGGCTCTGCCCTGCCCCTCCTACCACGCCCATGTACCACTGGGTCGTGGGTCTGCCCACCTTGTGGGTGCGGGTGGCGGCTCCGCTCCGCCCCCTCTCCAATTGGTGTCACGCGGTCACCACGCTGGCGAGCCGCTGGGCCTACTCCAGGCGCTGGCGGCGGCCCAGCTCCTCCCCTCTGGCTCAAGGACAAATTGAGGAGACTCGGGTGTCTGTGCCTCACCCCCCCTACCAGGAGACCAACTGTTTCTGTCGCCGCTGGTATTGATGAAGTTCTCTCCTCCGCCGCTTTCTGATGACATCAGATCTCTGCCATGTTGGTATCCTATGCGAATGGCAGCATTTCGTTCCCCTTGCCGGGCAACCAAAGCAACGGGTGATTCCTGACCGGCCCTCAGCAGGACCCGGACCGAGAAGCAGTTTCCGCAGGCTTCTAGCCCTGGGCCAGGGAAGTTCCGGGAGCCGGAACTCGGCCGCTCCATGCTCGGTGTAAACTCCTATAAGAGTAGGCTCCAAGAAGCAGTCCCCGCGGGCTCAGTTCCGGGAGCCGGAATTCGGCCACTTAGTGCTTGGTGTATGCTCTGATAGGAGCAGGGTCCAAGAAGCAGCCTCCACAGGCTCCGCACCCCTGGGCCAGGGCGGTTCCGGGAGCCGGAACTCGGCCGTCCCGTGCTTGGTGTTCGCTCCGATAAGATCAGGTTCTAAGAAGCACCCAGGCACTGAACCCTAGCAATCTGTCTGCAAGCCGCAGGCGAATGGCAGCCTGAAATTACCTGTTCTATGGCTGAATGAGCTGCGGTCAGACGAAAACAGGGATGGTGACGTCAGCTTTCCAACATGGTGGCTGCTGGCCTCCTCTGTGGTCTGACGGTGTGGAGAACCGAGATGGACCGCTTCCTTCCCCCGCCTCGAGCTCAGAATTCAGCCCTGAGTACGGTGCTTGCACGGCTGGCAGAAACTGCAGCGCTGTATCCCTGCGTCGCTATCTCCTCATTTCCCAGCGCGTGCTGCAGACTCTAGCCGCGGGGCGATTTGCTGAATAAGCAGTGTTACCCTCCGTGTGACAAACCTCTCGCGTTTGAGTCCCCGTAGCCAATCCTCGTGCGTTGGAAATCCTTCCTCCAGGTTCCGGAGCACCCCACTATTGCTGGAAATTCCTAACAAGATAGCCTTTAGCCGTCCTGACTTGTCATACTCCCACACTGTGAAGCAGCACACGGGGGCAATGCACTCCCCTCGCCGCCATCTTCCCTCCCTGTGTTACTGAGTTCTATAGTTTCTTTATTCAGCTTTTGTCTGGTGGATTTGTCCAATGGAGAGATCGGTGTGTTGAAGTCACCCATAATTATTGTGTTGTGGTCTATTTGATTCTTGAACTTGAGGAGAGTTTGTTTTATGAACGTTGCAGCACTATTGTTTGTTGCATACATATTGATAATTGTTATGTCTTGTTGGTGGATGGTTCCTTTTAACAGTATATAGTGGCCTTCTTTATCCCTTTTGATTAACTTAGGTTTGAAGTTGATTTTACTCGATATGAGTATGGCCACTCCTGCTTGCTTCCGAGGACCATGTGAGTGGTATGATTTTTCCCAGCCTTTCACTTTCAACCTGTGTATATTTTTTCCTATCATATGAGTCTCCTGAAGGCAGCATATTGTTGGATTTGTTTTTTTTTAATCCAGGTTACTAGCCTTTGTCTCTTGATTGGTGAATTTAAGCCATTAATGTTTAAGGTTACTATTGATATATTGTTTGTACTTCCAGTCATGGTTATTTATTTATTTATTTTAATTTGGCTAGTTTTTCCTCTTTGGTTATATTTTTTGTTCTTCCCTTTACTGAGTTACCTCCCAATGTTAGTTTTGGGTGCTGTTTTTCAATTCCTCTTCTTGTAGTGTTTTGCTCAGAATGCCTTGTAGTGCTGGTTTTCTGGCTGCGAATTCTTTTAACTTTTGTTTATCGTGAAATATTTTAATTTCATTGTCAAATCTGAATCCTAATTTTGCTGGATACAGTATTCTTGTTTGGAATCCATTATTTTTCAGCGTTTGAAATACGTTGTTCCAAGATCTTCTTGCTTTCAACGTCTGTGATGAAAAATCAGCCGTTAACCTAATTGGTTTATCCCTGAATGTAATATGCCTTCTTTCTCTCGTAGCTTTTAATATTCTCTCCTTGTTCTGTATGTTGGATATCTTCATAATTGTGTGTCTTGGAGTTGGTCTATTACGGTTTTGTATGTTTGGGGTCCTGTAGGCTTCCAGGATTTGACAATCCATTCCATCTTTCATATCTGGGGAGTTTTCTAGGATTATTTTATTCAATAGGTTGTTCATTCCTTTGGTTCGAACCTCTATACCTTCTTCTATCCCAATGACTCTCAAGTTTGGTTTTTTTATAACATCCCGTATCTCTTGGATAGATTGCTGGTGATTTTTTAGCATCCTTTCTGTGTTGACTATATTCTTCTCAAGTTGATACACTTTGTCTTCATTATCTGATGATCTGACTTCTATTTGATCTAGTCTATTTGTAATACTCTCATTTGAGTTTTTAATTTGGTTTATTGTTTCCTGCATTTTTAGGATTACTGTTTGATTTTTTTTTAAAATCTCTATCTCCTGGTATAGTTCGTCGTTTGCCATTTGAATTTGCCTATTTAATTCGTTTTCATTTTTTTATTTGTTATTCAAAACATTACAAAACTCTTGACATATCATTTTTCATACATTCGATTCGAGTTCAAAGTACACTTTCATTGTTTGGAGTTGCTGTCTAACGTCTTCTCTAAGATTCCGTTCTATCTGAGTTAGGTATGCCTTGAGTTCTTTCTCTGTCCATTTTTCTGAAGCCTCTAGGTTCTCCTGTGAATTTACGTTGTCCTGCATTGTTTGTAATCCTTTTTTCCCTTGTTTTTTTCATGCTTCTCACGTTGCTTTCCAACTCTGTTTGACTCCTGTGTTTCTGTTTTCTTCCTTAGATTTGTTTTGGTTTTTATAGTTCCAATATCTCTCCTTTGTGTTGGGAGACAATGTTTAGAGATGTTGGATTTAATTGTGATTTAAGGTAAATTCATTAGTTTCATTAGAGGCCTACAGAATTTGATGGCACGTATAGAATTGAGGTTTGAACTTAGGATTTTATGTTGAGGTCGGGTGCTTTGATGGTATGGAAGTTAGTATATGTTAGCTTCTTTGGGGGGTTGCTCAAATGCAGGTGGATATTAACAAGAGAATAGACAGGAGTACTTGGGGGTAGTTAAGGTTTTAGGCGGACTATGGACCGATTTGTAGTGTTCATCTATTTGCATTTAGTAAGTTGTACGTAATATGGTTGGTCATGCTTAAGAGGAAAGATGGGGAAAAGGTAAGGAAGCAAGCCAAGAAAGAGAGAGGGAGAGAGGAAAGAAAGAGAAAAGAATAGAAAAGAAAAGGAAATTATAATAAAAAAATATAATAAAATGCAGTAAAATAGAAATTACATTTAGAAAAAATAATAGTATAATTGCAGAAAAGAAAAAAAGTTAAAATTGAAAAAAAAATTTTAAAAATTAAAGGAAAAAAGGGACACTGTTATGCTTCTATTTTCTTTGCTTCCAGTAGGTGGTGCTGTGCCTTCCAGGCCAAGATTTTTCCCTCTGGCTGTAGGAAACAATCCGTGTGAGGCCGCTCCCTCCTCCCCCCACTGGTGTCTCTCAAAACCTTTTAGCTTAGGTTAATTCCTGGTTTCTAGTCCCCTGGCTTCTCCTGTCAGCCAGGTCTATCCCTGTGTGATACCACTCGGCAGCTCAAACTACACTCTGTGCCTGCAGTTTCCTGGACGTGGAGTGCGGCTTTTGCGAACTGACACCTTATTGTTTTGATTCCCTCCGCTAGCCCCTCCTCTTAGAGCTGGCAAAACAGGTTTCGTTTTCTCCGCTGGAGGGAGGGAGGAGTTGGGGGTCAGGTGCCTTTGCCTTTTCCCCACGCCTCTATTCACGCTCACTCTGTTAATCATGCCCCAGAAACCCGGGGAGAAATTGTGTGTGATTTTCCCGCTGTATGGAAGATGGTCTTAATGTCACAGAACTGTTCTATCACTGAATGAGCTGAGATCAGTCAAAAACTGGCGATGGTGATGTCAGCTTTCCAAGATGGTGGCCGCTGGCTTCCTCGGTGGTCTGACCGGTGTGCAGGACAGAACTGGACCACTTCCTTCCCCTGTCTCCAACCCAGAATTCAGCACTGAGCACAGTGAGGGCACAGACGACAGGAGCCCGCAAAATCAGCAGCGCCGTATCTCTGTGTTGCTAGCTCGCCATTTCCTGGCACACGCCGCAGTCTCCAGCAGTGGGGCGAGCCACTGAATAAGCAGCTTGAATCTCTGTGTGGACAAATCGCTCGCGGTTGAGCCCCAGTAACCGGTCCTCGGGTGATGGAAATCCTTCCTCTAGGTTTTGGTGCACCCCAATTTTGCTGGAAATTCCTAACAAGATAGCTTTTGGAAGTTCTAACTCGTCATTCACCCGCACAGTGACATGGTACACGGGGGTGATGCACTCCATTCACCGCCATCTTCCACAAATCCCCACATAAAATTCTAAATTACATCACTGTCCTAAATAATACATTGACTTATTTTTGCCATCAATGATTAAGGTACTGAATCCCATACTTAAATGAACATTAGGTTTAATAATAATACAATTTTTTCATAGATTTGTAAGTAAAGACTATTTATTTTTCTATTTCATTTTTTATTATTGGCAAAAACAGAATATCTTTTCTATGCTTATTAAACATATGTACTTCCTATTCTAAAAAGGTGTCTGTATATATCTCTCATACCCCTGGTAAAGGCTGCCTCTCCTAAGTTAAAACTCTTTCTCTTACCTCATTCCAAATTAAGATAATCATAAGTTCATCTAGATCTAGTTTCAAAATATAAATTTTATATACAACTTTTGTATTCTTCATTTCATAATTCTGTTAAAGTCAAAATCAAATTATGAATTTGATAAAAATTAAGTCTCTATTTACCATGGTCTTTTTCTAACTCAATAATGTTGGCCCTGACATAGCTCCTAATTGATTCTTGCCAAGTTTTCTGCCAAACTAAAGATCAGATATCTCTTATTATTAAAATAAATGTACTATATCAAACTATTGTCTATACCTCAAGATTAATGATACTATGACTTTTGCCAGGTTTTTATTCAATTTAATAAATATAAAAGGGGAAAAGCAGGACCTACATGTCCAAACTAAATCTCACAAAATATTTCAAACATTTTTTCTTTAATTGTGATACTAACAATCTTACTGCTGCTGCACATGGTTCAGTAAGTTAAATCAGATTTCAAAGGATGGAATTCAAAATTGTCATCATGGAAACAGCTGAAAAACCTGACACAGGCAGGTAAATCCAACTACAGAGTTGACAGCCACGTAGGCTTCACCAGCTCTCAGGTAAGAAAAACCTATAAAGAGACTTCTGTGGCCCCATTTCCCCAAGTCCACCTTTAAGGTAACTTACAATGTAGAATGGACAATCCGTCCATGTGACTGGGTTTAATTATACTAGTTAGAGTGGCCAGCTACCTGTATGTTGGCCCCATGAAAAGCATGCTGGCTGTCAAAGGGTATCTTTTGAGGAAAATACAGCATATGGGGAGCCTAGACCAGCCAATTATACTGGCCCCTGGGACTCAATGCCATACGTTAGGACAGTTATTAAAATTGGACTGTCTGAACAAGCCAGTCATTTCCCCAGAACATCCACCAATACCTTACTGTCCTAATCATTCGTCAAAAGTATTTGACAATTTGGATGAATTCTGCAAATATCTTGTCAGTGCAACATAAAGTGTCTAGAAATAGTGGATATATTTTAGACTGGTCTCCTAGAATTGACAAAAGACAATAATGTAAGGATGCCATGACCCCTGGATGTTTCATTGGTAATATCCTAACCTTTAGTGAATGTGGCATCAAAAAGGATGTTTGGTGCTTAATTTCAACCTCAGATGTCCTGTATTATAGTGATAGCCCCCTGACAGATTTCATAGGCAGGATTCATCAGGAGGGTTCCTGCTATGGCCTGCAGGCCTGAGTTCAATCTTCTTATGCTCTAATTATTGGAAATGTGAGATATAGAGAAAGAGTGATAAATATCTGGTAGCCTATAAAACATGCAACTTAGCTAATTGCATGACTAGACGTAATCAAGGAAAAGGAATATTTATCCTTCATCAGCCCTATTTTATTATCAGCCAAGGTCTCAGAACAGTGGTATAGTGATGTTGGTGTTCAGATTCCACAACAGAGGCATGCTTAGTTAACCAGAACTAAGTGAGCTCTTGGTCTCATATTCCTTGGAGTGGCTCTTTAATTTCATTCATTGCTTCTATGTTTATAGCCTCAGTGGCTATATCAGAATATTTCTAGAGCCATCTATAAGGTCACTGTTCAGTGCACAGAGGCCCAGGATGGGCTGAGCTCCATCTTCACTAGAGCCATGAAAGGAACTAAAACGTACTTCTAAAATTACTCTAACCTCTCCAGAAAGACACTTAGGAAAGAGCCTGTGTAGGTTTTGCCAGCTCTTCTCAGGATGGGAGGAACCACCACATGTCTAAGTGTGTCTTGGGGACACTGAGGCAGGAAGGGCAGAATCATAATGGGTTTCATCCCACCCTGGCCTCCTTGTCCACTAATGCCAATGTCCAGAGAAACCTAAACAGCATCACAGAGTTTACAAATTCTACTTTCTTCCTGCTTCAGAGCTCTTTTCATATCCTAAGCACAAAATGTCTCTTTCTCCCTTAGTTTCTTCCTGTTCCTAAGATCAGTAATAAAAGAAAAAACAATGTCCACAGGAGACACAAGAAAAACCTTTCCTGGATCATGAAGAAAGCAATAAGTGACTCCTCACAGGAGAGTATTCTGTTTGTGTCCTCTGTGTTCCAGGTGAAATCATATTCTGCTTTGGCACATCTCTGCTGCTCTCAACTGAACTGGGACAATGGGCACCTGGCTTGTGCTGAGTGATATATGAGCCTGCCCTGCAGCTGTGCCCAGCCCTGCCCAGCCCTGCTGATTTGCATGTGCCCACATCACAGCCCACTGCACTGAGGACTTCTTAAGAGGCTGCTCACACTCTGCAGGAGTCAGTCCCCTTCAGGACACAGCATGGCCATGAGGGCTCCTGCTCAGCTCCTGGGGCTCCTGCTGCTTTGCTTCCCAGGTAAGGAGAACAGTACTGGGGATTTGCTCATCCCTCTCTGGTCAGTGATGCCTGTCCCTTGGAGGATGGCATCTTGTATCATAATTAATGATGTGGTGATTTTATTATTTATTTATTTATTTATTTATTTAATGTTTTTCAATGTCAGGTTCCAGATGTGACATCCATATGACCCAATCTCCTTCATCCTTGTCTGCATCACAAGGAGACAGAGTGACCCTCATCTGCAGAGCCAGTCAGGGCATTAGCAATAATTTACACTGGTAACAGCAGAAAACAGGACAAGCTCCTAAGCTCCTCATCACATATGCAAACATTTTGCAATCTGGGGTCCCCTCCAGGTTCAGTGGCAGTGAATCAGGGGCAGATTTCACTCTCAACATCAGCAACCTGGAGCCTGAAGATGTAGCCATTTATTTCTGTCAACAAGACTACAGTGCCCCTCCCACAGTGATACAGGCCATGACAAAAACCTCCCAGGGAGCATAAGTGTGATGCTGGGATACCCCAGCTGCTCCTCCTGCTGCCTCCACCTGCTGATTGCACAGCTCAGAGTCACAGGCTCTGAGGTCACTGGGAGGGTTTCCTAGAGGTGAAGAAGGAGGATTCTTTTTCCAGTGGTCCCCTTGCTTTTCCTCAGCCCCAGCAACTCAGAGAAGACAATCCTTTTCCTGGTATAATCCAGGGTAAATCTTGTTTCCTCTGTGTAGCTCTCTCATGATTCTGTGAAGTACACTGCGTGGTGTCATCTGGGCTGAATGGACAGATGCCTGGAGCATTAGCATGTCCAGGAAGGTGGGTGTCATGTTCAGGGGACTGAGTGAGGAAACCCTTCCTGTGTGTAGGAGGCTCAGCTCAATGGCCTGGGCCATGCAGACTGCAGGAGAATCAGGGGACACTCATCTTTGATCTTCTCAAGCTCTCCTCCTCCAGAGCATGAGCTTCTCCTGCCATCAGACTTGGATATTGACCCCAAGTCCTTTGGCCTTTGGACTTGGACTTGCACCTGCTGCCCTCTCAGGGAATCGTGGACTTGCAGCCCCGAATTAGGGTGCATCATGGACTCTCTCCTTCTGAGGCTTCTGGCTTCTTGACTGAGATGCAAATAGAGATGGGCAAGGCCATGCTGATGACCACCAGTTCTGACATCATCACTGCTAATGCACGTGCACACATCACCACCACCACAGTAGCCTGAGATTAAGGCTGGAAGAGAAATCATGAACATGGCTCATAATGGTTGCATAACCTTCCATTTATCTCTTATTTGAGGAACCACAGGTGTTACTGTGATGACCCTGGCTCCTCCCTCCTGCCTTTCAGCCTTGTAGAGTCATCATCCACCTCCTGCAGGTCCAAACAGAACCTTTTACAGACGGATGAATATACTTATTTGCATTGATTCTTGCAGAAGCCAGGTCAGCCCACACAGCTTCTGACCTCTAGGAATTACTGTTGTCTCTGGGTCTCAGAGACAACTTCAGTGGCAGAGGGTCAGGGTCAGATTTCATTCTGAACCTCAGGAAGGTGGAGGCTGAGGACATTGGTGTTTACTTCTGTGTGCATCTCTTAAACTTCCTCTCACAGGTTCAGCCCCGAACACAGCCTCCCTGCTGGGTGGCCCAGCTGTCACATGTGTGCTGCCTGTCAGGTGAACAGCACAGCAGATTCTCTGCCTGTAGGAGAGGAAGATTCTAGCAGGTGAACAGGGTGTAGCTGAGGACTCTGGAACATGTTCCTAGGTCTGGTTCAGGCCTGTGTTTGGGCCCCATCAGATGGACACAGCAGGAGCAGAAGGGAGAAGGAAGGGTCTTCAGGAGCCTATGATCAACCCACTTGATGGAAGAGGAGGCTGAGTGACAGCTCATCCTATTGCACCTTCCTAGTGCCCATCAAGTATGTTCACCAGGACCAGGGGCAGAATCAACATGGATTTGTGTCAAAACAAAATCATTTTTTTCTTTTGCATTTATTTTGATGTAAAACTCATATGCACCCAGCCGGACTCTTCCTCCCCTGCACCCTTCTTAGCCCTTCCTCTATTTCTGACCCATGTCCCTCTTCAGTGCAGAGCCAGGTTCACCCCAGGGACGCCTCAGGTCTATACCGTTGACCATTTTCAGTCACAGGTGGTGGAAATAAAAAAGTGTTGGGAGTTCCATGGGTATATCCAAGAATAATGAACAGAGTGTGGAAGAATTAAAGATATAAAGTAGATGTCACATTCCACACAACTTGCATGGATATAAGAACCTGTGAGCCAATTGTTGCTCAAAGGAAGCAAAATAGTATTACTATTAGGGCCATAGCTCTGAACGAGGAGGTAAAGGGTGTGTGGGTAGAGGTCAATTCTTGCTCAACACCTGCTGTGGCCATCATTGGCTGGGGAGTTCACACTGGTGGTGCGTGGTTTATATAGAAAGCTAGATGAAAACTCTTTATTTTTTCTCAGAAAGAATGCCAAATTTCACAGATCCTGCCAGGCACTCAGGTTGTCCTTGCCCACTTTTAGCCTCAATGAGTCATGATACATCCAGCAAGGCTCCAGGGGCCCATTAACTCAAGGGTCAGTGAAACTCCTGTCCAAATGGGCTTCTTCCACTATCCTAGTCCACCCAGTGGGGTGGGAACATGTTCCTGCCAGCTGATCTTTCCCAGAAGATAGACTTAGGGGTGACTCCAGAGAGAATGGTCACTCAGGAAGGACAATGCACACAAGATAGAAATGATGTTGACCAAGAAGTAAAGCTGAGCTGATAGCATGAGCAGACATACAGGAGCCCAAGGCCATGTCTGTGACATACACAGAGATGGTCAGTACAGAATCACAGGAGAGGAGGCCCCATGAGGACTTGGCATCCTGCTACTTTTGCCATCCCTGAACTTAGCAAATACCCACAGGAGAAACTCAGACTGCTGTTGAGGACTCAGCCATATCAGTCCACCTCACAGCTCAAGGCAACTCCCAAAGCTCAGTCAGGTCCTCTTCACTAGGGCAGCCCCTCTGCCAGGACCATGCCATAGTCCTGGGGTCAGTCACATTCAATATATTAAAGCAGGATCAAAAAATAATAGTTTAAAGGCCTAAACTGTCTCAGGATTTGTAGGTTTTAATTTTGTATCTTTCATGGCTTCTGGTTGTTGTGACAAGTTTGATTGTAAAGTGATTATTTTATGGTTATTTTCTTCTGTACTTAGTTCAGTGATTTTGATGGTCTGCTGAGGCCTGCTACATCCTAAGTAAAAGTGGAAGTTCATTTTTTAAACTGAATATAATATATGAATTCCAACTTTGCTACTGAGTTTTAAACTTCTAGATCTAGATATATCTAGACACATCTAGATACTACACAGACACAGATGGTTAAAATAATGAAAACCCTAAGGAAATGATGATGGTCAAAGCCAAGCTCACCATGACCAACAGTGGGTGACCCCAAATTCCAGGCTAAGGGCAGGGCCTTTATGCTTGTAATTCAAATATTTTAAATGGTTATCTACTAACTATAGTGATCCACGAACAAGATTCTTATTATAGACTGATAGAAATAAAAAGGTTTGTATTAAACAAATAAATTATCCTAATTTCACTTACAAAAACATGCTGTGTTTGTGAAGGTTTCCACTTCCAACCAAATGTATCCCATGATGAATACAATAAAAACTAAAATATATAATTTTTTAGTGTATCTTAAAGAAAACATTGTAGAGGAGTTAGAAAACTTAATACTTCAAATTCAAAAGAATGGTCTCAATAAATAAATTTTTAAATATTAAATCATTTTCATCAACGAATATTTTTTAGTAGATGACAAGGTTAGAGTAACAGTAGTTAAATAGAGTTTCTGGGAAATTTTTCCATAAGGAAATAAAAAAATAAAAAAATTCAAAATTAAAAGTGAAGAGAAAATGTGATAAAATTTTTTGATAACATACCAAATTCTACCAAAAAATAAAAGTGAAAGTCCAGCCATGAAAGACCATGTGAGTTAGAGTGGGAATCACCCTGGACCTTTGTGTACCTTTTCCAACCCCATCTTGTGGGAATTAGCACTGTTGGGAGAAGGCCCAATTCCCTGATCCCACCCATGGCCAAGGAGAATAGAGAAGCACTAACTTGGGACTTTCTACCTTACCTGTGGGCTGCCTGGTGGACTGCTTTCTCTATCACATGACTCAGAACTCAGATGGGGACAAGTGCAGGGCTCAGCCCTCAGGTGAGGGAACTATTGACAGCAGTGGTGGGCATCACTATATGTCCACTGCATGAAAGAAAAGGCATCAGGTAACACACAGCCCAACCAGGCCCTAAAGAAACTGCCATGGGAGGTTCTGGATAGCTAGCTCACTTAAAACATCAGTGTGTGAAGGAAAATTGGAGTTGGAAGCACACACTCAGGAACCTGCTTTCTCAGGACAGACTGAAGACTATACCTGGGCAGATCCCAATCCTCAGAGCAAGCCCTGATCATTAGTGAGGGTGTTCAACATCAGAATCCAAAGACTGGGCAGGTGAATGTTTAGTTCAAAGTCTGCATTTCAACAGAAGATGGCAAGGCACACAAAGGAGCAGGGAAACATGAGCCATGCAAAGGAATAAAGAATCCTTAGAAACAACCCTAACAGGAAAAGACATCAGAGTGACAGGACATCATCTTTCCAATGTCTTCCTTACAGATGTGTCAACTATAAAGAGGAAATTCAGGAAAACAGCAGAAGAAAATCAGGAAAATGTTATGTGGAAAAAAATCACAGTATCATTGAAGAGATGTAAATCATATTAACAAGAAAAAAACCCAGGAAGTTCTGGAGTTGAGAAACACCCTAAGGAGCTCTAGATAAGGCAAAGGGGAGAGAGGGGAAGGGAGGGGACAAGGGGGTAAGAAAGATGGTGGAATTAGATGGACATCATTAACCAGGGGTCCTGAGGTCCTCCACCCCTTACACCTGCATCCTCAGGAGCCATTCCAGAGAATGAGAGTCCAAATGACAGCTTTATTAATTTCTTTTATTTTCTAGTACATGTATGAAGACAAGAATGATGTGAATATATTTTATGTACAACCAGAGATATGAAAAAGTGTGCTCTCTATGTGTAATATGAAGTGTAATGCACTCTGCTGTCATGAATAACAAATTAATTTTTTTAAAAAAATTAAAAATATCCTAACAAGTTTTAACAACAAAGTGTCAGGGTTGAAGAGGTAAAAGAAAAGGGCAAACTGAAGCAGCTCATTTAAATGCTTGAGTCTGTGCAGCAGGAAACCTAAGGTGAATAAAAGAGAGATGTTGCCCAGTAGGTTACAGGAACACAACAGATGGACTCATGAGCTCCTCACTGCTGTCTCTGGAGGACTGTAAGGAAGGGGCAGAAGGGACACCTGAGGAAAGAGTAATACCACCACCTGCACTTTCTGATCTCACTGCCCAGTAGTCTGTTGCTGCTAACAGTGACCACACTGTACACTGTATATAGTTGTCTCCATCAAAGCACAATGCTCTGTTGGCCAGTGTTTGTCTAATGGTTAACTAGATAGTTCTTGGTGTTGTAGTTCAGAGCACAAACCTCCCAGCTACTGATAATCAGGCTGGGTGGCCTCAGGTCCTTCCCAGGTTGGTTCAGCTGCTGAGGTCCAAAGTTGGCTCTGGAGGCTTCTGAAATGGCAGGAAAGTGGCTGCACTGACAGATGGAGACCAGGGTTCCTGAGGTCCTCCACTCCTTACACTGGCATCCTCAGGAGCCATTCCAGAGAATGAGAGTCCAAATGACAGCTTTCTTAATTTCTTTTATTTTTCTAGTAATTGTATGCACTTGTGTGTTTCAAAATGAGGTTTCTATACCTACATACATTGCGTGATCATAAAATCTTCTAATTATCACACTCCTCACCTTATACATATCTGGTGAGTCTTTCCATACCCTGGGCATGTGGCAATAGAAGGCACAGATTCTAGACATAGAGATGCTCTGCTCCTTCCCAGCCATTAGTGTGCATCTTCCACAGAAGGTGTAAACCTCTAGCCATGAGGCCCTCAGGCTCTCTGAGACACCAGTGGTGAGGGTGAAGATGACCTCAGTGTGGAGCCCTCCCAGGGGCTTCTCTGTTCTCTCCTGTGGGCACAGGTCTCTGCACAGGTGCTGGGGATAGTTGAGGATCCTCTCTCTTTGGTCTCTTCTTGAGCAACTCTACAGAAAACCAGAGTGGAAAGTGCTAATGGCAAATGTGCATCAAGGATGACCCTGAGGATGGGGGTTGACAGCTGGTGGCCCATTGAATAGACAGCTTTTCAGCACTGTGACAGAAAGACCTGACAGGAACAATTTCAGAGGCAGGAAATTTCATTTCATGCTCCTGGTTTCAGTGATTCAGTTGGTAGAATCTCTGGGCTTGAGTGAGGCAAGACATCACAGTGGAAGGGCATGAGGAGGAAAGCATCTGTGCACACGGCACTCAGGAAGCAGAGAGAAAGCTTTCCTCTTCAGGGACAAAATCCCAAAGTCATGCCCCTGTGTCCTCCACCCACACACTGTGCACAGAATGTCCTCTCCTCTGTCACAGCAGGGCAGACACAAGTGCCCCTCCTGATTTAAATATGTCCATAACCATTAAAACTGAGGGTGTGGACTATAAGAACTGCTAGAACTTTTTGCAAAGAATGTACTCTGTGAGTTCCAAACAGAAACTTTTCTTAAGTACAGGGAATGAGAATCTAAACTGCATTCTTTAAAACACTGTGGAATCAGTTAGTCAAAGAAAAAGGAAAAAAAATAAACGTTGTAAAGTTTTTATTAATTTTTTATTTGTTTTAATTAGTTACACATAGACAGTAAAATACATTTATGTACTTTGATATATCATACATAGATGGGGTATAATTTCTCATTTTTCTGAGTGTACATGTTGCAGAATCACATTGGTCATGCAGTCACATGTATATATACAGTAATAATGTCTGTTTCATCCTATTTTCTTCCCTATCCCCACATCCCCTCCCCTCCCCTTCCTTCACTTCCCTCTGCCTAGTCTAAGGTAATACTGTTCTTCTCTAGTGCCTCCCACCTTATTGCAATTAGCATCCACATACTAGAGAAAACATCTAGACTTTTTTATTTTTATTTTTGTAGCATTAAACATTTGATAGTAGAAACGTGGGGTTCTCTGCTCCTCCTGCAGAGGTCAGAACAAAAAAATTCCCTGCAGGAATTATTTTAATGTAGACAGTTAGAGTCCAAGCAACAATAATTGAAAAACTCTGGCATTTGATATGTAGGAAAGCAAATGCTATAAATTGGAGATTCCCTGATGCTTCCCAGATGGCAGAGCTCACCTGCCACTGAAGGCACAGGCTGCTGGCCATGTGTTCCTCAGACCTGTGTGGGAGCCCAGCTGTGGGGCTGATGCCCTCAGCTGCCTTCAGCACCTAACAGGTGATCCCCAGTCCTCCCTTGGTCCAATTCTCTCTGCAGGTTCAATGGCTGGTGTGGAATATTCTTTATTTGGATTCTCACTCTGAGATGAGGCAACTCATGAAGCATCTCCACAGAAGGCATAGAGGAAACAGGTCCTTGGAACTGTGCTTCCAGAAGCCATGGTGACCACAGATGTTAAAGCTGATCTCCCAGTGTGGTCACTGCTCCCTGACACTTGAAATACCTCAGAAAGGGCAGGGCCCAGGATATTTTAATATGTGACCCTCAGTGCCATCTCTAATTTGGAATCATAGCCAGAAAGCTTTATTAAGTTGTAGAGTCCACAGAAAATGAAGAAATTTCAAGCAGTATATCAGGATTCTTGCACAATTCATTGAAAAATTCTTTATGACAAAACAAAAAGCAAAACCAACTAAATGGGGATGTAGCATTATGCCGCAGTCTGGCTGGGCACAATTCAGGAGCCACTTATCAAGCAGAAACGAACTTTATTTTTAGAACACATATGCCACAACACACAGCTCTTCAGGAATTCCCTCAGAGCCCAACTGCCACCACCAGCTTCCCACAAGCCTCTCCACCACCCCCCACACTCCTCCTGCTCTTGAGGCCAATTTGCTAGGTCATGTGGGCAGAGCCAAAAAAGTCCCCCAATGAGCAGCTCCGTGGTCTGAAAGGGCGGGGAAACAGCCCAATGAACATCACCACAGAGGAGCCAATCAGCTGGCAGGTAGAATTTTGCTGGGGCCCCTGTGAGCCAATCATCAGCTGGCAGCTGGAAGTTTGCTGGGGCCGCTGTGAGCCAATCATCAACTGGCAGTTGGAAGTGTGCTGGCAGCTGGAAGTTTGCTGGGGCCCCTTCGGCTGTGGCACTCAACAGCATTATTTTCCCTGCTACTCAAATATCTGCCCGGGACTCATCATCATCATCATCAGCAGCAGCAGCAGCAGCAGCAGCAGCAGCAGCAGAAACAGGGTGAGCATGGCTCAGATGCAGAACTGCAGGAGCCCTTCAGCTTCCTGGGTGAGGACCTGCTTTTCAGCAAGTGTCACAGCTGATGTGATTGTGAATGTCCACTACACTTAGGAGGTGATAGTTCAGGAGAAGAAGTTTTCTCAAGCTCCAAAGAGTCCACAATTTCCATTAAAGTTCATATTAAAATCTAAAGCAGAAATTCTATTACTAAGATTTCTGTCGCTAAAAAGGACACCTAACCTGAGTAAAGAAAAGAAGTTTAATTCTGTTTTTGAGGCTGAAAGTCCAAGATGGGGTAATCCCCTTTGTTGTCCTCAGGTGAGGCCCCTGGCCTGGGTCACAGTGTAGTGTGTAACTGGGAACCAACTAAATGCTGCAGTGGCCAACTGTGGCCTCGCGTTATGACAGCCCACCCTGGTTCAAACTCCCTCACTCCACGGGGCCATCTCCAGTCCATCCAGGGCCACTTCCCCTGATGACCACCTAAATATCACTGCAGATCTATTTGTGCCCAAGGTGTAAAAGGAGTGGGATGAGGAGGGGGGGAAATGAAGGGAGGAACCCATGGAAACATCTGGAAGGTGAGAAAAGTTTTGTTTTTTCATTCAGCTCTTGAGACCTTCCATATCAAAACTCACCTTCATAAAACCTGAGATTTCTCTCACCTTGCAAGAATCACCATCATATGCTGATTGCCATTGACACTGAAGGACTCGTTGGTCAGACTCACATTAAGGAAATACCATGGAAATAAACTTATGAAGAAGAAAAGTTTCTTTGGCTCTGGTTCTGTAGGATCCTGTCCAAGGTCAGGGGGCACCACTCACCTCAGGAACCAGGAAACAAAGAATAGCAGGAAGAGGAAGATCCTGGGTAACCACGATCCCCTTTCCTCCAGGGCCTATGGCCTCCCAAGAGGTCCCCCTTCCTCAAGGACCTCAGAACCTCCAACAGCACCTGCCTGGAGCCAAGCCTTTAACTCTGGGGCCTGTGGGGACATTCAAAATCCATGGTAGCAGATGGGGATTGGAAGTGTTCCTGAACTGAGTCCAACAGACCAGTGGAGCAGCTGACCTCACCAAGTTTTCCTTTAAGTCCCAGGATCCTCTGTGGTTCAGTTGCCATGAACTGAGGTTGATGTTAGCCTCGGCCCAGTAGCATGGTGCCTGGGGATGCCACTGGACAGTGGCTTGGGACATGTGGTGCCTTTAAATTAGAATGCTGATGGCCATGGTGATTGTGTTCATACTGCTTTGAGAACTATGCCATCTCATGAGCTGCACACTAGCCACAGTGATTGGCTAAAATGAGATTAAACTAAAATTTACAATCAACATTTTACTTGCATTTGGTTCTTTTCCTTGCTGAATCTCAAAGGCCATGTGTGGCTAATAGTCACCACATGGGATAGCTCAGGCATAGGTCTCTTCACCTTGGCAGAAGAGGCTGCACTGACAGATGGAGACCAGGAGCCCTGAGGTCCTCAATCCCTGCCTTACACCTGCTCCTCTGGAGCCTCTCTAAGGCCACACCTTTGGCATCTGATGAGGATGACAGTCCTTAGCCCATGTGACAGACATCTTTACTGAATTCTGGATTGTCTGTTAGTCTTACCTCAACACAACATGTGGATTATTGGGAGGAGGATCCAGTCTGTGTTCCCTACAGATGGTCCTGGAGGTGGATGCATAGGATCAGCTCCATGAGGGACAGTGAAGGGTTCCAGTGAAGCTTCCTGGGGCCAGAATCTGAGCCCTGTGAGGTGCACTGTCCCAGAGTGACCAGCAGAGTGTGACAGGCCCACAGTGAGAAAAAAAAAGAGCCTCATCTTAGAAACACCAGGGAAGTGATGGCTGAAAGTGTCCAGCACCTACAGGGAGCCATACAGACTTGGAGGGGTCTCTGATCTGACTAGGGACATGTGGAATGGGCTTAGCTGTGGGAAAGCCCTCTCTGTGCTTGGTACTCAGGGACTGGATGCCTGGATTTGCTCTATCCTTGTCTTCTCTAAGTCACCAAAGACCTCACTTAAGGTGTGATTTTGCCCCACAGTGTCACATGTAGACTTCCCACCCAGTGTGGGTGTGTTTGAGACAGTAGCTATGAGAGGGGAATGGGGGATAAATGAGGCCATCTAGGTGGGACTAATCCCTGAGGACCTGTGTCCTAAGGAATGGCATAGTGAGCTCCCTCCATCCCTCTAAAACATGAAGAAGAAGCCTGTAAGGACATGGCAAGAAGAGGACAACAGAGAAGGTGAAGAGATTTGTTCTACTTTTATTTTTGGAACATGTGTGAGAGGATGTAATGACTGGAGTCACTGTCGCCCTTTGGGGCCTGTGTACCATCTGCTTACAAGAAGCTACTTCAATAACCACTTAAGCTCCAACATTCAGAATATATATATATATATATATATATATATATATATATATATATATATATATATATATATATATATATATATATATTAGTTGTGGAAGCATTGCTATAGTTTCTTAGACTTGCTACTAAAATTATCATAGTTTCTCCAATAAAAACACATAGGAGAGAAAAAAAAACTGTCTGGCCTTAGACCTACATTTCAGAGGACATGCAGCATCCTGAGTTTAAGTGGTATTTGAGGAGACTGATGCATTTAGGGCTGCAAACCACGTCAGGTTACATCTAGCCCTGGTATCTTGGTCCGGCTCCCTCAGTGTCTAGAAAAGTCCAAGCTACTTTAATAAGTTCTTAGAAACTATTATTTTCATTTTTAGGTTTTTCTTTTGATATCCAGCCATGAGTTATCACCTTGTTTTCCATAATTCCTCTCTCCTCTAAGGATGATAACACAGAATGAAAATTAAGAAATTCCAAAAAAGTGTTTTCTTCAATAAGCAACTCAACAAGAAAGCACTAGTGAATTTGGTTAAAGGTACATGTGCTTCAGGAATAATACTTTTGATAGGGACTGACAGTTGGTGGCCTATTTTGTTAGGTAATATTTCACCACTGTGACAGAAAGATCTCACAATAACAATCTCAGAAGGAGGGACATTAATTTATTTTGCATTGATTTAGTGGTTCAGTTCATAGTCAACTGACTCCACTGCCCTGGGCCTGGGTGAGGCAGAGCATCTTGGCTACCCCAGACACTTTTTTCTGTTTTGGAATTAGTTCTGGATTTGGTATCTTATCTGCATGGACCTTTGTCAGATGCTTATTCTGGACTAAATTCCTTCACAGCCTAAGTCAGGGATGTCCTGGGAGACTGGAGATCACACAGGGGAAATCCAGGGGCCACCTATCATGGTGCCTTTGCAAAGAGCAGGGGGCACTTCAGTGACATTGAAGGCTCCTTTGACAGGTAGCCACTCCCTAGAATAAACATAACTGGAAGTGTGGAGACAAAATTGTTTTGAGAAGCTCTGACTAGACCTTTCAAAATGGTTATGTTTGGAAACACAGAAATTCCAAGTGAATACAAATCATCTGGTCTCTGCTCAGCAGGGGACTCTCAGTCACAACATGATCCAATACAAGGACCCAGTCATCCATCCTCCCAGCCTTTCCAGTGAGGTTCCTGCAGATGCCAACAGCCATCTCTCAGGTAGCCACAGTTCACATGACTCCTGGTGCTTCTGAGCATCCAGCCACCAGGAAGAATGACCCCTGTTGGGCCCTGTATCTACCACAGGGGGAGCCTGTCAAGCATTTGTGTGGAGTAGAGCCCTGGGCAGAGGACCTGCAGCTTCTCCAGGACCTGAGATGATCACAGCCCACTTCCCAGGCTGTTGTGGTGGGGTCAGCATCTCCTACAGCTGCTCTGTCCCTGTGTCTGCTCACAGGTGCAGCATGGTTGTAGAAAATGCTCTGAAGGGCTTAAGAGTTCTGCCTTCCTCAACCATGAAACACCCCCAGCTATTTATTAATTAAGAAATGACATTCCTAGCTCAAATGAATCTATCCATAGTGTAGCTTTTGAATTTCTTTTGAAAAGGTGGTCTTTTTTAAAGAAAAAGAAATAAAGGAAATAGCAACAATAGCAACAGCAGCAGTCTCCACACTGCCAGCTGCTGTTTCCCAAGGCTCAGAGGCTTATTAAGTGTCACACACTGTAGTATGAAGGGCACAAAAGCACTCTCCTTAGGTTTCAGACACTGAATTCATTATAATTTTGAAGAAAGGCTTCAAGCCTTCCTGTCATTATCAGGTTGAGCACTCATAAAATATTGGACCTGTATTAGAGAATTATCTCTGAATTAGAGAGATAGGGAGGCTCCCTCCCTCCACCCTCCCTGCATGCTCACCCCATCCTGTGAGGCATTTTAGTGGACACTGAGGTGCAGCCAGAACTGAGGACTTGTGGCCCATTCTCTGTGTGTGTCCATGACTCTCTCCTCCTGATGTGCCCCAGGGAAACTGAAGGTACCTGAGGGAGGAGAATGGTCACTATCTCTTGACCCAAACCTCAGGAGACTCTGATATGAAGTCAACCATCTTCCTTTTCTGAGGCTCCTGCAGAAACACCAGGTGCAGGGACACACTCCAGAAGCTCCATCCCACCTGGAAACAGACCCATTTACCCTGAAAGCCAAGGGCATTTTTGGAATGAAAGTTCAGGGAGGGCAGGTGTAAGTAGTTTAAACTAAGACTGCAATGGTCATGGATAAAAGTGGTGAAGTTGCATAAATAGGGACAATCTTCAGGGTATATGGGCATTCCTGAGGAATGCACTTGCTGTTGTGGGTTAAGTGGGGTTCATGGCTGGAGCTTCTCCATAATTACTACTGAGCATCCTGTGGTTGGTGGCATGTTTTTAATGCTTCCAACTAACATTCAAGAATATGGAGCAGTGTGTTTTCATTTTGATCTAATTTAACTGTTTATCTTCCCTATATCTCTCCCCAGCATCCTCTAGCCCTTGTAGTTAAGCTGAAGACATTTTGAATATTTTATTTATCAAACCCCACAGATCTTGATGGAACGGGTCAATAAAAGTATCCTTGTGGCTCAGATGTAGAGTGCACATCTAGCATGTGAGAGGCCCTGGGTTTGATCCTCAGCACCACATAAAAATAAATAAATAAATATATTGTGTACAATGACTTCTAAAAAATAAAATGTGTTTTTTAAAGTATCCTTCAAAAACAGAGAAACGAAAGTGCTTGGGACCCAAGCACCATGGCTGTCTGGTCCCTCCATTGCTACCTAGAGAGTGTTGAGCAGCAGAATATGGTGTGGCTTCCGAGTTTCAGGCATGGTGGACAAATCCATGTTCCTGTAGTGTTAACATATAGCTGGAAAGTATGCATCATTTTCTACTGAAACAATGGTCTTCAAGAGTGCCTGAAATCCACTTATGCTTAATTATCTAAGTAAAATAACATGTGCAACCATGATTCATTTTTCACAACGTGCAAGAAAGCACGTTCTTGTTGCTCTAGAAATGACTCTGTCCACAGGAAACTCCTCAGGGTTTTTCTCTGCATGTAGCCACTAGGGGGAGCAGTGCACTGCAGGGAAGGAAGAGAAGGGTCACAGGTGTCCCTGGAAATCATGTCCAGTGGAGACTGACCCTGGGGGTGATTATCATTATCGCTTCATCACCATCTTTCTTTAATTTCCTAGGTTTCATTACAGGGTCTGGAGGATGCAGGTGGATAAGGAAGTGAACATAACCAAGATTTCACCCAGAAATAATGTTTTAGGAGTTCAAGTGTTTGGTTTTATTTGGAGAAAGTGAATCCCTGGTTGTCTGTTAGACCTTGACCTCAACTAGAAGAAAGATTGATATTAGGAACATTTGTGTTCCTTACAAAATCTGTCCCAGTGATGAATACAATAGTATCAGCTTCACAAGTCTCTCTGGGACCCAGAATCTAAAATCCTAACCATGTTATGCCCAAGGCCAACAAGTAGATGGCAGACAAGTCACACCAAACCTGTAATCTTGTCTTAGAAATATTATGAAATAGAGAGTGGATCACAGCACACACAGCAAATGTGCCCCCCACCCACAAGTCAATCTAGCAATGTTCCCTGCTAGGCCATAGTTACATCCGTGTGCTCTGGTTGACTCTATTCTAGTCTACTTTATTCTAGGGCAAGTTGAGCATCTCTAGTCCTAATATCCTAAATCCAAAATGCTCAGAAATCTGAAACTTAGGAATGGATTCCTGTGGACTTTGGATAGTCAGTTGAGAATGACCACTTGGTAATGTCAATGCAATGTCTCCAAAATCTGAAAAGCACTGAAATCTGAAATACTTATCCCACACTTAAAAACTGGATATTCTGTTTTCTATTTTCTGTCATTAAAATATTTGATCATGGGCCTGTACAAATATGTAACAGTGAAGCCTCTTATTATGTATGATTATAATGCACCAAAAAAATTTTAAGGATTTTACTGAATGGATTTTCTGGTCCAAAATTGATAAAATCCCACATTTTCTAAATTGTGCCTTAGTAAATATGTTTCTTGCCCATATTAAAAAAAACTCTAGAATAGAAAGTTGAAGTAATTCTACTGCAGCAGACAACAAATGATGGTGGTGGTTTTCCATCTTGTATATCACTAGATAAATATTAGAGAAATGAAGAAAAGATTAAAAGACAAAATAATGGTCACAAAGAAGAAAGGGTGTATCATGACCTGTGTGGGTTTCCTGGGGTGATAATTTGAACATGGATGGTGAGAAGAACACAGTGGTCAGTTATGGTGGATGTGATTGACAGTCTGGCACTTCAATCCGGATCAAGACAAATAAGTAGGATTTAATATGTGAGAGCAGGTTGGTGAAAAGACCACCCAGAAACCAATATGGTTGTGGAGGGAAATTGGAGGCTGATTTCTGTGGGCCTCAACTAGCTATGACTTTTTTTTTTTTAATTTTTATTGTTGGTTGTTCAAAACACTACATAGTTCTTGATATATCATATTTCACACTTTGATTCAAGTGGGTTATGAACTCCCATTTTTACCCCGTATACAGATTGCAGAATCACATCAGTTACACATCCATTGATTTACATATTGCCATACTAGTGTCTGTTGTATTCTGCTGCCTTTCCTATCCTCTGCTATCCCCCCTCCCCTCCCCTCCCCTCCCCTCTTCTCTCTCTACCCTCTCTACTGTCATTCATTTCTCCCCCTTGTATTATTTTTCCCTTTCCCCTCACTTCCTCTTGTATGTAATTTTGTATAACCCTGAGGGTCTCCTTCCATTTCCATGCAATTTCCCTTCACTCTCCCTTTCCCTCCCACCTCTCATCCCTGTTTAATGTTAACCTTCTTCTCATGCTCTTCCTCCCTACTCTGTTCTTAGTTACTATCCTTATATCAAAGAAGACATTTGGCATTTGTTTTTTAGGGATTGGCTAGCTTCACTTAGCATAATCTGCTCTAATGCCATCCATTTCCCTGCAAATTCTATGATTTTGTCATTTTTTAATGCAGAGTAATACTCCATTGTGTATAAATGCCACATACAGCAGTCAACCAATAAGGAATCTCCACACTTAACACCCAAACCTGAAGACCCACCTCTCTATTCAGCTGAGACAATGCCCAAGTCACCATGAAATGTAGTGCTTGTTCAGAGCCTCCTGCTGCAAGACTGGAAGGCATGGTCACTCGAGTAGCTCCCCACACATGGTTTCAGAATCAGTGCCCTCAGTCCATTCTCTAAACTCTTAGTTGATAAATTACCCTGGATCATAAAAATGTCTCAATGTGTTACTCATGTTTTCCAAGTAATGGGGTGCTTGCCACATCAACATTTTGGATCAAGATCTGTTAAGGAGAAAAACCACAGATCTGAGAGAAAAGAAATGAATATTAAAGGTGTTAAGTCAGTAAGATAAATATTGATGGGATCACACCATGTGTTCCAGAAACCAGTGTCCTGTATGTCACAGTAGAATCACCATACACAATTAGAGATCCAGAGCTTCCACTGCCACACCACGGAAACAAGTGATGATTATGATTTGTGTTATCTTGTTTGATGTGAGGACAGCTGGACATGCATACAACATGAGGTCATGAACACACACTTCATACCCCTACCTCCCTCTCTGCATTTCATCAAGTTGTGCATCTTTTCTTACTAAATGGGGTAAAATTGAGGTTTTCCATCTTCAGTTTCAAGGCCCACTCACTGTTAGAATTGCAAGCATTCACTTCTCAATCAGCAAAAAAATAATTGAGGCAAATAAAATATTTTAGCATTAGGATCTTAATCTGATTTAAAATTATTAAAATCAATTTAGGGCTCAAAAGACAAAATTATTACCAATTATTCACATTGGGCTCCTCCTGAGGGTAGGTGGGTAAAAGGATTTCCTGAACATGGTGATGCAAAACAGAGACATTAATATGGGTGCTAGAAATTGGGTAAGTGGGAAAACACAAATTTCTGAATATTATCACATGTGATCCCATGAGAAGTAAACAGCAAACTGGTCATTTCCAGCACAAACTTGACTTATATTCCACTGATCTGCACCAACAACCTGCCTGTCTTGCAGAAGAGATCACCCCAACAACTCTGGGACAGTCAGCGAGGCTTGGGCTGGGCTCTCCCTCAGCTCTGCCTGCACCATAACTGCTGCACAGAGGCACTGGGAGTCCCTCACCCTCCCACTGCCTCAGGCCATCTGGGCCTGATGCAGAAGAGGAGGTGTAGTCTGTGGTGCGTGAGCTGCAAGCCAAGGAACAGTGGAGCAGAAAGCAGCAAGCTTTTCCTTAGGTACTGCTGCACCTCTCCTTCACACAGACACACATCATCTGCTGAGCTGATCCCCAGACCCACAGCACATGTGGCGCCTGGCCATCACAAGGAGGGAGGTTTTTCTTCAGGGCTACACTGCAGCCTGTGGGAGAAAGCCATGCATTCTGCATGCAATAATACACTCCAGCATTTTCAGCCTCTGCCCTGCTGACTCTCAGTGTGAAATCTGTCCCTGACCCACTGCCACTGAACCTGTCTGAGACCCCAGAAGCCCTGTTGGAAAAGTTATTGATCAGAAGTCTTGAAGACTGGCCTGGTCTCTGCAGGTACAAAATCAATAGGTGTTTCCATCACTGTATAAGAGGCTCTGACCTGGACCTGCAGGAGATGGAGGCAGGCTGTCCAGGGGTGATGGTCAGGGAGAGAGGAGTCTGAGTAATCACAGTTTCCCCACTGGATCCTGAAATAATGAGAGAAGTGCAGGAAAGTCCTACCCAGGGAGCAGCTCGCAAATTCCCTGGTGGGTGCAGTGGGGTGAGACCACCTACTGGGTGAAGGGGAAAGATAGCAGGAAGACAGGCCCTCCTCTGTGAGCAGTGACATCAACTGTCCCTTGGAAGGAAACAATTAGAGAGAAAGTCAAATCTGCTTCCAGGAATGGAAGAAGGATCTGCAGTTGCAAATTTACATTCAGGAAATGCAACACTGAACCACCCTGTCAATGGAGCAGAGTCCTTCCCCACCTAGATTTGGGTGTGTACGGTTAACTCAAGAGCTGAGTGCTCCTCCTGACTGCTTTGCCCCAGCTACTGTGGAGGACACAGTTCTCACCTCACAAGGCATGGGGCAGAGGCCTCCAATGGCAAGGTAGACTTGAGCAGATGGAGAGCTGTCTGGGAGTGACCACCAGGTGCAGTGTTTGAGAACAGGGGAGGGCTGTGTGAGGAACTGCCTTTCCTGAGCTCAGCAGCAGCTTAATGGGAAAGGGCTTCCCAGGGAGAAAGAGAAATGCCTCTTGTGGTTACAAAGCTAGTACCAGATAATAGAGAACAAAAATAAATAATCTGATGCCTCAAGCAGTGAATGCATAATTTCTGCTGAGAATTATCACAATATGAAATAAACTACACCATAACTTCCTCAAGCACAGTTCACCAACCACAGGGTCTCTTAGGTAAGAAATTCCCATGATAATGACAAAGAATTAACCAGGAAGAATTTTGTTTCCTCTGAGTGGTGTTTAGAAAATGGCCACACGGTCTGTCTGTAGACCCAGGTCCTTCCAGATTCCTCTCCTTGTCAACTGTGTGAGAACTTATGTCTCTGGCCTGTGTGGGAGAGCCACAGCCCTGAGCACAGGGTCAAGGAGATCCCACGTGCAAGAGGCCACCTCTCCATATTGATGCACTAATATTAAAATCATTAGTGACTATTAAATGGAACCATGTCACATCACTGGCTTTCAGGGTTCAGCCCTTCACTGAAGGGGTTTATCCAGAAGCTGAGGAGCCATGCTGCTGCTCAGAAGGGAAGGGAACAGTGGAGAAGGGGCTTATGCATTGTGGTGGTGTCACATAGGCTCTGGTCAAGGAAGTCCAAGGACACAGTGGTCAGGAGGTTCACGGCCCGGGCTCATCTTACCTGTGGCTGGAGCATATGGGTGAGGTTTCTGGGGATGTGCATAGCAAACACTAAGTGGCTGAAAATCTGCTTCTCTGGACAGTTTTTAATCTGATTGGATGCATGAAATTTGAGCTTGTCAGGTGGTTTAGAAATGAGCTTCTAGTTTAGAAATAAATAAGATAGGACCATTGGACACACAGAAGTCATCTTTGGCTCATTGCCAAACATCGCTGGTCATTCTGTAGATTTGCTTCCTATTCTGCAGGAGTTCAGTGAGTCCAAATCTACACTACTTGGATGTCATTGGTCAGACACAGTTGTGGGTCATTGTGATTAAAGTGATATTGTGACCTGCCACAGTCTGGCTGGGCACAAATACCCGGGAGGTCACGAGCCACTTGTAGGTTCAAACAGGAACTACTTTATTGCCTGAAACCAGCGGGAACTCCAATAGAACTCTCCGAGAACCAACGGGAACTCAACAGGAACTCTGCGAGAACTCAAAAGTAGTGGGCACCCAAAGTAGCAGGAGCCGCCTTATTGTCGGACAGCAGAGGTTTATATACACAACTGAATACACAGCTTGTTTCAATTTAGCATCATCCAGTTATAGCAGTCAGTCATTATCTTAATAATTATGCACAGCTTAACTTAATTATCATCTTAATGGCTCACTGGCGTTACTTCTCAACGACTCCTTCTGGTAAAATGCCAGGTGCCATCTTCACTTGGTTGTGGCTCTCAACAGTGACCTTGGGTGAGAATTGAGAGGCAGCCACTGGATGCAGCTCCCTGTGTGGAGCTCCAAGTTCTCCAGAACCAATTCTTGGATCCAGGCACTGTGGTTGAAGCTGTTAGGGGCAGACAGATGAGGATGGTGGAAACATGAGTTAAGAGAATAATTCTATAAAATGGGCCCACTGTGCTGACCCCCACATGCTTTCTTTGCCAAAAAGCAATTTGCCTGCAGCCCTGTCGGGCCTAAGTGGACAGGATATGTCACATTTTTCAGCAAACAACCTGTTATCTGCAAGGAAATGCAGGCTGGAAATAACATCAATAAGAAAAGCCCAAGTTACTTTGAAGGGAGAGACATTTGGGACACTTTCTATAGACCAGATTCTGGAAGATAAGGCTAGTTTCTTCTAACCATGAAGTCTGTAAGAAATTAAAGTTAAGGATTCAATTGCAACTGGTCAGCATGGGCCAAAGTGACCTAGATTTCTCATGGCAGTGGAGACTCAAAAGTCTGACGTCACCAGTCAAAAGTCACGATGAGGATCTGGGTGGGACTCATTGGAAACATGGTGGAATCCCCAATAAAACTGGAGTGCAGGAGAGTCATGTTGTTCCTCTTCTCTCTGTGAGGACCCCCTCTCTCCCTTGAGACTATCTCCTGTCCCTCTTCCTATCCCTTCAATAAACTCATGCTGGTTACTCTGAATGACATGACTGAAATCTTTTGAACTTGGTAGTAAGAATCGGGATTTTAAGAGGGGGACTACACACAGACTTGTTTGCTTAGAAGGCCACAACTATGTCACGAATCCAGTTGCATTTTCTAAATGCAGTTGTCACTCACTAGAGGATGATTTTGTGGGCAAACATTTGGAACTCTTGTGAGTTTAACACATTCATATCTTGTAGGCAAGCAAGCTGAGAATACAGAAAATTATCCCCTTGAAATCCATGCTCTGAATCATTGCTCTGCATTTCATATCACCATCAGCCCACACATCCCCTTGATTCTTCAGGGAGGAAGCAGCATTTGTTTCTGCCATTTCTCATATAAAAATATAATCAGAACCTAGTTTTAATGAAAAGACCAAGAATTCAGAGCCCCCATCACAGAGACCAGGGCTCTGTGAAATGGTAGTACACCTGGCATGTTCTTCAAGCTATGGAAATTCAAACCAAAGGGACTGTGGATGAATCTAGGCTTTCCTTTGCCAAGCATGAGAAGTGTAATAGAGTAACAAGGACCCTCAAGCTGTGATGAGTGGGAAAATACACAGTGGCAGGAGGTAGGTGACCATTGTGTCCTGGGAGTTGTTGCAGAGGTTCACAAGGAAGCCATCTAGTGGGATTAGCTCCTTGTAGTGATGCTGAGCTCCCCAAACTGCCTTTTCTGGCATATTGTGGGGTGGTCAGCACCTCACCAAGGAACCCTTGCTTGCTTGGAGAGATAAGCCCCCTAAGAAATTAAAGTCAGAAATAATTAGTGAAGAACAAAAGATAGAGTCAGAATTAGTTTTAAAGATGGAGCATCTGATGATAGGTTCAGCCCACATAGGACCTGGAGCTGGTCACTAGAAAATGGCTCCTGTGGTTTATTTAAGGGGGTACTTCAAAGGCAGGGATAAGGTTTCAGGGGTGGAGTCTTGCTTTGTAATGTCTTTCAGTCAACAAACTGATTGGTGTCTTGGCAAGTCACACTCATCTCTGATAGGCTGTATGGCTGGGTGGTTGTAGCGGGTTACCCCATCTCTGGTGCTGTGTGGGACTTTTGGTGAGAGCTGGGTGGGAATTCACATGTACTTGGGCCATCTTACAGCAAGCAGAGTAGCCACTATAAGTTCCAAGTTGCCAGACTTTCCCACTCAATGGGCTTCGATGCTGATCTGGTCCAGATAGAGTCCACAGATGGCTTTCAACACTGAGATTCAAACCATATCCATGAAAACACTTGGAAATAAACCTGCTGTCTGATGTACATAAAGCCAGTACAGACCCCCAAATTTGCAAAAAGAATCAGCTTTATCATGAGGGCAGCTTGCAACTGGGTCAGGAGGAGCAAGCTCAGAGCTGTGCCCAACCACAGTTGGAAGCAGTGGAATTTACAGAAAGGGAAGGGAAGCTTCTGGCTGTTTGGATGGTGAGAAGGGAGTTAGAGGGTTCTTTTTTACAGGTATGGAAGGTCTTGATGCCCCTTTAAGGTCACATGTTCCCTTTCTGGGGAGTTACTGTGTTCTGCATGAGAAATATTGAATTTGTAACATGCAAAGTTCATTGACCAGAAGAGCTGGTTTCCTCTGCACACATCCATTCTTGGGAATCCTATTGAAAACTGTCCTTGAGTGATTCTGAAGGCTTTAGAAAAAAGAAACAAACAAACAAACAAACAAAAACAAATGTTCTTAAATGGTTTGTTATTTAAGGAATTTCTGTCCATCAATGTCCAGGCCTAACATGAATTCACAATTTTTCTCATTCAGAATCAAGCAGGATGGCAAAAGGAAAAAGAGAAAGAGGCACATAAGCCATGCTGCTTGAGTATTAGATTAGGGAAAGGACACAGGAACCTTGTGATAAAAAGCCTGATTTTCTACAAATTCTGTTCCTTCGTGGAGCCCCGGTCGCCTCTGTATGTGGAAAAGCAGCAACAACTAGAGAGTAAAAGGGAAATGGGAGCATCCATTGCCCAGAGTAAGAATTTGGAGAACAGTCTCTAAAACTCATATTAGCATTAAGAGGAAATATCCTGTGGGAAGGACCTGGGGGCAAATTCTGGAACCATAGTTCAACAGGTCTGGGCTTGACAGAGGAGGCCATCATGTATCAGGAGGAAATGAGAAGGATCTGGACACACAGTTGTGCTTACATACTCACTATTCACTCTCTGCATGAACTCGGGTATTTAGACCCTTCCTTAGACTCCAGTTCCCCTTACTAACAGGGAGATAAGAGCAGCTGTTCCCAGTCGTCTTCCATCTCTGACATTTTATCTGTGGAAGTAAGAGGGACCTAAGAGGCCAGGCATCTTTCAGACCTGAATGGAACATGGTGTTTTTCTTCTTAAAACCCTTTTATTCTCATGCCAAGAATATGGATAAAACAGAAGAATCTTACTTTGTGCCTTTGGTGGAGGCAGCTGTGAATCAGAGAGGGACAAAGGGGAGAAGGCAGGAGGGGCTGGGCAGGTTTGTGCAGGGCACTGGGTCACAGATGCCAGCAGGCAGGAGCTGCTCCTGGTGTGACCCTCAGTTCTCTGCACCACTGCATCCTGCAGGGTGGGTGCCCTTAACCAGAATCAGCTCTTCTCTCCTTAACAATGTGGGAAATTCAGGTTCACACTCCCATAAACCCGCCTCTTCCTTCAAGAGACTGATTGGCGTCTTGGAAAGTCTTGGCAAGGGTGGACTGTGGCTTTCTCTAGTCTCAGGGAAGCTCTGGCATTGATTACCCTCCAAGTTCCCATGGAATTGTCATTCTTCAGCAGCTAAACCTGCTCCCCAAAGCACATATCAATTCAATCAATTCAATTGATATCCCCGTATTGATTCAATAATCAGGACACAGTTTGGGGAGAAGGGAAAAAGAAGGTTTATTGCTTTGCTGTCAAAGGGGAAGTTCAGGGAACTCCAGTCCCAGAGGCTGTGTTCTGCCCATAAAGGGAAAGAGAGGGTTGTTAAAGAAGCTTTGAACACCTTCCAGGTGTGCCCTGACAGGTCTCAGCTGTGCCCTGGAAGGGTGCTGAAACTCACTCACATTCAGCCTTTGGTTTTTCTGGGATTGGCTTACTCTGCTTAGCATGATATTCTCTAAATCCATCTCTTTACCTGTAAATGCCATAATTTTATTCTCTTTTACTGCTGAGTGATAGTCCACAGTGTTTCTTTATTCATTCATCTATTGAAGGTCATCTAGTTTGTTCCACAGTTTGGCTATTGTGAATTTTGCTGCTGTGAACATTGGTGTGACTGTGTCCTTGTAGTATGCTGTTTTTTAAGTAGTTTGGGTATAGACCAAGGAGTAGGATAGCTGGGTCATATGATCGTTCTATTCCAAGATTTTTAAGGAATCTCCATACTGCTTTCCAGATTAGCTACACCAATTTGCATTCCCACCAGCAGTGTATGAGTGTGCCTTTTTCCTCACATCCTATCCAACACTTATTGTTGTTTGTATTTTTGATAACTAGGCTTGGAGTTTTAGTGTAACAGGTTGTAGGACATGATTGGAACATTTGGCAGGGTGGATTTGGAATAGTTTCAATTTTGGTGTCACCAGGTGAGCCTCAGACCCTGGGGCGTGTAAGTTGTTCATTTTACTTTATAGCACCTGACATTCCTTTGCAGGAAGAAATATAGATTCACAAATCTGTATTGTCTATAGCCACTACAATATGAAATCAATATCATATTGGCAAAATTACATTGTTATGTTCACAAATGGACAGATAAGGTTGAATCCCACCATTGTATATAATTACAAGGAACCAATAAAATATAGAATAAAAATCATAATTGATAGTTTAAATATGTAATTTCATCTGATTAACAGATACGGATACTTGGATATTTTTCTCATAGAAATTATGTCATAAGAGTTGAACTAGAATTATAAAATTATACAAGGTTGGCAGGTCTATTTCCCTTAGATCCATAAGAGGCCTAATACTTTTAAAAATTTTCTTTTTCTTTTGATATTTAAAAAAAAATAATTTGCTCAATTAACTGAAGTGAGGAATTAGGGAATATATGCAGGAAAGAAAGAGAGAGCGAGGGTCTGTAAAAATAAAGCAAGACTCCCCAACTCCCACGGGCACCACCTCTGTGTCCTCCAGAGAAGTCTGCTTTCTCTATTCTTTATCATAAAAAAAAGTTATACAGAACAATTCAGGAGCTTGCCTGTGGGGAGACTTGGCCCACTGTGCACAGAACCCCAGTGGCCATGAGCCTGGGCACTGGACACAGCTCCCAAGATTTAGAGTTCCACATGGACTCCATGATCTCTGCTGCTTGCCCAGTGATGCTGAGGTCAGAACCCTAGGCTTTGCTCTTTGTGGGATTTATTCGCCACCTAGTGGCAGGTTTGTGGCCTAGGAACTTGTGGGATTTGGGATCTGGGGACCCAAAGTCCTGACTATGGATTCCTTCTCCCACATTCATCACATTCATGAAGCTGATTCTCTTCCATCTTCCATCTGTCACTAGGCCAAATTCCTTAGGAAACTCAAATAATCCCTCTCCTCAGTAAGTTGTCAAACCAGTTTAGGACAAAGACCAGCAATTCTCCAAAAATTCAGAAAACATGCTGGTTTCAGGGCATTTGGGGTCTAGGTGTGTAACACACAGTAGATGTTAAAGCTGGGGTTTTGGCAGAGAAGAGAAGGGGCCTAGTGAACCTTCAGGGTGCATTGGTAGGGGTGAGAGAGGCTGAGGGCTCCTGGTCTAGAGCTGACAACCCAGCCTCATGCTGCCTAAAACCCTTCCAGAGCTGCTGTGGGTCTCACAGGGCTCCCAGGAAGAGCTTCCATGTTCAGCAGTTGAGCCAGGGCATCTAAGGAAGGAGAGGAGCAGTGTAGAATGTCCCAGAAGTGCCCAAGCTCCAGCCCCCACTGCCACCCTGCGCCCTTCCTCCCAGCCTCTGCAGGGTGCTGAGGAAGGGAAGGGACCTGCCCCTGCAGCCCCAGTACACCCTGGCTTCCCACACTGCATCTGCCCTTAAAGGAGTCCCAGATCACCACATGCACACAGGACACCTGACATCCTCTCAGGGAGCAGATGAGATGACTATTATTTTTTATCTAAAACAATTAACTTGGGTAGAAATCCTGGATGATGATGGTGGGACACTGCAGGTCACGCGGGTTCCTGGCTCAGGTCTTGGCTCTGCACAGCAGGTGCTCAGCACAGCCATGAAGAGATGACAAGTGCTGTGCCCATAAACAATGGGAGAGCTGGCTTGAGACATCTCAGGAACTGGCAAGGCCACACCCATCTCAGGCTTAAGAGTGTGAAACTTTAATTTCCTTTTAGAAGAGACCATAGGGCACCCTGCTTGCATGGGGGTGTCTAAGAAGTAGTTTCCCCATGCTCAGCCACCCAGACACTCAGAAGATGGTATATCTGTGACCCCTGGAGGCTTGGCTACTGCTCAAGATGGTGGCAGACATGGTCATCAACCACATGGAGCTGCATCTGCAGGAATGCAGAATGCAGGAGTTGGGGGTCATAAGGTTCCACTGAGATTTCAAAGAAGGCCCTGAAGGCCAGGCGGGGTGCACCAGGGCTGAATCCCTGTAGCAGCCATTGAGAAGACAAGGTGTGGAGATGTGAGAATAGAGGTGGCGTTGCAGCGGAGACCCTGGGACTGAGAGATGACAACAGCATGGGACATCTGCTGAGGGAACTCTGAATCCAGCAGAGACAAGTGGGAAGGGAGGCCATGTGGGCTGAAGCCAGCAAGTCCACAGGGGAAGAGCCCTGTGTCAACCCTTTGGGCAGAACTTCACTGTGCCACATGCCCAGGTGCTGGATAGGGGGCTGCAGGGTGGGTTTACCCAACTGGATTGTATAGTCTTGCACGGTTCCATACCTTCTTTCTGTGGTCCTGTTTTTCCCTTTTGGAAGGGGAATGTTAACACTCTGCTACTATTCAATGAACACATGTAACTTAATTTTGATTTTTACAGGGCTTCACCACCAATTTTGCCTTGAAGCTCAGATGAAGCTTTGGATTTGGACTTTTAGGTAATGCTCAAATTGTTAAGAATATGGAACTCTTGAAGATGGACTAAATGCATTTTTCACTGTGACATGGATCATAAGCTCATAAGCTTTCGAGCTTAGGAGTGAAATATGGTTTAGTTGTCAGATGTCTGCCCCAAAGCTTCTTTTAACCCAGAAATCTTTAAAGGTAAAATATTCATATTATGAAAGCTATAGTAAGTCCACCTTAGTTAGAATTAACAGATCCAGTGATAACCATAGGCAGGTGGAGAGTGGCTGGAGGAGATGGGTCACTGGGGACATATTCAAGAAGAATTTTTTTTCCTGTGTACCCTTTCTCCCTGCTTCTCTCTCTCTCTCTCTCTCTCTCTCTCTCTCTCTCTCTCTCTCTCTCTCTTGTCCTGTCCTAAGCTGTTTCTCTCTGCCCTGTCCTCTCATGTGATATTCTGCCTCAGCCAGTGCCCAGAGCTATTGAGCCAGTTGACCATGGACTGAACCTCTGAAACCATGATCCAAGTGAACCTCTCCTTCTCTAAATTGTTCATGTCTGGTCTTTGGTCACAGGGATGAAGAGATGAATAAGACATACACTTTGACATTGTTCTTAAATATGATTGTGTTACCTTTCCTTATATTTGGGAATTTTCCACTTTTCTTTCTGATGTTAATTTCTAATTTTATACCATTGTCATCAGAGGAGATAATATGCGTGTTCTATGTTCTAAGTCTTTATAACATCATTGAGATTTGTTTTGTGGCCTAACACATGAAGGATCTTGGAGAGCATTCCATGTGCACTTGAGCAATCATGCAGCAAGCCATTGTGGGTGGAATCTGCCTACATGTCTGTTAGGTGGGTGGCATGGCTGCAGGTCTCTGTTTCCTGACGTGTCCTCTGTCTGGTTGTCCCAGGAACTATTAAAAGTACAATAGCAGGGTCCCCTCTGTTAATGTATTGTGGTCTGTTTGTCCCTCATATCTGTCACTGTTTTAATGTGTTTGGAGCCTTGATGTTCGGTATATTTGTAGTTGTTTCATCTTCTTGGTGAATTGACCCTGTTGTCATTATATAATTTCCTTCTTTGCCTCTTTAAGCAATTTTGACAAAATTATTTATGTCTGACAAGAGCATAACTACATTTCCTACCTTTGCTCAGTATTTGTCTATGATTTTTTTCCCATGTTTTTACTGTCAAGCTCTGCGTGTTCTGAGACTTAAGATGAGATGACTGGACACAACATGCAGATATACAACTTCAGTCCACTTTGCCAACCTAAATATTAACAAATGTCCTCTCAGACAATAGAGGTTAATTCATTCACTCTGCATAATTACAGACAGGGAAGAACTCCCTTGTGGTGTTCTTCTTTACTTTCTCTCTCCCTCTTTTCTTTTTGTCCCCTTTCATCTCCATTAAAACATCCTTTCTCTTCAGTTGAATTTTGGGGTAAAACATTTTGATTCTCTTCTGATTTTTTCCTGCTTATATGAGGCCTTTTTGTTTTTCTTTCTTTTGAATAATTTGAGGTTGAAATATAACATACTAAATTTATAAAACCTTAACCTGAGCTGGTGATGACTTGACTTCAATCTCATTAAAGGACTTCCCTTCATTACACCTCAGCATTCCTTGATGTTACTGATGTTATGATTCTTCATCTTTCTGTTGTGAATGCATCAACATAGAATTATGAAGAGAGTTGATATTTTTTAAAATACTTTGGAAAACCAAGACAAGAGTTACAATGAAAATTACACTAATGATTTAAAAAATATATATTCCAAGTTGTTTTTTATGGAATAACTGTTTTTTTCACTTGGTTTCTAGTTACTCTTTGGCCTACTTAATTTCAACTTGGCTCGCTCCTTTTCCCCAGAAATCTCCCTTCTGCTGGTGCCACGCCAGGGCTTCTGCAGCTGGTAGGTGGTTATTGAGCTGTGGTCATGTCACTCAAGATCCAGATCCCTCAGCTGCAGGTTCTTCCTCTCAGACAATCTGCAGAGCTGCTCCCAAGACCAGCAGCTCATGTGGCAGCTGGGCCACCCTGTTCAGGGCTGTACCACTGTGGGAGGGGCTTGTGTAAGTTGTGCACAGTAATACACCCCAGCATCCTCAGCCTCCACCCTGCTGATTCTCAGTGTGAACTCTGTCCTTGACCCACTGAAGCTGAACCTGTCTGAGACCCCAGAGAAGCATTTGGAAACTTGATAGATCAGGAGCCATGGAGCCTGGCCTGGCTTGTGCAGAAACCAATACAAATAGTTGTTTCCATTACTGTGAAGGAGACTCTGACTGGACCTGCAGGAGATGAAGCCTGGCTCTCCAGGGGTGATGGACAAGGAGAGAGGACTCTGGGTCAGCAAAACATCCCCACTGGATCCTGAGATAATGACAGAAATGAAAGTTTATGTACAATATTATGAAACATTTTCATGGTTTCTCTCTTGTTCCTTTCTTAACTAAATAATTTGTACATGAATGTACATGTGATTTTTGTTCCTATTCAAAAATATCCAATGTCATATATACAATTCCTGGCTGCAGGTTGACCACACTATTCTCCTCTTTCTGTGTCCAAGTCTTCACTTGTATAAAATTGTTTTTTCATTCTATAAACTTCCTCCCTTTCATCAATCTAAACATCATCTGCCCCATCTGTGTGTGAAACCGACAAAACAGACATGTACAGAGATCACGTGTAGGAAGCAGTCAGCTAACTCTCCCTCATATTCTCCCTCCTCATCCCCTCTGTCCTCACCAGGGATACAGAGCAGCAGCAGCCCCAGGAGCTGAGCAGGGAGCCTCATTTTGAGAAGCTGAGCTGAGGAGTCCTGGTGAGTCAAGGGCAGGTTAGAGCTGAGCTTTTATGTCAGCCTCGCAGGAAGGTCCTCCCCAGGGAGCAGCTTGCAAATTCCCTGGTGGGTGCAGATGGGTGGAAAGAGCCAAAGGCAGGTGCGGACTGACTTTGAACAAATAAAATGTCTTCTATTACTGGAGGGAAATGAAGGAGATGAAGTCCATGCTGCCTGCAGTTGTGGCCAGAGGATCCAATGGTGAAAATGAAAATCTTTATCAAAGACACAATGAGTTCAGTAGGAACCACCAATACAGCACCTGACATGAGAAAATGGACAGTGTGTCCAGGGCAATATCTGGAGAGTGAATGGCCAGGCTGTGTGACTCCCTCCCACATAACCTGGAGAAGGAAAACACCCTGCACCCACTAGGACTGACAGAGGAACTTTCCTCCCCGCAAACCCACCTGCTTCAGGTACTTCAAGACTCATCCCATAGCTCCTGTTACCATGTTAACAAGTATGAAAATGGTCTCTCCATGTGGTTTTTTGTAAGTAAAAACAACCTGACAGGAAGAAAGAAATCTTTTTCTGACATTCAGAATCAGTAATTTTTTATATATTTTTCAGTAATTCATTATATAAATGTTGTAATTGACCCAATAAATTTATTTTATTTATTTATTTTTATGTGGTGCTGAGAATCGAATCCAGGGCCTCGCAAGTGCTAGGTGAGTGCTCTACCATGGAACCACAACCCCAGCCCCAGTAATAGATTCTTAATTTCAATGATTCTTGGGAAAAGGATCTTCCCACAGTTCATTCCCACTATATAGAACCCCTCAGGGGCCCAGTTCCTTCCTTGCTCTAGGCAAGGATTATCTCTCTCCCCTAGCCTGTGTCTGGGGCATCCACAGCCATGACTCAGGAGACACAGCTCATGAATTGCAATAATGGCACCCTCGGCTGTCAGGGCTCAGGTTCCTGGGCCTCCGCTGGCATCTCCTGGGCCTGCATTTAATCATGGTCACCCTGTAGCTGGATGCTAAGTCAGGAGTGCTCAAGGACAATCAAAATATGTCCCTCTGAAGTAATAGGAAGCAGCAGGATCAGTCTCAGATGATCAACTGACAACCTGATGCAGATCACCTTGTCTAACAGCTGGTGATTGAAGCCAGTGTCAAATTGATATTGTCCTGATCTCAGAATCCTGCAGCAAAGGAAAGAATAAAGTCACACCGTTCTATGAAATTTTGGGTTATATGCACTTAATTTCATAATAAACCAACAAAGAAATCTAACTGAAAATATTATTCTAGACCAAGTTTAATAGGGAAGTTTGGTCTGTGTAAGTTCTGGGGAATCCCCAATAGTAAGATCTGTTAACAAGGTTGGAGGAGAAACTGAAGTGACATTGGCCTTCACCCTGAATTCCACTGCATCAATAAGACTAGCTGACAAACATTTGGTGAAAGAGTGTGGAATTTTACATGTCAAATTAATCTGGTTGAAATTTTGTATACCCTTGTATTTTACTGTCTTCTGTGAATTTGGTGTTCTTAATCTGATACATGATGTGAGACAAGGTTGTTCTGGGTCATACTCCTGAAAACATGTGCCTCCTGATTTGCCATGCTAGTGACAGAGTCAGGGAGAAAGGAGCAGAAAACCAACACTCAAGAAAGTGTGCACAATCATGGATTTCACAGATTGTTCCTAAGAATGATTCTAATGGGTGTCAAATGAAAAATTAGTTTTATCCAGTTTTTTGGTTTAATTTTGTCATCCACTCAAACATGCTGCCATTCTAACAGTAACTGGGGTTCTGACATGACATGGCATAGGTCTATTGGACATAGGTGGTTAGGAAAGGTCCCCCTTAAGCACAGAGGACAACTGAAGGCCACTGCTGACATGACAGGAGGACACAAGGCACAAGCAGAAGCCCTCAGGGAGAAGGAGAGCACATGGACCCTGGGGAGACCTTGGGGTTCACTGCTACCAGGCAAGCAGGGCCTGGGCCAGCAGAGCCTGGAAGGGACAGGGAAGGGGCCCATCTTCAACTGCAGAGAGAGCTTGGCCTGCTGCCCCTGGACTCCAGACTTGCAGCCTTCAGAGCTGGGAAGTGAACTCCTCTGAGTCAGGCCAGGTGTGTGATGCCTATTGAGCAGCCCTGGGAAACTCATGTGCCCATACCCACTGTGGAAACTGGGTTGTGGGAAAACCAGGAGCAGAAAGAAATCTGTAGCATCTGATCAGTGATAAATCAGGTTTAGAAAAAATGTTGGGTTTACAAAATATTCTATAATAGCATAAAGTTTCAGAGAATGCTGCTATTTTTATTTGAAATGAACATTAGATCTTTAAAACCCTTGTATTTGATTGTTTATTTTATCTCAGAAATTGTTGACATGATGAAATATCATAGAAATTCTTTGTTGACCAGAAAGATTTTTTTTTCTATATTGTCCATAGGGGAAGAAGAAGAAGAAGAAGAAGGAGGAGGAGGAGGAGGAGGAGGAGGAGGAGGAGGAGGAGGAGGAGGAGGAGGAGGAGGAAAAAAGGCAGCAATCTTAACTCCAAGGCAGACTCTCAGGTTCCTGTTGTTAGCTCACCATGCCATACATGGCATTCAAATTGACCAAAGGACACAGCAGTTCTCTCACCATGGACACACATTACCAGGGTTTATCAGGGTGGGTGAGACTAACTTTCCCTAAGCCCAGGTGGGGAGGGGCCTCTGGGTCTCTAGGGTGACCAGGCTCAACTGAAACAGAAGGGACTTAGGCACGTGGGTTTCCTTGTGGTTTTGACTCTGATGCCAGATGCTATCAGTTGTGTTCATAAAGCTCCAAGCCCATGTGTGACCTCTGGGACCTGGGAGGCTGCTGGACACTGAACCTGTGTGGATGTGATTGGATCAGAGTGCTGAGTGAAGAGTTGGCACTGTCACTCCAGGCCCAGGCTGTGCTCTGAGGACCCTGCAGCCCAGTTGTACACACACCCCTGTGTGGCCAGGAGGAGAACACAGCCCTCTGCTTCTGCCTGGGCCCAAAGGGAGGTCTCTTCGTGTGAGCTGAGAGTGGGTCCCTGGTGACACTAGAGATCCATCCTCCCAGAGGGGCTTCTCCAAACCCAGATTTTAGGGTGGATCCTGAGCCCAGAGGTCCCTGAGAGCAGCCAGCCACCTTCTCTATGTCACAGTCTGTCACCACTCAGTGGAGGATCAATTCATGGACATGCCAGATGCAGGGAGCCAGGGACGGGCTGTACCCCAAACACTGAGAGACCCTTGTCTATTTACACTCTTAGTTCTCAGGATTCTCAAAACTGCACCAAATTTTATATGATAAGCAGATGTAAATTTTCAGAAATTCTTTTATTCAAATATGACTTATTTCAGTTTTTCTTAATAATTTAACGAATTGATTACTGTTCATACTAAATCTAAATTTAAAACATTCTAAATTAATGTGTAGAAAATATTATATAATTCAGCATTTCCACAATAATGGAGCCTTCAATGTCACTGAAGTGCCCCTGCTCTTTGCAAAGGGACTATGAGAGGTGGCCCCTGGAGTTCCTCTGGTGTGATCTCCAGTCTCCCAGGGAATCCCTGACTGAGTCATACTTCAGTATAACTGTGTACAAAGGTCAAGGCAGACACATCCCAAATCCAGAAATAACTCAAAAACAGACAAAATGCCTGGAGGAGCCAAGATGCCCTGCCTCACCTCAGGCCCAGGGCAGTGGAGTGGTTGACCATGGACTGAACACTGAAACCATGAGCACCAAGTAAATGTCTCTCCTCTGAAGTTGTTTTTGTCAGGTCTTTCTGTCACAGTGGTGAAGAGTTATCTACCACCCTGGGACACCAGCTGTCATTCCCTGTCATCAGTATCATTCCTGGAGCACATTTGTCACTAACACATTTTACTCCTGGTTTCCTATACAATAGGGGGCTGAAAATGGAGAATCTTGTGCCAGCCCCAGCACCTGTGCTAAGACCTGTGCCCACAGGGGAGGACAGGGGAGCCCCTGAGAGGGGTGAGCACTGAGGGCACCATCCCCTTCACCACTGGAATCCCTGAGATGACTGAGTGCCTCATGGGTAGAGGTTTACAACTTCAGTGGCAGACACACACTGATGGCTGGTGGAGGACAAGAGTGTCTCCATGTCTAGAATCTGTGCCTTTTATTGCCAAAGGCCAAAAGTTTGAAATGCTGATCAAAAAGACTTGATAAGTATCTAAGTGGAAGAGTATGTTAGTTGCATGATTTCATCATCACCCAATGTACACAGAGAAACCCCACATTGCAACCCACAAGTGCATAGCATTAGGTTCATCAAAAAAATTCAGAAGGCTGGAGGTTGTACTCTCATTTTCTTCATTTAAAAAAATCCCTACTTGAAATACCTACAACAGCTTCCTCTGTGCCATCTGAACAAAAACATATTCCATGAGCCCTTTGCTCAGTGCACTGATCAGTGTCTTTTATTAAACAAAGAGGCACATTTCCATGTCTATCTGCTAGTGCTTGAGCAGAGAAAAGAGTGTATGTCTACAGAGGAGCCTCCCTGACCCTTTCATCAAAACCCTCCAGTGACCCTCAGAACCTGGTGCCCATAAGCAGTACCCTTAGCAGGTGGAGGTAGCTGGAGGAGCAGGTGAGGAAGTCCAGCCTGATACTTCTGCTGCCTGAGAGGTCTTTATCATGGCTTGTGTCCCTTTGTGAAAGGTAACTGCAATACTGTAGACAATAATAAGTGGCAGCATCTTCAGGCTTCAGGCTGTTGATAGTGAGAGTGAAATCTGTTCCAAATCCACTGCCACTGAACCTCGAGGGGACCCCAGATACCAAATGGATCACATCATAGATTAGGCATGTAGGACCTTGCTGGTTTCTGCTGATACCAGACTAAAAAATTGCCAATGCCCTCACTTGCCCTGCAGGTTATGGTGACTCTGTCTCCTGGAGATACAGACAGGGATGATGGAGACTGGGTCATCTGGATGTCACATTTGACACCTAATATTGGAATCAAAAGCAAATAGCCACATAATTACACAGAATTATCCATGTTATTAGAAGATTGTCCTGAAGATCCAGGAAGCACTGACCACACTGTGATTAGTAAATCCCCAGGACTTTCCCTCTTTACCAGGGAAGCAGAGCAGCAAGAGCCCCAGGAGCTGAGCAGGGGCCCTCATGGCCATGCTGTGTCCTGATTGGGACTGATTCCTGCAAAGGGTGTGAGCAGCCTCTTAAGAAGTCCTCAGGGCAGTGGGCTGTGCTGTGGGCACATGCAAATCAGCAGGGCTGGGCAGGCTGGTCCAGATGCAGGGTGGGCTTCTCTCAGTCACTCAGCGCAAGCTCCAGGTCATGAGTCCAAGATTAGACAAAGGAAGCTCAAAATTGCTGACAGAATAAGCTCTCCTCTCTAGGGCTAAATGAAATATCTCTGTGGAATCATCCATGGAGAATGCTATTTTGACAACCTCTAGCTTCCATCCATGATTTCTTCCATCTCTGACAGAAGGCTGTAGGCTATGGCACAATCCCAGAGGCTTTAGGAATGCTTACTAGATACTTTCATTCAGCACCTGTGAACATTAATGAGTCCAAAGTGGCTGTTTTCTCTAATTCCCTGATGGTCTAGGTGTGAAGGAGACAGGCAATAAGAAAAAATCTTGGGTCATAATTTCTAAGAAAGCAACATCTATCCATACTCATCTGTCTTCCTTTGATAGTTTGAATATAGATTCAAATTGAAGAATTTCAATTCTGTGGGCTTCAATGTCATTTAAGACAAGGTAATTGGTTTTCTGTGGCTTGAATGCCATCTACTGGTCATTTTTAGGCCTAACATCATTAGGACTGGATCTCAGTGAGGCTTCACTGTTAATCCTCACTGTTACTCATGAAGCTGACCCTATTGCATCCGTCACTGGGACAGAATTTGTAAAAAACAGAAATGTTCCATTAATATTTCTTCAGGTTGAGAAGAAATGACTAGCAGACCACCAGGGATTCAAAAGAGAGATTAGTCATAAGAGAGTGAAGGGCTGGGCTCTGGTGCCTGGGAGATGCCAAGGGTGTGGCCTTAGAGAAGTTCCTGAGGATGCAGGTATGAAGCCAGAGTTTCAAGGATCTTAAGCCTCCTGGTCTCCATCTGTCAGTGCAGCTTCATTCCTGCCCTCTCAGAAATACATACTAGAAATACTCTAGACCCCAGAACCTATTGCCAGCTAGGGAGGACCTGAGGCCACTCAGGCCTGTGACTTATCACTGGGAGGTTTGTGCTCTTGGCTACAACAACAAAGATGGATAAATTCACCTTTTAGGAAAAACACTGACCAACAGAATATTCTGTTCCCACCAGCCACCAATGTGAATTGAGCACTGGAGATGTAGCAAGTGTATCTGGAAGATTCAATTTAAACTTTAATTTCAATTTAAGTTTATTAACTCACACGTGGCCAGTGTCCACCACAGAGGCCAGCACAGTTCTAAAGGTAACAGTCAGGAATTTCACCAAGACCCACAGTGTGCCTGTTTATAAGCACGTGCTCTGCCCTCTGTCACCATAAGAGTGAGGGACAGTGGCATCCCAGCCTCTAGATGATGTGTCAAGGTGACAAGGCTGTCAGACCACTGCCACTAACACACTGAAACAGCCCCCAGAGACCTGCAGATGCAGAGACCGTGACCAGGGCTCTTTCTGCGAGCTCCACCTCTCCCAGCCAACAGGCAGAAGGCAGATGCCCACACCCACCAGGGCTGCCTGGCAACACTTTCCCCAGAGAAGTTCACACACCTGGACTCCTAAAGCATCATTCCTGGGTGAAATCTTGGTTATGTCCACTTCCTTATCCACCTGTATCCTCCAGGCCCTGTAATGAAACCTAGGTGATTAAAGAAATTGGGTGATGAAGTGTTAGTGACAATCATCCCCAGTGTCAGTCTCCATTAAGCATGATTTCCAAGGACCCATGGCCCCTCTCAGCCTTCACTTATGTACATTGGTCCATGGAGAGGCCACATGCAGAGAAAAACCCTGCGGAGTCTCCAGTCCACAGAGTCATTTCTAGAGGAATGTGTGCTTTCTTGCACTTTGAGAAGCATGCATTGTTGTGCTTATTTATTTTGTTAGATAATTAGTGTTAAGTTGATTTCAGGCACTCCCCTGAACTGTGGCTTAATACCTATTTTCCAGTTAGATGTTAACAGCACAGGTATTGGGACTCAGCCACCATGACTGGAACTCAGAAGCCACACAATATTCTGCTGCTCAACTCTCTCTAGGTAGCAATGGAGGGACCAAAGTCATGGTGCCTGGGGTCCAAGCATTCAGATTCTCTGTGTTTGAAGCACAGATTTGTTGACCTATTAGATCTAGATCTGTGGGGTGTAATTAAAATATGCCAAAATGTCCTAAGTTTAATTTCAAGGGCCAGCAGATGTGGGGAGGAGATATGTAAGTTCATCAGTTTACTTAGGCCAAAACCAAAAAACACTGCTTCATATTCTTGAATATCTGTTTTGACCATAAAAAAGAAGACCAACAAAGAGGGTGCTCAATCTGAATGACTGTGAAGCTCCTGTCTATTAACCCCACTTAAATGTGAAGCTCCTGTCCATTAACCCTAGTTTATCCCTTAGGAATGGTGGCTTATCCTGAAGATTGTCCCTATTTGTGTAATTTCAACATTTGATCCACAACCATCATAGTGCCGTGTAAAGATCTCTGCCTTCCCTCCTGGAGTTTCATTACTAAAATGCCCTTGGCTTTCAGGGAAAATGGATCTGTTTGTAGCTGATATGAAGACTGGCCACTGGCTGCTTCTTGAGTGTCCTGCTGAGCGTCTCAAAAGCCAGATGGTCCACTTCATATCAGAGAAACTAGAGTCTCCAGAGGTTTGGGTCAACAGTCAGTGAACATTTTCCCTCCCTTGTGCATCTGCTGGGTCCTTGGGATGCTCAGGAAGGCAGAGGTGATGGACACACAGAGAACTGGCCTCAAGCCCTCAGTTCAGACCTCAACATCCATTAAAATTTTCACAGGACCAGGCAGCCCCTGCAGGGGTGGTGGAGGGATGGGAGAGCCTCCCTATCTTTCTAAATCAAGTGTGTCCTGTATTTAAAAGTGTTCAAGCTGATAATGACAAGAAGCTTTCTTTAAAACTGCACTGAATTCAGTCTGAAGCCTACGAAATGTGCTTTGTGCACTCCATAGCACAGTGTGATCCATAGTGATGCCCCCAGACTCAGAAAATTGCAACTGGCAGTGGGAATAGTATTGCTCTTCTAATTGTTTCTAATTCCTCAAATCTGAGATTTATTTGTTTTCCTTAAACAAAAGACCTCCTTTAAAAAAGAAATTCAAAATCCATATTATGGATAAATTCATTTGACCTAGGAATGTTATTTTTAATTTAATGAACTGCTTAGGGATGTGCATTGTCATGAAATAAAGATTTGGAGGGGATAAACCCTCTTGCAGTGTTCTTGAGCCCTGCAGAGTATTCTCAACAATCATGCTGCACCTGTGAGCAGACACAGGGACAGAGCACCTGCAGGAGCTGCTGACCTCACTACAGCATCCTGGGAGGTAGACTGTGCTCAGCTCAGGTCCTGGGAGAAGCTGTAGGGCCTCTGCCCAGGGCTCCACTCCACACAAGTGCTTGACATGATCCCTGTGGTAGACAAGGTCCAGCAATGTCTGTTCTTCTTGAACCAGGAACCATGAGAGCCCTGGCTAGCTGTGAGACATGCTCTCGACACCTGTCCTCAAATGTCACAAAGAAGGTGCACTGCCTTCCCAGTGCAGCATTTGGTAATGGGGACAATGACATATTATTTGAGGTTAGCAGATGTCTGAGCAGAGCAAATGGTCATAACCTTAATGTGGACAGAGGAGTGACCTGAGTCCAAGATGCGAGCATTGTTTTCTGGGGTCTGTGCAAGGCTGGCGAGCATGGCCCCTGTTAAGAGCAGCCACACTCCCAAGCTTCAGAGGATGCAGCTTGTGCTGAACCCACCTGCCCACAGAAGCCAGGAAACTCCAGTTTCAAAACTACTGCAGTGACTGTTTCCTTCTCCTTACTAGAAGGCTCAGAGAAATTCACCTGGGAGTGTATCAGGACCCAGGAAACTTGATGGAAACGTGCCAAAAACAGATGATAATTTGCCACCAGAGAAGTTAAGGTAAGATTGGGAACCATAAGAGGATGCCGCAGTCTGGCTGGGCACAAAAGATGAGCCACTCAAGCAGGAACACACATTATTTCCAAACTCCCCCGAATGCCACCCACGCGGCATTCTCCGGGACACACCTCACATCAACCTGAACTCCTTGCACTGGGCTGCATCCGCATTCACTCTCAGAACCCTGCGAGAACTCAACAGGAACTCCAAAGTAGCAGGCGCCCGAGGCAGCAAGAGCCGCCCTATTACTGGTGTAAAGGTCTAATACACAATTGAATCAATCCATCATCATCTTAATGGCTAGCCTCTCAACCATTACTTCTGGCAAAATGTCAGGGGCTATTCCAACCTGGCTGTGGCTCTCAACATTTCCCCCCCTTCTGTTTAATTAAACAACAAGCAATGTCGCTTAGGGACTGTGCCTGTCTTAGGTTGTCCAATACTACATATGGTCCTTACCCATCATTGGATGAGCTTACCTCAAGGTGTCAGCCTCCTGTCTTAGGTTGGTACCATTGCAATTGGATCTTACCCATCATTGACTACCAGTCCAGCATACAGCCAGACTAGTGGATAGGCCTTAGAACCATTGGGGGGGGGGGGTGAGGTTCTTTGCCTCACCTCTGTTGGCCCCCAAATTTGGCCTTGGTGCCAGTGGGGGTGTGAGGTTTTTGCCTGACCTCTGCTGGCCCTCAAATTTTAGACCATCACAAGCAGAAGGGAGGAGGATGCAAAATGCCACGAGACCAAGCCAAATGACGGTTCCTTTTGGAAAAATTGTACCACCGATGACACCATCAGCAAAGATGCCCCAGCACTACCACAACTCGATGCACCAACAGATAGTTCACAATGCATTCAAGTGATACATAATCCAGGCAAGTTTTGCAAGCAGTTCAAAGCAGAGGAATCATTAATATGTCCATTTCCTCCCAAAGTAAATCGACTCCTTGATTGAGCATTACTTGTTGAGTTATTATTCATTGACATAAGTTTATACAGTTTACTGTGATAGCTATTGAAGAAGCTGTAGTTTGGTTTTATCTTTGTCTTCACCGGCACTGAGATGAAGATAGGAATTCTGGCAATAATGGCTAAAGAAAAAATTATGTAACATTCCAGCAGGCACTAAAAGAAAGCAATTTTCTGAACAATTTACATTATCCTGAACAGAATTATTAAATATAATGAAAAGGAAAGGTGAAAGTAAACAAACAGATCTGTTAACCTCCTTTTGTTCACATATTAAAAAAATTCTCAACAGCTGTTTACCCAATTTAAATTAAACCATTTAAATCACGTGAATAAAAAAAAAATATTTGGATCCATTTTTTCATGAGTGCTCCCCATATATGATATATGACATACACACATACAGACATACAACACAAAACACAAGTGTGCACACAAAATACGATACATACAATTCATAACATAATAGTAAAGGCCTTGTAGCATTTCACAGGTGAAATCTCCATTGCAATGTTTAAAAACTCCAGAGTCAAAAAATAGAACTGATCAGAAAAACATTAACCTAGGTCTGTATGAACTCAAAAAATAAAATAGAACTTCATGATGTGGGAAAAGGCAATAATATAGTAGATATTGGAAAAAGGCATCCTGGTTACCACCTGGGTTTGACTCATTTTTGGATATTCCATCCTTTTTCCTGTAACTTACATATGGGTCTGAAGGTATTCCCACAAGCAATCCCCAAGGTTTTTATTGTATTTGAAATAGGCCTTAATGGTGTTCATTATTCATTAGCCTCCAGGTGTGGGAGAACCACTGTTGCAGATGTAAGGATATCAGCTGTTATGGATTTGAGCCAAGTCATCTTCTTTTTGGTCTGTAGAAATTGCTTTAGTTAGTCTCTCTGGAATCCAAATCAGCTGCTGTTTTCCCTGTGGAAACACAAAAACAGATCCCCGACTCCAGACAATCACTGGGTCAGGACCTTTCCATTGTCCTGTTAGAATATCCTTCCAAAGTACCTTAGGCTTATGTACATTTTTTGGACACATATGCCTTTCCACAGCACTAAGCCCTGATGAATCCAAATTTAAAAAGTTTAGAGTAAAAAGGGTTATCTTAAGTTTATCTTTGGGGAATATATACCCCTTCCTATTTCTCTCTTTTTGCTTTAATAAGTACATTTTAATAGTTTGATGAGCTCTTTCAACTATGCCTTGTCCCTGTGGATTGTATGGGATTCCTGTTATATGAGTAATGCCAAATGATGAGCAAAATTGTTTAAAAGAGGTAGAAGTATAGCCAGGACCATTATCTGTTTTTAACTGTTTTGGAACGCCCACAGTGGCAAAATTTTGTAAGCAATGAGCTATAATACCTTTAGTTTTTTCTCCGGCATGAAGGGAGCCCATCAAAAATCTGGAAGAAGTATCAACTGTAACATGCAAATATTTTAATTTTCCAAATTCTGGCAAGTGTGTGACGTCCACCTGCCAAATATGGTTAGGTATCAGTCCTCTAGGATTGACTCCAAGATTAACTTGTGGTAAAAATGTCACACAATTTTGATATTGTTTTATTATTTGTCTAGCTTGTTCCTTAGTTATTTTAAAAAGATTTTGTAAAGTATTAGCATTGACATGGAACCTTTTATGAAAATTTGTAGCTTCTTCTAGTGTAGAAAAAATATGTATGTCATGTGTAGTTTTATCTGCTAAATCATTGCCCAACTAAGGACACCAGGCAATCCTGTATGTGCCCTGATATGTCCTATAAAGAATGGATCTTTTCTGTCCCAGATTAGGCTTTGTATAGTAAAAAACAAAGAGAAAACAGTAGAGGAAAGGGAAATCCTACCAGCATCTTCAAGGGATACTATAGCATTAACTATATACTGACTATCAGAAAATAAATACAGAATCTTTAAACTTCACAAAAGCTTGTAATACTGCATTAAGCTCTACCTTTTGAACTAATTGCTTGGGTACTCAAAATGTAAAAGTTTGATCAGGGGTAACTACTGCTGCTGTACCATTATTTGACCCATCAGTGAATATATTTGGAGCATTCATGATAGGTGTTTTTCTTGTCATTTTTGGAAAAACTACAGGATGCGAAGACCAAAAATACAGCAAAGGATTAGATGGTAAGTGATTATCAAATGAAACTTTGAGTGGCTTGTTGTAATGGCCAATGTCTTGGCCATTCTTGTCGAGAGATGATGCTAAGGTCTGCACCTGTATCCAGTAGTTCATTAAATTCATGCCCTTAAATATTTAGTTTTAGCATTGGGCAAGAATCTAAATTTAAAGACAGCATAGCCCAATCTACATCTGTGCAGCCTAATCCCCTGGAACCTCTTTTTATAGTACGGCTGGAAAATTTATCATGTAGGCTGGGTATTATTAATAACTATGCTATTCTATCCCCTGGTGAAATTACTGGTATACCTCTTGGAGAGTTAGCTATAATTTTTATTTCACCTTCATAATCAGGGTCAATCACCCTAGGACTTATCATAAGTCCTTTTAGAGTAGGAGAACTGCATCCTAATAATAAGCCTACTGTTCCTTGGGGAAGAGGTCCTTTTACTCCTGTGGGAATGATTTGAACTCCCATCTCTGGAGTTAGTACTGCTCTGGCGGAGGCACAGATGTCCAGCCTTGTGCTCCCTCTGGTTTTTCTGATGAGAGATCTGATGGATAATGTGTCCTGGGCACTACCCTGATGGTGTTTCTGGGTTCCTCTGGTGCCCCGTATATTTGTGGTCATGGGCCCCAGAGCATTGGGCGCCCCCTGTCCATTTTTTTGGCAATGGAGCCCAATGCCTTTCTCCACAATATCATTGGTAAACACCTGGTCCTTGTCCATTTTTTGATCATGGAGTACCCTGTATGGTGGTTTGAGAACAGCATTCATTAGCCCAATGTCTCCCTCTATGGCATCGTGGGCAAATACCCGGTTTTCTACCCCTTTGATACCTAGTTTTGTTAAACCCTCCTCCTATGGGGCAATTCCTTTTAAAATGTCCTGTTTGTTCACAATTATAGCATGTTTTTGGCCTGGCATCTAAAGCCTGTTTTACTGCAGGTGCCAAGACTTGCCCTTGTTCATTAATGTCTCTACATAATTTAATATATGTGTTTAAATCTTCATGTTTCCATGGTCTAATGACCTCTCTGAACCAACAATTTGCTTGCTCATAAGCCAGTTGTTTTATTAATTGCATTGCTTGTTCTGTATCCCCAAAAACTCTGGTAGCTGTTTGAATAAGCCTATCTACAAATTCAGCGTAAGGTTCATTAGCTCCCTGTATTATCTTAGATAATTGACGTTGTAAATCTCCATGTCCTTGTAAAGTCTTCCATGCCCTAACTGCATCTGCAGCAATTTGTGAGTATATACCAGGATCATATCTAATTTGTGGCTGCTGATTCTCATAAGGTCCTTTTCCTAACAACATATCTAGATTTCTCTGAGGATAACTGGGTGCTGCATATCGCCTAGCCGTCTCTGTGCAAAATTCCTCATTGGCAACCTTCCATAACAGGTATTATCCTCTATTTAGCACAGCTTTACACATAGTAGCCCAATCTGCTGGTGTCATGTCCAAGTTGGTAATGGATTCGACCATGCTTACAGTGAAGGGTGCTTGGGGACCATTGATTGTTACAGCCTCCTTTAACTGCTTCACTGTTTTGAAATCTAAAGCATGGTGAATTCGCTGCCCTCCTGCCTGCTCAAGTACAGGGCATGCTAATCTTTGAGGCCCTGTCTCAGGATCCCATCTATCAACTATGGGGGTTGGGGGCCCCATAGGTGGAGCTGTTGGTTGGACACTTACATCCTCTGGTGATAGAAAGGTGTTAGTAGCAGCCTCCTGTTGTAACTTTTCCCCTGATAGTTCCTCCTCTGTCTGACTAGCTCAAGAGGCTTTCTCTTTTACTTGATCTTCTACTATAGTCTGAACTGAAGGCTTTGGACTAGGCAAACAAAATCGTACCAACATCCATAACGGTAATGTGCCAACTGGCAGAGTTCCTGGGTTTTTCTTTTCCTTTTCCCTTAAATCTTCACCATGATGGTCCCAGTGTGATATATTCAACAACTCCTCCTTAAAAAGCCATGGGGTACATTTTTATATTGTATCACGTATGCCTTGACTGTTCTTGTTTTTACTGGGGTGCCTCCTTCTTCTAAAAATTTACTTAACATTCTTTCGTTTTTTTTTTTTTTTTTTTTTTTTGCTAATTTCTGACCTCATATTTTTGCTACAAGGATAATGCAACTCAACAAGATAACTCAAAACAAAACTGAAGCAAAACAAAACAAAAATGGAACAAAAAATTTATGTATCAATTTTCCTATTTTCTTGAAATGTATATTCGTGGTCTATCTCTATCTCTTCCTCAGGGCCAAACAACTTCAAACCTTGAGCCAACCATTTTTCCCAGTTTGCCTGAGAAAGTCCTAGGGATAGGCAGCTTGAAACAAAAACAAAACAAATCAAAACAAGAACACATTGTATTTTGAAATGGTCACCCATTCTCTCGCCTTCCCTTAGGGGCGAGCAATTTCACTTACCTCTGAGCTTCAGGTGTTCCCTGCATGGGCCACCAAATGCCACAGTCTGGCTGGGCACAAATCACGAGCCACTCAAGCAGGAACAAATTTAATTTCCAAATTCCCCCGAATGCCACCAATGCGGCCTTCTCCGGGACACACCACACACCAACCAGAATTCCCTCCACTGGGATGTGCCCGCATTCACTCTCGGAACCCCGTGAGAACTCAACAGCAAGAGCTGCCCTATTACAGGTGTAAAGGTCTAATATACAATTGAATCAATCCAGCATCATCTTACTGGCTAGCCTCTCAACAATTACTTCTGGCAAAATGCTGGGGGCCATTCTGACTCAGGTGTGCCTCTCAACAAGAGGATGAGTAAGTAGAACTGTTGTGGATCCTGCCAAGGCCAAGGCACCACAGAGAGGAGGTGCTGGCACTCACTATGGGATGCCTGGGTAGGAGGAGGATTCAAAGATAAACCAGCACAGTGAGTTGATATTGCTGTTGCTATTGGTACCAGGGATTGGACCCAGGGGCACTTAACCATTGATCCACACCCCAGCACCTTTTCTGTTTTATCTGCTGCATGTGGGAATCACAACAATTATTATTTGCACATTATTGTCTGTGCTATGGTTTGGGTATGAGTGTCCCCCAAAAGCTCCTGGGCCACTATAGGAATCCGCAGGCTCCACCTTCACTCAGAGGAGCTATGGCTTCTGGGGAGCAGGGGCCCTTCTCATGCACAGATCCTAGGCTTTGAAAGCTGTGACTTAGACTGTAATTCCATAAATTTCAAAAAAAAATACTGCTTGAAATGGCTAGAGTGTCTTGTAATTTGAGGTAGGAATCCAAACTGATTCAGAGAGCTGGACTCCTCCCATACGTGACAAAGTCAATCACTAAACCTGGAGGAAATGGTCATGTCTCACCTGTTGGGGCTGAGAAGGAAAGAGGGTGAGGTGCAGAGGAGCCTCCCTGGCCCTTCTTACCAAAGTCTACTAGAGAACTCCAGAGCCTGGTGCCCCTGAGCAGTGCCCTCAGCAGGTGGAGGCAGCAGGAGGAGCAGCTGGGGCAGCCCAGCCTCACAATTCTGCTCCATGGGAGGTTTTTGTCATGGCCTGTATCACTGTGAGGGGATTGTAGCCTTGTTGACATAAATAAGTGGCAATATCTTCAGGATCCAGGCTGCTGATGGTGAGAGTAATCTGTCCCAGATCCACTGCCACTGAACCTCGAGGGGACCCCAGATTGCAAACTGGATGCCTTATATATCAAGAGCTTAGGAGCTTGCCCTGGCTTCTGTTGATACCAAGCTAACCAACTGTTAATATTCTGACTGGTTCTGCAGGTGATGTTGACTCTGTGTCCTGGAGATGCAGACAGGGATGATGAAGACTGGGTCATCATGATATCACATCTGGCACCTGACATTGGAAACATAACCATAAATATCACCATAATTATTCATGTTTCAGGAGGACTTCTCTGAAGAGCCAGGCAGCAATGACCACACTGTGCTGAGCACATCCCCAAGGTTGTCCCTCCTTACCTGGGAGCAGCAGGAGTCCCAGGAGCTGAGTGAGGACCCTCATGGCCATGCTGTGTCCTGACTGGGACTGACTCCTGCACAGGGTGTAATCAGCCTCTTAAGAAGTCCTCAGGGCAGTGTGTTGTGCTGTGGGCACATGCAAATCAGCAGGGCTGGGCAGGGCTGGGCAGGACTGGGCACAGCTGCAGGGCTGGCTCTTCTCAGTCACTCTTCACTTGCTCAGTGTCCCCAGTGATCTCACGTCAGACCAGCACAGCACAAATGGGTATGCAGAGAGCTTGTTTCTCCCTGGAGTCATTTTATAACAAAAGATAGTTTAGAGACTATTTTCAAAATGAGAAATGCATGGAGACGACTCTATAAATTAAGCATTTCATGGTGGTTTTTAAATAGTGATGGAGAATTTACTTTTTTTGTATAGAACACACAGTGCAGTCTTGGCAGAGGGCTGGTGGGGCTTTAACATACTCCAAAATGACCCTGATAGGAAAGATCTCTGTGTTGTTCATGCATATTTGTGACTTTAAAGTGGTTTCTTCTCTTTAAATTAGAAAGATAATTTTTCAGAAACATGTTCAGAGCATCAAAAGCTATTTCAAATAGCTGTTAGTCATTGTGAGGGCCAGTGAAAAGTCCAGGAGATACTCAAACCTGACTCTCGGTGAGTGTGTCACTCGCAGTCCCTGTCACCTTCAGCTACAGGTCTCTTTGGAGCTCAGGGGCTGAATGGCTGCAGCTCATCCTTTACTTTGGCTCTCCCCTATTATGTCCCTTTCTTCCATTTGTCACTGTTCCCCAGAGATCACCATCACAAAGAGCTGGTTATTGAGGCCAGGCCTGGTGACTAAGTGATAGCCACTGCTACCCAGTGCATTTCCCTGATATGCACCTTGGATGTACCCTTCTGCTTTTCCCTGCAACAGTGAGTGGGAAGCTCATCCTGACCCAGGCTCCACCTCCTGTGTGCCTCTCCAGGAGAGTCTCAGCCTCCTGTGCAGCCAGCACAGATGCACATGGAGGAGAAATTGGACCCAGGTGAACTTGGGCACAGATTCAAACAGTTCCTGTGTCACCTCTGTGCCTTTGTTTTAGACGTCCATCCCAGCTCAGCAGCAGGTGAAGTGGAGCCAGCTGTGCCTTCAGCATCAACATCTTGGCAGCTGGGGACCAGGAGTCTCCTGGCAAAATATAGGCTGAGAGGTCTGGCTGCAGTACCAAGGGCTGAGCACACACCTACTGCCTTTCCAGGGTCCTGAACTGCAGGGAGCCTTGCTAGAAAGCAGCCCAGGCAGAGCTAATTACAGAGAGCCCTGCACAAGTTTGAAAGTCTTTCAACTATTTTCTGGCCTTATCGGCAGTCCCTACTGGGGCTCTCTGCAGCCCCTCACCCCCTACACACACACTGTACCTGTACATGTGCTGCCCCTCCAGGCACGCATGTGCTCACTCTGCTCTCTGAGGCTGGGGAAGCAGCTCCACTGCACAGGAGGCACACACAGGGCCTAGGCTGACCATTCCCAGGACAGTCCCAGTGGGCAATGAAGGAGAGGAACACTCCCCAGTCCCTCAGCTCAGCTGAAATCAGCAGGGATGTTTTCTCTGTTTCCACATGGGCTTGAGCTGCCACCATCCTCAGCAGTGTGGCTTTTGAAGGAGTGATTGCATGGGCTTCCTGTCCTGGGACACAACCTAGGAGAGAAACAGATCCTATTCCTGCAGGACATCCCTGGTCCAAGATCTCACCATACCTCCTTTATTGATAAACAGAAATAATAAGAAAATTCAGGAACATTTATTTTCCTTTACCAATGTCTCCACCCTGGAACCCTGGGGCCCCGCTTCATCACACATGATACCCTCCTTCAGTGTGCCCTGGATCACCAGTTTCACACATGATAGTTTGACAACATCTTAGCCAACCTGTGCATTGACTTTTTATCAGACACAATGAACTTGGAGCAGGAGCATGGCCGTGATGGAACCCTGCAGTGAGGGTGTAGCAGGAGCACATCAGAGATGGGACACATCGCTGCCATTAAATTACAGACTGACAATGTGGAGACATAGGAGAGTTCCTCAAATCTCAGAACAGCAGTACTTTCCCTGACACTGGAGGTCAAATTGAAGATGAAGACAGCTGTCCTCGAATGCTCTAGAGACAGATCAGAAGCCACCTTTGTTAAAGGGGGAAAGAGAGAATGAAACTCTCAGTTTTATGGATTTACACCTTGTTATTTGATCACTTTAAAATATATGTCCTTGTAGGTTGGCTTTGCTTTTTATCAAATTGTATATTGACTAATCAACTAATGCTTGACTTTTGATTTGAGTTACAATTGTTTTGTCTTCTTTGGTGATTTTGTGTTTTTTTTTCCTTTTTTCTGACTTTCAATGCTTAGTTGTCTTGTTGAACAGACATAGAGCCCTATCACTAAGGCAATATGTATTTTCCATAAAAACACTGTAAGCAAGTACAAGTACACCCTTTTACCCTTTCCTAGCTCTTGTAAAACTGACAGGTATACAAACTTATATGTTAATATATTGTTTGCCAGAATAAATTTTCTGAGTTACTGAGCAGTAATTGCATCATGAATACATGTTACAAACATCACTTAACATCGTATAAAGCTGAAAAGTCAGTAAAATGTCTTCATACTCACTCTGTGTCTCATTTCTGAGAGAACAAGATGCCCTCTCCTCCCTCTTCATCCCTTCTCACTGTCTTCTTGTAGTGCTGGACAGTGCTTGGTTTATGGATTTGCATAGAGGAATTCTTTCAGATCACCACATGCCCCTAACTTGCTCAAAGATGGGATGGAGTTGCAAAGTCTGTTTATAATGCACTACTGTGGTCAAAGCCAGTGTGGACCATCCAGACCTACTCTGTCATAGCATGTCCTGATATAAAATGCAATCCAATGAAAAGAGAAAGAAGCAGGGGGCTGCACCATCCAGGGAGCATCCAGGCCACCTGATTGCCCACTAGGGTTTGTGGAGGTGACTGCTCTGGCTCTAACACCTGGACCATGTGAATTAGATCATTGCTGGCAAAAGAGTTTCCCAAGATGCTGTAAATGGCCACATTTGTGGTTATTTTCTAGGGTGGACATTTGCTTCATACACCTGATAGACACTGAAAATACAGCCAGTGTAACTAGCTTTAATTTAGCTTCAAATAGTCAGCAACAAATGTTATTTTATTCTCCAAAATATTACCTCTAAAAATTATGTGAATACAATTTCAAAGAAAAACAAAAATCAAAGAAAACAAACAAACAAACAAAAAAGAAGCAAAACAGCATAGTTGGGTTATCAGCTGAGCCACTCAATGGACAATTTTTCAATCTTGACTTTAGGTGTGATACTCATCACTGATAGAAGCCTGAGTGTTCTTTGTTCTGTAAAAACAGACCAGGTTTTTCTCTGTGCTTCTCTGCCTCATGATGTTGAGGAATGGAGGTAGCAGGATCAGGGACCTAGGAGGAAGGCCAGCTGTATGTTGTGGCACTAAGGCCACTGCCTGGGTGACCTCATGGAGCAGCGCCACTCACTGCAGGGCCACCTCCTCCCTCTGTACTGTGAGGTCAGAGACATATGTTCTTAGTAACAGACCACGTGGCCCTACTCTGTGTCTCCTTGGAGTCTCCATTCAGTTTTCTGGAACAACTCATTTTTTTTTATCATGTTGTTTAGAGAAGGCAGCTAGGACAGCCACACTGTTTCTGTCCATGTGTCCGCCCACCTGGGTTGCCCTTGTCTCCTGTCCTATCACAGTAGCAGCCCCAGGTCACTGGGCCTTGTCAGTCTCACAAGTGCTGAGGGGCACTCTGCAGGGCTGAGCCCACTCTCTCACTTCTCTGTGTCGTCCCCACATTCTCTAACAGAGTTGAGGCTCAGTGATGGATTTATTAGAGACTTTAAGTTACTTTCCTTCTCCTGTTTCATAATTTGTGAGCTCCAGTTTCCTGCTTTTTCATACAGATTTCCTCAAACCATTTTTAAACATAATGGTTGGGACCCATTGGGATTTTAATTGGACATGCCAAGATCCATCTCTTAAAAGAAAATCATCTCAAATACATCCCCAAGATGTGGAGTTCCATCCCTGATAAAGGAGGGACACCCACATCCCCTTAGATGAGGGACACCCCGGAGAGGGCGGTGCCATCTCTAAAGGAGGTGCATCCCATTGCCTAGAGGAGGGGATTCCCTGGAGAGAGAGAGACCCCCATTCCTAGGCATAAAACAGGGACACCCTACTGTTGGACCAACAGTAGGAGGGAGGGGCACCCCTGGAAGAGGGATACCATCTCTAGTGGAGGGGTTGCCCATCCCCTAGAGAAGGGGCACCCCTGGAAAAGAGGACCCATCCCTAAAGGAGGGGTACCCCGTGAGAGGTTGACCGCATCCCTTGAGGAAAATGGGTGCAGGTCCCCATCGCCTACAGGTGGGTCACCCCAAGAGGAAGACCACATCCCTAGAAGAGGGCTGTCCCAATCCACTAGAGAGGAAGAACACCCCCTAGAGGTGGACTGCATCCCTGAGGAGGTTAAGTACTCAAATTCCCTGGAGCACAGGCACCTCTCCCTACATGAGGGACACCCCGTTCCTTAGAAGAGGAGCAACAATTAAGAACAGGACCCTAGCCCTAAAGGAGGGGCAAAAAAGCCCTATAAGGTGGGAACCCCTGAGAGGGGAGCCCCATCCCTTGCAGAGGAGAGGCATCCTATCCCATCCCCCTAGAGGGGCAACCACCTAGAGGGCAACCCAGTCCCTAGAGGAGGCATACTCTCTAGGGAGGCACCTCATCACCTAGAGGAGGGACAACCCCTGAGGTGTGTAGCCCCCTCCCCTACAGGAGGAGTAACCCTTGAGAGGGAACCCAGTCCCTAGAGGATGGGCACCCCATTTATTAGAGCAGGGGTACCCCTTGAGATTGGAACCCAGTCCTGAGAGGAGGGGTACCTCTCCAGAGGGGGACCCAGTCCCTAGAGGAGGGACACCCCATTCCATAGAGGAGAGGCACCCATCAAGAAGGGCACTCTGTCCTTAGACGAGGGGCAACAAATCCCGTAGAAGAAAGGTAATCCCCGAGAGGGGGAGTCCCATTCTTCATGGAGGACAGGACCTGGCCCCATCCCCCTGGAGGACGGGAAACCCCAAGAGGGGGAGCCACATCCCCTAGAGGAGGGGCACCCCTGGAAGGGGTTCACCATCCCTAGTGGAGGGGCACCCCATCCCTTAGAGGAGGGGCACCACTTGAGAGGTTACCCAGTCTTTAGAGGAGGGACACCCCATCCCCTAGAGAGGCACACCCCCCAAGAGTTGGACCTCATCCCTTTAGGAGAATGGGGCCACCAATCACTAGAGGAGTGGCACCCCCCAAGATGTTGACCCCATTGCTCAAGGAGGAAGGCTGCAGGCACCCATCCCCTAGAGGTGGGTCACCCTGAGAGGGGGCCCACAGCCATGAGGAGGGCTGCTGCAATCCCCTACAGGAGAAGAACACCCCGAGTCGGGGACCCCATCCCTACAGGGGGAGGGTCACTCACATCCCCCTGATAAGGGACACCTCCTGAAAGAGGGACCCCATCCCTAGTGGAGGGAGACCCCCATTCCCTAGAGGAGCAGCACCCATCAAGAGGGGAAACTTGAACCTAGAGGTGGGGAACCCCCAAGGGAGAGCCCCATCCCCTAAAGAGAGAAAAACCAAGTCCCCAGAGGAGGGGCACATCATTTATTAGAGCAGGGCCACTCCTCGGGATTGGGATCCAGTCACTAGAGGAGGGGTATCCTTCAGAGAGGGACCCAGTCACTAGAGGAGGGGCACCCTTTTCCCTTTAGGAGGGCACCCACCAAGAGGGGGCTTTCATAAATACAGAAGGAGGGGCTCCCACATTTCCTAGATGAGGAATATCTCTGGAGACAGGGGGCACCATGCCTAAAGGAGAGGGACCCATCTCCTTGAGGAAGGGAGAGCCTCAAGTGGGGGACACCATTCCTAGGGAAGGGGCACCCCAACCCCTAAACGTGGGGCAACTCCTAGTGGTGGACCCGATCCTTTGTGGATGAGGGGAAACCAAATCCCCTAGAGTAGGGGCACCCCTGAAAGGGGGACACCATCCCCTATAGAAGGGAATTCTCTTAAGAGGAGGACCCCATTCCCAGGGTAGGGGCACCCCATCCCCTAAAAGAAGGGCACTTTTGAATGCTGGACCCCATCCTTTGGGAAGGAAGGACTCCCCCATTGCCTAGAGGAGTGGCACCTCTGGAAGTAGGTCACCATTCCTAGTGGAGGGACACTCCATCCCCTAGAGAGGCACACCCCCCAAGATGGGAACACATCCCTCAAGGAGGAGGGGTGTGTGCTCCCCCATCCCTAGAAGAGAGGCACCCTGTGAGAGGGAAACCCCATCCCTTGAGGAGGATGGGTGCACCCATCCATAGAGGAGGGCACCCCAGGAAAGTTTGAACCCATTCATCGAGGATGATGGGTGTAGGCCTCCATTGCCTACAGGTGGGTCACCCCTAGAGGGGGACCACATCCGTAGAAGAAGACTGTCCTGATCCAATAGAGGAGGAACACACCCCAAGAGGTAGACCCTACCCCTAGAAAAGGTTTAGTGCTCATATAACCTAGAGGAGGGACACCCCTTGAATGAAGACCCCATCCTAAGAGGAGTAGCAACCAATCTAGTAGAAGAGGGTAACCCCCAAGAGGGGTAGCCCCATCTCTCCCAGATGAGGGGTGCCTGGCCCCATAGCCCTGGAGGAGGTGCAAACCTCAAGAGGCAGAGCCCCATCCCTAGCAGAGGAGGGGCACCCAGCCTCATTCCCCTGGAGGAGAGGCAACTTCCAAGAAGGGGAGCTCCATCCTTCATGGACTAGGGGCTCCCCCATGCTCCTGGTGGAGGGCCAACCCCTGAGAGGGGGAGCCCCATCCATCACAAGAAGATGCAATTCTATGTACACTGGGTCCTGTGCGTTTGCTCCCTACACTGATGCTCCACAGCTGGTAGCAAGAAGTAAGCTCACCACACGTCCATCTCATGATGCAGACACTCAAACCAAGAGAGAAGCCCAGAAACCAGCTGTCACTTCTGGGAACCAGGGAAAGGTCAGAGCAGAAATGTCTATGGGGTTACTCAGTGATATCAGGCAGAGCTGAGGCCAAAACCTATTGTCCAGGGCTAATCTCACTTCCATCCTCCTTCTCCAGTCCAGAGTCCAGAAAAACACCAGGAACAAAAGGTGGCAAACATACATTTATAAATACTATGAACTTATTTCAGTATTTGTTGGGGCTTTTTGGTTCCTCATCTGAGGTCTATGTGAAGTGAAAAATACCTTCCTCTCTACCAATGCTGTCTATTGAAGTAGTTTGAAACTGAGCTCTGAAGATGTCTCTTTTCTTATAGCAAATTGCAAAACTTGTGCACTTTTTCTGTATGCATGAGTGAACTTCAACATGAGACTTTTACCATGAAGCCTTCAAGTTACAGGTCACACTACAAAGTTGCTCCATGAGGTCAAGTGGATTCATGGTGCCCAGTCTTACAAAACCCAGTGTGCTACAGCTTTACCCACACTAACTTGTCAACAATAATAAAGAAACCTTGCTCTAATCACAGCATCAGCAGCAAGACCAGAGTCTATAGCAGCATTCAGAGTCCATTAGGAGCAATGTCCAGTGTCCCCTGCACTTTCCAGCTAACGAGTATGGTCTGGATATGGGGCAGGCACCTTTTCATGCAGGACTTCAGAGCTGCCTGCCCAGCTGGGGAATATGAAGTTGACCTCGAAGCCCTGGAGCTCACTTCTGCCTCTGCCTTTCAGACTCTCACACTTCACCCTCCCCTTGAGGTCTCTCTGCAGCCTTCCTCTTTCTGAGGATCTTCTGTGGAGCTGAGTCAAGCTGCAGAGCTGCCTCAGTGTCTCGGGGTACTGAGCTATGAAGAGCCGATCCCCCAATCGTCCTTTGTTTGCATTCTTCCTATAAGGAAGCAGGGCCACACAGAAAATTTGTGTGCCAAGAACTTGGCTTTGTCTATCCAATGGGATTCCTAGGGCTCTTTCCTCATGGTAGACACACTCCTGAAACCCACAGCAGACAGCGCCACATGCAGGTGGCTCTATGCACTGCATTAGCTTGCTGTCTGCTGCTGAGATGTTTTTAACTAACATCTTACCCCTCTACTCTCAACCTGCCTGCCTACTCCAGTTGGTGGCAGAAAAAATGAAAATTCACAGATGGAAGTATCTTTCAAATACCAAATTGATTCAATACAAACCTTTCCACATTAATATATTTTGAAGCATTTTATAGATCCCATATTCAATAAAATTCTGACTTTTTGCATATTGAAGTGGTTTGTATTCATTTAAGTTTTCAGCATTGCATTAAAATATAATTCATGCATATAAGAACATTTGGGACCTCCTTAAACTTAGCCCCCAAGGCAAATGCCTCCCTGGCCTCAGCCTAGTCTGCAGCATGTGCTAGGATGCAAAGAACACAAGTGAGTTTTAAAGAATAGAGACCCTGTCTTCATGGAGAGGTCTGAGAACAGCACTCTCAACACAGAAAGTACAAGGCTTCTGGCTCCCCTAGAGGAGAGAAGAATGGTCCAACCCAGACTTCTCAGGAGAGAGCTCCAGAGCTCTAAGCTGGGCCAAAGCCACAGGGAAGGAAAAGGAAGGGAGGTACTATAAGGATCTGCAGGAAGCTGAGGTCCTGAGAGGGGAAGAAACTCAGCAAACTGGCAGGTCACAGAGGAGCCCCAAGCAGAAGGCTACAGGGACAGGGGACCTGCTAAGAAACACTACTAGGCAGCAGCAGGGGTCAGTGTGATCACTTCAGCCACCTGCAGATTTCCCCAAAATCCCAATTCTGAGGCTGAGGCCAGGGGTGAGGCCTGCTTAGCACATGGGAGACTCTGGCTTGAATCAGAACTGTACAAAAAAGGGGAGAGGGGAGTGCCATGCCCTCCCTCAACAGAGCAGTACCTCTCTCTGTGGGCAGAGATCCAGACTACAGGGTTTACACAGCTACCCTTGGGTCTTCACACCACAGTCCTAGTATAGGGACCACAGATGTTGGCTGAGACAAGGGCAATAAGCTTCTAAGCTCAGTGAAAAAGCTTTAAAGAGTCACATAGGGTAGAAGGTGACTTGTTTGTTCTGTATTTATTTCTACTTTGATAAGGTCTTCTATGTTTTGCAGGCTGGCCTCTAAATTGCAGTCCTCCTGCCTCAGCACACAGAGGTACTGGGATCACAGGCTCGCATTATCAAGCTCAGCTGCTTGGTTGTTTTAAGATGACACTGGCTACATCATGAAGAAACATAATACAGAAAACCCATTGACCATCAACCTCTTACCAGTACATATGCTTAACATAAAACTGGATTTAAACAACAAAAATTAGTCATTACTGAGAACATAGTTTGTGCCCAGGTACTAAGCTTACATAATTCAACTATGCAATTTTAATTTCTGCACAAGCAAATTTTTTTAAAAAAAATTTGGTTGTAAATTGATACAATTCCTTTATTCAATTTAATTTATGTTGTGCTGAGGATCAAACCCAGTGCCTAATACATGCCAGGCAAGCATTCTACCACTGAGCCACAAGCCCAGCTCCTCCTCACGCAACTTTTTAAGAAAGATGTTAGTATTAACATATTTCAGATGTGAAACTGAAGTGTGCAGAAAGTGAAGTGACTTACCCTATGTCACACACATTCCTCAAGGTGCAGAGTCAATATTCCAATCCTCTCTGGGTAGGGGTTGCATCAAAAATGCTATGCCTCCTCCAGCTTGGAAAAAACCTGGGGGAAGAGGAGGACACTGACCACCTTATGGGAAGGCTAGGCCCAGTTTCTGTGAAGACCTCATCATGTGACATCAGCATGTATCCACAGGGATTTGACATAGCACTTAGGGACAGTGAGCTGCAGGTCTAAGGTGGCAATCCTCCAGGATGACTGGCAGGTCAGCCTAGGAGGCAACAGCATGGCTTGTCCCCAAGTTTCCCAGCTGCACATCAGCCTTGCTCAGGGTGAGGAGAGGGACAGGCTGCTCATGTGGAAGGAAGACAGAGTCAGTGTGTGGAGGCAGACAGGGCCTGAGGCTGGGAGGCCATGGAACTCTGCCAGGGAGCCTGAGGCTTCTGCTGAGGGCAGTGAGTGCCTGTGGGTCCAGGAGAGAAGCAGACCATGTGTTCCTGAGTACTTAGTGCCTGGTGCAGCTAACACACAGGAAGACAGGGGAAGCCATTGTCATTCCTGTGGCAACAGCTGGGTTAGCCATTTATCCTCTCCTTATGTGAAATCAGCTTACCATAGAAGAACTGAAACATTCAAACAATATCCACTTTTAAACATCCACAGGGAACCAATCATTATGGTTAGTGATAAGCAATGGGTCATATGTAGACAAGATTCTAAGGAGTTGGTGCAAAGACTCTGGCCCTGATATCAACACCTTCCCAGGTATTCAAATATGAATTATAAAAAAAAAACTGATGAAGGACTTTGGAGATGTAATCAAATAAGGTATCTTTAAGAGAGAGAGAGAGAGAGAGAGAGAGAGAGAGAGAGAGAGAGAGAGAGAGAGAGAAACACACTGTACCTGACCTCCTTGTAGAAGCCCTTCACATCTGCCTTTGGAAGCAAATGAAGGCAATCTCATGCCATGGAAGGTTAGATGTGGGGAGATTCTTAGTGCTGGTGTTGGAGGCAGCAAGAGCCACAAAGAAAGCTATTATGGAAGCTATTATGGAAGTTTCCAAGAGCTCTGTGCTGATGGCCCAGGGAAATTCCAACCTCACTCTACAACTGTAGACACTTGAGCTGCAAGTGTGAACATGAACAAGGAGAGCTGCCCACTGACTGCTCCATTTAAGTCTTGTCAGGCTGAGCAGAGGACCCAGCGTGGATTCCTGAGGGACAGACTTGGGAAGAAAGACATTACTCAACATGTGGGAATTTGTTGCTCAGACACAGAAAAAAAAAAAACAAGGATATGCATCTAGCTGCCACATCTCAACAGGAGGATCAGAAAACTCAACAAAATAAGCTACCATCCCACATGGCACATGGCTGAGAAGACCCTCATCTCATTGCTCCCTCTGCTGTGCAGTCAGGTTTTGCCCTTTTCTGCCCCAGAGTTCCTCCTAACTTGTCCATACCCACACCATCCAGGCTGAACTCAGGAAAAAATAATGAAATGCCAGCATTTGGTATTAAATGGATGGAAGTGGAGAACATCATGCTGTGTGAATAGGCCAGACTAGAAAGTCAAGGGGCAAGTTTTATTTCTCCTAAGAAGAAACTAGAGTGAAAGAAGGGCAAAGTTGGGGGAATCAGATGTCATAAGGAGAAAGGAAAATACAGTTGAGATGGAAAAAAGAAATGTAGGAGGAGAGGGGATTCTGGAGGGTGAGGAAACATGGAATGATTTGGACCACATTACACCATGTGCATGGATACAGGTGTTAAATAACCACAGCGGATTCCAGCTGCATGGGCACCTATCACACACCAATGAAAAAGAGGTGGGTAAATAAACAGGAGGAAGACAAGGGTAGAAGAGGAAGGGGAGTGGGAGAGGGAGAAAGGGGGAAAGTGGTGGCACTGGGGACTAAACTGGAGAAAACTAAATTCCATGCTGGTAAGATTATGTCCAAGTGAACCCAGCTGTTATGTAGAACTGTAACACACCAATGGAAGCATTTAAAAAGTAAGTAGGGCTCTGAAGTAAATTATTGGCAAAAGGAAATTTAATTCCCTAAAAATAGTTCAAAAACAGATTCAGTATAAAATAATCAAATAAATTCTTATAATAAGATTTAAACAGTAGCTCAGATGGCTAAGGGCCATGTCATGGGACTCTCACAGTACATGGTGTGAGGAAGTTCTTAGGGCAAGGAGAGGAAAAGTGAGTATATCTGCACAAGCCACTTTCAGGAATGTGTCCTACACTCTTGACCTTCCTAAATTCTGAGCTTCTCCTCTTTCTGCCCAGTGAGTTCAACCTCATTTTCTTCATTATATTTACTTCTGCTCATAGAGACAAAGCACATGAAGAATGGTATCTGAAAAATCTGCTAATAGGCCTGCTTCCCAGTGCTTGGAAGGAAGCTCACACTCAGGAAAGGAGGACAGCCACTGGAGTTTATTGATAGTAAGATAATCCATGACAGGGTCCTCACTGTTCCTGGCCCACACATGAAGGTTCCACTCTGTAGAGACAGTGTGCCTGATGGCCTGGGCTGTGGGGTAAAGGAGCACAGCTTCCATGGCCAATACAACATGGGTTACCTCTCGCTCAGGTTTGGAGGAGAAAATTGTAAACTAGTGTCCTGTGCAATAGACCCAGCACACTATCCCCAGTGACCCACTTGGATCAAGACCCAAGAGAAAGTCAATGCATATGGCATCACCCTGAGACACTGAGAGGCTAGACGCAGCCTGGCTATAAACGTGGAATTTATTCATAATTCTGCAAAATGAAGGCATCTGCCCAGTGTCCCTGACATGGAACAGCAGAGGGAGGAAGGAATTCTCCATCATCAATGAGAAGAAACATAGTCTCTTCCTTGTCCACTCTGTCCAGTGGCCTCAAGGAGTTCTTCTCTTTGGAAATGTTGGGATGACTCTGAATGTCACACACATAGAGATCTCTGGGGCAAGATGTTCACCAGTTTTTAGATCTAGCTCCTGGGAATGTCCCACTTGTGGCCTCAGGTGGACAGTATCTGCTCCCCCTGTCTTTGAGCAGGGCTACTGGGTCTCCAGCAGAAATACAGGTTTATTTTCCCCAATGTTCTTTTGGTCTTTGTGCTTATATTGCAATCACCAGGCCAGGAAAGCACATGTCTAACACTGGACCTGAAATCCTTGTACTTCTCCTGGGAGCACAGACACCAGAGGCTCCTGAACTGGTCAATGGCAGGCTGTGACTGGGAGAATATTAAAAGATCAATACTCGTGATATGTCACTTGTCATTTTCTCTTCTTAGCTGAGAGGAGGCCCGCAGCATGGCCATTAGCACCCAGACCCAGTGGTTGACCTGCAGGCAACCTCCATATCTTTGAGACTATGATGTCTTAGGATGGCAGGCCATGGGCATCATGACCCTTCACAGAGCCAGGTTTACATGGTGGGGCCTACTGCCCATGCCACAGGCATCCTGGGCTGTTCCTCCAGTGTATTTTCTCTAAATATAGAAGATATCTGATGTCCCTAGGCTCACAAGGCAGGCCCCATGATCCGTTCCTCTCCCCACCCAGCACCCTCCAGGGCATTTGCATGCTGCTCCCTGGGGAGGACCTTCCTGCAAGGCTGACATAAAAGCTCAGCTCTAACCTGCCCTTGACTCACCAAGACTCCTCAGCTCAGCTTCTCAAAATGAGGCTCCATGCTCAGCTCCTGGGGCTGCTGCTGCTCTGGATCCCTGGTGAGGATAGAGGGAATGAGGAAGGAGAAGGGGGAGGGAGGGGAGCCCTGGGCCCCCATTCTGTCCATGTGTGCTCTGTCTAAATGAGAGATGTGCAGGTCTGTCCTCCAGAATTTGCCTGCACTCTTTAGATCTGTGTGAGACAAGAATATCCCAGAATGAATAAGAAGTTTGCTGTGATAAAAGTTGTCACAGGAAAATAGAGGGATAATGTAGGTAAATTCTTCACTGTCACTTGTGGCTTAGAACACTTGATTCCATTCTAAAAAATAAATATTTTGGCCATATAAATCAAAATCACAAACATTATTTCTATGGAAATATACAAAGTAATATAAATGTGTCTCATAATACTTGTCAAAAACTTTGTTTTTTTCTGTTTTTCCAGGAACCAGTGGTGATATTCTAATGACCCAGACTCCTCTCTCCGAGCCTGTCACCCCTGGACAGTCAGTATCCCTCTCCTGTAGGTCCAGTCAGAGCCTCCTACACAGTAACAGAAACACCTATTTGTATTGTGTTGCGCGCAAGCCAGGCCAGGCTCCACAGAGCCTAATATATTTGGTTTCCAACCGGTATACAGGGGTCCCAGACAGGTTCAGTGGCAGTGGGTCAGGGACAGATTTCACACTGAGAAATCAACAGGGTGGAGTCTGAGGATGCTGGAATATATTACTGCTATCAAGATAAAGAGTACCCTCCCACAGTGGTGCAGCCCCAAACAAAAACCTCCCTGCCTGGGTGGCCGAGCTGCCACATGAGCTACTGGTCTGGGCAGCAGATCAGCAGATTCTCTGCCCTGTGAGAGGAAAGTGCTGGGAACTCAGGGAACAGGTGCAGCTGAGGGCTGTGGAGGATGACTGCCTGGGCCACAGCTCAGGTCACCCTCATGAGTGGCCCTGTCAGCTGCATCAGCTTGGACTGGCATGAGGAAGACAAGCACAGAGGTGTCCAGGGACCTTCTGAATGAGCAGACAGGATGAGTGTGGACACTGCAGGAGGAGCAGGACCTGGGACCTGGGCAGGACTATGGCAAAGAATCAGAGGACTTTAAATGGAGTGGCAATTCATCTTTTGCCCAGAAATTTATTTTATGCAATTTTGTAATAAACTATGAAAATAAAAAATAAACAAATAAAATATATGAGAACAGCTGACAGAAATTAGAGCAGAGGACCATAAGAGGAGCGAGAGCAGGGAACCACTTACAATGGACTTCCCCAGAAAGGCTCTTCAGAAGGCAGGGTCTGATGAAGGATGAAGGTGGAGAGACAGAGAGAGACAGAGGAAGAGAGAGCAGGACTTCTGTTTGAGGGGGTTGAACTGCCAGGGGAAGTGTCTAATACTGGAAGGGCTCAAGTGGAAAGAGAATACTTGTCATGCAGGAGACCCTGACTGCAAAGAATAAAAATTCATATTTTATATATTTGCAAAGGCACAAGGAAATACTAATTATCAGAGTGTGGAAGTCACCAGATTCTTCTTTGAGGATGAAGACTAATGGTTGGCTCAGTCATGTGATCTGTCCATGGAATCATGCAGATCCCTGTCACCTGCAGACTCTTGTACTGTCTGCAGGAAACCTGCCCAGTATTGTGCTTGGTGACTCCCACTAGATGAAAAAATAAATAAATACCAAAAAAGACCCTATTCCTTATCTTCTCCTGGGCCCTCAAAACTTCCAAGAAATCAATCAATAAGTATGACCTGTCAGGAGAGTGGAGAGAGGAAAGCTGAGGGACTGGGAGGAAGACGCAAGCAGGGCAGCAAAGACACGCTGACCCTCAGCCTGTTGGAGGTTTGGTCTGAGGCTGAAGCTCTTGAGAGGAGCACTGTGGTGCTGCTATAGGAACAATCTGCCATGTCCTCCACCTGCATATGCTTATGGAGAGTGAAATCTGTCAGTGACGCATTGTCCTTGAACCTCCATGGGACCCAAGCCTCCCAATTGGATGGTCAGGAGATGAGGAGTCAGGGAATCTGTTCAGGTTTCTGCTGGTGCCAGGCTCAGTTGTCATTATGGATGGATAAGAGACTCTGGCTGGACTTGCAGCTGATGGGGACCAGATCTCCTTCAGATACAGCCAGGGAGCCTGGGGAATGAGCTATTATGATGTCCCCAAAGGCTCCTGCAATCAGGAAAATCAGGAATGAACCATGATCACACACACACACACACACACACACACACTCAAACACATACAACCTTTTTCACATACACACTGGAATATTTCATTTGAATATCACTTTCTATCAGTATTAAAAATCAGCACAAAATTAGGTTCATATTGGAAGTAGTCATTATTTCCAACCATATCTTAAAATTAGCTTGTCAACTCTACAAACCTATTAATTTGAATGAACTGTAGCACTTGAATCTGTCACCAGAGGCTCAAAGGTACATGCACACCTGTGTCTGAGAAAATATCCTACTTCCTCTGCATGACTTTGAGCCCTGGTCTCATTGCAAAGTCCACATTTATAAAACATGGGCAACAGGACTGGCCTGGCAAGGGCCTCTGTAAAGCCATCAGCAAAGAAGTAAGCAAATAGCCTGGAGTCTGGATGGGGGAAGTATGTGATGTCTCTCAAGACCTGGAAACAGCAGAAAGTGTAGATTGGGGAACAGAAAACACAGAACTCAACACAGAAGGTCAAAGACAACAGACCACTCAATGATGGAAGGATGGACTTAGTTTAAATCCAAGTGATGTTCATAGTTTAATTATACAGAAATATTAGGATAAGTACATAAATTGAAAAAAAAAATATATGTGTATATATATATATATATATATATATATATATAGAGAGAGAGAGAGAGAGAGAGAGAGAGAGAGATTTAGACAGAGAAAGATCATGATAGACCCAACCTGATCTTTTCTTAAAATTGGGAGCCATCTCACCACAAAGCTATGAAAATATAATTTCGGCTTTACTATAAATTACTGCAAATTCTGAACTTGCTTGGAATGCCTGCCCGTGCCTTGAACTCACCCATGCCTGGCTCTCTGACCATATAGCAGCCCTCTCTGAAACTTTAGTGACACCTCATAAATATTGGCCTTCCCTGGCCAGACAATGACCCTCTCTGAGGCTCTAATGGTCCTCATAAATTCTGATGTTGGGGCCAGCAAAAAATGTAAACTACCATTAGTGTGATGCTTGTCAGAGTTCTGTTATCTGTAACACCCCCCATTTGTGTAACTTTCTGGGCTATAAAGCTGGGCTGCAGGAAGGCTGGGGTGGCTGTCTTGTTCCCGCGGTTTGGGGAGGGAGAGGCAGCCCGGCCGGTCGAAATAATAAGCTTGCTTTAATTTGATTTTAATTGGAGTCAGTGGTCTTTTCTTACATCTTGGTCTAACAATCAGAAATATGAGAAAATATATTTCAATACATTGACTTACAGAAATGATAGGCTATACATACAGGCTGAAATACTAGATAGATAGATAGATAGATAGATAGATAGATAGGGTTCAAAAATGATAGGAATTATATATAAGTGAATTGAGTTTAAAAATCAAGAATTCTTGTGTAATAAAAAATGCTTGAACAACAACAAAACAAAGAAAAAAATGAGGAGATAAAAAAGGGGGGGAGATGGAGGAAAGGCTAAAAAAGATAGGGAAACAAAGAGAACTGAATACCTTGGGGCCAGTTTCCATTCCCCATGACCAGGACAGAACTGAGCTGTGGCCACCTTGGCCCTGAGGCTCTGACAGCACTGCCAACACCAGGGCTCAGGACCTGCCTCTGCAGCCACAGCCAGAAGGCAGCCCAGAACCCACTCCTGGGAGCCCTGCAGGGCCCCCTCTAGCCAGGGGTTGGGATCCCAGCTAGGGTCAGTGTGACCAGGACCCTGGACACCATCCTTCCAGGACTTTCAGGACTGCAGCAGGCTCTGAGTAAGCAGGGAGGGGGAGGGAGATGCAGGATCCCCTGGGAAGTGGGGCTGCCCCCACCCTGCCAAGGCTGCTACTCCAAGGTACATGTTGGAGAGGGGAAGGGCGACCAGCCTGCCTCAGTTACAGCCTCACTGCTGAGTGGACACGTGGAGCCTCTGAGGAGGCATGGCCACCCCAAATTCCTGGACTCCTCACAAATGGTTTGGAGGATTCTCTGGACCACAGAGCTGGAGGATTCTACATCCAAAATCAGAAAGATAACTCAAGTGGGAATGAAAAAAAAAAATAATGGAGTGGAGAGTTCGGCCCAAATGTCAGGTTTGAAATTTTGAAGCATATTGGAAAAACAAATTTTAAAATCACATGATGGGCCAGGTCATGGAACTAAAAAAAGATTAAAGCATGTCAATGAATTAAATATTATTGACACTGAAATGCATTTTATATCCAAAGAGAATTATTTAACTTACTGGATAATTTTAGCATTAAACCAGTAATATTATTGACAACCAAATAAGTTTTAATTTTCTCATTTCCTCTCCAATTTTTTTTTTTACTGCAAACAGATACTGTGGTGGCAATATTCTATTAGTTATAAAACATTAAAATAAATTTTTATAATCAGATTTACACTTCACCTGGGACTACTCAGTACTGCAACATGAGACCACACAGCCCCAGGCTTGAGGAACTTCCTAATAACCCAGGGAAATAATGTGAAAGATCAGCAAAACTCCCCCACCTGCTTCCTATCCAGTTGCCCTACCCTCCGGCCCATGTCAAACTCTAAACATTTGCTTAATTTTTCCTCCAAAGAGCTCCAATTCATTTTGTTTCTTTTCATTTACTTCTGCTCATTCAGATAAGGCAGATGGAGAACAAGGTCTGAAGAATTCAGAAATAGCACTAGGTAAGCATGCCTGCTCCTCACAGGGTTTTGAGCAACGCTGCTCACTCAGGAGGACAGGGGGACAGCCACAGACATTTATTTACTAAGAGAAATCGTAGCTGCAACCATAGATTCTCATGGCCTGAACCCCAAGTTATTCCTAAACCTGCAAAGAGGTGTGTCAGATGACCCAGGCTCTCTGGAAAAACAGCTCAGCCTGTTGGACAGAACAACATAGGCTCAGTCTCTACCAGCCTGGGAGGAGGAATTCTAAAACTAATGTCCCTGAGCAGTGACCCAGACACCTTGCTCAGTGGGACCCACTGGAGCAAGGCCCAGAAGAATCTCAGTGCAGATGGAATCACCTGGGGACATGAGGACCTGGAACCAGTCCTATCCTGGCATGGGGAATTTCTTGTTAAAACCAAAATGTGTAAAATGTGCTGTCCAATGTTCTGATAAGAAACAGCCGGTGGAAGAAGGAATTCTCTATCATGAAAGAGAAAGAACTAACATAGAACCCTCCCTTATCCACTATGTCCATATCCAGGGAACTCAGGAGGTTCTTCTCTTTGGAAATATTGGGATGTCTCTGATGTGTCACTTACACGGTGATGACAAAGACAGGATATCCACAAGTTTATTGACCGAGCTCCCAGGAGTTTCACACTCACTGTCTCAGGGGACACATCCCTTGTCCTCTTGCCTTGATCCAGTCAACTGGTTCTGCAGTGGAAACAAATTTCATTTCCCCACCAGCTTCTTTTGACATTTATGCTCTTATTTCTTTCACTAGGCCAGAAAAAGGTGACATATAACACTGTCCCTTATGTTCTTATAATTCTCCAGGTACAGTAGACACCAAAGGCTCTGAAAGTAGCTCAACTGCAGGTGGGGCTGGAAGAAAATGCAAAGATCAACACTTACGAGGTGGCATTTATCAACCTCTCTTCTCAGCTGGCAGAGAGCCAGCTGGGTGGCTAGTCCCCCCTCAGAGGCTGAACTGCAGGCAACCTTCATATGTACAAGGTGACAGACTCTGGGCAGCATGACCTCACACAGAGCCAGGTTTCTACTGGGCTACTGCCAATGCCACAGGCAGCCTGGGCTGTTTCTCTACTGTATTTCCTCCAATTAGAGAAGACATCTGTTGTTCCTGGGCTCACAATCAGGCCCGTCCCTCCCTCCCTCTCCCCACCCAGCTGCACCCAGCAGGGCATTTGCATGCTGCTCCCTGGGGAGGAACTTCCTGCAAGTCTGACATAAAAGCTCAGCTCTAACCTGCCCTTGACTCACCAGGACTCCTCAGCTCAGCTTCTCAAAATGAGGCTCCCTGCTCAGCTCCTAGGGCTGCTGCTGCTGTGGATCCCAGGTGAGGACAGAGGGAATGAGGAAGGAGAAGGGGGAGGGAGATGAGCCCTGGGCCCCCATTCTGCCATGTTTGCTCTGTCCACATGAGGGATGTGCAGATCTTGTTCTCCAGGATGAGGCAGGTAAGGTTGATTAATGTGGGGAAAAAAATTCCAGAAAGAACAGGGATTTGGGATCTAATCAAGTTCTTCACATACAGAAAGGGGGTTACTCTGGGTGAATTCCAGAAAGGCTCTTATACCTTATTAAATTTGACTCCTTAATAAAAATTGAATAACTTTTTTATAAAAATAAAAATCAAAAATTCATTTATAAATAAAGAAAAAAAAATTAATACAAGTATGTCTCATAATACTTCTACATGACTTTGACTACTCTGATATTATTTCAGGATCCAGTGGGAATATTATGGTGACCCAGAGTCCTCTCTCAGAGCCCATCAACTCTGGACAGCCAACCTCCATCTCCTGCAGGTCCAATCAGAGCCTCCAACACAGTAATGGAATCACGTAATTGAACTGGGTTGTACAGAAGCCAGGCCAGTCTCCCCAGAGTCTAATATATCAGGTTTCCAACGGGTACACTGGGGTCTCAGACAGGTTCAGTGGCAGTGGGTGAGGGACAGATTTCACACTGAGAATCAACAGGGTGGAGCCTGAGGATGCTGGAGTGTATTACTGTGTGCAAAGTCTACATGTTCCTCCCACAGTGGTGCAGACACTAACAAAAACTTCCCTGCCTGGACGGCCCAACTGCCACATGAACTGCTGGTCCAGGCAGCAGCTCAGCAGATTCTCTGACCTGTGAGAGGAAGGTTCTGGGAACTCAGAAAATAGGGTGCAGCTGAGGGCTGTGGACCATGACTGCCTGGGCCACAGCTCAGGCCACACCCATGAGTGGCCCTGTCAGCTGCAGCAGCCTGGCCTGGCATGTGGAGGTCAACACAGAGATGTCCAGGGACCTTCTGAATGAACCTTCTTTGCATTTTCTTCCAGGAATCTCTTATAGTACTGAGCTTAGATGGACCCAGATGGACTTGAAGATGCTGGTGAGTGTGAAAACTGCAGAAGGAGCAGGACTTGGGTCCTGGGCAGGACTGAAGTGCAGGTATTGGGTGGCTATCAGGAACTTCTAGAGGTCCCTTGTACTTCAAATGCTATTCTTTGTGATGTTGGGGTTCAATCATAATCACAAACACACAAAATTGATTAATCTGAAATAATTATTATTAAAACTGATGACAATAGCTTATTATGTTGGCACTCAATCTTGCATTTCTTTTATTATTCCAGGATCCAGAGGGATATAGTAATGAGACAGACCCCACTCTCCCTGCCTGTCAACCCTCTACAGCCTGCCTCCATCTAGGGAAGGATAAGAGTTGAGAAAGTCACTCATAAATCATCCAAAGTGTCGAAGGTTTTGCCCTGGGGCTCTGCTGGTGCAGGTGAAGTGGACATCATGCAGACTCTGGGTCTCTACTGCCTCCATGAATCCTAAAGGTCATGACTAGATGACCCTCAGGTCATCTCAATGTTCCCAGTGAGCCTACTGTGGCACAGGTAAGGTTCCAAAATGGGTTCTGTCCTCCTCAGATGCCTGGGCATGACTAGAGAGAGATGGTCACTCTGGAGAGCCCTTATGGTCAGGATGAAGGTGATGTTGACTCAAAGGCGGAGCTGTACTGGGAAGGTCAGCAGGAGATGCAGTGGGAGCCCAGGTGCAAACTGCAGTCCCCAGAAACCACAAGGAAGCAGTATACTCAGGAGAGTCCCAGGGGAATGGAGGGGGTGTCTTCCACTTCAGGAACCAGGCCCTGTTCTTCCCAGACAAGTGAATGTGGTTGAAATCCAATGCATTATAATTATTCAATTCACTACTATGTGGAAATAGTTATATGGAGAATAGAAAAGACTCATTTGTTTGAATTAAAAAATATTTCTGACAAAGAAAATTTAAAATATTAGAGTCACCGAGAAAGAAAAGACAATGGAGCGGAAGGAAATATTCCATGTAGTTTGTTTGTTTGCTTTTTTTCTAAAAGGCCATTAGGTATCTGTATTCTAAGAAAGAAATGTCAAAGTCTTTTGCAATGGAGAGAATGAATCCATACTGGAAACAGGAAGTGTTTAAGTGATGGGCACTGGAAGGTATCAATTAATGGAGGAATGTAAACTATTATTAGCTGCATAAACACTGTATATGATGTCTTGCTGAGCTTGAGATGTATTCTACCTGTAGAACAGGGGAAAATGGCATTTACAAAACAAAGCAGAATAAATGTAATTAAACATTACAGTTTCATAAAAGTGTTAAATCAATATTGTAGAGTCCAGACACTGTACACAGGACGCCTGCACACTAGGCGCATGCTCCATCACTGACCTTACCAACAACCAAAATTTTTAAGATTTTGTAAACAGTGGGAATAATAGTGCCAGCTAGATTATAAACTAGTGCATAATTGACAAGTTTCCATGAAGAAAAACAATAGTTAAGAATTATTAATCCAAGGAAAATAAAAAAAAGAATAAAAATGGACTATAAAATTGATGTAAAATAGAAAGAATAAGTGAAAATATGCCAGATTTAGTTCCAGATTTACAAAAAATATTTCATTATATATTTAAAGTAAAACTATAAAAATATAAAGTGATGAAAGTGAATAAAAATAAAAATGACTGACATCAAATCTGAATTCTATTTAGAATATCCTCATTTCTATTAAGAGTGTAAGCTGACTGTGAGAGTGAAGACCAAACCCCACACCATGCCCAGACCCAGCTGAGGACACCAGCTTGGACCTCAGGCAGAAGACAACAGGGACATTTCATGACAGCAGGTCAGGGCATCAGGAATCTCTTCCAGTGCTGACCCTAGATGGACTCAGATGGACTTCAAGTTGCTGGTAGGAGAGAGCAGATCATTCCAGCCCACAGGTAAGAGCCACCTCTAGCAAAGGCCAAGCCAACTGAAAACTCAACACCTCCTCTGGAGCCCATCAGGGAAGCGAGGCCAGGGGTGAGTCGCTGCCCAAGACTGGGGAGAAAGAGGGCAGATGCAGAGGATCATACTCACCTGAACAAACAGGTGCAGGAAGGAGCCACTAAGAAACAGGGACATGGGCAGGAAACCTGAACTGTAATTGACAAGTGGCCAGAGACTCAGCCTGCAAAAATAGAATAGTTACAAACCCCAGGTCACACCATCATGGGGAAGTTCCTGTAAGCTCTACCTCCAGTTGCTCAGAAGAATCTCTCAAAAAGAGCACCATAATTTAGTAGGGGAAACAAAAAGCACCAATTCTGAAATAGGCCAGAGCATTCTGTTCTCCAGAAAGGTCTGCCCTCAGGGGAAGTTGGTTAACCAAGAACAGCTGAGGGGTCTACAAGATCCTGCTGACCTGGAGCAAGGAAAAATCCCACTCTGCCCACTGCTAGCCCTGCATGTAGGAGAAGACAGGCACCAACTTCAGCCACCCCAGCTACACCCCTTGAACAAGGGAGGAAGTTGACAGCCTTCCTGAAGCTCAGAGCCTAAGATGCACACTCAGTAATGAACCCAGGACTAGAGAGGAGCTAAGAGGAGCAGCACTGTCCAGACATGGGAGCCCTGAGCTCAATGCCAGCACACAGAACAGGACAGAGACCAAGTCACAGGATCAGGGAGCTTCTCCTCTCTTTACCACCACAGGATCAGAGGCCTGGGCCTAAGCAGCCCATCTGACCCAGTGGGTCATGTTCTGCTGTCAGGAAAATAGTGTGAGGTACTGAAAGCCCAAGGAGCCCTGTGAAGAGACTGAGCAGCATCAGAACCAGAACCAGACCCAGCAGGAATGATGGACCCTCACACAGAGGAGTCAAGATACTGGGCAAAGCTCTATGAATGGGAAAAACTCTTCACCTGACATCACCCTTCACTATGGCCTGTCTCTGAGCTTCACCATAAAGATCCTAGAAACAGCTGTCCTTGGTCACCATGCTCAAAACTTGTACTCAGTTCTGTTTCAGGCTTCCCCATTCAAGGTGCTACCCCACAGTGCCACTGAAACTTCTGCTCAATATCACCTGAGACATCCACACTGCCCAGTCCAGTGTCCACACCAATCCTCATCCTACTAGACCCACCAATGTCACTTAGCACCCCAGAGCACCCTCCTCCTCCAGGCACTTTCTTCCTGAACCTTAGGACATCACTCTATCCTGCTGTTCCCCCGCTCATTCCCAGTCACCTTCCTGGTCCTCTTCTCCACCTGTCCCAGAACTCAGGCCCTGGGCCTCTGCTCTGTGCAGCCCTCACTGCAGTGGTTATCAGAGCTCAGTCCCCAGGGCAGACCTCACGTTTGAACCCCAGCCTCAGACAATCTGTGGGCTACTGGGCAACACACTGCCAGTCTAATGCACATGGCCAGCCCCAATGTCCAGAGCCACATGTGCCATCTTGCTCCCAATGTCACTGTCCCCACTGTCTCCTCTGTCAGGACAAATAGCAACTACACCCTTCTGGTTTCTCAAAGCAAGAGTTATCTTGAGACTCCTTCTCTCACATCCCTTGACTTAACCACATCAGGTTGTTCAACTCCATCTCCAAAATACACCCCTCACTTCTCCCTCCAGGTGCAAACCACAGGCCACAGAAAACACAAGCAGGCAACATCCTGGGGAGAGTCCCAAGGAAATGGGGGAGGTTTGTTCTTCTTTCTGACTCAGCACCTCCCCCGGCCTGCCCATAGCACATGTTCAGGGAGAACACCAACCTGGCCTGCAGCGCTCACCTCCTGTCTGGTTTGTTAAAGGGGCTCCATGCTTGGCCCAGGCTCAGCCTGATTCTCTTCCCTATGCTCCTCCATTGATGTTCACCAGCAACCCAACTTTGAAATACTTTCTTAAGAAGTGTGGCAATCCCTACAAGATTATAAATGGGTGTATAATTAATGAGTTACCATTAGATGTCAGGGTTTTTAGCCCCCCGTTTTCTCCTGACCTGGGGGAGAGATGGGAAAGCATGTCCCAACAAGGACAAGCCAAGAAAGGAAAAGGTCGCCTGGACGCCCACACCCAGTCCTCCCTAGCCAGAGGACAATCAGACACGCCAGGGAGTCGAGTCAAAGCAGGATCTCATTTATTGAGGAAGTACACACAGCTAATATAATGCACAGGAACCAATCAGGATAAAAGTCAGAGGGGTGGAGAGAGTTCACGTGTACACCCATCCTGTAGTCTGTAAGGGAAGTCACGAGCTGTCCATGCGGGGGTAAGTTTCCTGGACCTATCCTGGAGGTGGTCCGTTTTTTTTTTTTTTTTTTTTTTTGTCACCACCCACAGCACCGCCTCCTGGCTGATCTCCAGGCGCCATCCCAGCCACATGTGCAGCCCCAAGACCAGGAAGTGGGCAGCAAGTCAGCAAGCTAGATTTCCTCCTTTCCAATGCTACATACCTCACAGGCCACATCATGTCCAATGGTTGCCATTAAAGTATATTGACAAATATATATGAATGCATATAAACATATATGTGAAAATTTATGTAAATATTTGAACTAAAAATATAATAAAATAGACTCTAAAACTAAAAGAGATAAAAGTAAGTCACACATATGGAAATATTTTTGTATGTAAAATTAGAAGGCAAAAGCAATATTCTTGATGAGAAAGTATATTGTCTGGTAATGTAATATTCTCACACCATAGTCCATGATGAAAGAGGACTAACTTAAAGATGTAAATTTATGAATGTCTATGTTAGTCACAGAAGGTTTGTGGAAAGTAGATCTCAAAAAGTTTGTGTTTGTAATTAAATTGGCTATAATTAACACTGTCGAATTATCTGAACTTTAATATACTCATATGAAGCAAAGGCTGAAACATTCATCTGGTTTTTTTTCTATTGATAATTTTGAATTTTCAGTCATTTAATTTTTAGTATTGAACAGATTTTATCCCAAATGTTATTTCAAGCCTGTGGCTCCTGAAACACAGACTTAGTAATTATGTCCAGAGAAGACTTTCATACTGGAAGAAATTACTTGTATATCCTGTAATTGTGTGCCAAGAGTGTTGAGCACAAATGTGAAACCAGGCTTTGTGACAGGGGACCATCTCTAGGACACTAGGTTTTGCATGTGTGTGAGCTATGTGCTCCTGCCACATCCTCACTTTGGAGCAGTATAGACACCATTCTCCTTGTCCAGCTCCGCTTGTATCTTTTTTTTAAATAATCCAAGGCAACTGTTTATATATATATATAAAATATACATAATAATATATATAATGCTGATGCTCTACAGACCCATCACTAGAAAGCAAGCACACATGTCAATAAAAAATCCAAGGAAAATAATCTGTATTTGGTACATGGTATTTCAACTTCCATGCTATTTACCCTAGGAACATGTTCAGATCTTCCCCAATCCTTCTAGATCAAAGCTCATGGAAAGACAATTGGAATTAGTTACCTGGTCCTGATGTCAGGTGGCTGCCTAAGGTTTCTCCTAGGACCCAACCACCTTCCCAGGATGGACTCTTCCATTAAGCACCATGATCCTGGAGTCTCTCCATCCTCCTTCCTTGGGAAAAATACAAGTTTTCTTTGTATTATTTCAAAGAGATCCTTTTTTCTCTTATAACTTTCTTTTTCTTTGCCCAATTGATCTTTTTCAACTGTGCAAGCAGTTGTACCTGAAATTTAGTGTAATTCATTATATTTTTACTGTATAAAACCATGAGATACTCTTGTGTTTGAAGGTTTTCAGCTTCATGGCAGAGATTGCAGAACAAGTTACAGCCCTCACATGAAGATAAGTGCACTTGAGCCAGTGTGTGACCCAGGCACTGATGTCCTGGTAATTGTAGGGATCACACCATGCAGGAAACAGTGACTGTGTGGGTGAAAGTGAGCCAAATCATGCCAATACATGATGAATTATGTGTGGAATCTGCTGTGGTGTGGAGTGTGGAGTGTGCAGATTTCCTGTGTTTAGATCATGGAGGGCACTGGGGCATCTGGGGATGCATCTGGGAGGAGAGGAGGGAGCTCTGTGAGCAGTGAGGACATCAATAGCAGGATCATGATGGGCTCCAGGAAGAGCAGGGGCCCCAAGATCCCAGAAGAACATTGTTCATTGAAAAATATTTTTTACCTCTGTAATGTGCAAAGGTCAACCAGGCTTACAGTAATTAACCTTATCAAATGATTCTAGTGGAAGTCACCAGTTAATTGACCACAGTCTGCATCCTGGAAGAGACAGTATCAACAGTGCTGAAATGCATGAACATTTCCATTGTCTCCTCTCACCCTTCACATGAGTCTTTCTGATCCGTCTCTAGGGCCTGAGAAACAAATGGCTTCTGACTCACTGACCAGTCACAGCTGTGATGAGCTGAACATCCCCCACACAACAGACTCCAGACTTTGCCAGGGACCAACTCCTGCCACATCCTCCCTTTGAAGAAGTATAGTCACCAACCTCCTTATCCACCTCCACCTGTATCTGTTTTTTTTTTTTTTATTTTTAAACAATCCAAGGCAACTGTTTTGATTAATATATATTAATATATATGCTAATCAAACATGTATATAATATATAATAGTATCATATATATATATATATATATATATATATATATATATATATATATATATATATATAATGCTGATGCTCCTCAGACCTATCACTAGAAAGCAAGCACACAAGTCAATCAACAATCTAAGGAATCAATCTGGAAGCCCTGGAACAGGAGCAGTGATCTTGTCCCATGGGAATATACATTTTCAGCTTTCTCCTGGGCAGCTAACACACTAGTCACATGTGAACCTGGGGCCCAGGACCCCTAAGAGGAGGTGTGGTCTGAGCAGGGGGCCTCAGGGGTCAGGGGGTAGGTCCCTCCATTCCACAGCTCCTGCAGATGCTGGGGAGAGAGGAACAGGGTGGTGGTGGTGTTTGGAGTTTCAGCACCTCTGGGACCTTTCCTGCTGCTCCATATGGGGCCTTGAGTGACCCCGGTGACCTGCTGAGTGCTGGTCCTGGGCCTGAGAGCACTTGGGAGCTGATGAGAGCCTCACAGCGGCTCTTGGAGTCTTGGAGTGGAGGCTCTAAAAAAGGATTCCCAGGATCTCCCACCCCTGATATCACTGTACCCTAAAGAGTCCCTCAGGGCCATTCTCTCTTTTGCCAAAATCACATCATTGGCATCTCAACTGCCTTGAGACTAGCATGGTTTATGAATTTCTGATGAACTCTTAGTATTTTGTTACTAAGCAGGTGGACAATTTTTTGAGGAGAGGTATCACCTGAGATTCTTATAGAATCAGCCTAGATATAAAGGGAAATTTGATATCCTGCAGATCCAAGACTTTGGCTGATTTAATTATGCCCTTGAGGCATTTTTTGTAACCACTTTGGAGGATTTAGAACCAAAACTAGCCTTTGGTCTACATATGGGACTGGTAGGGATGGCCAGGCCTGCTAGTCACCAATTTCCAAAACTTTGAGAATATGAGGGGATCTAGATATTCCTCAGATGGCATCCCACAGCCTTGGCCATTCCACCTCATGCAGGAGTTGAACCCCAGCATCACAGGTACCCCATAATCAACATGGTACCCAGACAAGAGGGGTCAGATGATGAGACTGGTTAGATCCCATACAAATGCTAAGGGTTAGAACAACAGGCAGAGATTGAAGGAAACTGAGAGATGAAAACATAACCAGATAGAGAGTTTATGGATTCAAGGGCACTGAGATGGCAAGTCACTGATGGGTCCAATCTGTTAGGAACAGAAGAAGATTTTTCTCACTGGTGCAACAATGAAGGAGCAATATTTGAAACAACTAGACAAACACACATGATCAACACAAGATAATTATCCACAAAATCAAACAGTCCTTCCTCCCTTCTCAGTCTCCAGACAATTTTCACAGCTTTTGGATCAGAGGCTCTGGACCAAGCCCATGTCTATCAGACTAACAACTAATCTAAACACCTACAAGGCATTAGCATCAATCCATATGAAATGCCTCTCAGGATTTACATTCAACCTAGTTGACAAACCTCTGGACTTTACATTTATTCTAGATGAGACAGCACAGAGGATTTACCATCAATCAGTTTGATACATCTTACGGCTTTACAATCAGTCCAGTTGATATACCTTTAGGCTTTTCATTCAAACCAAATGCAGAGAACAAATAAGGTACCTTTAAGCACACATAGTTCCATTTGTATTACTTCACACCCAAGATTCAATGGGTCACTACATAGGATCCAGACCCCCCAAAACACAGAGCTCCCACCACCAGAGGAGAGGGTGAATCTCTTTGTGTTTGTGGCGTGGAGGTCCCATGGGTATGAGGGCCACAGCCTGGACACTGGAAGGTATCTCACTGGGGCCTCCAAATATTAAGGTGCTGTTCCAAAATCCCAAAAAACTCAGAGTCTTTGTGAAGTAAAAACAAAGGATTTATTCTGTCCAGGGCCAAGAGAAAAGAAAGCAAACAGTTCTGCAACCTTCAACACTGCCTGGGGTGGAAAGAAAGTAATAAGAACTGAAAACCAAAGAATGGGGCAGGAGAGGCAATTGTAATCACAATACACACTTCATAAAGTAGAGAGTACATTTCTCAGAATTCACACTTTTAGTACATACACAGGAAGTTAAGCATGCATTAGCTTCATAGTTCACAGATATCATGATCAGATTGCAAGTGGGTGAGGGTGGAGAGTAAGCTTCTATGTGAGTGGGCTCAGGGGAAGGGGGACAAACTCAAAAAGGGTGAAGTGTCTAAACAAAATGGGGTCTGTCATAATTGTTAAGTCAGACCATACATTAGGATCCAGAATTCTATTTGTTTGAAACTAAATGTGAAAGTTGTGGAATCTGCTGAGTGAGGACACATATGGACCTAAATTCACTTACAAAGTGCTTCAGGCATTTTTCAGGAAAATCCAAGCTCTTGCAAGATGGATATGCTCAGAGGAAGGCAGCTTTTCTGGCAAAGGAATGTTGTCATCAAAAGCTCATGATCTCTCACTTAGACCCTGACCACTCCCCTAGAAGCAGCATGTGATTTGTGAAGAGGACAATGACATCTACACCTGTGCTGAAGTCCCCAAACCCATTTCTCTCCATCCATCTAACAAGCAGTTGCTCCACTCTCCTGACCACAAACTTCATGGCTGTCACTTAGTGGGGAAGCCGACCTGAGCTGCCTGTTCCTGATCTCCTTGCCAGGTCACCTCACAGCAAGCTCTTTCTTTCTGCAAAAACTGATGTCACCATTTATACTTCTGTGAGTGCCAGGAAGTGAGCTCTTGTTTGGTGCTAATTGCACCCCACCCTCTTTCCTTCTAAGCCCCAACAGGTGAGACATGACTATTTTCTCCAGGTTTAGTGAGTGACTATGTAACTTTGTGGGAGGAGTCCAGCTCTCTGTATCAGTTTGGATTCCAACCTCAAATTTGAAATACATGGAATTATAGTCTAAGTCAAAAGGTTCAAAAGCCACAGCTCCTCTGAGTGGAGGTGGAGCCTGCAGATTCCGGCACTAGGCCAGGAGCTCCTTGGGGACACTCACACCCAAACTATAGCACAGACAATAATGTTCACATAGCTATTGTGAATCACAAATGCAGCAAATAAAACAGAAAATGTGCTGGAGTGTGGATCAGTGGTTAAGTGCCCCTGGGACCAATCCCTGGTACCCACAGCAACAGCAATATCATCTCACTGTGCTGGTTTATCCTCGAACCCTCCTCCATGTGATGCATCCCATAGCAAGTGCCAGCATCTCCTCTCTGTGGTGCCTTTTCCTGGGCAGGACCCACAACAGTTCTACATACTCATCCTCTGATGGCTCCCAATCTTACCTAACCTCCTCTGGTGGCATGTCATCAGCTGCTTTTGACATGTGTCCATCAAGTTTCCTCAGTCGTGATTCACTTCCAGGTGAACTACTCTGAGCCATCCAGTAAGGAGCAGGAGACCGTCACTGAACTAGTTTTGAAACTGGAGTTTCCTGGCTCCTGTGGGCAGGTGGGGTCAGCACAAGCTGCAGCCTCTGGAGCTCAGGAATGTTGCTGCTCTTATAGGGTCCATGCTCACCAGCCTTGCACAGACCCAGAAAACTATGCTCACATCTTGGACTCAGGTCAGTCCTCTGTCCACATTAAGCTTATGACCATATGCTCTGCTCAGACATCTGCTAACCTCAAGTAATATGTCAGTTGTCCCCATTTACATGGCTGCACTGGGAAGGCAGTGCACCTTCTTTGTGCCATTTGAGGACAGTCCAGCTTCTTTACCTGTGGCATTAACATAAGTGTAAAATCAGTGAGGTCACAGGGGTCAAGTGATGCCATAAGGAAAGGGAAGGCTCTTGGGACCCTGGGACACTATGTGTGTGTTAAGTGGAGCCTCTGCATCTCCTCAAGTCCAATCTCAATGTACCACTTCCATCTTAATGTAAACAGAGCTTGGCCCAGCTGGTGCTGCCATGTGCTGAGTCCCACACTCCCCTGTGGTGAGCAGCTCAGTCACTCAGTCATTCAGTGCCCAGGGCATGGTGCCAGGGCACAGGGATGCCTTGGAGCTGCTTTTAGAACAGTCAATAGTTCTTTCTTTCTTTTTATTTCCTGGGGATGGCCTGCTTTTCACTAGTGCTCTGTAGGTCTCTGCTGTGACTCTTTATTGGTGACTTGTCAGAAAGACACATGCTGTCCTCATGTATTACAAACACTTCTTCCCCTAGCAATGTGCTGTGCCCCATGGCCACACAGCAGGGCTCCTGGGCCACAGCACAAGCCTGCTGCAGAGTGTCCTGCTGTGGACCCCTCGGCACAGATAGTCTTCCCAGGTAGCTGATGAGTGGTTGGTGCAGCTCACCCAGCATGGAGGGTGCCATCTCAGCACTGCACAGAGCCCAGCCAGCACTGAGCTTCCTTCTCACTGACTAGAGGAGCAAGGACCAACACCTTGTCCTTCTTCTGAAGGGGACGAGCCAGCAGACCTCAGACATCTGGGTCCCCTTATTTTCACAGTGTGACTGGCCCATAAGTTGCTGAAAGTCTGTAGCCCAATCACTGGAGAGCATGGACTTCACTGGAAAACAGAAGTCTTCCCATCTCCTGTTCATCATGTCCAATCAACATGATGACATCATCCAGGCAGAGTCCCATGGGGTGGTGCTGCATGGTGTCCACAGGACCAGAGTTTCTTCAGGCTGTGCTTCAACCTAGAACAAGAGAGTTCTCATTGCTTGAAGTCAGGCCTGAGGGCTGAGCTGCTGGGGATTCCAGATGCCTACAAGGTCAGGCAGAAGTCTGTGGCAAGTGGGTATTTTCTGTGCTGCTGGGTCCTGCACCTGGTCCCTGTACCTCTCTGAACATACATACTTGGTTATACCATGCTCTCCTTCTGTACCTTGTGAGTACACCTGGGGCCATGACCTGCCCAACACCCTGAAATCTGTCCCTCCTAAGTGGAGCTGAACCCAGGTCACTGCAGGACACTGCCATGTTCACCAACTGTCACTTTTCAAATTAGTGAACACTTGTTGCAGATAACCTTGGGACAAAGGCATGGGGGACACTAGAGCTTGGGAGCTTTGGCCTGCACTCAGGCCCACAGAGCTTCTGGGGCTCTGCACATCAGCTGTGCCTCCCCAGATGCAAGCTCAGGAAGGTTTTCTATTTTCATTTGTGACCTATGTTAACTGCAACCAGACAAGGGGAAATTTCCCCCAGGGATTCATGGAGTCAAGCCACAAAACAGGTCAACAGTGGACCAGACTGGTGGGAGGACAAATTCCCCTGCTCTGAGGGTGACCTGGGTTAGCAGTGAGTGTGGACTGTCCTTGTGAATTCCAAAGAGGGGACAGAACACACTGAGAGTCCATTCAGTGAATGTGACCAGACCCTTAAGTTGTCCAGAGAGGAAGGGATAGGAGTGGAAGGAAGGGGTCTTGCAATTACTGTGCTGTGCCAGGGTGTCCCCAGAGCCCTCAGAAAGGATCAGGTCACTGTTGAGTGCAAGGGTCCCTGTGAGGGCTGAGTTTCATGTTTCACTATACATGAAAGAAAAGGAACTGAGACTTGCTTCTAACATTACTCTGCACTCTTCAGCACAGACCCTCAGGAAGGAGCCTGGTGGGCCTCAGACCTGCTCTTCTTGGGAACAGAACAACCATCCTTTTTATAAATGAGTGCTTTCAGGAGACAGAGGCATGAAGGGCAGAATCATAATGGCTTCCACCTCCCTGGCCTCCTGGTCAGCAAGGCCAGTGTCTAGTATATTCTGAACCATGTCAGAGGGTTCACACACTCCACTCCCCCTTTGTTTTCAATGCTCTTTTTACATCCTAAGCATGAGATGTCCTTTGTCTCTTAATTCCTCCAAACTCCTAAAGTCAATAATGAAGAAATTCTTTAGGAAAGGGTAAAGGGCTTTTCTGGATCATGGAGAGAGCAATAGGTCACTCTTCACAGAGAGTCCACTAATACTGTTCTATATATTCCAGGAAAATGCATATTCTGCTCTGGTTCATCTGTGTTGCCCTGAATTGACCTGGTCAATGGGCACACCTGGCCTGTGCTGAGTGACTGAGAGGAGCTGCCCTCAGCTGTGCCCAGCTTGCCCATCCCTGCTGATTTGCAAGGGCCCACAGCACAGCCCACTTCCCTGAGGACTTCTTAAGAGGCTGCTCACACCCTTTGCAGGAGTCAGTCCCAGTCAGGACACAGCATGGCCATGAGGGCTCCTGCTCAGCTCCTGGGGCTCCTGGTCAGCAAGGCCAGTGTAAGGAGGTACAGCACTTTGGATGTACTGAGTCCAAAGTGGTCTGTGACATGCCCTGATGTCTAATTGAGTGAATATTTAATTCTTGTTTCCTATGTCACCTGCCAGATGTGACATCCAGATGACCCAGTCTCCTGCCTCCTTGTCTGCATATTGAGGAGACAGAGTCACCATCACCTGCAGGGCCAGTCAGGGAATTAGCAATAATTTAAATTGGTATCAGCAGAAACAAGGGCAAGCTCCTTTGCTCCTCATCAAATATGCAACTAGTTTGGTATCTGGTGTCTCCTCATGGTTCAATGACAGTGGATCTGGTACAGATTTCACTCTCACCATCAGCAGCCTGGAGCCTGAAGATATTGCCACTTATTACTGTCTACAGCATCACAGTTTCCCTCCCCCAGTGACACAGGCCATGACAAAAACCTCCCAGGGAAGCAGAAGTATGAGGCTGGGCTGCCCCAGCTGCTCCTCCTGTTGCCTCCACTGGCTGAGGGCACTGATCAGAGGCAGCCAGGCCCTGGGGTCCCTGGGAGGGTTTCCCAGAAGAGGAGAAGGAGATTCATCTGCCCAGGAGTCTGCTTGATCTTCCTTATTCCCAACAGCAGAGAGGACAAGGCTTCTCCTGGTCTAAACCAGGACAGAGCTTGTTGCTGTGAGTGGTTGTGTCGTGATGCTGTGATGGACATTGTGTGGTGTCAGCTGGGCTGGAAGGAGAGAGGCCACCGGTGTTAGAGTGTTAATGGAGCATGTTCAGGAAGTTTGGTGGGATGTTAAGGGCACTGAGTGAGGAAATCCCTCCCTGAGTATAGGTGGCTCTATTGAATGTGCAGGACCAGGTAGACTGTAGCAGAAAGAGGGGACACTCATCCTATGTCTTCTCTCAGCTCTTTTTCCCCAAGAGAATGGGTTTCTTCTGCTCCATGCTTGGGCTTCAATCTTGAATCTTTCTGCCTTTGGGAATAGACTTGCACCTGCTGGTTTCACTGGGGCTAATGGACCTGTGGATATGGACAGTGGACACCATCAAGCTGCTTATTACATTGATATGACTTATTGGTTTTTTCTCTGGAGAACCCTGCCTAACTCAGGCATCAAAGAAAATTTATCCAACAAAAGATGACCCACTACAGCTCTTCTAAGCAGAAAGGTTTTTTTTTTAAGTGCAGAAGTTTAATATAAATTAAAAACTTTAAAATACATCGCATATGCTATTGAGAGAAGCTGAAGATAGGAGGTGTCTCATTTTCCCAAGAAAACAGAGATCATCCACTAAGGGTGCAGACACCCCTGCATGTGAACCTGCTGTGAAGGAAGCCAGACTGCTGATGATACCTGCTTCCTGGAGTACCTCGACATGACTCAAATCCTCGCCTCTGTCACCTTTCTGCCTGCAGGTGTGATTAATGTCAAAATCTCACTGGAATGTCCTTCAATGATCAATTCCACAGGAAACCACAGAAGAAAAGGAAAGAGAGAACCTCTCCCATCTCTGAGAACCTGCAGCTCAAGGTGGCTTTAAAATGTCCTCAAGTGCATCCAAGCATTATCAGCACATTTTGAGTCATAGAAAGAAAATTTCCAGATAATGCTACACAGAAAAAGAAGGAGTTGGAAACCTGCTACTATATGTTGTTTTCTGCTTTTTAAAAAATTTGAACTTTAAACAAATAATGCCATTTCTTAATTCTGTGTAATATTTTCATGATGTTTTTAAGGATGTAGCCACACTCTGGTGGTGTTTATGTGGGTTTTCAGGCTCTGTAATGAGATTGTGCTGGCCCAGCTCCAGCTCTCCTGTCTGTGACTGTAGGGGACAGAGACAGCATCACCACAGGACCACTGAGTATGTTGGCAACACAAGAAAGCTGATCAGCCTGCAGTAGCTCCTCTCAGGTGTTCTTCCCCTTCCCTCTCAGTGTCCCAGAGGTGTGGGGACAGGGGTCTGGGGCAGGCTCCCCTCCCCATCAGCAGCCTGCACCTGGACATGATGCAGCTCGTTGCTGCCTGCATAGCCACAGTCCTCCTCACCTGGCTGCTGTGAGAAAACACCTGGCTGAGCCTGTAGAGCAGAGACCCTGGGGACCACCTGCTCTGCCCCTGAGCCTGACAGGGCCAGCTGGGTGGTGACCTGAACAGAGCCCAGGGGCTGACCACCCCCAGCAGAGCTGATGCAGTAGTTCCTGCTTGACCTGCCTCTGTACCAGTGGCCAATCTGCACACTACAGAATGGTGCTACGGGTGACTTCTCCTTTTCTTTCCACAGATGTCCTTTATCAACTGGTGATAACATTATATGGCTTTTCTTCCCAGACTGCAGGTGCCAATTTGTTTCAAAAGGATATTAAAAGAGTATGATTGTGAGACACAGGGTGTGGCTTGGAGCTGAGGTGACAGCACATCCCATGGAGGCCTGTGTTGGTTTCCATGTACTAAAGAGTGGCACATGGACCCCCTGAAGCCTGTGAATTTCCTTCAGGTTCACATCACATGAAGGACCTTTGTCCAGGTGAGTACTGGACTGAGACTTCAGGAGACACTGAGTACTTGGTCCTTGTTGTAAGAAAACTGAACCAAAGTCAGCAGAAGTGTGGACATCCAGTGAAGTCTCTGCAAATCAGACTCCCAGGAGGAATATCTGCTGGACTAAGGCAGGGAGTCAGAGTAATTTATGGCCAGCCTTGGGCAGGACAGGCCTCTAGATCTGGGGGGTGGAGATGAATACGCCCCAATCCTCAGTGTTACTCCATCATAAAAGATGAGTGTAAAAGGGACAAAACAGTAAGAGAATACAACATTGCTAGCTCAAGAAAAGATGGAGAAACTCAAGATATTCTCCTCATATCTTTATTGACTTGAAGCCCATGTAGGCGTGGATCACCCCATAGTGGATCTCTACTGCTCTCCAGAGATGTTGACTCTCTTTTCTTCCTTCATCTACACATTTTAACTTCAGTTTCAAAATAAACTCTTTTTTTTTTACCATTCTTGGTTGTAAAACAAACATCCTGTGTCCAACATTTTAATTTTAAACTGTCAGTTCACTTGACTGTGATTTCTGTTTAATCGTTCATTTCTTTAATTTTTTAATATATACAAAATTTCAGGATTGAGACAACAGATTTGTATTTTAGCCAGTGACATTTTTCTTAATGACATTTGCTAATTCACTTACATGAGTGTTGAATAATTCGTTTTTCAGAACCATACACATATATAATCTCAAACACTATATTAGTACTGTGACATTTCTACCTGATAAAGCTGAAGACACCCTCATCACAAGAGCACATGCTGAGGCCCATCCTCCCTGAGGGCCAGGTCTAGGCCCAACCAGGCTTCTCTAGAGGGTGTTTCCTGGAGGAGTGGGAACAGCCTCAGAAGCAAACCCGAGAAACTGCAGCGGGGGCTTAAGGCCAAACCAGAGGTCTGGAGTTGGGGTAGCAGGGCTCGGGTGGAGCCCTAATAGCAGGAAGGCCATGAATGCTTCTGCCATCTTCTCCTCCCACTTCCACTCATCAGCAGCCATTTCCATTGCCACATCCCTCTGACTGTGATGGCCCCTCCTCCCTCCCAGTCAAGAGGACCCTTGCGATGTCATTGTTCTCATGCTGATAATCCTGGACAATCTCCAGATCACAATCTCATTATGTCAAAGTTCCTGTTGCCCTGTGATGTAGCTCCTGTAGTTTCCAGATACTAGGACATTGGAGTCTCTGGAGGAAGTTTATCCCAATGCAAATCCCTACACAATTCAAACTGATAACTTCTATCTTGTGGCTCCTGTGATTCTATTGTTAAAACAATAATGATAATATATTCCCAAAACTACCATGACATAAAATAGAATAAATGTCACAGCCTATTATATCCCATGATGAGTATGACCAAAATGAAATATGTAATTTTTTAGTTTAATTTAAGGAAAATATTGGAGAAGAGATAGAAAACTCAATCTTTCAAATCTTTAATCTGAATGGTTAATGAAAATGAATGGTCAGAATAAATGAATTTTTTTTATCTTACATCAATTCATCAATATTATGAACATTGTTTTTAACTGATAACATGCAGAATCAGGGTAACATTAGTAAAATGAGGATTTACAGATTTTTTTTTTCTGGTACTGAAATTAAAAAAAAAAAATGAAGCAAACAAACAAGAGAAAACTGAAAAAAAAATGAAAATTCTTATTACATTCAAAATTCTACAGAAAAATCAAAGTGAGAGCCTGGTCAAGATAAGGCCAGGTGAGTTACAGTAGGAAAAACCTTGAACTTTTGTACACCTATCCCAACCACATCCATGGCAAGTGGCAAATGGTACATTTCCCATGGCCCAGGTGGAATAGAGCAGCATGCAATTGTGACTTTCTACCTTATCTGTGGGCTGCCTGGTGGACTGCTCTATCATATGACTTAGAACTCAGACAGGGACAAGTGCATAGCTCAGGTCTCAGGTGAGGGAACTGTGGACAACAGTGGTGGGTGTCACTGCATGTGACCATTGCATGAAGGAAAAGAATCCAGAAAACCCTCAGCACACTCAGGCCCTAGAAGAATCTGCCATGGGATGCTCTGGATAACCAGCTAGTTAAAAACAGCAGTGTTTGCAGGGAAATTGAAGGGGAAACACATACTCAAGCACCTGAATGCCCAGGAAAGATAGAAACCTCCACCCAGGCAGACCCCAATTGTGAGAACAAGCCCTGACAATTTGTGAACGGGTTCTACATCAGAATCTCCAGACAGGAGCAGGTGAATATTTAATTCAAAGGCTGCATTTCAACAGAAGGTGGCCAGGCACACACACAAAAAGCAGGGAACCATGAGCCATTCAAAGGAACTAAAAATCTTTAGAAATCATCTAAAAGAACAATGACATCAGAGTGACAGGTCATCACCTTTCCAATGTCTGCTCCACAGATGTGTCAACAGTAAAGGGAAATGCAGAAAAAAAACAGAGGAAAATATTATGTGGAAAAATTGAACCATCATTGAAGAGACATAAATCATATTCAAAAGAGAGAGCTAGAAATTCTGGAGTTGAAAATTGCACTAAGTTCAAAAACTGAGATCCAGAGTTGAACAGGCAAAAGAATCTGCCAAACATAAGAAGTTCAATTAAATGCTAGAGTCAGAGGAGTAGAAAACCCAAGGGTGAATAAAAGAGAAGCAATGAACAGGAAGTTACAGCAGAACTCCAGGTGGACTCATGAGCTCCTCAGAAATGTGAGGGACAGGCAGATTGGTCACCCGAGGAAAGAGTTAAAAAAATAAAATAAAACAGGCTCACTTGCTGACCTCACTGCTCAGTAGCCTGATGCTGCGAACAGTGGCCACAGTGGGCAGCACAATGCTTTGTTGGCCTGTGCTGGTCTGAATGGTTAACTAGATCATTTATAATGCCATGGTTCCTAGCACAAACCTCCCAGACACTGGTCACTAGCCCTGGTGGTCTCAGGTCCTTCCCAGGCTGGTGCAGCTGCTGTGGTCCAGAGTTGGCTGTGGTAACTTCTGGAATGGCAGGAACGAGGCTGCAATGACAGGTGGAGACCAGGAGCCCTGAGGTCCTCCACCCCTGCCTTACACCTGCAGCCTCAGGAGCCTCTCTAAGGCCACACCTTTGGCATCTCATGTGTGTGACAGTCCTTAGCCCCCTGTGACTGACATCTCTACTGAATTCTGGATTGTATATCAGTCTTTGCTTAACTCCACATCAGTAGTATTGGGAGGAGGATCCACTCTGTGTTCCCTACAGATGGTCCTGGAGGTGGATGCATAGGATCAGCTCCATGTGAAGGGGTCCCAATGAAGCCTCCTGGGGGAAGACTCTGAGCCCTGTGGGATGCACTGTCCCAGAGGGACCAGCATAGGGTGACAGGCCCACAGTGAGGGAAGAAAGAGCCTCATCTTAGAAACACCAGGGAAGTGATAGCTGACAGTGTCAAGCACCTACAGGGAGCCCTGCAGGCTACGAGGGGTGTCTGGTCTGACCAGGGACAGGTGGGAGGGGTTGAGCTGTGGGGAAGCCCTCTCTGGGTTTGATGGTTTAAGACTGGAAGGCTGGCCTTTGCCCCTGGCATCCTTGGAGTCACCAGAGTCTTCTCTTAAGGCATAATTTAGTCCCACAGTGTCACATGCAGACTTTCCACCCATTGTGTGTGTGCATTTGAAAAAAGGAGCTATGACAAGGGAATTGGAGACTAAATAGGTCATCCTGCTGGGTCGAATTGCAGGGGACATGTGTCCTTCTAAGGACAGGCTCAGGGAGCTCTCTCCCTTCCTCTCAGGGGTCAAGGTGAAGCCTGAAAACATGGCAAGAAGTGGAAGACAGGGAAGGTGAAGAGATTTGTTCTTTTCTTTGTGGAGCAGGTATACAAGGATATGATGTTTAGAGCCACTGCAGCCCTCTTGGCCTGTGAGAGGATATGTTCAAGTTTGAAATTTCTTTGCAGTGAACATGGTGAAGCATAATGCAGAAGGGACCTGGGAATGATCCGCTTACAACAAGCTGTTGCAATAAGCACACAAGCCCCAACTTTCACAATTTTTTTTTATTTGTGAAAGTATTGTTATAGTTTTTATTACTTTCTTTTAAAATTATTCTAATTTTTCCCACAGAGGTATTTAAGAGAAAATAAAACCCATCTGCACCTTAGACTTACATTTCAGAAGACAGTTGACATCATACGTGTAAATGGGTGTTTTGAGGGTTAGGGAGTCTGAGTGTGTGTGTGTGTGTGTGTGTGTGTGTGTGTATGCTTTTTTCTATGTATATTTGTAAGGTAAACCATATTGTTATATTATGTGTAAAACCTGGGTTATGACTTTGGAAATGAGTATATATATATATATATATATATATATATATATATTTAAAATATGTATTGGTTTTTATGTGAATTTATGAATTTGTGTCCCCAAATAAAAAGGTACATTCATGTAAAATGTTCTGGTTTATATATAGAGAGAATTTTCTGAGGTGTACTGGTAGGTATAGGACTAATATAGAATAATATTTAGGGTTAATTTAAGGATTATTTTTTTTATCCATATATAGGAATACAAATATGAATATATATGTAAAAATATACATGTATATAAATTTGTAGTTATTTTTCTTTTTAGATGGATGTTCACAATTTGTTTTGGTTATAATTTATTATTATGTAGCTCAATATATTTGAAAATGCATGAGCAGGGATTGGTTGCCATTAAAGAATGAAAATATGTATATATATATATATATATATATATATATATATATATATATATATATATATGAATGTATTTAAACATATATGTGAAAATTTATATGAATATTTGAACTACAAAATAAAATAAAAAAGAAAGACTCTAAAACTAAAAATGATAAAAGTTAGTTATACATATGGAAATATTTTTTTATGTAAAATTAGAAGGTAAAAGCAATGTTTCTTGATGAGAAAGTATATTGTCTGGTAATACAATATTCTCGCACTACAGTCTAAGATTAAAGAGGAGTAAATTAAAGATGTAACTTTATGAATGTCTAAGTTAGTCACAGAAGGTTTGTGGAAAGTAAATCTCAAAAAGTTTGCATTTGTAATTAAATTGGCTATAATTAGCACTGTGGAATTGTCTGAACTTTAATGTATTGATATGAAGCAAAGTCTGAAACATTGATCTGTTTTGTCTATTGATAATTTTCTTGTATTTGTTAGGTTTTATTACTTGGGGAAGCTAAGTCTTAAAGGAATTTGGGTTTATACCTGTTTTAAAGTCTTAAATGATTACTTTGTAAATGGTGAAACAAACAATTATTATTTAGGTTATGGCAACTTTGTAGACACCCAAAATATATGTGACTAGGTATATGTATGCATCTGAGAACTGTATCTGTCTAAGCCATGTCTAAGGGTCATGTAAACATTTATAAATTGAAAGTTTATGTAAGTTACTAACAAGAAAACCAGTTTAAAAAAGTAGTTGTTAAAAAACAAGAAAGTATGTCTTTTCCTTTGTCCTTCATTTTTATTTTATTTTTAAATTTGTTTTAATTACTTATACATGACAGTAGAATGTATTTATGCACTTTGATAATACTTACATAGATGGAATACAATTTCTCATTTTTTCTGAGTGTACATGTTGCAGAATCATATTGTCATGTAGTCATATATATACATACAATAATAATGTCTGTTTCATTCCACTGACTTTCCTATCCCCATATCCCCTCCCCTCCCCTCTCATCACTTCCCTCTACCTAAAACAACACTATTCTTTTCTAGTCCCCACCCCACCACCTCCGCCTCATTGTGAATAAGCATCTGCATATTAGAGAAAACATTCAGACTTTGGTTTTGTGGGATAGGCTTATTTTGCTTAGCATGATATTCCCAAATCTAATGATTTACTGGCAAATATTGTAATTTCACTCTTCTTTAAAACTGAGTAATATTCCATTGAGAGTATATATATTACATTTTCTTTACCCATTCATCGGTTTAGAGACACCTAGGTTGGTTCCATAATCTAGCTATTGTGGATTGATCTTCTACAAACATTGATGAGGATGTGTCACTATAGAATGCTGATTTTATGTCCTTTGGATATAAACCAAGCAGTGGGATAGCTGGCTCAAAATATGGTTCCATTCCCAGTTTTCTGCGGAATCTGGGAAAAAATTCTTTATTCATTCCGGTTTCTTCTCCCACAAAGTTAAGGAGTCAGTTTTCTCTTCCAGAATTTAAGGATTTTGTCTCTGTCTCCAGAAGCTGGCAGTGTGGCTGTGGGGTGGGCTGGCAGGCACCTCCTGGTCATCTGAGTACCTGTTCCCTGGCCCACTAGGCTGTCTCCCAGGGTTCTCTAACTGGGTGTGACCATGGCTGTCCCTCTGGCTACCTCCCTCCTCTGTCTGCTCCATTCACATGCTCAGCTCCCCACACAGCTTTCATTTTGATGACTGCATTTTGGGTTCTGAAATATTTATTTTTTGCCTTTGCACAGTATCTTTCCCCTCAGCTCAGTGTTAATGTGAGTTCGGTAAATAATCTTTGTCACATGAAGTTATCCAGGTTTTAAGATGAAAAGAGTTTTTCTTTGATACCTGGACCTTCCTGGGATTGGGTCACATAATAGGGCCTGTAATACTAAATGACTAAAAACCTGCTAGTTCATGACAAGGCTGTGACTTCTCATCCACAGAGTGAGGGCCCACCCAGATAAAAGGTTTCTTATTCTGCTAGGCCTAGGAACCTCCTTAGAAGCACTTAATAGCCACACAACCTCAATTTAAGGCAAATACTTAAAATGAACCAGTTTGTGTTGGTCAGATTTACATCAGTGTTATAAAAATACAACAGGAGTCTAACTTAGAGGGGGAAATGTTTGTTTAAGTTCTTGTTTCAGAAATTCAGTCCTTGGTCATCTGAGCCCATTGCTGTGGGCCAAGGTGAGGCCGAACCTCAGGACAGAAGGGTGTGTTAAGGGCAGCTGCTTTCTCCTGGGAGCCAGGAAGTGTAAGGAGAGGGGGAGGGGGCTTCAGGAAAGATGCACCCTTCAAGACCACCCAGTGGTGACCTGCTTCCTCCAGCCACACCAACATGCCAACAGTCACCTCCTAGATACCCACTCAAGCTATGAGGGACTGAGTAGGTTCAGCTCTCATAAGCTAATCATTTCACCTATGAATGTTCCTGCATTAATACAGAAGATTCAGGGTAATATTTAATATCCAAACCATAACACAGTTTAAACAAGAACAGAAGCATTAACTACACATAACTGTCCTTATTTTCACGTGCAGCTGGTGTTATGTTCAAACACTGACTCATGGCTTCCAGGTCTGGAAACAAATAGCACACATGGCACATGGTGTTGAGGGCAGCTCTCATGGAGTGGAAAACCAGGGAACCCTCATTGTGCCTGTTCCCTTCACCCTTCTCTTCACAGGCCTGCACAGGAAACCTGAGCCTCATCAGAGCCTCATGTTGGCCCTGGCAGGACTCAAAATAGTTTCCCACTTCTACTTTCTTCTGATTGTTCCCAATTTTACTTTATCTTAGTTTGAGGACGGCTCTCATCTGCTTTTGGCAAGTGTCCATCACTGTTTCTCTGTCCTGAGGTTGTCCAAGTCACACTCCTCTCACCACGTACACAGGAATAGAGAACTATTTATTACAGTTTTATTATACAACTTGATACAAACAATAAATTATTTGGATGTCTGGTTGTCTATTGTCTTGAAAAGCCTGAGTCTATAAAGCCTTAGAATACACTTTAAGGTATTCTGTAGTAATCTCAGGGAGAGGTTTTCCTGCAGGGATCTGGACCTGTTGTCCAACAGGGCCTATGGTCAAAAGATAGAAGGTCACATGCCCCTTAGCTTCCTAAGACATTCATTCATGCCATCAGGGTCCTGATGTTAAAGATGAAGTGCATCTTGAGGGAGTCTCCTACAGTCTGCTGTGGGTCATTTTCAAGTGCATTTTGGGTGATGTTGTGTTGGAAGATAAGTGGAAACCATAATCATGCAGTTATTGCTCCTGGTCCTGTAGCACACAGTAGGTCCTGGTGTGAAAATTCTTGTCTCAGTCAACCACTCCCTCTCAGGGTGTCTAGATACTGATTCTCCTCAAGGAGCAGTGGGCAGGAAAGGCAAATATGCCCAATAGCACAGGTGTGTTCCAGTGGGAAGGCACCACCGCCCTCCAGGGGACAGTGATCTGAAACTCCATCACTCCACAGGTGACAGATGACATTTGGTTCTGCTGCTGAAAGTCAGATATGCAGAAGTAAAAATGGTTCAAGCAGCACGTAGATGTGTGTTGGTGAGACACGGCTCTTGTCATGACCCCACCCCTGCCCTCAACTCTGATCAAGGATCCATTATGCCAATATGGTATCAATTAAGACCAAGCACAAAGACCAGGCAATCTTCCCAGAGGTGGGGGAGGCTTCTAGCTTAATGGCCACTTAGCTCTCCTCTGTGGCAGGTTTTCTCTGCTGTTTCACATAATCCATAAAGTTATGCACACACAGAACTCACTCCAGGAGCACATCTTCCTTCATATTCTCAGGATCACTTTGTCTCTGATTTTTTGTCTCCTTCCAGGCCCTTGGCCAACCAGCTATTCAAGAATCCATTCACAGATCTTTGAGTGGGGCACGCATCTGTCCTCACATAGTCTGTGACCACATACTCTTCTTAAATGGGCTAGCTTGATGAAATGTATATGATCCACCCATTATTCTGGCTACACTGTGGGGAAATTCCACATTACCTGTGTCATTTCATGATGCTAATCCATCCAAATCAGAGCCTAGTATTTTCTCTTCCTCTGGCATGGACTGATTGGGACAACCATGAGGTTCCTAGAGTGAGCTCATGCACAGGAGCTAAGGTAAGAGACAAAAGTGGTACTGGAAGCCAGGTTAATGTCCATGAATTATAACTGTTCTCTTAATCTGCTGAGTCCTAAAGATATCATTTGCATCTTAGCATAAAGTGTTTCCTATCTAGGACTGGAATTGTGGCTCTGTTGAAAAGATTCATTGACAACCATTAAATTTAAAACAATAAAGCTTTTTAAAGTGTTTTTATTTACATATTCACTTTTTCAAAACAATATTTGGCATAAAATCTCAGCATTAAACATACAAATTTGGATCTCAGTTAAAAACATTTGTCAATGACTTATACAACTTAGTTTTTAAAATTACATAACTTTTCAGTCATTTAACTTTTAGTATTGAACAGATTTTATCCCAAACATAGCCAAAAATATTAAAATGGTATTTCTACCCTGTGGCTTCTGACACCCACACTCAGTAATTATGTCCAGAGAACACTTTCATACTGGAGGACATTACGTGTGTATCCTGAAATTGTGTGTAAAGAGTGTTGAGCCCAAATGTGAGAACAGGCTGCGTGAGAGGGAACCTTCTCTAGAATACTGGGTTTTGCATGTATGTGAGCTGTCTGCTCTGGGTTTGGTACATGGTATTTCAACTTCTATGCCATTTACCCTAGGAACACGTCCAGATCTTCCCCACTCCTTCTAGATCAAAGCTCATGGAAAGACAACCTGGTCCTGATGTCAGTTGGCTGCCTAAGGTTTCTCCTAGGACCCAACCACCTTCCCAGGATGGACCCTCCCATTAAGCACCATAATCCTGGGGTCTCTCCATCCTCCTTCCTGGGGAACAATACAAACTTTCTTTGTATTGAGATCCTTTTTGCTCTTGTAACTTTCTTTTTCTTTGCTCAGTTGATCTTTTTTCAACTGTGCAAGCAGTTACACCTGAAATTTAGTGGAATTTACTATACTTTTAGATTATAAAACCATGACATACTCTTGTGTTTGAAGGTTTTCAGCTTCATGGCAGAGATTGTGGAACAAGTTACAGCCCTCACATGAAGATAGGTGCACTTGACCAGTGTGTGAACCAGGCACTGATTTCCTGGTAATTGTAGGGACCACACCATGAGGAAATTGTGAATGCATGGGTGAAAGTGAGCAGAGTCATGTCAATCCCTAAAGTATTACGTGTGGAGTCTGCTGTGGTGTGGAGTGTGTGGAGTGTGCAGATTTCCCCTGTTTAGATCAAGGAGGCACTGGGAAATCTGGGGATGCATCTGAGAGGAGAGGAGGGAGCTCTGGGAGCAATGGAGAAAACAACAGTAAGACCATGATGGGCTCCAGGAAGAGCAGGGGCCCCAAGATCCCAGAAGAACATTGTTCATTGAAAAATATTATTTACCTCTGTAATATGAAAAGGTCAAGCAGGCCTACAGTAATTGATAACCTTATCAAATGATTCCAATGGAAGTCACCAGTGAATTGACCACAGTCTGCATCCTGGAAGAGACAGTATCAACAGTGCTAAAATGCATAAACATTTCCATTGTCTCCTCTCCCCCTTCACATGTAACTTTCTGATCTGTCTCTAGGGGTTGAGAAACAAGTGGCTACTGACTCACTGACCAGTCACAGCTGTGTTGTGCTGAATGTTCCTGCACAGTAGACACAAGACTTCACCAGGGACTAGGCTCCTGTACATCTTCATTTTGGAGCAGCATGATCACCATCTTCCTTGTCCATCTCCACCTGGATCTGGTTTTTATTTTAAAACAATCCAAGGCAATTGTTTTTATTAATATATATGTTAATCATATATATAATATATTATATATATATATATATATATATATATATATATATATATATATATATATATATATATATATCTGTGTGCTGATGCTCCACAGACCTATCACTAGAAAGCAAGCACACAAGTCAATCAACAATCCAGGGAATTAATATGGAAGCCCTGGGACAGGAGCCATGATCTTGTCCCATGGGGGATGTATATTTTCAGCTTTCTTCTGGGCAACTAATACACTAGTCACAGGTGAACCTGGGGGCTCAAGAACCCTAAGAGGAGGTATTGTCTGAGCATGGGTCCTCAGGGGTCCAGGGGTAGGTCCCTCTCTTTCACAGAACCTACAGATGCTGGAGAGAGAGGCACAGGGTAGTAGTGGTGAATGGAGTTGTAGCACCTCTGGGATCTTCCCTGCTGCTTCTATGGGGCCTCAATTGACCCTGATCACCTGCTGAGTGCTGGTCCTGGGCTTGAGAGCACTTGGGAGCTTCCGAGAGTCTCACAGGGGCTCTTGGATTATTGGGGTGGAAGCTCTAAAACAGGATTCCCAGGATCTCCCACCCCTGATATCACTGAAACCTGAAGGGTTCCTCAGACCCATTCTCTCTTTGCCAAAATCACATCATTGGCATCTCATGTGGGTCATATGGCCAAAATCTCAACTGCCTTGAAACTAGCAAGGTTTATGAATTCCTGATGAACTCTTAGTGTTTTGTTCCTAAGCAGGTGGACAATTTCTTGAAGAGAGAGATCACCTGAGGTTATCAAAGAATCTTGCCTAGTTATGAAGGGAACCTTGGCTATCCTGCAGATCCAGGATTTGGCTGATTTAATTATGCCCTTGAGGCATTTTTGTAACCACTTTGGAGGATGGGGAATCAAATCTAGCCTTTGGTCTATATATGGGAACTGGTAGGGATGGCCAGGCCTGCTAGTCACCAATTTCCAGACCATCCAGAATATGAGGGGGTCTAGATATTCCTCAGATGGCATCCCACAGCCTTGGCCATTTCAACTCATGCAGGATTTGAACCCAGGATCACAGGAACCCCATAATCAACATGGAACTCAGACAAGAGGGATCAGATGATGAGACTGGTTATATCCCATACGAAAGCTAAGGGTTAGGAAAACAGGCAGAAATCGAAGTAAATTGAGAGACAAAAACCTAATCAGATAGTGAGTTTGTGGATCCAAGGGAACTGAGATGGCGAGTCACTGATGGGTCCAATCTGTTAGGGACAGAAGAAGGTTTTCTCACTGGGAAAACAATGAAGGAGCAATATTAGAGACAACTAGACAAACACACTTGAGCAACACAAGTTAATTATCCATGAAAAACAAACACTCCCTCCTCCCTTCCCAGTCTCCAGACCATCATCACAGCTTTTTTATCAGACTCTGGGCCAAGCCCATGTCTGTCAGACAACCAGCTAATCCAAACACTTACAAGGCTTTCTAATCAATCCAGGTGGAATGCCTCTCAGGATTTTCAGTCAACCTAGTTGACACACCTCTGGGCTTTACATTAATTCTAGATGAGACAGCACAGAGGATTTACCATCAATCTGTTTGATATACCTTACAGCTTTAGAATCAGTTCAGTTGATGTACCTTTAGGCTTTACATTCAAACCAAATGCACAGAACAAATAAGGTACCTTTAAGCACATGTAGCTCCTTTTGTCTTCCTACACCTAAGATTCAATGGATCACTAGGGAGGATCCAACCCCAGCCAAACACAGAGCTCCCACAACCAGAGGAGAGGGTTCCTCTCTTTGTGTTTGTGGGGTGGATGTCCCAGGGGGCCAATAGCCACAGCCTGGACTCTGGAAGGTATCTCACTGGGGCTTCCAAATATTAAGGTGCTGTTCCAAAATCCCAAATAAAACTCTGGGTCTTTCTGAAGTAAAAACAAAGGATTTATTCTGGCCAGGGCCAAGGGAAAAGAAAGAAAACAGTTCTTCAACCCTCAACCTTGACTGGGGTGGAAAGAAAGTAATAAGAACTAAAAACCAAAGAAGGGGGCAGGAGAGGCAATTGTAATCACAAGATACACTTCATATAGTGGAAAGTACTTTTCTCAGAATTCACACTTCTACTACATACTCAGGAAGATGAGCATGCTTTAGCTTCATAGTTCACAGATGTTGTGGTCAGGGTGCAAGTGGGTGAGGGTGGAGAAGTGAGCTTCTATGTGAGTGGGCTCATGGGGAAGGGGGACAAACTCACAGAGAGTGAGGTGTGTGAACAAAATGGGGTCTGGCATAATTTTTAAGTCAGATCATAACATTATGACCCAGAATTCTATTTGATTGGGACTGTTGTGAAGATTGTGGAATCTCCTGAGTGTGGACACATATGGACTTAAATTCACTAACAAAGTATTTCATGCATTTTTCAGGAAAATCTAAGCTCTTGAAGGATGTATATGCTCAGAGGAAGGCAGCTTTTCTGGAGGAGGAACGTTGTCATCAGAAGCTCATGATCTCTCACTTAGACCCTGACACTTCCCCTATAAGAAGCATGTGATCTGTGAAGAGGACAATGACCTTTACAGCTGTGTTGAACTCCCCAAACCCATTTTTCCCCATCCAGCCAACAAACAGTTGCTCCACTCTCCTGTCTGCAACCTGCACTGCTGCCCCCTAGTGGGGAAGCCGACCTGAGCTGCCAGTCCCTGACCTCCTTGTCAGGTCACCTCACAGCCAGCTCTTTCTTTCTGCAAAAACTGATGTCACCATTTATACTTCTGTGTGTGCCAGGAAGTGACCTCTTGTTTGGTGCTAATTGCTTTGATAGAAAAGATTCTAGTTCCCATAAGTGGCAGAATTTGTACTTCTGGTCACTAGAGGAGCAAGTCCCAGGAGAGCACTCCTCATGAATCTCTTCACCGACTTCCAGGAGGAAATAGTCCAACCTAACTCCTGCCCCTGCACCACAGCCAAGGGATTCACAGAGCTGCCCACCTTGGTTTTTATCCTCTGGGCAATGAGACTCCATGTGCCAAAGAACCCAATGCCATCTGTTCCTCTGAGGAGACTGGCAGGGACCTGAGCTCTTCTGTCAGTTGCCCTGGGTCTCAGGATGCTGCACCCAGCACAGTCAGTAAGTGTTCATGAAAATGACAAGTGGGTCACAGGAGAGCCTCGGTCAGTGCACAGCCATCATCCAGGTGGGACAAGGTGCCCACCCTGAAGGGTCTCCCGGGTCAGTGAGCCTTTGGGGGGTCTGTGACTCAGACTCATGATTGCTCATTTTGTCTCCTCCTGGCTCCAGACATGGGATGGGCATGTTATAGAGCCTAGCTCTTCAGGAGCTGAGAACACCATCTTCCAGTTAAGGAAGAGAAGTGGTGCCTCACGTGGTGCTTCATGTGGATTCTGACCACCAGCTCCCTGCAGGATGGAGAAGTCCATCCTTCCTTACTGGGGTCATGTGAGGGTGAGGTGAAGACCTGAGGCCACACCCCATACCTCAACATGTCTCCCTACAGACAGCTCTCCGAACATAACTGCTGTGCACCTGTGACCAGGACATGGACATTATTGCCCTGTCCCATTCTGTCTTCATGGCATTTCACATGTGCCCAGTTGCCCCCTAGTGGCCTCTGTAGCAAATGACCCAGTGGAGACTCCCCAGCTGCTGTGGAGCCAGGTCTACTCAGCCTCCTTCAGCCTGGGATGGTAGCCTCTGCTTCCTTGGATCTCGGGGTCCTGTCTCTGTTGAAGGTGCTGCACCAGTGGCCCTATAGTATACCCTCACAGGGGACACAGTGTCCCTCAGGACTGAATTCTGCTCTTGCATCCAGCATTGTGGTCACTCTGCTGCCATAAAGAGGGACCCCACTGGGCAGCTTCACATCAGAAATGGACTTTCTCATGACCTTGGGACCTCAGGCTGACATCGATGCACCAGCAGGTCATTCTGCTCTCTCTTGACTCTCAGATGGCCATCCTCCTGTGTTACAAGACTTCCCCTGGTGTCTCTGAGACCTTATTTCCCCTTCCTACAGGGACACCAGTCACACTGCATTAGACCTACACCCACAACCTCACTTTTATATAATTATCTGTGTCTCACCCTCACCAAGATTGTCACTATTTCATCTGGACACCACACATGTCCTTCAAGGAAAAAAAATGTTTACACTCAGGACAATCTAGTGATAGTTATGGTTAATAAAATAACAAATTTTACACTGTTAGATTACTTTAAGGTTATGATTTCCAATATTAACACAACAATATTCCATAGCAGAAAGGGGAAAAATAATTTGTGGGAAAGTGTTGGTGGCACAAGCCTTCAGATTGCACTTCTACACCTATGCACATTTGTGAACACACACACACACCCACGATTCTATTGATATCACCTGCACAGTTCCCTGTGTGTGTCCTGGAGCTGCCGCACACTCTCCTGAGGTGGATGTTCACCAGGCCCTGCAGGTGCAGCAGCCACAGCACCAGCCCCCAGGGAGGGCAGCCTCTAGGTGCAGCAGGAGCAGCTGCAGATCCTAGGGGATGCTGGATACCAGGCTGGGCTCAGAGGGAACAGTACAGAGCCTTGGAGGAGGCCAGGCAGGCCTGAGCCAAAGCATGGACACTTGTGTGCAAAGTCAGTCCAGGACATGGCCAGGATGTCCACAGAGACACTTTGTCACTCCTTGCTGAGGACTCAGTCCCTGAGGACTTCCAGGGAGTGGCCACCTTGTATTCTGCAAAACAGACACTAAGGTACTATGCTGCCCTCCTGATTTCCAGGATGATAGTAAAATCCCTCCCTCCCATCCTGCACCCTGACATCACCTACTGCCTCCTGATCCTCCAGGGTATTTTCTCCTGCCTTTGTCCAGTGATGTCCCTCTCACTATCTGTCAGAAACATGGAGAGAGCACTCACTTCTGGTAAAGTGAAAAAACACAGGGTCTCATTATGTTAGTCTTTCTTTCTGTATCCCAGGAGACAGGTCAATGCCTCTTACTGACTCAGCAAGAGCATTAGCAGTGACCAGCCTGGCACCATCAGGACCAGGCCTGGATGCTGAGCACCTACTGCCTCCTGCTGCCCTCTGCACACCCTGCCTGCCTGGCAGGGGCTGTGGGGCAAGGACACAGGTCATTCTGGACCGCAGCAGCCACACATCCTTCAAGGAAATGACCTCCTTCCTGTCCCCACTAGGGGACAAACCTCCACTGAGATGCTTCAGTTAGAGTCCCATGGGCAGGGACACACTTATAGTCCTAGATGCCTTGAGACTGAGGCAGGAGGACTGCAGGTTCAAGTCCACCCCAAGAAAATTATAGAATCACTGTATATAAATAAAATGAAACCAATTTGGGTGTAGCTCATGCTGGCCTAGCATGTAAGAGACTCTGTGTAGATCACCAGAACTAACGAAGTAGCAAAGGAAAAAGAAAATAATCACACATTAAACCAAAAATCATGGCATATTTATGTGCTTACATATACTCATACTAGAGATGCAGACTAAACACAGATAGATTCACATAATTTATCTCCTAAATATTATGTATGTGGCATATAATATGCCTTTCATTCATTTCTAAGCAAATTGGACTCTGACTGAGATGAATCTTTGGTGGGTCTTTGCTGACCCTCACAGCTCAGGGAGTTGATTGTGTCCTGTGGCCTCAGGGAACCATGTTTACTCAAGCAAATCTGAGCTGCCCTGGTCTGACCTGGGACACCTGGACACACTGAGCCTGTGTTGATTGACCAGGAGGAGCCTGTCGTGCAGCTGTGTTCCCAGCCTTCCCAGCCCTGCTGATTTGCATGTGCCCACAGCACAGCCCACTGCCCTGAGGAATTCTTAAGAGTTTGCTCACACCCTGTGCAGGGGTCAGTTCCCGTCAGGACACATCATGGTCATGAGGGCTCCTGCTCAGCTCCTGGGGCTCCTGATGCTCTGCCTCCCAGGTAAGGAGGGACAGTACTGGGGACTTACTAATCACAGTGTGGTCAGTGCTGCCTGGTTACTCAGGAAAGTCCTCTTGTAACTTAACGATCATAAGAATATTTATTTTTATGTTTCCAATGTCAGGTGTAAGATGTGACATCACGATGACCCAGTCTCCATCCTCCTTGCCTGTGTCACCTGGAGACAGAGTCACCATCACCTGCAGGGCCAGTCAGGGCATTAGCAATTATTTACAAGGGTATCAGCAGAAACCAGGACAAACTCCTAAGCGTCTCATCTATGGTGCATCCAATCTGCAAACTAGAGTCCCCTTGAGGTTCAGTGGCAGTGGATCTGGGAAAGATTTCACTCTCACCATCAGAAGCCTGGAGCCTGAAGATGCTGCCACTTATTACTGTCAACAAAGCTACAGTGCCCCTCCCACAGTGACACAGTCCCTGACAAAAACCTCCCAGGGAGCAGAAGTGTGAGGCTGGGCTGCCCCAGCTGCTCCTCCTGCTGCCTCCACCTGCTGAGGGCACTGCTCAGAGGCAGCCAGGCCCTAAGCACTACAAGGAGGGTCAGTCAGAGGATCCGGGGGGCTCCTCTGCCCCCTGATCCTTCAGCTCAGACCCAGCAGGCAATGAGCTCACTGTACAATATAGAAAATAATTTAAGACCTGAAGAGACTGAATTAGGCAGTATCAGGGGTTGGGCAGCAAAGATAGCACTCTCCATGTATTCCACATGGGAATATTTTAAGACTTTTATTTTTAGTGTAGTTTAAGTATCCAGGAAAATTGGGGTGAAGTACAGGGTTCTCCTGTGTCCCCTCTGTTCCCACAGCCCCTTCTTCACCACCCCAGACACTGTTGCTTCTGTTCCAGTTCATCAACCTCTGCCCAAGTCTACAGGTCACACCAGGGTCACTTTGTGCATTCTGTGGAACTAGACAAGTGGACAGTGACTGGACAGTGACTGAGCCCAACAGTTTAGCCTGGCACAGTGCCAGTCCTGCCCTCACACTGCTGAGCTCCAGCTGCTCCTCACCTCCCCTCTGCTGCAGACCTTCATGATTTTCCATCCTGTAGTTTCATCTGGGCTGAGTGATAGCTGCCTGGCACTCACAGAATGGACGATGTTCAGCCTGGCCTGTCACCCTTAGTGCTGTGCAGAGTGAAGTACAGGGTTCTCCTGGGTTGCCCCTCCTCCCAGGGTTTTTTTTTTACTACAGCATAAATAGCTGTTTCCTTTTTTTTTTTTTTTTCAAATTTTTCTTCAAATTTGGTATTGAATCCAGACTCACACTTCCACTTATCTACAATCACAGTTGCATTTTTAATGTTTTTTTTTTTTTTTGGCAATATCTCTCTAAGTTGTTAGGTCCTTGCTATGTTACTGAATCTGGCCTTAAACTTGTGATCCTCCTGCCTCAGCCTCCCAGTTTTTGAGGGTTACAGGTGAGCACCAGAGCACCGAGCCTGATAGCGGCTTTTTTCATTGCTGAGTAATATTTTACTTTCTGGCTGTTCAACATTATTGATCCATTCCCCCCAGAGAAGGGCAGGCTTGTGTCCTCCAAATTTTCAATGCTGAAAACAGGTACTCTAAGTTTTCTGGTACAGAATTTTATTTATTTTTAGATGTGTGTTTTCACCATCTTTACTTTCATAGCAGAATGCCTAGTGTTATAAGAATCTGTCACACTGTCTTGCACATCTAGTCTCCCTCTTGGAGACAGATTGTGGACACTCCCCAGAACACTCAGCTTCTGGGAGTGGCCTGTGACTGCAGCCAGGACCAGCTCAGCATCAGGGATGGGGCCTGAGCTCTCCTCCTGCTGCCTGGGGGTGCTCTCTCCTGGACTTGGCCATTCCTCAGGAGTGGTGTTTCCTCATGTGTCTTAATTTGCTTTTCCCTGATGACCTGGGGTGTCACAATGGTGTGTGGACAGATGTTGACAATGTACAGTGGTCAGACCCAGCTGTCAAATGTTTGTCATTTGTCCCTCCCCTTATGGTCCTTCCCCATCCTGTGTTCCAAGGTCCCTGCTCCTGTCATGTCTCTATTCTCTATTGAGCACCTCACAGCCACTTTGGTCTTTTGACCAAACTCTCTTGAGTTTACCCTGATTCCTGAGGAACATTTCCCAGCATCTAGACTTCTGCCATGAGCAGGCTGGTCTGTCCTATAGAGGAAATATTTTGCATTTGGTCCCCACAGTGTGGTCTGGCATTGACCACTGATGGGCAGCAGGAAGAAAAGGATCCAGGGCTCCTGCTCCAGGTGGGAGAAGGTGCCCAGCCTGCAGGGTCTCCCAGGTCAGTGGCTGAGCCTTTGGGGTATGTTACTCAGAATCTTGGTTGGTCACATTCATCATCTCCTCCTGGCTCCAGACAGGGGATGGGCATGGTCTAGAGCCCTGCTCTTCAGGAGCTGAAGACACTCTCTTAAAAATCAAGAAAAATAAGGTGGAAATGAGTGGATTCAGACCTCCAGCTGCACTCAGGATGGGGAAGTCAGTCCTTCCTTCCCTACAGACAGCTGTACTCACATAACTGCAGTGCACCTGTGACCAGGACATAGACATTACTGCCCTGTCCCATCCTGTCTTCATGACATTTCACATGTTCCCAGTCACCCTCTAGTGTCTTCTGTAGCAAATAGTCCAGTGGAGACTCCCCAGCTGCTGTGGAGCCAGGTCTTCTCAGCCTCCTTCAGCCTGGGGTGGCAGCCTCTGCTTCCTTGGATCTCGCGGTCCTGTCACTGTTGAAGGTGCAGTGCCAGTGGCCCTGTGGAATACCCTCACAGAGGACGCAGTGTCCCTCAGGACTGAATTTTACTCCTGCATCTGGCACTGTGGTCACTCTACTTCAATAAAGAGGGAGCCCCCCCCTGACAGCCCACAACCTGGGTGGGTTCAACAGAAATGGACTTTCCCATGACTGTGGAATCTAAGGCAGACATCAGGGCACCAGCAGGGCTGTCTGCTCTCCCTTGGCTCTCAGATGGCCATCATCATGTGTGTCACGTGGTCTTTCTCTGGTGTCTCTGAGACCTAATTTCTCTTCCATTAGGACACCAGTCATATTTGATTAGACCTCAATCTCAAACCTCACACTTGCATAATTATGTCTTCCATCACACTGTGAAGTTATGCAGACCAAAGCCCAACCTGTGAATTTTGAGGGACACAGCTCAGTCCATAGTGGGTGGGCAAGAGTGTGCAGAGGGACACAATATTCTTCTCATGGCCTCCTGCCAGGTGGGGGATGGCTTCATGTCCTACATCTTAGTGATGCTCTCTGAACCTGGGCTCAGGGTCTAACCAGAGTTCTCCAATGATTGTTTTCCCTTTTATAACTAATAAGAATTTGTCCTTTGGAATATCATTATTACCTAATGAGTTTATATGCTCCTCAATGGTCAGAATATTGTGATCATTAATTATTTAACACTTCAAATTCTCCAAATTTGTCTACTTGCTGTCACATACAAATTTTGTTCTGTTATGTTTTTCTATGGCCTCTCAATATTTCACTGCATCCTGTGTTTCAAAATGGTCCTAATTTCTCTTTTTCCTACTCTTTATTGTGAATAAAACATTATATAGAAATTCATGGTTCTATTAGTGAATAGTTGTTTTAGAAATTATAGATTCTTTTTGAGAGAAGAGAATGATTTCTTCAAGATGGTATGGATTTTTCCATTTATCAATTCACTCTTTAACCATACACAATGATACTTGCTCATGTTCTATCCACAAAATCCATGGTTTTACGTGATCACTTGTAGTTACATTCTAAAACACAGACTTTGTTTAATAATTCTTCTGTAAGATAAGTCACTTGTTTTTTCAACAGTGAGTCTCTTAGGTATAATTACTGATTGTGAATTCACTTGCTTGAGCCATACCACTGTTCAAAACCAAGCTCTAGATGATGTTTTTATGAACACCTTCAGGCTTGATCAGGATAGATATTGCTGAAAGAAAATACTCTGCTCTCTGATGCCACAGGCAGGATGAGGGTTGGAGGAGAGAGTACTGCCACCTCTGAAGACACTGGACTGTGAGGCCAAAGAGAGTGGGAGTGATAACCTGAGCATGCAGGGGACATCAGGCATGGGCATGGATAATCAGAGGCATAGCTACCAAGAGTGCTGTGCCTCTCATGTAGGAAGGATAAATATTTAATTTTGGCTTGTCTTGATAAACACAGTGGGACAGAGGAGGGACGAACTGAGGAAAAGAGTTTTAGTAGCTGGAGAAGTAAGATGAGTGAGGAAAGATCCTACATTTCTTATGAAACAATTTTTTTTGTGCTGCCTTTCTGCTTCACCATCAGGGACTCAGAGCAAGCAGTCAGCCACTCTGGACTCATTAATGGTCTCAGGTGCCAAATGCAAGTATCTCCTAAGCATTCCTGAAGCCTCTGGGGTTGTGTCCTGGTCCACCTCCTCTGTCAGTGATGGAAGGAAGCACAGATGGAAACCAGAGTTGTCAAAAAGCATGTCACATGCAGGACTCAACAAAACACTACCTTCAGCCTCAGACAACAGAGCATTTTCTGTCAGCATTTCTGAGCTTCCCTGTCTGACCTGGGACTCAGGACCTGGAGTTTGTGCTGTGTGACTGAGAGGAGCAGCCCTGCAGTTGTGCCCAGCCTGCCCAGCCCTGGTGATTTGCATGTGCCCACAGCACAGCCCACTGCCCTGAGGACTTTTAAAGAGGCTGCTCACACCCTGTGCAGAATTGAGTCCCAATCAGGACACAGCAGGGCCATGACGGCCCCTGCTGAGCTCCTAGGGCTCCGGCTTCTCTGCCTCCCAGGTAAGGAGGGATAGCTCTGGGGATTTACTAAACACAGTGTGGGGTCAGTGCTGCCTGGCTACTCAGGAAAGTCTTCTTGAAACATGATTAATTATAAGGATATTTATGTTTATGTTTCCTTTGTTCGGTGCCAGAGGTGACATCACGATGACCCAGTCTCCATCCTCCTTGACTGTGTTTCTTAGAGACAGAGTCACCATCACCTACAGGGCCAGACAGAATATTAACAGTTGGTTAGCTTAGTATCAACAGAAGCCAGGGCAAGCTCCTAAACCCCTGATACATAAGGCATCCAATTTGGAATATGGGGTCCCCTCAAGGTTCAGTGGCAGTGGATCTGGGACAGACTACATTCTTACCATCAGCAGCCTGGAGCCTAAAGATGTTGCCAGTTATTACTGTCTACAAGATAGCAGGTCCACTCCCACAGTGATACAGGCCATGACAAAAATCTCCCAGGGAGCAGAAGTGTGAGCCTGGGCTGCCCCAACTGATCCTCTTGCTGCCTCCACCTGCTGAGGGCACTGCTCAGGGGCACCAGGCTCTGGAGGTCTTCAGTAGACTCTGGTAGATGGGCCAGGGAGGCTCTTCTGCACCCAGCCCTCTTTCCTTCTCAGCCCCAACAGGTGAGACATGACCATTTCCTCCAGATTTGGTGAGTGACTTTGTCACTTTGTGGGAGGAGTTGGCTTTCTGTGTCACTTTGGATTCCTACCACAAATTATAAGACACTGTAGCTATTTCAAGTGGCATTTTTGAAATCCATGGAATCACAGTCACTGCTTTCAAAGCCTGGGATCTGTGCATGAGAAGGGCCCCTGCTCCCCAGAATTCACAGCTCCTCTGAGTGAAGGTGGAGCCTGCGGATTCCTGCAGTGGCCCAGGAACTCTTTGGGGACACTGACACCCAAACTATTGCACAGACAATAATATGCAAATAACTATTGTGATTCCCACATGTAGCAAATAAAACAGAAAAGGTGCTGGGTTGTGGATCACTGGTTAAGTGCCCCTGGGACCAATCTCTGGTACCAACAGCAACAGCAATATCAGCTCCCTGTGCTAGTTTATCTTTGAACCCTCCTCCTCCTCAGAAATCCCATAGCAAGTGCCAGCACCTCCTCTCTGCAGTGCCTTTGCCTGGACAGGACCCAAACCAGTTCTACATACTCATCCTCTGATGGCTCTCAATCTTACCTTACCTCTTCTGGTGGCAAGTTATCATCTGCTTTTGACACATGTCCATCAAGTTTCCTGGGTCCTGATACACTCCCAGGTGAACTTTTCTGAGCCTTCTAGTAAGGAGCAGGAGACCATTACTGTAGTAGTTTTGAAACTGGAGTTTCCTGGCTGCTGCGGGCAGGTGGGGTCAGTGCAAGCTGCAGTCTCTAGAGCTCAGGAGTGTGGCTGCTCTTAACAGGGGCCATGCTCGCCAGCCTTGCACAGACCCCAGAAAACTATGCTCACATCTTGGACTCAGATCACTCCTCCATCCCCATTAAGGTTACAACCACGTGCTCTGCTCAGACATTTGCTAACCTCAAGTAATATGTCAGTTGTCCCCATTTCCATGGCTGCACTGGGAAGGCAGTGCACCTTCTTTGTGCCATTTGAATACAGTATAGCTTCTTTCCCTGTGGCATTAGCATATGTGTAAAATCAATGAGGTCCCAGGGATCAAGTGATGCCATAAGGAAAGGGAAGGCTTTTTGGACCCTGGGACACTGTGTGTTTGTTAAGTGGAGCCTCTACATCTCCTCAAGTCCAATCTCAATGTACCACTTCCATCTTAATGTAAACAGAGCTTGGCCCAGCTGGTGCTGTCCTGTGCTGAGTCCCACACTCCCCTGTGGTGAGCAGCTCAGTCACTCAGTCACTCAGTGGCCAGGATATGGTGCCAGGGCTCAGGGATACCTCAGAGCTGCTTTTAGAACAGTCAATAGTCTTTCTTCCTCCCTCCCTCTTTCCTTCCTTCCTTCCTTCCTTCCTTCCTTCCTTCCTTCCTTCCTTCCTTCCTTCCTTCCTTCCTTCCTTCCTTTCCTTCTATTTTATTTACTGGGGATGCCTGCTTTTCTCTAGTGTTCTGCAGGTCTCTGCTGTGACTCTTTATTGGGGACTTGTCAGAGGCACACACACTGTCCTCATCTTGTACAAACCCTTCTTCCCCTAGCAATGTGCTGTGCCCCATGGCCACACAGCAGGGCTCCTGGGTCACAGCACAAGCCTGCTGCAGAGTGTCCTGCTCTGGGCCCCTCAGCACAGACAAGCTTCCCAAGGAGCTCATGAGTGTTTGGTGCAGCTTACCCAGCATGGAGGGTGCCGTCTCAGCTCTGCACAGAGCCCAGCCAGCACTGAGCTTCCTTCTCACTTATTAGAGGAGCAAGCAGCAATGCCTTGTCCTTCTTCTGAAGGGGAGGAGGCAGCAGGCCTCATACATCTGGACCCCAACATCTTTTCAATGTGACAGGCCTATCAGTTGCTGTAGGTCTGAAGCCCACCCTCTAGAGAGCATGGTTGTCTCTGGACACCAGAGTTCTTGCCATTTCCTGCTCATCATCTCCAAGCAACATGAGGCGATCTATGCAGAGTCACATGTGGTGATGCTGCCTGGTATCTCGCATGACCACAATCACTTCAGGCTGTGACCTAAACCAAGAGATTATCTTAGCCTGAGCTCAGGTCTGAGGCCTGAGCTGCAGTGGATTCCAGATGACTACAAGTTCAGCCAGAGGTCTGTGGCAGGTAGTGTCTGCTCTGTAACTGGGCCCTGTAGCTGGTCCCTGTTTCTGTCTGAATAGAGACACTTGGTTATACCATACTCTGTTTCTGAGCTCTGAAGGCACAGCTGGTACTTGAAGCCTCTCCCACCCAAGCAGAGTTGAACCCACGTGATTGCATGACATTGTCATCTGTACCACCTGTCACTTCAAACTAGAAAAATGTTGTCACAAATACATCCCCTTTCTTTTCAATAGATATACATATAGTGTCCTTTATAAGTTTTCCCTGGTGGCTAAAGTTGCTCATTTATTAAAGCTCAGAAACATGGATAACCTCATTTTGCTGGGACATGGTGAGCAGGGCTCTGCATCAGGTGGGACCCAGAGGGAGCCATGGCAGACCCCAGTCAGCTCCTCTGTGTCCTGTTACTCTGGCTCCCAGGTGAGGGATCACAGGATGGTTCTTCACACCTGTGAAAACTCTGTCATTGTGGTTGGGTCCTGTGTCCTGGCACTTCTGTTTAGCAAGCCCAGTGATTCAAGCTCAGGGTGCTGCAGGGTCCTGGCTCTACTGTGGAGTCTGGGGGATGACCTAGACTGCACAGGTAACCTTTCTGTTCTCTTTCCATCTCAGGTGCCACAGGAGAAATTGTGCTGACACAGACTCCAGTCTCTGTGGCTTTGTCTCCAGGGGAAAGATCCACCCTCACCTGCAGGGCCAGTCAGAGTGTTGGCAGCTCCTTCTCCTGGTACCATCAAAGGCCTGGGAAGGTTCCCAGATGTTTCATCTAGGGTGCATCCAGCAGGACCAGTGGAATCCCATCATGGTTCAGTGACAGTGGGTCATGAACAGCCTTCACCCTACCATCACAGCCTGGATTCTGGGGAGGCTGCAGTGTGTGACTGTCTGCAAAGCCACACAGGTTACCACAGTGGTTCCGTCCCCCCACCAGAAACCTCACAGTCCCCTCTGCCACCCTCCCCCTGGGGCACAACTGCTTCCCCCAGAGGCCTCCAGTCAGATCCTTTGCACTTTTCTCTTCCCACTGCACCTGGAAATGTGTGAGTGGAAACCAAGGTTCATTCAGGTCTGAAAGATGCATGGTTTCCTGGGTCCTCTTTGCTTCCCTGGAAGAAATGTGAGTGATTAGAGAGGATGGGGACATTTGGTATAATTTCCCTATTTACCAGGTGAGGATGGAGTCTCTGTAAGAGCCACAATATCCCAAGCACAGGCAGTTAAAGGTGAATCCCTAAGTGTAGTTTGATTCCCAGACATTTATATCCTCCTCTTTTTCACCTCAACAGTATGTGGTTAAATCTGTCCAAGCACAGACACTGTCAACAATGGGTTCAGAAATTGCTCCCAGGTCCTGCTCACATATAAGCCAGGGTAAGAGGGGGGTTCTCCCACATTCTGACCCTGGGATGTGGATGCAACCACAGCTTTTTTGCTTTGTGTGCAGCACAAGGAGGATCTCTCTGCTATTCCCGCTTCTCCACAGATGGAGGGCCCAGGGTTCCAAGGAGGTGGGAATTTGTGGAAGGGTGGCTTTCCCAGGAGCATCCCATGGAGCTGACATCTGAGTGACCTGTCCTAACTTTCTTTATCCTGTCACAATCCTGCTTCCTGGTGTCTGATCCTGAATGGGAAAGAATGTGAATACAACTCTAGCTCAACACACCTGGACATGACTTTCTTAAATAGTCAACCACTGAGGGAGTTGTTCAGGAAAAACCTCTGGAATCCATTCTAGGACACTTTGTAGTGGGGTTTCATCCATGCAAATGCCAGGAAAATGCCAGCTGTCCTGACCAAGGACAAAGTCTCAAGCTCAGTATTCTCACATGCAGATCCTGATACCTACCCCCAAAGGAGCATGTTCCTGTGAAGAGGCACCATGACCTACTCCACCTGCATTAAGGGCTCAGAATACACTCTCACCTCCCAGTCCCCAGGCAGCCTCCCTCCCTTCCTGGAATCCCTCTGCTCCCAGTGCTGGGGAGGCAGAAGTGAGCTGATGCCTCCTGTCCTCCATGCTAGCTGACCTCACAGGAAATTCTCTCTTTTCACAAATCTGGATGTCCCAGTTTGGCTTCCATGTTTGTCAGCAGTAAGGCCTGGTTGGTGTCAATTACTTTCATGGAAAGCTTTGGAATACTAGTCCAGCCCATCTCTGGAGCTCATGTTTTCTAGCAAGACCCCTCCCAATAGATGGCTTCCTCTTGAATCTCTGCCACTATCTCCAGGACAGTGTCCCTGTGCCACTCCTGCCATTGTGTGCTTCACACTCAGCACAGGTGATGGGCACTTGTCCCTCTACTGCTATCCTCAAGTTTGGTGAAAGAATTTGTGACATCTCTGCACAGACCCTTTTGTTTGAATTTGAACATCTGACAAATGTGCAGGTGATTCACCATGTTCAAGGGAGTCCTGGTCTTTAGCATTGCTGCTCTGATGTCTTAATCTTTGCACTACAGTCAGCTGTTTATTAGATTTTATCACATGGGAAATGGAAGAAGTACATTTTACTTTCCTTCTGAGGAGTGAAGGAAATTATGTGATGGCCCTAGATGTGATGAGCAGAGCGATGAGTAGGAGCACTGATGGCAGAGCTCACTCTGCGCTCTTCCTGGGCACGTGTTCAGTATAGGGTCTCAACACATTAGTTGAGCAATAACAATAAGAAATTTATTTTGCACAGGCTTGTGTGTACTGAATATTATAGAACAACATTGAAGGAGGCTGTCAAAAGGTAAATATATCCTTGTTTGAATATTTGTGTTTTGAAAGGCTGACTATTATTAAAATAGCAGTGCATCTCTAATTCATAAGCATATTCAAAGAAGTTTCAAAATCTCAGCTGCCTTTATTTATTTATTTATTCATAATTGTCAGTCAAATCCTATAGTTAACATGGGGATGTAAGGGACACAAGGAGACTAAAAAATCTTGCAGAAGAGAAATGCAGTGAGACACTTCAGTTTCTGATTTTTATTTTTATTTTTTAATTTAATTTTGTTGGCTGTTTCTCTGTGGTGCTGGGAAGAGAATCCAGGCCTCCCCCATGCTGCCAGTGCTCTCACAGTGACCACATCCCAACCCTCCCTTCTCCCTACTACAGTGCTGGGGAGCGAGGTGCTTTGGTCTTGGCATAATGACAGCTGTGTGGATGGTGGGATAGAGCTGAGGCCACACCCACACACTGGCTAGTTGATTTTTGGCAAGGTGGCAAGACCACACAATGGAGAGAGTACTGTTGTGAACAATAGACCTGGGACACTGGGACATCTGCAGGCAGAAGGATGAAGCTGGCCATGCCACACACTATGTGTGACAATAGCACAGCATTTCACAAAGGCCAGGACTCAGGAGCAAAGATATTACATTTTCATGAGAAAACAGACGTGAAAATCTCTGTGACTTTGCATCATGTGACAGTCTCTCAGTCTCTTGGCACTAAAGTCAGCCAAGAAAATCAGAACAGGCAAATGAGACTTGAGGAAATGGAATAGTATTCTCCCTAGTGGACACCCTGAGGAATGTGTGTTTCCCACACAGCACAGATGATGGGCACTTGCACTTGTTCAAAGATGACCATTCAAACAGAGAGAGAGGGGAGCAAACCCTATTACCTGACAAGGGCCACCTGCCTCAGTGGGTTCTCACTGTGGCCACTGCAGGAGGTCACCTGGATGAGGGCTGGCAACCCCCATGGGCTCTGGGGCTGTGGAAACATTGATTTAATGACAGAGCCCCCTATTCTTAAGGAGGAGGAGAGGGAGCCATGGAGGAAGCAGAGCTCCAGTCACAAGGTGCTCAGTGGGCACCGGATAGTGGGGAGCTTGGCTTGCAGAGATGGACCTTCACACAGCGACATTCACAGCCTTCATCTCACAGCTCGGGGTGCCCTTGTGCAGGACATTTTCTTCTGATTTCATCAAAAAACAAAGAAATAATCCAAATGTTTGTAAACAGATTCAGATTAGGCAGATCTGGAATAGGATTTAAGGGTCCAGAAATGTCTTCTGTGTCAAGAAACCATTTTTTTTCTCATAGTTTGGAGAGACATATGTTCAGAATTCACATGTTTTCTATCTTTATTTATCAAATTGCTCAGTCTAAGGCTTTTTTAATTAGCTGAAATGAACTTAGAGATTCACAGTACCACTTTGAGGTAAACTGGGAAGCCATATTAGTGCAGGTCTGTGTGAATATTAATGGTCAAGGTCACTTCATTGAGAACAACATGTGCTCCCTCAGGTTGTGTCTGGGAGCCTCTGTCTGCCCTGGTGATGCTCCAGTGTGGTTCTGGATCTAGTCCCAGTTTTCTGAGTATTCCGGGCATGGCCTCTTGCCATCTTTCCTCTATAGCCACCTTTCTATTCAAGATCATATATTTTGTCTTCAAGGCTTGACAAGTCTGTCTTCAAAGTGGCTTGAATGATTGGAGACTGTTTTATTGAATTTAAATGTGATTTATTGGGTCATTTACAGAGTTTCCTTTTGTTTTTGTCAGAGTGTCTGAGTCTCCAGTAAAGAGATATTTCTCTTCCTGTGTTTTCTAATCTCACTCCTGGCATCTCTTTTTAGTTCACTGGACACTTTAGCTGTGAGCTGTGTAAATTTTATCTCTGATGTTCTGCTCCACAGTGGTGATGATGGTGTCAGGTGTAAAAGTGCTCTGAGCTGTTTGTTCTTTGATGGGTGGTTTGTTCCTTTGATTTTTCATTTTCATCCATATATCGGGATGGCTATTGCTTCCTATTTGAAGCAAGACACTGTTTCATGAGCTTCTTTTTCTTCAGAGCCCCTGGTTTGAGCAAATATCCAGATATTGATACTTTAACTCAATGGGTGGCCTCTGCTATTCCCAGTATCAGCTGATTTTTGAAAGATGGCACAGAGTGGAGCAGATTCTATGCTTATAAATTATAAATGGTGCACTGTCACATGTGAATCCTATTCACAACTGATCTTATACACTCTGAATTAAATTTTAAATTGAATTTTTCAGTTGTTTTACTTTGAATGTTCAATGTCACATGTGGCTAACGGCCAGCAAGTAGGACAACTTGGATACACAGTTCACCACCATGACAGAATCAATGTGAGTGTAAAGATTAATGTGTTCATTCCTAGTGTTGTGGCTAGGAGCACAAAACTTTGAGCCATTGGTCACGAACTTGGGGGTGTCAGGTCCTTCCTGGTTGGAACAACTGCTATGGTCTAGGTGTGGCTCTGGGAAGCTTCTGCATGGCAGGAAGGACTGACTGATACACTGACAGTGGACACCAGGAGGCCTTGGATCGTCCCTCCCACCTTCCACCCTGAAGTCCTCAGTAAACTTTCTGTAGTTACACCTTGTCATCTCTCCTGGGTCACATAGCTCATCCTAAACCCTAATCTCTTTTAGACCCTTGGTTGTCGGTTAGTCTTCAGTCCTGGACTAGCAGACAAGGTTCCTGACATGAGGGGACAGCTGTTTTTCTCGCAGAACTCAATATCCTGGTGGTGGTACAGTGGCATTAGCATCTTGAAAATGACACTGAAGACTCAAGTAAAGCCACCCTGGGACCCAGCCTCTAAAATCCTGAGGATGTTTTGTCACAGAATGACCAGTAGATGGAAGACTAAGGACAATGAACTGAGAGAGGTGCCTATTTCCACAATATTAAGGAAATAATAGAGTGTTGTGTCCTCTTATCAACAGGGAGCGCCTCTCTTCACCAGTGTGTCTGCTGTGAGAACAGACTCATGGGAGGAGCTGGCAGGGGCTGCCTGGTGGGGAAAGCTGCTCTGTGCTCTTGGCCTGGAAGCCCAGCCTGGCCCCTTCCTCTGTGTCTCCAGAGCCAATATGATATGGATGATTTCTGTTCCCTGATTTTATAGGCTGAAGCCCGACCCCAGTGTGGCTTCTGGTGGAGAAAGGGACAGTAAGGAGGTCATTAGGGTCAAATGAGATCCCTGTGGACCTGGGACCTGCCTGGCCCCTGCTCCTGCTACTGCTCTGACTCTGGTGGGGAGGGAGGACCCTGCTTTCCCCTCAGTGTTGTGCTGAGCACAGGGTTTCTTGCTCATGAAGTTGTTCAGCTGGTTTTCTTTCTGTCAGAATCTCACAAAATTTAATGAGAGCCTGTTTGGAGCTCATAAGGGATGTTTTCATGATCATTTCCCACCTAATATGAGAGCCAATTGATATCAAAGCCCAGGTTCTTAATCCCTGGGACATGACCTGCTTGGGGATATCCACAAGGTCCTATGAGATCTGATGCAGAGGTGCTAGGGTCAGAGGGAGAAGTGACGTGGCACCTCAGGATGCCTGTCCACGTATTCCAAGTGGATCCTATGACTGTGGTGAGCCCATTTCCCAAAGTGCTTTCATCATGAAATTGGGCAGTGCTGGGCCCAGCTGGTGCTGCCCTGTGCTGAGTCCAACAGTCCCGTTGTGGTGAGAGGCCAAGTCACTCAGTCACTCAGTGCCCCAGGGCATGGTGCCAGGGCTCAGGGATGTTCTGAAGGCTGCTTTTATAACAGTAGTTGCTTCTTTCTTCTGGATCCCTGGGGATGGCCTGCTCTTCTCTAGTTCTCTGCAGGTCTCTGCTGTGACACTTTATTGAGAACTTGCCAGGGACACACACACTGTCCTCATCTAGCAAAAACCCTCCTTCCCCTAGAAATGTGCTGGGACCTATGGCCACACAGCAGGGCTCCTGGGTCACAGCACAAGCCTGCTGCAGAGTGTCCTACTCTGGATCCCTCAGCACAGACAGGCTTCCCAGGAAGCTGATGAGTGGTTGGTGCAGCTCACCCAGCATGGAGTGTGCCACCTTAGCTCTGCACAGAGCCCAGCCAGCACTGAGCTTCCTTCTCTGTGGCTGGAGATACAGGGAACAATTCCTGCTCCCTCCCCTGAAGGGGAGGAGCCAGCAGGTCTCATACATCTGGGCCCCATCATGTTCACAGTGTGACAGATCCATCAGTTGCTGTAGGTCTGCAGCCCAATCACTGGAGAGCATGGGCTTCACTGGAAAACAGGTCTTCCCATCTCCTGCTAATTGTGTCCAATCAACATGATGACATCATCCAGGCAGAGTCCCATGGGGTGGTGCTGCAGGGTGTCCATGTAACCAGAGTTTCTTCAGGCTGTGCTGCAACCTAGAACAAGAGAGTTCTCATTGCTTGAGGTCAGGCCTGAGGGCTGAGCTGCTGGGGATTCCAGATACCTACAAGGTCAGGCAGAGGTCTGTGGCTGGTGGGTCTTTGCTGTGCTGCTGGGTCCTGTATCTGGTCCCTGTACCTCTCTGAACAGACACACTTGGATATACCATGCTCTTCTTCTGTACCTTGCGGGTACACCTGGGGCCATGACCCAACCAACACCCTGAAATCTGTCCCACCAAAGCAGAGCTGAACCCAGGTCACTTCAGGACACTGCTATGTTCACCAGCTGTCACTTTTCAAACTAGTGAACACTTGTTGCATGTAACCTCCCCTTTCCTTCTAATACAAATATATATAGGGTCCTTTACAGGTCTTCCCTTGAAGGCTAAATTTGCTCATTTAATGCAAAAGTTACTGATGTGGAAAGATTATGAAGCAGACAGGGAATAACATGGAGTTGAGGTGACAGAGATGGTAAGTCCAAAGTGTTCCCCTTCTCTTCTCTCTTCCAAAACCACCTCATTGGCATCTCATGTGGGTCACATGGCCCAGATATCAACTGCCCTAAGATCAGAATGTGTTATCAGATCCTGCTGAACTGTTAATTTTCTGTCCTTATGCAATTGAATAATTTTTTTGAGCAGAGGGATCACTTGAGTTTTCTACAGGACCTTTCGTAGTTATGAAAGAAGAGGAAATGTCATGAACTGGAAGAAAAGATTAATGGTCAAAAATTTGCTACCCCAAACTACAAATCCTAGTTGTTGATGCTCCACAGACCTGTCCCTAGACAGCAAAGAGCAGAAAATAAGTAATTCAAGGAAAATGATCCAGAAACATTGGGACAAAGGAAGTGATCTCCCCCATGGGGAACACTAGGGCTTGGGAGCTCTGGCCTGCACTCAGGCCCACAGGGCTGCTGGGGCTCTGCACATCAGCTGTGTCTCCCCAAATGCAAGCTCAGGAAGATCTTCTATTTTCATTTGTGACCTGTATTAACTGCAAGTTGACAAGGGGAAATTTCCCCCAGGGATTCATGGAATCAAGCCACAAAACATGTCAACAGTGGACCAGACAGCTGGGAGGACAAGGTCCCCTGCTCTGAGGATGACCCGGATGAGCAGTGAGTGTGGACTGTCCTTGTGAATTCCAAAGAGGGGACAGAACACAATGAAAGCCCATTCAGTGAATGTGACCAGACCCTTCAGGTGTCCAGAGAGGAGGGAACAGGAGTAGAAGGAAGAGGTCTTGCTGTGCTATGCCAGGGTGTCCCCAGAGCCCTCAGCAACTATCAGGTCACTGTTGAGTGCAAGGGGCCCCATGAGGGCTGAGTTTCATGCTTCACTATACATGAAAGGAAAGGAACTGAGACTTGCTTCTAACATTACTCTACCCTCTCCAGAACAGACCCTTAGGAAAGAGCCTGGCAGGCCTCAGAACTGATATTCTTGGGAACAGAACAACCATCCTTTATATAAATGAGTGCTTTGGGGAGACCGAGGCATGAAGGGCAGAATCATAATGGCTTCCACCTCCCTGGCCTCCTGGTCAGCAAGGCCAGTGTCTGGATAAACCTGAACCATGTCAGAGGGTTCACACACTCCACTCCCCCTTTGCCTTCAGTGCTCTTTTTGCATCCTAAGCATGAGATGTCCTTTCTCTCTTAATTCCTCCACATTCCTAATGTCAATAATGAAGAACAGTCTTTAGAAAAGAGAAAAGGGCTTTTCTGGATGATGGAGAGAGCAATAGGTCACTCTTCACAGAGAGTCCGCTGATTCTGTTCTATGTGTTCCAGGAAAATGCATATTCTGCTCTGGTACATTTGTGTTGGCCTGAAATGACCTGGTCAATGGGCACATCTGACCTGTGCTGAGTGACTGAGAGGAGCAGCCCTGCAGCTGTGCCCAGCCTGCCAAGCCCTGCTGATTTGCATGTGCCCACAGCACAGCCCACTGTCCTAAAGACTTCTTAAGAGGCTGCTCACACCCTGTACAGGGGTCATTCCCAGTCAGGACACAACATGGCCATGAGGGTTTCCATTGAGTTCCTGAGGCTCCTGCTGCTCTGCCTCTCAGGTAAGGAGAGTACTGGGGATGTCCTCAGCACCGTGTGGTCAGTGCCTGACTCTTTAATGAAGTCCTCCAGTAATGTGATTAATTACAAGAAGGTTTATTTTTATGTTTCCAATGTCAGGCTCCAGATGTGACATCACAATGACCCAGTCTCCATCTTTCATGTCTAAATCTCAAGGAGACTCAGTCACAATCACTTGTCAGGCAAGTGAGAGTATTGCTACCAGTTTACACTGGTACCAGCAGAAACCAGGGCAAGCTCCTAGGCTCATGATCAATTATGCAACCAGTTTGGAATCTGGGGTCCCCTCGAGGTTCAGTGGCACTGGATCTTGGACAGATTTCACTTTCACCATCAGCAGCTTGGAGCCTGAAGATGCTGCCACTTATTACTGTCAACAGAGTTGGGATTCACCTCCCACAGTGACACAGGCCATGACAAAAACCTCCCAGTGAGCAGAAGCATGAGGCTGGGCTGCCCCAGCTGCTCCTCCTGCTGCCTCCACCTGCTAGAGCTCAGCTCAGCCAACATTAGAGTTCAATGGCAGGATTTTGAAGAAGGGGAGAGGGAGGATCCTCTGTCCTAAACCCCTATTGCTCCTCCAGAGTCCCAGCAACACAGACATGACAACACTTCTCTTGATTTAACACAGACTTCATTACTTCTGTGTAGTTCTGTGAAGAATACTTGATACACATTCTATGGTGTCAGCTTAATTGGTGGAGAGACACCTGGAGTGTTAGTACAGCATGCTCTGTATGTGTGTGAGCCTGTTTCACAGAAGATTGGTGTGATATTCAGGGACTAGGTGAGGACCCTATTTGAATGGAGGTGGCACTGCTCCATGATGTGGAACACAGGGGATATAGAAGGAATAAAAGAAACACTTTTTTTTTTGTCTTCCCAAAAAGAACTTCCTCCACCAAAGAATGTGCTTCTTCTACCTGTTTGGTCACTGACTCTGTTTCTTCAGGTCTTTGTATTGTAAGGTGATAAGTATGTGCACCTTATAAAATACCACCCTAAGGAATTTGTCTCTTTATTGTGATGCATTATGAACTCCCTACTGAAGAAGCCTTGATGGGATCAAACTGGGCAAAGCCCCAAAGTGATGGTAGCAATTATTATTTTTCCTTTTTTAAAAATTGTTATTCTTATATACACATGCCAAATTTTGACATATTACACATACATGGAGTAAAACTTATTCTAATTAGGATTCCATTTTTCTGACCAAACATGATGTGGCTTTACTTTGTTCATGTATTCCTATGTGAACATAGGGATGTTATCTCTGATTAATTCTCGCGAATGTCTTTCTTATTCCCATCCTCCCTCCATCCCCCTCATTCCCCTTTGTTTAATCCAATGAACTGAGGGAAACATATAATTGTTCTGTACATCTGTGAAAACTCTTCCAATGCTGTGGGTCCTGTGTCCTTGCCCATCTGTTTAGCAAGCCCAGTAGTCAAAACAAAATGGACAAACAACAATGGTGACAGAACAATGTGCTACAATGATCTGGGCTCTACTGTGGAGACCAGGTTGAGACCTAAATTGAATGAGTGAGATGTCAGTCTTATTTCCAAATTCCAATGTCAGGTATCACCTGAGAAATGTGCTGACAAAGACTCCAGCCTCCTTGTCTCTGTCCCCAGGGGAAGAGCACTCTGGGGTGTTGACAGCTAGTGACCTTGGCACCAGCAGAACCTGGGAGGGCACCTGGAGGCCTCAACTGTGCTGCATCCAGAAGGGCCAGAGATGCTGCAGCCCAGCTCAGTGTCAGTGAGTCAGGTCGAGATTTCACCCTGTCCATCAGCAGCCTGGAGCCTGGGGTGTGGCTGTTCATTACTGTCAGGAAGGCCACAGTGGCCACCAGAGTGGTCCAAGTGATTTCAGTGGAAATTACTGCAGTCCCTTCTGGCTTCAGTCTTTCTCTGCCTGGCACATGACTGCTTTGTCTATAGGCACAAAATCCAACCATCTGGAGTTTGTTTCCCCTGCTTCAACTGAGGTGTCAAAGGTGCTTGGTCCATTAGGCCCTCTTCTTCCCCAGGCAACATGGCAGAGGTTAAACAGGCTGGGAAGTGCTTGCTGTTATCTGCAGGTGAGCAGGAGGAAATGGAGGCTCAGGAAAACCCATAAGTACCCAGGGTTCTGCTCAGGATTAACAGTGACTACACAAGCACAACTATGTGCCAGCATCTCTGTGACTTCTCCTTTCTTCTTGACCCAGTGATGGCCTCCTCTGTCCAGCACAGAGCCTGTTAATGATGGTTACAGGAATTGCTCTCAGGTCCTGCTCACAGGATATTTCCTCTACTTTCCAAAAAAGTCTTAGACAATTCTATGTGTTCTGATCCAGGCATGTGGAGGCTCAAGCTCCTTCTGGCTTTGTATCTCAGCAGGACTCATCCAGCTCTGACTTCTCCTACACCCACAGCAGGGCTCAGGGCTCCATGGGTGAGGGGATTTGTGGACAGGTAGGCTTTCCCAGAGTCAGTTTACCATGCTCATTCCCAGGATCTTGTATCCAAACAGTGGTCCATGTCTCTTTTTCCTGTCATTGTTAGGACACTATTTCTAAATCCCAAATAAAGCTCTGGGTCTTTTTGAAGTAAAAGCAAAGGATTTCCTCTGGCCAGGGCCAAAGGAAAAGAAAGCAAACAGTTCTGCAACCCTCAACCCTGACTGGGGTATAAAGAAACTTACAAGAATTAAAATCTACAAAGAAGGGGAGCAGGAGAGCAATTATAATTACATGAACATTTCATAAAGTGGAAAGCACATTTTCTCAGAAATTGCATCTTTAGTACATACTCAGGAAGGCAAGCATGCATTAGCTGAGGACACAGCTCAGAGACACCAGGCTCTGAAGGGAATTGGGAGGGTTTCCTAGAAGCAGAGAGGGGGGATCCTCTGCCTTGGAGTCCCCTTACTCCTCCTCAGCCCCAGTAGCTCAGACAAGACCATTCTTCTTGCACAGTCATTTGATCCCATTCATACAGGGGACTAATTGGAGTAATTTTGAAGAAATTGTCCAATTATTGAATCTAGGGTTATAGACCTGATAATCAATGGCTAATAGGAATCTATCTACATGTTTTAAGAATGTTACTGAAAAATATATAAATTCTAGAAGAGTTTCTGGAATAGTTTTACTGATGACATTCCCACTAATGACAGTTTCTCAGACAGTTGAGCAGGTGTCAGCATGGAGCTTTAGGTGATGCAGGAGGTGACCAACACAGGTCCAGGCAGCCTCATGAGGCACAGGTAATATGACATGCACAGTGAGACACAGAGACATGAAAGTTAGCCACAGCCTCTTTATCAGCCTGAGGGCTGAGAATCATGAGGTCCAGTCTCTTCCTTTCTTATTGTGATGTCATAATGTCACCTGGATGTGATAGAAGCCATCCTTTCTGCTTAAGCAGAATGGTGGTCATGGCCATGCATGATAATAAAAAATCTCCAGGGAAGAACTTGTTTCCTCTGTGTAGCTGTGTCAGGAGGATGTGAGAGACACTGGTTGGTGTCAGGTTGGGTGGATGGAGAGAGGCCTGGAGCATTAGTGTGTTAGTAGAGCATGTCCAGGAAGGTGGATGTCATGTTCATGGGACCAAGTGAGGAAATCCTTCCTGAGTGTAGGAGGCCCAGCTCAATGACCTGGGCCAGGTGGACTGCAGGAGAAGCAGGGGACACTCATCCTTTATCTTCTCAAGCGCTTCCTCCTGCAGAGCATTAGCTTCTCCTGCCATCAGTCTTGGACATCAACCTCAAATCCTTCGGCCTTGCACCTTCAGACTTGCATCTGTTGCCCTCTCTGGGGATAATGGACCTGCAGCCCTTGACTGGGAATGTGTCATGGTCTCTCTCCTTCTGGGGCTTTTGGCCTCTTGGCTGAAATGCAAACTGAGGAAGACAAGGCAATGCTGCTAACAACCATTTTGGATAGATTATCAGCCTTGCAAGAAACGCAGAGTGGGGGTTGTTGACAATGTCTTTTTGGAAGAGCTATGGCCAGGCAGTTACAAGTGGTTCAGAGTTTAAAATAAGTGCTTCACAAATGAATGACCATTTAAAGGTCATTAAGGAGCAGGGACTGTCAATAATTAGCATGAACAAACATATAGACTGGAGAGAGTCATCTTCTACTGTCCCATTTAGGCTCATGAACCAATGTCATGAGGGTCCCTTCTTGGACTCCTATAATATAAACTTCATCCCACCCAGTTCATGTGGCCTCTGGCACTTCTGAGCATCCAACTCACCAACCAGGCTGGCCACTGTTGACCCCCTATATTATACCTAAAGCACAGGACTAGACTGTCCCCCAATGTCGACCTGACTCCAGTGAACCAGACCAAAACTGGGAGGGCTAGGAGGGATTCTTGTCTGTGCCTTTGCTTTCAGCCTGTCTGCCAGAAATATCATATGGAGATTTTCTGAAAGCTTTAAAAAACGGTAGAAGTTCTTACATGTTTCATCATTGGACAAGGAACCTCAAATTTAGAAGAATAGGAACTGAGTGGACTTGACCATGATATTGTTATGTATGCAGGGGAAGCTGTGTTAATGAAGGGAGAAACACACAAGAATCCAGCTCCACTGTCCCTGGGCCCTGTGAGGTTGATTACCTTCCTGCCTGGAGTGGAAAAAGCTCACAAGCACTGAACTGTGTGGTTCTGTTTCTCTCAGACATAGAAGATTAACTCTTCAGAATCTCAGGGTCATCCCCACCCTCTTGATCATGCCAACAAGCACCTTGTAAACTTCTGTTTCTCTCTACTCAAATTTTGCTTTTCTGGTCAAAAGTTCCTGACCCAGAGTGTCGCGACCCCTTGCCCGCAAGGAAGACGCAACTCAGGAATCTTCTTTCAGCAGTTTATTCAGGTCCTTGATATTTCTTCTTCCTCCTTCGGATGCCCCTCCCAGTCTTAATAAAGCATCTCAAGCCCCAATGCAAAGCTGCCGAGTGGAGCTTTCTCACAGGGTGGTGAAAAATCATGTGCCAACTCTCCCAGATAAGGAGTTGTTTGTCACAGACCACAGCGGAGCCAGCGTCATCTTGTAATGGCGACCATAGTCTGCAGAAACGGCAGAAGCAGCTCACCACAGTTCCCCCTTTTCTGTTTTCTTAAAACAATACAGGCGAGAGTAGAGGTCCTATCCCACTGTGCAGAAGTGGCTGCATAGTATGACTCAGTCCTAAGGAGGCGCCTTCCCCAGATCTGAGGCCATATCAGCCGACGCCTTTTTTCGTGGGGCGGGGCGTGAACGCGTCTAACCCGCATGCAATAGGACATGCTCTCCTTGAGGTCCACGTCAAGGATCACTCAAGTGCAGTGCCTTGCCTCGCATCCTGTATCGTGATGATAGTGGATGAAGGGGGATAGCTGAGGCTGAACTGTGGCTGTTTATAATGACAAACAAGTTGACAACACCCTGAAAGAAAGGCACGAACTTCAAGAGGATAGAAAAGCACTAGTATGGAAACCCATCTGCGTGCAATGGCAGTAAGACCGGCAGAGTGCAAGGGCTTTCCAACACTAAGAGAATAACAAGGAAAGTCATGTCGATCCCAGTGCAATGTTATAATAACTTGGGGTGTAACGACCATGTCAAAGGTTTACTGCTTAAGATGCGCAAGCCAGACTTGAGGTGAGTTGCCATTTTCTAAAGCTGCAAGAGCTTGTATGATCATAGCCTTATCGTGAGCACTGCGGGCCTTAATGCGACAGAGAAACCACAAACAGAGGAACATACCGAAACAACACATTGCACCAAAAATGCCTACCCCCACCCACTCTTTGAAGAAGGAAAAAGCAGAAGATATCCAATTGGTGAATTGACCCAAAGTCACGGGATTGACACGGGTACTATTTAAAACAGCAATCTGAGTTAGTTGAGACTGGATCAAGTCTTCCGCTGCCATGGACCAATTTCCGGCCAAATATTTGCCAATGATGCGGGAGGCATTCCTGGAATCATTAAATCTGACAGAGGTTATGCATAAATGTGCACGTTGGTCAACACAACCCAAAAGCACCAAGTCGGCCAATTCTTCTACCTGAGCTTGGAGTAAATCTATTCTTTGGTTGGCAGCTAAAATCCCTGACAAAATATGTTGATTAATTGTATTTTGGGATTCAAGTATGGTGGAAGTTTGTTGAACAACTTGATTAATGGTGGCAGCAGTTTGTACTTGACTGGCCATGGCCACTCCGGCCGTAACCGCTGCAGCAGTAGACACTGCCACAGCTGTCACTATAGCTGCCGTAATTCCAAAATCCCTACGGACTCTAAGTAGCTCAACAATGGGGAATTTATCTGGGTCCGCAGTGACTGGGATTGGGACAAAAGTAGGAATTTTCATAACCACTGCTACAGTCCAAGAACCATTCCAACACTCAGATAAGAGACAGGTAACACTAGAACAATCCAGCATCCCCGACGAGGTGTCATTAGCCAAAAGGAGCAAGAACGGGGATTGGACGCAGACCATTGCAGGGGGCAATGTGGCATTATATAGCAAAGAGTTGAATGAAACAGATGTAAGTCTCTTACCTCGTTCACTCTCCCTAACAGTGCCAGAAACATTAGCCAGCCAACTTCTGGCTCCCAGCAATTGAGCCAATGCAGAAATATCGGCTGAGGCCCCCTTCTCATTGGAAATCAGCCATTGAAACCAGGACCAACCTACTCCTGTAGAGGAGTTGGCACTGTTGTTAAAGTTATAAACATACCTCTTAAGAGAGGGGGAAAAGGAGAAACCTTTAGCAACTTGAAGTTTCTCCCAAGAATGATCCTGACAAGGCGTAAATGTTGGGGGGAAACCAAGATTAGGGGTACAGTAAGGAGAGGCCTTGAAATGAGTGGCATTGTAAGTACTATTAGAAGAAGGAGGCACTGGGATTAGTACCTTGGAGATCATAGCCAAGGTAGTTATGTTTAAAGCAGAGCTATTTGCAGGGGTCCCTGAACCTGATTGCTTCCCCGAAACTACTTGGCTCAGTACAGCACTAATAATACTCCCTGAGACCTGACTGGACCGCAATGGGTCCTCCCAGTTAGTCAAGTTTTTGGTCTTAAGGCTAATGCAATTAGCGTTTCCAAGGCTGAAACAAAAAACTCCTGTGAGATTAACCTGAGATTGATTAAAAATGCTCTCCATGTCCCCTCTAGGAGAGGCACAGGGAGCAGACATCTCACATGAGGTAGAGAAAAGAGTGGGGAGGACACTAGAACTACCATGAACCGGCATCGGCATTGGCCAAGCCCGTGCCACTGCCCACCACTGCATTGGTGTCGTCTGTGCCATCGGCACCAGCACCAGAACCAGAGCACGTAGCAGAGTGAAGATCCTCATCACGGGATTGCTGTGGTATCTCTTGTTGCTGGTCGGTTGATGTCAAGACTCTTCTTGTCAGGCGTTCAGGGACCCACAACGGCTCCGTGCGATCCTGGGGAAAAACACATACAGATCCTCGTGCCCATGTCAGCACGGGGTCGGGGCCGTTCCATTGGCCCGTAAGAACATCCTTCCACTTAACATAGCCAATCACAGAGGGCTGAGGGGACACATGTCTATCAGCCACAGAGCGACCATGAATATCCAAATTCAAAAAATTAATGGTAAAGAGAGCTAAGGACAGGCGTTCTTTAGGAGTGTGTTCAGCTCCTATTCCCCCTTTTTGTTTTTGTAAAGTTTTTTTTAAGGTGCGATGAGCACGCTCAACAATGTCTTGTCCTTGAGGATTGTAAGGCAGACCATGAGTAAGTTGCACTCCCATGGTAGAACAAAAGGATGTAAATTGTCTGCCAGTATAAGCAGGTTCATTATCAGTCTTAAGGGATGCAGGAGCACCCCATGTTGTCCATGCTTTTAGGCAATGAGTAATAACATTACGTGTTTTTTTTCTCGATAAAGCAGAAGCATGAATAACTCCAGAGCACGTATCAACAGAAACATGTACATACTTGAGGTTACCAAAGTTAGGTATGTGCGTCACATCCATTTGTCAGACAACCAATGGCTTTAATCCCCGTGGGTTCACTCCATAAGTAGGGGGATGAAGAAATGTGACACAATGGGGACATTGTAATACTATCTGACGAGCATCCGCTCTTGAAATGGAAAAACGCCTGCGCAGCGTTAAAGCATTAACATGGAAATTTTGGTGAAATAATTTAGCCCCCTCTAAGGAGGAAGCCAAGCATATCAACTGGCCTCTAGTGGCTGAGTCCGCACAGGCATTACCCTGTGATAACGGACCAGGAAGAGAGGTGTGAGCCTGGATGTGCATTGGATAAAAAGGAGCAGTGCGGCTACAGATAAGCTGTTGAAGCTGATTAAAGTAAGCAGATATATTATGGGCATTACTAATAGCTCTCACGGCCTCCAGGACTTTGAGTGCTTGTACCACATAAATGGAGTTCGAGATAAGATTAAAAGGAAAAGAACATTGTTTAAAAACCTCAATAACAATTTGTAGTTTAACCCATTGTGGATTTTTAGGAGCAAATTGATGTTGAACAGGGGGAGAATCATTAATTACATAAGCTCCCATTTTAGACTTGGAACCATCAGTAAAAATATTAACAGCCCCAGGAATTGGATTGGGTGAAGTTACCTTAGGGAAAATGATGGGATGTTCTTTAACAAAATGGAGTAATGGATGGGAAGGGTAATGATTATCAATATCTCCTTGAAACGAGCAACATAGAATAGCCCAGTTGTCTAGAGTAGTACACAAAACATTAAGTTGAGCCTTAGTATAGGGTATAAGAAGAGAAGAAGGTGATTGTCCGAAAAATTGAATGTTTTGTTGAATTTCTTTAAGTGCTAACGTTGCAACAGCATCAGGATAGTATTCTAAGGATTTTCCTGGGGATATATGTGGGTGGATCCATAGTAAAGGCCCATCTTGCCACAGTACTCCAGTAGGCTGCCGCATAGTGGCAAGCACACATAACTGGAAAGGTTTATTACTCTGGAGTCTGTATAGAGTAGAATGTTGTATAGCTTTTTTTACTGTTATAAGGGCCGCTCTAGCCTCTTTGGTGAGGCTACGAGGAGAAGCAAGATCTGGATCACCCTTAAGGGTAGCATACAAAGGCTGGAGCACACCATTAGGAATATGTAAATATCTCCTTATCCAATTAATATCTCCCAGCAGTTTTTGAAAATCATTCAGAGTTTGGAGATCCTGAGTTTTTATGGTGATTTTTTGTGGTTTTAATTTGTCATACCCAATTATCGCTCCCAAATACTCAATAGAATTCCCTGTTTGAAACTTTTTAGGTGCGATATGTAGCCCATATTGAGCTAACAGCTTTATTAACTTTTTATAGGCCTCATTAACTGTCTGTTCTAACTTAGCGGCCAATAACACATCATCCATATAATGAATGATCTTGATGGAGGAATACTTATGTCTGAGAGGTGCGAGTGTCTTTTCCACATACATCTGGCACATCGTGGGACTATTAGCCATTCCCTGCGGCAACACTACCCACTCAAACCTTAGATCTGGTTCCTCGTGGTTACACGAGGGAAGGGTGAAGGCAAAACGCTGTGAGTCTTTAGGATGCAAAGGAATAGAAAAGAAACAGTCTTTAATGTCAATAGCAATAATATGTCAGCCCTGAGGAACAGAGGAGAGCAGAGGCAGCCCTCTTTGAATGGGCCCCATAAGTTGCATTTGAGCATTAACTGCTCATAAATCATGCAGTAGGCGCCACTTTCCTGATTTTTTCCTAATAACAAATATGGGAGTATTTCATGGAGAAGTAGAAGGTTGGATGTGACCCAAGTCAAGTTGTTTTTTGACTAAATTATGGGCTGCTGCCAATTTAACTGAGGGAAGAGGCCACTGAGGCACCCAAACAGGCTCCTCAGTGAGCCATGTTATGGGTATTTGAGCCCCAGTGGCCCCTAGGAAAAACCCAGACCAAATCTGTTAAGCTTTTGATGACCTTGTACAGGATGCCTATGCCCCTGTAGATGTTTTCCTAGTCCTAGACCTGGCCTATACCCCATATTTTGCATAATTTGTTGAGACACTGGGGAATAGTCATTACTAAGAGTGAACCCCATGTCTTTCATCAGATCACGACCCCATAAAGAGATAGGTAAATCAAGTACATAAGGCTGAAAGGTGCCATTGTGTCCTTCTGGGTCCTTCCAAGATAGATGTCTACAGCTGATTTGAGGGGCTTGGGCATATCCCAAACCTCTTAGTGATTGATCTGAGAGCTGCACCGGCCACCCCTTTGACCAGTTTTTTTTGTGTAATTATACTACGATTTGTTCCAGTATCTAGTAATCCCAAAATTGTTTTGCCTTCTATGGTTAAGTTTAAAGTAGGACGGTCATTTATATCTAAGGACAAATAAACAGAATTTTTTCCGGTGACTCCAATCTCATCACTTGTCCTTAAAAAGGAATCAGCAGGAGAGCGGGTATGCAGACTGGGTAGAATTAGCAATTGGGCAATCCGGTCTCCTGGGGAAATAGACACAATGCCCCTTGGAGCCTCCACCATAACCTTTACTGTCCCTACAGTATCAGGGCTAATGACTCCAGGAAAGACATGAAGACCTTGTAAGATAGAGGATGCACGTCCAATTAGCAAACCTACAGTGCCAGCTGGTAAAGGCCCTTTGAACTCAGTTTCCACCAATTGGACTCCCATCTTAGGTGTTAATACGAGTCTGGAGGTGGAACAGAGGTCCAATCCCGCGGCACCTGTAGTGGCTCTCCGTGTCTCATGGGATGGCGTAGAGATGGCCATGTCTCGGGTTCGGGTGTGACATTTTTCACTGCCCCATATATTTGTGGGCCCTGGGGTCGGGGGCCCCTTCGGCCGTTTTTTGGCCCAGTTGAAATAGGCCATGGATGTCCTTCACTGATCTATACTCTTTTGCCCAATGCTTTCCCTTTTTACATTTTGGACATAGCCCCGGTTGACAAAGGCCATTGGAAGGGCCACCGTGAGGGGGTCCAGTAAAATTGTCTTTTTTAGGACATTTACGTCTGAAATGACCGGGTTGACCACAATGGAAGCATGTTCCGGCACCAGGACTGCCCCCTTTTGCAATCCGAAGGACAGCAGCTTTAAGACCTGTGTTAGTTAAAGGTCCTCCAATCTCTCTACACACTTTCATCCATGCTTCTATGCCCTTATTTTTATAAGGAGTGATTGCCGCTTTACATTTTTTGGTGCATTGCTCAAAGACCAATTGCTTGATAAGGGGCATGGCTCTATTAGGATCCCCAAAAATCTTTCCAGCGGCATCCACCATCCTTGCTACAAAATCTGAAAAGGGTTCTGTAGGGCCTTGTAGAATCTTGGTCAAAATACCAGACACCTCTCCTCTATTTGGAAGCGACTTCCATGCCCGAATGTAAATGTTGTTAATTTGATCATATGTCTTAAGAGGAAATCCTGTCTGTTGATTTGCAAATCTACCCTGCCCCAAGAGCATATCCTTGTCCCAATGGGGGTGTCCCGCCGCATGGTTTTGGGCGGCCTGCTCTATTGCGCCGTCTAGCACAAATGCTCTCCAGTCCAAATATATACCCGGGGAAACACAAGCCCAAACAAAGCTAGCCCAATCAGAGGGAGTCATGCAGTATCTAGACAGACTCTCCACCTGAGTCAGCGTGAAGACAGCATCCACCCCATAAGTGCGCACAGACTCCGCCAGGGTCTTCACAATTTTAAAATCTAAGGTTTTATGGAATCTTCCCCTGTTGTCATCCTGAAAAACTGGATAAGCAAGACCCATCTCAGCGTTAACAGCCCTCCATGTTTGGGCATGGAAAGCTCTCCCCGAAACACCCCCACCATACGGCGGTGGATCCGGGGGATCGCTTTTCTTGAGCCCCTGTTTATTTCTGTTCCCTTCTCCTATAGCTAAACTCCCTAGCTGACGAGACAGCCTCCCGAGCTCTTCCTCCTCATCCTCCTCCTCCTCTGACCCACTTTCGCATGGGGGTGTGCGCAGCGTACTGAGATCTGGATACAACCGTCTCCTCCCCTGTTTTACGCTCTGCACACTCCCATCCTCCCAAGGCACCTCACTATCTGCCGTCTCCGATTTCTCCTCATGTAATTGCTCTAAAACCTCCTGTCCTTTAGTAAGTGCTTCCTGACATCTGCCATCTGTAAGGCAACTACGGACCATTTTCCAAAGGGGTATCACCCCACCCTCTAATATGCCCTGCTCAGAAGCAAAGTCAAGATCTTTGCCTAATTTATCCCAACTAGGTACAGTAAGGCTGCCTGAAAATGCAAACCACGGTGCAGCGATATCTATCTTCTGTAAAAATCTCTGTAAAATACTATGTTTCACTTCCAGGCCCTTGGAACGCAACAGGCCATCTAGGGCCAGGAGAAGCGGACTTGAAGATGCGGCACCCATGACACAACAACAAAGGAAGCACAAAAAACAAAAGCGAAATGACACAACAAAAGAAACACAGAAAACAAAAGCGAAAGTAGAAGCGAAAGTACACAGTGCAGCTGCAATAAAATGTAATGCTCTCTCTTTCTTTACAGAGGAGCTGCCCCGCTTTGGTCGCGGATCCCACTTACTAGGGACTAACCCCGCTTTGGTCGCGGATCCCACTTACCTGGGACTAACCGGTGCACCACCCCTGACTGCTGAAAGTTCTGGTTCCCGGGTTTCGGCACCACTTGTCGCGACCCCTTGCCCGCAAGGAAGACGCAACTCAGGAATCTTCTTTCAGCAGTTTATTCAGGTCCTTGATATTTCTTCTTCCTCCTTCGGATGCCCCTCCCAGCCTTAATAAAGCATCTGAAGCCCCAATGCAAAGCTGCCGCGTGGAGCTTTCTCACAGGGTGGTGAAAAATCATGTGCCAACTCTCCCAGATAAGGAGTTGTTTGTCACAGACCACAGCAGAGCCAGCGTCATCTTGTAATGGCGACCATAGTCTGCAGAAATGGCAGAAGCGGCTCACCACACCAGAGATTTGTCATCGTCATTCTTCCATTAAACTGAGTGAAATGATGAACACCTGGTCATCAGATCCCGTAGGACAAGAGACTAATTATGAAGAAAGGGTCCCATTTTTGAGGCTAGGACTATTCATCTGGTGATCAATGGCTAATAGGAATCTATCTACGCATTTTAAGAAAGTGACTGGAAAATGTATCAATACTGGAAGAGCTTCAGGAATGGTTCTCCTGATAACATTGCCATTGGTGACAGTTGGTAGGACAGTTGAGCAGGTGTCAGCATGAAGCTTCAGGTGATGCAGGAGGAGGCTAGCACAGGTCCAGGCAGAGTCATGGGGCACAGGGAATGTGATATGCACAGAGAGACAGAGAGACGTAACCTCTAGCCACAGCTTCCAGGTCAGTCTGAGGGCTTAGAATCATGAGGTCCAGTGTCTTCCTTCCTCACTGTGATGTCATATTGTCACCTGGATATGACAGAGGCCATCCTGGCTGCTAAGCCAAGGTCTGATTTTGGCCATGGACTAGGATAAGGAGGCAGGAGGAGCAGGTTCAGGCTACTTTCAGCCCTAAACCCTTCACCCCTGGGCCTGTGTGTGCCAAGGTCAGGAGACACAGCCATGTGTGTGACAGGTGTGTCTGTGAAGCTGCAGGCTGCTCTGCCCACCTGCTCTCCTCCCAGCAGCACAGCCCAGCCAGGGGTGGGCTCTGAGGCCTTCACCTCAGGCTCATCCTGCGTGGATTTCAAATAGGTGGGGTTAGGGGAGCCCAGCAGTGAAAAAGCAGCCCCTGCCCATCAGGTGAGAGCAGGTGGGCTCCAGGGAGAGCAGGCCTGCTGGGAGCAGGACCCTTAAGTTTGTGGTCACCACTGGTGGTGCACACACACACAGACACACACACAAAGGCACAGACGCACCCACACACACATAGATACACACTCACATACAAATACACAGACACAGACACACACTCACACCCACACATTCACACACACACACACAGTCACACATGCATATACAGACACACTCAGACACACACACTCACACACAAACATGCACACTCACACACACACTCACACACACATACACAGACACACACAGACATAGACACACACACATACACAGACACACACATAAACTCACACACACAAACACATACACACACACTCTCACACACACACTCACACAGACACACACACTCAACAAACACACCTTCATAGACACACACACACAAACACAGAACACACACTCGCACACATGGACACACACACACACCACAGTAGCCTGAGATTAAGGTTTGGAGAGAAAGCATGAACATGGCTCATAATGGTAGGCATAACCTTCCATTTCTCTCTCATTTGAGGACCCACAGGTGCTTCTGTGATGACCCAGGCTCCTCCCTCCTGCCTTCACCCATCCAGCTCCTGCAGGTCCACACAGAACCATCTACAGACAGAGGGATACATTGATTCTTGCAGAAGGCAGAAAAGTCTGTGTGGCTTCTAATCCTTTAGGCTTCCAGTTGTCTCTGGGTCTCAGGCAACTTCAGTGGCAGAGGGTCAGGGATAGATTTCATACTACAACTCAGAACAGTGAAGGCTGAGGAGGCTGTTGTTAATGCTGTGTGCAAGCTTTGAAATTAACTATAAAAATTAAGGTATAAACCCCACAAACTTACCTGATGGATGGCCCAGCTCCACATGTGTTGCTTGTCAGGGGAGAGGCACTGCAGATTCTCTGTCTGTTGAAGAGAAAGATCCTAGAATCTCAGGGGCACAGAGCATAGTCAAGGACCCTGGACCATGTATTAGCTTAGAGCTTAAGATCTTTTTAAGACCTCATCAGAGGGGCAGGGCAGGAGCAGGAGGAGAATGAAGGGTTTTTGGGAGCCTCTGGTCAGCCCAGCATGATGGAAGGTGAGCTGAATGACTACTCAGGCTGGGGCTCCCTCCCATCTGGTGCCTTCACCAGGACCTGGCTCAGAATCAGGTGGTTTGTGGCAACACAAAGGTATGTGTTTTCTTTAGCGTTTATTTTGGTGTAAACCTCATCTGCACATGGCTGGACTTAGCAGGGCTGTGATGACCTCCTCTCCCTCACCCTTCTTTGCACTTCATTTATCCTGGATCAACATCCCTCTCAAGCTCAGTGCCAGGCTCAACATTTTACACCACTCACCCAAAAAGGCCTCATGTCGATACCGTTGACCAGATTCAGTCATGGATTCTGAGATAACAAGGGAGTGCTATGAATCCCACTGATATATTTTTAAATAATGAGCCAAGGGTGAAAGAATTACAGAACTTAAAATAGATGCCACATTCCAAAAACTGGGTGGGTGTAAGAATCTGTAAGCCAATCCTTGCTCAAATGGAGAAAAATATTATTACTCTTAGGACCGTGGCACTGAATGAGAAGGTGAATGGGACGTGGTAAATGTCAAGTCTTGTTCAGCACACAACCAAGGCCCTCATTGGCTGGAGTGGGCACATTGCTGGGGTTGGGCTTTACCTAGAAAGCTAGATGGAATCTCTGCTCTTTCTCAGAGAGAATCCCAAATGTCACAGATCCTGCCTGTCCCTCAAGGTTGTCCTTGCCCACTGCAAGCCTCATGGAAATGTGGTGTGTCCTGCACTTTCCAGGGGCCTAGTGCCTCAAGGGTCAGTGAAGCTCCTGTCCAAATGTGCTTCTCTCACATCACACAATCCTAGTCCACCCAGTGGGGCAGGGGAAAGTTCCCACCTAGTGACCCTTCCCAGAAGATAGACCTGGGGTGAGTCCAGAGAGAATGGTCACTCAGGAGGGACCATGTGGACAAGATGGACAGGAGGTTGACCAGGAGGCAAAGCTGAACTGGGAAGATGAACAGACATGCTGAACCCCAAGGCCATTTCCCTGACACACACAGAGTTGGTCAGTGCAGAATCACAGGAGTGGAGGGCCCATGAGGACTTGGCATCCTGCCACTTTTGCCCACCAAGACCTTAGCAAATGCCCACAGTAGAAACCCAGCCTGCTGTTGAGGACTCAGCCATGTCAAACAACCTTTCAGCTCAAGGCAACTCCCAAAACAACTCCAGTCAGGTCCTCTTCCCTAGGGCAGCCTCTCTCCCAGGACTATGCCAGAGTGCTGGGGACACTCAGGTTTAAGATGTTAAAGTGGGAACACAAAAAAAGGTAAGCTTCAGTCCCCCCTAATAGGTCCAATCTGTCTCAGGAGTTGTAGGTCTCCTTTTAATTTCTTCCCAGGCTTCTGAGTGTGACAAGCTTGAGTGTAAAGTGGTTATTTTATGGTTATTTTCTTCTGTACTTAGTGCAGTGTTTTTCATGGTCTGCTGAGGCCTGTGACATCGTAAGTGAAAGTGGAAGTTCATTTTTTAACTGAATATAATGTATGGGTTCCAGTTTTGTTGTTCAGTTTTATACATGTAGATTTAGAGACCACAAAACCTGTATACTACGTGGACACAAAGGGCGAAAATTATGAAAACTCTGAAGAAATGATGATGGTTGAAGCCAAGTTCAGCATGACTGAGAGTGAGGGGCTCTGTATTCCAGGTAAGGGCAGAGCCTGTATGCTTGATTCCTCCCGTGTAAACTGTGTTCTACTAACTACAGTGATCCATGAACAAGTGGTTTAATATTGTATAATAGAAATTTTAAAAAAGACTTGAATTAAATGAACAAATTATTCTACTTAGGAAATATACTGTGTTTGAGGTTTCCACTTCTAACAACCTATTCTATCAAGAATACCATTAAAATTAAAATAAGTAATTTTTAGTGTAATGTAAGGAAAATATTGTAGAGCAGTTAGAAAACTCAATCCTTCAAATTGAAAAGAATGTTCTCATTAAGTAATTTTTTATATCTTAAATCAATTTCATCAATAAGAATGTGTTTTTTTGTTTTTTTTTTTTTTTTCAACTGATGAGAGTGTCAGACTAACATTATTTAAGTAAGAATTTCTAGGAATTTTTTTCCTATTGAAGCATAAAAATAAAATAAATTATGAAAACTAAAAATTGAATGGGAAAACCTGATAAAAATTCTGATTACACTCCAAATCCTTCTGAAACACAAAGGTCAAAGCCTGGTCAAGAAAAGACCACTTGAGTTACAGCAGGAATCACCTGGACCTTTGTACACCTTTCCCTACCCAATCCCTGTGGGAAGAGGCAGGGTTAAGAGCAAAGAACCCAATTCCCTGATCCCTCCCATGATCCAGGAGGAACAGAACAGCACTTTCTTGTGACTTCCTACCTCGTCTGTGGGATGCCTGGTGGACTGCTCTCTCTATCACATGACTCAGAACTCAGACAGGGACAAGTGCAGGGCTCAGGGCTCAGGTGAAGGAACTGTGGACAGCAGTGGTGGGCACCACTGTGTGTGACCACTGCATGAAGGAAGAGGGATCAGGAAACACACAGCACATCCAGGCCCTAAAGAAGCTACCATGGGACCATCAGGATAACCAGCTCATTTCTAAACAGCCATGGATCCTGGGGAAATTGGGAGGGGAAGCACACACTCAGGCACCTGCATGCCCAGGAGAAATAAAAGCCTTCACCCAAGCAAACCCCAGTCCTCAGAGAAAGCCCTGACAACTAGTGAATGGGTTCCATATCAGAATTCAAAGACTTTGCAGGTGAGTGTTTAATTCAAAGGCTGCATTTCAACACAAGATGGCAAGGCACACAAAGGAGCAGGGAAACATGAGCCATTCAAAGAAATAAAAATCTTTAGAAACCTCCCCAGCAGAAAAAGACATCTGAATGACAGGACATCAACTTTTTAATGTGTGCCTTACAGAGGCAGCTTGGAGAATTGGGATGCCACTGTCCATCACTCTTATTATGACATGTGGCAGACTGTGTGCTGGTTAATTAGCATCCTGGTGGCCGAAGAAATTGTGCTGATGCTGCTTTTAGAACTGTGCTGTCTCATGCGGAGCACACTAGCCATAGTGACTATAAACTTAGATTCAGTTAAATTGTACAATGAACATTTCATTGGCACTTGGTTCTTTCCCATGCCTAATCTCACAGGCCATGTGTGGCTAACAGCTGCAGCATGGGACAGCTTGGATACATATCTCTTCATCATGGCAGAAGATTCTGTTGGCCAGTGTTGGTCTAAAAGATTCACAAAGTCTTTCATGGAGCTACAGCTCAGAACACAAACCTCACCAGCCACTGGTGGCCTCAGGTCCTTCCCCAGATGGTGTAGCTGTTGTGGCCTAGAATACACTCTGGAAGACTCCTGGGATGATGGGAATGGGGCTGCATGGACAGATCTAGACCAGGAGAACAGGGTTCCAGCCACCTCTGACAGTATGCCCTGCAGCCCAAGGGAGCCTTTGTAAATCCACACTTCTGGCATCTCACCTGGATCACACTGTCCAGATGTGCCCTACTGTCCTAGGACTATATTATTTTCTGAATATGAAATTATCTGTTTGTCTTGTGCCCTCAAGTTGGTGGGCATCACAGGAGGGATCATTATCTGTTCTCAACAGAATCCCTCTGGTGAGTGATGCAATAGAATGAGCTCCATCAGCAAGAGAGATGGCTTTACAGGAAGCTGCCTTGGTACCATCTCTGACACCATGAGATGCAATACCAATAATCAACCATGAGATGTCAGAACAGACCACAATTTGCAAAGAGAAGCTTGCTCTTGGAAATGCTAGGTAAGTAAAAGAGTGATACCGTCCTTTACCTACAGGGAGATCCCCAGGCTTGAATTGGGACTCTGTGTGGCCAGGAGCATGTGGAGGACCTGCCTGGGGGATGAGGTGTGGGCAAACACTCTCTGTGTTTGGGCTCTGAGACTGAATGCCCATCCCTGCCTTTGCACCCCTCCACCTAGTCACTAAGGCCACTTCTTTAGTATTAGTAAAACTGCCCCCATTCAAATGTTGACGCCTCACCTAATTGTGGTTGTGTTTGCAGAAGTGGTCATAAGAAGGAATGGAGGTTAAAGAAGGTCATCAGGTGAGGCTGATCCTACAGGAACCATGTCCTTCTGAATAGACGTCCAGGGAGCTCTCTGTCCAGGGAGCTCTGTCCATCCTTCTTAGGCCACAAGGAGAAGCTTGTGAGGACAGACAAGAAGGGAGACATAGAAAGAGAGCCTATGATAGAGGGGTCATTTGCTGCCCCTTGACTTTGGAACTTCAGTCTGCAGAACATTGAGAGGACACATCTTTACTATCTTAGCCACTGAGACCAGGGTGATGTTTCTCCCTATGACAGTCCCTGAAATGTGACTGGAGGCATGACAGGAAGAAGGGCCTTGTCCTTGACACATCTCTCTCTCTCTCTCTCTCTCTCTCTCTCTCTCTCTCTCTCTCTCTCTCTCTCTCTCTCTCTCTCCCCTCTTCCTGTCTTCCTGAGGTGAGCAGTTCTGCCCAGCAACAGAAGCCCTGCCATCCTGCCATGGTGTTCTGCCTGCACACAGACCCCAGCCAAGGTGCCATGGTCTGTGCCATAAAACCTCTGAAACCAACAATCAAGTTCAGTCTTTCCCCATGAGGTGCTGTGTGGAGGTGTTTGCCCACAGTGGTGGGCAGCTGATGAGCACACCCTGCACCTTGTTAAAGGCAGCTTTTCCTCCTAGGTGACCAGGAGAGTCAGCTGCTCTACATTTATAGTGCTGCCACCTACTTTTCTGTTTTGAATTACAAGTCATTTGTCTCTTAAGGGAAAGGTTTCTTGTTGCACATACTTGTTTCTTTTTAATGGGCTCCATGATTTTGCCTTGGCTTCTGCTAATCCCATTGTAAAAAATAACAATTATTTTTGCACATTGAATTCTTTTCATCATTTTCTGTTTGCTTTATGAAAATTTTCCCCTGATCTTGGATTTAAGGATAATACTTGAAATATCATCTCCACATGTCATGAATCAATCCCGTTGTGGAAACATAATGAGAGTTGGGATAATAGTGGCCATAAGAGGGTACACTTGTCTGTTGTCAGCTTTCCATGATCATCATCACCTTGGGAAGCACAGATCAGAGAACCCAATTTTCTTTTATGGGTTCCCATAGAATTGCTTGACTGGGGCACGTGTATGATTCACAAGCCAAAGTGAATAATTCTAAACCCACAAGCACCTATTGTCAAAGGCATAGATAGATATCAGTAGAATCACCAGGTGAGGAGGTACAGGAGGCTGAGAGGACATCTGCAGTCTGGACCTCTCTGGAGGACTGTGAGGATACAATATTACACAGTCTTGTTTTTGTTTTTTTTTTTTTTTTTTTTTTGCTGCCAGGGATTGGACTCAGGTGCACTCAAGCACTGAGACACATCCCCATCCCTATTTTTGAATTTTACTTAGAGACAGGGTCTCACCGAGATGCTTAGCACCTTGCTTTTTCTTGAGGTTGCTTTGAACTCACGATCCTCCAGGCTCAGCCTCCCAAGCCACTGGGATTACAGGCGTGTGCTACCATGCCCATCTTAAATTAGGCAGTTTTTATAGACAGAGGAAATATCAGCAGAATGACAAGGTTATGAGGTATAGGAGGTTAAGAGAACCACCTCCAGTCTGGAGCTACCTAAAGCACTCTGAGAATACAGAATTAGGCAGTCTTTACCTATACTGACATATTAGTTCAGGATTATGGGGAGAAACAGAGAATCCCCTATTTCTAAGACCAATATCCCTAACAGCCAGACCTGCTAATTAATGTCTGTAGTGTGAACTTCAACCCCTGTATTAACGTCAGTCCTGCTTTGAGTATCTGTTAGCATTATACTAACTGCTATGTGGACTCCCAACATACACTACTCTGCATCATTCAGGAAATAAGGAGGGGCACACTCTGGTCTGCTCTGATGGAGCTGAGGGGAAGGAAAGATGGTGAATACACAAAGAGGTACTCTCTCCCCTTCTAGGCAATGTACTTTAGAGCCTGGCTGCCTCTGAGCAGTGCCCTCAGCAGGTGGAAGCAGCAGGAGCAGCTGAGGCAGCCCAGCCTCACACTTCTGCTTTCCTGGTATGTTGGTGTCAAGGTCTGTGTCACTTTGGGCAGCAAACTTCTATGCCATTGAAAGTAATAAGTGGCAGCATCTTCAGGCTCCAGGCTGCTCATGCTGATGTTAAATCTGTTCTGGATCCTCTGCCCCTGATCCTGGATGGGACCTCATGTTGGAAAAATTTGCAGAATACATCAGGAAATTGGAGCTTTCCCTGCTTCTTATTGATATCAGTGTCAAATAACTAAGGCTCTGACTTGCCTGGTGGGACATTGTGATTAGGTCTCCTTAAGATATAGACCTGAATTGTGATTATCTATATCCACATTTGGTTTTCCTTGGATTTACACACTATAGTTCCTCCACTCTATTATTTAGTAATCAGATCAATGTATTCAGAAAGAGAGGTCCCTTCTCTGCCAAAACTCCTCATTGATACCCTTGGATCTACAATTGTTTTCCTCCATTTATGGAGAATTCCTACTAAATTATTCCTCTATTTAAGAAGACTGTGTCATCTGGGTGTCACATCTGGCATCTGAGATTGGAAACATAAAAACCAATATCCACATACTGAACCTTGTTATGAGAGAATGCATTTATAGAACAAGTACATCGGACCCCACGGTGCTGGAAAAACGCCCAAGTGTTGAAACTTCCTGCTTTAAAATAAAAGTAGCTGGGTCCCCAGGAGTTGTATGGGCACCCTTATGTCCATGCTGTGTCCTGACTGGAACTGAATTCTGCAGACTGTGACCACCAAAGTAGAAGTCCTCAGGGAGTGGGCTGTACTCTGGGCACATGCAAATCCACAGGGCTTGGCAGGGCTGGGCACAGATGCAGGACTAGCTCTTCTCACACATTCAGCAGAAATTCAGTGTCTGCCTGATTCCCCGGGCATCACATATTTGCCCACAAAGTATGTTCTAATTTTTTGGGGGGGCAACAAAGAGCCTCAGCCTTGCCCCCTCTGCATGGCCTGTTAGTTCCATCTCCTCCAGCTTCAGCACATTCTGAGCTTGCTACATTCCATCTATGACAGGAACTGTCCATTAGGACACAATTTCATCATATGCATGAGTGTTCTAGCTCCTTTTCTTTGTACCCATGAATATCACTGAGGCCAGGGCAGCTTCCTCTTTCCTCTGATTCCCTGACACTGTGGTTCATTCAGGGAAGCAATAAGAAAACATGGGAAGCCACAATCTATTTTAAAGAGTGTCACCTACCTAACCTAGCTGTCATGTACTGCTAAGCATCTTTATTCCTCCATCTCTGAAGACTTGGTCCCACTGCTTCCATCAAAGCCATCCAAGATCAGGGATCTCTCCCTTTCCATCTGAACACTATGAGCTTCTGTCCTAGCTGCTTGTGATTACACATGTCCATATCTGCTGTCCCTGGATGCTCAGGTTCATGCTTCTGCTCGCTATAGTCCCATAACTCAAGTCACTGTCTTCAGAGATGGATGTCCTTCCTCTACCAAGTGCTCATTGATGCCCTTGAATGTCCTGTGATTCCTAAGTGTGCATTTCTTCCATCACCAAGTATCTAGCAGTTACTTAAAGAACCCAGTTCTAATGGCTGTTTTAGGACTGCAGGACTCAAGCAGGGTGAGGGAGAAACATGTGTGAGTGCAGTCTCATTGGTCCTGAGGGTGCCCCTAATTGGGGTTAGTTGTACCTTTGACTCACTGTGGGCATTCCAGAAAGAGGGAAGGGCAGAGTACTCAGAGGGATGAGGTTCCTATGTAAGGAACAGAGTCCAGGCATGGTGTGGGGGACACTCTATGAGGCACAAAATGGAGATGGCCAAGTAGTGGTGTCAGAGTGCAGCAGGTGTGTGGGTGTGTGGGGAGAAGTGGGGACAACCTCCAGAACCCACAATTCTCTTCATTCCCTGCTGAACTCTTTTTCACTGGCTTACATGCTTCTTTATCTCTTTATCCTGCTTAAATCCAGGGGCCCTGTGGGCAACCATTAATAACTCTGCTCCATTATGAATGAGAAGTGATTGGACAAGATTAGAATATGCAGGTTTCCAGAACTTTGTAGATTCAAGGGTGTCAATGAGGAGCATTGAAGAGAGGGAACCTCCCCTTCTGAAGACTTTGATCTGATTACTATATAATACAGAGGAGGATCTGTAATCTGTAAATCCAAGGAAGATTAAATGTGGATATAGATAATCACAAGCAGAGATAAGAAGGTCACTCTTATTCCTCTGATAAACAGAGACACCTCCTGACCCTGGATGACTTGGATGTATGTAGAGGGACACAAAATTCATGGACAATCTCTTGCTTAGCTGGAGAAGCCAGTAAGAGTGAGAACAGATCCTGCTCATTCTTATAAATTGTGACCCCCGCCCCATATTTACATTGATTTTCTCATTCACAGTAAGGGCACCAGGGAAATGGACCAAAGACGAGCTGGTCTCATATCACTAATATCTGCATGTGCTCAAGCAACCCTCATTTTACTTACTTGCAGTTAATGTATTTCTGACCTGACTTACAGCCCCTGTCAGGATGAAGTGGAGACCAAGAAAGCACATGGCCACCTTCAAGAGATCAGGTAATCCTCTACACTCAGGCACAAGGAGGATGCTATCCTTTCTTTCCCCAAAGGAGCACATTATCTGCAGCCAAGTTCATGGTAACCTGTTTACTGTAGAGACACTTGTGTACCCTGGGCCTGTGCTGAGTGACTGGCAGGAGCCTGCCCTGCAGTTGTGCCCAGCATGCCCAGCCCTGCTGGTGCTGGAGGTTTGGTCCAGTGGGACCAAAATGAGAGATGATTGATCCTGTAAGATGTGGGCCTGGTAGGAAGGGGTCAGGTCTGGAGCTGCTGACCCTGGAAGGACAGTGCGGTCCTCACACAGAGGGCAGCCTCAGCAGAGTGGGTTGTCATGAGGCCACACCACAAGCCTGACCACTGCAATGTGCAAGTGGTTTCCTGTCCACATTCACAGCACTGTGACACAGGCCAGGGGGCCTCACCAGAGGATGAGTGGGACTGCCCAGTCTTGGACCCTCAGCCTTGAAAATCATCAGTTAAACCTCTTTACTTACACAGTACTTGCTTAACTTAGATGTGTTGCTATAGCAACATATAAAGGACCAATATGTGCTTCTTGTTATTAAGGTTTTGGATGCAAATTTCCTTAATGAGCTGCATTGGAAATTAAGAAACTCTATCTGAAATAATTGTGTCCCAAAGTTACTCTCAGATCTCATGGATATGAACTACTCAACAGTGTAAGATGCCGATTCTCATCCAGCAGGTGGTTCTGGAATTCTGCACTGGAACAGGTCTTAATGAGGCTGATGATGCTGTTCACCCTGAACCTTTTGAATAGGATGCAGGTCTCACTGATTTGCTTAGTGCCTCACTTTTGCTGAGGTTGGCTTTGAAATCATGATCCCCCTGACTCAGCATGGACTTAATCTCATTGCTTTCCCTCCAATCACAGAAGACATTTTATTTATTCAAAGTCAGTCCACACCTCCATTGGCTCTTTCCACATAGCTGCACCCACCAGGGCATTTGCATGCTGCTTCCTGGGAAGGACCTCCCTGCAAGGTTGACATAAAAGCTCAGCTCTAACCTGCCCTTGACTCACCAGGACTCCTCAGCTCAGCTTCTCAAAATGAGGCTCTCTGCTCAGCTCCTGGGGCTGCTGCTGCTCTGGATCCCTGGTGAGGACAGAGGGGACGGGGAGGAGAAGGTGAACTCAGTGCTTCCTACATGTGAGCTCTGTACATATCAGTTGTGTGGGTGTCACTGAATAGGATGGGGCATGTGATGTTCAGATCCATGAAAGGGAGGAAGTTTCTAGAGGAAAACCAAGTCATCTACAGGTGAAGACAGCGACATAGAAAGAGGAGAGTGGTGTGGTCAACCTCTAGACAGGAATTGTACATGTAAAACTCTATCTTATATGACACTGGGTATTTCTGGATAGAAACCCAAACTATGTACTCAAGAATACACAAATAATTTAGTTGAGAAAGGAACAAAATAATTAAAGTGTTTCATAATATTATGAATAAAATTTCATTTCTGTCATTATTTCAGGGTCCAGTGGGGACACTGTGATGACCCAGAGTCCTCTCTCCCTGTCTATCACTGCTGGACAGCCAGCCTCCAACTCCTGCAGGTCCAGTCAGAGCCTCCTACACAGTGATGGAAACACCTATTTGCGTTGGGTTGTGCACAAGCCAGGCCAGTCTCCACAGAGTCTAATATATAAGGTTTCCAACGGGTACACTGGGGTCCGAACAGGTTCAGTGGCAGTGGGTCTGGGACAGATTTCACACTGAGAATCAGCAGGGTGGAGGCTGAGGATGCTGGGGTGTATTACTGCATGCAGAGTACATGGTACCCTTCCACAGTAGTACAGCCCCAAACAAAAACCTCCCTGCCTGTGTGGGCCAGCTGCCACTTGTGCTGCTTCTCTGGGCAGCAACTCTGCAGATTGTCTGAGAGAAAGAAACTGCAACTGAGTGCTCTGGACCTTGAGTGCCATGGCCACAGCTCGGTCACCACATATCACGGTGCCACCAGTTGGCCCTGGCATGCCACCAGCAGAAGGGAGACCCTTGGGAATAGTGTTGGAGTGTTCCATGTTGAAATTAAGTCAGCTAAAGTGGCCCTACAAGCTATGCAAAAACACAGAGTTCTTCTGTCAAAATAAAGATGGGAAATATTTTCAGTATGAATCTAATCTTTATTTTCCACAGTATTTTTAAGAAATAGGTATTGAATGTACTCATCCTGTTGTGTTCCTGCATGCACAACAAAATTAGTAACACCCACGGGTCCTGAGGGGTAAGGAAGGGTGGTACACTAATGAGATTGAAGTCAAATTGTCACCAGCTTTTGTTAAGGTGTTAGAAATTTAGTATGTTATTATTTACCCTAAATTAACAAAAATAGGGGAAAAGGTATCATATAAACAGAAAAAAAAATGGGAAGGGAATTAAAACATTGAACACCCAAAATAAACTAAAGAGAAAGATGGTTGTAGTGGAGGAGATTCAGGGATTAAAAAGGCAGGAGGAAGAGAGAAAGCACAGAAGAATGGCCAAGGGAAGCTCCTCCCTGTCTGTAATTTTGCTGAATGTAAATAGGTGAACATCCAATAAAAATGTGTAGATTAGCAAAATGGATTGAAATTGTGTATGTACATGTTCATTTAATAATCTCACCTTAGGTCTCAGAACAAGCAGAGCTTGATGGTAAAAACATGAAAAAACGTCAGGAAAAGTAGTCATGCTACTTTTATGTATTATGTATAAGAAATACATAATTTTTTCAAATTTGATTGGAGAGACAAACAAAATTATTCAATGATAATGGTGTCTGTTCTCCAAGGTGATAAATGTTACAAACATACATGCACCAAAAAGCAAAGCTCCAAACACATCTAAAAGCAAGGATAGATTTGAGCGACAAATAGACAACAATACAGTAACAGATGGCACCCCACTACTGTACTTTCAATAGTCCCTGGGACACCCAAGCAGAGGACAAGTCAGGAAACAGAGACCTGCATCAATGCTACCCACCTAACAGACATGTAGGCAGATTCCACCCACAATGACTTGCTGCATGATTGCTCAAGTGCACATGGAATGTTCTCCAAGATCCTGCATGTGTTAGGCCACAAAACATATCTCAATGACATTATAAAGATTTAGAACATAGAACATGCATATTATCTCCTTTAATGACGATGGTATGAAGTTACAAGTTAACAGCTGAAAGTGAACAGGAAAATTCAGAAATATGAGGAAAGATAATGCACTCATATAAGAGTTGGCTCAAATAAAATGTTTAGTGAGCTCTTCATTTCTGGGAACAAGAGACCAGACATGAACACTGAGAGAAGGACAGCTTTATTCTGACTCATGGTTTTGGAGGTTCAGTCCATGGTCAACTAGCTCTATAGCCTTAGGTACAAGGTGAGGCATTACGTCACAGGAGGGGACATGGCAGAGAGAAGCACCTCAGGACATGTCAACAGGAGAGGGATGTGGAGAGAGAGGAAGGGACACAGGAAGGTCAACTCTTCAGGGCACACCCCGAGTGTCCCACCCCCTCTAGCCCTGCTCCACCTGCTTACAGTTATTCCTGACACTGTCCATTCAGACTATGATGGACTGATGATGTCACACTCTTCTAATCTGAATGGTTGATCCCTGAAGACCCCAGGTAAACAGAGGCTTTTGGGAGCCATTTCACATTCAAATCCTAGCAATACACTCCTGAACTCGAAAAGCTCATGTCCATATCATAATGCAAAATGCATTGAGTCCATCTTCGAGAATCCCACAGTCTTCACAATTCAGCATCACCTTAAAGTCCAAGTTCGAAGTCTCTGAGACCCAAGGAAAACTCAGGGTGGTGAGCCCCTGTGAAAGTCTAAAGCAAGTTACATATGTCCATTGTCCAGTGGCTGAATGTCAGCACTCCCTTTTCAAAGGGAAGGAACAGGACCACAGCAAGAAGGGATGGTGCCAAAGCTGGACTGTAAAATCCAGTTGGGCCAACCCACCCTGCAGCCCCTATCCAGCACCTGGGCATGTGGCACAGTGAAGTTCTTTCCAAAGGGTTAACACAGGACTCTGCCCCTGTGGACTTGCTGGCTGAAGCCCACATGGCCACTTATGTCTGCTGGATTCAGAGTTTCCCTTAGCCGATGTAGCATTCTTTGGGATCTCTCAGTCTCATGGTCTCAACTGCAATGCCACCTCCATTCTCACATCTCCACACCTTGTCTTCTCAGGGCTGCTGCAGGGATTCAGCCCTGATGCACCCTGCCTGGCCTTCAGGGACTCCTTTGAAATCTCAGTGGAACCTCATGACCCCTGACTCCTGCCTCCTGCATTCCTGCAGAAACAGCTCCATGTGGGTAAGGCTCATGTCTGCCACCATCTTGAGCTGTCACCAAGCTTCCTGGGACCACAGATATACCTTTTTCTGAGCCTGGGTGGCTGAGCACAGGAAACTAGTTCCTAGGAGCCCCCATTCAAGCAGGGTGTCCCATGGTCTCTTTTTCAAAGGAAATTTAATTTTTACATCTTTCATGGTGACATTGGTGTGGTCTGTCCATTCCTGATATGTCCCCAAGCCAGTTTTTCCATTTTTCATGGGCACAGCACTTGTCATCTCCTGTACTGAGCCCCTGCTGTGCAGAGACAAGACTTGAGCCAGGAACTGAGCTCCTGACTCACCTGATCTACAGGCTGCCCCCCACACACACACCATCCTCCTGCTCCTGTACAAGTTCATGGTTTTAGATAAAAAGTCATCCCACTTGCTCCCCGAGAGGGTGTCAGGTGTCCTGTGTGCATGTGGTGATCTGGGACTCCTTTAATGGCAGATGCAGTATGGGAACCTGGGCATACAGGGGCAGGTCCCTTCCCTTCGGCAGCACCCTGCAGAGGCTGGGAGGAAGGGCCAAGTGTGGCAGTGGTGACTGGAGCCTGGGCACCTCTGGGACACTCTGCACTGCTCTTCAGCTGTCTCAGCTGTCCTGGCCCAACCGCTGGGCATGGAAGTTCTTCCTGGGAGCCCTGGGAGACCCTCAACAACTCTGGAAGAGTTTTGCATGGGAAGCATGAGGCTGGGTTGGCTTCTCTAGACCAGGAGCCCTCAGCGTCCCTCCCCTTTAAAACTGACCCCTCAGGGTCTTCCAGGTCCCTTCTCTTCTCTGGCAAAACCCCAGCTTTTGCATATCCTGAGAGTTACTCACCTAGATGCCAGCTCCCTCAAGACCAGTATATTTTCTGAATCCCTAGTGCAGTGTTGGTCTTCTGTACTCAACTAGTTGAACAACTTACTAAGGAGAGGGATCATTTTGAGTTTCCTTCAGAATCTGCCCTAGTGATGGATAGAGGAGGATCAGTTTCATGAATCTGGGATTTCCATACCCCAAAATTCCCAAGTTGCTATGCCTCAACTCTGCCACTAGATGGCAAACAAACCCTACTAAGAACCCAGCCTAGGGTCGTGACCTCAGAAGCTCTGGGAAAGCAGCAGAGATCCCTTTCCATGAGGAGCCCTCGGGCTTGAGAACTCTGCCCAGTGCCCAGGCTCATGGCCGCTGGGGCTCTGTGCACAGTGGACTAAGTCTCCTCACAGGAGAGTTTCTGAATGTTTTCAATTTTGCTTTATAACCTGTGATCATCACAACCTGAGAAGAATGTCCCTCCTCTGAGGACTCATGGAGTGGGGTCAGAACAAAGGGTCAGTAGTGAGTCTGGATGAGAGAGAGGACAGGGCGACAGCTCTGAAGATGGTGCAGGCATGTGTGCAGTGGGTGAGTTGTCCTCATGTATCACCAGGAGGGGACAAAGCCCAGTGCAGGCTCCACTGTAGTGTGGAGCAGACACTGGGGACATCACATGGAGGAGGGGAAGGGAGGAGGAGGGGAGGAGAAGCAGCAATGTCAGTGCTGCCCTCAGGCTCTCCCCAGGGTGCTAAGCTATGTGTGGTCACTGCTCACTCCACAGGGGCTCAGGTGGGCTGAGTGCACCTGGAGCCCCCACAGAAAGGTAACACTGCCCATCTGATGAGGACCAGCTGCTCCAGACACGGGAACAGTGGCTCTGAGCCTGGACTCTGGTGAACATCTCTTCACTCCTGTGCTCCAGGCCCATGGCCCTGCAAAGTTGTTCCAGGTCCTGGAAGCCGGGCAGGAACATAGATCCTAACCTGGAGGCTGGAGTTCCAGGAAAGGAAAACATCAAGGAGACGGGGACCTCACTCTCTTCACACTCTGTGAGGGCTGAACCAAGATCTGTTTCTGCTGGGCAGGGCCTCCACCTCGGAGCTGCTTACCCAGCCCAGTGTCTGTCTTCTAGGGGACATTTGGATTGTTCCCAAGTATTCAACCACTCAAACATGCCACAGTGGTCAGTTTTAAGCATACAGGTCTCAGCTCTGAACACATCTGGAGGGTGAGTTTGTGTGCAAATAACCCCTGGATCCAGAAAAACTCCCATTTGAATCCCATCAGCAGATCATGAAAGACAAAGGCCATTCCACCAGGAACAACTGTCACCACCAGTAGGGGGTCACACTCCCCAACACTGGTCCACACCAGATTCTTCTTAAAAATCTTCCCTCCATTTCATATCAAAAAATAACATTTTATCTTATTTGTTATTTTTATAATTTACAATGGATTTTCATATATTTGTCATATATTTTAATTTTCCTTCTGTGATTTGTGCATTCCTGGTCATGACCCCTTATCTTTGACTTGTTTATTTTATTATTGATTTGAGATGCTCTTTGTGAACTATTGATACAGTTCTTTTTCTATATAATGAACTATGTCCTGTTAGGGCACTACTTGTGTTTAACCTCTTTTTAGTGAATCTCAGAATGCTAAAATTTAACTTTTTAATATACTCTATTATCTGTATTTTTTTTTTTTTGGTACTGAGTATTGAACCTTATGCTTAACTACAGAGCAACATCTGCAGCCCTTTTTATTTATTTATTTATTTATTTATTTATTTATTTTATTTTGAGCAGGGATTTGCTAAATTGTGGAGGTCGATCTTGAATTTCTAATCCTCCCACCTCAGGCTTACATGTTGCTAGGATGACACGTGTACACCACTGCACTTGGCTTATTATCTGTATTTTTTTTTCATTGATATTTTTAGTTGTAGGTGGACCCAATACGTTTATTTTATTTTTATATGATGCTGAGAATCAAAACTCATGGATGCTAGGAAAGTGGTCTACCACTTAGCCACAACACCAGCATGTGTCATCTGTATTTTATAAATTGGATATGTTGTTGTTATCTACAGTAAACATAATATACATTTTACTTCATGCTATGGATTCCAAATAAAAGTATAAGTTAATAATATATTGATTTACTAATTATATCTTACATGCAAACAGACAGTTTATCCGTGTGTATGACACGTGCTCCTTATCTTTCTAATCATCATGGTTCTTGCTCTGACAAGACTGAGATAGAAGGTTTATCCACCTTCCTCTTGGTGTCAGTCCCCAGGACCATGGAGCATGTGCTGAGCTCAGCTGCCCCACAGAGCCAGGCTCAGGGCTGAGCTCATGGTCTTGGACTCTCACCTTGTCTGGGGGCTCAGAGCTCTGCTCAGCATCTAGAGCTGTGGAGGGATTTTCCCCCCTGGCTCCCCTGCCTGTCAGCTCATGCCCTCAGCCCCACTGCCCAGGAGAACTCCTTCCTCCCAGCCCAGGGCCACAGCCCAGCCTTCAGGCAGTGCCAGTCTGAGCTAGACCTGTGGAAGCCCCTGTTCCAGCCTCTTCCAGTTATTCCGGGGCCTGAGTCTGCTATGCGTGTAAATGCAGGGCCCCATGGTAACCCAAGATTGTCACCTGAAATCAGGGTCTGCAGTCACTGTCATCCTGAAGTCTGATTCACTGAGCACCTGCTCTGTCTGCTGTGCATGGTAAGAACAGGAGAGCATCTTCCAGTCCAGGACAGGAGCAGAGGGTAGAGGGCACCTGCCACCAGCTCAGAGATGAGACACAAGAGGGTAAAGGAATGGGCAGTTCTGGGCACAATCTTGACCCTTGGGATGAGGGAATGTGGAGGGATTCACTCTGCATTCCTCCCTGGAGTAGCTGGGGACATATGAAGCTTAGAGCCCCTGCAGGAGCCAGTGGCAGGGGCACAGCTCCAAGCAGGCCCAGGCCATGTGCTCTGTCTGCTTCCTTGTGAGCAGGACTCCTCCAGGGCTCAGGCTGTGCTAAGGCAGCTGCTGGAGCTGGAGGAAGAAGCAGAGGATTGTGAAGTCATCAGGTGGACGCCACTCGTCAACCCCCATGCTGATGGGCCATGGGAATGTGATGAAATGGTAGCAAAGGGGGCTGACATAGGGGTCCCCAAACCAAACCAGGACCACTGAGTCCCTGGTTTGAAAGATGTCCAGGGGGATCTCCAAGAGGCACATTCACCAAGTAAACTTGGTATTATCTTTGTGCTTCTGCAGGACCTTGCTGGATATAAATGTAGTTCTTCTCTAGAGCCATTCCAAATGTTTTTGAATAAATCCAAGTTCTTCTAATGCATTTTTTTCTTTTAAAATGTTATTTCACAATTACATAATTTCAAATGAAACCCAAGGTATCCTCCCACCAGGAACATGTGAAAGCATATTAATGGCCTGCTGTGCTCCTCTGTAACACTTCACTACATACTCTCTTCAAGAACCTTCTCCTATGTAATCCTCATTTTAGGTATGAAATACTTTGCTCAATCCAGACCTTAAGTCTTCTTCAAAATTGGACAATTGTCCCTTAGTAACAAAATGTCACCAGAGAGAAACAGACTCTCTAAAAGGCAAATTGGTGCTGCCTTGATCTGACCTGGAACACATGGGGACATTTGGTCAGTGTTGAGGGACTGAGAGAAGCCAGCCATACAGCTGGGCTCATGCCTGCCCAGCCCTGCTGATTTGCATGTGCCCACAGCACAGCCCACTGCTCTGAGGACTTCTTAAGAGGCTGCTCACACCCTGTGCAGGAGTCAGTCCCAGTCAGAACACAGCATGGCCATGAGGGCCCCTGCTCAGCTTCTAGGGGTCTTGCTGCTCTGCCTCCCAGGTAAAGAGGGAAAGCACTTGGGATTTACTAATCACAGTGTGGTCAGTGCTGCCTGGCTACTCAGGAAAGTCCTCTTGGAACATCACTACTTTCAAGGATATTTCTTTTTATGTTTCCAATGGCAGGTGTCAAATGTGACATCATGATGACCCAGTCTCCATCCTCCTTGCCTGTGTCTCGTGGAGACAGAGTCACCATCACCTGCAGGGCTAGTCAGGGCATTGGCGATTATTTGCACTGGTATCAGCAGAAACAAGGCCAAGCTCCTAAGCTCCTCATCAGAAATGCAAACACTTTGGAATCTGGGGTCCCCTCGAGGTTCAGTGGCAGTGTATCTGGGACAGATTTCACTCTCACCATCAGCAGCTTGGAGCCTGAAGATGCTGCCACTTATTACTGTCAACTAGATTATAATTACCGCCCCACAGTGACACAGGCCATGACACAAACCTCCCAGGGAGCAGAAGTGTGAGGCTGGGCTGCCCCAGCTGCTCCTCCTGTTGCCTCCACCTGTTGAGGGCGCAGCTCAGAGGCAACCAGGCTCTGAGCACTACATGGAGCGTCAGTCAGAGGATGGGGGGTGCTTCTCTGCACCCTGACTCTTCAGCTGGGTCCCAGCAGGCAATGAGCTCACTGTATGATAAAGAAAGTAATTTAAGACCTGAAGAGACTGAATTAGGCACTATCAGGGGTTGTGCAGCAAAGATAGGACTCTTCATGTATTCCACACGGGAATATTTTAGACTTTATTTTTTAGTGTAGTTTAAGTCCCCAGCAAGATAGTATTGAAGTACAGAGTTCTCCTGTTTCCCCCCTGCACCCACAGCCCCTCCATCATCACCCAAGACTCTGTTGCTTTCATTACAATTCATCAACCTCTGCCAATGTCTACAGGTCAAACCAGGTTCCTTTTGTGAATTCTGTGGAAGTAGACAAGTGGACAGTAACGTGTGTCCAACAGTGTGGCCTGGCATAGTGCAGGTCCTGCCCTCACACTCTCTGAGTTCCAACAGCTCCTCAGCCTTCTCTCTGCTGCAGACCTTCATGATTTTCCATCCTGTAGTTTCACCTGAGCTGAGTGATGCCTGCCTGTCACTCACAGCATGACATGTTCAGCCTGGCCTGTCACCCTGAGTGCTGTGCACACAAACCTCCTCCAGGGGATTCCATGATGTGTTAGGTAGGTATTGCCTTTCTTTTTTTTTTTTTTTTTACTTTAAATTTTTTTCTTCAAACTTGGTACTGAATCCAGGCATGTGCTACCCCTTAGCTACATTCACAGTCCTAGTTTTAATTTTGAAACAGGATCTCTGTGAATTTTTAGGTCCTTACTAAGTTGCTGAACTTGGCCTTAAACTTGTCATCATCCTTCCTTAACCTCCTTGTTGCTGGGGTTACATGTGAGCATCATTGCACCTAGCTTGATCGTTGTGTTCTCTTCAGTGCTGAGTAATATTCTATTTACTGGCTGTATAACAGTATTGGTCCATTCCCCTACTGAAGGGCAGGCTTGTGTCCTCCAAATTTTCAATGCTGAACACAGGTCCTGTAAGTTTTTAGGTACAGAATTTTATTTATTTTTAAATGTGTACATTCACCATTTTTAGTTTCATATCAGAACGCCTAGTGTTATAAGAATCTGTCACACTGTCTTGCACGTCCTGTCTTCATCTTGGAGATATCTTATGGACACTCCCCAGAACACTCAGCTGCTGGGAGTGGCTTGTGACGGCAGCCAGGACCAGCTCAGCAGCAGGGATGGGGCCTGGGCTCCCCTCTTGCTGCCTGTGGGCTGCTCCCTCCTGGACTTGGCCATCCCTCGGGGGCTGTTTTCTCATGTGTTTTAATTTGCATTTCCCTGGTGACCTGTGGTATCACAGTAATGTTTGGACAGATGTGCACAATGTGCAATGGTCAGATCCTGCTCTCAAAGGCTTGTCACTTGTCCATCCTTTATGGTCCTTCCCCATCCTGTGTTCCAAGGTCCCTGCTCCTGTCATGTCTCTATTCTCTATAGAGCCCCTCACAGCCACTTTGGGGTCAGCTACACACTCTCTTCATGCTTCTACAACTGAGGGCTCTTGAGTTTACCATGATTCCTGAGGAACATTTCCTGGACCTAGACTTCTGGGTCCACAGTCTTTTTCTTCAACACTTCAAAGTGTGTCCTTTTCTTTGTCCTCCCTGTTTCCAGGGGAGAAATTCTCTGTTCATTCCAGTTGCTTCTCCCATAAAGCTAAGGAGTCTATTTTCCCTCCCAGTTTTTAAGGTCTGTCTCTGCCTTCAGAAGGTGGCATTGTGGCTGTGAGGTGGGCTGGCAGGCACCTCCTGGTCATCTGAGTCCCTGTTCCCTTGCCCACAGGTGTGTTCCAGGAGGAATGCACCACAGCCCTCCAGGGGACACTGATTAAAAACTACAACTTCCTACAGGTGACAGGTGACATTTGGTTCTGCTGCAGAGAAATCAGATGTCCTTAGGTGGCTGTAGTACCAACAGCACAGTACAGGTGGTGGTGGAGAGATGTGGCTCTTTAGACACCTATCCCTTCCTCCACTCAATCAAGGATATATTGTGCAAATATGGTGGTAGTGAGTGGGACACAGAGACCAGGGAGTTTTCCCAGAGGAGAGAGTCTTCTAGCTCACATTGCCTCTTAGCTCTCCTCTGTGGCATCTTCTCTGCTGTTCCACAGAATCCATAAAGTCTGCACATGCAAAACCCACTCCACAAGCCCATCTGCTGCACCCTCTCAGGATTACTGTGTCTGATTTGCTGTTCTTCTCCTCCAGGCCCTCAGCCAAGCAGCTGTCCAGGGTCCATGCACAGATCTTTGACCAGGGCACCCCCTCTCCACATGCCCTATGCTCTTCATAAATATCTACTAGCTTGATGTAATATATGAGATCCACCCATTGTCATGAGCCATCCATGTGTTGTATGTGGGTCACTGTGTATGGAAGCCTGGTGGATAGGATCATCTGGTGTCTGGGAATATCCAGTGGACATTTTCTCAGGTCAATTGCCCAGAGACATTGTGAATTTCTATCCCACTCTGCCATGGCCCACATAGCACCTGAGATGGGTGTGACCTGCAAAGGTGCCAATCAACCTGCTGACTGCAAGACAACAGGAAGCAAGGCTTCCGCTTGACACCTTATACCTGCCTTTGATGTACCCCCTTAAATAAACCACCTGAACCATTTTTTCTTTGTCTAATTCCAGCTCTTGTGTCTACTGAGTGTATTAGGGGCTCAGCTATTTTAATATATTTCTCTTTGTCTTTTGTTCTTCCCCAATTATTTTAGACTTTAAATTTTCAGGTGGCTTACACCCTCTTTGGCAGGAAGAAGAACCCCCCAAGGAGATGCTTGGTGTTACCCCTGTGAACCCATTATTCTGGCTACATTCTGGGAGCATATATTGTACACCTTACATATGCCATTTTATGAGGCTAATCCATTCAGGTCAAAGCCTAGTTTGTTTCCTCCAACCCCCTTGACATTATCTAATTGAGACAATCCCTGTGATTTCTGGAGCAAGATCATGCAGAGGTGCCAGGGTAAGGCTGAAACTTGGTAGTGGCATCAGGATAATGTCCATGAATTATAACTTGGACATGTATCTGCTGATCACTGACAGTATTACCTGCATCTTAACATAAAATAATCTATCTACTTGTTCACTCTTCCAACAATTATTTTTGGCATAAAAATATCAGCATCAAAAATACAGATATAGGTCTCAGGAAATGAGATTTCATTGATGACTTCCACTAATTATATAAAAATCATTTGTTGAACAATCACTTTTCAGTATAGCACAGATTTAATTCCAAACATAGCAAAACACAATATTAATGATAATATTTCTACAGTATGCCTCTTGCCAGACATGCTCACCCATTATCTCTACAGAAAAATTTCATATTGGAGAACATAATATGTTATACTCTGTAGTTGTGTGTCATGATTGTTGAGACCAAATGTAAAATAACCTGAGTGAGAGGGAACCTTCTGTGGGGCACTCAGGGCTGCCTGCGAGTGAGCTCTATGCGCTGCATGTGAAGATGCTATTTTCAAGTTCTGCTCCACTTACTCTAGGAACGTGCCCAGACCTTCCCATCTCCTTCTAGGGTCAGAGCTCAGGAGACATAGCTGTAAGTAGCTAACTGGTCCTGATGTCAGATGGCTGCATGAGTCAGTCCTCAGCCCCCAACCTCCTTCCCAGGATGGACTCTCCCATCAAGCACCACCCTCCTGGGGTCTCTCCATCCTCCTTTGTGGGGAACAGTAAAACTTAGCTGACATTTTACATACAAGCTGAAAGAAAAGTGACCACTACACTCAGAGCAACTAAGATATCTTTATTGCAGCAGTGCAACAGAGGAAACAAGAAAGGGGGGGGGGGAAGCGAAGCATGCAAGAGAGAGACAGAGAAAGCAAGAGAGAGACAGAGAAAGCAAGAGAGAGCAAGAGAGACAGAGAGAGCAAGAGAGTCAGAGAGAGCAAGAGAGAGAGGCCCAGCAGGAGGGAGTTTTTATAGCCCAAATCTAATGAGATCTCTGGGTCTGCAAGCTGCCTTGTTGGCACACAAGGGGGTTAAGTGTTCAGCCTTGAGCAGGGGGGCAAAGCACTCAGCCTTGAGCAGGGGCTTGGGCGTTTGGGCTTGAAGCAAACAGGTGATAAAGAATCAGATGGAGGGTTAGAGAAGCCAGGTCATCCTGCAGCTAACTTTGTTTGGCATGCCCTTCAGACAGCTTACTCAGCCTGTCCTGAACCTAATATTCTTCCCTTTTTGTTTTTCTAAGTGACATGGGGGAAGGCGTAAAGTCCTCTGGCTACTTCCTGCTTAATGGTGGGCAGCATTGGGCCTAGAAGGGGAAGTGGAGGAATGTTCGGGGTACAGGTCTGAGAACACCAGGGCAGCCGGAAATAACACCCAGTGGATATAGACAACTACTTTGGTAGGGGTAAAGTCCATAAAAGTTCCTTGAAGCCATAGGTTGTTGATGGCATCAAACCAGTCCTGGATGGAGGAGATTCTTGGTATCAGCCACTGGTCCTGTAGCAGGGACTCCAGGAAGTATTGGAGGTGGCTTGGTTGAATCCAGTAATGTTAAGGGTGACCGCCTGGTTGCAGCCAGTGGAAGGACAATTGCCTTGACCCATAAACTGAGAGTGGGTGGTGTCATCCTGTGCCATGTTGCTTGGATGTAGAAGCACCATCTGTGGTTGGGATAGAAACTTGAGAGAAAATAATGATTAGTAAAAGAAGAAGAGGGTTGATGAGAAATTTTGAGTTTGATGTGTGTGGTGGAAGTCTAGGACTGGACATTTGGAACAGGTGCCTTTTTAAGACAGGAGACATAGTACCAGGAAGAGTGTCTAAAAGCTTGGTCACCATTGGGGTAGTAAGTATGACTATATGGGGTCCCATCCAGAGAGGTTCCAATGATTGAGAATGCAGTTCCTGAAGTAAGACTGAGTCACCCAGTTGAAGAGCGTCCAATTCAGGACCCTGGTTGTGCTGGGGATGAGGCAATGAATGGCACAGGAAGGCACTGTTCTGCATGTTCCCTGGGAAGTGAGGGCTGGACCGTTGTCTGACTGGGTGGAGGTGGGAAGTCTGAACCTGGGAATGATCTCCTCAATGAGGATGTAGGAAATGGTTTCAGCAATTTCCCTGGATATAGGGAAGGCATCTATCCAACCTGAAAAAGTATCAATCAAAGTAAGTAGGTAATGAAGCTTTTTGTGCCTAGGCATGTGAGTGAAGTTGATCTACCAGTCTTCGCCTGGTTAATGACTCCTAATCTAATGTGTGGGGAGTTTAGGTTTGTTGCTTCCTTGTGGGGATACTGTAGAGCAGACAGAACACGCAGAGTGAACCTGCCAGAGAGTAGTTGTCATTCCTAGGAAGTGAAAGAGGGGTTGTAAAATCTGGAAAAGGGGTTAGAGAGGGTTTTATGTTGGGGCAGAGTCTCTGGAGCTAGAAGAGTTGGTCATGAGTCTTAGATCTCCATCTTGGGCATCAGGGGCTGGTAGTCTTAAAGAAGTAGTTTATTGACTGACTGGTTGGTAAATTTGTGTATGTGATCTTTCAGGAACTTCTGTAGGCAATTTGATAGATATGGTCCTATTAGGAGAAACATAAAGAGGACTAATAGAGGTCCTTCAAGGGGGAGAAGCCAAGGCCATACTTGACTGAACGTTCCCCATGGAGACTGTTGGCTAGTTGCTGTTTCCTCTTTTTTAGTTGTTCTGTCCTTCATTACTCCCAGGAATGACTGTGTTTTGGCTTAACTGATTTTGGTAGGTGTTTAAGATCAAGCTGGTCAAAATTGACTTTGTTTCTATCTATTTTTAAGAGTCAGCCGAGTTCCCATATGGGTCACTCATGGGGGAACTTGAGAGCAGCTTCTTAGTTCTGCTAGTGCCATTTGCGCTAGGATGGGTCCAGGTCTTGCTTGACCATGTGGCTTCCCTTGGAAGCATCAGGGATGTCTCCTGTCTCCAGTGACCCTCCTATTCACAGCAAATGCAGTGATTGGCTTTTCATTCTCCAGTGGACTCAATAATCTCCCTGATCAGGAGGTTATGTGGCCCAGAGTTGCAAAGTGCTTTAGAGAAGTTGCCTGTTCCCTAGATTCAGACTGACTCAGAGGGCCGGAGCCAAATATTGGTTTTCTTGGCCATTTTAATTTAAGTCTTGATCGTAAACATCCAGCAAAGTCAGTTTCACCTTAAATTAAGAGTACTGGGCGTTAGCTGAAGTCTGGCCTACTTTGGAGTCATTCTGACATGTAGTAAGATGGGAGGCACAGCCTTATCTCAGGTAAGGCAGGGCTATTTATAAATTTTAGGTAAAGTGTTCTAGTATTGAAGCTGATTTTTGTTTTTAAATATCATTTTATAAAGTTTATATATTGTTGCTTGAGGTCACATGAATACTAGCTAACACAATAGGATATTACATTTAAATTGTACCCAGTGTATAGAATTTTATATTAATCTTATGGATAACAGGTCCAGTTATAGAAAATTAAATGATATAAATAAATTTCCAATATGTTATTTTTATAAGCCTAAAATTACCATGCAACCTTTTGGAGAACACCAGCTTGATATACTTTTTTTAAAAGCTTTTATTGTAAAGACTTATATACCTGGAAAATATGAACACATTTAATATACAAAGAAAAGTAATAGTACCACAATTACATTGATGTTTTTATATTAATCAAATTTAGCTCTTAAAGAAATAACATATTACCAATATTGCAAAATAACTGTTGCTGTTTAACCATAGTTGTATAATGCTTAATTCCTTCAAGATTACTTGCTCAAAAAACTTACATATATAGCCAATGTACACAGACCTTCTTTATCACTTGCTTAAACCCTCTTATTTATAGACTCTCTTATCCAGAAACACCTTTTCCTTCTGTTAAATCCATACTTAGAACCTTCTAATTTCTCTTTCCCATCTGTTAACTCCTTCTTTATTCACACTTTGTACCAATCCTTGTAAATTTCTGAATTTAAGCAAGTTATTCCATTTCAATAAGAGATATTTTGTTATTTGCAGTACATAATTAATCACATCTGTTGACCATTTCATGAAAAATGTTTAAGTATATAGAATTATACTGTTGTAGGGACGGACAAGGCAAGGCACCTATGATAGCAGCGAAGATAGGGAAACAGTCTTGTTTGGTTGCAGCCAGATTCAGAGTGCACAGCTTCTGCTGTAATCAATGAATCCCCTGAACCCTAAGTTTAGGTAGTTTCAGAATTTTGCACCCAGCATGTAAGGGGAGGGGCTCAGAAGTTCATGGTCTGTGGAAGTTCACAAAAAGTAGTTTTTTTTTTCCTCTGTTCTGGGCAAGTTAAACCTTCAAGGACACCTGGGAGGGGGAGAGCTTTTTCTTCCCTTTCTTTCCACCCCCTGCCAGCTGTTACCATGGAGCCCAGTTAGTAACTCCCTTATCTTAGAAATGTAGCCATCACTGTGAAGCCCAGCTCAAGGTCAGAGGCCTTGTTTACATTTTTTGTGAAAAACTAGTAAGGGTATGTCCAGCACCTAGAGTGCTGATTTTTTTCAGCCAGTAGCCAAGTAAAACAGGGCAACATGAAGAGGAAGTTTATCTACACTAAACTCTTTTGTAGAGATTATTTTGCTGAAAGTCCTAAAATCAGCCATGGTGCATATTGCTGGAAAAGGTCAGTTAACACTTTTCTGTGGGCCTGGTAGGTAGGGGGAAGACAGGAAGGCAGGGCTGAGAGCAGCTCCAGTGGATCTGAGAATGAGGAAGGTGATGTAAAAGAATAATGGGAAAGGGATTTGGGATTTTCCCTAGCAAGAAAAACTTGAGCAGTAGAACAAGTAGAGCAGAGGGGAAGACAGGAGTGAGCATCCCAAAAAAGCATGTAAGAGAGTTTAATTTCTTAGTAACCTGTTTTCAGTGATGACAAAGGAAATTTAAAGGCTATTTTTATTAGATCTTGGATAGGGGTCTGAGGGCTCTCCTCAGGTCTTTTGAGCTTTGGGTTAGCTGGTAAGAGGACCTGGTGGGACTGGGTGTGGGCACTGAAAGGAGAAGAGAGGAGTGAGTGGGTGGAGGGATACCTTTAGTACCGGCTACCTCATGCAATGGGGCAACCAACCATCTGAGGAAGGGAAGTCCTGTAGGTTTTTGATCTAGTAATTGGAGGGGAGAAAGTAGGTTACTGAGGTTGGCGAGATGGTGGAGGGGCTGGGGCAGAAGGTTGAGGGTGATGACCTATTTCAGCCAGACAATAGGGTGGAGGTTCATTAGCAGGGTCAAAAGTAGTGGATGAGTCCAGAGGAGGAGAAAGTTGGGGACCGGTAGTTGGGGGAGTTGGTTTGCAAGTTAGAAGAATTTGCAGAGGTTTGCAAGAGGTGCAGAGAGCAGGATTGGAACGGAGCAAGAAGAAAGTTTGGACATAGCAGCTATTTACCCATTTTTTTGAACACTCAGAGTAATTGTAGAGATCCCATCCCTTAGAATGGAGGGATCCAGGGACCCAAAATGGGGCCATGTGCTTTGGTTGTCTAAGGGACAGATAAGTGGGCCAGCCCTGGGTGCTATATTTGATCAATTTTGGGGGTCTGATGTCTGGTTTCAAGGAGAGGGTTTTGAGGTTATCCAAGAGGCATTGTAGGGGAGAGTCAACTGGCAGAGAGAACACATTACCCATGTCACAAACGTATAAGGAGGAGAGAAGAGGATTCAAACCTAGTATAAGGGAGAAGGAAGGAGATGCAAAGATTGTATAAGAGAGAAGAAGGAAACTGATTTATTTGCAAAAGGGGCATCCCCGCTAGAGCCAAACATCAGGAGTGCTTTAGAGGCAGGTTCAAGCTATAGAGATTGGTCATCACCGAATCCTGACAGTGGAAGCTCTTGTCCTGGATGGAGCCAGAGCTGTGGGATACCTTGGCCAAGGCTTTTTGGGACCCCTCATGGAGAGGCCGGAGACTCCCAGGGCTGGAAAGGGGGGAAAGAGAGATACAGGGGAAGAGAGTAGAAGGGGAGGGTAAGCATCTCTCTAGCGGCCCAGTGTTGAAGGTGCGAGGACTAAAACTTTATGAGAGCCACAGAGACCATGAAATTCTGGGTGGGGTGTGATGTTTGGTTCCCTGTTGTGTGTCTCTGGAGGTTTCACAGTCCTTTGAGGGAGACCTATAAAGCCTGTGCTGGTAAACTACCAGCTGGGAAGGGAAGGGAATAATTTTGAACCCAGGAGTCTAATCTGCCCAAGGAAGGTGTCCCTGAAGGCCACTGTGGCCTTGAAGGCTGTGGTGGAGTTCTTTCCTCCCTGCAGGTGGGCAAAGAGGTTTTCTGGACAATCAACGGCCAAATCCTCCCAACACCACCATTGGGTTTAGGGCTCCAGGAAGGGGAAACTCACCAATCGAAAGCCAGTGGTGGATGGAGTTCTGGTGGTTGTGAAAATGGGTTCAGGCCATCCAGTGAGAGGCACTTCCTAAGGAAGAGGGACCCAAAAGTGGGTTTTAACCCTCTCCCGAGTTTCGGCACCAATGAAAGAAAAGTGACTACAACACTCAGAGCAACCAAGAGATCTTTATTGCAGCAGTGCAACAGAGGAAAAAAGAAAGAGAGAGAGAGAGAGAGAGAGAGAGAGAGAGAGAGAGAGAGAGAGAGAAGAGAGGAAGCGCACACAAGACAGAGACAGAGACAGCAAGGGAGAGCAAGAGAGATAGAGAGATCAAGAGAGAGAGGCCCAGCAGGAGGAAGTTTTTATAGCCCAAATCTAATGGGGTCTTTGGGTCTGCAAGCTGCCTTGTTGGTACACAAGGGGGTTAAGTGTTTGGCCTTGAGCAGGGGGGCAAAGCGCTCATCCTTGAGCGGGGGCTTGAGCATTTGGGCCTGAAGCAAACAGGTGATAAAGAATCAGATGGAGGGTTAGAGAAGCCAGGTCATCCTGCAGCTAACTTTGTTTGGCATGCCCTTCAGACAGCTTACTCAGCCTGTCCTGCACCTAACACAAGCTGTCTTTTTATCATTTCAAAAGATCCTTGTTGCTCTTATAACTTTCCTTTTCATTGACAAGTTGATCTTTTCAACTGTAAAAGTTGTACCTGGAGTTTAGTTGAGATCACCATATTTTTATGTAATATAAAACCCAGGACCTACTCTTGTGCTTGAGGGTTTTCAGCTGTATTGCAGAGTTTGTAGGAATAAGTAACAGTCCTCACACAGGCAGGTGTACCTGAGCCAGTGTGTGACCCAGGCACTGATGTTCTTATGGTCGTGGGGACAAAAGGCATGCAGGAAAGTGATTGCAGGAGGGAAAGGGAGCAGAATCATTTCAATCCTTGTTGAATTCTGTGTGGAGTCTGCTGTGATGTGTGGTGTGTGGTGTGTGTGGCTGTTCCTGTGCATGGATAAAGGAAGGCCCAGGGGCATCTGGAGATGCATATGAGAGGGCAAGAAGGAGCCCATGGCCAATGGGGGACAGCAACAGCAAGACCAGGAGGGGCACTTGGAAAGAGCAGGGAACTCAAGAGCTCAAAAAAACATTGTTCATCAAAAAAGAAATATATATATATATATATATATATATATATATATATATATATAACTTCTGCAGTGTGCAAAATCAACCAGGCCTACAGTGATTGATAACTTTTTCAAGTATTTCATATAAAAATCACTAGTTAATTGGCCACAGTCTACATCCTGGATGAGCCGATGTTCAACAGTGCTGTGAAGACATAACTGTGCATGATTTTCTTCACTTCCCATCCTCTTATTTCCCCTCACATGGGACTTTCTGATCTGTCTCCAGGGCTGAGACACAAACTGTTTTCTCTTTCAACTTGACCTCCACAGTATCTGCTCTCCGGAAAGGGTTCCTGTTTAGGTGACCTTGGACACCTTCACTTCCTCCTCCTTTTTCCATGTCTTCTGTCCCTGTGTTAGTGGCTTGGATGAGTCACAGCTGTGATGTGCTGAACCTCCTCGGCAACAGCAGACTCAGACCTTAGCCAGGGACCAAGCTCCTGACACATCCTCCCCTGGAGAGCCCCACAGTCACCATCCTCCTGGCCCACCTCCAAGTGAGTCTGTTCTTGATACAAAATAATGTAAGAAAACTTGATTAAAAAGATAAATTGAAGCTGCTCTCACCTGGGCAGAGGACACCCCAGTCACACATGACCCTGGAGCCCCAGGACTCCTACAGGGAAGGTGGGGGTCTGAGCAGGGTCCTCAGGGGGCCAGGAGTAGGTCCCTCTCCTTGCAGTGGCTGAGGAGAGAGACCCAGTGTCTGGTGGCACCTGGGGCTGCAGCACCTCTGGGACATTCCCTGAAACTCGCCTGGGGCCCTGGGTGACCCCACCCAACTGCTGAGTGCTGGCCTGGGCCTGAGAGCCCCTGGGAGCTACTAAGGGTCATATAATTTTCTAATTTTCACATTCCTCACCTTAGACATTTACCACTTATTTCTGGTGAGTCTTTCAAAGCCCTGGGCATTTGGCAAGAGAAGGCACAGACTAGAAAAAACATGGAGGTGCTGTGGTCCTCCCCAGCCTTCAGTGTCATCTGCCACAGAAGTTGGGAACCTCTATGAATGATAAAAGTGGTGAAACAGCACAGATAGTGAAAATCTTCATGATACGTGGGCATTTCTAAGGGACACAGTTGTTGCTATTGGTTAAGTGGGCTTGATGGACAAAAGCTTCACAGTCATTAAGATTGAATTCCTGTGGTTGATCATGTGGTTTTTTTTGATGATCCAACTATCAATCAAAAATATGGAGCAGAGGTTTTGATTTGGGGCTCAGAAATCTGATTGATTTTTAAATCTCTGTCTACCCTGCATTCTTCATCTCTTGTAATTATATTGAGGACATCTTGGAATATTTTATTTAACACAGTGCATTGATGATTACTGAAACAGGTCAACAAAATTGTCCTTGAACCACATAGAAACTGAACAACTTGGACCCCAAGTGTCATGATTCTCTGGTGCCTCCATTGCTACCTAGAGAGTGCTGAGCAGCAGAATATTGTGTGACTGGTAGATTCCAGCCATGGTGGATGATTAGCCATGTGTGAGTTTATAAAATTAAAATAAAATTAAAGTTTAAATTGAATCTTTCAGATGTACTTTCTGTGTCTCAAGTGGTCAATACACACTGGTGACTGGTGGCAACAGGATGTTCTGTTGGCCAGTGTTTGTCTAAAAGGTTGGTTTGGCCATCTTTGATGTTGTAGCTAAGAGCACAAACCTCCCAGTGGCTGGTCACAAGCCTGTGTGACCTCCGGGCCTCCTAAGTAGGCACAGGTGTTGTGGTGTTGAGTTAAGATCTTTCTGAGATGGCAGGAATGAGGCTTCACTGACAAGGAGGCCAGGAGCCCTGGGCTTCCCCACTCTGCCTCCACACCTGCATCCTCAGGAGCCTCTCAGAAGCCACAGCCTTGGTCTCTCACATGCACCACAGAGTCCAGCCCTTAACCCTCTTCTCAGTTATCACTTTTGAATCCCTCATTATCTGTTAGTCATTTGTCCTCAGCTACAAGAAAGATTATTGATATGAGCTGGACATCTGTGTTCCTTACAGAATGTGTCCCAGTGATGGAGGCATTAGGGTCAGCTCCCTGAGCAATTGTGAAGTTTAGCAGTGAAGCCTCAAGGGACCCAGAGTCTAAAATCCTAACCATGTTATGCCTAAGATCAACCAGTAGGTAGCAGACAAGCCACAGCCAACCAGTCACCTTGTTTTAGAAATATCAGAAAACAGAGAGTGGACCAAAGCACACAGCACATGCCTCACCACAGAGTCCACCTAGCAATGCTCCCACCATCCACAGTCACATCTTGGGTGCTCTGGGTGCCTGTATTTTACTCCACCTTATTCTATGGCAAGCTGAGCCTTTCTAGTCCTAATTTCTCACATCAAAAAGCTCAGAAATCTGAAAGTTTTTGGATGGATTCCAATGGATTTTGGATTATTGTATGGAAATGTTCAGTTAGTAAATGATGAAAAGTTTCCAAAATCTAAAAAACATTGAAGTCTAAAGCACTTTCAGTTTCCCACATTTAGAAAAAGGATCTTCCACCTGTGTTCTACTTTTCATCATTAAAATGTTTGATCATGAGCACATACAAACAGGAAAAGCATAGAACAAGATTATGTATAACTATAATGCCTTAAAATTTAAAAACATTCTAAATAAATTTATGAGTCCCAAATTGATAAACCAAACCATTTTATAAAACACTGTTTTAGGTAATGTGCTTCTTGTGCATTTCCAGAGACCCTAGAAGAGAAAGCTGAAGGAATTCTAGTGCAGCAGACTCTAAGTGGAGGTGGGTGGGTTTTTCCTTTTTTTGAGTCATTTGACAAATATTAGAGAGAAGGTTAAAAGACAAAACAAGTGTCCGATGATAAGGAAGGCTGTAAGAGTATTATCTCCAATTTTAGGGACTATGTGAGATATTGTATTGACACAGACCTCAGCCTCACTGTCTCTGTCTCCAGGGGAACAGCAAGCTGGAGTGTGGGCAGTTCGTGACCCTGGCACCAGCAAAACCCTAGGCAGAGACCTGGAGGCCTCATCTGTGCTGCATCCTGCAGGCCCAGTGGTGTCCCAGCCTGGATCGGGGCAGTGGGTCATGGAGAGACTGCCCCCTGTCCATCATCACCCTGGAGCTGGGATGCCACAGTTCCTTACTCTCAGGAAGCCTCAGGGGCCACCACAGCAGCCTAGATGATTCCAAAGGGAAATAACAGCTACCATCTGCCTTCAATCCCTTTCTGCCTGGTACATAACTGCTCTCTCCAGAGCCACAAAGTTAGGCTTCTGCAGTTTTCTATTTCCTTTGCCCTGAAAAGGAGATTGTAGGAGATAGAAATCCCACCTTCATTCATGTATGAGAGATGCTTGGTCCCTTAGACTTTCTTTTGCTTCCCCAGGTACATAGCTGAGGTTAAACAGGATGTAGGATTATTTGCTATTACATGCAGGTGAGCAGGAGGAAATGGAAGCTCAAGGAGTGTAATAAACACCCAGGCCTATGCTCAGGTTTAACAGTGAGTACACAAGCACAACTGTGTGCCAGGGTCCCTGCATACTTCTCCTCTCTTCCTGACCCAGTGACGGCCTCCTCTGTCCAGGACAGAGCCTGCTAATGATGGCTGCAGCAATTGTCCTCAGGTCCTGCTAACAGGGCATTTCCTCTGCATTCCAGGATAAGGCCTTGGGAGAGTTCTGTGTATTGTGACCCTCAAATGTGGGGCTCCAGCTCCTTCATGTTTTGTGTCTCTGCAGAAATCGCCCAGCTATGGCCTCTCCTCCACACACAGCAGGCTCAGGGCTCCATGGAGGAGGGGATTTGTCCACAGGCAGGCTCTCCTGGAGCTAATTTATTATGCCCATTTCCAGGATCTGGTATCCTGACAGAGTGTTTTATGTGTCTTTTTCTTCTCACAAACCAGAATTCTTTCCTTTGCTAGAACCTGAAAGTGGAAATTGTGAACTCAGCTAAGACAAGGACATACCAGGACATCAATTCACTAAGTCACAAAGTGCTTCAGGCATTTTTCAGAAAATGCATTCAGAGTCCACTCAAGTATGGTTTGAAACAGGCTCTGACAGGATGGACATGGCATAGGAGGCAGTTTTACTAACATCACCATTTCATGATCCTCCATTTAGATCCTGACACCTCCTCCAGAGGGAGCATGTGACTGTGTAGAGGACAATGACTTTCTACACCCTGTGAAACTCCCCATACACATTCTCACCATCCAATCAACAAGTGGTTCTTCCACTCTCCCTGTCTGCAAACCCCACTGCTAACCCTAGTGGAGAGTGGAACTGAGCTTCCTGCTCCTGACTCTTCGCCAGCTCACTTCACAACTGGCAGTTTACTTTTATAAGAACTCAAGTCACCATATAGACTTCTGTGTGCACAAGGCATTAAGCTCTGATTTATTACCAACTGCTTTCTTTTTAAAAAAATATTTAATTGATTTCATTTTTAAATGCATGGCAGTGGATTGCATTACAATTCTTATTACACATAGAGCACATTTTTTCATATCCGTGCATATAAAGTATGTTCACAGTCATTCATGTCTTCATACATGTAGCTTTCATGGAAAGGTTTCTCATTCCCAGAACAGGCATCTTTAGAGATCACTACAGAAACAAGTCCCAGGAGAACACTCCTCATGACTCTCTGCAAACACTCCCTGTGCTACAACCAAGTGAACTCACAGTGCTCCCATCTTGGCTTTTATTCTCTGAGCAATAACATCCCATGATTCAAAGCACTGAAGCCCAGTTCAGTTGCTCCTCTGAGGTGACTGGAAGGGCTTGAGCTCTTCTGCTAGGTTGCCTGGATCTCAGGGTGCTGCACCCAGTGCACTCAGTATGTATTCGTGGAACCACAAGTGAGTCAGAGGAGAGCCTGGGTCATCCCAAGGCCACCTGCAGAACTGCTCTGCACACACCTCCCACAGCCCATCTTCCTGTGGACTTCACAGACCCAGAGCAATTGTACTCATGGACCTCATAGTAGTGTGTTTGGCTAAACCCTCTCCCCAATGTCATGTCCTGTCCCCATAGAGTGCAATTATGGGGAAATGATGCCACAGAAAGCAAATATGATAATGTGCCATGAGCAGGCTGGTCTGTCCTGTAGAGGAAAATATTGTGCACTGGGTCCCCACAGTGTGGTCTGGCATTGACCACTGATGGGCAGCAGGAGGAAAAGGATCCAGGGCTCCTCATCCAGGGTCTCCCAGCTCAGTGGCTAGCCTTTGGGGGTCTGTGACTCAAACTCTTGGTTGATCACATTCATAGTCTCCTCTTGGCTCCAGAGAGGGGATGAACATGGTCTAGAGCCCAGCTCTTCAGGAGCTGAGGACACTCTCGTAAAATTAAGAAAGAGAAGGTGGAAATGAGTGGATTCAGACCTCCAGCTGTGCTCAGGATGGAGAAGTCTGTCCTTCCTTCCCTACAGACAGATGTACTCACATAACTACAGTGCACCTGTGACCAGGACATGGACATTACTGCCCTATCCCATCCCGTCTCCATGGCATTTCACATGTGCCAAGTCACCCCCTGGTTTCTTCTGTAGCAAATGTCCCAGTGAAGACTCCCAGCAGATGTGGAGTCAGGTCTCCTCATCCTCCTTCAGCCTGGGGTGGCAGCCTCTGCTTCCTTGGATGTCGGGGTCCTGTCCCTGTTAAAGGTGCTGTGCCAGTGGCCCTGTAGAATATCCTCACAGAGTACGCAGTGTCCCTCAGGACTGAATTCTGTTCCTACTTCTACTGTTGTGGTAACTCTACTGCCATAAAATACCCCCCCCAACACCATCACTGGGCAGCTTCAACAGAAATGGACTTTCCCATGACTGTGGAATCTAAGGCAGACATCAGGGCAACAGCTGGGCTGTTTTGCTCTCCCTTGGCTCTCAGATGGCCATCCTCCTGTGTGTCCCATGGTCTTTCCCTTGTGTCTCTGAGACCTGATTTCTCTTCCATTAGGACACCAGTCATATTGGATTAGACCTCAAACTCAAACCTCACACTTGCATAATTACGTCTTCCAGCAAACTATGAAGTTGGGCAGACCACACAGCCCCAGTCTGTTGACACTGACTCTATTAACACACCTAGCTCTAAACCTGTCCCTTACCCTAAACATAACCCTTAAACTAGACCTAGCTAAAAAACTAACCCTAACTGTATCCCTAACCATACCCCTAGAACTCACATTAGCACTCTACCTAATTCTTGCCTTAAACTTAACACAAACCTGAGCCCTCATCCTAGCCCTAAAACTAGCCTTAATCCTAACCCGAACCCTATCCCTAGCCCAAATCCTAATTTCAACCCTTGCCCTAGTTCTGACCCTAGGTATAAACACATCCCTTCCCCTAACCCTAACCCTAACACTGTCACTAACAATAACCCTCATCCTAACCCTAGGCCTAATCTTAACACTAACCATAGCTCTAATCCTAGCCCTAATTTTTTTGCTAACTGTAACCCTAACTCTAACCCTAGCCCTAAGACTAACCCCAACTCTAGCCCTAGACCTATTTCTAGTACCAACCTTATCTATTGCCTAACTCTAACACTAGCTCTAACCTTAGTCCTAACCCTAGCTCTAGTCCTAAACCTAGAACTAAACCTAACTCTAAACCTAACCCTAACTCTAAACCTAAACCTCACCCTAACACTAGCCCTAACCCTAATTCTAATTTGAACTAGCCATAGCCCACAAACAAAACTGAGCTATAGCCCTAATACTAACCCTTAACCTAAACCCAATCCTAACGCTACACTTAGTTCTAACCCTATCCCTACAACTAATTCTGAACATGACTCTGACCCTCAAACTATTTCTAAAAATCACCCTAACCCTAAACTTAACCCACATACTAGACCTAGCCCTAATCCTCACCCTAAAACTATCCCTAAACATAAAGCTAGTTCTTACATTAGCCATAGCCCTAACCCTAACACAAACCTAGCCCTAATCTTAGCATCAACCTTAGATTTAACCCTAACCCTAACCCTAATCCTAATGCTAACACTAACACAAACCCTAGCTCTAAATTTGTTATTTACCCTAAGCCAAACTCTCACCCTTATGCTTCCCTAGTTCTAACCCTAATCCTTAGCTTACCCCAAACCCTAACTCTATTACTAGTTCTAACCCTGGCCTCAGTCCATCTTTAACCATTTAGTCCATTTTGAGGGACACACCTCAGCCCATAGTGGGTGGGCAGGAGTGTGCAGAGGGATACTCTACTCTTCTCATGGCCTCCTGCCAGGTGAGTCATGGCTTCATGTCCTACATCTTAGTGATGCTCTCTGAACCTGGGCTCAGGGTGTCACCAGAGTTCTCCAATGACTATTGTCCCCTTTATAACCAATAAGAATTTGTCCTTTGAAATACTGTTATATACTAATGAGTTCATATGTTCTTCAATGGTCAGAATATTGTGATCATTAATTATTTTAACACTTCAAATTCTCCAAATGTGTCTACTTGCTGTCACATACAAATTGTCTTCTGTTATGTTTTTCTGTGACACTCTCAATATTTCACTGCATCCTGTGTTTCAAAATGGTCTTAGTTTCTCTTTTTCCTACCCTATATTCTAAATAAAATGTTTCCCAGAGAATCACGGTTCCATTAGTGAATAGTTGTGTTAGAAATTATAGGTCATTTTTGAGAGAACAGGATGATTTCTTCAAGATGGTATGGATTTTCCATTTATCAAATCACACCTTAACCACACACAATGATACTTGCTCAGGTTCTATCAACAAAATCCATGGTTTTACATGATCACATGTAATTACATTCTAAAACACAGACTTTGTTTAATAATTATTCTGTTACATAAATCACTTGTTTTATCAACCTTGAGTCTTTTAGTTCTAATAATTGATTGTGAATTTACTTACTTGAGCCATACCACTGTTCAAAACCAAGCTCTAGATGATGTGTTTGTGAACACCTACAGGCTTGATCAGGGAAGAATATTCAGGGGTAGGGAACATGGTAGATTTTGCTGAAAGAAAATGCTCTGCTCTCTGCCACCACAGGCAGGATGAGCATTGGAGGAGAGAGGACTGCCACCTCTGAAAACAGTGAACTGTGAGGCCAGTGAGAGTGGAAGTGATAACCTGAGCATGTGGGGGACATCAGGCATGGGTGTGGGTAATCAGAGGCAGAGCTAGGAAGAGTGCTGTGCCTCTCATGTAGGAGGAAAAAAATATTTGATTTTGGCTTGTCTTGATAAGCACAGTGGGACAGAGGAGGGATAAACAGAGGAAAAGAGTTTGAGCAGCTGGAGAAGGAAGATGAGGGAGGAAAGATCCTGCCCTTCTTATAAATCAATGTTTTTTTGTTGTTGTTGTTGTTGTTTTTGTTTTTTGTGTGTGTGTGTTGCCTTTCTACTTTACCATCAGGGACTCAGAGCAAGAAGTCAGCCACTCTGGACTCATTAATGGTCTCAGGTACCAAATGCAAGTATCTCCTAAGCATTCCTGAATTTTCTGGGGTTGTGCTGTGGCCCATATCCTCTGTCAGAGATGGAGGGAAGGACAGATGGAACCCGAGGTCTCAAAAAGAATGTCACATGCAGGACTCAACAAAAACACTGCCTTCAGTCCCAGAGAGCAGAGCATTTTCTGTCAGCAATTCTGAGCTTCCCTGTCTGACCTGGGACTCAGGACCTGGAGCCTGTGCTGAGTGACTGAGAGGAACAGCCCTGTAGCTGTGCACAGCCTGCTCAGCCCTGCTGATTTGTATGTGCCCACAGCACAGCCCACTGCCCTGAGGACTTCTTAAGAGGCTGCTCACACCCTGTGCAGGGGTCAGTCCCAGCCAGGAAACAGCATGGCCAGGAGTGCCCCTGCTCAGCTCCTGGGGCTCCTGCTGCTCTGCCTCATGGATACAGAGGGAAAGTCCTGGGGATTAACTAATCCCAGTGTGATCAGTGCTGCCTGGATCCTCAGGGAAATTCTCTTTTAACATGATTAACATTGTGCATATTTCTTTTGATGTGTTCAATATCAGGTTCCAGATGTGACATCAAATTGAACATCCTCCCTGTCTCCATCCTGCCTGTCTCAATCTCAAGGAGAACGATTCACTGTCACCAGCAGGGCCAGTCAGGGCATTCACAATTACTTAAACTGGTACTAGCAGAAATCAGGGCAAGCTCCTCATCTCCTGATCTATGGGGCAAACTGCTTGCAATCTGGGGTCCCCTCAAGGTTCAGTGGCAGGGCATAAAGGAAAGATTCCACTCTCACTATAAGCAGCCTGATTCTGAAGATATTGCCACTTATAACTGTGAACACTATGATGAGTGTCCTCCCACAGGGATACAGGCCATGACATAAACCTCCCAGGGAGTAAGTGTGAGGCTGCGCTGCCCCAGCTGCTCTTCCTGCTGCCTCCTTCTGCTGAGGACATCTCTCAGAGGCAGCCAGGCTCTGGGAGACATTGGTAGAAGATTCCAGAAAGGTTCCTCTGCACATGAAACCTCTTTCTGCTTCTTAGGCCAAGCAGGCAGAGATGTCAGTGAATAGTCAAAGGTCAGCACTCAGAGGGATGGGTCCCAGTGGATGTCTTGCTCAAAGGCAGAGACCACACCAGGAGGCTAACCTGTAGAATTCCTAATGGGCCCCATGAAGACCTTTTCCAAATGTGAAATCCCATGATGCTCACGTGTGGGAACATTCCAGCTAACTCCTTCTCCCAGAGATGTGGGAAAATGGAAAGTGGCAGTGAACCCAGATTGGAATCACAGGAAGGGTTAAGCCTTCAGCATGAAGTGCAAATCAATGACCTTGACCCTTTCTCAACACCACTTTAACATAGACTAATCTAAGCTCAGACAGTAAACCACATAAGCCCCTAAATTAGCACACCCAAAGGGTGTATCAGGCCCCCTCCCTTGTTGAGGGACTTCTCTCACTTTTCCTGAAATAAATTCTACCCCATTTACCCTTCCCTTCCATTATTGTCCATGAATTTTATTCCATGAAGGAAATTGGCAAATCAGAAAACCAGTCTCTTCTCAAACCTCTGGATTCACTGGTGTCCCTCCTGATTTAATAAAGGACAAACATCAATGGATATGAGGGGTTTGGTTTATAGTAAGAGTTTGGATTTAAATAGGAATGAGAAGTCACTGTATGTACTACAAACAGGAAGTCCTCTAAAGCACAGGGAATGGGGATATAAACTGTAGGCTCTCACAGTTCTGTGAGTGTGGTCATGAAGATGCAGATACAGAAACAGAACACAGAGAGGGCAGCTGTGACAATGGAGAACCCTCTGCTCCTGTGTCATAGCCCAGAGCACCTCTGCAGAGGCAGTACTTGGAGGAATCATGGAACATGGATAAATTGATTCCAAGTAGCAAGGTTTGAAAACCAGAGCCACTTGTTAGGAATGCAGATGCTGGACATTGGAGATTCCCTGGTGCTTCCCAAGAACCAGAGCTTACCTGCCACTGAGGGCCCAGGCTGCTGGCCCTGTCTTCCTTGGACTGGCATGGGAGCCTAGGTGTGTGGGAATGTCCTCAGTGGCCTGCTACACCTCCCAGGTGACTAACCAGTCCTCATTCTGTTCCACATGTCTCCTGCAGGAGCAGTGGGTGGTGTAGAATCTTCTTCTTCTGGATCCTCCCTCTTAGATGAGGTCCCTTGTGGATCTTCTCCACAGGAGTCAGAATCAGGGTCCTGGGTACTGTGTTTCCAGAAGCCATGGTGTGTCCTGCAGTTACCAGATGACCTTCCTTGTGGTCACTCTGGGTCAGGCCCACCATGGCCATAGGTAGCCTCCCTTGCTGAGGCTTCTGTTGGGCTGATGGGTTTTATGTTTTTAGTGTGTAGCTAAGGCCATGATGTGGATGTCATGGTTACTGTATGGTCAAGGCCATAAACCCTCTGAGTCAGCACATGCACTCGAGGTCATAAAGTGTAACCTGTGAGCAGGAGCCCTGTGTACCCTGTTGGCAGGGGCCTTCTTTGTTTGAACTGCACATTAAAAGAACCTAGGAAAATGGCTCAGGGATGGAGTCTGGCTACAGGTTATTACCCCCTCTGAATAAAGGTTAACGAGCATTCACACCTGCCTCACATCCTTCAACTTCCAGATCCTGAACCTCACTTCCTGGGCCTGAGTCTCACTGTCACAAAGACAGTCATTATTTCCAGCTCTTGGAGTTCTGTTGGGAAGGACAGGACACAGACAATTTTCTATGTGCCACAAAGTGCCTTCAGCAAGTGGGAATCACATTATGAAAGCTTCCTTAAGTCACAGAATCCACAGGAAAGGAAGAAATTACAAGCAATAGATAAGGATCCTTTTCAAAAACAATGAAATCTCCCTACCAAATGACAAGCAAGCCAAGTGTGGACGTGGAGTGATTTCCCATCCTGTTCAAGGTGTTAGGCTGAACAGCATCATCTGTGTCACTGAGAGCTGTTTTGAGAGAAGAGTTCCAGAGCCACCCAGGCCTGCAGAGGATAATCTGCACTTCTAGAATGTGGAGTGATCTGTACACATGAGATGTGAGATACTATCTGTAGGATACAATTATTATAGATAGAGTTGTTAATCTGCAATAAGGCCATTCAATGAAATTTCAATTTAAACACTTACTAATAAAAAAACAAAAAACAATTATTAGTCATTTTTTTGTTGCTATAGCAAAATTCCTGAGCTAAGTAAGTTTTGTGTAAAGGAAAGTTTTGTTTCATAGTTTTCAAGCCTTAAAATTCAAGGTTGGGCAGTTTCACCTTTTGTCCCCAGGTGAGGCCCCCCTGGGCAGTGTTACAACATGGTGTGTTGGTGGTAAGGGAAACAGCTACAAGCTGCAGTGGCCAGGCCTGTGGTGTGGCCTCACTTACAACAACCCACTCTGGAGAGAACTCCCTCTGTATGTGAATCCAGCACTGGTCCTTCCAGGGTCAGCAGCTCCACTGACCTGGCGCCTCCCATCAGGCCCCACCTCTTAAAGAACCAACCATTTCCTATCATGGCCACACTGGGACCAAACCTCCAATACAGGAACTCCTAGAGGAGGACCAATTAGGAACCTCAGCAACCTCAATTTTCACCATATAATTAATATGTAATTAATTGACATATTTGAACATTATTGCCCTTAACAAAGCAGAATGTGGACAGGCATTTCTCAACTACTTGATCAACTGGAGGACTATCCAGCTTGGCTGGGTACTTGGCTTCCTTCTGCAACCTCCCATGAGAATTCTGTGGTTGTCATTCCTTCCACAATGACTCCCGCATTTACACACCATGGTAATACACAGGTGAAAATAGGAACAGGAGGGAGAGCAGGAGGGCAGAGCAGCAGGATCTGGGGAGGACAAAGGATGGGATGGGAAAAGACTGGGCAGGAGACTGGGCACAGTGTGACATTCACACACCTCACTGCTGTGTGTGCTCAGAACGCACTGGCACCATTGAAGTAAAACTCCTCATTGTGGAAATGCTGACATTTAAAATTTTCACATCTACCCATTTAATTAGAATATTTTTAACTTTAGAATTTGTATGAACAATAATCAATACATTACATTATTTAGAAAAATTAAAAATAAGTCATATTTAAAAAAAAGAATAAACTGCGTAGAATTTCTGGAAATTTATGTGTTTGCTTATCATATAAATTTTGGTGGCCAGTCTTGAGAATCCTGAGAACTAAAAGTGTAAACAAGCAAATGTCTCTCAGTTTTGAGGGCACAGCTTTCCCTGGCTCCCTGGACCTGGCATGTCCATGAATTGATCCTCCAGTGAGTGTCAACAGACTGTGACATAGAGAATGTGGCCTGCTGCCCAAAGGGATCTCTGGACTCAGGATCCACCATGACACCTGGGTTTGGAGAAGTCCCTCTGGGAGGATGGATCTCTATATCTGTTTCCTTTTTTATTTCTGGAAAGTTTTCTGTAATTATTTCATTCAGCAGGTTACTCATTCCCTTGGTTTGAATCTCTGTACCTTCTTCTATCCCGATGACTCGTAGGTTTGGTTTTTTTATGTTATCCCATATCTCTTGGATGTTTCTCTCGTGATTTTTAACCAGCCTTTCTGAGTTGGCTAGGCTCTTTTCAAGATGATATATTTTGTCTTCATTATCTGACATTCTGGCTTCTACTTGCTCCACTCTGTTAGTGATACTCTCAATTGAGTTTTTAATTTGGTTTATCATTTCTTTCATTCCTAGAATTATTGATTGATTTTTTTTTATAATCTCTATCTCCTGATAAAGATGCTTAACTTCTTCTTTTATCTGTTTATGTAATCATTTTCAAAGTGTTCTTTCACTGTTTGGATTTGCTGTCTCGTATCCTCTTTAAGGTTCCATTCCATCTGTCTAAGGTATTCCTTGAGTTCTTTATATGACCATTTTTCTGCTGACTCTAGGTCCTCCTGAATATTTAGGCTGTCCTGCATTGTTTGTACTCCTTTTCTTCCTTGCTTTTTCATGCTGCTCATGTTACTTCTTGTTCTGTTTGACTGCTGGGTTACTGTTTACACCTATAAATTTGTTTGATGCTTGGGAGGAAAGGTATTAGAAGGGATGGGAAAAAGTCCCTAAAGAGAATGAGCGTAAGCAGGTAGAATTCAAGGAAGGGGGAATAAAGAAATTGAAAAGAAATGAAAAGACAAAAGAAAAAAATAGAAAAGAAAAAACATTTAAAAAATAATCAAAAAATAAAAATTAAAATTAAAAAAAATAATAAAAAAAATTTTTAAAAATAAAAAATGTAAATAAAAAAACAAATAATAATAATAATAAAAATTAATAAATGCAGTCTTAGAGTTTGATTAACTTCTCTTCCAGTAGGTGGAGCTGTGCCCACTGGGTCAAGCTTCTCCTCTCAATAGGTGGGAACCAATCACTGTGCAGCAGCTCTTCCTCCCAGACTGGGCGGGTCTCCAATCCTGAGTGCCTAGGGCTTTCTCTTGTGTTTCCTCAAGCCAGGCCGCGCTCACCTGTGACGCTCACCACAACACTGGCTACACGCCAGGTCTGCTGCTCCTGGGAGCCCTGTTGTGCTGGTTTCAATGCAGTTATCTCCTCCACCTGTGACGTCAGTTCTCTGCCAAGGTGGTATCCCATGCAAATGGTGACTGTTCGTTCCCTTTGCCGGGTGACCAATGCAACGGGTGGGTCCCGACTGTCTCTCCCAATCCCCGTTTCAATCCTGTGGCCACTGCCTATGAAGGCTCGGTTGGCTTTTACCTCTGTAAGTTCATAAGGGCCAACCAGTTATTTCAGTGGGATCCTTAGTGCTGAGTCACAAGAAGCAGGCGAACCGGAGCTTGAATGCAGCCGATCCAGGCTCGGTGTGTGTGTGTTCTGAGGGGCCCAGACTGTACGCCCCAGATCCACATCAGCTCAGCATTGCCTAGTGATCCTGAGCAAACAGCATTTATACATTTTACAGCTCCCTATGCCCGCGCAGTTGAAGAGGTCAGAGACTTGATCTCTCCCCGCCCGCTGCCATGTTAGATCTCCTCAATGATATTCATGTTGCCCTTACAGCTTCCTGGCATAAGCAAGTTCTTGGGATTATACAAACTGCTGCTTCTGTTTCCAGTCCAGATTTCTAGAAATGAAACCCTGCCACCGTCGCCTCTGCCCCGGGGCCACGCTCATGGGTGCCGCACTCCTCTGAGACCGTAGCGGTGCCCGGCCCCCGGGGCCAAGCGGCTGCTGCTGCAGCTCTCAGGCCCTCTCCTCTGGAGCACGGGTCCCCTCGCAGGGGGATGCAGAATGACCCCAGAGCAGGCTCAGCCCGAAGGTGCAGCAGCAAACAGGCGACCCAGGTGCTCGAGGCCGCGGAGGACAGGGCTCGGCACGCAGCCCAGCTCCAACCTCTAGATGCGGCTGCCGGACAATGTAGACAGAGCCATCAAGACAGCAATCAGAGAGCAAATGGTGGCTCCCGCGGAGTGGATTTTCGGCACAGAAACTACAGCCCAGCCAACAATCCCAATCCACAAACTCTCCCTGTATAAAAAATATTCAAAAAAAAGAAAAAGAAAGAAAGAAAGGCGGGGCACACTGAGCTTTCTTTGCCTAGGGTACTTACAATCCACTGCTGACTACACATTCAGCTTCTCTGCCCGGAGCGAAGCGAAAGAGGAAGCAGATGGGAGCAAAGCGCCCACGGCTCTGAGCGGCAAAGTATCTGGGAGCCAAGTGTCTCTTTTTCGATCTCTTTTTTCTTCCTGCTGCTTGGCAAAGTGGTCCGCTACAGATTAACGGTGAAAGGAGCTCTTACAGGCTGCGCGAAGTTTTGATTAAAGCCGCTGCTCTGAGCACCACGCTCAGCACTCAGTATGGATCTCTAGTCTACAGGTGAGAAATACTCCTGTGGGAGATCCTTTTCCCAGGATCCATTGAAAATAAAGAATCAATTATGGAGTTTGAGTGTCAGAGAAAGTTTTCTTTCTCTCTGTCAGGTTCTTCTGATTCATGCAATGGCCCAGAGAGATGATTTCCAGCACTCATTAACATGGAGCTACCATAGGAGTCTGAAGTACCTGAAGGAGATGGGTTTGTTTGGAGGAAATTTCCTATCAGTTCTGGCGGGTGTGGGATAATTTCTTTCTCCAGGTTTGCTGCTGGGAGGGAGTCCAACAGCCTGTCCATAACTCTCCAGAGATTGCCCTGGACACACTGACTACATCTTCATGTCTCAGGTGTTTTATTTGTGCTTCCTACTGAACTCAAAGAAAATCTACGTCTTTGCCAAAGATTTTCACTTTCACCATCAGATCCTCTGCCCACTATTGCAGGCAGCCTGGACTTCATCTCCTTGGTTCCCCTCCTGTCACAGAAGACATTTTCTTTGTTCAAAGTCAGTCCACACCCATGCAACCCATTGGTTCTTTCCACCCAGCTACACCCACCAGGGCATTTGCATGCTGCTCCTGGGGAGGGCCTTCCTGCAAGGATGACATAAAAGCTCAGCTCTAACCTGGCCTTAACTCACCAGGACTCGTCAGCTCAGCTTCTAAAAATGAGGCTCCCTGCTCAGCTCCTGGGGCTGCTGCTGCTCTGGATGCCTGGTGAGGACAGAGGGCATGAGGAGGGAGAAGGGGGAGGGGGTGATCTCAGTGCCTCTTACATGTGATCCCTGCCTATGTTCATGGTGTGAGATTTGGCTCAAAAAATGGGGCATGTGATGTTCAGATCAATGAAAGGGAAGAAGTGTTTAGAAGGAAAAAGAAAGATTTGGGTCCTGGTGAAGACTGGGACATAGAAAGAGAAAGATTTATGTGGTCAACATCTAGACAGGCATTGGACATTCCAACCTCTATCTTATATGACATTGTATTTTTTTAGTAGGAACCCAAACTACATACACTGAACACACAAATGATTAAGTTAAGAAAGGAACAAGAGAGAAATCATGAAAATGTTTCATAATACTGTGCATAAACTTCCATTTCTATCATTATTTCAGGATCCAGTGGGGATGTTGTGCTGACCCAGAGTTCTCTCTCTGTGCCCGTCACCCCTGGACAGTTGTCCTCCATCTCCTGCAGGTCCAGTCAGAGCCTCCTTTATAGTGATGGAAACACCTATTTGCATTGGTATCTGCAAAAGCCAGGCCAGGCTCCAAAGCTTCTGATCTATAAGGTTTCTGACTGGTTCACTGGGGTCCCAGACAGGTTCAGTGGCAGTGGGTCAGGGACAGAGTTCACACTGAGAATCAGCAGGGTGGAGGCTGAGGATGCTGGGGTGTATTACTACTTTCAAAATACACATTTTCTTCCTACAGTAGTGCAGCCCTGAACAAAAACTTCTCTGCCTGGGTGGCCCAGCTGCCACCTGTTCTGCTGATCTAGGCAGCAGCTCAGCAGATTGTCTGAGAAAAACAAGCTGCAGCTGAGGACTCTGGGCCAGGAGTGCATGGCCACAGCTCAGTCACCACCTACCAAGCTGCAGAAGCCCTGGTGTGTTATGAGCAGAAGGGAGATTTCTGGGGAAAAGATGTGTTCCAAGTTGAAATGAAGTAGGCTAAGAAGTAACTAGAAACCATTCAAAACTACAGAGTTCTTCTGTCAAAACAAACACGGGAAATAATTTTTAAATCATTAGTGTAATTTCATTATAACCCTAGTCTTGTTTTTCACAGGATATTTAGGAAACATATTAATGGTCATCATCACTAAGCATTATGTTAACACCTGCACAACAAACATATGTGAATTGACATTAGTAATGTCAAGGAATGCAGAGTGTAAGGGAGGGCAGTGTTTTAAGGAGACTGAAGTCAAATCATCACCAGCTTGTGTTAAGATGTTATAAAGTTAGCGTGTTAAGATGTTAAAGTGGGAACACAAAAAACAGGTAAACTTCAGCTCCCCTAAAAGTCCTAACCTGTCTCAGGAGTTGTAGGTCTCCTTTTTATTTCTTCCAAGGCTTCTGAGTGTAACAAGCTTGATTGTAAAGTGATTATTTATGGTTATTTTCTTCTGTCCTAAGTGCAGTGATTTTGATGGTCTGCTGAGGCCTGCTACATCCTAAGTGAAAGAGGAAATTCATTTTGTAAACTGAATATAATGTATGGTTTCCATCTTTGATACTGAATTTTAAACATCTAGATCTAGAGACAGCAAAACCTGTATCCTACATGGACACAAATGGTGAAAATAAAGAAATGATGATAGTCAAAGCCGAGCTCACTATGACTGACAGGGAGGGACTCCATACTCCAGGGCAAGGACAGGGCCATGATGCTTCATTCCATCTTTTTCCAACTGTGCTCTACTAACTACATTGATCCATGAACAAGTGGTTTAATATTGTATAATAGAAATTTTGAAAAATGAACTAAATGAACAAATTATCCTACTTAGGAAAATATGTTGTGCTTAAGGTTTAGACTTCCAACTTAATATATTCCATCGAGATTACAACTAAAGTTAAAATAAGTAATTTGTTAGTATAATGTTAAGAAAATATTGCAGAACAATTACAAAACTCAGTCCTTCAAATTGAAAAGAATGGTCTCATTAAATATTTTTTTTTAATTTAAGTCAATTTCATCAATGGAGAGTTTTTTTTTAAATTGATAACAGGGTCAGCTTAACACAATTTAAATAAAGATTTCTGGGAATTTCTTTCCCTATTGAAACATAAAAAATGAAATAAATTAATAAAACTGAAAACTAAATAGGAAAACCTGATAAAAATTCTGATTACACTCCAAATTCTTCTGAAACACAAAAGTCAAAGCCTGGCCAAGAAAAGACCACTTGAGTTAAAGCAGAAATCACCCTGGACCTTTGTGCACCTTTCCCTACCACATCCCTGCAGGAAGAGGCAGCATAGAGAACAAAGTACCCAATTTCCTGATCCCTCCAGTGTCCCATGAAGAACAGAGCAGCACTTACTTGTGACTTTATACCTTGTCTGTGGGCTGTCTGGTGGACTGATCTCTCTATCACATGACTCAGAACTCAAGACAGGGACAAGTGCAGAGCTCAGGTCTCAGGTGAGGGAACTGTGAAGAGCAGTGTTGGGCGCCACTGTGTGTCACCACTGAATGAAGGAAAAGGGATCAGGAAATACACAGCACACCCTGGCCGGAAAGAAGCTTCCATGGGACCCTCGGGATAACCAGCTCATTTCTAAACAGCCATGGATTCTGGAGAAATTGGGATGGGAAGCACATACTCAGGCACCTACATACCCAGGGAAGATCAAAGCCTTTACCCAGACAGACCCCAGTCCTCAGATCATCAGTGAATGAATTCCACATAAGAATTCAAAAACTGGGCAGGTGACTATTGAATTCAAAAGCTGTAGTTCAACAGAAGATGGCAAGGCCCACAAAGGAGAATGGAAATATGAGCCATACAAAGGAACAAAAGTCTTTAGAAATCATCCCAGCAGAAAAAGACATCAGAGTGACAGGACATCACTTTTCAATGTCTGCCTTACAGAGGCAGCCTGGAGACTGGGGATGCCACAATCCACAACTATTGCCATGGCATGGGGCAGAATGTGTGCCTGTCAATTAGCATCCTTGTGGCAGAAGAAATTATGCTGATGCTGCTTTTAGAACTGTGCTGTCTCACGCAGAGTACACTAGCTAAAGTGACTCTGTAAACTTAGAATCATTTAATTTTACAATGAACATTTCTTTGCACTTGGTTCTTTCTCTTACTTCATCTTATAGGCCATGTGTGGCTAAAAGCTGCCACATGGGTCAGCTCAGATGCAGATCTGTTCATCATGGCAGAAGATTCTGTTGGTCAGTGTTGGTCTAAAAGATTCACAGTGTCTTTCATGGAGCTGCAGCTCAGAACACAATCCTCCTCATCTACTGGGTGGTCTCAGGTCCTTCCCCAGTTGGTGTAGCTGTTGTGGCCTAGAGTAGGCTCTGGAAGGATCCTGGAATGATGGGAATGGGGATGCATGGAAAGATCTAGATCAGGTGAACAGGGTTCCAGTCACCTCTTCCAGTATGCCCTGCAGCCCTCAGGAGCCTTAGTAAATCCATACGTGTGGCATCTCACATGGATCACAGTGTCCAGTCCCTACTTTCCTAGGACTATTTTATTTTCTGAATATGAAATTATCTGTTTGTCTTGTGTCCTCAAGTTGGTGTCTGCATAAGAGGAGGGATCATTTTCTATTCTCTACAGAATTCCTCTGGTAACTGATGCAATAGAATGAGCTCCATCAGGAAGAGATGGAAGAGAAGCCTCTTTGGTACCAATCCTGACCCTGTGAGATGCAACACCAATAATCAACCAGTAGGTGTCAGAAAGACCACAAGTTGCAAAGAGAAGCTTGCTCTTGGAAATGCTAGGTAAGTAATAGAATGATACTGTCCTTTATCTACGGGGAGATCCCCAGGCTTGAATGGGGACTCTGTGTGGCCAGAAGCATGTGGAGATCCTGCCTGGGGGCTGAGGTGTGGGACAAACCTCTCTTTGTTGGTGCTATGACACTGGATGCCCATCCCTGCCTTTGCACCCCTTCACCTAGTCACTAAGGCCACTTTAGTATTTATAAAACTGCCCCCATTCATATGTTGACACCTCACCTCATTGTTCGTGTGTTTGCAGAAGTGGTCTATAAGAAGGAATGGAGGTTAAATAAGGTCATCCAGGTGAGGCTGATACCACAGGAACCGTGTCCTTCTGAATAGATGTCCAGGGAGCTCTCTGTCCAGGGAGCTCTCTCCATCCCTCTCAGGCCACAAGGAGAAGCCTGTGAGGAGAGACAAGAAGGGAGCACTCAGAAGAGAGCCTACAACAGAGGGGTCATCTTCTGCCCCTTGACTTTGGACCTTCAGTCTGCAGAACATCGAGAAGACTCATCTTTACTATCTGAGCCACTGAGACCAGGGAAATGTGTCTCCCTATGACAGTCCCTGAAGATTACTTCAGTATCTCGACCTTCCCTGAGCAGGAGCAGCCTCAGGACCAACTTCATGGACATGGACCTGCCAGGCTCCTCTCTTCCCTGCTCCTCTGACTCATGAGGAAAGAGGAGCCTCATCCTCAGTGTGTAACATGTGATGTTTCTTTACATATGATGTTGTCTACCTGTTTTGTCTCTGAACAGAGTCACAGCACATGGAGTGAACATGTGCTTGCTGTTGATAGTTCAGGATCTTCATGTTATTTCTGACTTAGAGGCCAGTAGAATCCTAAAATGGACTATGTTTCTAGTTTACCTCCTTCTGTCCCTGAAGAGAGGATCTCTAGCCTCTGCAGGGCCTGCCTGAGGACCAAAGGGTCCCAGCCTGGCAGCAGCACAAACCAGGGCTAGCTCCCAGCTCCTACTGGCTCTCACTGCCCTGGCCATGGTGCCTGTGCATCTGGACAGATGATATTCTGCCAGTACCTGGGCTGTTTTCAAGGCATGTGCCTCTTCTGTCACCTGTAAGACATCAATCTCACCCCAGCTGATGCTCCACCAGGAGGCTGCTGAAGGTCTCATGTCATCCCAGGAGGAATGCTGGGGACATCTCTGACAGCCCCCTTGTCCACCCCTCTCTCCATGTGGCTCTGGGCAAATGACCCACCCTGTGAATATCCCCTCATCTGTGAATGAAACACTAAAGATTCCAAGGTTGCCTGCAGCTGGACCATACCATAGACCATGAGATATACACACAAATTGGAAAAAAATCCCCAGGGCTGTTTTATGTACCCCTGAATATCTTAGAATTAAGACACTACATAAGATATTCCTAGTCAGTTTTCATTCTTAACTGAAAGTCCTAAGTGTCACCTGATTCTCTGGAGCCTGCCCCTGCTCTAGGCCAAGCCTCCTCCTGGGCACATTAAGGCCTACAGTGCAAATGTAAGCCTATTGCAACTTAGAAGCATCTCTCAAAGACCCGAGTGCCTTTGCCATGAGTGGAATCATCAAAGGAACAAGAGCCGTGTCTCCAGGACTCCATGGGAGGCAGAATCCTGGCTTTGGCCAAGCCAGCCACAGTCACTGACCTCCCCAAGTTTCTTTGCTCTCTGCCTCTCCTGAGCATCCACATGGCCCTGCCACCTAATCATTCCAATTATAGTGGAGTTAAGCCCTCTCCCCTACTGTTCAAATTACAAATAACTGTCTCATTTCTAGCTGTTATCTGATATTTTATAGAACAATCCCTGGGACACACCTATAAGTCTGACCTAACGTTGACCCGAGCCTGGAAGAACCAAAGTCCTCAAACTAACAGAACCTTAGATCAAGATCTGTAAGCTCAGCCCCGTAAAATCAAGAGCTGGGGTGATGACCATGAAATCAGAAAACAGAAAAAAAAAATAACAAAAACTTTTAAAGTACAACTGCATCCAATCAAGACCACCCAGGACACCATGGACTCCCCATAACCCTTAGAAGCCGACTTCACTGGTCAGTGGGGGATGTAGGTGTAAGCTGTCTTCCTGTCTCCATGTTGGTTGATCTGCAGTGAAGTCCTTCCCTTTGCTACAACCCCAAGCCTGCCTGCCTTCTCCACCTGTGGGGCAGCGAGCTCTGGCTTGGCATCATACACACTGTGGGCAGATATGCATTTGTTCCACCAGAGAAGCCTCTTTCTATCTTTCTATCCACTAAGAAAGTCAAGTGAGCTTGCAAATGACCTCAGCCCCTTCAGTCGGGGTTTTCAAAGTCCTGTTTTTGTCAGCCGATTAGGGCTGCCGTAACAGTTTCAAATAGCTGTTGGCTTAAAACAGCAGACAGTCGCTTGGGGTTTGGAGTGAAGAAGCCTGGGTCTCTTTCCATGGGACAGGCTCAGGACACTGGTGGCAGGGGTCCTGCACCAGCCTGCACTGTCTTCACATTCTGGAGGCTGCAGCTCCCATGGCTGGGGCCACATCCCCGCAGTGACTATGGCCCTGTTCAAATGACCTCCCCTCTTCCATGTTAGATCTCCTGCTCTCTTATGAGAACACCCTCAGGGCCCATTTGGTGAATTCTAGATCATCTTCCCATGTGAATATCCTCCATCACATCTGCCAGGCACTTTCCATACAAGGCAGGTCAGCATAGGGGAGGACCTGCCCTGATGGCCCCACACTCAGTGACATGAATGGTGAAGAACCAAATCTCCATGTTCTCACACCACTGTGTCTCTCTCCCCGTACCCTCAGCTTCTCTCCTTCATGGCCACCAGTGACCTCACTTCTCCAAGGGTGTCTGCACCCTGGAGAAACTCACATAGGAAGAGTTGCTGAATGACCTGACATGTCACCATTTCCATGCAGAGGACAGACACAACCAGGATGGACCTCCACAATGGGGGAGATGTTGTCCTTACAGAGGAGTGTCCTGGGTTGTTTCTACCTGGACCTTAGATTGTCTTCAAGGCTGAGTGGCCCTCAGGACTCAGGGAGGGAACAGGTGACCCCTGGATAAAATGGGACCCACTCATGGGTGGCACATATGTTGTGGGCCAAGTGATGTCATTACACTTCCAAAGTATAAAAAGACTACAATGTTGGTTGTATTTTTCTTAGTTAATTTCATGAAGTAATTTGAAATGCTTTCAGTGTTGAATAAGTATCAGATTTCTAACCCCATGTCATCTCATCAGATGGGGGAAATCTTTAATATAGTAATATAATATCCAAAGGTTCTGGTCTGGAACTCAAAAGTCCAGGACCTGTCCACCTGTTTCTCCTGAACCCTCAGCTATCCTGGGGACTTAGTTCTTCCTTTATTCCACTCAAGGTGAAGTTCAGGTACTCACAGGACTCTCTCCTCACAGAGTCCAGTGATGAAGAAGGTCAGTGAGCCCAGTCCTCCTAACACCTAGTTGCTTTGCTTCTGTCAGCTTGGCATCTACTTGGAGAAGCCACAGAGTGCTGGTTGAGTGCTGTCTGCCTGGTGCTGAGTTAATAAAGCTTTAGGATACACTTGAAGGTATTCTGTAATAGACTCAGGGAGACATTCTATGGCTGGGATCAAGTCCTGCTACCCTGCAGGGTCTAGAGTTGCAAGAATAGAAAGTCACATGCCCCTTATTTCCTAAGACATTCCTCCTTGCCTTCAGGGACATCTTATTAAGATGAAGTACATCTTGAGGGAGAATCCAAGAGTCTGCAGGAGGTCCTCCCCAAGTGGGTTGTTGGTGATGCTGTGTTTGGAGGACCAGTGGAAGCCACCATCATGCACGTATTGTTCCTGGTCCTGCAGCACACAATAGGTCCTGATGTGAAGATTTCTGTCTCAATCATACCCTCTCTGAGTGTCTGGATGCTGATGCTCCTCAGAGTGCCATGGGCAGGAAAGACAAACTTGACCCACAGCACAGGTGTGTTCCAGGAGGAGGGTACCACAGCCCTCCAGGTGATGGTGATGTGAAACTCCTTCCCACAGATGGCTGGTGATATTTGTTTCTGCTACTGAGAAATCAGATACTCTGTGATGGCTGTCGACCAGCAGCACCAGTAGAGGTGGTGGAGAGACGAGCCACTTGTCATGACCCCCACCCCTGCCTCCACTGCACCAAGGATCTATTGTGAGAATATGGTGGTAGTGAGAAGGACACAGAGACCAGGCAATCTGACTAGAGGTGGGGGAGGCTTCTAGCATGGGTGCTCAGGGTCCATGGGATGTCCCTTCCTTCCTCAGGACTTGCAGAGGCTGAGGGGAGAGGTACGGGGGATGCTGGCAACTGGAGCTGCAGCACCACAAAGACCAACTCTGCTGCTTCTCATGGGGTAATGGGTGACCCTTCTGAGTGCTACCTCTGCACCTGGGAGCTGCTGAGTGTCTCACAGAGGCTCTATAAATATTTGGGGTGGGAGCATGAGGCTTGGATGACAGCTCTAGACCAGCAGCCCAGCCCAGACTAGACTCCCCCTCCTCTGGTACCTCTGCACCCTATAGGGGTCTTCAGGCCCCTTCTCTCTTTGCCCAAACTACAACTTTGGCATCTCATGTGGGTCACATAGACCAGGTGTTACCCTCCCTGAGACCAGCATGTGTTTTAAATTCCTGATGAACTGTTAATCATTTGTCCTTAAGCCATGGACTATTACTTGAGCAGAGGGATCACCTGAGTTTTCTGTAGAATCTTGTCTAGTGAAGAAAGAAGAGGAACAGCTTTACAAAATGGGAAGAAAAGATCCATGCTCAAAATTGTGGAACCCCAAACTACAAATCCTGCATGTAGATGCTGCAGACTGTCACTAGAGAGCAAGCACAGCAGACAGTTACAATCCCAGGAACCTGATCTAGAAACCTCAAAACAGGAGCAGTAGGTCCCTGCTAAGTTAGTCTCTTACAATGATGATGAGCATTGTCACCATAGAGACTACAACACTGGAATCAAGAGCCCCTCATGTTCTGTGTTAGATCTGTTGGAAGGCCTGATCTGTTTAGGTTGAAGTCAGAACTACCAGGAAGATGCTATTGGTGTAACAGCTGCACAGATGTACCCTGTGAGGCCAAGGGAGGTTGGAGACTGTCTTGATGTGACACAAACTGTCAGTGACAGAGCCCCATTTCACCCAGATGGCCTGACTCAGGCCCGGCCTGACAGCATTAGGCCATGGGGTGGACACTGTGCAGCTATGGTGAAGCTCTTATAGCTGAATGGTGCTGGGTCCAGGGGGAAGATGGAGCAGCCTCAGTTCAGGAGCTCCCTTGAGATCCAGAGAAAGGTCAGGAGACCAAGAGTTTAGGTTTTCAGAGGAAGCAGCAGATGGATGGGGTATGACAGAGGGTCCATACTTTCATGGTGAGAAGGCCATGAGTTGGTTGGTGGCTGCATTGTGCAGGATGGAGTGAGTAGACCACAGGAGGAACCTAGGCAGAGCTCCATGGTGCTGCTCAGCCCTCTCATCCATTTCAAGGAGGAGGAGCAGTTCCCTGGGGCTCAGGCAGCCCTGCTACTCCAAGCAGGTGTGGTTGACCTTGCATGGCCTCTGCTGGGCCTCAGGGAGGCTTGTTCTTTGCTAGTTTCTACAGAAAATGTGTTGGCCTTAGGGCCTCAAAAAATTGGGACAAGGAGCAAGTGAGATGTGCACCTGAAGGTCAAGTTCTGATGGACTGTCCATTGCAGCCTGATGCTGTCCTGCCCTGGTACAGAGCACTGGACACAGGTGGGGTAGAGTGTGACCTGGGGTGGCAGCTTCTCCTTTCCCTCTGAGTTTGCCCACGCAGCATGTCAGGGAAACTAGCTGACTGGTGAGGCAGGAGGACATGGAACTCCATGACAACAGGAGCCTGCACTAGCCTCTACTGCTTCCAGGGCTTTCCTCAGTGAGCCTCCCCTTATGCCAGGGAGAAATGCTGAGAGTCATTGGGAGAGTCCTTCAGGCCTCTGTTCTGGAAAAGCCAGAGGTTCCAGTCAATGGCAGCAGTGACCCAGCCAGTGAGCCTTCAAATTGGGGAACAGCATGGACACATGGACATGGCTGGTCTCACACACATGTCAACGTACATATCAACACTGTATGATTCATATGTGAAACACTTTCCAGTAGTGCACATGCTGGTGTGCCCTAGGCCTGATGCATACTCATGCTGTATATTAACAGAGGAGACTTGACTTACATTCACATTGTTGATGCACTGCTAATACTCATATACCCAAGAGCATTGGTGGATATGTTGGATATGCATGTGCTGTGTTTTCTGGTGTTAATTTATTCTCTACTTGACTTTATTCCTTTACCCAGTTGTGTCATTAAGATGCTGAGTCCTGATTCTCTAAATTATTTTGTCACTCTGGAAGGATATACATATATTCTCCATATAAAATGCCAAGCCAAGGAATTTCCTGACTAGCTGGATACATGATAACCCCTGAGGAGAAGTCTGAAGAAAATGTCTTAGAAAAAGCCCCAGAGGGACGGTGGGGATTTGTCTTTAATGTTAGTTATAAGTACAAAGGCCACAGTGGGAAATTTTGAAAGGCAGAGTGAGTACTCAGTGACACAGAGGGACTAGGAAGGCCTGTGAGCCTGCCCAGGAGGAGTGTGGATAACAGAGGGTTGAAGGAACAGGGTGGCCAGGGCCAGTGGGCAGGATGGAGGGGCTGAGCAGGGGAGAGCACCAGGAGGAGAGAGCAGTGAGCACTGTGAGCAGTTAGTGGACAGCAGGGCCCTGGGCCTGATGGGAGGTGAGGAAAGCATTTGTACTGGATTTCAGGGTGTTCCCTGGGTCTCTGCTGAGTTACTCACGTTAGTCATCAGGACTGTGCTGAAGCTAACAGCATGATAGAGTGGTAAAGTACCACAGCACACCTTGGGTGCTGATGCTGTCCTGATTTTCTGCCTGTTAGAACTTGTTGGACAGAAGGATGTGGGAGATTCTATTACATCATAGTATCACAGATGTGAACCCTGAAGTAACTTCTCCTGCCACAAGTTCCATGGTGATGGAGCTCCACCCAGCCAAGGGCCAGCTTCAGTGCCTGTGCTGGTAACTTCTAGAATGCTGTGGACATGATCTTCTGCAGGAAGAAGCTCTAACTTCTGAATGGATGAAAATTCCATTGGGAGCTAATGGAGCATAAATACCTAATTCCTCATGAGCTATAAAAGGCTGGGGAATCAAACACTTTGGACTCCTGTGGGGGAGACATATAGGACATGTGGCTCAGAACAGAGAAATGTAGCCTGAAGAGCTGCTCAGCCTGACCAGGGAAGGTTCTGAACCAGGCCCTCACCTCCCCATGTGACCCATGCTGAGGAGCCCAAGGAAACCCAGCTGGATCCTCTGTAGATCAGAACCAGGAGCTGAGGTCCTCCACATTGCCCAGGGGAGAAGTTGGGATCTGGTCAGACATGCACATCACACAAGATGGAGAGAAGAGGGTTTTAGAGGGTCATTGAAGAAAGACCTTCCTGCCTGCTGGGCAGCACTGGGGTCCATCTCAGGGACCTTGTGCCTGAAGCCTGAGGAGCCAGAGCCAGGCCCTTGTCACCTGGGCACTGGTGGTTTCTTGTATCACACTCTGGGGCAAAAGAGAGCTGCTCATACTACATCTCACACAGGGTGAGTTTCTCCTGGGCCTGCAGGAAAGATCAGTAAGGAGCAAGGAAGAGGTGTGGCCTGGTTATCTCCTCCTGGCCAGTACAGGTAACCCTACCTCATGGAGAGGACCAGTGGTGGGAGATGAAGAGAGAAGTGAGACCACAGCCTCCATGCTGTTCCCTGTAGGACTGTTCCAATGTCAGCTGGGCAGTTTATTAGCCAGGTGAGGCATGATGAAAGAGAGTTGAAATTCTGTTGCCCAGGAGGGAGATCTGCCCTCAGGCTGAGCCCAGGACTCTCCTGCTGGGACCAGCTGGGTGTTCAAGTGCAGAAAGAAGGAGGCAAACTCTCTGTCCCTAGGATCCCTGCTGGCCCCTCCCAGCTGCTTTGCATGCTCTGCCCACATGCTTTCCAGAGCCATATGAGTGACTTCTTAAGGCTCTGAGGAGCTTAGTGTTAGGTTGGACCCTAAAGGAGCCATGGCAGCCCCCATTCAGCTCCTTTCCCTCCTGTTACTCTGGCTCCCAGGTGAGGGACTATGGGATGGTTCTGCATGTCTGTGAAACCTCTTTCATTGTGGTTGAGTCCTGTGTCCAAGCACCTTTGTTTAGCAAGCCCAGTGATTAAAACTCAGGGTGCTCCAGGGTCCTGGCTCTACTGTGGAGAGTGATATATGACCTAGACTGCACAGGTGATCTTTCTGTTCTCTTTCCATCTCAGGTACCACAGGAGAAATTGTGCTGACCCAGACTCCAGCCTCTGTGCTTTGTCTCCAGGGGAAAGAGTCACCCTCACCTTCATGGCCAGTCAGAGTGTTGGCAGCTACTTAGCCTGGTACCAGCAGAAGCCTGGGCAAGCTCCCAGATGCCTCATCTATGGTGCATCCAGCAGGGCCAGTGGCATCCCAGCCCGGTTCAGTGGCAGTGGGTCAGGGACAGACTACACCCTCTCCATCAGCAGCTTGGAGCCTGAGGATGCTGCAGTTTATTACTGTGTGCAAGGCCACACAGATTACCAGAGTGGTTCAGTCCCCTACAAAAACCTCTCCAGCTACGCTGCCACCCTTTCTCCCCTGGGGCACAGCGGCTGCCCCCAGAGGCACCCAGTCAGATATTTTGCACTTTTCTCTTTCCCTGCACCTGCAAATTTTTTTGTGATAGAGGATATAAAACTTCATTCAGGTCTGAAAGATTTATAGTCTCCTATGCCCTCTTTTGCTCCCCTGGAAAAAATATGAGAGATTAAAGAAGATGGAGACACTTGGTATTATTTCCCTACTTCACCAGGTGAGGATGAAGTCTCTGGAAGAGTCATAATACACCAAACACAGGTGGAGTTAAAGGTGAATCCCTAAGAGTAATTGATTTTTAGATATTTATTTCCTTCTCATTTTGACATCAACAACATCTTGCTAAATCTGTCAAAGTATAGACACTGTCTACCGTGGCTCCAGAAATAGATCCAGGTTCTGCTCACATTTTCTTCATAACAAAGCCAGGGTAAATTGGGGAAATCTTTAATACTTTCTTTTTCCTTTGTGTCCAGCAAAAAAGAAAAGCCTCTCAGTTATTCTTGCTTCTCCACCTATAGAGAGCTCAGGGCTCCAAGGAGGTGGGAATTGGTGGAAGGTCAGGCTTTCTGATGAGTACATTCCTCCATTCATCCTAACGAGCTAACATCTAAGTGATTTGTCAGTGATTTGTCTTTTTCCTGTCACAACCCTGCATCCAGATGTTTGACACTGAATAATGAAGAGTGTGAATACAATTGTAGGTCAATACACCTGGACATAAATTTCTTAAAAGGTCAATCACTTAGGGAGCTATTTAGGAAAAACCTTCAGAACCCATTCATGGACAATTTGCAACAGGTTATTTCAACAGTGAAATGCCGAGAAAATTTCAGCTGTCCTAGCCAATTATCCTTCTTTTTTTTTTCTTTTTTCCTCCTTTGGCCAATGAACTTTCAAAATCACAAGCTCAGTGTCTCACATGCAGAACCCGATAACTACACCTAAAGGAGCATGTTCCTGCAAAGAGGCACCATGACCTTTTCCACCTTCATGAAGGGCCTCAAACTCCCCTTCTCACATCCTAGTCTACAGGCAGCCTCCTTCCCTTCCTGGAATCCCTCTGCTCCCAGTGCTGGGGAGGCAGAGGTGAGCTGAAGCCTCCTGTCCTCCATGCCAAATAACCTCACAGGAAATCTCGCTCTTTTTGCAAATCTGGGTGTCCCAGTTTGGCTTCCATGTGCATCACCATAAGGCCTGGTTGGTGTCAGTAAAGTTCATGGAACTCTTTGGAATCCCAGACCAGCCCATCTCCAGAGCTCAGGTTTGCTAGCAAGATCCCTCCCACTAGATGGCTTCCTCATGAATGTCTGCCAATCTCTCCAGAAAAAAGTGTCCCTGTGCAACTCCTGCCATTGTGCGCTTCCCACTCAGCGAAGGTAATGGACACTTGTCCCTCTAGTGCTCTTCTCATGTTTGGTGAAGGAAACTGGGATGTTTTTGCACAGATTCTTGTGCTTGAATTTGAATATTTAACAAACCTTCCAGGTGATTCACTATTTCACAACAGGGTCCTGGTATTTAGTATTGCTACTCTGACTTCACACTAAAATCAGCTGTTTATTATATTCTGTTACCTGGGAAGTGGAAGAAACACATTTTACTTTCCTTCTGAGGAGTCAAGGAAATTATGGGTTGTAAGATGAGAAGAGCAGAGTCATGACCAGGAACACTGACTGCAGACTTCACTCTGGGCTCCTCCTAGGCACACTTTGACTTTAGAGCCTCAACATCCTTCTTTGCACAATAGAGATAAGAAATTTATTTTGCACAGGCTCCTGTACTGAATGTTATAGAATGATATTAAAGGAGACTGTCAAAAAGTAAATACATCTTTGTCTGCCGGTTTTGGGTTGAAAAGCCTCATATGCACATAGCAATCCATCCCAGTGGCTTGCAAGGCTGAGGCAGGAGAAAGATTAAAGCCACAAGATTAAAGCCACTTCAGCAACAGGAAGGCACTAAGCAAATCAGGGAAACCCTGTCTCTAAATAAAATACAAAACAGGGCTGGGGATGGGGCTCAGTGGTTGACTGCACTTGAGATCAATAGATGGAACCAAATAAATAAATAAATAACAAAAAATAAAAGTAAAATACGATAGCAGTCCATCTCAATTTCATAAGCAAATTCAATGCAATAATTATCAAAAGCAAAATTGGGTCTTCTTTTATTCTTTTTTTTTTTTTTTTTGCATAATTGTCAATGGCTTCTTACGTTTAACATGATAATGCATAGGACAAAGAGAGACTAAAGAATCTTGCAAAACAGAAGTGCACTGAGAGGACTCAATTTCTGATTTCCAATGTTTTTAATTTAATTTTCTTGGTTGTTTCTATGTGGTGCTGGGCAGAGAACCCAGGCCTCACCCAAGCTGCCAGTGCTCTCACAGTGACCACACCTCAGATCCTCCCTTCTCCCTACTACAGTGCTGGGGAGTGAGAAATCACTGTTCCCTTCAGACCCAGCAAGAGCATTAGCATTGTCCAGCCTGGCACAATGAGGACCAGGCCTGGCTGCTGAGCTCCTGCTGCCTCCTGCTGCCCTCTGCACACCCTGCCTGCCTGGGAGGGCTGTGGGGCAGGGACACAAGGTCATTCTGGCCCCCAGCCTCCACACATCCTTCAAGGAACATGAACTTCTTCCTGTGCCCACTGGGGGACAAACCTCCATTCAGATTCTGCTTGTGCGTAGGGCTGCTGACAGTCTGAGGACCCTCAGAGTAGCAGGTTGTGGACAGCTATGAAGTCACAACCTGTCTCCCCTCCCATCCCTTTTCCCTGGATCCTGGACTCCTCCAGTGTCTCTCCTCTGCACTCCTGCCTGGGTCTTCTCTGTCCTGTCCCCTCCTATTCTGAGTTTACACCTGTCAGTCCTCACTGTCCACATGGCTGTCCTCATGTGGGTTGCAACCATACATTTCCTGGCCCTTGGCCTGCCTCTGACTCCACCCCTTGGATTCTCATGGGAGAGTCAAAGGTGGTGCCTGGTGGTCTTTAGAGACCAGAAAGGAGAGCAGCAGGTGTTCAGGGCTGTATGTGAGGCTGCCATGGTCCACTGTGAGCAGAGTCCCTGCATCATGTCACCTGTGACCTACCAGAGGCACCTCTGTCTGTCCAGTCAGAGGGGTGGCCAGAAGCTGCTGTGGATGGCTTTGTCCTGTGGCCATGCAGTCATTGAGCCAGCTCTTCTGCCATATGTGGGGGAAGCAACCATACAGGAGCTGCCCATGCCCAGCTCTGGACATAGAAATTCTATTTGGGCCACAGAACAACTGTGTGTCACTATTACACTTGCTTCTCTCTGTCACTGGAGCCCATCACAATCCCCAGTGTCCCGAGTAATGAGAAAGTCACTGTTCCAGGCAGCAGGAGGACCGTGTGCAGATCCTGAACTCCATGTGCTCATGCTCAGTCCTGAGAGTGGAGAGGCAGCCATGGGTTTAGGCAAGAGATGCCAGCTTTACCTGCCCAGGCTCAGGGTGTCTGAACTTAGAGTTCCATGGGCTGGGTGGCACACACCTATAGACTTGAACACCTTGAGACTAAGGGAGGAGGACTTCTGGTTCAGGGTCACCCCAGGAAAACTATAGAACACAGTATGTGAACAAAAAGGAGGTGACTTGGATGTAGTTCATTGTGGCCTAGCATGTAAAAACCCTGACTGCATCACTGCAGCTGAGAAACTAATAAATAAACAAATAACCAAATAAATATAAAATCCTACATTTATCAAAAAGTCAAGAAATACCTATGTTCATACACAGATTCATACTAGAGTTACAGAGTAAACACAGACGTGACAATAGGATTTATATTTTAAATATTACATATGTGGCATGGAGTATTCCTTTTAGTTCTAAGCAAATTGATCTCTGCCTGAGAAGTGGCTCTGAGGGTCTTTGCTGACCCTCCTCTCTGGTAGCAGGGTCTCTGCCCAGGACAGTGAACTCAGCACTGAGTGCAAAGCCAGGCGAGAACTGATTCCTGGTCTCTGAACCTCCCCTGGCCTTGGCCTCTCAGCTTGGCTCAGCCCATGAGAGTGGAGCACATTCCTCCCCTGGATCCCTAGCCAGGCAGCCTGAGGGCAGGGGCTCTGCTTCCCTAGGTCCTCACCACGTGCCCAGGAGAACCTCCACTTCAGAGCCCAGGGCCAGAGCCTGCAGCTCTCAGGCAGCTCCAACCTGAGCCCAGCCTTGCATGAGCTCCTGCCTCAGCCTCTCCCATCTATGTCATTAGCAAAGTCCTTCCTTCATCAGATGCTCTGCACACATTCTCACAATTATCCACCTGCAGGTTGTCACTTTGCTAAGGAGACACTTGACCTGAATGTACTTTTCCCAGCCCCATAGTAAAGATTTCATTGTAGTCTCTCTTCCCTAAGGAACTTAGCACAATCACAGAGATTTAAATAGGGTGAAGCTTTTAAAACTCACCCTTTTCCTTTAATTTACTGTGCTCCAGCTCTGTCCTTCTGTTTGTGGTAGGAAGAGGTGAGCCCTCCCAGACCAGGGCAGGAGGAAGTATCAGGGGACAACTGATGATCCCAGAAATGATGTGTAACCGAGGGAGGGAGGGAGGGGCTGGGGCTCTGACTCAGAGGGAGAGAACTGTGCAGCATGCACCAGGCCTTGGGTTCAGTCATCAGCACAAAAGGGGGAAATTAAAGATAGAAAAGAAAGAGAGGGAGAGGGAGAAGGAGAGGGGGAGAGAGAGAGAGAGAGAGAGAGAGAGAGAGAGAGAGAGAGAGAGAGAGAGAGAAGGGGGAGGAAATAAAGTAAGAAAGAAAAAGAAAAGAAAAGAAAAAAATGATCATGGACAGTTACAGGAAAAAAGTTTTGAAAACTCTAAGAAGAACAGGGGTAAATAACTTTGACCTGCTTTATTCTTGAAAAAAGTTATAAGAGGACCTGATGGAGGACATGATGTTTAGAGACACTGTAACCCTGTTGAGGCCATGAGACATTAAGACTAAGACTGAAAAACTCCTGTGGTCATACTGGAAAAGTAGAATTATATAAAGAACCTGGATCTTTGCTATTTTATTAAGATGCTGACCCTCCCCTACATTTTCCAAACTTCAACTGCTAAAGTACTTTCACTATTTTGTAAAATTATTCTTACTTCTCCTAAAAGATAGTTACGTTGAAGAGCCTGGCTGGCCTTAGACCTGCTGGTCTGGAGAAGATGGGCACCATGATGGGTATGAGTGTGCTCTGTGGGACTCTGAGGCAGGGAAGGCCGGGTCCATAGGTAGGTCCCTCCTCCCTGCCTCTTACCCATGCTGTGCCAATTTCCAGAAACTCCAAACCCCTCAGTTAGTTTATACTTCTTTCTCTCTTACTGCCTTCATTTCTGTTTTTACTTCTAAAGCATAAACTACCCCTTTGTTTCCTTAATGCCTCCTCATCCCCCAAGGGTCAGTAACACAGAACTGTGCATATGTCATGGGCCAGGCTACATGGGCAATGACCACACAGACTCCATTTTGCCCTGAGACTCCAGGTCTTGAAAGAAATTCTTCTCCCAGAGAACCCCTGCCTCTCTGCCCCTCAACAGTGGCTGGCACAGCAGCTTGCCAACACAAAATGGCAATTCTTATACCATGTAAAAATGTTCTTTCCTTTGTTCCCATTTTTCTTGGATAAAGTACCCTCTCAGAGATTAATTGTCTAGATGTTACTAACATTGTTTTAACTTATACTCAACGAGGGAGGTTTAGGCCCATTTGCTTTACTGCTTATAACTTTAGATCTCATGATGTTTGTTCATAGTTTTGAATCATAACACCAACCACCTATGTTTCAATGTAGTTTTGGACTATAAAGGGTGTACTCAAACTTCAGGAGGGGGTCGAAGGGTGTAGATTTGCAGCCTCCCCTTTGACCCACCAGCTGTTGGATCTAGAACACCAACTGGTGAATAACATTTCTATCTCCTGCTCTAAGATGGACTTTGTGATTTATTGCAATCTCGGCTCAACATGTAAAACACAAGAAAAGTCTGTCCTCAACCAGGAAATACCACATATCACCCCTCACAGCTCTAGGGGCTGACTGTGTTCTGTAGTCCCAGGAAAACATGTTCCCCCAAGCAAATCTGAGCTGCCCTGGTCTGACCTGGGACACCTGGACACACTGCGCCTGTGTTGATTGACCAGGAGGAGCATACTGCAGCTGTGCCCAGCCTGCCCAGCCATGCTGATTTGCATGTGCCCACAGCACAGCCCACTGCCCTGAGGACTTTTTAATAGGTGCTCATACCCTGTGCAGAAGTCAGTCCCCATTAGGACACAGCATGACCATGAGGGCCCCTGCTCAGCTCCTGGGGCTCCTGCTGCTCTGCCTCCCAGGTAAGGAGGGGCAGCACTGGGGATTTACTAATCAGAGTGTGGTCAGTGTTGCCTGGCTACTCAGGAAAGTCCTTTTGTAACATCACTACTTACACGGATATTTATTTTTATGTTTCCAAAGTCAGGTGTCAGATGTGACATCACAATGACAAAGTTTCCCTCCTCCTTGTCTGTATCCCCAGGAGACAGAGTCACCATTATCTGCAGGGCCAGTGAGGACATTAGTGATTATTTATACTGGTATCAGCAGAAACCAGCTCCTAAGCCCCTCATTGATCTTATAACCGGTTTACAATCTGGGGTCCCCTCGAGGTTCAGTGGCAGTGGATTTACTGTCAACAAAGTAACAGTTATCCTCCCACAGTGACACAGGCCATGACAAAAACCTCCCAGAGAGCAGAAGTATGAGTCTGGGCTGCCCAAGCGGCTCCTCCTGCTGCCTCCACCTGCTGAGAGCACTGCTCAGAGGCTCAGAGGAAGCAAGGCTGTGAGCACTACAAGAAGGGTCAGTCAGAGCATCAGGGGGGCTCCTCTGCACCCTGACCCTTCAGCTCAGCCCCAGCAGAAAATGAACTCACTGTTATGATAAAGAAAGTACTTTAAGACCTGAAGAGCCTGAATTAAGCAGTATCAGTGTTTATGCAGCAAAGATAGGCCTCTCCACATATTCCAAATGGGAATATTTTAGACTTTATTTTTGATATATTTTAAATCCCTAGCAAAATTGGGGTGAAGTACAGAAATCTCTTGTGTACCCCCTGGTCCCACAGCCCTTCTATCACCATCCCCAGACTCTGTTGCTTTTGTTAAAATTCATCAACCTCTGCCCATGTCTACAGGTCACACCTGGTTCACTTTGTGCATTCTGTGGAACTAGACAAGTGGTCAGTGACATGTGTCCAAGACTGTGGCCTGGCACAGTTTAGGTCCCGCCCTCATACTCTCTGAGCTCCAGCTGTTCCTCCCCCCCCACACCTCTGCTGCACACCTTCATGATTTCCCATCCTGTAGTTTCACCTGGGCTGAGTGACAGGGCCTGAAATTTACAGCAAATGAGATATTCAGACTGGCCTGTCATCCTGAGTGCTGTGCATGTAAGTTTCCTTTCTTCATGGATTTTCATTACATGATAGCTGTTTTCTTTTTTTTTCTCTCTCTTTTTAATTTTTTCTTCAAAGTTGTTAATTAATACAGGCATGTGCTACCAGTTAGCTACATTCAGAGTTCTCTTTTTTGTTGTTGTTGTTGGTTTGTTTGTTTGGTTTGGTTTGGTGGGGTTTTTTGTTTGTTTTTGTTTTCTTTTTCTTTTTCTTTTTTTTTTTTTTTTTTTTTTTTTGAGACAGGATCTCTCTAAGTTTTGAGGTCCTGGCTAAGTTGCTGAACCTGGCCTTAAACTTGTGCAGCTCCTGCCTGACCCTCCCAGGTGCTGGGGTTACAGGCAATAATCACTGCAGACTTCTCGATAGCTGTGTTCTTTTCAGTGATGACTACTACTCTACTTTCTGGCTCTTGGACAGTATCGATTCATTCTCCTAGTGAAGGGCAGGCTTGTGTCCTCCAAGTTTTCAATGCTGCACACAGTTCCTGTAAGTTTTCCTGTGCAGGTTTTTGAGGTTTTTTTTTTTTTTTTTTTTTTTTTTTTTTTTTTTTTTTTTTTTTTTTTTTTTAGATTTGTGTTAACACATAGCACTTGTTTAACATGTGTGTTAAACACAGGGAGCACTATTGCTGTGTGTTTGGTTGCAGAATGACTAGTGCTATCAGAATCTGTCACACTGTCTTGCATGTCCTGTCTTCATCTTGGAGACACCTTGTGGACACTCCCCAGAACACTCAGCTGTTGGGAGTGGCTTGTGACTGCAGCCAGGACCAGCTCAGCAGCACGGAGGGTCCTGGGCTCCCCTCCTGCTGTCTGTGGGGTGTTTGTCCCCTCCTGGACTTGGACATCCCTCAGGGAGGTGTTTCCTCATGTGTTTTAATTTGCATTTCCCTGGTGACCTGGGGTGTCACAGTGATGTTTGGACAGATGTTCACAATGTGCAGTGGTCAGACCCAGCTGTCAAATGCTTGTCATCTGTCCCTCCTTTATGGTCCTTCTCCATTCCTGTGTTCCAAGGTCCATGTTCTTATCACACATTATTTCTTTATAGAGCACTTTGTCCTGACTTTGAGGTTAGCTATGTGTTATTCTCTTTGTTTTTGTACACCTGAGGGGCTCTTGATTTTACCATGATTTCTGAAGTAAATCTCCCTGGATCTAGAGTTCTAGCTCAACAGAATTGTCCTTCAGCACTTGAAAGTGTGTCCTTTACCTTATCCTCCTTGTTTTCTGGGGAGAAATTCTCTGGTGATTCTAGTTGCTTCTCCCATAATGCTAAGGATTCTGTCTCTGTCTTCAGAAGCTGGCAGTGTAGCTGAGAGAGGAGCTGAGAGGCACCTCCTGGTTCATTCTGAGTCCCTGTGCATTTGCCTTCTCAGGGTTCTCCCAGGGTTCTCTAGCTGGATGTGACCTTTGCTGTCCCTCCTGCTGCCTACTTCCTCTGTCTGCTCCATTTACCTGCTCAGCTCACTTCTGCTTTCATTGTGGTGGATGCATTTTTCAGTACTGAAACTTTCATTTTTTGCTTTTGTTTAGTTTCAATTCTCTTGTTGATGCTTTCTGATTGTTTTTCATTTCTTTCAAACACATATGCAGGTGCTCATTGATGCACTATTATGATGGTTGCTTTAAAATCCCATTCAGATAATCCTTAGATATATTTTAACTCAGTGTTAATGTGAACTGACTGAGCTTTCTTATTCACATAAGTTTACCCAGGTTTTCATATAATGAAGAATATTTTCTTTTTTACCTGGACATTACTGGTATCAGGTCCCCTCATAGGCCTAAAAGTCTTAATTTCTAGCAAGCTCCTATTTAGTGCCAGTGCTTTGACTTCTGGTCTACACAGGGCCGCAACTCACCCAAAAGAAAAGTTTCTTATCCTGCTAGGTCCAGGAAGCACATTCTTCTTGGAAGCACTTAGTCCCCACAGAGGCCTGAATTCAAGGCAAATCCTCTTAATCACTCATGGTCAGTTTCATATTGGTGGGACAAAATTCCAACAGTCATCTAACTTAGAGGAGAAAAAGTTTATTTAAGTACATTGGTTCAGAAAGGCAGGCCATGGTCAGCTGACTCCATTGCTCTGGGCCAAGGTGGGCAGAATATCAGGGCAGAAGAGTGTGGGGGAGGAGAGCTGCTTCACCCTTGGTGCCCAGGAAGTGCAAGGAGAGAGGGGAAGGGGCCTCAGGGAGGATTCAACTTCCAGGGCTCACCCCTAGTGACCACATGCTCCAGCTACTCCCCCCTGACCTCAGTCACCACCCAGTTAGTCCACTCAGGCCAGGAAGGACTGAATAACCTCAGGTCTCCTAGTCTTGTCATTTCACCTCTGAATATTCCTGCATTTACACAGTAGGTGTAGGGAGTAACTTGAAGTTGAAACCAAAGCACAGTCTACAGAAGTGCACATGCAATGACATCAAAATAACTGTTTTGATTCTAGCAGAATTTATTTCTTAAAACAGTGACTCATGGTCTGGAACCAAATACCCACATGCCACATGATCTGAGGGAAGTACGACATGGAGAAGTCCTCACTATGCCATTTCCCTTTCTTTTTTCTGTCACTAGCCTGCCACAGCAAACCTGCAGCCTCTTCTGAGCCCTGGGTTTGCAGGTACAGGAATTAAAATTTCCTCCCTATTTTTGTTTCTTCTGATTGTTCCAAATTTTACTCTATCTTCATTTGAGGACAGTTCTCTTCTGCTTTTGACAAGTGTATATCTTCTCAGAATCACTTGGAATCTGATTTCTGTCTTCTCCCTCCATGCCCTGAACCAACCTGCTTTCCAGGAATGCATGCACAGATCTTTGACAACGACACACATTTCTCCACTCAGAGCTTGTGACCATACACTCTTCTTAAATATGAGCTTGATAAAATATATCATATCCAGCCATCATTCTGTCTACCTTACCTGTGCCATATTATGATGCTAATGCATTTAAGACACAGACTATCCAGGCCCCCCTACCTACCCCTTGACATTAACTGATGAGGACAATCCTCATGGTTCTCAGAATGTGCTCATGATGAGGTGTAGGGTAAGAGAGAAACTTGGTACTGGACACCTGGTCTCTCTACATGGATTATAACTTTGCTCTGAATCTGCTGATTCCCAGAGATGTCATCTGCATCTTAGAATAAAGTGTTTCGTATCTACTCTTTTACTTTTTCAAAATGATATTTGGCATTAAAACACCAACATTGAAAAATACAAATTTGGATCTCAGTTGATGACCTTTGTTAATAATTTTCACAAATTAGTTTATAAAATTATATCACTTTTTAGTCATTTGTTTATCAGCATCAAGTGCACAGATTTAATCTCAAACATTGTAAAAAATTAATAAAATGATATTTCTACACTGTGTCTTCTGATAGAAACACTCACCAGTTATCTTCACAAAACAATTTCATACAGAACATTACACTAATAGCATGGAATTTTGCGAAGAGTATTGAATTCAAATGTGAAAATATGTTGTGTGAGGGGAGCTTCTATAGGACACCAGCTGTGCATGTGTGTGAGCTCTGTGCACTGGATTGAAAGCATGATATTTTCAAGTTCTATTCCACTTACTCTAGATCCATGTAGAGCACTTCCCCACTCACTTCAGGTCAAAACTCAAGGAAAGAGAGCTGTAATTAGTCACCTGGTCCTGAGGCTGCTCCTCAGTCCCAACTGCCTTCCCAAGATTGACCGTTTCATGAAGCACCACCCTCCTGGGTTCCCTCCCTCCTCTATTTTGGGTACATTAAAACTTAATCGATATTTTACACACAAGCTATCTTTGTATCACTTCAAAAAATCTTTGTTGCTTTTGTAACCATCTTTTCCATTTCCCAATAGATATTTTTTCAACTGTGAAAGTAATTGTACCTGAAGTTTAGTGGAATTTACCATTTTTTTTTTCAATATAAAAACCAGACCTTTTCTGATATTTGAAAGTTTTCAGGTTCATAGCAGAGTTTGCTGGAACAAGTTATATCCCTCACATGAGGTCAAGTGCAGTTGAGCCAGTGTGTGATCTAGGCTTTGATGTCCTTGTGGTCATGGGGACCAAGACATGAAGGAAACAGTGGCTGAAGGAGTTAAAGTGGGCAGAATCATTTCAACTCTGATGAACTACGTGTGCATCTGCTGTGGTGAGTGGGGTGTGGAGGGTGTGGAGGGTGTGGAGGGTGTGGCTCTTCCCCTCTGTGGATTCAGGAATGCACTGGGGCTTCTGAAGATGCATCTGAGATGGGAGGTGGGATACCCATGACCAATAAAGGACAGCAAAAGCAAAGACCACAAGGGAACATCAGGGGCCCCAAGATCTCAGAATATTATTCATTGAAAAGCATATATATATATATATATATATATATATATATATATATATATATATATATATATATATTTACTTCTTCAGTGTGCAAAATCAACCAGGCTTACAGTAATTGATAACCTTTCCAAAATAATTCAAATAAAAATCAGTAGTTAATTGACCACAGTCCCCAGCTAGAAGGGCCAACATTAAAAATGCTAAAAAGGCATAAATATGCATGATATTCCTTGCTTGTCATCCTCTTCTTCACCCTTCACAAGTGACTTTCTGATCTGTTTCTAGAGGCTGCAAAAAATCAGTTTTCTTCTTCAACTTGACCTGTGCAGAGGGTTCCTATGTAGGTGACCTTGGAGAGCTTCCCTTCCCCCTCCTGTTTCCATGTCCTCTGTCCCTGTGTTAGTGGCTGGGATGAGTCACAGCTGTGATGTTCTGAACATCCCCAGCCACAGTAGACTCCAGAGCTCAGCCCAGGACCAAGCTCCTGACACATCCACCCCTGCAGAGCCCCAGGGTCACCATCCTCCTGGCCCACCTCCAAGTGAGTCTGTTCTTGATACAAAAATAATCCAATAAACCTGTTTTTCATTAAGAAAAAAAAATATAAGCTGCTCTCACCTGGGCAGAGAACACACTAGTCACAGGTGACTCTAGAGCCCCAGGACTCCTACAGGGGTCCTCAAGAGGCCAGGAATAGGTGCCTCCCTTGCTCAGTAGGTGGAGAAGCTGAGGGAGGAGGTTAGTGTCTGGTGGCACCTGGAGTTACAGCACCTCTGGGACCTTCCCTGCTACTCCCCAGGGTCCCTGGGTGACTCCACCCAACTGCTGAGTACTGGTCTGGGCCTGAGAGCCCCTGGGAGCTGCTAAGGGTCATAAAATTTTCTAATTATCACTTTCCTCACCTTAGACATTTACCATTTATTTATGGTGAGTCGTTCAAAGCCCTGGACATTTGGCAAGTGAAGGTACAGATTCTAGACATAGAGGTACTGTGGTCCTCCTTAGCCATCAGTGTCATCTGCCACAGAAGGTGGGAACATCTACCCATGTGGCCCTTGAGTCTCTAGAACCCCAGGGTGAGGGTGTAGATGCCCTTAGTACTCGACCTCTGTCCCCCCTTTGGACACAGGTCTTAGCACAGGTGCTGGTGCTACACAGGATTCTCTCTCCTTTGTCCCTCCTGAGCAACCCTCCAGGAACAAAGGACTGGGCAGTGTTAATGGCAGATGTCCTTCAGGAATAAAACTGATGAATGAGGTTCACAGCTGGTGGCCCAGGGTGGTAGTAAACTTTTCACACTGTGACCAAAAGACCCAAGAAGAACCAATCCAGAGTAGGGACATTTACTTGGTGCTCATGGTTTCATTGTTCATTCCATGATTGGGCACTCCACTGCCCTGGGCCTGAGGTGAGGCAGGGCTTCTTGGCTCCTCCAGGCACTTTGTTTCTGAGTTATTTATGGATTTGGGGGGTGTCTGACTGGACTATGTCCCTCCAGGACCTGAGTCAGGGATTCCCTGGAAGACTGGAGATAGCACTGGGGAAATCCAGGGGCTGCCCTTTACTGTGCCTTTGCAAAGAGCAGGGGCATTTCAGTGACACTGAAGTCTTATTTGACAGAAAGTCACATCCAAGAGTAAACATGACTAAAAGTCTGGAGACAAAATTGTGTTGGACTTTTTGTGAGTGGACCTTTCAAAATGGCCTTGATTGGAAATAACGACATTCCATGTGGATACAAATCAGCTGGTCTCTCCTCACCAGAGGGCTCCCAGTCACCCACATGGCCCAACACAAAGACCCATCAGCCACCCTCCCAGCCTTTCCAGTGAGGTTCTTGCAGGTGCCATCAGCCAAGGCTCACAGGGCTCCTGCTGCTTCTGAGTACCCAGCTACCAGGCAGAATGACCATTGATGGGCCATCATCTACCCCACATGGGGACCAGGTGAAGGACTGTGGAGGCTTATTAGGGATCACACACTGTACTGTGGGGAGCACAGATGCACCCTTTCTAGCCCTCAGACATTGAATTCAGAACAGTATTGAAGAAAGCATTTGAATCTTCCTGTCATCATCAGGTTGAACACCCATAAAATACAGCACACACCTGAAATAGAGAGATAGGGCGGGTCCCTCTCCACCATCCCTGCAGGCCTGCCCTGGTCCTGTGAGGCATTTTAATGGAAGCTGAGATCTGAACTGAGGGCTTGAGGCCAGTTCTCTAAGTCTACCACCTCTGTCCTCTTGATGTGTCTCAAGGACACTGCAGATGCCCAAGGGAGGGAAAATGGTCACTGTCTGTTGACCCAAACCTCTGGAGACTCCAGTTTCTCTAATATGAACTGGACCACCTGCCTCTACAGAGACTCTTGGAAAAAGCACCATGTGCTGCCACATGCTCCAGATGTGGCCAGGAAACAGGTCCACTCACTCTGAAAGGGAAGGCATAGATTGTTCACAGTGAGACTACCATCATTGTGGATAAAATGGTGAAATAACACATGTAGGAACAATCTTCAGGATAAGTGAGCATTCCTAGGGACACTCTTGCTGCTCTGGGTTAACTGTAGTTGACAGAAGCTTCACATTTGTTAAGGTTGAATGTCCTCAGTGTTGGTTCTTCTTCTTCTTCTTCTTCTTCTTCTTCTTCTTCTTCTTCTTATTCTTATTATTATTATTATTATTATTATTATCATTATTATTATTAAATGATTCCAACTAACTCAAGAGTATGGAGCAGAGTGTTTTGTTTTGGCCTATGTTAACTGATTAATTTCCATATCTCCAATTCCCCTGTATTCTCCATCCCTTCTCATTAAAAATAGGATATTTTTGAACAATTTATTTATTACAAAGCACTGATGGTGACTAGAACTGGTCAACTAAGTTGTCCTTGAACCACAGAGAAACTGCACAGCTAAACCCCAAGCACCATGAGTCCATGGTCCCTCCATTTCTGCCTATAGAGTGTTGAGCAGCTGAATATTGTGTGGCTTTGGATTCCAGACATGGTGGAAGAATCCCAATTCCTGCACTGCTAACAGTAGCTGGAAACTATGTTATTATTTTCTGATGGAACCACAGTTCAGAAGAGTGCCTGAAATCCACTTAGGACTAATTATCTAAGGAAAGAAATAAGCACATCAGCAAAGCATACTTCACAATGTGCAAGAAAGCACCTGTTGCTCTAGCAATGGCTGTGGACAGGAACCTCCTCAGGGTGTTCCTCTGTATGTGGCCACTAGAAGGGGCCAGTGCACAGTAGTGAAGGAAGAGAGAAGCCATAGGTTTTTGGAAATCATGTCCAGTGGACACTGATCCTGAGGTGATTGTCACTAGCACTTCATGACCCCCTTTTTTAATCCCCTAGTTTTCATTATGGGGCCTAGAGGATGCAGATGGATAAGTATATGAACATAACCAAGATTTCACCCAGGAATGATGCTTTAGGAGTCCAGGTATTTGGACTTCTCTGGGGAAAGTGTTGCCAGGCAGACCTGGTGGGTGTGGGCATCTTCCTTCTGCCTGTTGGCTGGGAGGGGTGAAGCTCCCAGAGAGAGCCCTGGTCATGTCTCTTCATTTGCAGGTCTCTGGGGCTGCTACAGTGTGTTAGTGGAGGTGGGTCTGACAGCCATGTCATCTTGACACAGCAGCCTGGGGGCTGGGATACCACTGTCCATCACTCTTATGGTGGCACAGGGCAGAGCACATGCTTATTTTTTTTAAGAGAGAGAGAGAGAGAGAGAGAGAGAGAGAGAGAGAGAGAGAGAGAGAGAATTTTTTAATATATTTTTTTTTAGTTTTCAGCAGACACAACCTCTTTGTCGAACCTGGGCCGCACGCATGCCAGGCGAGCGAGCTACCACTTGAGCCAAATCCCCAGCCCCAAAGCACATGCTTATAAACCAGCACACTTGGGATCTTGGTGAAATTCTTAACTGTTACTTTAGAACTACGCTGGCCTCTGTGGTGAACATTAGTCATGTGTGACTACCAGTTTTTTAAAAAATTAAAGTTTAAATTGAAACTGTCAGATGCACTTGCTGTGTCTCAAATGGTCAATACACACTGGAGACTGGTGGCAACAGAATGTTCTGTTGGCCCATGTTGGTCTAAACGGTTGGTTTGACCATCTGTGATGTTGTAGCTAAGAGCTCAAACCTCCCAGTGGCTGGTCACAAGCCTGTGTGACCCCCAGGCCTTCTTAGTAGTCACAAGTGGTATGGTCTTGAGTTGTCCCAGGGATCTTTCTGAGAGGGCAGTAACAAGGCTGAATTGACAGGGAGGCCATGAAGCCTGGGCTCTCCCACTCTGCCTCCACACTTGCATCCTCAGGAGCCTCTCTAAAGCCACAGCCTTGGCCTCTCACATGCACCACAGAGTCCATCCCTTAACCCTCTTCTCAATTATCACTTTTGAATTCCTAGTTGTCTGTTAGTCATTTGTCCTCAGCTACAAGAAAGACTATTGATATGAGCTGGACATCTCTGTTCCTTACAGAATCTGTCCCAGTGATGGATACAATAGGGTCAGCTCCCTGAGCAACAGTGAAGATTAGCAGTAAAGCCCCATGGGACCCAGAGTCTAAAATCCTAACCTTGTTATGTCTAAGAATGACCAGTAGGTGGCAGACAAGCCACAGCCAACCAGTCACCTTGTCTTCAGAATATTAGGAAATAGAGAGTGGACCACAGCGAATACCAACTGAGCATTCATAGGCAGTGGCAACAGGATTGAGATGGGGCTTGGGAGAACCAGTCAGGACCCACCCATTGCATTGGTCACCTGGCAAAGGGAACAAACTGTCACCATTTGCTTGGCATAACATCATGGCATAGAGCTGACATCACCAGAATGCGGCAGAGGAGATAACTTCATTGAAACCGGCGGCAGCAGGTGTGTAACCTCCTAGCCTTCCCTCTCCACACAGCGGGAAAACCGCAAGGGCCCCTCCCAGCTCTCCCGTGAGCACGATAGTCAGACCGAGGGAATCAGGAGTTGCATGAGACTCCCGGCTACCGCTCCCTCCAGTGCTGACAACTGAGGTCTCTTGCATCAGCTACCGGGGGCGTGGCTACCGGAGGGCAAGCAAAATACTCTGAGGGTTCTCAGCCCCAATCTCCACCTGCTTAGGGTCTGAGGGACTGGCAAACAGGGAGAGTGTGCCCAGTTGTTCAAGAAAATAGGGCTCCCGGGAGCAGCAGACCTGGAGTGTAGCCAGTATTGTGGTGAGCGGGGCCTGGATGGAGGAAAAGTGGGGAAGTGACTAGACACAAGAAAAGGCCCTAGGCACTCAGGATTGGAGACCCGCCCAGTGGGGAGGAGGAGCTGCTGCACAGTGATTAGTTCCTGTGTATTGAGAGGAGAAGCTTGGCCCTGTGGGCACAGCTCCACCTACTGGAAGAGAAGTTAATCAAACTCTAAGACTGCATTTATTATTATTTTTTTTTATTTGGGTTTTTTTTTCATTTTTTAATTTTTTAATTCTTTTTAATATTTTTTATTATTTTTTTATTTTTATTTTTTTGATTATTTTTATTATTTTTTCTTTTTTTCTTTTCTATTTTTTTCTTTTGTCTTTTCATTTCTTTTCAATTTCCTTATTCCCCCTTCCTATAATTCTACCTGTTTACTCTCATTCTCTTTAGTGACTTCTTCCCTTCCCTTCTAATATCTTTCCTCCCAAGCATCAAATAAATTTATAGGAGTAAACAGTAACTCAGCAGTCAAACAGAACAAGAAGTAACATGAGCAGCATGAAAAAGCAAGGAAGAAAAGGAGTACAAACAATGCAGGACAGCCTAAATATTCAGGAGGACCTAGCGGCATCAGAAAAATGGTCAAATAAAGAACTCAAGGAATACCTTAGACAGATGGAATGGAATCTTAAAGAGGATATGAGACAGCATATTCAAACAATGAAAGAACACATTGAAAATGAATTACATAAACAGATAAAAGAAGCAAATAAGCATCTTTATCAGGAGATAGAGATTATTAAAAAAAATCAAACAGGCGCCTGCAAGGTAGACGGAACTGTGACCACCCACAGAACAGGCCCAGTGGCCTGCTGAGGGGCAGAGCCGCCCCCAACCCCCACGCCTGCCAGGTAGGCGGAACTGTGACCACCAACGGAAAAGGCCCAGTGGCCCGCGGAGCGGTAGAGCTGCCAACCACACCTGCAAGGTAGGCGGGCCTGCAACCCACCGGCAGAACAGGAGCAGCTGCCTGCTGAGAGGCAGAGCCGCCCCCTCCCCCCGTGCCTGCAAGGTAGACGGAACTGTGACCACCCACAGGACAGGCCCAGCGGCCTGCTGATGGACAGAGCCGCCCCCCACCCCCCTGCGCCTGCCAGGTAGGTGGAACTGTGACCACCGACAGAAAAGGACCAGTTGCCCGGGGAGGGGCAGAGCTGCCAACCACGCCTGCAAGGTAGGAGGGCCTGCGACCCACCGGCAGAACAGGAGCAGCGGCCTGCTGAGAGGCAGAGCCACCCCCTCCACCGGCGCCTGCAAGGTAGATGGAACTGTGACCACCCACAGAACAGGCCCAGCAGCCTGCTGAGGGGCAGAGCCGCTCCCCCCCCCACGCCTGCAAGGTAGGCGGACCTGCAACCCACTGGCAGAAAAGCCCCAGAGGCCTGCAGAGGGGCAGTGCCGCAGCCTGCGCCTGCAAAGTAGGCAGAACTGCGACCACCGACAGAACAAGCCTAGCGGCCCGCAGAGGGACAGAGCCGCCGCCAGCCCCTGCAAGGTAGGCGGACCTGCTACCGACCGGCAGAGCAGGCCCAGCGGCCTGCCGGCGTGGTAGGCACAATGCCCCAATTGGCGGAGGGGCAGAGCCGCCGCCAGCACCTGTGAGGGAGACTTTGCAAATATACAAGACCAATATAAATATATAGGGGGAAAATTCAATAGCACAACAGTTTCACCAAGTAGAAAGGAATGCGATCAGTATGAAGAGACAAGGAAAGAAAGGACCACAAGCAATGCAGGTCAACTCAACGTTAGAAGAGGTAATAGCTACAGCAGATGGAATGTCAGATAAAGAATTCAGGATATACATGCTTCAGATGATCTGGAGTCTCAAGGAAGACATCAGACAGCAAAATCAGACAATGAAAGATCACTTCAACTATGAATTACATAAACAAATCCAAGAAGCAAAAGATCAACTATACAGGGAGATAGAGGTTATAAAAAACAAACAAACAGAAATCCTAGAAATGCAGGAAGCAATAAACCAACTTAAAAACTCAATTGAGAATACTACCAGCAGAGTAGAACACTTAGAAGATAGAACATCAGACAATGAAGACAAAGTATTTCAACTTGAAAAGAACATAGACAGCTCAGCAAGACTGTTAAGAAACCATGAGCAGAACATCCAAGAAATATGGGATAACATCAAGAGACTAAATTTAAGAGTCATTGGGATACAGGAAGGGACAGAGTTTCAAACCAAAGGAATGAGCAATCTATTCAATGAAATAATACGAGAAAACTTCCCAGACTTGAAGAATGAGACAGAATCCCAAATCCTAGAAGCCTACAGGATGCTGAATGTACAAAATCATAAGAGATCCACACCTAGACACATTATAATGAAGATGCACAACATACAGAATAAGGAGAGGATATTAAAAGCTACAAGAGAAAGGAAGCAGATTACATTTAGGGGTAAGCCAATCAGGATAACAGCTGATCTTTCAACACAGACTCTGAAAGCTAGAAGATCCTGGAATAACATATTTCAAACACTGAAAGAAAATGGGTTCCAACCAAGAATTGTGTATCCAGCGAAATTAAGCTTCAGGATGGAAGATGAAATTAAAACCTTCCACGATAAACAAAAGTTTAAAGAATTCGCAGCTAGAAAACCATCTCTTCAAAACATCCTCGGCAAAACATTACAGGAAGAGGAAATGGAAAATAACAATGAAAACCAACAGTGGGAGGTAGGACACTAAAGGGGGGAAAATAATCAAAGAGGAAAACAAACCATGTTTAGTAACATAAATAAACAAATATGGCTGGAAGAACAACCCATATCTCAATAATAACCTTAAATGTTAATGGCTTAAACTCACCAATTAAGAGACACAGGCTAGTAGAATGGATCACAAAACAAGACCCAACAATATGCTACCTAGAGGAGACGCATTTGATAGGAAAAGACATACATAGGCTGAAGGTGAAAGGTTGGGAAAAATCATATCACTCATATGGACTTCGGAAACAAGCAGGTGTGTCCATACTCATATCAAATAAAATAGATTTCAAGCCCAAGTTAATCAAAACGGATAAAGAGGGACACTACATACTGCTCAAGGGAACCATACACCAACGAGACATAACAATCATAAATATATATGCCCCTAACAATGGTGCAGCTATGTTCATCAAACAAACTCTTCTCAAGTTCAAGAGTCTAATAGACCACCATACAATAATCATGGGAGACTTCAACACAGCTCTCTCACCACTGGACAGATCTTCCAAACAAAAGTTGAATAACCCAGACTTAATTGACATATATAGAATATACTACCCAACATCAAGCAGTTACACTTTTTTCTCAGCAGCACATGGATCCTTCTCAAAAATAGATCATATATTATGTCACAGGGCAACTCTTAGCAAATATAAAGGAGTAGAGATAATACCATGCATCTTATCTGATCAAAATGGAATGAAACTGAAAATCAATAATAAAAGAAGGAAGGAAAAAGCATACATCACTTGGAGAATGAACAATAGGTTACTGAATGATCAATGGGTTATAGAAGACATCAAGGAGAAAATTAAAAAATTCTTAGAGATAAATGAAAACACAGACACAATATATCGGAATCTATGGGACACACTGAAAGCAGTTCTAAGAGGAAAATTCATTGCGTGGAGTTCATTCCTTAAAAAAAGAAAAAAACAACAAATAAATGATCTCATACTTCATCTCAAAATCCTAGAAAAAGAAGAGCAAAAAATAGCAAAAGAAGTAGAAGGCAAGAAATAATTAAAATCACAGCTGAAATTAATGAAATCGAAACAAAAGAAACAATTGAAAAAAATGACAAAACTAAAAGATGGTTCTTTGAAAAAATAAACAAAATCGACAGACCCTTAGCCATGCTAGCAAAGAGAAGAAGAGAGGGAACTCAAATTACTAGCATACGGGATGAAAAAGGCAATATCAAAACAGACACTTCAGGAATACAGAAGATAATCAAAAATTATTTTGAATCCTTATACCCCAATAAATTAGAAAATAGTGAAGGCATAGATAAATTTCTTAAGTCATATGATCTGCCCAGATTGAGTCAGGAAGATATAGACAACCTAAACAGACCAATATCAATTGAGGAAATAGAAGAAACCATCAAAAGACTACCAACTAAGAAAAGCCCAGGACCGGATGGGTATACAGCAGAGTTTTACAAAACCTTTAAAGAGGAACTAATACCAATACTTTTCAAGCTACTTCAGGAAATAGAAAAAGAGGGAGAACTTCCAAATTCATTCTACGAGGCCAACATCACCCTGATACCTAAACCAGACAAAGACACCTCAAAGAAAGAAAACTACAGACTAATATCTCTAATGAACCTAGATGCAAAAATCCTCAATAAAATTCTGGTGAATAGGATACAAAAACATATCAAAAAAATTGTGCACCATGATCAAGTAGGATTCATCCCTGGGATGCAAGGCTGGTTCAATATATGGAAATCAATAAGTGTTATTCACCACATCAACAGACTTAAAAATAAGAACCATATGATCATCTTGATAGATGTAGAAAAAGCATTCGACAAAGTACAGCATCGATTTATGTTCAAAACTCTAGAAAAACTAGGGATAACAGGAACATACCTCAATATTGTAAAAGCAATCTATGCTAAGCCTCAGGCTAGCATCATTCTGAATGGAGAAAAATGGAAGGCATTCCCTCTAAAATCTGGAACAAGACAGGGATGCCCTCTCTCACCACTTCTGTTCAACATAGTTCTCGAAACACTGGCCAGAGCAATTAGACAGACGAAAGAAATTAAAGGCATAAAAATAGGAAAAGAAGAACTTAAATTATTACTATTTGCAGCTGACATGAATCTATAACTAGCAGACCCAAAAGGCTCTACAAAGAAACTATTAGAGCTAATAAATGAATTCAGCAAAGTGGCAGGATATATAATCAACACGCATAAATCAAAGGCATTCCTGTATATCAGCAACAAGTCCGCTGAAATGGAAATGAGGACAACCACTCCATTCACAATGTCTTCAAAAAAAAAAAAAAAAAAATACTTGGGAATCAACCTAACAAAAGAGGTGAAAGACTTATACAATGAAAACTACAGAACCCTAAAGAGAGAAATAGAAGAAGATCTTAGAAGATGGAAAAATATACCCTGTTCATGGATAGGCAGAACTAACATCATCAAAATGGCGATATTACCAAAAGTTCTCTATAGGTTTAATGCAATGCCAATCAAAATCCCAACGGCATTTCTTGAAGAAATAGAGAAAGCAATCATGAAATTCATATGGAAAAATAAAAGACCCAGAATAGCAAAAACAATGCTAAGCAGGAAGTGTGAATCAGGCAGTATAGCGATACCAGACTTCAAACTATACTACAGAGCAATAGTAACAAAAACAGCATGGTACTGGTACCAAAACAGGTGGGTGGACCAATGGTACAGAATAGAGGACACAGAAGCCAATCCACAAAACTACAACTATCTTATATTTTATAAAGGGGCTAAAAGCATGCAATGGAGGAAGGATAGCATCTTCAACAAATGGTGCTGGGAAAACTGGAAATCCATATGCAACAAAATGAAACTGAATCCCTTTCTCTCGCCATGCACAAAAGTTAATTCAAAATGGATCAAGGAGCTTGATATCAAATCAGAGACACGCCGTCTCATAGGAGAAAAAGTTGGCTACGATCTACATACTGTGGGGTCGGGGTCCAAATTCCTCAATAGGACTCCCATAGCACAAAAGTTAATAACTAGAATCAACAAATGGGACTTACTCAAACTAAAAAGTTTTTTCTCAGCAAAAGAAACAATAAGAGAGGTAAATAGGGAGCCTACATCCTGGGAACAAATCTTTACTCCTCACACTTCAGATAGAGCCCTAATATCCAGAGTATACAAAGAACTCAAAAAATTAGACAATAAGAGAACAAACAACCCAATCAACAAATGGGCCAAGGACCTGAACAGACACTTCTCAGAGGAGGACATACAATCAATCAACAAGTACATGAAAAAATGCTCACCATCTCTAGCTGTCAGAGAAATGCAAATCAAAACCACCCTAAGATACCATCTCACTCCAGTAAGATTGGCAGCCATTATGAAGTCAAACAACAACAAGTGCTGGCGAGGATGTGGGGAAAAGGGTATACTTGTGCATTGCTGGTGGGACTGAAAATTGGTGCAGCCAATTTTGAAAGCAGTATGGAGATTTCTTGGAAAGCTGGGAATGGAGCCACCATTTGACGCAGCTATTCCCCTTCTCGGTCTATTCCCTAAAGACCTAAAAAGAGCATGCTACAGGGACACTGCTACATCGATGTTCATAGCAGCACAATTCACAATAGCAAGACTGTGGAACCAACCTAGATGCCCTTCAATAGATGAATGGATAAAAAAATGTGGCATTTATACACAATGGAGTATTACTCTGCATTAAAAAATGACAAAATCATAGAATTTGCAGGGAAATGGATGGCATTAGAGCAGATTGTGCTAAGTGAAACTAGCCAATCCCTAAAAAACAAATGCCAAATGTCTTCTTTGATATAAGGAGAGTAACTAAGAACAGAGTAGGGACAAAGAGCATGAGAAGAAGATTAACATTAAACAGGGATGAGAGGTGGGAGGGAAAGGGAGAGAGAAGGGAAATTGCATGGAAATGGAAGGAGACCCTCAGGGTTATACAAACGTACATACAAGAGGAAGTGATGGGAAAGGGAAAAATAATACAAGGGGGAGAAATGAATGACAGTAGAGGGGGCAGAGAGAGAAGAGGGGAGGGGAGGGGAGGGGGATAGTAGAGGATAGAAAAGGCAGCAGAATACAATAGACACTAGTATGGCAATATGTAAATCAATGGATGTGTAACTGATGTGATTCTGCAATCTGTATATGGGGCAAAAATGGAAGTTCATAACCCGCTTGAATCAAAGTGTGAAATATGATATATCAAGAACTATGTAATGTTTTGAACAACCAACAATAAAAAATTAAAAAAAAGAAAAGAAAAGAAAAGAAAAAAAATCAAACAATAATTCTAGAAATGAAGGAAACTATAATCCAAATTAAAAAAAAAATCAAATGATAGTATCACTAACAGAGTGGAGCAAGTAGAAGCCAGAACGTCAGATATTGAAGACAAAATATATCATCTTTAAAAGAGTCTAGCCAACTCAGAAAGGCTGGTAAAAAATCATGAGAAAAACATCAAAGAGATATGGGATAACATAAAAAAAAAACTTAAGATTCATTGGGATAGAAAAACGAATAGAGGTTCAAACCAAGGGAATGAGCAACCTGCTGAATGAAATAATCATAGAAAACTTTCCAGAAATAAAAAAGGAAATGGATGTACAAATTGTAGATGCATACAGGACACCGAGCATACAAAATCACAGTAGACCAATGCCAAGACACATTGTTATGAAGATATCCAATATACAGAACAAAGAGAAAACATTAAAAGCTACAAGAGAAAGGAGGCAAATTACATTCGGGGGTAAACCAATAAGGTTAACAACGAATTTTTCATCACAGACGCTGAAAGCACGAAGATCCTGGAACAACATATTTCAAACACTGAAAGACAATGGATGCCAACCAAGAATTTTGTATCCAGCAAAATTAAGCTTCAGGTATGACAATGACATAAAAATCTTTCATGATAAACAAAAGTTAAAAGAATTTGCAGCCATAAAACCAGCATTGCAAAGCATCTTGAGCAAGACACTACACGAGGAAGAAATGAAAAACAATAACCAAAAAAAAAAAAAAAAAAAAAAACAGTGGGAAGTACCACAGTGAAGCCAGAGGGCAGGGGGAAAGCTAATCATGGAGAATCAAACCAAATTAAAAAAAAAAGATAAATAATCAAACACGGCTGGAAGTATAAACCATATATCAATAGTATCTCTAAATTTTAAACTCACCAATAAAGCAACATAGGCTGGTAACATGATTAAAAAAAAAAAAAAATCCAACAATATTCTGCCTCCAGGAGACATACCTGATTGGAAAAGACATACACAGGCTGAAGGTGAAAGGTTGGGAAAAAATATACCACGCACACGGTCCTTGTAAGCAAGCAGGGGTGGCCATCCTCATATCAAATAAAATCGACTTCAAGACTAAGTTAATCAAAAGGGATAAAGAAGGACATTATATACTGTTAAAAGGAACCATTCACCAACAAGACGTATCAATTATCAATATTTATCCACCAAATAATGGTGCTGCGACATTCATAAAACAAACTCTCCTCAAGTTCAAGAATCAAATAGACCAAAATACAATAATTATGGGTGACTTCAACACACCTATCTCACCATTGGACAGATCCTCCAAACAAAATTTGAATAAAGAAACTATAGAACTTAATATCACAATCAATATCCTAGACTTAACTGACATATATAGAATATATCAACCATCATCAAGTGGATATACTTTTTTCTCAGTAGCACATGGATCCTTCTCAAAAATAGACCATATATTATGCCATAGGGCAACACTCAGTATTTATAAAGGGGTGGAGAAAATACCATGCATTTTATCTGATCATAATGGAATGAAACTGGAAATCAATGATAAAAGAAAGAAGGGAAAATCCTACATCACATTGAAAATGAACAATATGTTACTGAATGATCAATGGGTTACAGAAGAAATAAACAAGGAAATCAAAAAATTCTTAGAGATAAATGAAAATACAGACACAAGATATCGGAATCTATGGGACACAATGAAAGCAGTTTTAAGAGGGAAATTCATTGCCTGGAGGTCATTCCTTAAAATAAATAAATAAATAAATAAGCTCACACTTCATTTCAAAGCCCTAGAAAAGGAAGAGCAAAACAACAGCAAATGTAGCAGAAGGCAAGAAATAATTAAAATCAGCACGAAAATCAACGAAATGGAAACAAAAGAAACTATTGAAAAAATTGACAAAACTAAAAGTTGGTTCTTTGAAAAAATAAATAAGATCGAGAGACCCTTAACCATGCTAACGAAGAGAAGAAGAGAGAGAACTCAAATTACTAACATATGAGATGAAAAAGGCAATATTACAACAGATGCTACAGAAATACAGGAGACAATTAGAAATTATTTTGAAACCCTATATTCCAATAAAATAGAAGATAGTGAAGACATTGATAATTTTCTAATGTCATATGATTTGCCCAGACTGAGTCAGGAGGATACACACAACTTGAACAGACCAACATCAATGGATGAAATAGAAGAAGAAATCAAAAGACTACCAACCAAGAAAAGCCCAGGACCGGATGGGTATACAGCGGAGTTTTAGAAAACCTTTAAAGAAGAATTAAAACCAATACTTTTCAAGTTATTTTAGGAAATAGAAAAAGAGGGAGCTCTTCCAAATTCATTCTATGAGGCCAACATCACCCTGATTCCGAAACCAGACAAAGACACCTCAAAGAAAGAAAACTACAGACCAATATCTCTAATGAACCTAGATGCAAAAATCCTCAATAAAATTCTGGCAAATCGGATACAAAAACACATCAAAAAAATTGTGCAACATGATCAAGTAGGATTAATCCCTGAGATTCAAGGATGGTTCAATATACGGAAATCAATAAATGTTATTCACCACAGCAATAGACTTAAAGATAAGAACCATATGATCATCTCGATAGATGCAGAAAAAGCATTCAACAAAGTACAGCATCCCTTTACGTTCAAAACATTAGAAAAACTAGGGATAACAGGAACTTACCTCAACATTTTAAAAACTATCTATGCTAAGCCTCAGGCTAGCATCATTCTGAATGGAGAAAAATGGAAGGCATTCCCTCTAAAATCTGGAACAAGACAGGGATGCCCTCTATCACTACTTCTATTCAATATAGTTCTCAAAACACTGGCCAGAGCAATTAGACAGACGAAAGAAATTAAAGGCATAAAAATAGGAAAAGAAGAACTTAAATTATCACTATTTGTGAAAGACATGATTCTATACCTAGAAGACCCAAAAGGGTCTACAAAGAAACTACTAGAACTAATAAATGAATTCAACAAAGTGCAGGATATAAAATCAACATGCATAAATCAAAGGCATTTCTGTATATCAGCGACAAAACTTCTGAAATGGAAATGAGGATAAACACCCCATTCACAATATCCTCAAAAAAAATATATACTTGGGAATTACCCTAACAAAAGAGGTGAAAGATTTATACAATGAAAACTACAGAACCCTAAAGAGAGAAATAGAAGAAAATCTTAGAAGATGGAAAAATATACCCTGTTCATGGATAGGCAGAACTAACATCATCAAAATGGCGATATTACCAAACGTTCTCTATAGGTTTAATGCAATGCCAATCAAAATCCCAATGACATTTCTTGTAGAAATAGATAAAGCAATCATGAAATTCATATGGAAAAATAAAAGACCCAGAATAGCAAAAGCAACTCTAAGCAGGAAGTGTGAATCAGGTGGCATAGCGATACCAGATTTCAAACTATACTACAGAGCAATAGTAACAAAAACAGCATGGTACTGGTACCAAAACAGGCAGGTGGACCAATGATACAGAATAGAGGAAACAGAGACTAATCCACAAAGTTACAACTATCTTATATTTGATAAAGGGGCTAAAAGCATGCAATGGAGGAAGGATAGCATCTTCAACAAATGGTGCTAGGAAAACTGGAAATCCATATGCAACAAAATGAAACTGAATCCCCTTCTCTCACCAACAAAAGTTAACTCAAAATGGATCAAGGAGCTTGATATCAAATCAGAGACTCTGCACCTGATAGAAGAAAAAGTTGGCTCCGATCTACATATTGTGGGGTCAGGCTCCAAATTCCTTAATAGGACACCCATAGCATAAGAGTTAATAACAAGAATCAACAAATGGGACTTACTTAAACTAAAAAGTTTTTTCTCAGCAAGAGAAACAATAAGAGAGGTAAATAGGGAGCCTACATGCTGGGAACAAATTTTTACTCCTCACACTTCAGATAGAGCCCTAATATCCAGACTATAGAAAGAACTCAAAAAATTAAAGAATAAGATAACAAATAACTCAATCAACAAATGGGCCAAGGACCTGAACAGACACTTCTCAGAGGAGGAGATACAATCAATCAACAAGTACATCTCTAGCAGTCAGATAAATGTAAATCAAAACCACCCTAAGATACCATCTCACTCCAGTAAGATTGGCAGCCATTATGATGTCAAACAACAACAAGCACTGGCGAGAATGTGGAGAAAAGGGTACACTTGTACATTGTTGGTGGGACTGCAAATTGGTGCGGCCAATATGGAAAGCAGGATGGAGATTCCTGGGAAAGCTGGGAATGGAACCACCATTTGATCCAACTATTGCCCTTCTCGGACTATTCCCTGAAGACCTTAAAAGAGCATACTATAGGGATAGTACTACATCGATGTTCATAGCAGCACAATTCACAATAGCTAGACTGTGGAACCAACCTAGATGCTCTTCAATAGATGAATGGATAAAAAAAATGTGGAATTTATACACAATGGAGTATTACTCTGCACTAAAAAATGACAAAATCATGGAATTTGCAGGGAAATGGATGGCACTAGAGCAGATTATGTCAAGTTAAGCTAGCCAATCCCTAAAAAACAAATGCCAAATGTCATCTTTGATATAGAGAGAGCAACTAAGAACAGAATAGGGAGGAAGAGCATGAGAAGAAGATCACCATTCAACAGGGTCGAGAGGAGTGAGGCAAAGAGAAAGAAGGGAAATTGCATGGTAAAGGAAGGAGACCCTCATTGTTATACAAAATTACATATAAGCGGATGTGAGGGGAAAGGGGAAAAAAACAAGAGAGAGAAATGAATTACAGTAGATGGAGTAGAGAGAGAAGATGGAAGGAGAGGGGAGGGGAGGGGCGATAGTAGAGGACAGGAAGGGCAGCAGAATACAACAGACACTAGTATGGCAGTGTATAAAAAAGTGGATGTGGAACCGATTTGAATCTGCAATATATATACGGGGTAAAAATGGGAGTTCATAATCTGCTTGAATCAAATGTATGAAATATGATATGTCAAGAGCTTTGTAATGTTTTGAACAATTAATAAAAAATAAATTAATTAATTAAAAAATAATTTAAAAAAATTAAAAAGAGACATATGAGAATAGGTGCCTTTAAGAGGTGAGAGCAGATGGAATTTCAAACAGAAAAGGATATGCTGAAATGGTCAGGATGTCTACATCTTGGATTCATGGCTATATCATGAAGGACATTATAAGATTACAGGGCACTTTGAGAGCACTTTCTAACTTCACCTCCTCGGTTGGCTTGTTTTTGTTATTATTATTTTTATAGGAAACTCTTAGTGCTAGTAATAAATCAAATATTACAAAACCCAGGATATAAAATAGATGTTGATATATAAACTTTATAAAGAAAATTAGAAAGTTAGAGATGTTCTGTTCTTTTTAATTTATAATTTATTTTTAAATTATGGTTGGACAATACCTTTATTTTGCTTACTTATTTTTATGTGGTGCTGAGAATTGAACCCAGGTCCTTGCATGTGCTAGGTGAGCGTCCTACCACTAAGCCATAACCCTAGCCCCGAGTTGTTCTGTTCTTAAAAAAATTATTAAAATTTTAAAATGTTTAAAAAAAAAGAGAGTGGACCACAGCACACATCCTGGGTGCTCTGCGTGACTCTGTTCTACTGCACCTTATTCTAGGGCAAGCTGAGCCTCTCTAGTCCTAACATAACACATCCAAAAAGCTCAGAAATCTGAATCTTTTGGGATGGATGCCAGTAGATTTAAGATTTTTTATGAGAATGCTCAGTTGGTAAATTATGAAAGATTTTCTAAATCTGAAAACACTGAAGTCTGAAATACTTCCAGGTTCCCACATTCAGAAAAGTATATTCAACCTGTGTGTTACTTTCCATCATTACAATGCTTGACCTTGAGCACATACAAACAGGAACACCATAGACCAGGATTATGTACAACTATAATGTCTTAAAATTAAAAATAATTCTAAATAAATTTATTATTTTATAAAACACTGTTTTAGGAAATGTGCTTCTTGTGCATGTCCAGAGAACCTAGAAGAGAAAGCCAAAGGAATTCTAGTGCATCAGACCCAAGTGAACGTGGTGGGTTTTTCCATTTTGTGAATCATTTGACAAATATTTGAGAAAAGGTTAAAAGACAAAACAAGGGTCCCCTGAGCAGGAAGGCTAGGACATGGCCTGTGAGGGTTTCCGGAAGTGATGGTCTCAGCGTGGATGGTGAGAAGAGCACAGAGGTCAGCTCTGGTGGCTGTGATGGATATTCCAGTAGATATTTCATTGCAGATCAAGACAAATAAATAGGATTCAAGAGCTCAGAGCAGAATGTGAAGAGACTATCTAGAGCCTAATGAGGCTGTGGAGGAAATTAAAGGTTGAATCCTGTGGGTCTTGGTGAAGCTGCTCTTCTGACAGTTCTGAGGAGCATTTTCACCATGGAGACAATGACATCATAACAAGAACAAAGGTGTCCTGTGTCAGTGGTCAAGGGATCATCTTGATTCACTAGAATTCACACCTGCAAGGAGGGTGCTGCTAGTGTCAGAGCTTCACTGATTTGGAATGTGAGGTGAGGGCAGCTGTAGGAAACCCCACCCATGTCCCTTGATCTGTGGGACAGCTCTGACCCAATCTGATACCCTGACTCAGGCCCAGCATGACATCCAGGACACTGGGTGGACACTGTGCAGCTGTGGTGAAGCTGTCATGGATGATGGATACTCCATGGGAACATGGAGCAGCATCAGTGCAGGAGCTTCCTGCAGACAGAGGAAGGTCAGGAAAGCAAGAGTTCACCTGATGGAGGAAGTAGCATATTTACAGGTGACAGATTGTTCCCCTGTTAAGGAGAGAAGGCCTGAGCAGGCTGGCAGTGTGCACTGCGCAAGCAGGGCCATCACAGAGCACAGAGGATCATGGGACGCAGAGCTCTTGCCTGCTGGACAGCACAACCATCTGACCCAGGGACCGGGTGCCACTACACCAAGGGGGTCAGAGCCTGGCCCTGCTCCTCTGTGCACTTGAGGTTTACCTGTACCTACTGCCAGGACTAGGGAGTGTAGCTCTTCACTAAATCTCACAAAAGATGAGGTTTCTTGCTCCTCCCATCCCTCCCTGGGGTCAGAGCCATATCTGTGCCTGGGCCAGATCCGTGGGAAACTCTGCCTCAGAGGGACCCAGAGGAAGCCATGGAGCCCCATTCAGCTCCTCTGCCTCCTGTTTACCTGGCTCCCAGCTGAGGGGAACATGGGATGATTCTGCATGTTGTGAAAACCCCTTCAATGCTGTGGGCCTGTGTCCTGGCACCTTGGCTCAGCAAGCCAAGTGACCAAAATTCAGCTTTCTGCCGTGATCCATCTCTACTGAGGAGACCATGGTAAGATCTAGATTGAAGAAGAGATGATTCAGTCTTATTTCCAATTTTAGGGACCATGTGAGATATTGTGCTGACACAGACCTCAGCCTCAGTGTCTATGTCTCCAGGGGAACAGCAAGCTGGAGTGTGGGCAGCTCATGACCTTGGCAGCAGTGTGGAGGCCTTATCTGTGCTGCATCCTGCAGGCCCAATGGGGTACCAGCCCAGCTCAGGGGCAGTGGGTTATGGAGAGACTTCCCCATGTCCATCAACTGTGTGCCAGGGTCCCTGCATACTTCTCCTCTCTTCCTGACCCAGTGATGCCCTCCTCTGTCCAGGACAGAGCCTGCTAATGATGGCTGCAGCAATTGTCCTCAGGTCCTGCTAACAAGGCATTTCCTCTGCATTCCAGGATAAGGCCTGTGTATTGTGACCCTCAAATGTGTGGCTCCAGCTCCTTCATGCTTTGTGTCTCTGCAGAAATCGCCCAGCTATGGCTTCTCCTCCATACACAGCAGGCTCAGGCATCCATGGAGGAGGGGATTTGTGGAGAGGCAGGGTCTCCTGGAGCTAATTTATTATGCCCATTTCCAGGATCTGGTATCCTGACAGAGTGTTTTATGTGTCTTTTTCTTCTCACAAACCAGAATTCTTTCCTTTGCTAGAACCTGAAAGTGGAAATTGTGAACTCAGCTAAGACAAGGACATACCTGGACATCAATTCAATAAGTCACAAGTGCCTCAGGCATTTTTCAGAAAATGCATTCAGAGTCCACTCAAGCATGGTTTGAAACAGTCTCTGACAGGACAGATGTAAAATAGGAGGCAGCTTTTCTGACATCACCATTTCATGAGCCTTCATTTAGATCCTGGCATCTCCTCCAGAGGGAGCATGTGACTTGTGTAGAGGACAATGACTTTCTACATCCCTGTGAAACTCCCCAAACACATTCTCAACTTCCAATCAACAAGTGGTTCTTCCACTCTCCTTGTCTGCCAACCCCACTGCTGCCCCCTAGTTAGGAAGTGGATCTGAGCTTCCTGCTCCTGACTCCTTGCCATCTCACCTCCCAACTGGCAGTTTATTTATTTATTTACTTGTTTGTTTGTTTGTTTGTTTTTATTAGTTACCCATGACAGTACAATGATCTTGAAAATTCAAACATTTGAATCAAGTGGGGTATAATTTCTCATTTTTCTGATTGTACATGTTGCAGAATCACATTGGTCATACAGTCACCTATATACATACAGCAATAATAATGTCTGTTTTATTCTGCTGACCTTTCTATCCCCTCTTCCCCTCCCCTCCCCTCCCATCTCATCTCTCTACCCAATCTAATGTGACACACTTATTTTTTTTTCTCCTCACAACATCATACATGTAGTCTGTATAATGATGAGGATCTCCTTTTGTCTTCCGTTCAATTCCCCTTCTCCCACCTTTTCCCTTTTACCTCTCTTCCCTATTTAGTGGTAATCTTCTTCTCATGCTCTTCCTCCACATCTCATTTTGAGTCAACCCCCTTATATCAGATAATACATTCAACTATGTTTTTTAGGGATTGGCTAACTTCACTTAGCATAATCTGCTCTAATGATTGTCCATTTCCCTGCAAATGCCATAATCTTGTTATTTTTTATGCTGAGTAATATTCCATTACAGTGTATTTTTATAAGAACTCATGTCATCATATAGACTTCTGTATGCACCAGGCAGTGAGCCCTGATTTGTTGCTAATTGCTTTATTTAAAAAAATATTTAGTTGATTTCATTTTTAAATACATGGCAGTGGAATGCATTACAATTCTTATTACATGTAGAGCACATTTTTTCATATCTCTGTATATAAGGTATGTTCACAGCCATTCATGTCTTCATACATGTGGCTTTCATGGAAAGGTTTCTCATTTTCAGAACAGGCATCCTTTGAGATCACTAGGGAAACCAATCTCAGGAGATCACTCATCATAAATCTCTGCAAACCCTCCCTGCGCAACAAACAAGGGAACTCACAGAGCTCCCATCTTGGCTTTTATTCTCTGAGCAGTGACATGCCATGATCCAAAGCATTGAAGCTCAGTTACTCCTCTGAGGGGACTGGAAGCACCTGAGCTCTTCTGCTGGGCCCCCTGAGTCTCAGGGTGCTGCATCCAGTGCACTCAGTATGTGTTCATAGATCCACAAATGAGTCACAGGAGAGCCTGGGTCAGTCCAAGGCCACCTGCAGAAATGCTCTGCACACACCTCCCACAGCCCATCTTCCTGCGGACTTAACGGACACAGAGCAATTGTAATCATGGACCTCATAGTAGTGTGCTTGGCTAAACCCCCTCCCCTGGGTTATGTCCTGTCCCCATAGAGTGCAATTATGGGGAAAGGATGCCACAGAAAACACATAGAATAATGTGCCATGAGCATGCTGATCTGTCCTGTAGAGGAAAATATTGTGCACTAGGTCCCCACAGTGTGGTCTGGCATTGACCCCTGATGGGCAGCATGAAAAAGAGGATCCAGGGCTCCTCATCCTGGTGGGAGAAGGTGCCCACCCTTCAGGGTCTCCCAGGTCAATGGCTGAGCCTTTGGGGATCTGTGACTCAGACTCTTGTTTGGTCACATTCATAGTCTCCTCCTGGCTACAGAGATAGGATGGGCATGGTCTAGATCCCAGCTCTTCAGGAGCTGAGGACATCCTCTTAAAATTAGGAAAGAGAAGGTGGAAATGAGTTGATTCAGACTTCCAGCTGTGCTCAGGATGTAGAAGTCGGTCCTTCCTTCCCTACAGATTGCTGTACTCACATAACCACCATACACTCTCTGACCAGGACATGGACAGAATTGCCCTGTGTCCTCCCATCTTCATGGAATCTCACATGTGCTCAGTTGCCCCTTAGTGTTTTCTGCAGCAAAAGACCCAGTGGAGACTCCCTAGCTGCTGTGGAGCCAGGTCTCCTCAGCCTCCTTCAGCCTGGAGTGGCAGCCTCTGATTCCTTGGAACTCTTGGTCCTAACTCTGTTGAAGGTGCTGTGCCAGTGGCCCTGTAGAATATCCTCACAGATGATGCAGTGTCCCTCAGGAATGAATTCTGCTGCTGCATCCAGCATTGTGGTCACTCTGTACCATAAAATAGCACCCCCCCCAACACTAAGCGGCTTAAACAGAAATGGACTTTCCCATGATTGTGGAATCTTAGGCAGACATCAGGGCACCAGCAGGGCTGTTCTGCTCTCCCTTGGCTCTCAGATGGCCATCCTCCTGTGTATCAGGGGGTCTTTCCCTGGTGTCTCTGAGACCTAATTTCTCTTCTATTAGGACACCAGTCATATTGGATTAGGCCTCAAACTCAAAACTCACACTTGCATAATTACATCTTCCAACACACTGTGAATTGTGCAGACCACAGCCCCAGCCTGTGAGTTTTGAGGGGACACAGCTCAGCCCATAGTGGGTGGGCAGGAGTGTGCAGAGGGACACTCTGCTCTTCTCGTGGCCTCCTGCCAGGTGGGGCATGGCTTCATGTCCTACATCTTAGTGATGCTCTCTGAACCTGGGCTCAGTGTGTCACCAAAGTTGCTGTCTCCTTTATAACCAATAAGAATTTGTTCTTTGAAATACTGTTTTATACTAATGAGTTCATAAATTCTTTAATGGTCAGAATGTTGTGATCATTAATTATTTTAACACTTCAAATTCTCCAAATTTGTCTACTTGCTGTCACATACAAATTGTTTTCTGTTATAATTTTCTGTGACCCTCTCAATATTTCACTGCATCTTGTGTTTCAAAATGAGCCTAGTTTCTCTTTTTCCTACCCTATATTCTGAATATAATGTTTCCAAGAAATTCCCAGTTCCATTAGTGAATAGTTATTTTAGAAATTAAAGGTTCTTTTAGAGAGAACAGGATGATTTCTTCAAGATGGTATGAATTTTCCATTTATCAAATCACCCCTTAACCACACACAATAATATTTGCTCATGTTCTATCGACAAAATACATGGTTTTACATGATCACATGTAATTACGTTCTAAAACACAGACTTTGTTTAATAATTCTTCTGTCATATAAGTCACTTATTTTCTCAACAGTGAGTCTCTTAGGTCTAATTACAGATTGTGAAATTTACTTACTTGAGCCATACCACTGTTAAAAACCAAGCTCTAGATGATGTTTTTGTGAACACCTACAAGCTTGATCAGGGCATAATATTCAGGGGTAGGAAACATGGTGGATTTGGCTGAAAGAAAATGCTCTGCTCTCTGGCACCACAGGTAGGATGAGGGTTGGAGGAGAGAGGACCCACCTCTGAAGACACTGGACTCTGAGGCCAGAGAGAGTGGGAGTGATAACCTGAGCATGCGGGAGACATCAGGCATGGGTGTGGGCAATCAGAGGCAGATCTAGGAAGAATGCTGTGCCTCTCATGTAAGAGGGAAAAATATTTGATTTTGGCTTGTCTTCATAAGCACAGTGGGACGGAGGAGGGACAAACAGAGGAAAAGAGTTTCAGCAGCTGGAGAAGAAAGATGAGGGAGGAAAGATCCTGCCCTTCTTATGAAACAATTTTTTTTCATATTGCCTGTCTACTTCACCATCAGGGACTCAGAGCAAGAAGTCAGCCACTCTGGACACATTAATGGTCTCAGGTGCCAAATGCAAGTATCTCCTAAGCATTCCTGAAGCTTCTGGCATTGTGCCATGGCCCACGTCCTCTGTCGGAGATGGAGGGAAGGACAGATGGAACCTGAGGTCATCAAAAAGCATGTCACATGCAGGACTCAACAAAAACACTGCCTTCAGCCCCAGAGAGCGGAGCATTTTCTGTCAGCAATTCTGAGCTTCCTTGTCTGACCTGGAACTCAGAACCTGGAGCCTGTGCTGAGTTACTGCAGCCCTGCAGCTGTGCCCAGCCTGCCCAGCCCTGCTGGTTTGCATGTGCCCATAGCACAGCCCACTGCCCTGAGGACTTCTTAAGAGGCTGCTCACACCCTGTGCAGGGGTCAGTCCCAGACAGGACACAGCATGGCCATGAGGGCCCCTGCTCAGCTCCTGGGGCTCCTGCTGCTCTGCCTCATGAATAAAGAGGGAAAGTTCTGGGGATTTACTAATCCCAGTGTGGTCAGTGCTGCCTGATCCTCAGGGAAATTCTCTTTTAACATGATTAATATTGTGCATATTTCTTTCCATGTGTTCAATGTCAGGTTCCAGATGTGACATCAAATTGACCATCCTCCCTGTCTCCATCTTCCCTGTAACAAACTCAAGGAGAAAAAGTCACTGTCACCTGCAGGGCCAATCAGGGTATTAGCAGTTACTTAAACTGGTACTAGCAGAAATCAGGGCAAGCTCCTAATCTCCTGATCTATGGGGCAAACTGCTTGTGATTTGGGGTCCCCTCAAGGTTCAGTGGTAGGGCATATAGGACAGATTCCACTCTCACTATAAGCAGCCTGATTCTGAAGATATTGCCACTTATAACTGTGAACACTATGATGAGTGTCCTCCCACAGGGATACAGGCCATGACATAAACCTCCCAGGGAGTAAGTGTGAGGCTGCGCTGCCCCAGCTGCTCCTCCTACTGCCTTCTCCTGCTGAGGACACATCTCAGAGGCAGCCAGTCTCTGGGAGACATTGGTAGAAGATTCCAGAAAGGTTCCTCTACACATGAAACCTCTTTCTGCTTCTTAGACCAAGCAGGCAGAGATGACAGTGAATAGTCAAAGGTCAGCACTCAGAGGGATGGGCCCCAGTGGATGTCTTGCTCAAATGCAGAGACCACACCAGGAGGCTATCCTGTAGAAATCCTAATGAGGCCCATGAAGACCTTTTCCAAATGTAAAATCCCATGAGGCTCACAAGTGGGAACTCCAGCCAACTCCTTCTCCCAGAGATGTGGGAAAATGGGAGGTGGCAGTGATCCCAGATGGGAATCACAGGAAGGGTTAAGCCTTCAGCCTGAAGGGAAAACCAATGACCTTGACCCTTTCTCAACACCACTTTAACATAGACTGATCTAAGCTCAGACAGTAAACCACATAAGCCCCTAAATTAGCACACCCAAAGGTTATATCCAGCCCCTTCTCTTATTGAGGGAATTCTCTCACTTTTCCTGAAATAATTCCTACTCCATTTACACTTCCCTTCTATTATTGTCCATGAATTTTATTCCATGAAGGAAATTGGAAAAGCAGAAAACCAGTCAAACCTCTGGATTCACTGGTGTCCCTCCTGATTTAATAAAGGGCAAACATCAGTGGATCTGAGGGATTTGGTTTATAGTAAGAGTTTGGATTTAAATAGAAATGAGAAGTCACTGTGTGTACTGCGAACAGGAAGTCCTCTAAAGCACAGGGAATGGGAATGTAAACTGCAGGCTCTCACAGATCTGGGAGTGTGGCCATGAAGATGCAGATACAGAAACAGAATACAGAGAGGGCAGCTGTGACAATGGAGGACCCTCTGCTCCTTTGTCAGAGCCCAGAGCACCTCTGCTGAGGTAGTCCTTAGAGGAATCATAGGATATGGATAAATTGAGTCCAAGTAGCAAGGTTTGAAAGACCAGGGCCACCTGATAGGAATGCAGATGCTGGACATGGGAGATTCCCTGGTGCTGCCTGAAAACCAGAGCTCACCTGCCACTAAAGGCTCAGGCTGGTGGCCCTGTCTTCCTTGGACCCACATGGGGAGCTCAGGTGTGTGTTGATGCCCTCAGTGGCCTGCTACACCTCCCAGGTGACTCCCCAGTCTTCATCCTGGTCCATGTGTCTCCTGAAGGTGCAATGGGTGGTGTGGAATCTTCCTCTTCTGGATCCTCCCTCTTAGATGAGGTCCCTCATGGACCTTCTCCACAGGAGTCAGAATCAGGGACCTGGGGACTGTGTTTCCAGAAGCCATGGTGAGTCCTGCAGTTATTAGCTGATTTTCCCCTGTGGTCACTGTGGGTCAGGCCCACCATGGGCATAGGTAGGCTCCCTTGCTGAGGCTTCTGGTGGGCTGATGGTTTTTATGTTTCAGTGTGTAGCTAAGGACATGATGTGGTTGTCATTGTTACTGTGTGGTCAAGGCCATAAATCCTCTGAGTAAGGACATGCACTCAAGGTCATAAAGTATAACCTATGAGCAGGAGCCCTGTGTACCTTGTTGGTTGGGGCTGTCGCGTCCCCTCGCCGGCAAGGGAAAACACGACACAGGATTCTTCTTTCAGCAGTTTATTTAGGCCTTGATTCAAGTATCATCTTCTAGCGACCCCCCACCGAGCACCCAAGCACAGCCTAATAAAGCCTCCCGCATACCAATCCCAAGCTGCCACATGGATCTTTCTCATAGGGTGGTAAGGGATTGCGCGCCAATTCTCCATAAAAGGAGTTGTTTATCACAGGCCACAGTGGAAGCAGGCGTCATCTTCTAATGGCGGCCACGGTCTATAGGAACGGCTCACCACATGGGGCCTTCTTTTTTTAAACTGCACATTAAAAGAGCCTAGGAAAATGGCTCAGGGATGGGGTCTGGCTACAGGTAATTGCCCCCTCTGAATAAAGGATGACCAGCATTCCCATCTGCCTCACATCCTTCAACTGCCAGATCCTGAGCCTCACTTCCTGGGCCTGAGTCTCAGCCTCACAAGGGCAGTTATTATTTCCAACTCTTGGAGTTCTGTCAGGAAGGACAAGACACAGAGTATTTTCTATGTGCCACAAAGTGCCTTCAGCAAGTTGGAATCACATTATGAAAGATTCATTAAGTCACAGAGTCCACAGTAAAGGAAGAAATTACAAGAAATATATACAGATCCTTTCCCAAAACAATGAAATCTTCCTACCAAATGAAAAGCAAGCCAAGTGTAGACATGGAGTGATTCCCCATCTGTTCAATGTGTCAGGCTAAACAGCATCATCTATGTCACTGAGAGCTCTTCCAAGAGCAGAATTCCAGAGCCACCTAGGCATGCTGGATGAGACTCTGCACTTCTAGAATGTGTAGTGGTCCATACACATGAGATTGGGGGACTACCTGTAGGATACAATTATTTTAGATGAGTTGTTAATCTGCAACAAGGCCATTTAATGAAATTTCTATTTAAACACTTATTAATAATAAGAAAAACAAACAACAACAACAACAACAAAAAAAAAAAAAACTATTAGTCATTTTTCTGTTGCTATAGCAAAATTCCTGAGCTAAGTAAGTGCTGTGTAAAGGAAAGTTTTGTTTCATAGTTTTCAAGCCTTAAAGTCCAATGTTGGGCAGTCTCACCTGTTGTCCACAGGTGAGGCTCCTGGGCAGTGTCACAGCATAATGTGTGGGTGGGAAGGGTACCAGCTTCTGGTTGCAGTGGCCACTTATGACCACCCACTCTGGAGAGGACTCCCTCTGTGAGTCCAGCACTTGTCCTTCCAGGGACAGGAGCTCCACTAACCTGGCCCCTCTCATCAGGCCTCACCTCTTAAAGAACCAACCATTTCCTATTATGGCCACATTGGGACAAATATCCAATACAGGAACTCATAGGGGAGGACCAATTAGGACCTCAGCAACCTCAAATTTCACCTTATAATTAATATGTAATTAATTGACATATTTGAACATTATTGCCCTTAACAAAGCAGAATGTGGACAGGTATTTCTCAACAACTTGATCAACTGCTGCATGTCCAGCTTGGTTGGGCACTTGGCTTCCTCCTACAACCTCCCGTGAGAATTCTGTAGATGTCATTCTTGTCCACAATGACTCCCGCATTTACACATCATGGTAATGCACACGTGAAAATAGTAACAGGAGAGAGCAGAGGGCAGAGCAGCTGGATCAGAGGGAGGACAAAGATGGAATGGGAAAGGACTGGGCAGGAGACTGTGCACAGTGTGACATCACACACCTCACTGCTGTGTGCTCAGAATTCACTGGCACCATTGAAGTAAAACTCCTCATTGTGGAAATAATGACATTTAATATTTTCACATCTACCCATTTCATTAGAATGTTTTTAACTTTAGAATTTGAATGAACAAAAATCATTCATTAGGTTATTTAGAAAAATTAAAAGTAAGTCATAATTGAAAAAAAAAGAATAAACTGCATAGAATTTCTGGAAATTTATGTGTTTGATTATCATATAAATTTTGGTGCACCAATCTTGAGAATCCTGAGAACTAAGAATATAAACAGACAAGTGTCCCACGGTGTTTGGGGCATAGATTTCCCTGACTCACAGCACCTGGCATGTCCATGAATGAATACTCCACTGAGTGGTGACAGACTGTGACTTAGAGAAGGTGGCCTGCTGCCCTCTGGGGCCTCTGGGTTCAGGATCCACCCTGACACCTGGGTTTGGAGAAGTCCCTCTGGGAGGATAGACCTCTAGTCTCACCAGTGACCCACTCTCAGCTCACACTGAAGACACCTCCTTTGGGCCCAGGCAGGGCAGAGGGCTGTGTCTCTCCTCCTGCCCACAAAGGGGTGTGTGTGCCACTGGGCTGCAGGGTCCTCAGAGCACCACCTGGTGCTGGAGTGACAGTGCCAACTCTGCATTCAGCACTCTGACCAGACCATGTCCACACAGGTCCAGTGCCCAGCAGCCTCCCAGCTTCCAGGGGTCACACACGGGCTTGCAGCTTCATGGATCCAACTGACAGCATCTGGCATCAGAGTCAAAACCACAAGAAACCCACGTGCAAGAGTTCCTTCTCTTTCAGTTGAAATTGGCCACCTTAGACACACACAGGCTCCTCCCATCTGGGCCCAGGGGGAATTTAGTCTCAGCCACCCTTAGAACCTTGGTAATGTGTATCCAGGGGAGAGAGAGCAGCTGTGCCTACTGCTCAGTTTTGATGTCCACACACAGCATGGTGTGCTATTCACCAGAGCATGAGAGTCTACCTTGGAATAAAGGATCTGCTTTTTTTTCTCTTTCTATGGGCATATAGGAAAATGTTTCTGATCAACAAAGAATATCTAAGATATTTTATCATGGCAACAATTTCTGAGATAAAAAAACCAATCTGATAGGAAGATTTTAAAGATCTTATGTTCATTTCAAATAAAAATAGCAACATTCTCTGAAACTTTATACTATTATAGAATACTTTGTAAACCAAACATTTTTCTAAACCTGATTTATTACTAATCAGATGCTACAGATTTCTTTCTGCTCCTGGTTTTCCCACATCCAGGTTTCCACAGTGGGAATGGGCACATGAGTTTCCCAGGGCTGCTCAATAGGCACCACACACCTGGCCTGACTCAGAGGAGTTCACTCCCAGCTCTGGAGGCTGCAAGTCTGGAGTCCAGGGGCAGCAGGCCAAGCTTTCTCTGCAGTTGAAGATAGGCCCCTTCCCTGCCTCTTCCAGGCTCTGCTGGCCCAGGCCCTGCTTGCCTGGTAGCAGCTGAAACCCAGGGTCTTCCCAGGGTCCCTGTGGTCTCCTTCTGCCTGTGGGATTGTGCTTGTGCCCTGTGTCCTCCTGTCATGTCAACAGTGGCCTTCAGTTGTCCCCTGTGCTCCAGGGGGACCTTTCCTTAACCACCTACCACTAATAGCCCTAGGCTATGTCATGTCACATTCCCAGTTACTGAGTGATAGACTGTTGTCATGTTTTGGGAATGATATAATTAATCCATGACACTGGGTAAAACTAATTTTTTCACTGGACAACCATTAGAATAGTTCTTATATATGAGCTGTAACAGTGACATTTGTGCACATGTTCTTTGTGTGTTGGTTTTCTGCTCTTTTCTTCCCAAATCTGTGACTAGCATGGCTAATTAGAAGGCCCATACTTTCGGAAGCAAGACTCAGAATAACTGTGTGTAGCATTATATATCAGGTAGAAGAACAGCAAATTCACAGAATGAAGCAAAACATGAGGGTTAAAAAATGTCAACTAGGTAAATATGACATGTAAAATTCTACACCCTCCCCCAGATGTTTGTCAGTCAATCTGGTTGCTACAGTGAAAATCAGTGTGAAGTTCAATGTCACTTCAGTTTCTCCTCCAACCAGTTTAACAGATCTTACTGTTGGGGATTTCCCAGAGCAAATAAATGTCAAGCTTCTTTGTTAAGTTGGTCAACAATCTTACATGGCTTTATTATTTCAATTGCAGCAGAATTTTTAGTTCAAGGGAAAAGAAATTTGACCATGGCACCAATCTGTAGGAGGTGAGGTGTGAGAGTCAAGGGGACCTGAGGCAGGTTGTCATTTGATCACCTGGGGAGTGATCATGCTGTTTTCTATTAAAATAAGATTGACATTTGGACTGACATTGAGCAGCTGTGGCCCAGCCTCCTCCGGATGAACCATGATTAAATGAAGGCCCAGGAGATGCCAATCAGTGGCCTGGGAATTTAAGCCCTGATAGCTGAGGGTTCCTTGTCTCTCATGAACTGTGTCACCTTCTGAGCTGAGAACGCATGCGTGTGGCTACCCCACACAAAAAGGGCAGGGGAGAGAGATAATCCTCACCTACAGCAAAGAAGGAACAGGACCCCTGATGTGACCTGGTTGAACATGGTGAGAAAGACTCCTGTGGGAGATACTTTTCCCAGGATCCATTGAAAATTAAGAATCAATTATGGATTTTGAGTGTCAGAGAAAGTTTTCTTTCTCCCTGTCACATGCTTTAGATTTATGAAAGGGCCCAGGAGAGATCATTTCCAGCACTTGTTAACATGGAGCTACCACAGGAGTCTGAAGTACCTGAAGAGGATGGGTTTGTTTGGAGGAAATTTCCTGTCAATTCTAGTGGGTGTGGGATGATTTCCTTCTCCAAGTGTGCTGCTGGGAGAGAGTCCAACAGCCTGGCCGTCTCTCTCCAGAGATTGCCCTGAACATACTGACTACATCTTCATGTCTCTGGTGCTGTATTGGTGCTTCCTACTGAACTCATAGAAAATCTATGTCTTTGGCAAAGATTTTCACTTTCACCATCAGATCCTCTGACCACTACTGCAGGCAGCCTGGACTTTATCTCCCTTGGTTTCCCTCCAGTCACAGAAGACATTTTATTTGTTCAAAGTCAGTCCACCCCACCCACTCCATTGGTTCTTTCCACCAAGCTGCCCCCACCAGGGGATTTGCATGATGCTCCCTGGGGAGGGCCTTCCTGAAAGGCTAACATAAAGCTCAGTTCTAATCTGGCCTTGACTCACCAGGACTCCTCAGCTCAGTTTCTCAAAATGAGGTTCCCTGCTCAGAACCTGGGGCTGCTGCTGCTCTGGAATTCCAGGTGAGGACAGAGGAAATAAGGAGGCAGAAGAGGGAGAGGGTGAGCTCATTGCCTCCTACATGTGACCCCTGCCCAGGTTCCTGGTGTGAGATTCAGCTCAAAAAATGGGGAATGTTATGTTTAGATCCATGAAAGGGAGGAAGTGTCTAAAGGAAAAAGAAACATTTGTGTCCTGGTGGAGACTGGGACCTATAAAGAGGAGATTTATATGATTGGCCTCTAGACAGGCATTGTCCATGCCAACCTCTGACTTGTATGATATTGTATTTTTATGGTAGGAACCCAAACTACATACACTGCACACACAAATGATTAGTTAAGAAAAAAATAAGAGAGAAATCATGAAAATATTTCATAATACTGTGCATAAACTTTCATTTCTATCATTATTTCAGGATCCAGTGGGGATGTTGTGCTGACCCAGACTCCTCTCTTTCTGCCTGTCACCCCTTGGCAGCTGGCCTCCATCTCCTGCAAGTCAAGTCAGAGCCTCCTACACAGTAATGGAAACACCTATTTGAGTTGGTATCTGCAGAAGCCAGGCCAGTCTCCAAAGCTTCTGATCTATAAGGTTTCCAACCTGCTCACTGGAGTCTCAGACAGGTTCAGTGGCAGTGTGTCAGGAACAGATTTCACACTGAGAATCAGCAGGGTGGAGGCTGAGGATGCTGGGGTGTATTACTGCAGGCAATTTACACAATTTCCTTCCACAGTGATGCAGCCCCGAACAAAAACCTCCCTTCCTGGGTAGCCCAGCTGCCACATGTGCTGCTGATCTGGGCAGAAGCTCAGCAGATTGTTGGAGAGGAAGAAGCTCCAAGTGAGGGCTCTGGACCTTGAGTGCCATGGCCACAGCTCAGTCACCATCTACCAAGATCCCACCAGCTGCAGAAGCCCTGGTGTGTTACTATCAGAAGGGTGGGGAAAAGATGTTCTTCAAGTTGAAATGAAGTTGGCCAAAGAGCAACTAGAAACCATTCAAAACTATATAGATCTTCTGTCAAAACAAACACAGGAATTAATTTTTAAATCATTAGTGTAATTTCATTATAACCCTAGTCTTGTTTTACACAGGATTTTTAGGAAATATATTAATGGTCATCATCACTAAGCATTATGTTAACACCTACACAACAAACAGATATGAGTTGACATTAGTCATGTCAAGGGATGCGGAGGTGTAAGGGAGGGTGGTGATTTAAGGAAACTGAAGTCAAATTGTCACCAGCTCATGTTAAGATGTTATAAATTTAGTGTGTTATACTTCAACCCCAAACACACCAAAACAAAGGAAACAATAAGCTGTCATATACACAGGATAAAAGAAAATGGGAAAAAATCAAAATATTTTACCCCAAATCAACTAAAGATAAAGGAGAAGATACACAAATAGACATGAGGCAGAAATAAAGGTTTAAAAAATAGCAAAGTGAAATTTTCCCCCTCTGTAATTATGCTAATGTAAATAAATTAACCTCCCATTAAAATATGTAGATTGGCAACATTGATTGAAACTGAATGTCTACATGCTGTGTCCAATAGTCTCACATTAGGTCTTAGAACAAGCACAGCTTGACAATTGAAAACATGGGAAAATATCATAGGCAAATACTGAGAAAGAGACATGAAAGGAGTTATGCTCTTGTTTGTCAAAATTGTTTTAGAGACATAGGAGAAAATTATATAATGTAAACAGAGCCAATTCACCAAGAAGATAGAACAGCCACAAACATGTGCACTAAACATCAGGGCTCCAAAACACATTTAAAAACAGGGACAGTTAGGAGGGACAAACAGACTATAATACAATAACAGAAGGGACCCCTCTATTGTAATTTCAATAATCCCTGGGACAACCAGACAGAGAACAAGTCAGGAATCAGAGATCTGCAGCAATGCAACCCACCTAACAGACACATAGGAGGATTTCACCCGCAATGGCTTGTTACATGATTGCTCAAGTGCATGTGGAATGTTTTCCAAGATCCTGCATGTGTTAGGCCACAAAACAAATCTCAAAGATGTTTTAAAGCCTTAGAACATAGAACATGCAAATTATCTCCTCTGAAGAAAATGGTATGAAGTGACAAATTAACAGCAGAAAGTAAACTGGAAAATTCACAAATATGAGGAAAATAACATACTCATATGTAAGAACTGGGTCAATGTTTACATTTTACTCAGCTCTTATTCCCTGAGACACAAAGAGCAGACAGGAACAACTTAGTTGGTCACATGGCATAGTGATGTTCTTGGCTTCAGAGATTCAATCCATGGCCAACTGGCTCCATAACTCTGGGTTCTGGGTGAGGAAGAACATCATGTCAGAGGATATGGCAGAGAGAAGCAGCTTAGGACACGACAAGGTCTTCAGGGGAGGGAGGACAGGGGCACAGGCAGAACAACTGTTCCAGGATAGGGCCCCATGACCCACCTCCCCAGCCTTGCCCCATCTGTCTACAGTTAACACAGGATCAATCCACTCAAACTAAGATGGACTGATTATAGCTCTCAAGAACTGAATATTTTACCTCTGAAGAACAGAAGATTCTTGGGGGACATCTCATATCCTTATCATAACCTACCACTTCTGACCTCCAAAAGCTCATGTCCATATTACAGTGCAAAATGCATTTAGTCCATCTTCAAGGGTCCCATAGTCTTGCCAGTTTCCTGAGATGTCTCAAGCCCCCAGTCCCATTATTCATGGGCACAGTAACAATTTCACCATCACCTAAAAGTCCAAGTCCACAGTTTCATAGAAGCCCCAAGGAAAACTCTTGGGGAAAAACTAAAAGCAAATCCATTGTCCAGTGTCAGAGTATTATAATTTTCCATTCCAAAAGGGAGAAATAGAACTGAAGAAAGAAGGCATGGGACCAAAGAAAGACTAAAAAATCCAGTTGGGCAAACCCACCCTGCAGCCCCCTATCCAGCATGTTGGCAAGTGGCACAGTGAAGTTCTGTCTGAAGGGATGACACAGGGCTCTGCCCCTGTGGACTTGCTGGCTGCAGCCCACGTGGCCTCCCTTTCCACTTGTATCTGCTGGTTTCAGAGTTTCCCTCATCAGATGTCCCTGCTGTTGGCATCTCTCAGTCCCAGAGCCTCCACTGCAATGCCACCTCCATTCTCACATCTCTACACCTTGTCTTTTCAGGGCTGCTGCAGGGATTCAGCCCTGATGCACCACGCCTGGCCTTCAGGGCCTCTTGAAATCTCAGTGGAACCTCATGACCCCTGACTCCTGCATCCTGCATTCCTGCAGAACCAGCTCCTTGTGGGTGAGGCCCATGTCTGCCACCATCTTGAACTGTCACCAAGCCTCCTGAGACCACAGATATACCACCCTCTGTGTGCCTGGGTGGCTGAGCACAGGAAACTACTTCTTAGACACCCCCAGGCAAGCAAGGTGCCCCATATTCTCTTCCCCCAAAAAATCAACTTTTATAGGCTAAGACTGAGAAAGGTGTGGTCTTGCCAGTTCCTGAGATGTCTCAAGCCCCCTGTCCCATTGTTCATGGGCACAGCACTTGTCATCTCCTGTGCTGAGCACCTGCTGTGCAGAACCAAGACCTGAGCCAGGAACTAACCTCCTGAGTCACCTGACCAGCAGGGTCCCACCACCACCATCCTCGTGCTCCTGTCAAAGTTCATGGTTTTAGATAAGAAGTCACCCCACTTGTTCCCTGAGAGGGCGGCATCCTGTCCTGTGTGCATGTGGTGATCTGGGACTCCTTTAGAGGCCCATGCAGTGTGGGAAGCCAGGTGCATTTGGGCTGCAGGGGCAGGGTCCCTTCCCTTCTTCCGCACCCTGCAGAGGCTGGGAGGAAGGGTACAGGGTGGCAGTGGGGGCTGGATCTTGGTCACCTCTGAAAGTTTTTGCACTACTCCTCAGCTGCCCCTGCCCAAAGGCTGAGTAGGGAAGCTCTTCCTGGGAGCCCTGGAAGGGTTTTTGAGTGGGAACCATGAGGCTGGGTTGGTCTCTCTAGACCAGGAGCTCTCAGTCTCCCTCATCAATGTCACTGCATCCCAAAGGGTCCCTCAGACCTCTTCTCTTCTCTGGCAAAACCCCACCTTTGGCATCTTCTGTGGGTTACACACCTTGACCCCAAATGCCCTGAGACCTGTATGTTTTCTGAGTTCCTGGTGAATTGTTGGTCTTTGGTTTGACAACTTATTGAGGACAGGGATCTTTGAGATTCCCAGGAAATCTGGCCTAGTGATGGATGGAAGATAATCAGCTTCATGAGTGTGATGAATGTAGGAGAAGGAATGCACAGTCAGGACATTGGGTCCCCAGACCCCAAATTCCACAACTTGCTGTGCCACAAACCTGCCACTAGGTGGCAAATAGACCCCACAGAGAACAAAGCCTCAGCATCATGGGCAAGCAGCAGAAATCCTGTCCCATGAGGAGCCCTAAGGCTTGGGGCTGTGTCCAGTGCCTGTGTTCATGGCTGCTGGGGCTCTGTGCACAATGGGCCAAATGTTCCCACAGTCCAGTCCCTGGATACTTTCTATGTAACTTTGTGATCTCTCTTGACCATAACCTGACAAGCATGACCCTCCCCTTCACACCAGTCTTAGAATCAGGGTGGGTTCTTGTTCCACTGTTGTGGAAAATGAAGCATCTGAGAAGAGCCAGACAAATACAGAGACCAAGTTGGACTTCAGGAACAGAACAGAGATGGCAGACTTCTCTGGAGCAAAGCTGGGGCCAGACCTGGAGTCTGCAGGAGATGGGGTGTCATGTTTTTATCATAGACTCCACCTTCTTTATTTCTTGTTTATATTACCCAAGTCCCAATTTAGTTAACTTACCATATTATCTTTTGAAATTCAGAAAGAAAAAGAAAAGAATAAAATAATTATCTTATGGAAGGAAGTAAGGGTATAGAACTGCCAAACTTGGATAATTTTGTAACTCTAGGCTCAACACTTAGGAAACAATTTTTATGAATAATATCGAATAACTGTGTTAATCAGATAAAATGACAGATTTTGAATTAGCAGTTACACTTCACTTTTATTCCTTAGTATATTGGTGTATTATAATTACACACAATAGTGGGATTCATTGTTACCTATCCATTCCTGAACATGACATAACAATGGGATATTGCCAATATGATTTCCATTAATTTCTTATTTCAGTGGGCCATAGTCAATACACATATGCAAAACTATATTTATTCATGCAAAAAAAGTCAGGTGCTGTGATGTACAAGGGTCAATTCCCATACCTTAGTGTCTGAGTCTCACCTGGTGACACCCAAATTGAAACTCATGCCAATCCACCCTGCCAAATGTCCCAACAATACCCTACAACTGTCACAGTGAGAAAATAAGCATATTCTTTGATTCACGTTATGAGAAAATACCTATAGAACTCTAGAAAATGCATGGAAACTTCCTCTTCTTTAACTATTAATATATTAATAATGCATGTCCTCGTTTGGGGTTCCAGGTGAAGAGAGGAACTGGAGAGTGCTGTGTTTATTCAGGGCCTCCTGAGACTCTAGAGGCTGCAGTAGACCCTGGGGAAGGAAGTCCTCACATGTGTCCTTGTGAGACAAAGGGCCTTTTAAATACTCCATCCAATTCACAGGGCTCATGAGTGGCAAAGTTGTGTCCCAACATTGATGATTTGATTCAGGATTTAGCACTACACATCAAAGTCCCCTGGTTGGATATGGCTTAGCTCTGGATGAAGCTTTGTAACAGTGGTCCACCTTGTCTTTGAATATAGCCTTTGCTGCTCTACAATGGACATTATTTTTTAAAAATTCATTTATTTGTTCTAATTAGTTATATAATGACAGCACAATGCTCTTCAATTCTTAGTACACAAATGGGGCACAATGTTTACTTCTCTGGTTATACACAAAGTAGAGTCACATGATTCCTGCAATCATACATGCAACCAGGATAGTGATGTTCTTCTCATTCACCATCTTTCCTACCTCCAGGCCTCCTTCCCTCCTTTCCCTCCTATTTTCCCAATCCAAAGTTCCTCCATTTATCCCATGCCTCCCCACGCCCTGCATTATGGAGCAGCATCCACTTATGAGAGAAAACATTTGGCCTTTGTTTTTTTGGGATCAGTATATTTTGATTAGCTTGATATTCTCCAATTCTATTTCCTTGAAAATCCATAATTTTATTATCTTCTAATTCTGAGTAATATTCATTGTGTATATATACCAAGTTTCTTTATCCATTCATCTGTTGAAGGACTTCTAGGTTGGTTCCACAGCTTAGCTATTGTGAATTGTGCTCCTATAAACATTGATTTGGCAGTGTCACTGTAGTATACTCTTTTTAAGTCCTTTGAGTATAAACCAAGGAGTAGGATAGCTGGTTCAAATGGTGGTTCCATTCCAAGTTTCCTAAGAAATATCTATAGTGCTTTCAGATTGGTTGCACCAATTTGCAGTACCATGAGCAATGTTTAAGTGTGTGCCTTTTCTCCTGCATCCTCGCCAACACATATTGTTGCTTGTATTCTTGCTACCTGCCATTCTAACTGGAGTGAGATAAAATATTAGAGTAGTTTCAATTTGCATTTCTGTAATTGCTAGAGATGTTGAACATTTTTGCATATATTTGTTGATCGACTGTATTTCTTCTTCTGAGATCAATTGTATTTCTTCTTAAGTTCCTTAGCCATTTAATGATTGGGTTATTATTATTATTATTATTATTATTATTATTATTATTATTAATTTTGTGTTTCTTTTTTGAGTTCTTTATATATCCTAGAATTTAGTGCTCTATCTGATGTGCATGTGGTAAAACATTGCTCCCATTCTGTAGGCTCTCTCTTCACCTCACTAATTATTTTGCTAAGAAGAAGCTTTTTAGTTTGAATCCATCCCATTTATTGATTCTTGATTTTATTTCTTACACTTTAGGAGTCTTGTTAAGGAAGTGGGTGTCTAATTTATCATGATTAAGATTTTGGCCTACATTTTTCTTCTATTAGGCACAGGGTCTCTGGTCTAATTCCTAGGTCCTTGACCCATTTTAAGTTGAGTTTTATGCATGGTGAGAGTTAGGGGCTTAATTTTATTTTGCTGCATATGGATTTTCAGTTTTCCAAGCACCATTTGTTGAAGAGGCTGTCTTGTCTCCAATATATGTTTTTGGTGCCTTTGTCTAGTATGAGATAACTGCATTCATGTGGATTTGGCTCTGTGTCTTCTATTCTGTACCATTGGTTTGGCTCTCCTTGGGATTCTATATCCCCACAAAGGAAGCAGAGCTACTCTAAGTTGTGCTTTGCAACATTTTGGTCTAATAAGATTCATATTAATTTCTACATTTGTCTGTCTACATATGATCTTGTGTTGGTGTATTAATGTTTTCTTAGTCCATAACAAAGCAACAAGTCAAGTCTTTCCAGGGGACCTCCCTCTCCTCAACTCACACCAATTCATCGAGCATCCTCACTACATCTGAAAAGTCTCTCCAGTTTGGTGATATTGCTTATGCTGGAAGCAAGTCAGAGCTCCAGCACCTTGAGAGGATGGTTTGTGACATTGGTGAGAAAAAGGGATCTGTACCCTGGTGCCTCTTGTTGTGTCCACCTCAACTGACATAGTATTAGGGCTTTGGCTGTTTCCTTCCCCTCTCTTCCAAATGGCCCCTGCACTCAGCTGTCCCACATGGGAGCTTCCCCTGGTGATGGGCCTGAACTTCACAGCTCCCAGGAACCTCAGGATGGCTTCCTTATTCCACTTCTCCAGCTCCTGCTGTTGCTTCCCAAGTGAGGAAATGGCCAAGCTGCCCCTCTGTCAAAGTGGCAAATTTGTAGTGAACAAATGAATTTTTGAATTTACAAATATAAGCCTCTAATTTTATGTTCTCATAATGATAAAAAAATCTAAAATCAATTATTTATGCTTGGAAACTAGGAGAAGAAAGAGAAATCTAGAGCAAGCAGATAGAAGAAAATGATATAAAGTAGAAGACAGATAAATGAAAGAAAACCAGAAAATCAAGGACACCAAATGGTGATTTCCTGGGAAGATCAAAAACCTTGCAGACCCTTACAAAAATTCATCCAGAAAAAAAGAGGGAAGGCAGAGATGACCAAAGTCAGTGTCATAATTGGTCATGAATCTACAGAAATTTAAAAACATTATGAGAGAATATAAAAACATTACTGTCAAATTATGCAATTTAAATGGAATACAACAACTCTCAGAAAGAGATAAATTATTAAGTGACTCAAGAATATCTAGAAAAATTGGACAGAATTTTAACAAGAAAAGAATCTTAAAGTGTTTAAAGCAAAGCACAGTCAGGACTTCATTGGAGAATTCAATCACATATTTGAAGTAGAAATGTCATCAGACTTACACAACTATCTCCACAAGCAGAAATAATTTCCCAAAATGTTTTATGAGGCCAGTTTCACCCTAAGACCAAGCCAAAGGGCCTGGCAGAGAAAGGAAACTGTTAGTATCATTTGACCACTTTCTCTTTGTCCCCACAGTGGGGCCACTGAGGATCCCCCTGGGAGAATTCCATCACCAGGGAGTCTCTGAGGCAGCTGCCTCTATCCTGAGGAAGCTCTGGAGATAGATCTAGGCTTCTCCCTGGTTTCTGCCTCTCTGCAATGTAGACAGGAATGGGGAGTGGATTTGCTATCAGACTGGATAAATCGTGTCTCAACCTGGCCTTGATAAGACTCTTAGGTAAACTTTCTGACCCCAGTAAGGTAGCTCATTCTTTGATAATGAAAACATCACTTACTTAAAAACTCCTCTCCCACAGTCACAGAGAGACATGTGACGTGAGCTTAACTCCTCAGGACAGGACAGGGCTTTTATCGAGGGTAAATGGTCATCACTTGGACTCACTGTTCCTTAGTCTGAGTCTGTCTTCAGCTTCTCAAGCCCAGGGTCCTTGTGACACCAGCCTAGGATGGAGCCCTTCAGAAACTGTGGCTGGGATGTGCAGAGGGCTGAGTCCCTTCAGACAGGGTCCCTGTGGCTCCTCACTGGGATTTCTTTCTCTGGCTGGAATCCCTGCCTGGCTTCATGGCCATCTCCCTGAGGATGTGAGATCCAGTTCACACTGGAGTTCAGCCATCTAGGAGGCCATGAGGGATGGGAAAGGCCTTGGAGCCACTGGCAAGGAGAGCAGAGGAAGGGTGTGGCCTAGGACACTCTGGTGGACAGTCCTTCTGGTCCTTCTGAGCAAGTCCTTGTCACAGAGGACACTGACTTGCTGCAGACAAGAGAAGCACAGGGACAGGAAGGCTTCCTTGTTCACTAGGTGAGATGAAGCCCAGAAACACAGGAGGACTCTGGACAGGAGCTCTGGACACACTCAGGTCCTGCTTCCTAGGCCACCTCATCTTCTGCCGTGGGAGGACCACATGGTCTATGGGCCAGTGCTGCCCCGCCCACCCTGCTGATTTGCATGTTTCCTCTCAGAGACCACAGAACTGTGAGCCAAATTAAGGGGTCCCTGGGGGAAGAGGAGTGTTCAGCTCAGACAACACAATGGACCTTGAGGCTCAAATTGTCAGCTTCCTGCTGCTCAGTGTCACAGATAGGAAAGAGAAAGCTTAAGACCCCGAGTCCACTTCCCACATGAGTTAGTTGGAGACTACGTCAGGGTTTTGGTTTTAGTTGCTTCTGCACCTTGTCTGGTATGAAGATGTCCATGTATCTCTATTTCTGCTAATTTCTCTTTTTTCATCTCTCCCACATGAGCATAGTGTCCAGTGGAGAAATTGTGCTCACACAGTCTCCAGGGTCCCTGGCTGCTTCCCAAGGGGAGAGGGTCACCATGACCTGCACAGCCAGCTCCAGTATAAACACCAGCTACTTGCACTGGTACCAACAGAAGCCCGGGGCCTCTCCATGGCTTCTGATCTATGTACGTCCAACCTGGCCTCCCAAGTCCCAGTGAGCTTCAGTGGCAGTGGGTGGGATCTCCTCCTCACTCACCATCAGCAGTGTGGAGGCTGAAGATGTCACAACCTACTACTGTCAGCAGTGGGACAGCTCTCCACCCACACATTGATACAGACTGCAACAAAACCCCTTCAGCTCCTTGGGCCAGCTGCTTCCCCCTCAGAGCCTGGCAAGGTCTAGGGAGGTGCCTGCAACAGAACCTCCATCCTTTTCTGCAGTGGTGCCATAGTGAATTTTTCTCAAGGATGTTTAGCTTCTGGACAAGAAGAAAGTGCAGATGTGCAGCTGGGATGAGGTCCCCAGAGGGCCCAGCTTTTGTGACAAGTATAGAGTTTGATAATAATGACACAGAGCTCCTGAGTGGAGCATTGATCCTAGGAAGGAAGCTCCTGGGCTTCTGAACCACTGTGCAGGGGCCTGGAGAAACATTTCTTTCAGAATGATTTCCTGTCAGTGAGGAGCAACTATGGAGAGACAACCCCCTGCCCCAGGACTAAGTCACTCAGCACAAAGCAGCTGTTCTCCCAGGGTGAAGAACTGCAGGGTGAAGCCATTATTGCCTCTTCTTTTGAGGAATACTGAAGTCACATTTTTGCATGTTTCTGAAGAACATGTTATGCTGTGGAAGTGGCCAGGACAGCCATCCAAATAGGAGAAAGTGACAGAGCTCCCAAGTTATGACAGAATGAGTGTCTTCATTCTTTTTCTGTGGTTTGTTCCTAATCCTTCTTTGGGGTGCTGATGCTGTGATAAGTATGTGGAAAACACCTTGCGTCAAACAACCTATGCACAGGAACAAAGTGTCCGAGGCAGAGACCTCAACCTCTGCACCCTACCCCATTTCCCTGAATGTCAGGAAGCCTGCTTGACACCCTTTTAAACCTAAAAAGTGTTTTGAAAATTTAAAATGTATTTGAATATTTCTAAAAATTGAAACAGAGAACACAAGCATCACAGAAAGAGAGAGAATGTTTAGTGGAAGGTCCTGGTTAGACATGGAGACTGAGCTCTGCTGGAAAGGCACCTCTAAGTTCTCTTTGCCTTTTAAATAAGGTCAGCACACACAGTCCAATTTACTAAAGGAAGAGCATGGCCAGGAGTCATGTGCATGGTCTCTTCAGTGACAAAGTAAAGTGCTTTCACAAGGAGCTGTCAGTTTTGCAGGGATCCAGAAAAATACTAAATGGTAGTGAAGATTTTGAGTCTTCATAGGTTGGTCAGAAGATGCCCAGCCAATCACTCTCTGTGCCCTGGACATTCTGCCTACAAAACTGAGAGGTGGAATTATATAGTTTCTAGAATTCTCCCCTCCCAGCTGGGAAGCACTTGGATCCCACTGAGGACATCTGTCCCTGTCCTCACAGGTCTGTGCACTTGCATGGGGTTCTCTGTCCCTGTAATTTCCAGCAATGATGGAGGACCTGTGTTACCTCCTCATTGCCACATTGCTGACAGCTGGCTTATTTGACACTCTCCTTCTGCTAAGGACAAGGACTGTCCATCCAGTGTTCCCCTTGTGGGCTCATGTGTGAGAGGCATCGGCCCCAGTAGAAAGCCTCAACAGGCTCCTGTGAAAGGGAGGGAACTCTTCTGTTGACCCAGGGAACACAGGGGCCGTCCCTGGAGTCCAAGGACCTCTCTGAACCAGCCATGGAACTGAGAGACATGGCACACAGGATTTTCTTTGCCTTCCTGTGGAGAAACCCAGCTGAGCCCATTCCCTGTGAGAGCTGCCTCTGCAGAGTCCTTCAGCTTAGGTCCAGGTGACTCTGATATGCAGAGATGTGCACTGGTTTCCAATTGGATGCAGCACATGCCAGGTCTGAATACTTTATGGCTGTCACTAAGCCAGGTCTCAGGGTTCACAGGGCCATCCTGAATTTTCATGTGCACATGAAATCCATGTAAGTCTGCAGAGTTTAAAAGTACCCAAAATACTTTGCTTCCTCTAGGATTGAGTAGCAACCAGAGGCTACTCCCACCGCAGATGGAGGGCAGAGATCATTTTTTCTTTATATCAAGAAGGGAAGTGAGAACAGGTCAGAGACAGGTTTAGAAGTGAAGTTATTTTTTTCTGCAAAATCTTTCTTGACTCATATAATTTGTATTGTATATTTCAAAGGAAAAATAAATGCTAACTGAAGGTTATTTGATGAGGAAATTGTTTGGGAGGATGAAAGAGAATGTTTCTAGGAGTAGCCGGGTGAGCCTTGGTGCGTCCGGTACAGGCCCTTCCAAGTCTGCCCTGAGCAACTCTTGAAAATAGCAAAGGTGTGGCTCTGTCTAGTCCAAATAATGAAATTATAATACTCAAAATCATACTCTCTTACCTTACTCCTGTCTTAAAATAAGGACAGAGTCACAGGATACTGGGCCACTCCACCACACACCCTCTGAGATGTATTCCTTGTTACCTGCACTCTCAGCTCTCTGTGATTTTCCAGCCTCGACCCTGACCAGCCCTGGCTCCCCAGGGTCCTATTCACTGAGGAGTTGGCCTGGGGCAGAGGTGGCATCCTGGAAGCTCCCTGGCCAGGCTGGCAACCCACACAGCATTGTGTTATCCTGACTCCAGGATGTCCTGCAAGGTTGATCTGAGCAGGCGGCTGAGGAGGAGGAGTGTAAAAATGGTCTGTTCAGGAGCCCTCTTCACTAGGCCCCAGCTGAATCTGCTTTGCATATCCCTTCCCAGAGAGCCCCCCACTCACAGGCACTATTAATGGTCCCCCAGGAGAGGAGACAGGTCAGCTGGAGGGAGAGCAGGCACTCCTGGAAACATGAGGTCCTCATCTCAGCTCCTGTGCTTTCTGCTGCTCTTCATCTCAGGTGAGCAAAGAAAAAGAACATGGTACTCTGAGCCACCTTCTCATGGACATTTCCAGAGGGAACCCACTGAGCATGTGCCTGAGACAATCTTTCTCCAAAGGAAATGGATTCCTCACCCTAAATGTTCCCTTTCAATAGTGAAGTATGTATGCTTTGCCCGGGATAAATTGATTCTGTCCTTACACTGACCTTGAAAAGTCTTATAGGATTGCAGGTATGAAAATGGACACTGCCCTCACCCAGTCCCCAGCTCTCCTGGCTGTCTATCCTGGGGAAAGAATCACCATCACCTGCACAACCAACCCCAAGGAGAACTCCAAGTTTTCTTGGTACCAGCAGAAACCAGGTCAGGCCCCTAAACTCCTGGTGCATGACACATCCACCCTGGCATCAGGAGTCCCAGAATGGTTCAGTGGCAGTCATTTGGGAGCAGATTTTACCCTCACCATCAGCAACGTGGAGACAAATGATGCTGGCACCTATTACTGTGTTGAGTGGCCAGGAGACCACAGTGACACATCCCCAAACAAAAACCCTCACAGCTGTGGAGAGCAGTGGCACCTCATGATGCATGAAGCCCAGGGTCCTGGGTGTGACTGCCGCTTCTCTGAGATACTGTGTTGTCCTGTCACCTGCAGAAACACCTCCTGGTGGTACCCAATGACCCAGTACTGCTGTTTCAGAAGAAAGGTGGTGGAGCTTGGTGACGTCCCTGGAGGATTCCAGGAGGAAGGTCAGACATGGAGCATGAGGTGTGCTTTGACTGAGCAGATGCCCTTCCATAGCATGTCTGCACAAAGCCATGAGGACAAGCAGATGTCATGACTGAAACCTTCCTCTCCTATTGGGAATCTGATTCCTGGAGGGAAATATTCACAAATAATTATATTCATAATTAAGTGTAAATTCTAAGCTGAAGGTGCCCTTGAGAGAACCTGCAGCCTCAATCCACACAATGCAGGGTCAGGCACCAGAAAGAGGTTGAAAAGGAGAGAGGGGTCATGCCTCTCAACCAGAAGACCCCAAGCCCTCTCCTACTCAAGATGGAAACCACCTCCCAATATGCCTTTGGCAGGAAGCCCAGCTTTAACCCATGGGTCTTGGGGGCACATTTATCCAAACCAAAGCTCAGATTAGAGGTTGTGTCCTGTGCCACCCAGAGGAGCAGAGCAGTGAGTTCAGCTTGTCTTGCTTCAGAATAATGTCTCCTCTTGTGTAAGGGACAGAAGATGAGGACCAGAGGACCTGAAATCCCAGAGTGTTTAGGTCAGAATTTTCAGAAAACAGGAGGGACAAGTTTGTGTCACAGAAAATTTGCTGTGAGCACTGGGTACAGGATTCAGGAGTTAGGAGCCTTTATTTTATCTATTTATTTTTATGTGGTGCTGAGGATCAAACCCAGGGCCTCACACGTGCTAGATGAGCACTCTACTCCTGAGCCCCAGCCCTGGCCCAAGTTATATATATTTTTTTCCAACCTGTTACCTTCAGTCTGAGGGTGTCTTTTCCTATGAGATGAGTCTCTCGGAGGCAGCATATTGTTGGGTCTTTTTTAAAAATTGAATCTGCCAGTCTTTTGATTGCTGAGTTTTGGGAATTAACATTCAGGGTTATTATTGAGACATGATTTGTATTTGTATTCCTAGTTATTTTTGTTTATTTTTGGTATTTAACTTGACTTGGTTTCTCTTTGATAGGGTTTTTTCCTTTAGAGTGATACTTCCATTTTCTGATTTTCAATGATGTTTTTCATTTCCTCCACATGGAATATTTTGCCAAGGATGTTCTGTAGTGCAGGCTTTATAGTTATAAATGGTTTTAAATTTTGTGTATCATGGAAGGTTTTTATTTTCTCATAAAAATAACATCTAAATAAAAATCGAATTGCTAATCAAAATTTAATTTTTCTGGGTATGATTCTTGGTTGGCATCTGTTTATTTCAGAGCTTGGTATATGTTGTTGCAGGATCTTGTAGCTTCCAGGGTCTCAGTTGAGAAATCAGAGATCCTAATTTGTTTCCCCCATACATAATCTGATTCCTTTCTCTTGTGGCTTTTAAAATACTCTACTTCTCCTGTATGCTAGGTGTTTTCATTATGATGTGCGTTGGTGTGGATCTGTTATGATTTTGTTCATTTGATGTCCTGTACCCTCCTTGTATTTGATTTTCCAATTCACTCTTCATGTTTGAAAATTTTTCTGGTATTATTTCATTGAGTAGATTGTCCATTTCTTTAGTTTGGTCCTCTATGCCTTCCTCTATCCCAAGAGTTGTTAATTTTTTTTTTTCATGTTACCTCATAATTCTTTAATCTTCTGCTTATGGTTTCTTACCACTTCATTAGGGTCAACTTTTTTTTCAAGATTATATATTTTGCCTTCAATGTCAGAGGTTCTGTCTTCCAAGTGATGTATTCTGTTGGAGATGCTTCCTATTGAGTTCTTAATTTGGTTTACTGTTTCATTTATTTCAAGGATCTGTTTTTTTTTTGTTTTGTTTTTTTTTCAGAATCTCTATCTCCTTATTGAAGAAATCTTTTGCTTTCTGTATTTGCTTATGTAGCTCTTTATCAAAATGATCCTTTGTTGCTTGTATTTGCTCTCTTATATCATCCTTTAATTCACAAAAATTATGTACGTCCTCCACTCCTTCTCTGTCATTTCTCCTGAGGTTCTGGCCCTGGATTCTACTAATGTAGCATCTTTGTCTGGAGTACATTCTTCCCTTGATTTTCCATGCTGTTCTTGCATCTTCCCTTCCAGCTCTGTGTCTTCAAGTTGTTACAATTTTTACCCTGCAGGCTTATAGTGTCCCCAACAGGTTCCTATACCTTTCTTTTTTAAAAATTTATTTTTTAAATACATGACAACAGTGGAATGCATTACAATCCTTATTACACACATAGAGCACAATTTTTCGTATCACTGTATACAAAGTATGTTCATACTAATTTATGCCATTATATATGTACTCATTTCTTTCTGCATTACAATTCTTAATATACATATATAACACAATTTTTATATCTCTGTTTGCATATAAGGTATGTTAGCACCAAATTAAAATCTTCATACATGTATTTTTGAATGATGTTGATCATATTCCACCATCCTTGCTAATCCCCTTTTGCCTCCATTTTCCTCCCACTCCTCTTCCCTATCTAGAATTAATCTAATCCTCCCATGTTCTCCCTCCCAACTCCACTGTGAGTCACCCCCCATATATCAGAGAAAATATTTGGCATTTTTTTTTTTTTTAGGGATTGACTAACTTGACTTAACATAATATTCTCCAACTCCATTCATTTACTGGCAAATACCATGTTTTTATTCTTTCAGTTCTGAGAAATATTCCATTGTGTATATATACCACATATTTTTTGTACATTCATCCACTGAAGGGCCTCTAGGTTGCCTCCACAATTTAGCTATTGTGAATTGTGTTGCTATAAACATTGATCTGGCTGTGTCCCTGTAGTATGCTGTTTTTAAGTCCTTTGGATATGGTCTGAGAAGAGGAAGAGATGGGTCAAATGGTGGTCCCATTCCCAGATTACCAAGGAATTTCCATACTGCTTTCCATATTTGCTGCACCAATTTGCATTCCCACCATCAGTGTATGAGTGTACCTTGCCCCCCACATCCTCACCAACATTGATTGTTTGTATGCATAATAGCTGCCATTCTGGCTGGAGTGAGGTGAAATCTTAGTTTTTATTTGCATTTCTCTAATTGCTGTGTTGAATATATATATATATATATATATATATATATATATATATATATATATATATATGATTTGTTTCTCAAAATATATATATTCCTCAATTGTATGTCATATTCTGAGAAGTGCTTGTTCAGTTTCTCGGCCCATTTATTGAGCCTTTTTTTTTTGTATTAAGATTGAGTTCTTCATATACCCTAGAGATTGGTGCTGTTTCTTATGTGTTTGTGGTAAGAATTTCCTCCCAGGACGTAGGCTCTCTCTTTACCTCACTGATTGTTTTTGTTTCTTTGTTTGTTTGTTTTGTTTTTGCTGAGAAGCTATTCAGTTTGAATCCATCTACTTATTGATTCTTGGTTTTAATTCTTATATTATAGGAGTCTTATTAACGATGTTGGGTCCTAATCCTACATGATGAAGATTTGGACCTACTTTTTCCTTCTCTTAGGTGCAGAATCTCTGGTTTAATTTCTAGGTCCTTGATCCACTTTGAGTTTTGTGCATGGTGAGAGATAGGGACTTAATTTTTTTTTTTGCTGCATATGGATTTCCAGTTTTCCCAGCACCGTTTGTTGAAGAGGCTATCTTTTCTCCAATATACATTTTTGGTCCCTTTGTCTAGTATGAGATAAATGTATTTATGTGTGTTAGTCTCTATCCTGTATCCTGTACCATTGGTCTATATGTCTATTTTGGTGCCAATACCATGCTGTTTTGTTACTATTGCTCTGAAATATAGTTTAAGGTCTGGTATAGTGATGCCACCTGCCTCCCTCTTTTTCCTAAGGATTGCTGTGGCTATTCTGGGTCTCTTTATTTTTCAAGGATTAATTTCATGATCCCTTTTTCTATTTTCATGAGGAATGGCATTGGGATTTTGATTGGAATTTCATTGAATCTGTATAGTGCATTTGGTAGTATGGTCATTTTGACAACATTAATTCTGACTATCCAAGAACAAGGGAGCTATTTTCATCTTCTGTGTCTCCTTTAATTTTTTTTTTCTTTAGTGTTCTGTAGTTTTCATTGTAGAGGTCTTCCACCTTTTTCATTACGTTGATTCCCATTTTTTTTTTTTTTTGAGGCTATTGTAAATGGGGTAGTTTTCCGAATTTCCCTTTCAGAGGTTTTGTCACTGATGTACAGATTCCCTTTGATTTATGGGTGTCGATTTTATATCCTGCTATTTTGCTGAATTCATTTACTAGTTCATTTTCTTGAGGATTTTTTTTTTTTTTGGATCTTCTAGGTATAGAAAAATGTCATCAGGAAATAGTGATAGTTTGAGTTCTTCTTTTCCTATCCATATCCTTTTAACTTATTTCATCTAATTGCTCTGGCCAGTGTTTCAAGAACTATGTTGCATAGAAGTGGTGAGAGAGGGCATCCCTGTCTTGTTCCAGTTTTTAGAGTGGATGCCTTCAATTTTTATCCATTTAGAATGATATTGGCCTGGGCTTAGCATAGATAGTCTTTATGATGTTGAGATACGTCCTGTTATCCCTAGTTTTTCTAGTGTTTTGAACATGAAGCAGTGCTGTATTTTGTTGAATGCTTTTTCTGTATCTATTGAGATGACCATATGATTCTTACCTTTAAGTCTATTGATGTGATGAATTAACCTTTATTAATTTCCTTATGTTTAACCAACCTTGCATCCCTGGGACAAACCCCACTTAATCATGGTGCATGATCTTTTTAATATGTTTTGGTATTCAATTTGCCAGAATTGTATTCAGAATTTTTGCATCTATGTTCATTAGAGATATTGCTCAGAAGTTTTCTTTCTTTGATGTGTCTGTCTGATTTTAGAATCAGGGTAATTTTGGCCTCATAGAGTGAGTTGGAAAATGCTCCCTTTTTTTTTCTATTTCATAGACTAATTTCAGGAGTTTTGGTGTTAGTTCTTCTTTGAAGATCTTGTATGCATCAAGTCCTGTTTTTTTTTTTTTTGGTTGGTAGGCTTTTAATGGTGTCTTCTAATTCATAGCTTGAATGAAATGATCTGTTTAACTTGTATATATCATCTTCACTCAGTTTGGGTAAATTATCATTCTATACATTCGTTGATGTCTTCAATATTTTCTGTTTTATTGGAGTCCAAATTTTCAAAATTTTTATTTATCTTCTGTATTTCTCTAGTGTTCATGGTAATATTTCCTTTTTAATCATGGATTTTAATAATTTGAGTTTTTCTCTTTCTCTACATTAGCATGAATAAGGGTTTATCAAATGTATTTATTTTTTCAAAGTACCAACTTTTCATTTTGTAAATTTTTTTAAAAGAGAGGGAATTTTTTTATATTTATTTTCTCTTTTTTAATTCTTGGCAGACTCAACATCTTTGTTTGTATGTGGTGCTGAGGATCGAACCCAGGCCACATGCATGCCAGGTGAGCGTGCTACCACTTCAGCCACAACCCCAGCACCATTTTGTAATTTTTTTAAAAAATTATTTTTTTAAAAAATATATGGCAATGGAATGTATTACAATTCTTACTACACATGTACAGCAAAATTTTTCATATCTCTGTTTGTATATAAAGTCTTCATTCATGTACTTTGAATAATTATGTCCATCACATTCCTCCATCCTTGCTAGCCCCCTGCCCCTTCCCTTCCCTCCCACCCCTCTGCCCTATCTAGAATTCATCTATTCCTCCCACACTCCCCTCCTTACCCACTATGAATAAGGCTCCTTATATCAGAGAAAACATTTGGCATTTGTTTTTTGGAGATTGGCTAATTTCACTTAGCATTATCTTCTCCAACTCCATCCATTTACTTGCATATGCCATGATTTTATTCTCTTTTAATGCTGAGTAATACTCCATTGTGTATAAATGCCACATTTTCTATCCATTCATCTACTGAAAGGCATCTAGTTTGGCTCCACAGGTTAGCTATTTTGAATTGTGCTGCTGTATACATTGATGTGGCTGTGTCCCTGTAGTATGCTAATTTTAAGTCCTTTGGGTATAGAATGAGGAGTGGGATAGCTGGGTCAAATGGTGGTTTAATTCCCAGATTTCTAAGGACTCTCCATACTGCTTTCCATATTGGGTGCACCAATTTGCAGTCCCACCAGCAGGGTATGAGTGTGTCTTTTCCCCACATGCTTGCCAACACTTATTGTTGTTTGTCTTCATTATGGCTATCATTCTGATTGGAGTGAGATGATATCTTAAAGTACTTCTGATTTGCGTTTCTCTGATTGCTAGAGATGATGAGCATTTTTCCATATATTTATTGATTGATTGTATATCTTCTGAGGAGTGTCTGTTCAGGTTCTTAGTCCATTTGTTGATTGAGTTTTTTTGTTTGTTTGTTTTTTCATCTACTGCGGTCTTTTAAGTCCTCTGTCCTGGACCACAGCTGCTTAATTTGCTTCCTCACATTGTGAAGCTTCCAGCTTCTTGGACTGAGCTGTTACCAGGTTACTGCAGGCAAACATTTGGTGACTATTCCTCCCATGATTGTATGAGTAAATATAACAAGCTCCCTTATGTATGCACATGTACATTTCTTATGTATTTTATTCTCTTTTTCTGAAGAACCTTGAAATATACAAGCATATTCTCAACAAAATATCTGAGTCATATGGCTTGTCTAGTCTTAATTGTTTGAAAAACCCCTTATAGTTTTTTAATGTCTATTCAAATTTATATTCCTGGCAAGGATGTCCTAGTGTTTACTTTTCTGCATATCCTCTGCACTATTATTCCCTACCAAAATTTTGAGAATGGTTCACAAACCTGTGGTTATATCTCATTTTGAAATAACCTGAAATCATAAAAATTCCATAAAAAATGAGAAAAATTCTTTTCCATTGGTGTTGGCAATGGTTTTACATAGAAAATGCTGAGAATGTGCAAGGAAAAACAAAGAGATAGGTGAGACTATATAAAGCTAAAAATGCTTCTATGCAGCAAAGTAATCAACCAATGAAATGTAAAAGTAGACTTGGGTTAAAGAAAGTCGTTGCTAGCCACATGTCTGATAAAAACTCAACATCTAAAATATATGAAACTTACACAACTCACCAATTTAAAAAAAAAACCTATTAACCTAATTTAAATACGGTAAAATAGTTAGATTCTGCCCTAAAAATTAAACAAGTGTGTAATGACATATGAAAATTACTCAAGATCACTAATTAGGCTACCTAAAATGATAATTTACTTTAGCTTTTTTCTTCATTTATCTCACAGGATTATGAGTGCATATTCTCCAATCTGTAGAGGGCATCCTGAGACGTTGACCAATTCACAAAATGCCAACTTCTCATTTCCCCACATTATGCCTTCTCATCATTCCACCATAATTGCCAAGAAAGTCTCAAGCCTTCAAGACAACAACATATAGATAGTTTGCTAGATAATCATCAACTCTGTAAATAACTTTAGAATTCAATAGAGTACATTAGTAGATCCAGATGTGAAGAAATATAAAATAGACCTATAAATTATCATTCAACTTAATTGCAAATGTTTTTATGAGCAGCTGAAAAGCTGATCATGGGAGCACATGCCACTAGTCCTGGCTACCTGTGAGGCTACAGCAGAAGGAGGATTTAGGCTAAGGAATTTAAGGCCAACCTGGCAAAAACCCAGCTCCAAAAATCAAACCACCAAAAACAAACAAACAAACAAACAAAAAAAACAGTAATCACATTTTTTTAAAAAAAGGTGCTTTCACAGATGATTTCTACAAAACATGTACTAAGGAATCAGTAACAGTAATTAATGACCACGTCTAAAAATAGAAGAAAATCGATCAAGTCTTTCTGTAAGACCAGAATTATCAGATAACCCATCATAAGAATGAAAATTGCAGACCAAATTTCTATAGATGTTGACCTAGATATACAAAACCCCTAGTAAACTGAGAATAACAACAAAAATATTGGACTTCTGACCAAGAAGAACAAAATGGTAAGTTTCTAAAAATCATTTTGATAGAGAAAATTTTTAGGCAAATCACTTACCAAATTACTGTAAAACCTATGGCCAATCAAGATCAGAGGAAAATTCTTGTTCAATCCCCTAACGGGCAACTATGAACTGTTGTCATATTAAATGGTGAAAACCTAAGTGTTTCGCATTTTAGTTTTAGAAAAAAAAAATGTATGGTTTTCTGACTTCTAAATATTGTTCCTAGAATATTGAACAGGAATTTGTACATCAAAAGTCAAATAGCATATGCAGATGATACTATTTCTACAAAGTTTCTAAGAAATTTCCATGCACTAATGAAACATAGGAATTAAATTAGTTCAAAATAATGTCATAGGTTAAGTGGTCAACATTCAATCATGTAAATTATATACACTAGCAATGAGCAGTGTTAAATGGAGGCTCAAATCCATTCACAAATATAGGAAAAATAATTTAAAATGAAAATATTAACAAAAGAAATGTTCACTGCAAAGTAATATACATGAAAGTAAAATACAAAAAATAGGAAAACAGCTAATATTCAATGATCAAAAGTTTGATTTTTATTAAAACAAAATATTTCACAGTGGGTCTGCATATTCAACATAATTAAGCCAATATCAAAAAGTCGTTTTGTAAAAAATTACCCAGCTGACTCTAAAAATCATAAAAAATGCAAAAAAAATAAATAAATAAACCAATATTAAAGTAAAAAAAATTGTGTGACTTTTATTGAAAATGTGCATTGCAAACAAAATACATTGTGTAGGATATTAAATTAGGGTAAATACTTCTTACATTGATGATGAGTAGTACTCCCCATGCATGAAGTGAGGGTCTGTGTTAACCTTGGCAAGAATTAGGCTGGGGTTGACATTTGTCATCACAGTTACTACCTGCTGAGCTTGAGAGAATTTCTATTGCTTTCATCATAACTTTCTTCTGCCTCCTGGATTTTCTGCACCTTTTCTAGCATAGATATTCTGTCTCTTGTATTTCACCAAGAATATCACCAAAGAATATCAGGTTCCTGATACACTTTGAGTTGAGTTTTGTGCATTTTGTTTTATGGATTTCCAGTTTTCCAAGTACCATTTGTTGAAGATGTTATCTTTTCCAAAATGCATGTTTTTGGCACCTTTACAAAATTACAAGATAATTGTAATTTTGTGGGTTAGTCTCTGTGTCCTCTATTCTCTACCTTGGTCTGCTAGTCGGTTTTGGTGCCAATATCATGCTGTTTTTGTTACTATTGCTCTGTAGCATAGTTTAAGGTCTGGTATAGTGATGTCACCTGCTTCACTCTTCTTGCTAAGGGTTGCTCTAGGTATTCTGGGTCTCTTATTTTTCCAGATGAATTTCATGATTACTTTTTTTTTTATTTCTATGAGGAATGCCATTGGGATTTTGATCAGAATTGCATTAAATCTGTATAGTGCTTTTGGTAGTATGGTCATTTTGATAATGTTAATTCTGTCTATTCAAGAGCAAGCTAGATCTTTACATCTTCTAAGGTCTTTTTTGATTTCTTTCTTTAGAGTTCTGTAGTTTTCATTGTATAGACCTTTCACCAAGTTGATTCCCAAGTATCTTTTTTTTTTTGAAGTTATTGTAATTGGGGTAGTTCTCATTTCCTTCTCAGGATTTTATCACTGATATACAGAAATTCCTTTGATTTATGGGTGTTGATTTTTATATCCTGCTACTTTGCTGACTTCATTTACTAGTTCTGGAAGTTTTCTGATGGAGCTTTTTGGGTCTTCTAAGTATAGAATCATATCATCTGCAAATAGTGCTAATTTATGTTCTTATTTTCCTAGACATATCCCTTTAATTTTGTTCATCTGTCTAATTACTCTGGCCAGTGTTTCAAGAATTATTTTGAATAGAAGTGGTGAAAGAGGGCAGCCCTGTCTTGTTCCAGTTTTTAGAGGAAATTACTTTAATTTTTCTCCATTCATACTGATGTTGGCCGGAGGCTTAGCATAGATAGCCTTTACAATGTTGATGTTCCTGCTATCACTAGTTCTTCTAGTGTCTTGGACATGGAAGGGTGCTGTATTTTGTCAAATGCTGTTTCTGCATCTATTGAGATGATCATACGATTCTTGTCTCTGAATCTATTCATGAGATTAATTATGTTTATTGATTTTTGTATGTTGCATCCCTGTGATGAATCCCACTTGATCATGGTGCACAATCTATTTGATATGTTTTTGTATTTGATTTGCCAAAATTTTATTGAGAATCTTTGCATCTATGTTCATTAGAGGTATTGGTCTGAAGTTTTCTTTCTTTGATGTGTCTTGGCCTGGTTTTGGGATTAGGGTGATATTGGCCTCATAGAATGAGTTTGGAAATGCTGCCTCTTTATTTCCTGAAATAAATTCAAAAGTATTGGTATTAGTTCTTCTTTAAAGGTCTTGTAGAACTTAGCTGTGTATCCAGCCACTCCTGGGCTTTTCTTGGTTGGTATGCTTCTGATAGCATCTTCTATTTCATCACTAGGTATTGGTCTGTTTAAATTGTGTATATCTTCCTGATTCAATCTGGGCAAATCATATGACTTAATTTGTCAATGCCTTCAATATCTTCTGTTTTATTGGAGTATAGGTTTTAACAATAATTTCTAATTATCTTCTGCATTTCTGTAGTGCCTGTTGTGATATTACCTTTTTCATCATGTATGCTGGTAATTTGAGTACTCTCTCTTTTCTTCATTAGCATGGCTAAGGAATTTTCAATTTTATTTTTTTCAAAGAATCAACTTTTAGTTTTGTCAAATTTTTTTTTTCAATTGTTTCTTTTGTTTTGATTTCATTGATTTCAGCTCTAATTATTTCTTGCCTTGCACTGCTTTTGCTGCTTGTTTGTTATTTTTCTAGGGCTTTGAGATGTAGTGTGAGGTCATTTATTTGTTGACATTTTATTCTTTTAAGAAATGAACTCCATACAATGAATTTCCCTCTTAGTACTGCTTTCATGGTGTCCCAAAGATTTTGATATGTTGTGTCTATGTTCTCATTTACCTCTAAGAACATTTTAATCTCCTCCTTGATGTCTTCTGTAACACATTGTTCATTCGGTATCATATTGTTTAGTCTCCAGGTGATGGAGAATTTTTTATTTTTTATTATATCATTGATTTCCAATTTTATTCCATTATGAACTGATAAAATGCATGGTTGTATCTTTAGTTTTTTGTTAAGAGTTTCTTTGTGACACATTATATGGTCTAATTTAGAACAGGATCCATGTGCTACTGAGAAGAAAGTTTATCCACTTGATGCAGGTTGAAATATTCTATATATGTCAGTTAAGTCTAAGTTATTAATAGTGTTATTGAGCTCTTTCATTTCTTTATTCAACTTTTGTTTGGAAGATCTATCCAGTGATGAGAGAGGTGAGTTAAAGTCACCCAAGTTTGTTGTGTTGTGGTCAATTTGACTCTTGAACTTGAAGAGTTTGTTTGAGCATAGCTGCACCATTGTTTGGAGCATATATATTAATGATTGTTATGTCTTATTGGTGTGTGGTTCCCTTAAGCAGTATGTAATGCCAATCTTTGTCCCTTTTAATTAACCTTAGCTTGAAGTCTCCTTTATTTTATATGAATATAAAGACCCCTGCTTTCTTCTGCAGTCCATGTGAGTGGTATGATTTTTCCCAACCTTTCACCTGCAGTCTGTGTGTGTCTTTTTCTATAGATAAGTCTTCTGTAGGCAGCATATGGTGGGGTCTTTTTTTTGTCCAGTCTGCTCACCTGTGTCTTTTGATTGGTGAGTTTAAGCCATTAACATTCAGGGTTATTATTGAGAAGTGCTTTGTATTTCCAGGCATATTTCTGTATTTTTGTTATTTAACCCGACTTTCTCCTTGGATTAGTTTTTCCTTTAGGGTATAGCCTTTCTCTGCTGATTTTCATTGTTTTTAATTTCCTCTTCATGGCATATTTTGCCAAGGATATTTTGTAGTGCTGATTTTCTAGCTATAAGTTCTTTTTTACTTTTGTTTATTGTGGAAGGTTTTGATTTCATCTTCAAATCTAAATCTTAATTTTGCTGGATACAAGACACTTAGTTGGCACCCACTTTCTTTCATAGCTTGGTGTATGTTGTTCCAGGATCATGTAGTTTTCAGGGTCTTGGTTGAGAAATCAGCAGAGATCCTAATTGGTTTCCCCCTATATGTAATCTGATTCCTTTCTCTTGTGGCTTTTAAAATTCTCTCATTATTCTGTATGTAGGGCATTTTCATTATGATGTGCCTTGGTGTGGATCTGTTTTGATTTTGTACATTAGGCATCCTATAGGCTTCTAGTATTTGACTTTTCCAATTCATTCTTCATGTTGGAAAAAATTTTCTGAAATTATTTCAGTGAGTAGATTGTTCATTCCTTTGGTTTGGACCTCTATGCCTTCCTCTATCCCAATAATTTTTAAATTTGGTCTTTTTATGTTATCCCATAATTCTTGAATGTTCTGATCATGGATTCTTACCATCTTCACTGTGTGGCCAACCTTATTTTTTTCAGGATTATATATTTTGTCTGCATTGTCTCTGATTCTGTCTTCCAAGTGATCTGTTCAGTTGGAGATGCTTCCTATTGAGTTTTTAATTTGGCTTATTGTTTCCTTCATTTCAAGGATTTCCTGATTTTTTTTTTCAGAATCTCTATCTCTTGATTGAAGGAATATTTTTGCTTCCTTTATTTTCTTATGTAGCTCTTTATCAAAATAATCCTTTGCTTCCTGCATTTGCTCTCTTACATCATCCTTTAACTAAAAGAAAATTATACCCCTCCACTCCTTGTCTATCATTTCTTCTGCTGTTTTGACCATGACTTCTAATAATGGAGCATCTTTGAGGCATATTTTTTCCCTTGGTTTTTCATCTTGTTCATGCATCTTCCCTTCTAGCTCTGTTTTTAAGGTGTTACAGTTTTTACCCTGTAGGCTTATAGTGTCCCTGCAGGGTTCCAATACCTCTCCTTTAAGGGAGAGATCAATATTCACAGATCCCAATACAAACAATATGCAGCCTTAAACCAAATAGCTGCTATTAAGGTGTTTATGGCTTTTTTTCACAATATACAGAAATGGCTAGTTCAATCATTATCTACAACATAAACAGTAGGTTTGCAAAAGGGTCTGAAGTTTCTGGTGTGGACAAAGAGATAACCAGGGTAGGATGAGATGTTGTGGGGGTAGGAGGTGAGGATATAGAGTTATTAGGTCTTAGGAAGAGTGAAAGAAGAATGCAATGTTGGATAGTATCAGGAGAGAAGAGAAAAGTGATTTTGGGGAAATATGTAAGGGGAAGACAGTAGTGAGAACAAAAAAAAAATAAGAAATACAAAATGTAAAAATAGGAGATAAAAGAATATACAACATAAGTGTAATATACTTCCAGACCTCCCAGGCCTTAGTAGCCTAATCCAAGAGAAGTTCTTGGTTTACAAATATTGGGAATTTGAGGGGGGAAGAAGAGGAAGGGAGTGTAAGAAGAAAAAAAATCTCAAAGGAAGATACAAGGATTTATTTGTTGGAGTTCAGTATCTTGCCTTCTTCTTTTCTCTTCTACTAGTTGGGTTGTCTGTTGTTTGCTGGTGTCTCCACCCTCAGGATGGTGAAGGTTGTTAGGGTGGGAGGGTTGGTCTTAGGGATGGAGTTCTTTTAAGTGGTGTGTAGTGCTTGCCAGATGCACCCCAAGGGTCTCATCTGGGGCCCACCTCTAGACCTCACAATTCCTGGTCACTAATTTAGTCTCTGGAATCTATCTCACTTGCCCCTCCCTTTCTACTTCCCAATCAGAAAGCTCTCTACCCAGAGGTCTTGTGGGCTGTGCTCTGGGTGCTGCAGACCTGTTGTGGAGAGCTGTTGAGCAGACCAGGACCAGGCTCTGCAAGCTATGAACTGGCCATGTGGTTACAAGCAGTGTGTGTGGTTAGTGGCTGCTGGGGAGAGGGGGGATTTGGGGACTATGGGTACCTTGATATTTTTTCTAGGCCCCAGTCAGTGTCCCAAGCTGGGAGGTGCCCTAACTAAAGATGGCATCAAAGGTGTCCCAATTTGGAAGTGGCTGCTTTCAGAGATATGGTGTTGGTTGTGTCGGGCCAGGTGGTGGCATTGGGTGACATGTTAAGAGATCCAGCTATGTGGCATTCAGTTTTGTGGCTCACGACTGTCTCCAGATGCAGGCTACCACATCTAGGGGACTATGGCAGTGGTTGCAGTATCCCATGATGGAGGCAAATGGGGGAGACCCATGTTGGTAATGGGGAACCACACAAGAGTGCTGACTGAGGATCCTGTGGCAGTGGCCATCAGGATTCCTGCATAGATGGGCAGCTAAGAGTCCTGTGCAGGTGCTCATGCTGGTGGTCCTGCTTGGGCATGGTGACTTGAGGACCTGTGTGGGCTTTGTGGCTAGCATTACTGCATGGGAGCATCAGTCAGGGGTCCTCTAATAACTTTCAGAGAAATAGTATTTCCACTGCTTGAATCTTAGGTCACAGAGCGTCACAGCATGCAGCCTCCCTTTATCCCACATCTTGAATTTCTCCCTGTTTTATGCAATTTAAGTTACCCATGTGACCAAATGCTCATGTTAATGTGACAGATGCTAAAGCTGGGTAATTGTTGTCAAAGTTGTGCAACTCTTTTCCAAAATATGGTTGAAGTTTACTAGCTTATTTTTTTTTCTTTTTAAAGCAAGACCTTGGGCAGACAACTCCAACTGAAGTATTAATATTTCATGCTTCTTTCCTTAATTGCAACTTATCATATATGTGAATATGATATTCTACCCTGAGGAAAGAGTCCTTGTTTTGTTTTGACTATGTCTCATAACTTATGCCATAAGAAATACTCTGAAGCTAAATGTGACCATTTTTAAATTTGTGGTGCACTACTCTGATGTAAACACAGGGAGATCTTATACTCATATAGATTTCCTGATAAAAATTGTTTTTGTTTTGGAGATGGGTGCATTCTTTCCTGATTCTGTCTTCTAAAGTGAGAACAGGAAGCTTGCTGGCTTGTGTATCTCTCATCTCCTTTGCCTGGTAATGTGTTTGTGGCAGACTACAGATTTGTTCACTTGGTTTCTGACTTGTAGGGAATAGAGTTTTGTTGAGATTCTCAACAGTATCTTTGCCTTTTTCAAAGGGGTATTGAAACTTACTCGTGTTTCTTGCTGTCTCGCTTTTGTGGTTTTCCAAAATGAGATATGAAATAGAAGTGGTTTAAAGTGGATATTTTTAAGGTAGGAGTTCACTAAGTACTGTTAGAAGTGACAGATGAACTCACAACAGTAACAAAATTCAAGATCAATCAGTTGTTTATGTGCATAAGCAAATAAATAGCAAACATAAAATTAAAGACAGTTCTAATGACCATAATATCAAAAGCAAAATGCTTGGAAATTTTTCAAGAAATGTGAACACTTGAACATTTAACATTGCTTGTTTTTAGAAAATATAACATCATTAGTAAGCCACTTCCTTGTTTGTGAGGACCTTAACTTCATAGAAAGAAGACGGGAATTAAAAACTTCCCCCTGTGATCCTGAGGATAGGATCTAGGTATGTTCTACCAGTGAGTTCTATCATCATCCTGTTCTTATTTTTCTTTGAGATATGGTCCTGCCAAGTTTGTGAGGCTGGACTCAAAGTTGTAACCCCACATACTCGGCTTCTGGGGTTACATGTGTGTTCCAACACAACCCCTGTCAGGGATTGCAGTCTTTTTTTGTTTTCTTTAGAAACCAGCCACAGAATGGCAGAGTTCAGAACTATCTCTCTCTTCTCTCACAAACAAATAACTAGACAGGTTCTCTACCACTAAGCCCCAGCCCCAGGGATTACATTCTTGACTTTCGTATTACAGGTTGGCTCAGGATAGTATCTAGGTTTTCAAATGTGTATAATGTCCCCATTTTTGTTAGTAGAAGGTAGAGGCCACAATGAGAGAGAATGTCTATCATTATCGTTTGAAGTGGAACATAAAATGTGGATTCACCTGCAACTTAGTATTTCAAGATTTCCCAGAAATTTAAAAATATAAGCAAGAGAGACATGAGGTCAAGGCTCTGAGGAAGGGGGACTAGATATTTCAAATTGTGAGGCAGCAGACTAAGAAAATCAATTCTAAGCTATCTGGGTATGGAGAATAGGGTCCCTCATATTTAACTGTAGGATCACAGAGGACATATAAGAAAATAAACCATTTAGTGGGTACATTTTTAAAACATGGATAGGACTTGGTCAGAAGTCATCATTATCACACCTCACCCACACACCCACACCATTACTTTCCTTTTACCTCTTCCCCACTTGAGCAGTCAAGCCACATCCACTCCTCAAGGTGCATCCTTCCATGAAGAGAAATGACTGAGCCATAGTACCCTGGGGATCATACTAGGCAGATCCTTGCCTAGCTTATGACAGAAACTAGCACAGGAATGACAGAGTTCAGGACATTTTCGTCTCTTTTTCTCTCACAAAAGAAAAATAACTAGAGATTTGTGAACTTGGGAGTATTGGGCCAAATATTTGGAACACTAAAAATACAAATGTTCAGCAGCCTAATGTCTTATATCTTTTTAATCTTTGTTTTTGTTTTTGGTGCTGGGGATTGAGCCCAGGGGCACTCAACCTCTCAGCAACATCCCTGATCTTTTTTGTATTTTAGAGAAAGGATCTCACTGAGTTTCTTGGTGCTTTGCTAAGTTGTTGAGGCTGGCTTTTTGTCAGCCTCCAGAGACACTGGGATTATAGTCATGCACCACCACACCCGGCTAATGTTTTATTTCATTATATGCACAAAAGCAGTTTTTTCGTGTAATATAATCTACTGAACACTCTAAAATTATTGCACTTTGTGAAAAATTCAAAGAGATCGCTTTTATCTTTATATTAACAAACTTAAAGTAGATACATGATTTTTATGCCTTCTTTTAAATTGATAAACCAGGTCAGGACATAGTTTTCTAGTTTCCTTGTTCTTTTTTTTTAACTAGTGATTTGTCTCAGTGTCACTCAACCACAAAGCCATTTCCCCAGTCCTTTTTATTTATTTTTTTATTTGTAAACAGAGACTCACTGAGTTATAGGTCCCTAGTAATTTGCTGAGGCTGACTTTGAACTTGTTAATTTCCTGCCTCAGTCTCCCAAGCCATTGGGATTGCAGATATGTGTCTCCATACCCAGCTTATTCATTCTTTTGTAGTTGTTTATGTATTTTGTTACATAAATTCAAGTTGAATAACAGTATGTTTAATGATACAGATATAGAGAAAAGCCAGTGATGTAGGTAAGCAATTGAGCATATACAGCAGAAAATATATTATATATTCACCATGGTGTATTACTCAGCCATCAATACAAACAAACTCCTCTAATGGTCAGCAAAATAGATGGAATTGGATGATGTCATGCTAAGTGAAGAAATACACAAAAGTGCCATATCTCTTATATGTTAACTAAAATAAAATCATGTGAAAATAGAATAGTGATAGAAGGAATGAGGAGTGTGTGGGGGCATCCAAGGCAGAAGATGGTATTTTGATATTATAAATACATGTATATGAATATATAAATAATCACACCGAATCCCATTGGTATGTGCAATTGCTATGTGAATGATAAGCTATATTTTTAAGTGCTGACAAGAAAAACAATGCTCAATTATGTTGAACCCAATTTGAAGATACTTCTATAATATCTAATCATTTTTTAATCAGGACAAATATTACAACAATAGAATATCTGTTTGGAAATGAAAAAAAATACGAGATTGCGTCTTGCTTTCATTGTGTGTAATTGTTAGAAGACCCATTTTATGGAATTTTGGTTTAGAGTTTCCATGATATATATATATATATATATATATATATATATATATATATATATATATATATATATATATATATATATTTTTTTTTTTTTTTTACCAGAAAGTGAATTAAGGGGCACTTGACCTCTCAGCCACATCCTCAGACCAATTTTATATTTTATTTAGAGACAGGGTCTCACTGAGTTACTTAGAGCCTCACAGTTGCTAAGGCTGGCTTGAACTCGAGATCCTCCTGTATCAGCCTTTTGAGCCACTGGGATTACAGGTGTGCACCAGCACGCCCTGCTTCCATGGAGTTTTTTTTTTTTTTTTTCCTATTTGCTGATTCTATTTTATTTAAAAAAATTTTTTTAGTTGTTGATGGACGTTTATTTTTCTCATTTATTTATATGCAGTGCTGAGAAATGTGCCTCACACATGTGAGGCAAGCGCACTACCACTGAGCCCAGACCCCAGCCCCTATTTCTTGATTTTATTTATTATTTATTTTTTATTGGTCGTTCAAAACATTACCAAGCTCATGATATATCATCTTTCATACATTTGACTCAAGTGGGTTATGAACTCCCATTTTTACCCCAAATACAAATTGCAGAATCACATCAGTTACACATTCACATTTTTACATAATGGCATATTAGTGACTGTTGTATTCTGCTACCTTTCCTATCCCCTACTATACCCACTCCCCTCCCCTCCCATCTTCCCTCTCTCATCTGCTGTTGTTCAATTCTCTCCCTTGTTTCCCCCCCTTTCCCCTCACAACCTCTTATATGTAATTTTGTGTAACTTTGAGGGTCTTCTTCCATTTCCATACGATTTCCCTTCTCTCTCCCTTTCCCTCCCCCCACTCGTCTCTGTTAAATGTTAATCTTTTCCACATGCTCTTCCTCCCTGTTCTGTTCTTAGCTGCTCTCCTTATATCCAAGAATACATTTGGGATTTGTTTTTGAAGGATTGGCTAGCTTCGCTTAGCATAATCTGCTCTAATGCCATCCATTTCCCTGCAAATTCCATGATTTTGTCATTTTTTAGTGCTGCGTAATACTCCATTGTGTATAAATGCCACATTTTTTTATCCATTCATCTATTGAAGGGCATCTAGGTTGGTTCCACAGTCTAGCTATTGTGAATTGTGCTGCTATGATCATTGATGTGGCAGTATCCCTATAGTACGCTCTTTTAAGATCCTTAGGGAATAGTCCGAGAAGGATGATAGCTGGGTCAAATGGTGGTTCCATTCCCAGCTTTCCCAGAAATCTCCATACTGCTTTCCAAATTGGCCTCACCAATTTGCAGTCCCACCAGCAATGTACAAGTGTACCCTTTTCCCCACATCCTAGCCAGCACTTATTGTTGTTTGTGTTCATAATGGCTGCCAATCTTACTGGAGTGAGATGGTATCTTAGGGTTGTTTTGATTTGCATTTCTCTGACTGCTAGAGATGGTGAGCATTTTTTCATGTACTTGTTGATTGATTGTATGTCTTCCTCTGAGAAGTGTCTGTTCAGGTCCTTGGCCCATTTGTTGATTGGTTTATTTGTTATCTTATTGTTTATTTTTTTTTAAGCTCTTTGTATAATCTGGATATTAGGGCTGTATCTGAAGTGTGAGGGGTAAAAATTTGTTCCCAGCATGTAGGCTCCCTATTTACCTCTCTTATTGTTTCTCTTGCTGAGAAAAAAAAAAAAAAAACTGTTTAGTTTAAGCAAGTCCCATTTGTTTATTCTTGTTATTAACTCTTGGGCTATGGGTGTCCTATTAAGGAATTTGGAGCCCGACCCCACAATATGTAGATCGTAGCCAACTTTTTCTTCTATCAGGTGCAGAGTCTCTGATTTGATATCAAGCTCTTTGATACATTTTAACTTTTGTGCATGGCGAGAGAAAGGGGTTCAGCTTCATTTTGTTGCATATGGATTTCCAGTTTTCCCAGCACCATTTGTTGAAGATGCTATCCTTCCTCCATTGCATGCTTTTAGCCCCTTTATCAAATATAAGAAAGTTGTAATTTTGTGGATTGGTTTCTGTGTCCTCTATTCTGTACCATTGGTCCACCCACCTGTTTTGGTACCAGTTACATGCTGTTTTTGTTACTATTGTTCTGTAGTACAGTTTGAAATCTGGTATCACTATACCTCCAGATTCACACTTACTGCTTAGAATTGCTTTTGCTATTCTGGGTCTTTTGTTTTTCCATATGAATTTCATGATTGCTTTATCTATTTCTACAAGAAATGCCATTGCGATTTTGATTGGCATCACATTATACCTGTAGAGAACTTTGGGTAATATCGCCATTTTGATGATGTTAGTTCTGCCTATTCATGAACAGGTTACATTTTTCCATCTTCTAAGATCTTCTTCTATCTCTCTCTTTAGGGTTCTGTAGTTTTCATTGTGTAAATTTTTCACCTCTTTTGTTAGGTTGATTCCCAAGTATCTTATTTTCTTTGAGGATATTGTGAATGGAGTGGTTTTCCTCATTTCCATTTCAGAAGTTTTGTTGCTGATATACAGGAATGCCTTTGATTTATGCGTGTTGATTTTATATCCTGCCACTTTTCTGAATTCATTTATTAACTCTAGCAGTTTCTTTGTGGACCCTTTTGGGTCTGTTAAATATATTATCATGTCATCCGCAAATAGCGATAATTTAAGTTCTTCTTTTCCTATTTTTATGCCTTGAATTTCTTTTGTCTGTCTAATTGCTCTGGCTAGTATTTCAAGAAGTAAATTGAATAGAAGTGGTGATAGAGGGCATCCCTGTCTTGTTCCAGATTTTAGAGGGAATGCCTTCAGTTTTTCTCCTTTTAGGATGATGCTAGCCTGAGGTTTAGCATATATAGCTTTCACAATGTTGTTCCTGTTATCCCTAATTTTTCTAGTGTTTTGAACATAAAGGGATGCTGTACTTTGTCGAATGCTTTTTCTGCATCTATCGACATGACCATACGGTTCTTGTCTTTAAGTCTTTTGATGTGGTGAATAGCTTTATTGATTTCCGTATATTGAATCCGCCTTGCATCCCAGGGATGAATCTTATTTGATCATGGTGCACATTTTTTTTTATATGGTTTTGTATTCGATTCGCCAGGATTTTATTGAGAATTTTTGCATCCAAGTTCATTAGAGATGTTGGCCTGTAGTTTTCTTTCTTTGAAGTGTCTTTGTCTGGTTTTGGGATCAGGGTGATGTTGGCCTCATAGAATGAATTTGGAAGAGCTCCTTCTTTTTCTATTCCTTGAAATCGCTTGAAAAGTATTGGTATTAATTCTTCTTTGAAGGTTTTGTAGAACTCCACTGTATACCCATCGGGTCCAGGGTTTTTTTGGTTGGTAGTCTTTTGATGGCTTCTTCTATTTCTTCCTTTGTTATTGGTCTGTTTAAATTGTGTGTGTCTTCCTGACTCAATCTGGGCAGATCGTATGACTTAAGAAATTTATTGATATCTTCACTATCTTCTATTTTATTGGAATATAGGGTTTCAAAATACTTTCTAGTTATCTTCTGTATTTCTGTAGTGTCTGTTGTGATAAAGCATTTTTCATCCCGTATGTTAGTAATTTGACTTCTCTCTTCTTCTCTTCGTTAGCATGGCTAAGGGCCTGTCGATCTTATTTATTTTTTCGAAGAACCAACTTTTAGTTTTATCAATTTTTTCAATGTTTTTTTGTTTCAATTTCATTGATTTCTGCTCTAATTTTAATTATTTCTTGTCTTCTACTACATTTGCTGTTGTTTTGCTCTTCCTTTTCTAGATTTTTGAGGTGTAGTGTGAGTTCATTTATTTATTGTTTTTTTTTTCTTTTTTTGAGGAAAGAACTCCAAGAAATGAATTTCCCTCTTAAAACTGCTTTCATTGTGTCCCATAGATTCCGGTATGTTGTGTCTGTATTGTCATTTGTATCTAAGAATTTTTTTATCTCCTCCTTTATGTCTTCTGTAACCCATTGATCACTCAGTAGCATATTGTTCATTTTCCATGCGATGTAGGATTTTTCCTTCCTTCTTTTATCATTGATTTCCAGTTTCATTCCATTATGATCAGATATGGTGCATGGTATTATCTCCATGCCTTTATAAATACTGAGCATTGTCCTATGGCATAATATATGGTCTATATTTGAGTAGGATCCATGCGCTGCTGAGAAGAACGTGTATCCACTTGATGATGGTTGATAATTCTATATATGTCGGTTAAGTCTAGGTTATTGATTGTGTTATTGAGTTCTATAGTTTCTTTATTCAGCTTTTGTCTAGAGGATCTGTCTAATGGCAAGAGTTGTGTGTTGAAGTCACCCATAATTATTGTGTTGTGGTCTATTTGACTCTTGAACTTGAGGAGAGTTTGTTTTATGAACATTGCAGCACCATTGTTTGGTGCATACAAATTGATAATTGTTATGTCTTGTTGGTGGATGGTTCCTTTTAACAGTATATAGTGTCCTTCTTTATCCCTTTTGATTAACTTAGGTTTGAAGTTGATTTTATTTGATATGAGTATGGCCACTCCTGCTTGCTTCTGAGGGCAATGTGAGTGGTATGATTTTTCCCAACCTTTCACCTTCAGCCTGTGTATGTCTTTTCCTATCATATGAGTCTCCTGAAGGCAGCATATTGTTGGATTTGTTTTTTTAATCCAGGTTACTAGCCTATGTCTCTTTATTGGTGAATTTAGGCCATTAACATTTAAGGTTACAATTGAAATATGGTTTGTACTTCCAGTCATGTTTATTTATTTATTTATTTTAGTTTGGCTAGTTTTTCCTCTTTGGTTATTTTTCTCCCCCTTTACTGAGATACCTCCCACTGTTAGTTTTGGTCGCTATTTTTCAATTCCTCTTCTTGTAGCATTTTGCTCAAAATGCTTTACAGTGCTGGTTTTCTGGCTGTGAATTCTTTTAGCTTTTGTTTATCGTGAAATATTTTAATTTCATTGTCAAATCTGAAGCTTAATTGCCTGGATACAGTATTCTTGTTTGGAATCCATTGTTTTTCAGCGTTTGAAATACGTTGTTCCAGGATCTTCTCGCTTTCAAATTTTGTGATGAAAAATCAGTCGTTAACCTAATTGGTTGACCCCTGAATGTAATCTGCCTCCTTTCTCTCATAGCTTTTAATATTCTCTCTTTGTTCTGTATGTTGGCTATCTTCATAATTATATGTCTTGGTGTTGGTCTATTACGGTTTTGAATGTTTGGGGTCCTGTAGCCTTCCAGGATTAGGCAATCCATTCCATCTTTCATCTCTGGGAAGTTCTAGGATTATTTCATTTAATAGGTTGTCCATTCCTCTGGTTTGAACCTCTATACCTTCTTCTATCCCAATGACTCTCAGGTTTGTTTTTTTTATGACATCCCATATCTCTTGAATAGTTTGCTCATGAGATTTAAGCATCCTTTCTGTGTTGACTATATTCTTTTACAGTTGATAAACTTTGTCTTCATTATCTGATGTTCTGACTTCTACTGGATCTAGTCTATTTGTAATGTTCTCATTTGAGTTTTTAATTTGGTTTATGGTTTCCTGCATTTCTAGGATTACTGTTTGATTTTTTTAAAAAATATATATCTATCTCCTGGTAAAGCTCATTCTTTGCCATTTGAATTTGTTTGTTTAATTCGCTTTCAATATATACTTTCATTGCTTGGACTTGCTGTCTCATGTCTTCTCTAATATTCCGTTCCATCTGAGTTAGGTATGTGTTGAGTTCTTTCCCTGTCCATGTTTCTGATGCTTCTAGGTCCTCCTGTAGATTTAAGTTGTCCTGCATTGTTTGTAATCCTTTTTTCCCTTGTTTTTTCATGTTGTTCACGTTACTTTCCAGCTCTGTTTGATTGCTGTGTTTCTGCTCTCTCCTATAAATTTGTTTTGGTTTTGTATATCTCTGTTGTCTCTCCTTTGTGGTGATAGACAATGCTTAGAAATGTTGGGCTTTATTGTACTTTAAAGCTGATTCATTCAATTTATGAAAGGCTTCCGGATTCTGTATGCATATAGTGATTTGTTGTTTGTTCTTAGGACTTTATGTTTAGGTTAGGTGCTATGATGGTTTGAGGGTTAGTATGTCTTGGCTACTTTAGAAGACTGCTCTACTGAAGGGGGATACTGATAGGCGACTGGATCAGGATGTTGGTAGTAGCTAGGTATTTAGGAGCCCTATAGACATCCTCGAAACATTCACCTATTTGCATTTAGACAATTACACATAATGGAAGACGTAATTCTTGGGATGAAAGTTGGGGGGTAGGGGAAGGAAGGTGCTCTTAAAAAGAAAGAAGGAGAAAGAGATAGATAGATTAGAGGAGAATGGAAAGAACAATAAAACTGCTAAAGTGGATTCCACTGGGAAGGATTTCAGTCTGCTGAACTCCGGTGATGTCACCTCTCTGCTATGGCGGGCCCCAGGCTCCTTGCTGGGGTGTCCGAAGGGAGGGGTGGGCCTGGTCTGTCTCTGGTTGGTTTCAGCTCCCGGTTGGCTACTTCATGAAGGCCTGGCTATAGACCTCTTCCTAGACTCCCTGCGCCATACATGCTGGGCCGCACCTCGGGGTCTAGCCGCCCAGTCGCGGGGGCAGCAGGCAGGCGGTCTCTAGCCGCCCAGTCGCAGGGGCAGTGGGCAGGCGGTTGGTCTGTAGCCGCCCAGTCGCGCGGGCAGCGGGTGGGTGGGCGGTCAGTTGCTGCCCAGTCATGAGGGCCTGGCCTCTCGTCCCCTGGCTTCTCCTGCTAGCCCGGCCTTCCCCTGTGTGATGCCTCTCGGCGGTTCAAACTGTACTCTGGGCCTGCAGTTTGCTGGGTGTGGAGGGTGGCTATTGGGAACCGGCACCCTATTGTTTTGATTTTTTCCGCTTACCCCTCCCCCAGAGCTGGCAAGACCGGTTTCGTTTTGGCCACTGATGGGAAGGGGAGTTGGAGGTCAGGTGTCTTTACCTTTCCCCACGTCTCTATGTAGGCTCGCTCTGACAATCCGTCCCCTGGAAAGCCTGGGAGAGATTTTAGGTGAATTCCCCGCTGTTTGGGAGATGGGCTGAGTAACACACGCCTGTTTTATTGTTGCAATCTGTCGGAAACTGGCGGTGGTGATGTCAGCTTTCCAAGATGGTGGCCGCTGGCTTCCTTGGTGGACTTTCCGTTGTGGGGGATAGAACTGGACCGCTTCCTTCCCTGTCTCAAACCCCAAACTCAGCCTGGAGCTCAGTGAGGGCACAGCCGGCAGGACTCCACAGAATCCGTAGCACCATTTCTCTCTGCTTGCTGGTTGCTTCTAGGTGGTGCCCCGCCGTCTGTAGCCATGGGGCGGGCCGCGTGGCGGGCGGCGGATCAGTCAGCCTGGATCTCCGCTCGCTCAGTTGGCTCGCATTTGAGACTCAATAACTGGTCCTCGGTGATGGAAATCCTTCCTCTAGGTTTCAGTGCACACCAATTTTCCTGGAAATTCCTAGCAAGATAGCTTTTTGTCCTTCTAACTCGTTATTCACCTGCACAGTGACGCAGTACACGGGGTGTGATGCACTCTATTCGCGGCCATCCTCCATGGAGTTTTAATGATCTTCTTAAAACACAGTAAAGCCATGCATGCCTGTTTTAAATATTTCCTAAATCTAAATCTTTTATTTGGCATTTTGACCTAAAAAAAAAATCACAGGAGAACAAATCTAAGCTTTAAAAACAATGTTGCAGTCAAATAATTTTGACAGGAAGAAATCGGTTTTAATACACAAATTACAATGTAATTTAATTATATATATATATATATATATATATATATATATATATATATATATATATCATCAGATATTATATATGTATATATTTCAGTTTCTTAGTTTACATAAATAATATCTTTCAGAAAAACTGAGAATCAGATTTGAAGTGTTGAGAGTTATAAAATTGGATGACCATGTACAAGAAGAGAATAAAAGTTAGTTGTTATGCATGTTACAATATAAATTGTTCTTATTAGTTCTTACCAGAAAAATGAAATAATTGTCAATTTCACAAAACAGTGATAAATAATGTGTAAATGTAGTCACAATGCAAGGGGATATCAATTATTATCCCATAATTTCTGGGAGAAAGTGATGTTTATTTTTTTAGTTATTCATGAGCTAGTTTACTTAAAACTTAATCTAATAGTTTGTAGTTTTTTGTCGAACATTCATTGGCCATATAATGTTAGCCTTAATAAGAGACCTTAAAAAGCACTCTTCTATCAAGACACAAAAATATGTCTTCTTAATCACTGCAGAATTCCTTCAAATGTAAAGGAAGGAGAGGAGAGAGAGAAAAAAAAAAAGGTAATAGGTAATAGAGATGAAGAGTGATCAAATTATTTTCTTGTTAATCTGTGAATATTTAATAATTAATTCCACTATTATGTATAATTAAATGTATCAGTAAACATTTTGTTTAAAATAATTTCACTTAAAAAATAAATTCAAAATAATTTGAAATCACATCTAATTCCTGTGTAAAGAAATTGGGTGTAACATTAGTGTTATCACTACAATATACTTACTATGATCAGAATCTATTTCTGACTTGTTTGGAGCCAGGTTTCTCTGCACTGAGGTGATTGTAACTTTCCTCAATAACTGTGGGTGTTCAGTTAATCTCCAATTTTAGTCCCTTTTTCACTTCTCTCATTCAAGTAAAGCTTGAATTTTCAGACTTGTTCTCTATATTGTACACAAATCCATCACAAAAGCTACATAGGCCATGGCTTTTCTTGGAGCAAATTTTTGTAGCTTCTGTATATTGTAGCTTAGCCAAGAGCAGGTGATGTGAGAACCTTGAATTTCAGTCCAAGAGTACTCTCTCCTTCTCACTTTAGTGTCTGTAAAAGGAAACATCATTGCTGTTAACTTTGGCAGACTAATGTAGGGGAAGCTCATAACTAGCCATGGTTGTGTCCATCTATAGGGAGAACACAGAGGGACTGAGCTAGCCAGAAGTGATTCACAGGCTCTTATCCATGCTTCTGGTTGATAGTGTCAGTTACTACTAAAGTCCAGAAATTGATCACCCACAGGTGGAAGGGCAGTGTTATTTAAAAAATGGAAAAAACAATGTCGGGCTGCCCCAATGGCAAATATCAATTACTATTTTCATCCACAGCTCTGTTTATAATATCAGACATAACTATATTTTATGGGTTACAGCACTGTTACTTACACAAATTATCCTGATGAATACCCATCAAATCTTATCAGGTATCTAAAAGAAAATGATTTTTAAAATATTTTTATTTGTAAATGGATGCAATACCTTTATTTTGTTTATTTATGTTTATGTGGTGCTGAGGATTGAACCCAGTGCCCAACACACGTGACACAAGCATTCTACTGTGAGGAAGTGCTCTGAATGACCACATCTTTCATTACTGAAGCACAAGGCTCTGACCAGTCCATACATTTCTTTTTGACTTGGGCTTTCTCCCAGCTTTGAAGCAAGGCTGGTCTTCAGGTGTAGGCATAACCAAGGGCATTGAGCTACATTCACTTATTCCTTTGTAACCCTACTCCTTCCCTCATTTGAATGACTTCTTCCCAATGAAAGGATTCAGCACATAGACCTCTCTCTCTATCCATGGACCCCCATAGGTCAAAGGAGCCATCACAGGACCTAAAGAAAAAATGTATTTCTCTGTATCTCTGTAGTTATTTCATGCAGTCCAGTTCACCTGGAGTCATCTTGAGTGTTTAGTACTTAGACCTGACAATTGGAGGCCCATACTGGGTCTCCAGGGTAAATTTTACAAATTTAAAGAGTTTGGAATCTCTTCAGAAGTTAAACACACTTAAGATTTCAGAGTATTTTGGACAGAGTTGTAGAAAGTAAGTGAATTAGAAGAAAAATCTGTGATTTTAAACTTTTTTTAAATATCTGGGAATATTTTATCTTTAGAAAGATAAAAAAATTTGCAATTCTAGAGACCCTAAATAAATTTAAAGAATTATTAAGATTATTAATGGGATATGTTAAGTTCAGTCCTCTCCCATGAGAAAATTGCTTTTATGGACTTTTTTGGATTGTTTTTGTGAATCTTTATATTTAAAAAAAAAGGTAAAGATTTTGGGGGGTTTATATGCTAGAAATCTGTTCTTGGAGGATGTAAGAGAAAAAAGAGATTATTATTATTATTATTATTATTATTATTATTATTATTATTATTATTATTTATGGTGAGACTTGATAAGAAAGATTATCTACTTCTAGAGAGGAAATTTATTTTTTACTTTTTATTTATTTTTTGCTGTTTTATAAAGTTGCTCTAACAATTTATATTAAACCTTTTTATCACATTCTTGTCCTCCCCTTTCAGAATGGTTGTAACTCAGCCTCTGTGAACAAAAGACTTTACCTGCTTTTCCTAAGGAATCTGTAACAAGACCCACAACCAGCAGTGCTTTTAACCATTAAACAACCTGGCCTGGATGCCAAATGGAAACTGCCCTAAGATCTGATAGTAACACTGCCATCTGCCAATAAAACTCACTTTTAAAGTGTCCATGTGCTGCAAAGAAAAATACAAGAACAAGGGAGCACACACTGCAAGCACAGGTGGTAAAGACAAAGAAAGCCTCTGCCCACTAGTCAGATAAATACAAACAAATCAAATGGAATGAAATCTTGCTCTGGAAGCCTTTTCCCCAGACAATGGGCAACCAGCTCCAAGCTCTTTACATCACCACAGTAACAGCAGAAAGCGAGTCTAGCCAATTAGTCTTCTTGGTCTCTGCTTCCACATTTGTGGGGGCTTCCCATTGGTCCTTCCCCTGTCACTCAACCAGGACATCTTATCTTGCCTCCAGTCACTAAACTGTACTTTCAGTTTCACACAGATCTGATACTAAAATTACAGAGAGCCTACATTTTTATGAATTCCCACCTGTAAATCCTAACAAAATGTATCTTTTTTAGGCAAAATCTAATTCCACAGGTTTCTACATTGCAGCCCTAAGCCTGACTTGCTCTCAAGACTAAATAACTTGATTGTTTTTTTATCACCCAACAGCTTCCTTTAGGATCTTTCATTTTCCTCTATATGTTTGTAATACTAAATAATTTTCTGTTCATGAGAGGTATCAAACATATGCATCTTTGTATTTTACTTTCAATTTTGGAGGTTAAAAGAAAGTATTTGTTCACCAAAATAAACAAAGCCAGCAATGGCCCTGTGATGAGCAAAAAAAAATCTATTCTCATCACTGACTATATAATTAGAAGAAATAAGTAAATGTATACACAAAGATCTTATTATGTGACCTCACAAATATAAAAAAAGTGCACTGCTAATACAAGGAGAATTAAAATGGACTCAAATGTCTTTAAAAAACATGTTTCATAAAAGTTAATACAATTATAAATTATGCCCTTATTCTCAAAACATATTTTTTCTAGGTATTTGGATAACCAATAGTTGATAATCCAGAAAATAATTTGCATATGTATCTAATTATTTAGTTAATATATATTTATCGAATCATTTTTCTTCAACAGGAAATATATAAATATATATAAATATATATGTGTGTGTATATATATATATATATATATATATATATATATATACACATACATATATGTCTCTCTCTATATATATGTATATATATACATACATATATGTCTACATATATATGTATGTATATCTGATGATACATATATATATATATATATATATATATATATATATATATATATATTCTCTTTCTATAAAAAGAAATATTTAAGATAAATGCTTTTTACTATAAACTTACTTTCAAGAGAGAATCAAGTGATTTTTAATTCTGAAATTATTGTACAAACTTTATAAGATTAAAAAAAACAAATGTAATTATGCCTGCAAAAATGTCTAAGGGCTTTAACTATATTTTAATTAAAATTAAACTATATTTCATTTCTCTTTATCAATGTGCAATAATTTGTTTAAATTATAAAATTTTCACTAATCATTCCACAATATAACCTTTAAGAATTCTAAAATAAAAGTAGATACTTCCACAGAGAGGAAACAAACACTGGAGGTCCAAAAAAAAAAAAAAAAAAAAAAAAAGAAAGAAATCATCTTTGATTAAAACAAGATTTTCATATTCTAAATTTTAATAATAAAATTATTTCCCTAAATAGAAATATCTATATCATTATATTTGCAGATTATATAGAAAGTTAAAATAATTGAGAAACAGAATTGCATATAACTGGGCTGATTATAAAAATATAAACTAATTAATTTCAGGATACTTCAGGTTATTTCCCTGATTTCTATTATGCTGATATAAGCTAAGATCATTTTTCCATATTTTGACATGATAAAGACCTATTAAAATGTTAAGTTTTATTTTCTTTAAGGAAGGTCTTTATTGCCTGATGATTCTTACTGTTTAAGACACAGGTTAATTTTAATAAATAAATTCACGTTATTGATTAAACACTAATTATAGAAATTGACTGACTTAGATTCTAATTTTGACAATGCTTTTGGAAGACTAATTTGATTAATTCAGAGTCACTGCTGATTCTTGCATATTACCTCTGTTTGTTGGATATTGTAAGATATTGGAGAACATATTTTTAGAACTGATGCTCTCCAAATTAAAGTCTTATGTTAGTTTTAATCAATAAAAATTACAAATTTTCTTGTAAATTCATTAGTATTATATAAGTTCTCGGAGAGGACCTATTATCCATAAAAATGTGGTAATATGTATATACTACTTCCTACACTGGGAAGTTACCTTAATCATATTCTCTAGAACACAATTAAGAGACACCTATTCAAAGTATAATATTCTAAGAGATAAAGATATTTTGAAACCTTCTCTCAAAAAGAGATTGAGGGTTCCTTTTAAATTGTCAAATTACACATAATATCAAAATAATTCATCTATTCTATATATGAAAAATTAGAGTGATTAATAAAAGATGTCTCATTTTCATAACTAGCCTCAATTACTATTAACAGAGAGAACTTAAAAAATTGCCTACTGGAAACTAAAATTGAAGGAAACTTAATATAGACCAAAATAAATTAAAAGAGACTTTCAAAAAACCCAAAATCACACATTGTATCTTTCAAAATTTATGTCAGATGTCTAACATTATCTAAAGAGATATTATTCTGTTACTTAGATAAACTTTAAAATAGATGGTCATCTCAAAAACAGGTTTTTTTTTAAAGATTTATCTTAACCATGTCCCAGTGACACACAATAGGGACAAGTCTGACAGTCTGGAGAACAAAGAGTTCCCTGGGACATATTGGTATTAAATAGCAAAAGAAAATGCCTAAAAATAATAATTTATTAACCCTTTAGAAAAATTTTACTGTTTTCATAGAGAGACTTAAAGAGACAATACACACCTTTAATTTATAAGGGGTAACCCATTTTCAAAAGATAAGTTTACCATCAAGTTAGCCAAAGACATTTACACAGATTAACAAAATTCTAGTCAATTTTCAATATTACAGCATAATTAAATGAAGCCTAAACAAAGAGAAAAGGGCAAACTTACAGACGAAAGAATTAAAATGCTAATCTTATGTCAAGAAAAATAAGCTTCCTAGTTAAAAATTTTACTCCTCTTCTAATGTAGGAAAAAATTTTTAGAGACCTCAAACATTGAAACAGGGCCTTATTTCAAAACCCTGTCAACAGTTTTTCACTGAAAAAAAAAATAGCATTAAAAATAGTTACCGTTAAATATTAAACAGGCAGCCAATAATAAATCGGCTCAGCAGCCTATAGCTAATCTCAATAAGAAATCTAACATGGTGAATATTTTCTCAACCTTATAGTATAATATAATATGCTGAATACTTGATAATTTTTAAAACTGGTAAGGCCACAAATTATACATAATTATTGAAGCTAATTTTGCTACATTAAGTATAGTTATTTAACATGCTCATATAACTGTTTATTTATAAACAAAATTGTTCTAACAAGGATACCTCAATGTAATTGCTATTTCAATGCCATAAAATTCTAATTAAATCATTGTCTAAAACAATACTATTGCCTTATTTTTACCCATTGATATTTGAGATACTAACACACCGTACTCACTAAGTTTCATAATAATAATGACAGTTTTTCATGGATTGGTAGACAAAATATTATTAATTTTTCTAAATCATTTTCATTAATTGTATTAATTATATATTATATATTATATAATAATATATAATTATATATTATGTCTTCTCTAGGTTTATTTAACATATGTACTTCCTATTTTGGATAGATGTTTATATAATTTCTCATGCTCCTAATAAAGACCACTGCTTCTAAGTTAAAAAATCTCACAAACAACATTCCAAATTAAGATAATTATTTGAGTTAATCTAGAGCTACTTTCAAAATACACATTTTTATATACAACTTATTGTATTCTTGACTTTAACAGAATTATCAAAAGTAAAAATAAAGTTATACATTTAGTAAAACCTAAATATATTTGTCATGGTCCATTTAAATAACTTTTGTCAAATTCCAGGAGCAACTACAGATGGTAAATCTTTTCTTATTATTTAAATACATGTACTATTATCTATAACTTAAGCTAATGATACTATGGCTGACACCAGGCTTTTTCTCAATTTTATTAAGTGAGGAAAAGGGGGAAAAACAGAACCTCATAGGACACACTAAATCTTACAAATATTACAAAAATTTTCTTAATTATGATACTGAGAGTCCTACTGTACTGAACATGAATCAGTAAATTAATCAGATTTCAAAAGGTAGAGTTTGACCCAGTAATTGTGAAAATGACTGAAAAAACCTGACACGGAAAATTGAATCTCCCATATGCAGAGTTTATAGACATGCAGCTTCATGGGTTGATCAGGAATGTAAAAATTATTAACAAGTTCTATGGACTTATTTCTCAGGTTCACATTTAATTTGCATTGCAGAGTGGACTCAAAAGCCTTCCCTCATAATTTGTACTAACTCTAATGGTCAGTTATTTGTATATATTGATCCTATTACCATCAGGATGTCTAGGAGTATCTTTTGAGAAAAAGACAACATATTAGAACTCTAAGACAGCCAATCATGCTGGTTCTTAGAAATGACGACTATGTATCTGAAAAAAATGTCAAAATAGGAAGATTATGGAAATAGAACTTTCTTTTATAGGTCAATTATTTTCATAAAATATCCACCAATGTATTGTTGCACTAATCATTTTACAATTGAAATGGCACCATTCCTAAGTGAATAGATTTAGCAAATGTCTTGCCAGTATGACATAAGGTGTCTAGAAATACTGGGTATATTTTAGACTGGTCTCCCAGAATTGAAAAGTTGACTATACAAGGATGCTATGATGCCAGAGTTTTATTGGTAATACCCTAACCTTCAGCAAGATAGCACCAAAAAAAGATGTTTTGTTGTTTGACTTCTACCTTCAGAACATTTACATTACTGACAGACCAGATAAATTCCTTAAATGTGAGAATTAAGAGAAGGAATGATGGATATCCTGTAGCCTGTAAGAATACAACTTACCTTATTTTACCACTAGTTATTGCCACTAATATTTTAGAGATATAATATGCTGAAGTTAATGTTCAGGCTTTGAAAGAGGTGCATACCAATAAACAAGATCTAGGCAAACTCTGAATCTGATCTCATAATCCTAGAAGTGACACTATTTATAAGTACTATTCCTTACCACTACAATTCAGCTTTTGTGGCTATGTTTTTAAACTTAGAAAAGTGAATTTTCTTAATATTTGACTCAAATTACTTCCAAGATTCTTCATAGTTAGATAGTGATGATGGAAGGATTGAAATTAAATTAAAATGCTCTAGAAGCCACTGTGATAAATAATGTGAATGAGCTCTTTGCTCTATGGCTTGTGGAAAATATGGCATCCTAAATAAAAAAATTCCATTTTACTATGGCCATATGCAATGCTTCACAATAAAATTGGGGGAAAAATTAAAACCTTCTCATGTGTGTTTGGCAGAGTAATAATAATAACCTGGATCTTCCAAGTTGATTATGTTCTTGAAATGATATGTTTGCTACTAATTCCTTTCATGTTTCAACATAAGTCATGATGATCTTGGATCAAAAATCCAGTGACTGAAAGATATAATTCCCCAGTTGATGTTTTAAATTTACATTAAGAAAAGGGGAATAAGTGGAAAGCCACTCTGAGTGACCACACATTCCATCCCTGAAGCAAAAGGCTCTGACCAGTCACTACATTTCTTGGTATCTTGGGAGTGCTCCCAACTTAGATAGCAAGGCAGGTCTACATGTGTCCTCATAACCCACAAGGTTGAGTTACACTCACTTATTCCTTTGTAATTCTACCCTTTCCCTCATTTGAATGGCTTCTTCCCAATAAAAGGATTCAGCACATGCTCCTTTTTTTATTTCCACAGACTCCCATAGGTCAGAAGAGTCATCACAGGATCCCCCCAAAAGGTATTTCTCTATCTCTGTGTGGTAATTTCATGCATTCCAGTTTACTGGGAGTGATCTTGACTGTTTATTCATAAGACACAAAACTCTACCACTGAGCCACAACTCCAGCCCAGCATTATCATTTTATAAGCTACATGTTGGATTTTTTTTCCATTAACTGAACCCAGAGGTATTAACCACTGAGTAACATCCTCAGCCGTTTTTAATATAGACAAAATGTTTGACTAATTTGCTAAGTTGCTGAAGCTGGCTTTAATATCATGATTTTCCTGCCTCAGCCTCTCAAGACACCAGAATTACAGACATGCACCACTGTGCCTGGCTTTGATATGGACTTTCTAAAAAGCCATTTCAGATCATTTTCTCTCCAGTATGAATGTAGTAAAATGACATTGGAGCAAAAGTTCTCAGTATTTCAGGAAGTACTGGCTATGGTACAGGAAGATAACTTGTCACTGATGTTTGAATTAAGGTTGAATAAATTTTCTTGAGTATGTAAGATACTGGCTTCCCCTCTAATTTCTTTTGTTTATCATTCTTTGGTTCACAAGGTCTTTTCCCTTGTTCCTCATTGGTAAGTATGTGGGATGTACAGCCTAACTTTAACTCTCTCTATTGGGTTCTTTAAATAAATGTCCCTTTAGTTGTCCTCCCTCCCTTATTGTGTTGTAGAGAAAAGGCCTTCACTGGTGATCAGTGTTTGTCAGGCAAGACCATATCCACTCACTTTATTTCTGTCATAATCAGGTGTTACCTGCTGGTGACCCTTTGTTCTGTTTCCTCTTTTCTGATATTGGTATATCCTCAGTGAGTTGACAATTAAAATTGAAATATTTATTTTGAAAATGGACCACTGCACTTTCTACTTCTCACAAAAGGATTACCAAAACCTCATATCTAAATACAGGCAAATAAATACAGAGTTGTGGTGGGTCATTAATTATTAAAATGAAGGCATCTATGTCACTGAGTGAGGGCCATCCAGGCATAGCTCATAGCTGAGGTATGACAATCCCCAGTGTGTTCTATTTGTTTTAGTAGACAGGCATTGCTTTTCTCAAATATGGTTACATTTACAGTGCAATTTACCATATAGAGAAGTGTTCCCATATGCCTGCTCTACACACAGATTTTCCTATTATTTACATCTTGCATATTTATGTTAGATTCATTATCATTAGAGAAACAATATAATAGTAACCAAGACATTATTACTAATTGGACTACTTGTTTTTTTTTTTTTTATTTCTGAAGAAATTGACAAAATATACTGTTGAGTGTCCACCATTATTCCATATTATTAACAGTGTCAGAATGTAAAAGTTCTCTGTTCTTCATCTCTTCACTGTCTTCTATTGCCCCTGAATCTCTGGAACCATTAATACTTTATTGTCTATTTTTTTTTTTTTTTTTTTTTGCATTTTTTCAGAGTGTCACATAGTTGAAGTCACACAGGTAAGGCATTTAAAACCAGCTCTTCTTTAAGCAGTATGCATTAAATGTGCCTCCATGTCATTTCATATTCGTTAGCCCATTGATTTTGTATTTTGCAACACACCATTTAATGGAAATGATGCTTTTTAATTAAAAATATGTAAGTGCTTACTGAAGGATATCTGGTTTGCTTCCTGTTCTGGGAAACTGAATAAATAAAGTATGAATATTTTTATTTTTGTGTAATCATGGAATGGAACTCATTAACTCATGCACACTAGGGAAGTACAGTACCACCTTGCTGTATCCACAATTTAAGACCTTATAAAAATGTGCATGTAGGTTTTCATGTAGGCATTAGATCTCAACACCATTAGATAAATATCATAAATGTGGTTGTGACAATTGTGGTTAAGACTGTGTTTAGCTTTGTAAGAAAATGCCCAACTCTTCCAAAGTGGCTGTACAATTTTGTTATCCTGCTAGGAATGAATGAGAGTTCCTGTTGAACCTCCACTTACACAAAGCAGTTGGTATTGTCAGATTTTTGGATTTACCCATGCTTGTTGATGTAATTTCTAGTTCTAGTAATCCAGCTGCTGAAGAGGCTGAGATGAGAGGATGACAAGTTCAAAGCCAGTCTCAGCAAAAGTGAGTTGCTAAGCAACTCAGTGAGACCCTGTCTCTAAACAAAATACAAACCACAGATGGGAATATTGCTTGGCGATCAAGAGCTCCCAAGTTCAATCTTCTGTACAAAAATAAATAAATTAAATTTTAAAAACTGTATCTTTAGTGTGGCCTTGGTCCTCCTGGTGTGAATCATGTAGCTTGACATCCTATGTCATAGAATGCTAAGCAACTTTTCCTATGTTTATTTTTTGTCTCTATGTACTCCTGCCTTTTTTCCTTTTATTTTTGGATTTCTTGCAGTGATGTTTCTCATAGCAGCTAATACTTATTGACTATTTATATGCCAGACATTGTTTTTGGTGAGTAACTAATTTCTCTTTTCCCTCACATTATCCTTATTAAGTGGTATAATTATGATCATCATTTTATGAACAAAACATGTGAGGTCCAGGCTGGTAAAATAATTTACTCAAGATTTTACTGCTACTAAATAACAGAGATAGAATCGGATCCCAGATAATCTACATCTAGTACAAATGTCCTAATTATTATACTCTGCTCCATTTGGAAATGAACAAGTGATACTAATCAATGCATTGATACTAAGCCCCACATTAGCCTTTGTCATATGCCAGCTAATCACTGCATATCACTGCAGACAATAGTATGACTCAGAGATGTTTATGTCCCTGCTTAATAGCAGAAAGAACTGGGAGTACTAAAATCTCATGTCAAATAAGCTGCATGGTTCACAACATGAGGACCAAGAACACATTGAAGATACTGCTTTATCATAGGGAATCTAGGATTCATATAATCCTTTTTTTTTTTTTTTTTTTTTTTTTTTTTTTTTTTGTACAGGAGATAGAACTCAGGAGCACTTGAGCACTGAGCCAATCCCAACCCCTTTTTTGTATTTTGATTAGAGATAGGGTCTCATTGAGTTGCTTAGCACTTAACTTTTGCTGAGACTGGTTTGAACTTGACATTCTCCAGTCTAAACCTCTCAAGCAGCTAGATTACAGGCATGATCCACTGTGCCTGGCTCATATAATGTTTTATTAATCTCTCTGTTAAAATGTATTTTCTACAAATTTATTTTGAACCTGTCAATAGGAACACAGGGTGCCCAAGAATCCACTCCCCCCCACTTCTTGTCTTTGGTTTTCTCATCTATAAAACTGAGCAAACCAGATAATGACTCTCTTATTGGAATAGGGTCCTTTTTTCTATTTTGTTGTTGTTGTTGTTTGGTTCATATATTTTTATATAATGGTGGAATGTGTTGTTATATATTCTTACATGCACACAGTATAACAATATAATTTGACAAATATTATTCCCCAGCACTTCCCTCCTCCCTCAATCTCCCCATTTCTTTAATCTACTGTTCTTTGCCAAGGGAAGTATATGTCTATAGGTAGTCTTATCTAAAACTCTAAGGTCAGCCCAACATGACTTATTTTGGCAAGAGCAAAACAGAGGGTTTAGCTGTCTGGATTGTAGATTTCATTACATCTACTATAGAGAAACAAATGGGCAGAGTAGATATGGATATGCTGGCATTTCGGGTTATGGTTAGCTCTTAAATTGATGTCAGAATCAATGAGGTTGGAATTATTAGAGAAAAATTTATGTAAAGCTCCTTCACAATTGGCCACTGCTAAAGATGGTGGATTAGTGACCAAAGCTCAATTTACCTGATGTGAGGCCTAATTGTTATAGGTGAAAGGTGCATACAATATGTTCACCATTATAGGTCCAGGAATGAGGTTGCCACCAGGCAAAGGAGCCAGTCTGGTGGCTTGGCCAAAAAGGTATTTAATATTACCCAGATTACTTTAGGTGAGGTCCATTTGCATTGTTAAATTTTTGCCTGCAGGGTTTTTCTACAGAGTTAGTTTCTTCAATTTTTGTTGATGGATTTGAGGGTCCAGATATTGAGTTTTATGACAAGCATCAAGATGGGGTGAGGCTCCTGTTAACAAATACAATCCCTCAAACTCATGGTTAGGAGGAGCCCTGGACCATCCCATGCATTAGTTATAGGATTCTTCCATGAGACCATAGGTCCCTGAGAGGAGGACCCAATGTTAATGGGCTGCTGTTTCTATACAAGCTTTTGACATTGAAATAAAAATTAAAGCAAACAAGGTTTTCTTCAAGATATCAAGAGTGGATTTGTATAGTTTTCTTCCTCTATTTTGTAGCATAGTCTTTAATTTCTCATGCATTATTTCTATGATGCCTTAGCCTGAGGGTTAAAGGAGATCCAAGTTACGTGGAATATATACCAATCTTTGCAAACCACTTGAAAAGTCTTGCTAGAATAGACTGGGTCATTGTCAGTTTTAATAGACATGGAAATATTCATATCTCCAAAAAATTTAAGTAGATGGGAGATGGACCTATTTTGTGATTTCTCCTGTGGAGGCTGTGGCCATTACTCAGCCTGAATAGGTATCAATGACTACATGAATATACTTAAATTTCCAAAAAATGCATAATGATTGGAATGCATTGGCCATAAAGCATTAGATTTTAACTCTCTGGGATTTACTCTAGCAGGTTGTAAACCATCAATGACAAGAAAGAGTGCACACTTTTTGTAGTCTCTGACTAGGTACATATATGAATCTACCCCAGTGAATAACATCATCAAGTAAATTAATAAAAGTGGGGGTCCCAATTAGAATAAGATATATTCCATTCTTGTATAATTATACCAAAATACATCTTACTGTCATGTATAAGAGACCCAATAATTTAAAAAAAAAAATGCTTATTTTATTTTTTAATATCTTAAATTAGTTTTTTTTAATGTTTTGCCAAGGATTGAAACCAGAGCTTCACAAGTACTAGGCAAGCATGCTACAACTGAGTGATAACCCCAGGCCCTTGCTTATTTTAAATATATAAATGCTTCTTAAACTTAAATGACAAATTGATTTATTATAATTTCAATAAATTTTCTGCAATGTAGAAGAGCAATTTACAATAACTAGTGAAAATATATATTTTTTTTCATGAGAACTATTTTCTCGTCTATTTTCCATTCAAATCTTGTCTGATGGTGTTCTGAGTTAATTGTTTTAACAAAAATATTTTCCAAGTACAGTTTCAATCAAATCACATTTGCCTATTCACGAAAGTACATAAACCAAAACCTTCAGGAATTTGTTTGATTTAGATGAAGAAGGAAATGGTAACTATATCATAAGAGTGGAGATGTTTTGCACACTGGTTAGCAACTATCTAAATACAGCCATTGGTAGGAGAGTGACTTTAAATCTGAAAACATGGGGCAGATTTTGTAAAGAAGAAACAATACCCCAGGTGTTTCAGTGCCTCAATGAATATGATGTAAGAGATGTCATATAAAGAATGTCATATAACAAATATTCCAGCATCATACAAAACACAAGTTTTCCAATTTTTCTTAAACTTGTTTATAGGAGACAGTTCTTTTATTTTTTCCATTGGTGATGGACATTCTAACTGCAATGTTACAGGTTGAATTTAATAGGTTCTGAGTTTCATAGGATCTGATTTAAATGAAGGTCATTTGGATGAACAAAAATATTATAAACTTTTAAAATTCAGCACTTGAAATTTTTAAAAAAGACTTGGAAATTGGCATGTTGTGATCATTTCTCCAGAAGATTCCTATATCATTTTTAAAAATATTTTTATTTGTAGATGGACACGATGCCTTTATTTTACTTTTTTGTGGTTCTGAGGATTGAACCCAGTGCCTCATGCTTGCTACGCAAGCACTTAAACACTGAGCTACAACCCCAGCCCAATATTTCTATTTCTGCTTAACCAAACACGAAATCCACAGTTTGTGGTAAATAATTTTTATGTAAGCAAAAGTACTTCAGATACTGTAGATACAAGCAAAATAAGACACCATCTTTAATTTTAAGAAATCTGCAGGGAAGATTGAAAATCAAACAAATACTGACCATTAAATAATATAACTTATGATACAAACTAAAACATAATGTATACAGGCTCAAAGACAAGGGTAAGATCTGAGCAATTTCATGAGGTAAACAGAAGTAAACAAAAATATTACTCTGAAGAATGAGGTATGTTTGAGTTAAAATTTATTTTTTACTTACTTTTTATTTCCTTTTCTTTCTTTCATTTTTTTTTTTTTTTTTTTTTTTTTGAGCTGCAACAAGGGCTTTCTTTGTGGTAGGCCATTGAAGTGCTTGACGTGAAATTAAGATCAAGAATAAAATCCTGCTGCAATCAAATACTCCTATTTTTCTTCCAAGAATCCAGATAAAGATGAACAATTATTTCAGTTGTATTTCCATAAGAAATACCTTCCATCCTCAAGCTAGCATTGGAATCTCAGAAGACACATTTCTGCTTTGCCTTTACATTGTCACTGTCTTTGTGGGACCCAAACCCAGGATTACTGACCTCCCAATCACCCACATGGCTCTAACACACATCCGCATGCTCCTTACACATGGGACTTTTGGTATCTACAGATTTTGGAGAAGTGTAGGACAGTTCATGTCAGTTCAAATGCAAAGTGCTTGTCTTCCTGGCCAAGGTCATGAGGGGACTATCCACCTGCACCACCCACATGCTGGGTGTGCTTTAGGCCATCACCATCTACCTCAGTGGCTCCTTGTTGGCCTGCTTCAAATTAAAAACCACAAATACCATCCATTGGCTAATTATTTTCTTATTAATCCTCACCATCTCCACCTATACCAATCCAGTTTTATTAATATTGTGGCCAGACCAAATAAAACGCAGCCTGGTCTTATATTTCTCACTGACCACTGTTCCTTTCTGCTCATGAACTACAAGAACAGGATCCTCTTTTTTTGTACAGATGGCATTCAGTGATCTCTAGTTTTGAGACTGTATGGTTCTTTCAAGCAGATACATAATAATAATCTTTCATAGATGTAAATAACAATCGTGTTTTTTCAAAGCTCCAGATTTTCTCCATAAAGTTCCCCAGAAAAAAGAGCCACTCACACCCTTCTGCTGCCCATCATGTGTTTTGACATCCAGTATTGTTTGAACTCCATCATCTTACTGTTAATAAGCATGGTGTGAGCAAGTTATCTCATCTTAAGATGTCTTCAAAGGCTTGGTATCAATGCTGATGGCATGCTCAGTCTTTTGTGCTGATCTATGCTGACACTCAAATATTAAATCTATGCAAATTAAATGGAGAAAAAAGTCTGCTTCTGACAAAACTGATCAGAAGCAACTTTGTCATTCTTATTAAAATAATATTATCTATTTCAGAAAATTTTACCTCTTATAAAAATCAATAAAATAGAATTAAAATTTTCTATTACAACAGTGTTATCTAAATAGATAACAAGTAGATTGTGGATAATTTTTTTTTCTGTATATGGATCAGTTTTTTTTCAACATTTGCATTAATTTTCACTGTATCTTACACCATTTGTGTATCATAAAGTTTTATGTACTTTTTGTGTAAATTTTTATGTACTTTGTATCTTAGACATTCGTATTTTGTCTCTCTCTCTTTTTTTTTTTTTTTGTCTTCCTGCATTAAAGTTCCTGATATTTCTTTCAGTGAAATTCTATTAGAGGAATATTGATGCTTTTCTCTTTTTGTCTATTAATATGCACATGCTCATATCAAAGCTACTCAGGAGTCTGCAGTAGTATTGCAAGTTTGTGGAAACCTTGGGTAATTTAGTGAGACTCTGTGAACACAACAGGTAGAAGATGGATCTCGTTGGTGGACCACCTTAGAGGTTCACTTCCCTATACAAAACTACTACAACAACAAACTGAACAACAGAAATACAATAAATACCATGAAAGAGTACTTCTTGAACAAGAGAATGCCGGCATTATTTAAAAAATAGAAGTGTTGGGCACCATGTGAACCAATTAGAAGCCACACACACTTCTGTTCAAAATATAAAAAAATAGTATAGTAGGTATAGAAAAGAATTTGATGATTACTAAAATTTTAAACATAGAATTACCACATGACCTACCAATTTTATTTCTAGCTATATTTTCAAATGAGCTGAAAACAGATATTCAAACACTTGAACAATGAATATCAATGACATCACCATTTCCAGTAGAAGATACATGAAAATCCAAATTTTCATTAAGAATGAAAACAAATGTGTCTATGTATTTATATGTATCCTTGTCTGAATAAGCACATGTACATATATATTTGTTCATATTCATGTACCTATATCTCTTTATAGCATCCATATATATGTTTGAATATTATTCTGCAATAAAAATGAAATACTGATACAAGTGATCATGTTGACAAATCTCAAAAATATTAAGAAAAGTAGACAAAATCAGACATGAAATTTCACCTGTGCTATAACTATATTTATATTAAATATTCAAAATTTGTAAACCATAGAGTTAGAAAGGAGAGAGTTTGTTGCCAGGGGCTTGGAAGGCATTTAAGTGAGTGGTTGATTTACTGATTATATAATTTATTTTCAATAATTAAAATGTTTAAATCAAAATAATTGTGGTAATTATACCACAAAAGTATAAATGTCACTACTTAACTTATTTTTGATGAGCTCTTTTATGAGAATTCAACCTCAATAACCCCAATAAGAAAAAAAAAATCTTTAAAACACTGAAGTCTATACAACTATAGCTAGAGGTGACAGAAATGAACTATGGAACTGGACATAACTTTCTTATCCTTGTATTTGAACACATGACCACAGTAACTGCATTATGTAGAACCACAAAAATAGAATTCTAAATACAATGAGTTATATTCTATGTATGTATAATATGCCAAAATATGTTCTATCATCATGCATATCTAAATAGAACAAATAAAATAAAATAAAAAGAAACTATGGATTTATAGTCACCCACATGTACTCTGCATCACCAAACTAAAGCATGGATGGTAACACTGGATACTAGAAATCAAGAGCCTTCTCTGTGTCAGGCAGTATTCTTGATTCATTATTCACTTTGTCCTTATCTTTCAAGTATCATGAATCCTGATTGGAAGACTTCTGATCGTACAGATGAGTAAACTAAGTTTGAGGGATGACTGATTTTTCCAAGATCACTATCTATGCAGACTAAGGCTCTGACAATTAATTTGTGTGATTTCCAATTTACTGTATCGTGTATCACAATACAAAGTCAGCCAGGTTTTTATGTGTGTTTGTTTTGTTTTGTTTTTGTTTTATTTTGCCCCCCCCCCCCTTGGAGGAGGAAACAAGAGGTAGAAATACAAAAGGGCACCAAGAACTATCTGCATAAACTATCAATGTTAAAAACTTGATCGTGGTCATTGTTACACTGGTAAATAGGTATGTGAAACATGACAATGTAAAAATTATATATGTATAGTTTATTGTATTTCAGTATTACCCTAATACAATTGTTTTAAATTTGAATGAAAGAAATAAATATATTCCTCAGAAAAACAAACAATATATTTGGAAAGCATAGGAAAAAATGCTGAATATTAAATTACAGATAAGCCACCACCATGAAGGTCAAGCTGTGCAGTTTTAGTGGGTACAAGATATACCCCATATACAGGAGTCGCTATGCAAGGACTGACAGAAAGGTTTTCCAATTTCTTAATGCAAAATGTGAGTAGGCTTTAGTATCCAAGAGGAATCCTTGGCAGATAAACTGTACTGTCCTCTACAGAAGAAAGCACATAAAAGGCCAGTCAGAAGAAATTCAAAAGAAGAGAACCCAACTTGAAGCCAAATTTCAGAGGGCCATCACTGGTGCATTCCTTGCGGATATCATGGCAAAGAGGAATCATAAACAGGAAGTTAAAAAGGCTCAATGAAAGCAAGCTCTTAGGCTGCCAAGGAAGAAAAAAAAAAAAAAAAGGGCTAAGCAGGCATTTAAAAAGATGGCAATGGCTGCTGCTAAGACTCCCACAAAGGCAACCCCTCAGAAAAAGACTGAGAAACCTGAGAAGTTTTCTGCTCCCCAAGTTGTTGGAAAATGCTAAATTGGCAAATGAAATTTTAAAATAAAGAGGTAACCCTTTTAATTGGAGAAATGTTAAAATAAGGCAATAAAGATGCATGATTGAATGCTAGCTTTGCTTTGATATGTTTAGGACACACTACATAGACTGAAAGTAGTGGAATTTTGCATAGATTTAATCCAAGTTGACTATTCAAATGCTCTTTTCCTGTCATTTCTCTATCCATGACAGGCACATTTTTTTTTTTTTTTTTGGGTTTGACTTATACATTGGGACTCCCCCCCTTCTCCCACCATTAGCTATTATCTGATTTGATGGTGCCAAAAATTAATAGCTGTATTAATCTCTTGATCCCAGAAAATAGCATCCCCCTTTCTATTCTGGCTATATTATTCTGTCTCTGAAACCAGGGACACTGAATAAGAGTATATTTTACCTATTCCCAGAGTACTTTGTTGAGCTAGGACTTTTGACAAAGCTGTGCCAAATAAAATAAAATTGCTCAGTAGCCTGATGAACAATAAATGTGTAATGTGATAAGAAAAATATTATAATTTGTGAACAGGCTTGTACTCTATAGATGTCTTTATTATCTGCCCACCTGTGCTGAGTTGCAAAGATACAACAATGCATAAGCCATGTCTTAAACAAGCTTTCTCAAGGTAAAATTATGGTGCATGTCAACATTTTCTTCATCCCCAATTATCCAAGTTAATGAATTACGAATTTTCTTGCTGGTGCATATTAAATTCAGGCATTATTCTAACTGTTGGGTAAAATAAATAGTTTTGGGGAGAAAAAAAGAAATTACAAATTAAACACACTTGTAAAAATTTATAAAATTTTATACCTGACAATATCAAAAGCTGGCAAAGATTGGGAACAAGAGGAACTCTCATACATTGCTGTTGAGATAACAAAATTGGACAGCAACTCTGGAAGACAGTTTGGTAGCTTCTTAAATATCACAATAAAGACTTAATATGGCCCACTAACTGTATTTCTCATGGTTAATTCAATGGAATTGAAAGCTATGTCCACATAAAAGTGTCCACAAAACCTACATACAAATGTCCACAGCTTCTTCACTCATGATTGCCAAGAAAAGAAAGCAGCTAAGAGAGATTTCAGTAGCCATTTACCTGTTATTAATGCAAACACTTTGATACATCCAAACACTGGAGGGTCACTCAAAAAAATTAATAAAATGAAATTTACTATCAAACATGAAAACACATGGAGGCATCATTAATACATATTGCCAGAAAGAATATATTGTCTGAAATGCCATATTTGTGTGATTCCAAATTTATGACATTCTGGAATAGTCAAACATTAAAAATAGTAAACATTGCCAAGAAATCAGCCAGAGTAGATGTTAAAGAGGTGAAGAACAGGGACTTCTGGCATGGTGAATCTACTCTGTAAGATGCCATCATGGTGAAAATTGGCATTATTTTTTCTCAATGCTTTAAAAACTGTAGAATGATTTTTAATATATAACTAAACTATTGCCATTAACAATTATTTAGTACCATCACTATTGGAAAAATATTTTGATTTTGTACTTACATCAAATGTTTCTCAGTAATATACAAAAAAAAAAAAATAGTAGAAACTCTGAATAGGGAAGGCATATGGGAACATGGTCCTATATGATTCATTTTTCTGTACAACTCTCCTTAAAATAAAGTCTGTTCATTAAAACAATCAAAGAAGGCTTGGTGATTTTCCTAGCCTCAAAAATGTCTGGTCCTAGAACTGGCCCTCAACAATAAAATTTGTACTGAGAATTAATAATTTCCAATAACCTTTTCTTTCTTTTTCTTTTATTTATCTTTTTTGGTATACTTTTCTGTGAAGTGTTGCTGATCTTTTCCAACAAGAAAGTCAAGAAAATCTATTTTTTTCTATTTTAATTATCTTTTTAGAAAACAGTGAACATAAGCCCTTAGTGAATAAACTAGTACTTTACATTAAAAAGATGCTTATACATCAATAAAATAATTATTTATCAGTCTGCTCCATAGATAGTAAATCATTAAATACTAAGGAAAAGATGTTCTAAACTTATTTTACTAAACTCATATTCATGAGAAAATTATCTGATATATTTTTTAAGTCCACCTCACTTCCAATATGCTACCTATAAAATGAGATTACTTTCTTTTTCTTACCCAACATATTTCTGGTTGAAATAAATGAAGATAGTCCAAGTAAAGGGGTTTGCTGATACACACTATGGGGCAGATAAATTGTGGGTGATATTACTGAGAAACACAATCCTATTGATCAGATAAATAATAGGCATTTTGTGATATTGAGAGATCCATAATATTTCTCCATTTTTTTTTTTAAACTTAACACTTCCCATGTTGATCTTCCAATTCTGAGCTATGGTACTTACTATCACTAATCTACCAGAAACAGATAACATTGTCTGTGAGTTATATCTTTCCAGATCAAGTTCCATTATGCTCACAACAATATTTAGTAGAGTTGGACATGATCAGGGACAGTCAGGACCTTCCCTTATATTTCTCAGACAAGGTTAACAGAAAAGAGGTTCTCATTTTGGTTTCTAGAATGGGAAAGAGAAAATCCTGCATGATTGGCATCAACTTTTTTTTTCACAGTTCTTAAACTACCTGCTCATGGCTAAGCTGGACTGTACAGTAGCTGAAGAAATTATCTTCAAGCACAGATTGGTTCATAATGACAATGTATATCTGCTAAATATTCAATATTATGAGGGTGAGAGAATGAGAAGATAGACTACAATGGAAAGGGGAAATTGGAAGAAAAACTGGCTCCCTCAGGAAGAAGGTGCTTTAACCTATCTCTATTCCCAAATGAGAAAAATCATTGGTCAAATTTCATCCTTCCTTTCTCTCTTGTCTACTTTCTTCCTTCCTCATTTCTTTGGTTATTTTCTTCTTATTTCTCATTTTCCATCCATTCTTTGATTTCTTTCTAAGAGAAGATGTCTCAGTTCACTCTCCATATTTACTTCTCAGAAACTAGTCATTTGGAAAATAAAGCTCTATGGGAGGCATATCCATTTATATAGGGTGTCATTACTCTAATTTGTTTTCAATTGAAAAACCTGAAAAATATATTGTAAGAGTATACACACTCACATGAAACATTAGTTTGGGGTTTATAAAAATTTATATTCTTATACACCAAGCCACACATATCTGGGGTATAGTGAGAGGCCTTACATTGTTTTGCTAGGAACAGAACCAAAAAAAAAAAAAAAAAAAAAAAAAAAAAAGACAACAGCAATAAAAACCAAATTATTTTCTATCACATTACTGACTTTTCTGTAATAAAAGCAGTTTATGATAATTTAAAGTTATTTTGTCTTGTCTTGAAAAATATTTAAACTTTCAAATGAATTTTTACTGATTTTTTACCCAAATACCAAAGGATGATTTTGTTCACTGAAAACTTTAAAGAAAAAATGTTTTCCAAAGACAATTTAAATTCATTTCATGAATGACAGCAGACTTTGGGTGTTCAGGTAAAGTAAGCATTTTCTTTTCTTTTCTTTTTTTTATGGATCTTTATTTATTCATTTATTTATATGTGGTGCTGAGAATAAAACCCAGTATCTCACACATGCTAGGCAAGTGCTCTACCACTGAGTTCCAACTTCAGCCCCTACATATATACTTTTTGCTTGTATTATTGTATATAATAGTTGAGTTTGTTTTTACATAATCATACATGAATGGGATATAATTTACTCCATTTCAGGCTCCAGTTCCTCCCCTTCTCTCCCTTCTCCTTCTCCCTATTCTCCTTCCTCTACTCTTAAAGTAAGCATTTTCTATAGATTTTTTTTTTTTTTTTTGTAATTTGAAAGGAGAAAGGTAATTGGATCATCAGAGTACAACTTTGCCCCAAATATCTGAATCCATACATTGATATCAGGATGGCCAAAGCTTGGGAAAAAATGAAAATTTTTCTTGAAGAAAACTCAAAGCCCTGGGTACCTACTTTGTACCCATGAGTCTTTCAGGCACCGAGTGACTATTCTAGATGAGGCACCAGAGTTAATGAATACTGCAGCATTATTCAAAGTGTAGCCATTTATCTGAGAAGACTTTCTTTCTGTTATTACTGAATTTATTCATGGGAAATAGTCATTTTCCCTTCTCGGTCATAGATGTGTGAAGGACAGTTTAACAAGTTGAACTTGACAGTTTCTTCTACCACAGCCTGGTTTATTAGTTTCCCTTGAAATGAAGAATTTTTATTGAATTTATTAAAAATATGTGTGTAAATTATTGCCTTCTACTCTGTCCTCAGCAGCAAGAGAACTGATGTTCTATTTGCTTAACTTTATTGCTTTCTACAAAACATCTCTAGGCTTCACATTTGGATTTCCAGCTAAATTCAGCATGATGTTTATGATAGTGCTTCCTTTATTTCCCTATTTCTTAACACTGTGATCCTATCTTATATCTCCTACATTACAAACACCTAAATATTTTAGTGTAGTAATTGTCCCAATGCGCGCGCACACACACACATGAAAAATGTTGATTCCACTTCTCATGGAACTTAGCTTTTATTTGAGAAGCATTTCATGATCTTCATCCTGCTCCCATGGGACTCTGTCACTTCCCTTGACTGATCCTCATGTGTTTTATTTATTTCAAAGCTTTTTACCTTTATTTCAGGAGCATTATGTCAAGAGTATGAATAACATTAAATTCCATTAGAAATAAATTTGATAATATTGGAGAGTTAGAGTGTTAAAATATTTTATCCCATCATTTCATACTTCCATGTAGAGACTCTGATAGAAATTATAGCTACTTTAAGTGTTGTTTGGATCAAAAATTTAAGATGTGGGCTAAAAACCTTGAGTAAAATACCCAAATTGGAGTCATGGCTGTGTTATTTAATGCAGTTTTACTAAGTGACCACAAAACTCTGGATACACACACACACACACACACACACACACATACACACGTTTAAAGAAAGGACTCTTGGAGGTGTCAGTCCTCTCCTGGGGAAAACAAAAAAAAAAAATGTTTAAAAATATATTGTTTTTTGACGACTAACATTTGTCAAAGCAAGCTAATGTTAGGGTAGTCATTTCTCCTCTAAAGCATGGAGTCTTGAGTGTACTACATTAATTCTCCCAAGCCAGGCATTATCACAAGCCTAACAACTAAGATAAACCCAGTATCAGATAAATTCTCAGCCCAGTTATACAAGAAGCTGAAAAAAGAATGAACACCAATTGTTCTAAAATTATTTTATGAAATAGAAAATAGAAAAAACCTTCTAACTTCCTTCTATGAAACTAATATCAACCTGATGCAAAAACCAGATAAAGACAAATCAAGGAAAGAATATTTCAGACCAGTATTCCTGATGAACAGAGATGTAATAATTCTCATTAAAATTATGGCAAGCAACATACAAAATCATGTTAAAAAGATATTCAACATGATCAGTGGGGTTTGTCCCAGGGATGCAGGGTTGGTTCAACACATGGAAATAAACATTTTTTAAGTAAATAGATGTAAAGGCAAGAATCAGAAAATTATCTCAATAATTGCAGGAAAAGCATTTCACTAAATACATGGTCAAAACACTAGAAAACTATGTACAGTAGAGATATATCTTAACACTATAAAAGCTGTCTATCCTAAACACAAGGGAAAGTTATACTGAAAACAGAAAACTGGGAGAACAAAGGATTACAAACAGGAATGTGGACCCACAGCAAAACAAAAACAAGAACAAAAGAACAAAAGGGCAGGGGGGAGGGGTGTCAGAAGGACAGAAGGGGGGTAGCCAGAGCAAGGAAAAGGCATAGTATTTTTTTCTTCTTCTTCTCATTTCTTTCAAAAACAAACACAAGAAAACACACATGCACACACAACTGTTTGTTCCCTATTAGAAACATAAATAGTGCGAAACATAAATAGTGCAAAATCGAACACTCTGTTCTTCTCTCTTCCAAAGGCAAAAAAAAAAAAAAAAAAAAATGTAAAAGAAAAGGCAGGCTGGAGGCTGCTCCCCAAGAGCCCGCTTACACAGGAGCAGCCAGGGCGCTCAGGTTTATGCAACACAGGGAAGCCTGGGCAACAGAGGCAGCTCAAGGGGGAACAGAGGCAGCATGAAGGGGGCGTCATGTGCTCAACCCCTAAGGAGCAGGGGGCCCAGCTTGTCCAGGGTGCCCTCTCCAAGTTCTGGGAACCCCTCAGGTATATCCCTGGGGACCATGCCCTCTCCATGTCCTGGGCATCCTCAGGGAGGGGGTCGCCAGGGCCACACCCTCTCCAAGTACTGGGAGCCCAAGCCCCCCCACCAACCCGCCCCTCAAGGAGAGGGTCAGGCATGCGCCCCGAGCTCAGGCTCAGTATGCGGGCACCTGGTGCTGGGGCAGAAGCTGGCCGCCACTGTTGACGTGCCTGAGGACTTTCTGCTTGAGCTGCGCCACCTGCTCGCGCAACAGGCTCACATGGGAGGCCAGCTCCTTGTTCTGGCTCTTGAGCGTCTTCACATTTTCCTCCAGGCACAGATGAGCTCCAGATTATGCTTGCTGTACTTGCAGGCTGCGGTGCTGTTGAGCAGCCGCTTGGGCTCCGACTTGATGCGTTCCAGCATGTCCATGTGGATGGATGGGCGACAGCAGAGGGCTCTCACCAAAGCTTGGCACAAGGGGCATCATCTGAGGCTTGTCATTGAGCATGGCCAAGCATAGAGGCCCCAGTGCACCAGGGGCGGCATGCTGGGAAGTGAATGGGCCAGGCAGCAAAGGCGGGCCTTGCAGCGCGCCCAGCACCAGTGGTGCCACCAGCATAGCTGCTCAGGTTTGCTTAAACCCGAGCCTCTGGCACGCCCCTGGCTAGGGCCAGCTCTCTGCATTGTGTGGGTGCCTCCAATACCTTGACGGAGGGTTCTCCTGCAGGTGGCTGCGCCAAGCTGGTTCTGCTTGTGCAAATCCTCCAGAGCCTTGACAATATCTTCATGAACTCCTGCTCCTGGCTGCCGCCATCTTGGAGTAGAGGAACTGCATGCTCATCAGTGTGGTGGTGACCAGCCCATTGAACTGGATGATGAGGCGCTCCAGCTCAGGAGAGGCGAGCTTGAGCAGCTCCACTTCAGCATGGAGAGCAGGCCATGGGGGGCACCTCGCTGGGGGCGCCATTTGCACGCAGGGGGCCCATACGTGGCGCTGCTGCTTCTGGCCCCTCCATCAGAGGCCTCAGGGGAACAAGCGGCCCCGCTAGGTTGCCGTCATTGCCACTGGCACAGTGCCTCAACGCCCTAGAAAAGTGTTTCCATCCTCAGTCTCCCCCACCAAGCTGGCCCGAGTGGTTGGGGGGGAGTGGCCTGGACTCCCTGAGGATCCACGCCCCCCACCACCTTACACTTGACCCTGCTCCCACCCAGGCAGCAGCAGCTGCGCCTGGACCTCCAATGGCAGAGGCTCCTAGGAAACATTATTCCTAAGGGAGAAAAATTTAAAGCATTCCCTCTAAAAGTTCAAAAAAAAAAAAAAGAAAGAAAGTAAGAAAAAAAAAGAAAAAGAATGCCCTTTTTTGCCACTTCTATTCTACATCATCATTGAAACACTATCCAAAACAATTAGATGAAAGAATTAAAGATAAATGAAGAGAAAATGAGGAACTCAAAGTACCACTCTTTTCTAATGACATGCTTCTGTATTTAGAAAATCCAAAAAATTTCACCTGAAAACTTTCTTGACTAATAAATAAATTTAGCAAAATAGCACAATACAAAATAAACACCCATAAAACAAATGCATTTCTATAATTAAGCAGTGAATCCAGTGTAAAAAAAAATTAGGAAAACCACCCAATTAACAATAGCCTCAAAAAAGAAAAAGAACGCATGAAATAAAATACCTCAGAATCAATCTAAAAGTCAGGAAAAAATACTTCTACAATGAAAACTAAGGAACACTAAAGATAGAAATTTAAGATCTTAGAAGAGGTAAAGATGTCCCGTTCTCTTGGAAAAGCAGAATGATCAGTCAAAATGGCCATTCTAACAAAATAGTTATACAGATTCAATGCAATTCCTTTTAAACTCCCAAAGACATTCTTCATAAAACTAGTAAAAGTAAACACAAAATTAACTTGAAAAAATTAGGAGAGCCACAATAGCCAACGCAGTTCTCAAAAAAATGAGTGAATCAGTAGGCATTATAATACTAGACCTTAAACTATACTACAGAGAAATAGTTGATAAAAAAGGTATCAAAAGACATGTAGACCAATCTATACTAGACAAAGGTGCCAAAAACATAAATTGGAGAAAAGATAGCCTCTTCAACAATTGGTGCTGGGAAAACTGGAAATCCATATGTAGAAAGATGAAATTAAAACTCTGCTCAAAAAATCAACTCAAAGTAGATCAAAGACTTAGACATGAGAACTGAGACCCTGTGCCTAACAGAAAAAAGAGAAGGTCCGCATCCTCAACATGTTAGCTTAGGATCTGAGATCTTGAACAAGACTCTTAAAACACAACCAGTAAAATTAGGAATCAATAAATGGGATGAATTCAAACCAAGAAGCTTATTCTCTGCAAAGGAAACGAAGAGAGAGCCTACAGAATGGAAAAATAAATCTTTACCACACACACATCAAATAGAGCAGTAATCTCCAAGATATATGAAGACCTCAACAATCTTAATGCCAAAAAAGAGACATAACCCATCAATAAATGGACTAAGGAACTGAACAGACACTTCATACAAGAAGAAATACAATTGCTCAAAAAACATATAAAAAAGACCATCATCTTTACCAATTAGAGAAATCCAAATCAAAACTATTTCAATACTTCATTTCACTAGAATGTAGTCATAATGGCAATCATCAAGAATACAAGCAATAATAGTGTTCATGGGGATATGGGAGAAAAAGTACACTCATACATTGCTGGTGGCCACATCAATGTAGAGTAGGTCATTTCACAATGTCTAAACTAGGGAACCAACCTAGCTCCCTTCAACAGAAGAATAGATAAATAAAATGTGATATATGTGTGTGTGTGTGCGTGTGTGTGTATGGGTGTGTGTGTATGGAATATTACTCAATCCTAAAAAGAATGAAATTATGCCACTTGCCAGCAAATGAATGGAACTTGAGAATACCATGCTAAGCTAAATAAACCAACAGAAAAGTTCCAAGCGCTGAATATTTTATCTGATGTGCAGATGCTAATTCACAATCAAAGGGACTAGGGAAGATTAAATGCACTTTGGATTAGAAATAGAAAAGAGGGGCTGGGGATGTGGCTCAAGCAGTTGCGCACTTGCCTGGCATGCATTTGGCCTGGGTTTGATCCTCAGCACCACATACAAAGATGTTGTGTCCGCCAAAAACTAAAAAAATAAATATTAAAAAATTCTCTCTCTCTCTCTCTCAAAAAAAAAAAAAAAAGAAAGAGAAAAGAGTAGGGAGGAAAAGAGGTATGAGGTTTTGAAGGATAATGAAATGGATCAGATATTATTACCCTGCATGCTTACACAAATACATGACTGGTGTAATTCTACATCATGTACAACAAGAAAAACATGAAGTTATACTCCATCTATGCATGCTGTGCCAATGCATTATACTGTTATGTATAGATAATTGTAACAAATGCCAAAAAGATAGAATCAAACAAATTGCAAACTATAAAAATTAAAACACTGTTGTACTGAAATAGAAGGCAACGTACAGACCAATGCACAGAAAAGAGAACAAGGATAAGCCCGGACATTCACTTCACAATCATCTTTGAGGAGGGGGTCAATAATACAGAATGGATAAAGGGTAGTCTCCTTAACAGATGGTGCTGATGACACTCTATGTCCACATGGGGAAAAAAAGAAAACCAAAACCTTTCCTACACCATATCAAAACATCAAGTCAGAGAGAAAAAAAAATATATATATATATAACAGTGAGATGAGAATCTGTAAAATTCTTGGAAAAAAATACTTGGGTTCCATTTACTAATCTCTTCCCATCCTACTAAGGTGACAAATATGATATTTACTCTGATTTGATCACTACACAATGTTGCATGTATCAAAATATCATGTTATACAACACATGCAAATAAAGTTGATAGTTTTCAATCTAAATTAAAAAAAAAAGAAGAGCATAAGTTTGTGAGCAAAATATAAAAGAAAATACAGAAGAAACACTTTACAACATTGCTTTAGGAAATGGTCCTCTGGCTATGACAGTAAAACGACAGAGGACAAAAGCATAAACAGACAAGTATAATTTTATTAAACCAAAAGTTTCTGCACAGCACAATAATGCATGAACAGGGAAAAGATTTAACTGTTAGAATGAAAGAAATTACTTACACATCACCTGAGAAGAGTATAAAGTCTAAAACACACACACACACACACACACACACACACACACACACACACACAAATCCCTATGAAAAACCAGTACACGAGCTGGGCACATTGGGACATACCTTGAATACCAGTGGTTTGAGAAGCTGAGGTGGCAAGATCACAAGTTAAAAACCAGCCTCATCAAGTTATCCAGGCACTAAGCAAGCAACTGAGTGAGACTGTGTCTCTAAATTAAAAATACATAAATAAATAAAAACTCTGGGGATGTGGCTCAGTGGTTAAGTGTTGTGGGTTCAATCCTTAGTGGCAAAAACAAAAGGAAACAGAGCAGCATGTTGTTTCCAAGAAATGTGGTTCAGGTAAAACGGGTGCTAATCTTCAATGGATATAAAAGTTTAATAGTATAAGATAAACAACTTCTAGATATTTGCAGAATACTTCTGTACTTACACTTTACAATACTATAATGTTCACTTATATATGTTTTCAGAGTACATATATCCTACTAGTGTTCTTACTATTGTGCAAGAGAGGAATGAAGGAAGCAAGCGATGGAGGGAGGGAAGAATGATGGAGAGAGCGGAGGAGGCAGAAGGCAGAGAAAGGAGGCCTAGCCCCATGATGCTCTTCTACACAGTCAGGATTCCTGCTGAAAGTGGACCTGTCCTTTATTGAATATTGTGCTACTGCTATCATAATTTTTATTGATTATATCTTACTACTTACTTTTCATAAGTAAATTCCAAGAAGACAATGGACGACAGGTATGAACACTGCACACAAATGTAACCTGCAGATATATCACATGTGGCCACCTCATGCACACTGAGATTTCATTCCCATTATCATAGAAGTCCAGTGGGCCAAGGAAATATGGGAGCTAAGAGAGAGTTGGGTACAATGTAACCATTTCCTATCCACACATAAGTTAAAAAAGGGAGGATTATAAAATCCAGGGAGACCACACATTAATGTCCAACCAGAATTAGATTTAAATATAGAAAGAAGAAAGCTTTGTCACTCAAGGTACTTCACTGTGTCAGCCCATCTCTCCAGCTGAGGATGTGAAGGGAGAGGGAAAGTAGGGTGATCCACAGTCACTTTTCTTCCAGTTATTTCAAACTCATTAACAAACCAGGTGGAGAAACTTTCACAGTTATCAAGGTGTAGTAAAAACAATTGCACTGGTTCTGTGTAACATATTCACTTCTTTGGTATTAATGAACACAACATGTATGTACAAGCTCTACAATGTGACTTGTTAGTAAGTTTGCATTTAGAATTGATATGGTATACTTAAAGATGAATGTTAGAAGTCTTGCTAATAATTAAAAATGTTATAATTAAAAGGACAATTAAAAGACAGACAAACTGTACCATGATACGTGCAGAGATCACAGAAGAAGGAAATAGATTTCTGTGGCATGATGTCAATGGCACAGGTCACCTGCTTTAAGACAGGGACTCTAAGTTTTCATTTTGCATTGGACCTGAAAAATTACACGTTTCCCTAAAAATGCCAGTAGAAAGGTGTATATTTCCCTGGAGAAAGTGCTGATTCTAGGATCTGGTAAGATAAATTTTAAAATGAGCCTTAACATATGAAGGAGGAAGAGAAGGAAGAGTAGGAGGAGAGTCTCCGAAGGGCATATGTGGATTTCTGAAAAGTGACATAAGAACTAAGGTAAAAGATCCTGAAATAGTTAAAGTTGGAAAAATATGAGCAATAAAATAAAAACCTATTACAGTAAATTATAAGTGAAAGCAATGAATGAATATATATTTACTGATAAAACATAATTCACTTCATTGATAAAAAAAAGTGATGGAAACAGACAAATCTTTGATATAGAAGAGTTCAAAACAATGCAGGATAATAGCATCCCCTCCTGCATGTGGAGCTTAGTATCCTTGTCATTTTATGGATGGGCAGATTCAGTGACTTGATTGTAACAAATAATGAAGGAATAAGGAAAAAGTATTACATTCCCAAAGAATTTACCTGGCACAAAATATTTTGACAATGGATGGACTGTAGCACTTTAAATATTTCAGTGACCATCTGGTAACCCCATCATGCTGTGACAACAAGGCATTACAAATCCATACTATTCCTTCCAAAATTATTATTATTTTTTAACAAATAATATAATTTTATTTTCTCATAGTTCTGGAGACTGAGATGCACAAGATCAAGATGCTAGCAGGTCCAGCTGTCTGGTGAAAACTTGAATACACATTCTTCTCATCAGTGCATGGAACATTCTCCAAGATAGATCATAGGATAGGCCCCAAAATAAGTCTCAACACATGTTAAAAAATCGAATTAATATCACGTAATTTTTCAGTAAAATGTAATAAAATTAGAAATTGATAACAAGAAATTCTTTGGTTTACTTTTCATATATTTGTATAGTTTCCAGTGTTCGACCTGCATTTGACTTGATTTTTTGCTTCCTGCAATACTGTTGACAGTAAGTTGACATCATTAATATAAGACCTTGATTATTTGTGCCACTGTTACCTTGAAAACATTGAAAGTGGTTTAAAGATGAGCTATTTTTCCCCCACTGGAGAGAATTAACTCACCCAGTTCAAGGAAATAAAGATTTGACCTGGAATACAAACTGATATGTATAGCTTTACTTAAGATTAAATTTTATTTTTTAAATATTGCTCAAGACAATACAATGATCTTGACATATCACACATTTGATTCAAATAGGGTATTAATTCTCATTTTTCCACGTGTACAGATTGCAGGATCACATTGGTTATACATCCATGTGTATACATACAGCAATCCTAGTGTCAGTTGTATTCTTCTGCCCTCCCTATCCCTCCTCCCCTTCCCTCCCCTCCCATCACATCTCTCTACCCATTCTAATGGGACACTTATCTCTCTCTCTTTTTTTCTTCCCTTCCCTGTCAAACCATCGTATATGTATTTTGTGAAACCATTCAGATCTCCCTCCATCTTCCATGCAATTGCCCTTCTCCCTCCCATTCCCTCCCACCTCTTTTCCTTGATTCATGGTAATCTTCTTCTCATGCTCTTCCTCCCTACTCTGTTTTGAGTCACCTCCCTTATATCAGAGAAGACATTCAGCATTTGATTTTTAGGGATTGGCTAACTTCGCTTAGCATAATCTGCTCTAATGCCATCCATTTCCCTGCAAATGCAATGATTTTGTTATTTTTTAGTGCTGAGTAATATTCCATTGGGTATAAATGCCAGATTTTTTTTTTATCCATTCATCTGTTGAAGGGCATCTAGGTTGGTTCCACATTCTAGCTATTGTGAATTGTGCTACTATGAACATTGATGTAGCTGTGTCCCTGTAGTATGCTCCTTTTAGGTCTGTTGGGTATAGTCAGAGAAGGGGAATAGCTGGGTCAAATGGTGGTTCCATTCCCAGCTTTCCAAGGAATCTCCAATTATTTAATTAGTTCTCTTTATAGGTGATTGAAAGTGACCATTTTCACAAGCAGGAAACAAACCATAAGGATACTCTCTCCCTCAGTGTTGAGTGCCTACCTTTCAGTGATCAAATAGAATAATTAGTTTTAATTTGTTTTTAATTAACAAATATTTATTGCATATGTTAATGGAATTGAGCATAATAATTCCAAATTATTATGGTACACAGTTATCATATCTAATTATCTATCTTCTACTTTCATCCCTTGCCCTGCCTCAGCACCCTTCCTACTATGCAGAAATTACTACTGGGCTTCCTTATTACTTTAAAAAAATCAACTCTAGGGTGTAGGTAGCAGACATGGTAATAGAAAAAAAGATTTCTGCAGCCACAAACAAGCAATTGCAGGAATTATCTCTTTCCACATCTCAGAGATCATAAATGTTAACATCTGACTAAGTCTCCCTTTATCTCATTGTGCACAATTAGAAAAACAATCTCCAGCTATTGCTTTCACTATGCTGACCTTAATTTTTCCATAAACCATCCAATTGGCCTCAGTTCCCACAACCTAAGAACAGGGATTTTACTGAGATCATCAGAAACCACTATGGTGCCAAATCTCAAGGTCTCTCCTTTGCAACCCTGTAGTTCACTTTTAGTGGTTTCCAAAACACGAGGTTCTGCCTTTCTTTTTAAATTCATCTCTTCCAGAAATCCATGTCATTACATTTCTCTGGTTTTTCTATCTCCTTAACTGGATGCCCTCACTCTCTGCCTTCTTCATAGACTTTTCTTCTCCATTGCTAAATATAGGTTTCTCTGAGCCCTAGCTCAGAGAAATGCTCCCTGTACTTCTATATATTCACCCACACCCAGGGTCATGCTCAGTCTCATGGCAGTATTTTCCAAATCCCTTTGCCTCCCAAATATTCATTTTCTTCCTAGTCCTCTTCTGTCACCTTCAGACATGTTCAAGTGGATATCTAGGAGAAATCACAACATCAACAAAAAAGCCTTCCTCAAGACTAGCACTCTTTTCCCTGCCTCATGAGGTCTTTCTGCCCCATACAGGATTGGGTATCAGCAACTACCCTAGAGTGCTCAAGTCAAAAATTCAGCAATTGTCCTTGGTCTTTTCACCATTACTCTCACCCCAATCCATCCCCAAACCGTGCTTATCTTAAAGACAATATTATAAACATATATGTGTGTGAGAGAGACAGAGAGATTTATATATTTAAAATTATAAATATATAAGTATACAATTATATGTATATTAAATATCTATAAAATATATAATTATAAATAAATAAATCAGGTTAAACTACTTTTATTCCTATTACCAAGTCATGCCATCATATTATATCATATATATTCTATTGGTAATCATATCCATGGGGACAAGTTCTGCTAAATTGCCACAAATTCTCATATCAAGGAACTTAAAAGATGCTTTTGCCAAAAAAAACACTGATTATTCACTTAGGCCTACAGATGCCAAATAAGTGAGATAAAACTTGGCATCTCTGAGATATATTTATTCTATTTTTTGGCTTATAATAATCACAGCATAGAAAAGAGAAAGAAATACCTGCAATATTAGTAAGGACTCCTGAAACATCCCAGGCATAATAGGTGTAGGAAGAGGCCATGACTGAATTGAAACCCTTTCCGCACTTCTGAATAAAATTTTGAAAAAAAAAATACACATGCACAAATACACAGACACAGACACACACACACATAAACACACAAAAACATAAATATATACACTGGGTAGTAAGTGTAATACTCCCTTCCTTAACTGTATGATTAATTTCATACATGCAATTAATGAAGATTTGTACGAAAAAAATTAACAAGCTGCTTGTAAAACAAGTAGTGAAGGGCTTTCTAAATGTTTCATAACCAAGCCAGCCAATAAGTAGGCAGACACTCTGGTGGACACTAGAAACCTAAATGGCTTTGCAGATGTGTAAATATTCATAATCAGTCTCATTTAATCTCTTTATACAACAACAACAACAACAACAACAAAAAACAATACCACCACAATGTTCTACCCTTTGTTTGATGCTACAGTAAGCTAAAGCCTTAACAGTATTTTTACTTCATTAGATCATTAGAAATTAGGCACTCTTTGGAGTTAATCTGCAAATAAAAAAAAAAAAAAACTCATAAAACTAATGTTTTTTCATTTTATATCCTTTCACACTTTTTGAATAAACGTTATATTAAAAATGAAGCTAGATTACAAGTTAATAAATTTATACATATTTATTTGCTATCAAGTTAGAATGATTATTTCTCCATGAATTATGCTGTAATTGATAACAATTAAGAAGAAGCTTAATTTAATCTACCTCCCCATCCCTAGTACAAATTTCTCTCTAGCACTTCTGACACCTTTATCTATCATACTGTGTTCAATACTGCAAACTTCTGGAACATTTATGTAAAATGCTCCAGAAGTTTGGAACAGTTTCTTAGTGGTATATTCCAGAATGGTTCTATGAAACTCTGCATTACCATTTGCTCAGCCTAACAATTTCTTAAGACAATGAGATATTGATTCTTCATTTTTTTTTGTTTCACCCAAACTTGAAAAGCATATGTTATGATTAAAATCAATATAAAGTGAATATATAAATTACTTTTCATAAAACAAATAAAAAGTGATAGCAGCTGTCACATTTTCTAAGGTCATTAGTAATTTTAGAATTTTAAAACATGACTTTTACATATATTTCATGTTTGTATTCCTGTTTCAATAACAAAAGTAGAAATACTTGCTAAATAGCTTAAAAACAGTCTGCATTAAAACAGTGTTTTTGTAGACCTAGTTGGACAAATAAAAAACTGGGCTTAAAGAGGAGATTCCATCGGTTTTAAGTTAGGGAAGAAAAAAAGTTTATGCCACAATTACTTACTTAATTTCAATTAAAATCTATTTAGCAAATTGTCTTAGAAATATCTCTTTTGAACATCAAAACAAAAAAAGCTTCTTCTTATACTTACAAAAAAATTATTCATAAATCTTTACATAAGTGCAGCCACTTGGCAGCAAAAATATATTTTACCACAAGCTTACATCATTTCATAATTTTTTTGAAATTATCATCCTTGACATCTTTGCATTCAGAATATTGTCTTTAGATTAAATATAACTCGTTTTTTTAAATACCAAATATTCTTGTTAGCCACTTAAAAACAAAGAAAACCTGTCTACCATTATACAAATATATTGAATGTAAGATAGGCAATAACACCTAATCACAAAGTGATGATTCTGTCATAGATTGCTACTATTAGACAAAACTAAATAAAACTGTCATGATAAAATAAAAGAATAAAGAAAAATAAGCAGTGATTACTGTTTTGTCATTAGAGAAAGGAATATCCATCATAGCTCAATAAAAATGGGACGGAAAGCCCACAGCTGCACAAGTAGAGTATAGACCTGATCAAATCACTACTAGAAGCTAGACACAATTTAGGGATAAGAGTGACACCTAAACATCTATCAAAGAATAGAACAATGGGCTGCAAAGAGAACGCAAGTGTATTTTTTTAGGTTCAGGGTATGCAACATACTGAAGAATAATATTACATGGGACTGGGTGAAAAATAACTAAGCTATTCTCAAAACAGCTCTTTATTAAAGACTGAATTAGGACTATTAAGTGAGGATATTCTTTTCAAATCATTGGTAGTCTTAATTTGGTCACTTAATATGCAAATGGTCCAGGCAAGTATAATCAAGTGTGTCCCAAACTTTAATGTTTAGAGCAAATTAAATTCTAAGGACACAGAGAAACCAAGGAAAATGTCATGCAAACATGGAGAGAGAAGATGGCAATCTACATGTCAAAGAGTGCACCTCAAAGGAAATCATTCCAGCAATTACCTTGATATACAAATTCTAGAATTAGGACAAATAAATTTCTATGTAACCCCATCAGTGCATTGTCTTACATCAGCCCTGTGAAACTAATGCAGCCCATTTGGACACACATACACTGACCCTCCCCCTGGCTGAATGAATGTACAATTGGATCACATCTCCTTTCAACAGCATTGAAAGGCTGACCTGCTGCAGGAAAAGACGTTTCTTACTAGAATATTCTTAATGTATGCAAAAACATTGCTCCTTACCTGATGGGGATATAGAGATTTGTGGTATGGCACACTAATGCAAAATATATACTATTTTACCTCCTTAATTAATGTAACTCTCACTTCTCTTTGTGTCAAAATGTTCCTGGTGAGGATTTTTGTATATAATTTTCATAAAAGAACTAGGAGGACAATGGAATTTACTGGTACATGGGCTACCTGGGGTAGATGGCTAAAACAAAATCAGTAACATTACAAAAGAAAAATTCAGTGCCCCAAAAATACTGACATTGATGTGAAAGTGATTTTTCTGTTATTTCTACTTATATGTAATCTGAATATCACACCTATTATGTTGACAGGAGAAATAATACAGTCCAGATTATTTTGGAAAGGGCATTTAGGTCATTCAAGTGGTAAAGTTCTAAAAGTTAGAGGATTCCCGATCATGGGTATTTGTTCTGGCATATTCTGACCAACTCCAGATTTTTCCTGTGGAGACAATTCTCCAGAAGGCTCAGCTAACCTCAGACCACAGATATCATTGTGGGTTTTGTGGTGCACTTGTTCTTTCCACAGGAGACAGAATTAAAATGTAACTTCTTGATGGTCTACAAGAAGCTCTGCAAAGAGTTTGTCTTACATGTAAGACAACAGTTAACCCTAACCATCATGGCTGTTTCCACAGGTGAAACTCCCACTGAAAATTTTTATACACAGATTAGAAATAGATGAATATATGCATAGGTCTCCATACATTGGATTACAGAATAAGGTCTTTGGAAAATTATTTCAGTAGAAAAACTAGAATCCAATATTTAAATATCCACCCTACCACATATGTCCCAATATAACCTAATTCTGCCATTGCAGGTGCCTGCAATTACTGCCCACCCCTACACACACAAAGAGAAGGGGAAGGTCAAAAGGCTTTCCAGCTGTGATCCAAGATGAGGATGTGCCTGGATTGCTCTTCTCTGGATTGCTCTCTTTTACCTGTAAATAGCCTGATATCCTGGTGTGAAGACTGAGACAACATGTAAATATGCTCAGGACATTTTTGTGTCTAGAACCCTGGAAGGTTTGCATACATCATAAAAACATATTTTTATCTTGTGCATCTCCATTTAAATGAGAGGAATAATGCACCCTCTCTGGAATGTGTGTGGCTGGTTACCAGAGTTCTAAGTTCTATTTGGTTCTAATGCTGAATAATTGAGTTTGATTCTTCAAAGTTTCATCACCTTGGACACTTCCTATACTAAGACCATGAAAAAACATTCTTTAGAGTGCTGAATTTTGTCTTTCTATCTGTGTAAAAAAACATAAATGGATATGGTCTTTTAGTCTCTTGGGAAGTTGTCAATACATCTTGTAAAAGAACTATAAGGCCAGTGGAGTTGACTGGTACATGGGCTACCTGGGGGTGGGAGCTAAAACCAAAACAGTAGCAACAGAAAAGAAATGTTAAGTCCCCAATAAACCCTGACAATGATGAGTGCACCCATTGGTGAAGGCTTCCAGCAGGCTTGGCAGGTGCCCTAGAGTAGACTTGGATCTGGATGGCAACATTAGAGCTTGATTTTTTTCTGAGTTTAATCTGGAGGCAGAATAAAAGGATCAGAACAGAAGAGACATCAGACAGCACAGACATGTGTACAACCCAGATGTCTCTGGGCTCCCTTGCTCTCTTGTGAGGCTTTTTTTAAAGAGAAATACCTGTGGTTGCCATATGATGGCAGCATTGCACAGACCAAGGCAAACCTGTGCACTTTGTCTGCCCCCCCACCCACCTGGAACTTGGGCCCTGGGCGCTCACCTGCCTTTCCTCAAAAGTCAAAAAGAATCTGCCCAGGGGTGCATCCATAATTATAGCTGGACAATCTGCACTTTACAAAGAAAAAAAAAATAGCATTATTAACTGCCCACCTCTGCGTGCTTGTTTTGATGCAAACAGAGCAGATCTGATTCAAAGCAGAGTTCTGTATCTTACTCCCCAAATATCAGGGTTGCAAAAAAATCACATATTACAGACAAGACTAATTGTTAAGAGAGGCTCAAGGGTCTCTCTCTTCAAAGAGAAAAAAAAAAAAAAATATTTGTCTTTCATTGTGAATTCAGGAAAACTAATTCCAGATTTTTTCTAATTCTCTGAATAACTCCATATATATGCCAATAAATAAATAGCTGAGCTTAATGCTAACACAGACCCTTGGTCATGGCACCCTGCTCCTCTCTGCCCTAGTTAAACCATTGACTGCCTTGAGATTACCTGCCTCCTTGGATTCCTTCATCTGCATATCAATGCAACAGGGGTGTGGTCCCTTCTGCTCCTCTTTGCAGCATTCTGAACTTCTACCTTATTTTCAGGCCTGAACACTTTTGCATACTCTACTTGGGGAGAGATTGAGAAAATTCTGGAATAAACCTAAAGACATTTCATCATCAGACTATGATGCTATCAATTTATTCCTATGTTCCTATACATTATTTTTAAATTTACATTATTTTAGTTGTTCTTCTTAATTAAATATGACATAGAATTTACTTTGGTAAAATTAACAAGCATAGGAATTCCTATTTATGATTCATAATTGCCACACACATGTGAAGAACTGCATTCTATCCTCAGCACCACAAAAAATAAATAAAATAAATAAAGGTATTGTGTTCATTTATAATTATTCTAATTCTGAATCTCATTGTTGTGGGTGGATATGATGGTGGAATTTATTTATATATATTTTTATATGCATACAATCTAAGTTATGTTACATTCATTCTTCTGTCATTTCTATTCCTATCTATTCTATATTTCTTGAATGCTTCTTTGGATAATCTACTGAACTTCTCCTCTTTCCTTCCCTCATTTATTGTGGTTTAGCCTGACCATGCCAGCAAAAACATTTCACCTATGGTGTTTTGGGATTCTCTTTTTTCACTTAGCATATCAGTCTCCATATCCATTTATTTACTGGCAATGTCATAGAGTCATTCTTCTTTATGGCTGAGTAATATTTTATTGTGTGTATATATACAACAATTTCTCTGTTCATTATCTGTTGATGGGCATCTAGCTTGGTCCCATAGCTTAGCTATTGTGAATTGGGTTGCTATAAAGATTGGTGTGGCTGTGTCACTATAGTATGCTGATATTAATCCCTTTGTATATATGCCAAGGAATGTGATAATTGGTTCAAAAATCCTAGTGTTTTTTTTTTTTTTGTTTCAATCTGCATACTGCATTTCATAGAGGTTACACAAATTTGCAGTCTCACCACAATTTTTGAGTGTTTTCTTTCCCCCACATCCTCACCAAAATTTGCTTTTACTTATATTCTTGATAATTGGCATCATAGTTAGAATGAGATGGTATTTAGTTTTAATTTGAATTTTTCTAATTGCTAGAGATGTTGCCTTCTCAGTGTTTTTCACTTTTGCTTCTCAGTAACAACATCCATTGTATTCTGGGGACCAGTTTTGCTTTATTTATGAAGTGGGGACAAGATTTCACTTGAAAGATTGACTGGGAAGTTTAAGGCACATGACCATGAGTCCAGGAATGACTTGTACACAGTTGTCTTGCCCATGATTATGAGAAAAAAATACATATGGGGAGAGAAGGGAAAAGGGAGAAGGGAGCAAGAAAGGAATGAAACATATTGGGGCCCAAAACCACACCTTTCCCAATGAAGTGTAGGTGAATGGAAACCAGGCCTTGTCCTCAGATCTTGGGGAGAGAGATGGGCCATCTCCCCAAAGACCAGTTCCTTAGCTAAGCCAAGCTTAGACTGGTAGCAATGTGCCCAAGATGCTCCCAGCTATGGTTTGCCATGTATCTCTGGAAGTAAAAACTTGAGGTAAGTATCTTCTTGAATTTTCAAGGTTAAATTAATGCAGCAACCCTTTTGGGGCACATTGGTCCAGGAGCTGAGCTTAATGCTGGCAGAGACTCTTGGTCATGGCAGACATGACCCACACTACCCTTGTATTTTCTGGCCAGTAGAGATAGCAGCCCCAACAAGGAAGGGGACCACAGCTCTAGTTTTATCCCAGTGTTAACAAGCAGCATGTCAAACTATGGCCTTACACAGAGCTGATGAAGGAACTCCCTATGTGATTCTGCTGGCAAAGTGAGCAGCAAGAAGAGAGACAGAAAAACAGACACAGAGAAATGTGGCTGTGGCACATGGCAGGTACTAGTGACCTTGAGTTCTCTTATAATACTGAAGAAGGAGCAAGATGTAAAGGGTTAACCTGTGAATAGTCATCCTAAATCGTAAACCCCCTGAGGTCAGGGTCAGAGCTCAACCCCCAAGCAACACAAACACATTCATTCTCATAGGAATGTCCATTCTAAGCCTTAAAATTAAAGAAAAAAAGTTCTCAAGACCACATGCACTCTGCAAAACACAGTGTCATTCTTCTTGGTGTGGCACCTCCTATGAAGCAGAACAGGTTAGGCACCTGGATGAGCTTCCTAGCATAAATTCTTAGGGACAGCTGTTTAGGGCATGCAGGCTGGAGTTGGGTATCCCAGGCCACTCTGAGGCACTGAGTGGAAACAGAGATTATACTTAGGTCATATCTTTCTATATTTGAATGCACTAGTCCAGAAGTTCACTAGGTCCACTATAGTTGTATATGGGTTGAAACATTTTGCTCAAGAAATGTAGCATCACCTAGCACAGTAGTAATCTCATCACACATGCAATTAACTATTTTTTTACACATGAACATTATCTGAATTAAACCATCCATATTTTTAAACCATCATTCTTAGGTCTGCATAAGAGCCTTTAGAAACATTGCACCATAGATACCCAGCCATATTGCTATCGTGCATGATTGGGTTACTTATAATTTTTAGCTATTCTAAAAATAATCTGTAAAATATAAACATTTTACCCCAAATAAAAAAACAAGAAGTGAGTGTAGAGGAAGTATTCTTGGTTGGGGAATGATTTCTGTTCTCTCCCATCCCTTTTCAACAAGATCACACTTTCTTGGAATTCTAGGTTTTTGGGAGAATATCTGTCCTTAAATTGTTTGGACCTCTGCTCCTTAGACTCTTTGTGTCTCTCACCCATACTCAGCTGTCTTTCTGGTGTAGTTGTACTGAGTTTGAATAGGTGGGATGCATTGAGCCACTAAGGATGACCCTTACCAAACTGAGAGAGGAGCCAGACTTAAACCCAGTTGTGAAACAGGGCTGAGCAGAAGGAAGCTGAGTGGCCAACTGTGAAAGAAAAGCCACAACCTGCCTTCTTGAAGACACAATGACTTCATATTGATTTCTGAGACAGAGTAAATGTCCTTTATGTGCAGCCTTCTGTTTTAAGCAGTTACATGAAGCCTTCTCCACCCACAGGATAAAAAGACTTGGAGTCTTCAGGATGAGGGCAAGGTGTGGTGGGTTTCTCTAGATCCTTTTGTTTTTCCAAGTTTTTTTTTTTTTTTTTTAATTTCTATTTCTATAGGATCATTAGCTACTAGGATGTCATGTGGTTCATCTGCTAGGTGAGAGAAAGTCATTATGACTACATGGCTGTTCCACAGAGACTAAACAATTTTAAAATGAGAAGTTTTCACATTCTATCCTTAGAGAAAGGATATCAATGTGATAGAAATAATCTCAGTTGAATAAAAGAAAACCTTGTGCAAGGAATCAGGGAATATTGATCAAATACAGCTCTATCACAGCTGTTTGTGCAAGATGGTTATACCAGGTCCCTGAGGACTGATTTTTTTCTCTTTACAGTGACTGGTATTTGTTCTTACTCTCAAAGGCCCTCCTTGATTTTGGAGTTGGTGGCCTCTGTGTCTTCCCCTGAAATTTGGTCTAAGACAGACATTTGTGCAGCAGGTAGGCAGAAGAAAAGTGAGCAAAGATGTGTATGGCCTAGCACTGCCTGGCTTCCTGGATACACTGTGCAAACCTGGTGACTTCTTCCCAGGGCACTTAAAGCAATAATCACACTAAAGGTAAAATGGGAATTATAACATGATACAATGTTCAGGCAAAATAGTGCTAGAAGAAACCAAGGCCCCTGAATAAATTTATACACCTATAAAACTATGTGTTCAGAAACTAGGGTTGCAGTGGCCAGGACCTAGAGCCTGAGGATAAGGTGTGGAGACTTGGCCACATTTTGGGTAGGATAACCGGGCATCCTGGTTTAGAGGAGCTGGTACTTTCTTAGACTTGCTCTTAGAGTGCAGAGGAAAGTGTAGGAATGGAAAACTGCATGTGGAGGAGGATCATAGAGTTCAAGTGTGTTCTGGTGTGACCTGGTAACTCTAATTTTCCAAGTTGATTCTGAAGACCCCACCTCAGTTGTGGGATGATATTGAATGGTGAACAGATGGCTAGCCTTTCATTTAATACTTTTATTGAATTTTAAAACTATTTTTTATTTGAGGCAAGCATTACTCATTTTGATTTAAAACTGCCACAAACACTTAAGATTTTGAGGACATTTCTGTAAGTATAACAGGCAAGTTGACTTAAGAAAAATAAGTGAACAAAAAACAATACTAATGCCCAAACTGCAAAGGTGATGTGGGAATATATATGTGTACCAACCACTAGAAGGTATTAGTAGGCAGGAAGCCTCCCAAACTCAGGAACAAACTCACCAGTACAGGGCCTATGTGAAATTATATCAAGGAATCTTTATCCTTCCTGCTAACCCTCTTCCTCCTCTATGCCAATGAGAAGCTTCTTGTACTTGATAGAGACTAGCCTTGAGCTGGGATTCAAAACAGTCTGGATTTGTCTTTATATTCAGGTCTACCACTTTCAAGGCCAGTGGCCTTCGACAGGAATTTTAACCCCGTGAGTTCTGGTTTCCTCATTTATGAAGTGGGAATGTCCTGAGCCCTGAGTGCTTGAACAGTGTCATGAACTAACATAGACTTCTCAGCTCCACAGTATAGACAATGGCTTCCCTGAAGATCAGAAGGGAGTCTAATGTGTTATTTGTCTCCAGTGTCTGTTTTCTCTTCTTCCAGAAATTGCTTGTGTTTTTTTCCTGTGAATCCCCTTCTGCATTCCACTCTATGTGGGGTGAGTCAGGTTACCCAGACCAGGAAGTCTTAGCATGAAGCCCCCTGAACAAGCGGCTCTTTAACCTGCCAAGTTGGTTTGAGCTGGTCTGGACATACTGTTCCTGAGGCCACAAATAACTGTAGAAAGAGAGCATGAAAACCTTATTGCCAACTGTGGCTATAGGGAAGTCCCTGTAATGAAATGGGAAAATGAAATGGGAAGTGAGAGATGAAAGGACACTGATTCCTGAAATCAGCTGTGCCTCAGTCAGAACTACCTACAGATATTTTACTTGTAAAAGAAAACAAATTTGGGGCCAGGTGCAGTAGCACATGCCTGTAATCCCAGTGGCCCTGGAGCCTGCAGAAGGAGCATCCTGAGTTCAAAGCCAGCCTCAGCAATACCACAGAATTAAGCAACTCTCTCACTAAATAAAATACAAAATAGGGATGGGGATGTTGCTCAGTGGAGAAATTAACTCTGAAAGTGTTTGTTTGTTTTACTGTATTATATATACATGTTTATAAGTGGGCATATATTTATAGCCAATAATTTGTTTCTAGTTTCAGGCAAATTCTTTTTTTTTTTTACTAGTTCTGCAATGCATATTAAAACCACATCAACTGAGATACTTTTCTTGAGTGAGTAGAACAGGTAGAGCAAGGTTATAGTTTCCAGTTTCTTGAGTGTCCCTTGAACAGGTATAACTTCTGATTGGCTCTATGTACTAGTGGTTTGAATAGGCTGAACAGAATTTGTGGGTGGAGATCAGATCGTTGCTTACTTCTAAACTAAGAATCATTTCTTGAGCCAAGCATTTACCAGAGCCCCTTATGCTGGAGATACAGGATGGAACTGATCCTCTGATGGAATTCTTCTGGTTATACAGTGCAAAGCCTTAAGATTTGTTTTTGTGATTTTCTAGCATAAAACACCTCACATGCAAATCTTTATTTGAAAGTGATGAAAATGTGCATGTGTCTTGTGGAGACATCTCATTCCTGGCCTCATATACTGTGGATGATGACCATCCTTACCTCATTGGTCATTTGGACACAGAAGTGGGAACCAAAGATCTTTGCTGCACAGAAACTGGACTCAACCTTATCTCCTGGTGGTCCTAACCACTAGAGTGTGAGGAAAAAGACAGTCACACCATTTAGCTTTATCTTAGCTGATCTTAGCTCTATCTTTTGGCTTTTCCTGAAAGAGCTGAAGACTACAACTCTGTAAATCTTGAAAGTGTACCTGGAGCAAGCTTAATGTAGATCATGAGAACTTTTTAAATGCTTAATGATACAAGGTTGGTGACTTCATATAAACTGAGACAGTAAGGGGGCCCCCCTTCAAACTCTAATTCTTGTAACTAAGAAAAATTTCAGACATTTCACTCAGAAAAACAGGCATTAGTTTATTGAAGGGATAAACAGGGAAAGGGGACACTCTCATAGTAGATAATGGGTCCTCTGAGAGAGGAGAGAGACAGTGTGCCTTTCATGCAATCCACTTTTGTTGGGTATCCCAGAGAAGTTTTCAAAGAGTCCCACCCAGGCCTACTACTTGACTTTGGACTGACAGCTGGATGACATCCAATTGTCAAGTCCACACTGCTATGATAACTTTAGGTCAGCTTGGCCAATGCAACTGATTCTCATTGGATTCTTAACCATAAATTCTTGCAGATTTTAGAGCTAGGAAAAAATATTTTTATCTCTCTGGGTTTAAGAATGTGGTACATGGAAAGAGTCACAAAAGTTCCCTTCTTAAGGGTAACATAGCTTCCTCTTACGGACATTATTTTATACCTCATTTTCTCCTGCAGATAACAGTTTACTGAGGAATGTGATATACCCTGACCACTTAAGGCAGGCCGGGTTGCAGGTTAATTTCTTCATGATGGAAAAGCAAGTGGGGGTCAGCACAGTGACACCCACTTTTGTAGAATTATTCCCTGAACCTCATGCTCTCACCACTCAAAACTATCCCCTATCATTTAGCAAGAAGTAGTTTAGCCTAAGTCGTACTATGGTTGATCCTGCGTCCCAAAGACTGGGCCCCAGACAAACATCAGTTTTACCAGAGAACTGGATAGAAATGTGAATTCTCAGGCTGCAGTTCAGCCTTATTATACGAGACTCAGAGTGGCTCAGAAATCTTAATTTTTATTATCCATTCAGTTGCATGATTGGGGCTTAGAATCTGTGCCCTGATTTAGTCTCTCCTCTAAGAACTATTTTTTTTTCACCACTTTACAAAAAAAAAAAAAATTATTATGACCTCACTAACTTACAGCTTAATGACTTGCATCCAAAATTGTCTAGTTTCAGCCCTGGTGGACAGACCCTGAGATTCAAGGGGCTGGGTGCATGGATCTCTACTGCTGAGATGTTCAGGGAATCCTGTTGCAATGACCCCATTAAGACCTTAAAACACAACACCCACAGCTAAGAGTTAAATCACTGTAAACATATTAACTGTTACTTCTCTTCCAGAGATTAAAGCAATACCCAATCTCTTGTTTAAAAACTCTAAGGGGGTCTGGATTTGTGACAGTGGAAGAGTGTTCTCATAGCATGCATGAGGCACTGGGTTTGGTCCTCAGCACCATATAAAAATAAAATTTATAAAAAATTGCATCCACCTCAAACTAAAAACAAACTATTTTAAAAAATAAAAAAAAAAAAGAATCTCTAAAGGCCATGTTACTGCACTATAACCATGATTGGATGGACCATGGTTTTCTTAAATAAAGATTTTGGGTCATGATGTACAGATTCCCACAGTTGCCCGATAAGACCACTAGATGGTGAGCGTGGTTTTTTTGTTTGTTTGTTTTGTTTTCTTTTGTTTTTGCCAGAGGAGGGCGCTCTGCAGGTGGCTGAGGGCTTCTGTTGGTTGCTTCCATCAGAGTCCCTGAAGTATCCTGTGCTGAGGCAGGTTTTACTGCAGATTCTAGGAAGTGATATGAAGCTAGGGTCTTTGACTACAATACTACTTTAGTACTGTAGCAGGAAATTTATTTAGAATGGCACAGGGCCTCCTCCCATACAGGACAGGCAGACTATTTCCCCACAGACTGAAGTCCTGGTGGTGGCAGAGATATGGTCATAGGCGCTAATAGTACCAATCTGGAAGAGAAAAGTAGAGACAATATTTTCTTCTCCTGAAAAGTGTACTCTGGTTTTATGAACACCAAGAATATATGGCCTGCCTTTTTCGATGCTTTAACATGTTTATAAGGAAGGTAACTGAGAAGATGGGAAGGTATCTTGAATTTGAATCTTGGGGTACAAGCCTAGCTCTACTCCAGACTATTGTGGATTTTATCTGCTAATGTACCTCTTCTGCAACCCACGTTTACAACAATGGTGGAAGAGACTGCATGCAACAGGAACAGTGCCTGCACAATTCCCATATTCCAGTGCCCCTCCTTTCCACTCACCTCTGATAGCCCTTTGTGCTCCCCAGCTCTAAGAGGGCGAAGACCTTACAGAAAGCAGGGGCTTCGGTGCCTCCCCATGACAAAGACCATGTGGTACAGGTTACAGATGTAGTTGCTCTGGCCCATTTGAGGAGATTTATAGATTTTCCATTGCCCTAAGAGTGCCTTGGGTTTTAAACATATATAGAAGATGCACATAAACACATGCACTGTCACAGAGAAGAGTTTCCTATAAGCAGTACTGAAGAGCCATTTGGGAAGCTCCAGGGTTGGTCAGGAGATGAGGGTGTGGGAGATGATGGAGAAAATGGGAAAGAGATTTTCTTGTATTTGTGCAGGAAGAAAAGATGAGACAGCATAAGTGGATTTAGGGTTAGTATGTTATTATAATTTCAGTGAGCTGTAGGGGGCATGAGCCATCTCTGGCATTATGGTACCTGGACATGCCATGATTATTAGATCAGACAAAGACTGACATTGGATGCTGGGAGCATAATAGGAAGGATATTGGTAGTATGGAAATTATATTAGTTAATTTTCACATGGACAACTTGGGAAGATGGCTAACTATCTCTAAGAATTAACTCTGTACAGAAGGTCATGACTGGGTGAAGTAGAGCATGCCTGGGTGAGGTGGTCCATGCCTATAAATCAAGGGATTCAGGAGACTGAAGCTGGTGGATTTTAAGTTCAAGGTCAGCTTGAACAATTTAGTGAGACCCTGGCTTACAGTAAAATTTGCAAAAACACATCTAGGTATCTTCTTCCGGTATAGTAGAACAGCTGTATAATGCTCTTGAGTTAAATCTTCAGTACCTTCCTCTGCCCCCAACATACACACAGCCACCCACAGTCTAAGAATTTATCCCCTTCATGGTAAGCAAAGCCCCATTGTCAAAGAAAGAGAGTCCAGGCTGTAAAAGGCTGTAGTAACACAAGTACTTTCTATTACCAGAAAAAAAAAAAAAAAAAAAAAGGAAGTGACTCTGTAGGTCCTTCTAGAGGCTTAATCTCTACTCCCTCATGCAAGGACCTGTGTTTGTGATCCTTTTTTTTTTTTTTTTTTTTGCTTCATTGACTCTATAGAGCCTTGTGGGTGATTGCAGAGCAGCAGGAATTTTGTTTTATTTGAGTATCTTCCAGTGAGGCATAAAGCTTAGCCAGCAGAGCAGAGAATTCTGATGCCTGTCAACAGTCTCTCCTCTGTCTTTGATCCTCAATTTATCACCAGGTGATACTTGCCTGGGGCAAGCTCAGGATGTTTTGGAAAAGGCAAACTACTCAGGTAGAGAGATGAGGGCAGGGACCTGGCTTTGAATCTCAATGGACCTTTTTTTCCCTCTGGTTTGGCACCTTGGAAGGGGAAAGTAAAACACTGCACAGAAAATTCTGGAATGTGCAGGAGCAGAAGTAAAATGTCTTTCTTGTAGATGGCAAGATAATGTCCCAGGCCACCAGCTCCAGCATGGGGTTGCAGATTCTGATCGCCTGAATATTGATATGTGTGTGTGTGTGTGTGTGTGTGTGTGTGTGTGTGTGTGTGCACGTGAATGCAGGTGAAGTCCTCAATGACTCACTATTCATTCCTGGAATAGAAGAGCTGGAAAGACTACTTCCTCAATGGGGTTTCTGCTAAGAAGAATCTTGTCTGTTGTTCAAGTACATGCATCTGGCTCAATATTGACAACTGACCTGAGACCTGAGGTTTGGGAAGGATGGTAGAACTCTTTGACAGAGAGTTAGTAGCACCACAATCAAGCCCAAATTAATAATTCTCCTGCCTGCAGGCTTTAGGTTTCTTCTGATAATATGCTGTGCTTCTCCTTTTGCTCCTTCTTTTGTTTCTTTCCTCCTTCCTCACTACTTGAAGACAATCATTGTGCTTAAAGCACTGGGGAGAAAATAATAAATTAGAAAAATCCCAGTGGTTTTTTTTTTTTTTTTCCCAGCATGTATGATCTACCCCAGAGTTCCTGAGCCTAAGCATGGTTAAACTTAGAGACCAAAGACTTATTTTTGGCAAGGGGCTTGCCAACCATGATGATGTTTAGTAATCCTATTCCCTACCTTGAAAATAATTTAAAAAAATGCCTCTAAAAGGCTCAATGTCCACTGGGTGTAACCACTGCCATGGCTGAGAACTTCTGAGCAGTGAGGTATAAAGCTAAGTTCACACCTGCAGTGGAGTTTGAAAGGATGTCTCTGTGTCTTCTTGGGGTCTGTTTTACTTAGAGTTATGATCTTCCTAACTTCCTAAGCATTGCCACATTATTGATATTTGTATGGTTTCTCCCCAGTATGAATTATCTGGTGTTGCTCTTTTATTAAAAGCTTTGTCACCTTCTTTACTTTTGTATGGGTTTTCTCCAGTGTGAATTCTCTGGTGTTGATTAAGTCATGATTTTTGAGTCTGAATTGTGATCACGAAGTAACTGTAGCTATTACCATTTTTTTTAAAAGAAAAGCTTTCTAAATGCTGCAATTGTTCAGACTTATGCACAGCGAAAACCTGAGTCTGATGACCACAAAACCCGAGTCTCTCTTGTCTTTTTTTTTTTTTTTTTTTTGTACTTGGGATCAAACCAAAGTGCTCTCTACCACTGAGCCACATCCCCAAATCTTTTTTATTTAGAGTTTAATCCCTGTAAGTGTTACTGGCAAGATGACTCATCAGTCCAAATGCTTTTCATTGACACCATTTTTTAACAATTATTATTTTTTTTTCAAATGTAACACAATTATTGATTTAAAAAGTGTGCAGGGCTGTGGTTTTCTTTTAAGAGAAAAAAAGGGCAACTATGTTTCATCAGGAACTGGCTCAGTGTTCTCAAAAACATATATTAGATATATGCAAGCAGAGCCACACATTGGTACAAACACACACAGTGCTACCCCTGGTCTGCTAGTAAATGCTATACTATGTTCAGGGGTGGGAAAAGGTAGTATGCTTCTTTCTCACTTGTTCAAACCCTCTGGAGGATCAGGGGCTCAAAGTCATGGATGGAGGCTCAGGGCTCTCAGGGTCATACACAGTCCTCCTGCTGTCTATTCAGTGTGAGCATTAACACCCACTACATGTGTGGATTTAACCAAAACATATATTGCATTTTGCTGTTCAAAATCTTTGTTTCTCAGCCACCTGGTTTCAAACGTGTAAACTCTGCATTTGATGTAGAAAGATAAGATGTATCATTTTAAAAGCTAGAATCTGATGCCTGAAGTGTGACAAAAAATATTTTTAATGCTTTTTATGCCCATAAAATCCTGAGTAAAATTTAACAAACTACAGAGCAAAAGACATTGATATGCACGCTTCTCATCCAAGCAGCACAGGAGGCTGAGGCAGTAGAACCACTAGTTCAATCCCAGCCTGAGTACTAAAAGTGAGGCCCTAAGCAACTCAGTGAAATTGTGCGTATAAATAAATACAAAACAGGGCTGGGATGTGGATTAGTGGTTGAGTGCCCCTGAATTCAATCCCCAAAACAAAATAAATAAATAAAACATTGACAAAGGAACATGCTGTCCATCTGAGTTTATGGGAAAAACATTGATGTGATCATAGACTTCAGGCATAAGATAGTTTTATTAATGTGTCAGTTTGATACAAATGAGGCCTTTAAGTCCAGAGATAGCTTTGGAAAAAAAAATCATTTGAATTTAATCAATTAAAACAGAGAAACTGATGAAAGGACAAGTGAACATGGAGAGGTCCACAGAAGGAAAGAGGGCCAAGGATCCAACCATGCTTCCTGCCCACTTCTATGGACTCCTGTGTAATGGCCAGTTGGGCAAGGGTTGGGGTTTCATAGAGTGAGCACTGCAGAGCTATCTCTGGGCAATTGTAACTTTTCTTTCCAGTATGATGTTTCTGGCGACCAATGAGGTGTGATGTTACAACAAATGACTTTTACAGCCTATTCTTTACAATAGTATGGCTCTTCGCCAGTATTAATTCTCTGGTGTCAAATAATGTATGATCTTTGGTTAAAAGCTTTGCCACATTCTTTTCATTTATATGGTTTTTCTCCTATATGAAGTCTCTGGTGTTGACTAGGGAGTGACTTTCAATGAGAACCTTTGCAACATTATTGATATTGGTATGGTATCTCCCCAGTATGAATTCTCTGGTGTTGAGCAAGGTATAATCTATTCTTAAAAGCTTTGCCACATTCTTTACATTTTTATGTCTCTTGTCCAGTATAAATTCTCTGATTTACAGTAAGATGTGATTTTTGAGTAAAAGCTTTGCCACATTCTTAACATTTCTACGGCTTTTCTCGGGTATGAATTATCTGGTGTTGCGTAAGGCTTACTCTATAATTAAAAGCTTTACCACATTCTTTACATTTGTATGGCTTTTCTCCAGTATGGATTCTCTGATGTTCATTAAGGTGAGATTTTGAATTAAAAGCTTTGCCACATTCTTTACATTTGTATGGCTTTTCTACAGTACAAAGTCTCTGGTGTCGAGTAAGAAGTGATTTTTTATTAAAAGCTTTGCCACATTCTTAACATCTGTATGACTTTTCTCCAGTATGGATTCTCTGGTGTTGAGTAAGGCATGATTTTTGATTAAATGCCTTGCCACATTCTTTACATTTGTATGGCATTTCTCCAGTATGAATTCTCTGGTGTTGAGTAAGTTGTGATTTTCGATTAAAAGCTTTGCCACATTCTATACATTTGTATGGCATTTCTCCAGTATGAAGTTTCTGGTGTCGAGTACAATGTGATTTGCAATTGAAAGCTTTGCCACATTCTTTACATTTGTATGGCTTTTCTCCAGTATGAATTCTCTGGTGTTTAGTAAGGTTTGATGTTTGATTAAAAGCTTTGCCACATTCTCTACACTTATATGGCTTTTCTCCAGTATGAATTCTCTGGTGTCGAGTAAGGCTTTCTCTATAATTAAAAGCTTTGCCACATTCTTTACATTTGTATGGCTTTTCTCCAGTATGAATTCTCTGGTGTTTAGTAAGGCATGAATTTTCATTGAAAGCTTTGCCACATTCTTTACATTTGTATGGCTTTTCTACAGTACAACGTCTCTGGTGTCGAGTAAGAAGTGATTTTTTATTAAAAGCTTTGCCACATTCTTTATATTTGTATGGCTTTTCTCCAGTATGAATTCTCTGGTGTTGAGTAAGGAATGAATTTTCATTGAAAGCTTTGCCACATTCTTTACATTTGTATGGCTTTTCTACAGTACAAAGTCTCTGGTGTTGAGTAAGAAGTGACAATTTATTAAAAGCTTTGCCACATTCCTTACATCTGTATGACTTTTCTCCAGTATGGATTCTCTGGTGTTGAGTAAGGCATGATTTTTTATTAAATGCCTTGCCACATTCTTTACATTTGTATGGCATTTCTCCAGTATGAATTCTCTGGTGTTGAGTAAGTTGTGATTTTCGATTAAAAGCTTTGCCACATTCTATACATTTGTATGGCATTTCTCCAGTATGAAGTTTCTGGTGTCGAGTCCAGGGTGATTTGCAATTGAAAGCTTTGCCACATTCTTTACATTTGTATGGCTTTTCTCCAGTATGGATTCTCTGGTGTTCAGTAAGGTGAAATTTTGAATTAAAAGCTTTGCCACATTCTTTACATTTGTATGGCTTTTCTCCAGTATGAATTCTCTGGTGTTTAGTAAGGTTTGATGTTTGATTGAAAGCTTTGCCACATTCTCTACATTTATAAGGCTTTTCTCCAGTATGAATTCTCTGGTGATGATTAATTTGTGATTTGTGATTAAAAGCCTTGCCACATTCTTTACATTTGTATGGCTTTTCTCCAGTATGGATTCTCTGGTGTTCACTAAGGTGATATTTTGAATTAAAAGCCTTACCACATTCTTTACATTTGTATGGCTTTTCTCCAGTATGAATTCTCTGGTGGTGAGTAAAGCTTTGTCTATAATTAAAAGCTTTGCCACATTCTATGCATTTGTAAGGCTTTTCACCAGTATGAATTCTCTGGTGTTGAGTAAGGCAAGATTTTCGATTAAAAGCCTTGCCACATTCTTTACATTTGTATGGCATTTCTCCAGTATGAATTCTCTGGTGTTCAGTAAGTTGTGATTTTCGATTAAAAGCTTTGCCACATTCTGTACATTTGTATGGCTTTTCTCCAGTATAAATTTTCTGGTGTTCAGTAAGGGGTGATTTTTTATTAAAAGCTTTGTCAGTTTCTTTACATTTCCAGATGTTCTCTCCAGTATGATTACTGTAGGGTTTAAAAAGGTTTGAGCAACACTTAATGACATTTTCACATTTCTTCAATTTGTAGGGCATATCTCCATTGTAAACCCTATGGTTTTTAGTAACGGATGGAATTTGAGTAAAATATTTTTCACATTCTTTACTTATGGAAGATTTATCACTGCTCTGATAAACAATTGAGGAAGCTTTAAATGCTTTTACATATTTTTTAAACTTGTAGGGCTTCCCACCAAAATTCATTCTCTGGAGTTCAGGAATTCTTGTAGTTGTATGAAAAATGCTTTCACATACCTTATATCTGTAATTTGTCTCTTGATTATGAAAGCTTGGATAAATAAATTTTGGGCATGGATTAAAACCTTTTTCACTTTTATCACTGTAAAGCTCTGTTAAATGATCACATGAGTGTTTTCTAGGATTTAAAAAAGAAGGAAATTTTAATGACTTTCACAGAATTTACATTGTTTTACACCAAATCTAATATACTGCTAATTACTTGGGGTTGAGATTGTCTTCAGGTCCTGAACAGAAATATTTGTGGATATTTACAAAATGGTGCATTTCAAATTATTCCACTTACTAACTAAAGTATAAAATTGACTACATAGAAAATTTTGTATGTTTTAGAGGAAGGGTATAATTACAAAATGCTGTGCAAATATATTTAAAATCACACGAGTCCTCAAATATGACTGCCATATGTGCTGTTGTCTCTTTCCAGCTTAGCCAATGCCCCATACCCCTACAGTTCCAACTTGCCTCAAACACACTATTGTTTGGTTTTAATTTGTGGGGAATCCTGCAGGCACTGGGACACAAATATGGTGCTTATGTGCCAGAGCATTTTTCATTAAGCCAAAGACCAAACTTCATCTGAGCTGGGCTGCTCAATTTTCCAGCAAAAATATATATCATTGAGGGTGTTGTTAAAATTCTTTCTATGTAACTAGCTCACTGAAATCCGTTAGAAAATACTTTGGATTTGTTGAAAACATATTCCTTGAGATGCACAGATGAGTAGTGCTATAGCCTCAGATTTTGTTCACTGGGGACATGTATTGAATCCAGGAAGTCTCTGGATTTCCCACTTGGAAAGTTTTTCTCATTCCACCCACAACCACAGAATGCATAGATATTTTGAGTATTCACTTGGAGTTAGGTCAAAATCCCTGTTGATATGAAAGATGAAGCAGTGCATGTCAGATGGATCTGCTGAAAGATATCTATGAGCTGTGCATGAATTTTTTTTTTTTTTTTTTAAAGCATGGAATCCATTAGGAGAAAAAGTCTGGTATCTGGGAACTCGCGGTTAAAATCCAGCTAGTTTGAGACTATCCATTACATGTTATATACTACCTAGTTTTGTCTAAATTCAGCATGACACTGGAGATAGTATCATCCATTGGAGCCACATAGCCGCAGCACCCCAGAGATGGGTGTGATTTGCCAGAATGCAAATCTACATGTCTAAAGAAAGAATCTTACTGTTGAAATTTTATTCCTACCATTGATGTACACTCCCTTAAATAAAGAATGGAACAATTATCTAGTCATCTTTTTTTAGATCCTATGTGGTCTAGAGAATCTATAAGATGCTTTACCTATTTTACCATAAGTTATGGGGCCCTGTCTTATATTCCTTTATTATTTATTTCAGATATTCATTTTTTTTTTCAGGTGACTCATCACTTTCCAAGAAGGAAATGACTCAGGTGGAATGCTTGAGGTCCCATGACATGGAGTGATTATGCTAACTTAAATAAATAAATAAATAAATAAATAAATAAATAAATAAATAGATAGATAGGTAACTACACAAAGACTGCTTCAAGTTGAATTATAATCATAAATATTTACAAGCACCCTTGACTCAAACCATCAAGTTTCAAGGAGAAGGGTCTACAAAAAAATGGTATTCTGAAACAGTAGACAGAATCATGGATCGACAAAGACATTATAGATGTTTGTTCCCTAAGGAGAAGAAATTTCATGGTAAGACATGCCCCATTCAAAGGTGGTCTTACCTCACCAATGTGGCTGTTTTAATTTTCTTAAAGGTTTTACAATCACAAGCTTTAGTCCTTCATTGATCTTCATTAGCCCCACACCTTCCCTACTGCTTATGCACCAGGCATATTTTCTACCCCTCAGCATGAGCCCAGAAGAGTGTCAGAAGACTTACATTGTTCTCATAAGACCCTCATGTCTGCTTTTGAGGTGTGATGCATTCCTGCAAGCCATTTGGGCTTTGGGTTTTCTGGGAGACTGTGCTAGAAGTTCCTGAGTCTTTCCTTTGTTTCAATTGCTGTACATGATAGATGAGCTGTATGCTTATTTGATGTGTTTTAGAAGGACCTCACTGCTTCTCTTCACTTTTATTAATTATTAATGCATTTAAAAAGCAATGCCTAACAAACTTTTACCTTAAACATATTTAATTACTCAATAGTTCTTTTCAACAGAAAGTCCTAGTGAGGCTTATTGCAGCATTTCCATTTCTCCTTAATCTGAATATTTTTCTTGTCTCTAAGTAAAAATACTATACATGTGTTTAAATGATGAGACAATTTGTCTATTTTGTGTAGAAAATCACCTTGTTAGAACATTGCAATTTTGTATTAGTGATCTATAGACTTTTATCTAATGTGCAATCACATAGAGATCTTTAAAAGTTAAAACATAACGAATTAATAAGCATTTTATTACTATTTAGATTTTTTTCACTAAAATGCCCATTTCTAATCTAGCTTTATTTCTAAAGCTTACTAAACTGGTTGAGTCTTTATTTTCCTGAAGGTATTTTAAAGACACAGCTTTATAATGGCCTGTAAACATTGAATACATATGTAGTTTGATACATGTTTTTGCATTTGAAAATACTGTGCATTGTAGTGGTTTTATAAAAAATACTGAGTAGTATATATTTTAAAATTACAATAGTGTACTTAAAATTTTTAACCGAACAAAAAGTGGCTGTCACAAGTTGAGGAGTCAGTCTTCTGAGATGTTTGTAATAATGTAACCTGATAAATTTGTAATTTTGTGTATAAATAATTTTCATTATTTTTTCTCTTTATTAAAAATAACAGAAACCCTCTCTGATTTTTAAAAAAAGTATGAGCTGAAGTACTGAAAAGATGAGAAACCACAATTGAAACACCACGAAGAGGAAAACATGAGACTGACAACCTCAAACCATAATCTTAAAAATGCGCCAAGCACATACATGATGAGCTCTCTGGGTTCTGGCTGCTCAACTTTCCCTCTCCCTTCTTCAGGTAATCATACCTTTTTATTTCTGTGAGGAACGACCCTCCCCTAACCTCAGGAAACACTATGAGGGACACTCCTGCACCGGAAGCAGCTATTTACAGTTTTTACCATCAACATATTCCTTACCTATGCCCACAGTGATTAGTGCAGAGGGGAGCACATGACCCACTCTGACTCTGATTATCAAGCCCAGAAGTTCTTGGTTGAGCTAAACAGGAACCCAGAAGGACACAAACCTGAAGTCACTATGGACCATCATAAAAGGGAACATCTGTGAGTGAAGTCATCAAAAGAGTAAGTGAAGAGTAAGACTGAGTACAGATGAATTTGAACTCCAGAATCCAGCCATGCCTCAAATCAAAATTTTGCATAGCTTTTAAAAAGTGTAATAGAATCTATTTTAAATCTTTTTTTTTAAATTAATATCAGCTTAGAGGTAGGTCCTTTATAACCAAGATGACCCTGAGTAGTATACTTCAAAAGAATGAATGTGAACCATAGTGGGACTGCGAATGTAAAATCTGAGTCTATTGTTCTGGTAGGCAACACAGAAGAACTCCCATCTGTGCCCCAGATGAGCTGAGACCCTTTACTCATTGAGTCTATGTGCCAAACACAGAGTCAGTCAGAGGCACAAGGGCACTAAAAAAGATCACAATGGTGATGCTGGGAATGTCTCCAGGATGAGAGGATTTGACACAATTGAACTGAAGTATGAGATGACACAGGTAAACTCTAGTTTATCTGCTACCAACACCAAATGAAGACAGGAGAAGACATAAAATGGAGACCAGCTGGTGAACATAGTTTGGATTTGCAAAGCATCAGCACAGTCTGCAGTGAGGGAGCAGGATGCATTGTAGAGCTTCCATGTCTGCAGACCAAGCACAGATTTCCAGGAAGCTCCGTTAGTCAGATTTTCCTGGGTTGCTACCACCATCCCATCAAATTTCCTCTAACCCCTGTCTGATATGATTGACAGGTATTCAGAATTTTAGAGTGGCAGAGAGATGGACCTGTTTTCCTTTTTATCAATCAAATATGGTTTTATAACAATGTGTTTGTGTGTGTTTGTGAGTTTGTTTGTGTGTGTGTAAGGATCCCTGGTACAGGACCTTGCACATGTTAAGTACTCTACCATTGAGTTGTGTCCCCAGTCCTATAACAATATATTAAGAAAGAATTACCTTATAAAATACAAGCAGAATTCTAGTTTTAAATACATATATGCATATGTAAAAGAACAAAGATCTTTTTAGGAAGAATTGGAGGCCAGGCTAAGTGCATCAAAGAACATCCTATGTAAAGAATCTAAAATCAATTCTTAAAAGTTAACAATCCACAAAGGAAAAAAATGGAAAGGAAAATAAAAGAAAAAAAAATAAAAACTTTCTGAACTTTCCTCTCTTTTAATTTCTATTTCTTGTTTAAAATTAAGTATTAACTGTCTTGGTATCCATACCTGCTCTTTATAAAGTTTTGCAAAAAATATTTTATTTCTTGTTCTTCTGAAAATTCTTGGTTTGGATTAGAAGTCATACCTGAAATAAATTAAAATAGCAAGTTATTCCACTTATGACACTATGGTGAATAGACTCTGAAAATATATAAAACCTTATCAAGGTGGGGGAGGGGAATAGCCACAGAACAGAATAATTTAAAGCCATTATTACTCAAGAAATATATATAGAGAGAATTTACTACAATATGCTGTCAAAAGCTGTGAGAACTTTGAAAATCATCTTAAGAATTTGTAGCACCACAGATGAGGACAACATTCAAACTGACTGATATCACAATCACAGCCCTTCACTTCAATATATTTGAATGCCACCTGTGACTCAAATGTTGCAGGAAATAAATTTCTCATTTAGGTTTTTTTTTTTTTTTTTTTTTTTTTTTTTATCTTTTTGGGGAGTATTTTTTAGGATTAAACACAGTGATATTCTATCATTAAACTACATCCATAGACCTTTCTATGTTTATACATTTTTTGAGACAGTTTATTACAACAATGCTAAAATTTATTTCAACCTGGCATTCCACTGCCTTAGATTCCCAATTATATGGAATTACATTTATATATCATTGCACATGACCTGTTTTTTTTTACATTGTAACTTCTAAATATTTTCCAAAATGACTATGATGATCTAGTTTAAAAGATTTTAAATAGAAAAATCCCAATGAAAATAATAGCTCACACAATAAAGGGTATAATCTACTTAAGCAAACAAAAAGTTGAGAGTTGGAAAATTGATGTTGTTAATTATCTAAGCAATGCCCAATAACCACTTCAAAGATATTTATTAAACTAAATAAAAATGTAGAAAATTGAAAATAAATTCAGAAAAATAGCAACAGAAAAAGTATAAATTATATACTAGAAATATTCTTTAAAAAATGTCTCAGGCTGGGGATACACTGTGGATGACAGATTGCTTGCCTCACATGCAAAAGGCTGGGCTTGATCCCCAGCACCCCACCCCACCCCCCACACACACAGTCTCATGAATTAAAAATTTGAGGAAGAAAATATATCAAATGCTAGAATTAATTAAAAGACACAGGTAGTGCTGGACACAGTCATGCATGACTTTAACCCCAGCATCTCAGGATGCCGAGACAGGAGGATCAGGAGTTCAAAGACAGACTCAGCAATGGTGAGGCACTAAGCACCTCAGTGAGAACCTGTCTCTAAGTGAAATACACAACACTGATGATGTTGTAACTCAATGGTTGAGTGGCTCTGAGTTCAGTTCCCAATAAATAAATAAAAAAGTTAATAAGTTTATAATCAAACTTGTAAAACTCTTCAAGAAAATAATTGATATCAAAAGATATAAAAAGAGAAATTTTATTTACAAACATATTCTTTTATGATTAACAGTTGATTTCTTTGCAGAAGACTTCCAAAAAGGAATTGGGATATATAGGTATGTATGTTGAAAGAAAAAGAAAATATGAACCTAGAATACTTTATCTACCAATACCATTTTTTTGAACTTTATGAAAAATACATCTTTAAAGATATGAAAATATTCAAAAATTGCTTTACTTCTTGACCTGCTGCAAGAGAAATAATCAGTGGAATATTTCCAATAAAATATTCTGCACAACAGAAATCATATAAAATTTGAAAGATCTTGTGGAAAAGAAAAATATATACAAATATATATTTTATTATACTTTCATTGTTGTATGTAAAACATTTCATTCTACAATAGAATGTGGAAAACTAAAGCATAAAAATTATCATAAATCTTTGCTAATTAGTATAAATTAGAAAAGCAGGAGTGACATCAATAACAAATCATGGCAACACATGTAAAGACACTGATTGTTTTAGGAAACCAAAATTAATTCAGATTAAAATGTAGTGCAAACTAAGTACTTTATTTTTTTCATTAATTTTCCTTTAGTTATACATGACAGTAGAATGTATCTTCATATATCATACATTCATAAATTATAACAATCTATTCTTTTGGTGGTAAATTATGTGGAGTTACACTGGTTGTATATTCATTTAAGAATATATGAATGTTATTTCCAATTTATTCTACTGTTTTTAAGCACTTAAATAATTACAAAGTAATGACAAAATAAACATCAAGGATAAAAAATAGAAAAAAAAATATCACCATAAAAATGTATGAACTACATATTAAGGCATATTTTAATAGTACAAAAAATTATAAGAAATCATCAAAACGTGAAAACTATAGAAGTTTTTCCTCATCAGTAATTTAAGTATCAATAAACAATTTTGAAAAAAAAAAAAAAAAACTAATCAAACACAATATGACCAACAAGATTAAACTTAAAAATATGTTAACTATGTCAGATTTAAATCTACAAAAATTCTCTTTAGATATAAGGTCACAAAAAGATTAAAAACAAAAGGATAAAACAAATATTACATTCAAAATTGTTGATAATATTTATATAAATAAGAGACAAAGTAGAATATTATATAAAAATAAATATGCCAAATCCTTAGATTACAATCATAGGGAATATATTTGTAACTCAAATAATGTTTTTCATATACAGAAAGAAAAGACAAATTCAACATCATAGAAAGCAACATGTAATAATAGGAGACATCAATCCCCAATTAATGCAAAGAATAAAAAATAGAATTGCATTATTCCCCAAGGAATGAAAAAAAAAAAAAAAAAAAAAAAAAACCTTCAAAAAACATTAAAAACCATTTTGGTTTACAGAGGCAATATTCTCTGTAGTCTCTGGAATATTATTCCAAAGAAATCAAGTTAAATGCACAAAACAAATGTTAACAGATATTACAATATTGAAGTTGCATTCTAACAAAACATAATTTAAGACGGAAATCAAAAGCAAAAGTGATATTTAAAATTTATGAATATGAATTTAAAGCCAAATTCAGCAATTAAGCAAGGCCCTAAGCAACTTATCTAGACATTGTAACAAAATGATATATAAAAACAGCTGCCAGCCAGGCGTGATAACACACACTTTTAATTCAAGAAGCTTGGGAGTCTGAGACAGCAGGATTGTGAGCTCAAATCCAGCCTCATCAAAACAAGGTGGTAAGCAACTGAAGGAGACCATGTTTCTAAATAAAATACAAATTGGGGCTTGGGATGTAGCTCAGTGGGCAAGTTCCCCTAAGGTCAATCCCTAGTACCCTACCCCAAAAAGGGGTGTAGATGTGGCTCAGAGGGTAAACACCTCTGTTACAGAAAAAAAGCCTAAAGCACCCAAAGTAATCTATGAAGTCCATGTAATTCCAATCAAAAAAATCAATATTATTTTTGCATGTACGAAATAAGTTATTTGAACAATTCTATGGAATCAAGCCAATCAAATTACATTTCCATGACTACATGTAGGCGATTTGGAATTAAATATGAAAAGTTTTAAAACTTTACAAAGATAAGAAATTGTATAATATTTGCAATGATCAACTTTTAAGATAGTATATTAAGTGAAATAGTAATACCAATAAAAATAACAAATACCAGGTAATTCTATTTATGAGAGATATCTATTGTAGCCAAATATAGACACCAAAAAGAATGGCATCAGGGATGAAAAGGTGAGACAAAGGATCACTTGTTTGGAGGAAAAATAAACTTACTTTTTATGTGATACATACATTTTAGAAAAAAAAAAAAATCTTACAAAACAATTTATATGAATACTACTGAGCAGTAAATTCAAAATATATAAGACAGTAAGTTCAGGAAAGTTATACAGTCTACAGTTTTTATCAAAATTAAAAATTTGACAAATACATAAAAGATAAACAGAATTGGAAACATCTTTGTGGTACCTTTAAAATACTAAAGTCTTACTCCTAGACAAAAGAACAGATTCATATATAGAGAGATAATGAATATGCCATTAATTCTAGCAACTTGGAAGAAAGGCTGAGGCATGGAAATAGAATTTCAGCTTCAGCAACTTAGCAAGAGTCTATTGTAAACTAAAAGTCAAAAGGGGATGATGATGTAGCTCAGTATTATAAGAGTTCATTCCACAGTGTGTGTGTGTGTGTGTGTGTGTGTGTATAAATATATAAACTTAAATACATTATATGATTAAGCAAAGAACTGAGTATAAACAATCAATGTACTATATAAAATCATATATAAAAGGGGTTAATATTTATATATATAAGATAAATCATAGAAAACTTGATTGAAAATTGGAACATGGTTCACGTGCAGTTTAACTTCAACTAATGTTTTCCTAAAGTGACAAATCATGATAATTTCTATTCAAATATAACATATAGGTATAGAAATAAAAACAATATCACGGATGTGAGAAAACCTAATGAACAACACTGAAGCTCTCTATAGAGTGAAACTGCAAAAAAAAAAAAAAAAACAAGAATTAGAAAAATGTAACCCACAAAATTCTGGATAATTATATTACAATAGAAATATTTCTTTTTACTTTTTTTGTAGTGATAGGTGGACAGAATGCATTTATTATATCTGTTTATTTTTATGAAGTGCTAAGGATTAAACACAGTACCGCACACATGTGAGGAAAGCCCTCTGCCACTAAACTACAGCCTCATCCCTGAAAATTCTTCTTTAAACCACATTGATCAGCTATACTTACATAACCATTAGGAGCAGGTATTATGAAATACTGCTATTTATTACATGGCAGAAAAAAAATTCACAGAATATCTAGTATAAGCATTCATATAAAGATCTGATTGGAAAATTTTGAATGAATAAATATTTAAATTATATTAAAGAAACTCTACTATAATACTAATATATTACAATGGTTTTACCTAGATATATTTGGAAATGAGCAAGTTTTCTAGGGATCCCCCAAATTCCAATAAATATCAGGTCGTAAATATCCTCACAGGCATTGTGAAATACTCTGTAGGGATTCTGATTGTGGAAATATACAGTGAAGCATTCCTCTGGAGAGAAAACTCCCAGGGTAATAAGCACTCTGTTTCCCACCCTTAGAATGCCCTGCAATTTCCCCAGGAACTAGTAAAATAAGCTGCTATGGCAATTCCCTGCTTGAAAATGCTCTGCACTAGAGTGTTATCAGCCTCAAATATAATCTCTGGCACACAGCTCCTGGGAATAAAAGAACTCTCTTTATAGATAAGCACAATGTTTCACTGAGCCTAAAACTGTCCACATAACATTAAGTTTATACAATGGACTTTCTTGAGAGCTACACAAAACTCCTAACATTGCACATTACAATTTAGTATATAACTGAGGAATAAGGTGCATAATGCTGATAAGTTGCTAACCTGCCTAGTAATAAAATGAACAATATGTAGTAGTGATGCCAATGAACTAAATTAACCTATTGATATGAGGCAGCTTGGCCTTCTTGCCATTATGCCACCTTTCCTGCCTCTTGACTCTGTCTTTTTTTTTTTTTTTAAACAAATGCTTTGTTTATTTGAGTATAGGGAGAAGGGAGATCACTGGAGAACAAGAAGGAACTTAAATAATTGATATGCATGATAAACATAGAGCATGGAATGCTCTTTAATTATTGCAACAGAAATAAACCTACGCTTGAAAAAATTAATTTTTGTATCAGATTTTAGCTTATCAATTAACATTTTTAAATGTGAATTCCTCTTTGACATTTGAACCTCTTATCTGTATTCTTTGCTTCATTGATTTCTACCCACTTTGATATATGTCTGCTGTCAATTTTCTCTTCAAATCCCAAGGTTATTTCTTTGGGGGAAAGAAAGGTGACCAAGGATAAATTACAGACAGCAAGATGTTTTTGATGGAAAATGGAATATGTGACATTTTGTTATTTTCTTGATAAATACATAAGTCTTTTTAATATTTTCCTCCATAGGAAAAAATAAAGAGAAAACACCCTATAAGATTCTACACAATCATTTTCCAAACCATTTTTTCCAGATAAAAACACTAAAATACTTTGAAACCACTTTTATTCTCTACATTGTGAGAACTAATTAGAAATGATAAATTAAACATAAAGAAAAATATTTAACACTTTTTTTTCTACATAAACAAATGCCCAATCTTTGTCCTAAAAAACAAGAAACTAAAACTTTTTCATGCAAAATAGAAGCTGGCATAAGATACTCTATACAGTTAAAAAATTAAATATTGGTTTTGAATTAGATGTTCTGAATAAAATTTAGGCTCACCAATAAAGAGTAGGTGTCTACAGATCTCTAACATCACATCTCCATATAAAGTCTGCTGAGAAGGGTCCAGGCATTTCCATTCCTCTTCTGAAAAATCAATGACCACATCCCTTAATGTCAATGGTTCCTGAAGTAAAAATGAATAAATACACATCACATAAACCATATGATTCATGACATAGTATTTAACTTCAGAAAAATTTTAATGAGAGTTAAAAGAGGTGGTTTTCACATATGGTAGTGATGTCAACCATTCAATAAGATACTTTTTTTTTATGGTGCTGTGGATTGAACACAGGGCCTTGTGCATGAAAGGTAAGCACTCTACCAACTGAGCTATAACCCCAGCGCCAATAATTTGTTATAAGCAGTAAAATTGGTTGACAAATTTGGTATAATGAAACCCAGAGAACAGCACATGAGGAGCAAAACACTGAAGCAAAAAAGTGAAAAAAAATCCAACATAATTCCAAAGGATAAATAATAGTTGCAATTAGTTATTGAATATTCAAAAGAAGCACAACCAAACAAAGCAATGATACTTGAGACATACATAGAAAAATTATAAGTATACTTATACAACAGTGGTCACCTTAGCATGTTGAAGATATAAGAGATCACTAAAGACACACCAAAACTTTCAATTGTCCACATATTTATTTGAATGGTTATCTCCAAAGTTGTCTATCTTCTCATTATTTAAACATACCATAAATCTATATGATATTTAAAAAAAAATACTTTTACTTCTGCAGACCACAATATCACAACTCACTTCTAAAACAATAGAATAAAATTTTTAACTATCAAACTATTACAAAACACTTAGGTACTTGGGTCAACTTGAACTACATGGAACAAAGTTATAACAAAAAATAAAAATAAAAAAGCAAATTAAGTGAACAGACTGTTAATCTCTCAGTTCATAAGGAAACTGACACATCAGGTTTAACATTCCCAGATTTGTAAAACCACTGTCACGGTGAAACTGTATCCTCACCTGGCTCATTTCAAAGTAGAAAGTGAGAGAATATTAAGCAGTTAAGAAAAAAAAAAAAAATTCTGAAAGGTTCTGGCACCCTAAATGCCTCCCTGACCACATGGAAATACACCTTTTTCCAGGTTCTCACTTATCACTAGTGAACCAACACATACATGAAGTTAGTTTAACATTCTGTGTGATGTCTTTCTTCTAAAACAGCATTATTAATTTTTTAATTACAGATTTATCCCAGGAGCTCTCTACCCCTGAAATGCATTTCAAGAAGTTTTTTTTTTTTTTTAATTGTGATAAATGGGCTTACAAAGTTGCTTAGGGTCTCTATATTACTGAAATTAGACTCAAATTTACTTTCTTCCTATCTCATTTTTCCACATCACTGTGATTACAGGTGTGTGCCATGACTCCTGACTCTGCAACCACTTTTGATACCAAATGTGCAAACAACAACCAATATTTCAACAATTAGTAGTCTAATAATTCAATTCTGATAACATCTAGTACATATCCCACAAGGTTAGTGTTATGCCTATAAAATTTTCCTAAATGAAGTGCCAGTTTCAAGTCCCAGAATAGAATAATATTTATATTTATGATTAATTTCCTATAAATTAGGGGTCTCTGTGGTGAGCCGCTTCTGCCGTTTCTGCAGACTATGGTCGCCATTACGAGATGGCGCTGGCTCCGCTGTGGTATGTGACAAACAACTCCTTATCTGAGAGAGTTGGCACATGATTTTTCACCACCCTGTGAGAAAGTTCCACGCGGCAGCTTTGCATTGGGGCTTGGGATGCTTTATTAAGGCTGGGAGGGCATCCGGGAAGGAGAGAAGAAGAAAGAATAAGAAATATCAAGGGACCTGAATAAACTGCTGAGAGAAGATTCCTGAGTTGCGTCTTCCTTGCGGGCAAGGGGTCGCGACAGGTCTCCACATCTATACACACACAAGTTACTTATTCTGATAAAAAAGAACACACTTATGTATACCAGCTTCTTATTATTTATATAAATAGGGAAGTTGACAATTGAAACCTTGCATAGAATATAAAAAATGTCAGATGAAAATGGCATACCTTATAGGCCATTTTAGGAAATAATCGGTTGAAGATATTACCTCCAATTTTTCTGCTATGCTACAGAAGAGCTCCCTTCCCAATATGATTTAGAAGATCCTCACTATTTTAAATATGCTGGTTCAGAAACTCAATCAGAATATTCCCATTGTTTGCCATAAAAAAAAAAAAAAATAAAAATAACTGAACACTTTTATATTCAGGGGTAAGAACAAAATATTTGTTTTAAAAAAAGTGAATCTTAAGTCTCTCCTTTAGGTGAAACCCTTAGAACATTAAGCCATCTCATGTTCAGCCCAAAACAACATACACGCAATTTTCTTAAAACTCCTAAGTATTTGTTGGCTTCAGGGTAAAGGATACTTCATCTGGAATTTTGATTTATTATTAAGGGGGCATTCTACAACTAAGATATATTATAGGCCTTTTAATTTTTTTTCTTTTTTTCTTTTTTTTTAAGACAGTGTCTCATTAAGTTGCTACACTAAGCTTCAGGTTTGATCTTTCTTTTTCAACCTCCAGGTTGTTGTGATTACTGGCATGGCCTAATATGCCCAGAATTTTATGAATTTTCTAACCTCCTTTGGTCCATTTTCCTTTCACCTTATTTATTTGCTATTTCTTCATAAAAAAAAAAAAAAAAAAACCTTGACAGCCTAAGATTTTGGATGCATCCATATCTTATGTTTGATGAATTTGAAGTATTGCAATGTAGATTTACAAAAACAAAACCTGCTTATTGCCTATCTGAATTTTTCTAACATGACATTCTAGAAATAACTCCACAGCAAGGAAAATTATAGCCATAGACACAACTAAGATCTTACTTAACCTTCAATGATGTTCTTTTACAGGCTCAAAAAATTACCTTGGTTTGAATACAATTTTATTTGAAATTTAACTCTATCCTTTCTCTTTGGAAACTTTTTTTAAACCTTTCAAATATTAGTGATAAATTACATTTTATATGTAATAAAAATATTAGAATAAGTGAGAGATGCTCAATCCATATAGAATTTACTTAAATATTTAGTTACCACCCCAAACATGAGGCAGTACATTATGTCTTCCAATTAGTATATAGTGAGTTTTTCCTTGAAGACATCTGCACAAACACAGTAGGATTATTTTTTTTTTTTTCCTAAATCCTTGCTACAGTTTATTCTCCTTTCAAATTCTGGCACATTATAAAAAATCTTCCCTAGATGAGTAAGAAAATGGAAGTAAAAAAATCATATTTGCCTTTCTTTTCAGTTACAAAATCAATGGATCTGAGCAGCAATGTATTTCTGTGGAGCTGAACCTAACATTTGGGGAAAATAATATTAATATTCCAATATTTGATGTTTACATGAATCCTATAAAAGATATTTCTGTAATCTCTAGAGTATCTAGAGTATTCATCTAGTCCAACAAGATGCTCCATTCCCTGACCACAAGGTACTCTGTAGGAAGACAGGATTACACCCAGGTTGGTATTCTCTAGGTAATTCAACATGGGAGCTGTGGGCACCTTGGTTTAGCTTCATGTAATTTTTACACCATGGCCACTCAAAGACATGGCAGATACTTAAGAGACATCATACTCTAAAGTTTCTTAAGGGGACCCCAAACTTGCTATCTATGCTTATAAAAGAAAAATAAACAAAAGATTCAAAGATTTTTTTAAATTTTTAATACTAAAGATTAAACTCAGCAGTGTCTACACACTGAGTAACATCCCCCTCCCCTTTTTATTTTTTATTCTCAATATATTGATCCTCTTGCTTCAGCCTACTAAAATGCTGAGACTATGAACATGCATCTTCACACACAGCATTAGGTATAAATACTTTTTTAAAGAGTTTCATGTTATAACCCTATGTTCCTCTCATGTAAAAGTACAACCATATACATGCACATATGCACTCACTCACTTTTAAAAATTCCATCCAAAACCAAGGAAAAGATTAATTAAAACTATGTGATATTTGAAATGTTTCAGGGAACCATACTTCATAATATAGTGAATTCGCTTAGAAAAGATGACATTTAGGAAAATCATGCTTACCACACATTTGGAAAATGCACTCAAAAAAGTGAGTGCCACCTGATAAGGAAAGAGAAACTGAAAATTCCTTGGACCACAGCTCATCCCAAATATGCATTATTTACATGAGTCAAAATTCTCATGTTCTGATCCTGTCTATAACATCCACTCTGAAGGGGTGTAGGCAAGAAAACACAGAGTTACTTTCAGGCCAGGAAGAGGTCACCAATCTGGAGCAGGACAAAATTTAGAATCCTCACTGTCAACCCCATTCTTAGGGCCAGAGGTGGCAGTATATTGAGCTTTATCAAATTTAGAGTAGGGTTAAAAGATTACAAAGGTGACCTCAGGAAAACCTAGGTTCTCAAAATTAGTTCGGACTACTTTTACTCAACCCCTTTCTTCTGCTCCATAATGTCAAGCCCTGCAGACTTATCATTTTTAAAAATACTCAAGGGCCTGCAGTGGTGGCTCTGGTAGACTGCTTGCCTAGCATGCATGAGGCAATGCGTTCGATCCTCGGCACCACATAAAAACAAACTAATGTATCCACCTACAACTAAAGATACATAAATAAATAAATATTAAAAAAATGAAAATACTCTAAACCCTGAGAGTCAGAGGGAAAAGGCCTGTAACAGAGCCACCCAGGCATCACAAAACCTGGAGATGGATCAAGAGATTTGCCTGAGACAGAGATGAATTTTCTCCCAGATTTTGAAGCCTACCCTCTATTCTTTGGTTGTTGCTCTGATTTAATAATTATTACCCCAATCAGTTCTGATTGAATAATTTTTACCTGCATAGAGAAAATACCAACATCAGACTCCTCTGAGTGCCAGGTGAAACAATTTCAACTAAAGCTTTAGGACACCAAAATAATGAAATATTAATTATATTCCTTCTCAGACAGAGCCTTTTATGTACTAGAAGACCTGGCCATAGAACGGGACATACATATTTAATGTTGAATATAATGTCATATCAATTATCAGTGACAATAATTCCAATAACAGATTGACAAGTGAAAATAATATAGTGAGAATTACTTTACATATTTGGGTTTCAAAACCTTCGTACTCTGTCTAAATGAGGCTTGTTTGTTTGTTTGGTTGGTTCCAGGGATAGACCCAGTGATGCATCACTGAGGATCATCTCCAGTTGTTTTCTTTCTTTCTTTTTTTTTTTTTTTTTTTTTTTGCCAAAATCTCACTAAGTCTTTGAGGCTGACCCTAAGCTTGTGATTAACTTTCTTTAGTTTTCTGAATCACCAGCATTACAGGTATGCAACAACACACTCAGCTCTTGTTCAGGAATTTTGATGCATCTAGATTTTAGAAAAAGTAGATAATCTTCTATAGCATCATACATAGTTGAAAAAATAAAATGATAAATATGTATAACTGAGCTTTTAGATGTCACAAGTAAAACAAATAAATAATTATAATAATTTATAAATAAATGTCTATAAATTCTTATAATTTATAAGTTACAATAATTTGTACTATACAATAATTTAAGATATAAAATAATTTAAAATTTTTATTACATAAAATTATAATTACTAGGAAAATATTTTTATTTTAAACCAATATATCCATAATTTTATTATTTTAATATAGAAACAATGAAAATTCTTAGCTAACTACATGTATTTTTCATTAAACTTTCAAATCTCACACTTCTTTCTACTTCTAATACTTCTCAAGTTACACCCGCCATATTCCAAGAACTCATTAGCCACATATGGCAAATGGCTGCCACATCAAAAGTATATACTGAGTGCTGAGTTTCCCTACACTGCAAAAAAATTGAATGACTGAAACCCTCCTTTCTTATCAGAGTTGAGAAAACATGTTTTCCTTAACAATATTTCTCCTTTAAATCAAATAAGAAATAATATTTTTAGACTCAGGAGGCTGCTATGAGAGATGCCTAAAGCCGGCCATTCTTTCAAAATGATAACTGTTATAATAACTTTTCATATATTAAAGAGCAAACAACTGATGATGCAAATCCAGGGGGAAGTGTCCTCATATATCTTCATGTCTGGATATACTTTTTAGTTGTGAACAAAAAGATTATTATTATTTTTTAAATTTTTTAATTGGGCCTTCATCCTAGTGATCCAGCTATGGTTGTCTGGCTTATCTTTTTTTGTAGAGTATGCTGTGAGTTAAAGTACTAATAACATTTTCATGTCTATATGCATTTTGGCATTACTCAAAATTATTTTATAGATCTTTTAACATTAAATCAAGAAAAATAAATTCAGTGCTTCTTCCATGCATAAATCTATACAGTTAATTTGAAATTATTATGTTTTGAATTCTGGCTTCCTGTTTCTATTAAATGTATTTTAAGCTATCAAGTATTATAAACTACAAGAAAACTTACTAATTCATGATTCAAATGAACAGTTTTTGAGTAAGCCAAAATTATATTGACTTATCTGAGCTATTCTGATTTTAGCAGAAATTTTACATGTGTATGCTCTGCTATTTGACATGGTTACCCTGTTCCTGGAAGAGAGATGACTGTCCATTTTGGTCTTTTCATTCTCATCCACATGGTCTCTTCTCCTTTATAAGCCTAATATGAGCTTCTTCTTCTTCTTAAGATGATGAAGTTTACAAAGATAAAAACTGGAAGAATTCAACACACTTTAAGTCTAAGCAGAATACCAGTACGTTTCTATATTTACTCTCTTCTACTGGATGTAATATAATAGACATACTTTTTATTCACATATTGGCAAAGATATACTACCTCTTGATAAGGAGAGCTATAACAGAGAATTGCCAATTTACTGGGATACAGGGAAGTATATGGAACTGGAGATATTTTTGCATTTTATACTCTTTTTTTCTTTTCTTTTAGAGAATATTTGCATGTCTATTGTAAATTAAAACAATTTTACAATACTACAGGTAGTAAGAGTCTATTCAGGTTTTGAACTCAGAAACACAACTGTCTGTCTCAAAAACTCAAAGATTTTTCTGGATTATATAGTCATGCTACATTTCTACGGCTCTTAATATAGTTCAATTGATAATGCTTGCCTTGAATGCAAAAGACCCTGGGATAAATTCCCAGCACCAAAAAAATAAAAAAAATAAATAAAAATAAATAAATAAATAAATAAAACTTTTCTAGGATTCTGTGAACTAAAGAATTACACCTCTGCTATAGAAGCACATTTTTTAGCTTCATATCTCCAACTACTTTTTACTATTCAAATACTTTCAAGAACACTCAAGTATTTTTTTAAATAGGGTATAATTTGGGTAAATCAATTTGGACTATGTTTTGAAAATTAAGCTAAATGATTCATTTTTATTTCTCACCATGACATAATAGTAAAAATGTGCATAACATACAGTATATCTTCAACTTAGTTTATTTATTTTATTTTTTTGGTATTCGTAGTCTATTATAATTTTGAACCTAGTCTAAACCTAGACATTCTTTTTATGAAATAGTCTCTTGATATGAAAGCAAAAGAACAAGATAGATCTACTGAAAAAATACTTCCTCACCAAACACTTTGAGTAAATACCTGAAAATTTAAGAAAATCATCCTTTTAATTTTTTCAACATGGCAAATCTGTTTACTATAAACCCCCACATGAAAGGGTGAAGTGGACAAATCCACACAGCACACAAGGAAAACACAGAGACTTAATGCATTTTCAACTGGAAACCAGTGGTTTCCAATTCTGACTTAAGTGTACCGGCACTTGAAGGGCTCTTTAATTTTAAAAAGAAAAAAAAAAAAAAATGCATTAAAATAATGTAATCCATAACCCTGGAATTCATATCCCTGGAGACAAACCCACCCATCAGTGTTCTTGAAAGATTGGAAAAAAAATTACCTTGTATAGTAAAACTAAAAAACAAGACTTTAAATTAACATCTTTTAAAAAATGAGTTGCAAAGACACATAAGATATATGCTCATGAATTTAGCTACACAATTTTTCAGTTTTTTGTTTTGTTTTGTTTTTAGCTATGAAAACTACTTGTGATAATCAACTAACAAATAGAAAAAAATCATATTTTAAATAAAAATTCTGGAGATTCTTGTTGATATGTTATTGGTATTACAGCCTTATGTTTGAAGTGAGTAAGCAGATTATGGCAGGAACACATGGCATAAAATTGCACCAGGTGTCAACAATTTGGTCCAAATACATACTCTACAAAGAACTAAACAATTCCCAATAGGCGTAATCCTTCTAATGTTTTCACTAAATAAAACAACCTTAGGAATAGACCTCTAATACATGGACCATTATGAGGCAGTTATTTAAACCACAGAGCCTGTATTGTATTATTGATGTCCTTTGCATACACTGATGTTTGATAGTCATTTTTGCCCATTCAACTCAGTTAAAAATTACTGGTAATACACCAGGCACAGGACACAGTTATAAGTGTCTTGATCATGAAACACATCATTTTATCAAAGAATTTAATAGTAGACAATTATTAAAGAAAATTTCTTAAGCCATGGGTTGTGTTGCATGCCAATAATCCTACAATGAAGGTGTCTGGTACTGCTGGATTGCAAGTTCAATGACAGGCTTGGTAACATAGCAAGGTGTCATTTATGGATGCACTTCAAATTGTTCATATAAACATTCAAGAACATTTGAGTTACCTCTTATATTGGACCATTAGGACTAGTGGGGGCATCAATAATTTTAAATAAGTAATTATTCCACTCAACATATTCTTTCCTAGTATTTCAATGACACTATATTTTATTTTTACTGGTTGCTATGAAAAATCATAATTTCCATCTTATCATTTCAACTTAATTAGAGTGAATATTACATCCGTTAACTAAATACAAATTAAAAACCTTACCACAGACTGTTTATTTTCGTGAACCCTTTGTGCAATTACTATAAATATTTATGTTCACATTATACATCCCAAAATACACCATATAATTTTTGTACAAAATAATCATAGATTATTATAAAACAAAGAGAAACAAGTATCAATCATAAGACTGATAATGTATGCTATCCATGGAGATACACACCTATAATTCCAGTGACTTCAGAGGATGAGGCAGGAAGATCACAAGGACAAATATTACCTCTGTTACTTATCAAGGCTCTAAGTCATTCAGCAAAACACTGTCTCTAATAAAAATATTAAAAAGTTGTGGGAGCTCAAGATGCAGCTCAGTGCTTAAGTGTACCTAGGTTCAATCAATGGTACCAAAATAAAGATTTCTAATATATTATAAAACTTAGGCTCTGTGGTAAAACTAACAGGATATATTATTCTTTGTACTGATTGTTGTATGTTCTACAAGATACTTTGCTCTCAGCTTTCTAAAGTTTTTAGGAAAGTGAATTCAAGAATTCCAAAGTCACTAAACACTACACAATATGGAGTATAGAGATCCTTTAATACCCCTGGTGAAAACCTAAAACATGTCAGAGATGAAAAACAGTTCTATGTGACCATTGTGAAGTTAAGTCTTCACTCTCAAAATTTTATCTACACAATGACAACACACTTTAGATAACATTCAGCCAGATATTCACCACATAATACACATTACTCAGGAGCCCAAGTGCATATGCTTTGTTGACTTTTCCATTTTCTCTAAAGTTTCCTATTTTTACACACTTCATTTATGAGGACCATGAAAATATCCACTTTTTAAGTTCTGTCATTACTCATTTGAGGAAAGAACAAAATTAACATAGCAAGAGATAAAAAGATCTTATTTTCACCATATTAAAAACACTGGTGAGCATCTCACAAACCTACAATTCAGAAACAAACAAAAAATAACAAGACCACTAAAGAGACACAAATACATCCACTCAGAGAAAGAAGTGAAAGAAACATGAAGCAGTAAATTTCCTGTTCTCAATTAAGTAGATGACAGAAGCAATAAAGAATTCTTCCAATCTTTAAAAATAAAAACAAATATTTTAAGAAAGTTTGTCAGAATCAGCCCTACACTTGAACATTGCAAAATATAAAATGTATTCAAAAGTATTTTATAACAAAATATTTTATAAACAATAAGTAGTGAGAAGTTATATAAAACATAGAATACTTCCTAAAGTCACATCTACAGTAAGCAGAAGTTAAGAAATTAAAGGAAAAAAAATTAAATACTGAAAAATTTGAAGAATTTGCTTTACCAAACTGTTTCTCTTTCTGAAAATATGATAGGCAGCTTTCAATTATAATTTGCAAATATATGCACAACCTGAACAACAACTATTTATATTTGATACCTACCACTTTAGCATCATTCAGTTTGGTCACATCATCAATTAAACTTGCAAAATATCCCTAGATTCTCATTGCTACCAAAGGAAATAATCACAAATATAACAGTTTAAAATAATAGAAACTCATTCTTTTATAGACATGGATGTTTTTATTATCAAAACAAAAGATTAATATCAAAGTATTAGCAAAGCAACACTATTTCCACAAACTCTGGAAGAGAATCATTTTAGCTTCTAATGGCTATTGGTCTCTTTTCTGTGGTTACATGTTTCCCTTCTTTTTGTAGTGATGCAGCCATCAAAAGAGTAAAGAGAGACAAACTCTCTGTATCTATATCTATTTATCTATCTATCTACATAAACATTTGTAAACACAGAAAAGATACCAGTAGCCATTAGAAGCTAAAATGATTTTAGATAGATAGATATACATATGGGTAGATATACATAATAGAGTGTGAGAGAGAGCACATGGTGCTGTCACAGTAAGTTATGACATTCAAACATCATAGAATCTGAGAACTGTAGAAATATAGAATATAAATGCTCCATTGAGCTTATTTTATTTTTGCAGAGAATAATTGAAAGAATCACACAGAAGGATATTTTATGCACAGTGGATGAAAAAAGAAAGGGAACACAGAGCCAGGAGAAATGTAGCAAAGACAGGTTAATTATGCACAAAAGTGAGTGTAATGGGTGAAAAATGTGACATTATACACTGTCTCCAGATGCAGATCAGAGGACAGCGCCATGTTCAGAGTGCCAGTCTTATTTGTTTTTTCTTGGAACTCTGGAAACTCTCTCAATCCCATGGGGCATTGGATTATTCCAACTAATACTCTATTCATACTTTCTGCCTGTCCTAGTCATCCTCTTACAATAAGGATGCATGATACTTATTTGAAAACTGGTAAAGGAGAAACTACATAAGTGAGCTCTTTTACTTAATTTTTAAAAACTTTCCCTGTATATTTCCATGGATTTATGTACTTAAAGGGCATTTTTCAATATTTTAGAATGAGGAACACTCAGTGATCAAAGCTAAAATATAAATTGGGAGAAAATACTTGCAAAGTACATATGTAGCAAAAAGATGATGTGACAGAATGAAAGTGGTGTTATATTTATGAAAAAAAAGACATACCAAAACAGTATGTTACAGAAAAAAAAAAAAAAAATTCTAAATCCACTTAATGAAAGAAGAAATATTCAACCATCACATAAATTTACAAAAAAAAAAAAAAAAAAAAAAAAAAAAGAGTATAAATCACTACAACTGAGACAAGTTAACACTAAAGCAAATTCACTATTGCATACCAATCAGGAAGGAAAACATGAAAATAAGGTAAAAAAAAAAAAGATTGAAATTACAAACATGCCAATTTATTAGAATTGACAAATCCTTTTCTTTGCCATGCAAAAATTTAGAGCCTTGTGGAAAAAACTGATTTGGTACTGCCTAAATAGGTATACATTAATGAGTCATCAGTTCTATTCTTTGGCAACAAAATATTCTGAATGCTTAAACAGGTAATTGCCACTGCAGTTTTCATCATGAAAATAGACTGCATCTGCCATGACCTTCTACATTCCAGATTCCCTAAGTCAAGGCCCTGGTTACCAAGATTTCCATAAGCCTATGCCCAGTACCACAACAATGTCAGAGTAAAGCATAAGGAATGTGGCATAGTTGAGAATCAAGAATCTGAACCTAGATCACAATGGAAGAAAATGCAAACTAGAGAGAGTAGAAGAAAAAGTGGTGAGGGAGTAAAAGAATGGATTTGAGGAGGAAGAAGAAACTGTAAACTGTGTATTAGATGAGAAAAACATTCATCCCAAGTGGGAGAAAACAAGAAATATTGTGGCAGCATAATATTTACCCCAGCGGCCTCATATTTAGAAATTCCTAAAAACTAGAACTTAAAGGTGTAATGGTGCAATCAAACAAGTATGCAACACATCTGTCTTCCTGCCCCTACCAGAGATGTCACATACTTTTTCTTTTAAGAGTACTAATTTCTTCATCTCCAGGCACTGCTCACCCAAATTAAATCTGTTGTTGCTCCACTTCTGGACCTGTTCCATTTAAGCTCCTTCAGATTGTCTCCAGTAACTCGTACCTATTTTTTTTTTCTTTTTCTTTAACCAATCCCACCAAATCCTTATACTCTTGTAATATCTCATACCAGAACTCTTAATGCTCCATCCCTGACATTTTGAGCTACCCTGCTTTTTTCTGACTCCTGAATCACCCTCCAATTAGTTCCACCAACAAAGTTTTAAGCATATTTGGTGTAAGATTTTGTTTCCTACACAATGCACTACATATTTTGCTCATCTTTTATATAATTAAATAAATAAATGGTACCACTCCTGTATATTTATTTATTTTAAAGAATAACACATTAAAAAAACAAGTTGGGGGAGAGAAGATGGCCGCAAATAGAGTGCATCACACCCTGTGTACCGCGCCACTGCGCAGGTGAATAACGAGTTAGAACGACAAAAAACTATCTTGTTAGGAACTTACAGCAAAATGGGGGTGCACCGAAACCTAGAAGAAGGATTTCCAGCACGGAGGTCCGGTAATTGAGTCTCAAACACGAGCCAACTGTGCGACTGGCGATCCGGGCTGACTCATCCGCAGGGCCCGCCCCACAGCTACAGACGGAGGGGCACCACCGAGAAGCGATCAGCAAGAAGGAAGAAACATTGCTGCAGATTCTGTGGAATCCTGCAGGCTGAGCACCCACTGAGCCCCGGGCTGAGTTCGGGATTTCAGATGGGGAAGGAAGCGGTACAGTTCTATCCCCCACAACGGAAACTCCACCAAGGAAACCAGCGGCCACCATCTTGGAGAGCTGAAGTAACCACCGCCACTCTCCGACAGATTGCAACAATAAAACAGGTGTGTGTTACTCAGCTCAGCTCACATAAAGCGGGTAATTCGCATAAAATCTTTCCTAGGCTTTCCGGGGGTGGGATTATCAGAGAAAGCCTGCATAAAGACGCAGGGAAAACTAGAGACACCTGACCTTCAACTCCCCCTCCCATTAGCAGCGAAAACGAAACCTGTCTAGCCAGCGCTGGGGGAGGGGCAAGCGGAAAAAATCAAAACAATAGAGTGCTGGGGTTCCCAATAGACACCCTCCACACCCAACAAATGGCAAGCCCAGAGTACAGTTTGAACTGCCGAGATGCATCACTCGGGGGAAATCTGGTCTAGCAGGAGAAACCAGAGGACTAGAGGCCAGACCCTCGCGACTGGGCGGCTGGAGACCACATGCCCGCCGGCAACAGTCCACCAGCTGCCCGCGCAACTGGGTGGCTAAAGATCGCCCGCCGGCGATAGCCGGCCCGCTGCCCGCGGGACTGGGCGGCTGGAGACCGCCTGCCCGCTGGTGACCTATTGCCCGCCGGCTGCCCGCGCGACTGGGCTGCTGGAGACCACCCAACCGCCAGCGAAAGCCCACCCGCTCACGCAACTGGGCGGCTGGAGACCCCCGCCAGCGACCGACCATTCCACTGGGCGGCTAGAGATCGCCCGCCCGCCGGCGACAGCCCACCGGCTCGCACGACTGGGCGGCTGGAGACCGCCCGCCCGCCGGCGACCGACCATGCGACTGGGCGGCTAGAGATCGCCCGCCCTCCAGCGACAGCCCACCCGCTGCCCCTGCGACAGGGCGGCTGGAGAACGCACGCCTGCCGGCGACCGATCGCTTGCCGGCTGCCGGCGTGACTGGGCAGCTGGAGACCACCCACCCGGCAGGGAGCGGGAGCTGAAACCAACCAGAGACAGTCCAGTCCCACCCCCCCTTTCGGACACCCCGGCAAGGAGCCTGGGGCCAGCCATAGCAGAGAGGTGACGTCACTGGAGCTCGGCCTTCGAAATTCCTTCCCAGCGGATTCCACTTTAGCAGGCATAGTCTATCAACACAAAGGAGAGACAACAGAGATATAAAAAATCAAAACAAATCTATAGAAGAGAGCAGAAACACAGCAATCAAATAGAGCTGGAAAGTAACGTGAACATCATGAAAAAACAAGGGGAAAAAGGAGCACGAACAATGCAGGACAACTTAATTGTACAGGAGGACCTAGAAGCATCAGAAACAGAGATAGGGAAAGAACTCAAGGCATACCTAACTCAGATGGAAAGGAATATTAGAGAAGACATGGGCAGCAAGTCCAAGCAATAAAAGTATATTTTGAAAATGAAATAAACAAACTCAAATGGCAAAGAACGAGCTTTACCAGGAGATAGAGATCTTAAAAAAAAAAAAAAAATCAAACATTAATCCTAGAAATGCAAGAAACTATAAACCAAATTAAAAACTCAAATGAGAATATTACAAATAGACTAGATCAAGTAGAAGTCAGAACATCAGATAATGAAGACAAAGTTTATCAACTTGAAAAGAATATAGTCAACACAGAAAAGATGCTTAAATCCCACGAGCAATCTATTCAAGAGATATGGGATGTCATAAAAAAAAAAAAAAAAAAAAAAACAAATTTGAGAGTCATCGGGATAGAAGAAGGCATAGAGATTCAAACCAAAGGAATGGACAACATATTAAATGAAATAATTCTAGAAAACTTCCCAGAGATGAAAGAAATGGACTGCCAAATCCTGGAAGCCTACAGGACCCCAAACATTCAAAACCGTAATAGACCAACTCCAGGACATATAATTATGAAGATAGCCAACATACAGAACAAGGAGAGAATATTAAAAGCTACGAGAGAAAGGAGGCAGATTACATTCAGGGGTAAACCAATTAGGTTAACGACTGATTTTTCATCACAGACTTTGAAAGCGAGAAAATCCTGGAACAATGTATTTCAAACGCTGAAAAATAATGGATTCCAACCAAGAATACTGTATCCAGCAAAATTAAGCTTCAGATTTGACAATGAAATTAAAATCTTTCACGATAAACAAAAGCTAAAAGAATTCGTAGCCAGAAAACCAGCACTGTAAAGCATTTTGAGCAAAATACTACAAGAAGAGGAATTGAAAAATAGTGCCCAAAACTAACAGCGGTAAGTATCTCAGTAAAGGGGGAGGAACATAAACAAAAAGTAAAAACTAGCCAAACTAAAATAAATAAATAAATGAACATAACTGGAAGTACAAATCATATTTCAATTGTAACCTTAAATGTTAATGGCCTAAACTCACCAATCAAGAGACATAGGCTAGTAACCTGGACCCAAAAAAAAAAAAAAAAAAAAAAAAAAAAATCCAACAATCTGCTGCCTTCAGGAGACTCATATGATAGGAAAAGACATACACAGGCTGAAGGTAAAAGTTTGGGAAAAATCATAGCACTCGCATGGCCCTCGAAAGCAAGCAGGAGTGGCCATACTCATATCAAATAAAATCAACTTCAAACCTAAGTTAATCAAAAGGGATAAAGAAGGACACTATATACTGTTAAAAGGAACCATCCACCAAAAAGACATAACAATTATCAATTTATATGCACCAAACAATGGAGCTGCAACGTTCATAAAACAAACTCTCCTCAAGTTGAAGAGTCAAATAGACTACAACACAATAATTATGGGTGACTTCAACACACCGCTCTCGCCATTAGACAGATACTCTAGACAAAAACCGAATAAAGAAACTATAGAACTAAACAGCACAATCAATAACCTAGACTTAACCGACATATATAGAATATATCAACCATCATCAAGTGGATAAACGTTCTTCTCAGCAGCACATGGATCCTACTCAAAGATAGACCATATATTATGCCATAGGGCAACTCTTAGTAAATATAAAGGCGTGGAGATAATACCATGCACCATATCTGATCATAATGGAATGAAACTGGAAATCAATGATAAAAGAAGGAAGGAAAAATCCTACATCGCATGGAAAATGAACAATATGCTACTGAGTGATCAATGGGTTACAGAAGACATAAAGGAGGAGATAAAAAAATTCTTAGATACAAATGACAATACAGACACAACATACCGGAATCTATGGGACACAATGAAAGCAGTTTTAAGAGGGAAATTCATTTCTTGGAGTTCTTTCCTCAAAAAAAGAAAAAAAACAATAAATAAATGAACTCACACTACACCTCAAAAATCTAGAAAAGGAAGAGCAAAACAACAGCAAATGTAGTAGAAGACAAGAAATAATTAAAATTAGAGCAGAAATCAATGAAATTGAAACAAAAAAAAACATTGAAAAAATTGATAAAACTAAAAGTTGGTTCTTCGAAAAAATAAATAAGATCGACAGGCCCTTAGCCATGCTAACGAAGAGAAGAAGAGAGAAGTCAAATTACTAACATACGGGATGAAAAATGCTTTATCACAACAGACACTACAGAAATACAGAAGATAACTAGAAAGTATTTTGAAACCCTATATTCCAATAAAATAGAAGATAGTGAAGATATCAATAAATTTCTTAAGTCATACGATCTGCCCAGATTGAGTCAGGAAGACACACACAATTTAAACAGACCAATAACAAAGGAAGAAATAGAAGAAGCCATCAAAAGACTACCAACCAAAAAAACCCTGGACCCGATGGGTATACAGTGGAGTTCTACAAAACCTTCAAAGAAGAATTAATACCAATACTTTTCAAGCGATTTCAAGGAATAGAAAAAGAAGGAGCTCTTCCAAATTCATTCTATGAGGCCAACATCACCCTGATCCCAAAACCAGACAAAGACACTTCAAAGAAAGAAAACTACAGGCCAACATCTCTAATGAACTTGGATGCAAAAATTCTCAATAAAATCCTGGCGAATCGAATACAAAACCATATAAAAAAAAAAAATGTGCACCATGATCAAATAGGATTCATCCCTGGGATGCAAGGCGGATTCAATATACGGAAATCAATAAAGCTATTCACCACATCAAAAGACTTAAAGACAAGAACCGTATGGTCATGTCGATAGATGCAGAAAAAGCATTCGACAAAGTACAGCATCCCTTTATGTTCAAAACACTAGAAAAATTAGGGATAACAGGAACAACATTGTGAAAGCTATATATGCTAAACCTCAGGCTAGCATCATCCTAAAAGGAGAAAAACTGAAGGCATTCCCTCTAAAATCTGGAACAAGACAGGGATGCCCTCTATCACCACTTCTATTCAATTTACTTCTTGAAATACTAGCCAGAGCAATTAGACAGACAAAAGAAATTCAAGGCATAAAAATAGGAAAAGAAGAACTTAAATTATCGCTATTTGCGGATGACATGATAATATATTTAACAGACCCAAAAGGGTCCACAAAGAAACTGCTAGAGTTAATAAATGAATTCAGAAAAGTGGCAGGATATAAAATCAACACGCATAAATCAAAGGCATTCCTGTATATCAGCAACAAAACTTCTGAAATGGAAATGAGGAAAACCACTCCATTCACAATATCCTCAAAGAAAATAAGATACTTGGGAATCAACCTAACAAAAGAGGTGAAAGAGTTATATAATGAAAACTACAGAACCCTAAAGAGAGAGATAGAAGAAGATCTTAGAAGATGGAAAAATGTACCCTGTTCATGGATAGGCAGAACTAACATCATCAAAATGGCGATATTACCCAAAGTTCTCTACAGGTTTAATGCGATGCCAATCAAAATCCCAACGGCATTTCTTGTAGAAAATAGATAAAGCAATCATGAAATTCATATGGAAAAACAAAAGACCCAGAATAGCAAAAACAATTCTAAGCAGGAAGTGTGAATCTGGAGGTATAGCGATACGAGAGTTCAAACTCTACTACAAAGCAATAGTAACAAAAACAGCATGGTACTGGTAGCAAAACAGGCAGGTGGACCAATGGTACAGAATAGAGGACACAGAAACCAATCCACAAAATTACAAGTTTCTTATATTTGATAAAGGGGCCAAAAACATGCAATGGAGAAGGATAGCATCTTCAACAAATGGTGCTGGGAAAATTGGAAATCCATATGCAACATAATGAAACTGAATCCCTTTCTCTCGCCATGCACAAAAGTTAACTCAAAATGGATCAAGGAGCTAGATATCAAATCAGAGACACTGCATCTAATAGAAGAAAAAGTTGGCTACGATCTACATATTGTGGGGTCGGGCTCCAAATTCCTTAATAAGACGGCCATAGCCCAAGAGGTAATAACAAGAATAAACAAATGGGACTTACTTAAAATAAAAAGTTTTTTTCTCAGCAAGAGAAACAATAAGAGAGGTAAATAGGGAGCCTACATCCTGGGAACAAATTTTTACCCCTCACACTTCAGATAGAGCCCTAATATCCAGAATATAAAAAGAACTCAAAAAATTAAACAATAAGATAACAAATAACCCAATCAACAAATGGGACCTGAACAGACACTTCACAGAGGAGGACATACAATCATTCAACAAGTAAATAAAAAAAATGCTCACCATCTCTAGCAGTCAGAGAAATGCAAATCAAAACCACCCTCTGACCTTGGCGAATCAAAGATCCTGGACCCCTTCATTCTATGCAAGAGTTGGGGGAATATACTTTTTAATCAATGCTTTTCCACAAAACCAAAGAGCAAAAGTGGCACTACCCTCAGAAAGAGAAGGAAGACAAAACAGACAGGGTCCAAAAGATAATGATTTTATTTCAAATTGATGCTGAACACAAACTTATTCCCATTTCAGATGTCAGACAGCATAAAAGAGAAGAGAGAGTTCCAAGAGTTGGATGTACCATTTTGGTATATCTTTTCACAGCCTTGACTCTAAAACTTAAATATGTTGAAGACAAGCATCTTATTTTGCAACTTAGCCTTTGACCTAATGCCTAGGATGTGATAATAATGTTTCCTCATTTGAAATGAGGTACTGTGAGAGTTTTAGCATCAATGTGATGTATACATGTCTGCATAAGCTAATAGCACCTCAATAATGGTCCAGACTTAAATTAGGGAAAAAGGAAAACAGTACCAAAAAGGCAACTGCTGTTTTCCACAGAATTTTCTCAAAGTATATGACAGAATTCTGGTTTCCAATTATAATTGATAGATGAGTCAGCCTAGAGCTTATTAGATGATGATTGGTCTTCTTATTAATTCATGCTGGTCTTATCTGTTTTTTCCTGGTAGAAACAGTTAGCTGATGACTGCTTAACTTCAGAGGGTAAGCTATCATCCTCACCAGAAGCACCTTAATTCTCTACACAACAGGATTTGAAAAGCAAAATCAAAAGAAATAAAGACCTTTTGATTGTAGGTACCATACTATCACTTTCATCTTTACTGGTTCCTATTAGCCATAATAAAAAAAAAAAAAAAAAAAAAAATGCCAGGCACAGTGGTGCATGAACATAATCCAAGTGGCTTAGGAGATGAGGCAGGAGCATTGTTAAAAAAGTTTAAACTGAGCCTCAGAAATGTCAAGGAACTAAGAAACTCAGTAAGACCCTGTCTAAAATAAAATACAAAATAGGGCTGGGGATGTGGCTCGGTAGCCAAGTGTTGCTGAGGTCAATCCCTAGTACTCCAAACCCCACCAAAAAAAAAATGGACAGAAAGAAAGAAAGAAAGAAAAGAAGGAAAGAAAGAAAGAAGGAAGGGGAGAGGGAGGAAAGAAAAGAAAATAAAGGAAAAGAAAAGAAAGAAATATTAGATCTTGGTCTTGGAAACAGATTCTGCACTTTAACAGGCCAAGATAAAAAACACAATACCTAGTTTATAAGTACAGAAAAGAAGAAATAATTGCTTATATCATGCACTCTATATCATTCTACCCTATTTTATACATGAAACTTATATAATGATTTGAAGAAAAGAAATGTGTCCAAATATCCACAGCTATTAAGCAGACTAGGTAGAATTCAGAATCAACTATGCATAACTCTAAATCTCCAAAATTTCCACTAGACCACATATCAATGCAAATTATCTTACTCTTTGAGGTTTTGTATAGAGACATATCAGAAAAACAAAATCTTTGTCCATATTATGTATATCACTGATGGAAATAATATACTCAAGAGTGTTCTTCTGAAGCTTCTAGAAAGGACTTGGAATAATTTTGAGTAATGACTGAAGTCTCAATTTAGAAAATCAATAATCAACAATACATTTTCATGAAAATACTACAATGAATTTGACAGGAATAGTGATAAAATATTCTTTAGAAATTCTAGAAAGCATACTTCATCTGTTTCCCAAAAGTGCTAAAAATGAAAATTTGAAAACCCACAAAAGAGAGTATAGCAGAACCCAGCGCTTTTAAATAAGATACCAAAAAATGCACTAGAACTCTCTGCTGAGATTACTATCTGGGTCTTTCTATATAAGAACATGAAGCTACATGGAACTTGTGCCAATACAAAATGATTTTTAAATGACATAAATGGGAAATAAATTCCATGATTATGATATTTATGCATTGATAGGATAACATCTTAAATTTAACTGAAAGAATTATTCTAAATATTTAATGGAAAGAAATCCAAATATTAGTTTTAGTTAAAAAATATGAATACAAATTAATGGAAAACAAATAATAATTTAAATAAAAATCAATTCTAAAACACACCTGATGTAAGTGAAGCCACCCCTGTCACAAGAGTAGACCCTGGTATAGGGATGAAAATTCAGTTTCAGGTATCAACTAAATTTATCCTAAAGTTTTTTGATTACTAACACTTCTGTTAATAAGTGAGAATAATTTCCAATAATACAGGTGAACAATATTGCATCATTGTGAAATACTTAAAGTAACCAAGAATGGTGGCACAAACCTAAAATTCCACTGGCTCAAGAGGCTGAGATAGAAAAACAATAAGTTCAAAGATAGTATCAGGAACTTAGTGAGGCTCTAAACAACTTTGAGAAATTCTGACTCTAAATAAAAATAAAAAGGTATGGGAATGTGGATCAGTGGTGCAGTGCCCCTGGGTTCAACCCCAGGTACAAAAATAAAAATAAATAAATAAATAAAAATAAAAATAATTGAAATATTATACTTCAATTTTTCTCACTAGTTGTTCTTGTTTATGTCTCATAAAATTAAGTAAAAATTATCTATTGTTACATAGTATATCTTATTGACATTGACATATTCTATCACCTTAAGCATCATAATTATTTGAATATTCAGGTAGTATATATATGAACAAGATCGGACAATACAACAATGAAGAAAAAAAACTGAAAGCCTATAAGTAAACTTCACACTTCCAGTCAATTTAATTTTGAAAATTTTGTTAGAAAAATTAAATGGAGAATAAGTAGTCTCTGCCTTAAGCTAGATTGATATAAATGCATATTTATGTTTCAAGTTATGTTATTGGATTTTAGATGACATTATGTACAATATTTAATATGAAATGTATCTTACACAAGAATATGAGTTAAAACTATAAAACTTAAGAAGAAAACAATTACATATTTCTAAATTAGATTTAACTGTGAAGTCTTGGCTATGCTTCCAAAGTAAAAATAAGAAATAAGAAATTGGACTTGAAACAACTTCTGTACAAAAAATCACCTCAACATGAAAGTGAAGACATAATTATGAAGTTTTCCTTTTTGTTTTCAAAGAACTATTTGTTCCAGTTTTTCACATTCGCTAGAGGGCAGTCAATCCTCCTTATTAAGAAGCTGATTGAGCCCACAGCCTATAAATATATATTTTTTAGGTTCTCACACTCCAGTGCCAAAATGCACCCTTCATAATTACCACACAATAAGAGACTCAACCATTGAAAGATGTTATACATCCCACCGACCCTCAATTTTTTCAAGCTGTTAAGTCAATGATAAGTCCTAAAATTTAGATGACTTCATAGCACTTGACATGTACAAATTTCTGTCACAGTTCTAATTTGTTTTTGTGAGACTGTGGAATAAACCACTATGTGTTTATTTTCGGCAGTATTCTTTTGTTCCTTTTGCCTATCCAAATGCAACTATTTTACATTATGTAAACAAAAAATATTAACATTTGCAAAAAAATACCCTAAAATGGATCAATATGGAAAAGAAAAATAGGTCATGATGCAGAAAATTGAAAATCTCATTCCTCTTTGATACAAAAGTAAAATTAATTACCTTGGTGATTTTTTGGTACAATAAAAAATTACTAGATGAACAAGAATTTACCTCTGAAATATACCAAAAGTAATTAGAAATGTGTTGAGACTGTCATTCATATAGGAATATTTATTGCTGGACTATTCATAAGAACCAAAATGTAAGATCAATGCAAGGTAAATAGATAAATGGAAACATGTAAATCCTTACAGTAGAATATTACTCAGCAATATTATCTTTCTGTTACTAGGAATTGAACTCTGGGCCTCACACAGGCTAGGAAAGCACTCTAGCCTCTGAGCTGTTATCCCAGCAATATTGAGCAAGTATGTTTCATGAGAGCACTAAATGTTATAATAAATGTGTACATGGAAACCTTAAGCTAATTGAAAGTAAGCAGAAAAACTGTAATGTGTTTAACAATTAATATTATATGTAATTTTCTGAGCAAGTGAATTCAAGAAGCAAAAACACATATTAGTCATTGCCAAGAGCTTTGTGAAAAACAAAAAGAAAAAAACTGCTAGTGGGCACTAATTTCTTTTCATCTAAAATAGTTCCTGAAACTAAATTTTGGGAATGGTATATATGTGAATATACTACATGATAAAGAATTACACCTTGAAAATATTTATAAAGTTAGTTTTATGTTCACATGTGTTTTGCAGGAATTAAAAGATAAATTATTTATGGAATGCATAAAGCAGTCAAAATTCCAGCCAGTAAAATAGAAAAATAAAAATGTAACTGATTCCTGTTCAAAAAAACACTGAGTTTTCATTATGAGATCCACTTACATTTATGTGAATATACTGTGGCTTTTAATTTTCATTTTTACTTTATTATTTGTAATAAGTATATAAGAAAACTATGTCTACACATCAACCACTATTGTAAAGTTGTCTAGTTTTTAATATTCTTATGTTAATAAATATTCATTTTTTGTGAGTGTGTGCATGCATGCACTGATGGAGATCAGACCCAAGATCTTGCACAAGCATGGCAGGTGTTTCACTGTTTTGCCACAACCAATGTACAAATGTATGTTTTTAATCTTGGCTCTCTCTTCTCCCTCTCTCTCTGTCTCTCTCTCCCGCCCCCCAACCCATGTACAAATGTACATTTTTAATCTTGGTTGCCCCCCCCTCTCTCTCATTTCTTCTCTCTCTCCCTTTCTGTCTCTTTGTCTCTCTCTCTGCCCTTCAATTTCTATTTTTTCTCTCACTCTCTCTGTTTTGCATTTTTAGACACAAATGGCACCTTGGGCTCATTTACCACTGAACTACATCCCTAGTCCTTTTGATTATTTTTTTCAGTGGCAGAGAGTTTTTCTAAGTGTATTAGGCTGGCCTCCAATTTATAATCATCCTGCCTCAGCCCTCAGTCCTGGGATTACAGGCATGTCTTGCCATATCTGTTTATCTATTTTTAACGGATATCTAATGCCAATTTTTAACTTTGTATTATATATATATTTCTTATTGCTAAAATGAACATTTATTATGTTCTAATGAACATTCTGCTAATAATCTATTGATTGCTGTTGCTGTTTTATGAGTGAATAAATATTTTACATAATTAACTACTATCTTCTAATATTTCACACATATGCTTTCTTGTATTGCCTATTTATTTTATATAGAATATAAACTGGATCTCCCTGCTGATTAGTGTTCTCAGTCTCACACACTCCTCAGTTCTCTGGGTTCCTCAGCCTCCTCACTCCGGCTTTTGCTCCAGTTCAGTGTCAGCAATCTTCTTATCTATGCTTGTGCATATGTCCTGGGTCTTATTCTAACATAGCAAAGCACAGGTCTGTGTTAAAACAAACAAAAATCATCTATATATCATGGCCATGTTTTCAGACAGAAGAAACTATGCACAGGGACAGTCAGATTTATGAAAAAGGAGTCACAAGGCATTTTCTAAAAGACAAAATGAAACCTGAGAAATAATATCCCAAGCATAAAGTTCCCTGACGTTATTTACACATATATGAGTAATATACAACTTATCATACATCTGTAAAACCGGCAATTTTGGAAGCTGAGGCCAGAGGATTACAAATATAAAGCCAGCTAAGCAAGGTCATTCTATTTCCAATTGTGCTCTCTTAAAATCTAATAACTGTAGGGGGGCACTGGAACACTACTGTAATCACAGAAATGTTGAAGGTTGAGTCAGGAGGATTGCAAGTTGGAGTCCAACTTCAGCAACTTAGTAAGGTCCTATGCAACATAGAGAGACCATGTCTTAAAATTGAAAATGCTCAGGCTGTCACTCATTAGTAAAGTGTCAATGGGGTCAATCACCAAAACCCCTAAAACAACTAATACCTGAAATTTACTAAAAATGAATTAATTATCTAATAGTTCTTTAAATTACAAAAACAGCACTTAGTTTTTAGGTGAAAAAAATCTCAACTACACATTGTTTAGCCTCAATTTTAATTTCTACTTGAAGGAGATAACTTAAAGTTGCAAATCAAAGGCATATGATATATATTGTAAATAACAATTGTATTGTAAATAACTGAAGAATTGTAATCCCCTGAGACCAGGACATATACATTACTTTTAGTTCATTATCCAGATTCATGAAGCCTAATTATTATAATAGTATAGGTTTTATAACCAGTGTTATTAACAAATATTAATTTAGCAATAAAATAAAAAAAAAAAACAAATTTGAAGTATGTATCTTGCTACGCTCTGTGGATGGACTTTTATTTTTCATTTATTTATGTATATGTGATGCTGAGAATTGAACCCCGTACCTCACACTTGCTCAGCAAGCACCAGGCATGATGGTGTACTTCTATAATTTTAGTAAGTTGTGATGGTGAGGCCAACCAATAAGTACAAGACTCCTTGTTATGATGGTGAATTTCCAGTAGCTCAGAAGGCAAAAGCAGGTAATTCCCAAGGTTAACCTCAGAAATTTAACAACAAAAAAAAAGTTTTTGAAGTCACTCAGTGGTTAAGTTTCTCTGGGTTTAATTTCTGATACTAATGAAAGTACAAATCTAATTGGACAACTTAGGCAGACATGATTTTGCTCAATTATAGAGCACTGCTAGATTTGATCCCCAGTACAAAGGAAACAAAAATAAGAAGAAAATAAAGAGCCACACAATTACTTAAGTCAATCCCAGAGTAAAATTAAAAATTAACCAATTAATTACTCAGTGCCTTAGTTAAGTTGGTGGGCTTACAGAATTCACAACAGAGCATTGCTCCTACATATTCAATAAGAGAAAAGCAGGATTAACTGAAATTGAATGATAGTTTTTCCTCAGCCCATATGAGGGCTGATTTCCACTGGTGAATAACTAATGTGGCACTAAGTACATGCTAGACTAGAAGAGATACATCCTGAAGCCTTTGGTTGCACTCTGAAAAAAAAAAAAAGGGGGGGGGGTAAATTAGTAGAATTAAACCAGGATTTTTGTACAAAGCCAAATGTGTGTGTGTGTGTGTGTGTGTGTGTGTGTGTGTGTGATGAATAAAAATGTTAAACACTAAAGTCTAAAGACACTCTCTATTTTTTACATGTTTTTCTTTAGAAACCCCAAAATATGTGTCAAATAATATAAAGAAGAATACTTAGAATGTTTCCCACATAGTGTGAGTTGATTTTTTTTTTTTTTAATTTTTGAGGTACTAGAGACATATATTCTAAATATACAGTTTTATATGTTGCTTTCAATATCCATTAAGAAACTAGAAAATGTGTATTTCTATTGCCTTTTCTACTTTTGTTTGTACCTTTACTTATCTATTTTCGTGAGCTACATTTCTGGACCAGCAATAATAAATAGTTGGATTTTTTTCCTGTTCATTAGTTCTGCTGGGCTAAACGTTCATATATATCATCATGCTTTCATGCTAAAGGTCTCTCAAAAGTTCATATTTTAAAGAATGGACACTGAGTAAATTATGAGCCATTTCTAATGGACACATTGTGGTAACATACTAATTACTAAAACAACTCAAAATCGCCTATGAAGTAGGAACACTACTATGTTCTTTATAGGCTTATCAGATGTAATGATAACCTGAATAAATACAATTAAATGTTTCTATTTTGAATGAATCTAAATTTTTTCATTGGCCTACTCATCATAAAATGACAAATTTGAGTACAAACACTAAAAAAGTGTGTCTGAAACTAGCTACGTTGGGGTCATAAAAGAATGAAGAAATATGAGCTTATTCATTTTTAGGTACTGGATAGCTACAAAAATATTAAATGTTGTAAAAAACTGTCAATAACATGACATTAACATGATATATATTTAATTTAGTAAGTACAAGAGAAAAATTATAGAGAAACATTACCCCCAAAAAAATTGTTACCACAATAATAGTTGCATAATGAATAGAAATATATTTCTGTAAGTGCAACATAACTGTATTTGCAAGTTTAAAATGACATCAAATTAAAACATGCAAGATCTAGCTGGGTAAGGTGGCTTAAGCCTAGAATCCCAGTAGCTCTGGAGACTGAGGATGGAGGATTTCAACTTCAAAGCTATCCTCAGCAACAAGGCACTAAGCAAATCTGTGAGGCCCTGACACTGAATCAAATACAAAATAGGTCTGGGTATGAGGCTCAGTACTCCAGTATCCCTGAGTTTAGTTTCTAGTTATCCCCACCACCAATCAGAGAATTTTGATGGAAAACTTTGAAGAAACCGATATCAATGAGGTAGAAAAGTAGAGAATGGGAACATAAAATTGATCAAACTACATTCACATGATGAAACAAATGATAGGAAACTAGCCAACAAATTGACCAAGTTTAAATTGAGTTGGTTAAAAAGCTGAAAATAAAACAGCCAATCTCCAAAATATAAAACTAAAATGATCAGAATATATATAACAGTAGAAAACCTCCTTTTGTGAAAATCAGTTTTTTTAGTTCCAAATAATAAAATGTATCCCTATTAGCTTCATAAGAAAATAATAGTTAAGGCAGAAGTTATCAGAAGTAACTAAAAGCAAAGAGAACCTGTGAGTATCTAACATGAAGAGAACAGTTTAGCAAAGAACACCAATAAGTTACATCACAAAGAAACTGGTATTTCTTTCTTTCTTTCTTTTTTTTTTTTTTTTTTTTTTTTTTTTTTTTTTTTTTTTTTTTTTTTATGCTAGGGATTGAACCCAGGGCCTTGTGCATTCAAGGCAAGCACTCTACCAACTGAGCTATATCCTCAGCCCTGGAAACTAGTACTGAAAATTGAATCACAAATAAACTTACATACTATTCAGAAATTTAAAGTTGCTTTATCAACGTGTTTCTGACACTCAGAAAAGGCAGGGAAGTTTCAATCATGCTTTATAGCATCTTTGTTCAATGTTCTCTTAATTCCTACTTAATTCTGATCACATTATCATGATGGAAATTTGAATACATAGATTTAATTTTCAGTAATTTCTGATTTTTAATATGGATAAAAAAATTAAGTCACTTATTGGAAAGAAATAACCAGAAGTTATTTCTTACAATTATGGATTATTTAAATACAAGACTTTCACAGTGTGAATGACTTTGACTATATAAATTTTTATCAAAGTGATGAAATAGCCATACTTCCTATAAAAGTCTAAGAGAAAATTATTCCTTGCATTTTCTCAAATCTTGTAGCTTCTAGTGTTCTTTAGCTTGTGACCACAAATACTTCTCTTCTGAGTTGGTGGAATACTCAAAACACAGAAGACAGATAAGCCTTCTCACAGGGAAGATGATAGTAAAACAACAGGGCACTACCCTCAATTCCCACAGGGTATGAGAACCATATTATATGATATGGAAGACCCTCCCTAGACTGACTATTCCAAACATTGTTTGCAAAGATAGAAAAAAGTCAGTTCATTGAACAAAATGAGTGAAGTGGGTCTGTGCCCCTGCAGATGAGAATAAATTGTAAAAGAGCCACAAAAGTGAGTTCAGGACTGGGCATTTCAAGACATACCTGACAAAATCCTGAAAACAAAAGAAAACAAAAATTCAGAAAGCACTTTACACACCTAAGCTCATTTGAGAGAATCAAATTCAGATGAACAGCAGAGGAAAGAGGCATACCCAATGGTGTATAACAATATCTAATTTTTTAAAAAAAAATTATTATTATTCCCCACAATTATAGAGTTCTGAATCACCTCAATTACTACTTTCTTCATCTTTTAGGTGTTATCATTACCTGTACATACAACTCATGTTGTTATCATTACCTTGTACATACAACTCATGTACACTGAATTTACCCCTGCATTTATGAGCTTATCATTTATCTTTTTCTCTGTTTAACTGTATATGTATGTGTATATTTTTATCCCACATTTCCAGGGTTCTAGCATTAAAATTTCTTTGATACCACCTCCATGAAATGCATTTTTGTCATTTCAGTTCAGTACATCTAAAATGTTCTATTCCATGTAGTTGGGAAAGATGGGGCTATTGCAAGGTCTTTCTTGTTTTACTAATTACCCACTAGAGGTAAAGATCAACCTTGGTGCCTCCAGAGGATTTAATTCTCATTCACCTTTCTTATACATAGTGTTTTATTTTTTATGCAAGCAGCACTAACTGTATTTAAAAGGTGAGTAAAAGATTCTGATATGGACATGGTGCTTTAGAGGTCCCCAAATCCCTAGGGTGGTGGTTCTGACACCACCTTACCACTGAAGCATCTTGACTGCATTCCACGTTGGACACTGGTACTATGCTTCCACTGAAAGTGATTCATTAGTTATGAATATTGTTCTTTTTCTGCTCTCAACACTCTTGGAAATGTGGGGATTCATGATAGGTTTGGAATCATAATTTTCAACACACGTATCATAGACCCATTTGATAACAAGAGACACACACATATCTAAGAAGAGAAAGAAGACCATTTATCAATCCTAAAGAAGTAACAGAATAAACTGGGAATAAAATAGTAGTCATCTTATAAATTTGTTTCAAAAACTATTTTAGATGGTAATATATTAGTGCATTAGAAAAGAGTGATGTAAATGCAATTTCAATTATTAGAGTTGTGACTGATTTTTTAAAGAGAGTATCAAAAGCTGTATGCAGTGGTGCATGCCTGTAATTCTGGAGTCTTCTGAGGCTGTGGGTGAAAGATCACTAGTTCAAAGCCAGCCATCCTCAGCAACTTAGTGAGGCTCTAAGAAACTCCACAAAACCCTTTTTCTATATAAAATATTTTATAAAGGGCTGAGGATGTTTCTTAGCAGAAAAGCATTCCTGGGTTCAATCTGTAATATGAAGGAGAGAGAGAGGTGGGGGGTTAATCAGTGAAACTTTCAGGGTCAAGGATTTACACAATTTAAAAACAATAGTGGGTTTGTTGATGAAAACTCATCTACATTTATTAAATGATGCATTCAGAAATTAGTATGTTCTCAAACATATACAAGTGAGACAGGAGTCCTATTTTAAGGTGTAAATAGGAACAAAGAGGAGATTTGACACAGCTTTTAATTGACCCAGATGCCCACTTTAGTTTGTGATTGGAATTATGCTCAGGAGATAGATCCTTAAGCTGTTTAAAATAATGTGTTTTTATCAAGTATTTATAAAACAAGATTAAGATCTAATATAAATCAGGCTTGGCAAGGGGGAAATTGTTCAAATAATAAGTATATACATAAACACATAAACCAATATTAGAGAAGTTAACATTTAGGATATTTATGCCATTATATAATCACTAGGAATGTAAAAACAATGACAAGAAAAAGTGAGTAAATGAAGAAACAAATAAATAATTGAATGAATGAATGAATGAATGAATAACTATAAAGTACAAAGACGTAATGTGACTGGAATTGTAAAAGAGAGCTTGTAGCCTTGAAAAAGTGTAAAGGTACTTCGATATGGTGTTCTACTGCTTACTGAGGTATACCTTATGAACTGTCAACTCCACTTCTAGATGGGAAGAGTTAAAAACAGAACCCACTCACCTGGCTCTTTCACTTGGGAATAGTGCAACAGTTACCTTTTTCTTTCTCCCCAAATTTTATTTCTCCTTCCAAGAACACTACCCCTGTAACATCATACTGCCATTGTAGACTTGTTGCATCTGAACCCTTCTGATGCTCAAGATTTTTTTTTGTCATTGATCTTTTTCTCCCTACCCCCATATATTCCACAATTTTTAATGTGTTTATTTTCAGTTGTAGTTGGACACAATATCTTTATTTTATTTACTTATTTTTATGTGGTGCTGATGATCAAACACAGGGCCTCTTATGTGCTAGGTCAAAAATCTAGAGCTGAACCAAAACCCCAGCCCCTCCACCAATATTCAAAAAAAAAAAAAAAAAAAAAAAAAAAAATGTCACCTACATACTTAGCATCCACCAGTCTTACATTCTACTCCATCCATTTCCTGCTTTGTGCATGAATAATTTTGAGATTTTTTCCATTCAGACATCAATAGTCCAGAGTGCTCAGAATTGGGGGTAAATTTTACAGAATATTAGAGGTCAATTACACAACATTAAAACTTTATATAGTGGGATGCACCTAAAGCTGAGGATAAAAAGAAAATCTACAGACTTCACTAGTTAAAATAAAAGGTCTAAAATTCATGAAATGAATAATTTTGAAAGGAAAATTTCATAAAAAGGAGAGTAAAGGGCAGAACATACTAAGCAGAAGCAAAATTTTCACACCACAAAAGATGTACATCTGCATAGAGTGTCATGTGTGGGTGCTTCCAAAAGACAATTTAAATTGAAAGAGATATGATTAATTTGAGATGTAGCAATAAAATATTAATTTTATATAATAGTAATATATATGTACCTGTACCAAATATGCCTCATTTAATAATAGGTATACATTGCAAGAAATGAACTCTAAACTTTTTTAACATTTTTTTTTTAATTTATCTTATTTATTTTTTATGTGTCATAGTGAATATTGACATCTAGAATTTTGTATTGCCAAATGTTCAAGCTTCATTTTATATTTACTTGAAGTACATCACTGAACAACAGATGGATTTTACCACACATTGTTGTACAATATGAACTTATAGAAATAATTAGATACCTTATAATAATATGAATAAATAGATGTGTGTAAGTAACACAGAACCTTTATTAAGAAAATGAAACGAAACAAAACAAAACAACAAGAAACTTGAAATTTAGAGAAAGTTTGCAGTGCTTTGCAGAAATAGAAATATGACATTCTTTCCAAAAAAATCATTGGGACAAGGAATTATTTTTGGAGAAAACTATATTATATGCTTTCTTAATACCAGAAGAAACTCATTTTCAGAAGTATTATATACTTCAACATAAAAATAAAATATAGCTGTGGATGGTATTACACAAATAATCTCAATGACTTGGGAGGTAGAGGCTGAAGAACCAAAAGTTCGAAGAAAGCCTCGTCAACACAGGAAGGCCATGACCACCATGAGGAAGTTTCTGTCTCAAAACTAAAATATTGAATGGTCTGGATATATGGCTGTGGCTTAAGGGTATACCACCCCTAGATTCAATAACCCATATATATCTGTCAAAAGTTACTATAACAAGGAATTTATGCTAGGTGTGGTGGCACATGCCTGCAATCCCAAAACTCTGAAGACTGAGGCAGGAGGATTTTGAGTTCAATGCCAGCCACAACAAAAAAGAGTCACTAAAAAGCTCAGAGAGACCCTGTCACTATGTAATATATAAAATAATCCTGGGAATGTGATTCATTTGTCAGTTGCCCCTGCATTCAATCCCCAGCATGAATAAAAGGGATTTATATTGAAAATGTCATACTACTTGCCTCTAATGCCATCTATTTGGAAGACTAAAGCAGAAAGGTTAAAATTTCAAGGTTAGCTTGGCTACTTGCCAACAACCTGTCTCTATTTAAGATTTTTAAAAAATGCCTGGGGATGTTGATGAGTGTAATGGCAACTTTGGTTTAAATATCAAGAACCACAAACAGAGCAGTTATTTATTTTTAGAAAGTTACATAAATATGTTAAAAAATTATAAATTGGGCAACATTAAGAAATACACTTTTTTTCGTTAAGTGGTACAAAGATGGGCTGGAGTTCTGGATCAGTGGCAGATCACTCACCTGGCACATGTGAGTCCCTTGATTCCATGCTCAGCACCACATAAAAATAAATAAATAACATAAGGGTATTTTGTCCACCCAAACTAAATAATAAAATAATTTTAAGAAAAGGTATAAAGAGAAGTGGGAGAACTCATGAACTCACATAAAAGTAAAGAATATTTAATAAAAAAGAAAATGACACTTATGGTAGGAGAAATGTTCAAAAATTAAAACCTCTCAACATCTTAACAAATTATAAAAATGCAAACTACCATCTGATGCCAAAAAAATTACACAGTATTGATGAGGACAAGAAACAAATTCTCTTGAATTAGAGAAAGAATATAAATTGCTATTATTTTTTGTGTAAAGTGTTTATTTAATATATATGATACTCCTCAAACAGTAGCAAAGCCTATATAAAATATTGTGTTTCTGATCCTGATAATATGTAGTTATATGATAGCCTAAGGCTACAAATATGTTTGTCCATGCTGTTGAAACCAGAAAAATAGGTGCAAAGAGGAGGTACATTCAAAATGAAATAAATACTATAGTTGGAAAAAACTGCTCTCTTGGGATCAAACACATTTTTAGTTTCATTGAAGTAGCTCCTGTTTTCTCCTCAGAAATTTTTAACTGGGCTTCTCCAGAAAACTTCAAATTGGCTGATTTTTGGACTGTCACCAAAAGAGTCTCTAAAAAAGAGTTCAATGTAGATAAACTTCCAATTTCAATGTTGCCCTGTTTTAATTGGCTGGGACAAAATCAGCACTCCAGGTACTGGACACCCACATAATAGTTTCTCACAAACATGTATCCAGTAGAGTAGTTTGTAAAAAAAATATGTAAACAAGGCCTCTTGGCCTGGAGCTGGGGCTTCACACAGTTGTTTACATTTCTAAGATATTAGAATTAATAAAAAGCTACTCATGTTCTGAGTGTCTCTTTCACAAAGTTATAAATGAATAGAGAGACTGAAATACATTCAGCAATTTAGAAAATATTTACCTTCAATCAGAATGAAAATCTGTGGTACACTGAATATTAGCCCAGTCTTGAAAAAATTACATTTGAGAACAAATCCCCAATATCACCGACAGCAAACAGAAGTGTGGAAATAGTGATACAGAAGTGTCTAAGCCACAGAATATATGGTGATTTCCAGGGGCAATGAAAGCCTCTGCAGTGTTTTATCAGCTGGGATCAAGGCCAAATATCAAAGTTGTTGTTTATCTCAAGAAAACACTTGCCAACATATTTTCCCAATTGCTGTTGCTGTCAGAGGATATTCTCCCTAGATTTTATTGTGGATGTAATAGGAGGAAATACAATGAACCACTGGTACCCTGAGTAAGATTCTAGCAGTTCATGAGCCCAGACCCAACCCTGCTAACTCCAGTAATAAAGCCAGAACTACCAATTGCTCCTAAGAGGAGTTTGCTTGTATACTAAATTTCTCAACTTAAACATCTTTTGTTCAAGTTACTATGTCCTGAACTTCTAAGATCTGGAAGCAAAGGAGACTGAGAATGTGCAAATCTACATAGATTGAAAATCAATAAATGACATTGTATTTCTCTCACCTTTATGGACTATGATAACCAATAGTAGAAGTCAAAAACCACAAATCTCTGTTTATCCAAATAAATCTTTACAGAACACTCCTACACTGGCTACTTCACATAAACTTGCCTCAGAAATTTAATGTATGAATTCAATCAATTTTCTGTGCCCTCTGTAAGGCTCTTAAAATGTCTTTAGGTAAAATCTGAGAGCCAGGGGAGGTGGCAGAGGCCTGTAATCCCAGTGGTTTATAATTGTGATTTGAAAGACACTCTCAGCATCTTAGCAAGTCTCTAAGTAACTTAGACATTGTCTCAAAATAAAACATAAAAAGGACTGGGGATGTGGCTCTGTGGTTAGCACTCCTGGGTTTATCTCCCAGTGCCAAACCAACTAAGATGAACAATTTCTGAAAGATTACAATTATGCCAGTGTATATATACTTGTATAAATATTAGTGAAAATTAAAAAAAAAAAAATAATAAATATATTTTTTGAAAAAATTGTTAAGGTTCTTCAAAAGCTCAAGATAAAAATGACATATAATCCACTAATAATAATTTTGGGTAGCAAAGCAAGGCTGCACATGCCTATGCTCCAGTGGCTCAGGAGAATAAAAAGGGAGAATCTCAAGTTCAAGACCAGTCTCAGCAATTTGGCAAGGTTGTAACCAAATGAGTGAGATGCTGTCTCACAAAAGGGGTACAGGTTGGTGTATAGCACAGTGACAAAGTGCCCATGGGTTAATCTAGAGTGACTCAATAAATAATAATAATAATAATAATAATAATAATAATAATAATAATAAATAATAATAATAATAATAATAAAAAATCTGGCTAAAAAATGAACATATAATCCAGTAATAATATTTCTGGGTATACATCTAAATGAATGGGAAAACTTTTCTCAAAGAAATAACTGCAATTCCAATTTCATTGTAGCTTTATTCACAGTATCTAATAAAAAAAAAAAAAAAAAAATGAAATGCCAGCCAGGCATGGTGGGAAATGCCTCTAATCCCAGGGGCTTTGGAGTTTGAGGCAGAGGATGGAGAGTTCAAAGCAGCCTCAGCAATGGTAAGACACTAAGCAACTCTTTCCAAAGAAAATGTAAAATAGGGCTGGGGATGAGGTTAAGTAGTGGAGTGTCTCTGAGTTTAATTCCTAGTATGCACCCCCAAAAAAACATCCTTTTAGATGAAAGGAACATCAAAAGATTCCTTCCAGCTTCACAGCATCCAACTACTCCCCTTAGATGCTACACACTTATAGTTCAAACTGATCTCTAGAAAACAAGACTCAGATAATGATATTTTCTAAATAAGCTAAGAGACATTGATATCTGTGGACACCTTATGTCAGACTGTTCTAAAACTAAGGACTGGGCAAATATGGGAGGTTGGAATGAGAACACAACACAAAGTTAAGTTCTTCAAAGGGGAATCTTAACTCACACACTGTGATATCTGAAACCACAGTTGGAGATAAAATTAGATTCTTTGCTTCACTGATTTCTGGGTTATTAATTCAACCCAAACAGATATTGAAAAAGTATTAAGGCTACTGGTTAATGTCTATGTAAAACAGGTTATTAAAAAGGTATCAAGTTAGGGTTGGGGTTTCGGCTCAGTAACAGAGTGCTTGCCTAGCATGTTGAGGCACTGGGTTCGATCCTCAGATCCACATATCACAATAAGTAAAATAAAAGTCCATTGATAACTAATTTTTTTTTAATGTACCAGGTTTCTCACATGGCTTTTGATGTTCAGATTCACTATGTACTCTAGCCCTTGTGATTAAACTTCCTTATAGTTTAAATTAAGTCCAGTCCCATCTTTATTTTCCTCCACATTAGGACAAAGATGTGTGCTGGAAATGTTTGGAATGCTTCTACAGGTCATTTTAATAAAGTGGTCTTACATATATGGAAAGAAAAACCTCAATTAAGGTCCCATTACATTTTTAAAAAGTCTTTAATTGGGACTGTGAGGATGGCCTTAGCCCTGAGCTTAAACAACTCCATTTTAAAAACTCCAGTTTGAAACATGCAGTCACAGCAGGCACACCCACAGAGTCCTCCAGTATGGCCTAAAAAAAAAAAAAAGTTACTTCCCCTTAACCTGATAAACAGAGTAAACATCTGGCAGGCTATACTTGCCTGATAAGAGAGAAAGACAAGAAAATCAGAGTGGAGACCACAAGACCAGAAGTTTCTGACCCCAGGGTAAAGGTTGTCATGGAGAAATCCCATGATAGATAATAAGAATTAAAAGAGAGGTTAAAAGACCCCAAATTTAGTATAAATAATAGAGCTATTGAGCAGGGAATTAGCCAGCAGAAACTAGGATGCACTCAAGCTGAAGAGCCTGATGAGGACCCGATATCCCATCACTTGTCATGGTTCTTTTGATCCTCTGCATGATTTTCTCATCTCTCAAACTCTACCACTTCATCTGAACTTTGGTGAAAGCCACAACTTCTCCATAGGTTCTCTCCTCAACATGCTGTCCACTCCAAGCCAGGATAAGCCTGCCTTGGTTCTGGACCTGGTCACCATGGTCTGAGTGAGTGTGCATCTGCTGGACTAAAAGCCTAAGGCTTAAGAATTTTGTTCTGACATTTAAACTTAGTACACAGAGGGAATGTCTATCACTAGCCTGTCATGATTAAGTGACTTTTGCAGTGTTTAGAATTAATCTATAATTCCTAGCAGTGAATTAATCAACCTTTTTTTTTTTTTTTTGCTGTGAATGGATTATGTCTATTGCAGTGCCTAGCATTCAGGATTGTTATTTTCTTGAGTAAGAACCTATCGAGTATAAATGCATTGAGCAATTTGAGTGAATAAAGCATTGAAAGGGGCAGAAGCATTTGAACATTTTTTATTTCTCTCCTTTACTGCATATGTTGCAATTTTGCCCCTGGCGACTGGGACACATTGACCATATTATTTTATTAAGAAAAAAGTCATTATTCTTAATGTCATCTAATTTTTCCCTACTTTTTTCTTATGTGAAAGTCTCACAAGGATAAAGCAAATCTTTTAAAATTGCCATCCAGTTCTTGGAGAAAAAAAATACAAATAAAGCATCCCTTTAAAACAAAACATGGGAAAAAATAATTATGTTGAAACTGAAGTTTTGAGATGAAACTAAATTTCCCATTTAACCAATACTCTCTGGGATCTTGTCTCACAAGTTTTGAAGAATAAAATCTATGGACACTCAGGGAAGGTTTTAGTAAAAATAATAGGATTTATTTTAGCAAGAAGAAATACAACTCCCAAAATGTAGGAGAGGGCATGATAGCAGAAGAACCCATTTTATTTGTGTGTCAGGTTCAAAGTTTAAATATGGTTTTTGGCAGATCACTGGTTAAAATCTATTTAAAATGAGTATTGAAAAAGGCATTCTTATTACCAACTAGCCTCAAGTTTGTCCTTTCTGTATCCCATCCTCCTTCCAGTGACTTCCAACTGGGTTCACCCCAAGGACAAAGAATTTGGTTGAAGGTATTCCCACAAGTGAGTCTCAAGTGTTCTTTTAATTTGAATATGCCTTAATGGTGCTCATTAACATATCTATCCATTAACCTTCAGGTGTGGTTAAATAAGATGTCCACTATTCAGCTGCCTTGTCATTTTACTATCTATTTTATTTTATTTTTTCTCAATCAAGTTGAGCAAGAAACCCTGCCTTTGAGAATGTGAAGAGAGCTGGAAATTTGGGATTTAATCTCAGATCTATAAATAGCTAAACTATCAGATAGCCATTCTGGATTTGAGATACTTCTTAGTCTACATTTAGAAAGCTCAGGAGGCATGAGGATGTTGAGTTCAAAACCAGCTTGAGCAAGTTAGTAAGGTTCTAAGAAACTCAGTGAGACCTTGTCTCTACATAAATATATAGAAAAAGGTTGAGAATTATTCCCCCCAGGAATAATTCCTGGTCTAAAATAAACAAACATATATACAACAATAAAAAACACTTAGGAGGAACAAGAACAGGGTCCCTAAAAAAGCCACAGCTTCTCTCACACAGGAACACAACTAATGAAGTTGAGGTCCTCTTCTGATGATTATCCCAGTCTTCACCACATATTCTGGGGACATGCTGAGCTAATGGCACACAGATTCCCACATAGGAATTCAGGAAGGCCCTGAATATACCATACAATTATGGAACAAAAGACTTGAGGTCTCAAATACTGATCTAAGCTCCACTATACTAGTCAGAGAAAACTAAAGGCTAAGCTGCCAAGGAGAGACCTTCTACCCACCAGACTCTGGAGACAATTATGAGGAGTTTCCAGCCACCATAGCCAATCCCACTGGCTTCAAACAGCCTCCCTACCCAGTCTCAAAATAAGAACACACACTTACCATTTTCTGGATTTCAGGATGCTTAGTGTTCCCCTTATATTTTTTTTCAGCTCCAGTATAGCACAGAAACCTGGAAGCATAGAAATGGATTCAATGAATGGCAGACTCCAAAAAAGAAAGGAATAGAAGACTTTGGAAGTCTGCCCCCTCTTCACTGGCTGTGTCTTGATTGGACAGTTCTCACCCAAGAGACAGATTGGAAAGGGCTTCAGGAACTTCCTCCAAAATTGAGGCCTGTAGTGACACCACTGGTAACTGGTGACAAGTCTTCCTTTTCCACATGTTGAAGTTTGAACATTAGAGAAGCATGTTGAGGCAAGCGTACAAAGCAGGGTTTATTTGGAAAAGAGTAACATAGACTTCTCCCACAAGGGAGAAGTGGGACATAGCTGGTATCAGGGTATCTCAAGAAGCAAGGTGTTCTGCCTGTAAGGGTAAAAGAAATTGAAGTTAAAGCGTAAAAGTTAAAGGGTAAAAGACCGGGTGTTGTAAAGTTTCTAAGCTGCAAGGTCTGAGTTAAAATGTAAAGGATTAGGTATTGTTAGGTTTCTATGTTACCTGCAAAACCTGAAATCCCTGTAGCTGTTAGGACAATACTGGAATTGCCCAGTAAACATTTCCCCTGGCTGTTTGGTTGTTTAATAACTGAAGGGCTCTGTGTAACTGGTCACAGAGTCCTTTAGGCCCTAAAACCAATCAGTTTGAATGTGTACCCCATTTAGAAATGACCTATCAATCCAGCCTGACCTGTTCCAGCCAATGAATGAACTAATCATGTTTAGAAGTTGTTGTTCAAATTTCCCGCGCCTCATGATGATTTGTTCTGATGTATACAAAGCCCTCCGCCCTCCCCAAAAAGTGTACTTAAGCAGTGCTTAGCCCCTGCTCGGGGCTCTGGGCTGCTTTCCCTTCTTGAGTGGGCACGGAGCCCCAGCATGCTGGTTCAATAAATCACCTTCTGCCAATTGCATGAGTGGTCACTTGGTGGTCTCTTTCTCGGATGCTTCGCCTGACCCTTACACTGCCCTTTTTATATGTCCTAGGCTTCCTTTGTTCTCCTGCCTTTCCCCCCTTATCTTTCTCCTTCCTGAGGACATGTCTAGGCCCAAAAATGCTTGGTGGGATGGCCTAAAGTTGGGAAATAGGTGGGTTTAAGGGGGAAGGGCAGGATGGAGTACAAGGACACATTAACATTCTTATAGCTCTCTGTAGGGAGGGGAAATTCCTGGGACAGGTTACCTTGGTAGCAGGTTGGAGCAGGGACAGGTTCCTGATAATATCCCTCAGGGGACAGTCTCCAATTTCCCAGATTCACTCAAAATTGGCTTCCTAGATTTAATCTGACTTGATTTACCTCTCTACACTGACAGGCTGTCTAAATCAGTAGGCCTACTGTTTGAGTGATAGTAAATTTCATCCAGATCAGAATCAAATAAGGACACAAAGGCAGGTTTTTGTCTGCTCTGATTTGTTGATCAAACACTGGGGATCTACCACTTGCAGGGGTGCATGCCTGTAATCCAAGCAACTGTAGAGGCTGAGGCAGGAGGACAGTGAGTTCAAAGCCAGCTTCAGCAATGGCAAGGCACTAAGAATTTCAATGAGATGATGTGTTTAAATAAAATAGAAATAGGGCTGTGAATGTGGTCTCAGTGGTCATGTGCCCCTGAGTTCAATTGTCAGTAGAAAAAAAAAAATACTGGAGATCAGATCCATGGGTATTATTCATTAAAAAGTCCCAGTGTTGTTACCGCTGTTGACCAGTGAGGAGTCCTTGCTTCCCCAATGTTGAAGAATAACACCAGAGAGCACGCCGAGGCAAGGTCAGAGTAGAAATTAGAAGTTTATTAAAGGACAGCAGAAAAGACTTCTCCCGGAGGAAGAAGGGGACCCAAGAGGTGGAATCCGTGGAAGGGATGTTGTCTCCCCTTTTTATAGGTTTGGTGATGGAATGTGGGTTGGAAGGCCCTAGGGGTGGGACACAGGTGGGCCAAAAAGTAATCTGGTCAGGAAGGACTTCTGAGTCAGCACCTTTTTGATGGGGGCTGTTCATTAACATTTCTTTGAGGTGGACTTTGGCCTAGGGCCTTTTGGGACTTCATTAACATTCCATGAGTTGTCCTGTGTTTTCCCGAGTCATTCTCTGCACGGCCTCCATTTTAGATTTCACTCCATATTAGACCCGATTTACCTAACTACACTGACTACCTAATTTTAAATCTGGCTTCAGTGTTGGGAAAAGTATAAATGGCAGCCATACCCCAGAGAAAAAACCCCAACATGGCGCCTAAGCACCTCTTCTTCCTGCCTTCTTCTTTTCTGCAGTGGCGCGAAAAGTTCCCGCCCCTGTGAACTCTCCTGCAGGCACCAATTTCAAATCTCGCTGGCAGGGAACCTTAGCCCCAATGAGAACTAATTCCTGGGCTCCGAAGCTGATATCTGAAAGAACTTGCCAATAAACGGGTTGCCTGCAATTTATCTAAGCCCTACCATCTCCCCCTTAGTTCTATATAAGCACACTGCTTTTTGCAATAAAATTGGAATTCTCCCGGCGAAGTGTCTTTGTGTGGGGAATTCTTTCACCCAGGACCACAGATGAAAGGATTGATGGATTAATAGAAACATAGATAGAGTCCTGGGGAAGGGTCTCAAATACTCCTCTAATGTATTTTCAAGTAACTGATATTACAATATTACAGGCATGCTCCACAGCCTTGGAATCTTTGTATATATTTTATTTTTTGATTTTTTATTTTTTTCGCTGTGAATTGCATTAAATGCCTCAGGATAAATTTATTTCATGGAAGAGTTTCCTCCCAATATTTAGATCTAGCCCAGACAGAAGTGCATTTATATAAAAGTTAAATATCACAATTACTTTAAAATTTTATTTAATATTTCTGTTCTCTGGCCTTATGAGAAAAGACCTTGAGACTTCAACTCATAAGTAATTCCCTGAGGCAGCATTGTCCCTACTCCCCTACAAAAAAATGGGGCAAAAATAAAATTTTAAAGTTTCTAGTTTAATAAAATAAACAAGAGGTGAACAGTGCCAGGTCTCTAGATCTCTCAATATTCCAGAACCTAGAGTATAAGGATTTAAAAAATAAATTATTTGCAATTTTGCCTTGAGTATAATAATAGAATTATGATGTTTGTTTTTTCTTTGGTATGGGGTACTATGAGAATATTAGCACAAATCACAGGCATTATGTCTATATATTTGTTTTTCTATAATTCAATACAGCCCATCAACAGAGTCAACTTCAAATTTAAATGAAGAAAATTTTAATTATTATTGCCAGTGTCCAGCCCTAGCAAGAATCCAGGGGTCCTTAAGTATGAATGGCATTGGGTACTGAAGGATATGTGGCCTCAGCAAAAGAAGAGTAGACAGGATGACAGGTTGCAAGTTACAAGTAGCCTTCAGAAGGATCTGATGCCCATAGAGGGGCCTTTATTTTTATACCTTTTTTTACAGGAATTTATAAATGTAGTTAAAATAGCATCAAAGCCCAAAACTTCTTTCATTTACATAATTTTCAAGAGTTGTAATCTTTTCTGACATATATTAACTTCATAAGATATTGAACACATTGTTTAAAATCTGCTCCTGTAACCTTTGCCAATATGATTAAGCTTTTACATTTTCACTTCAATCACTAAGTACTAGACTATGCAACTTGACTACGTGTATCATGACCTATTATTAACTTTTAACTTTAAAGCATACCTATGATTATTGGTAAGCTTTTTTGCTTCTAAACTAAAGTCCTAATAATACACACTTAAAAGAGTGAAAGCGTATTACTTAAAAGCCTACTACTCTGAACTGACTTTAAAATATATCTACATAAAATTTTACATTATTCTGTTTTTCCAAAGTAATTTTCTTTATTCACATGACATATTTAACTGCTTTTTTAAAGAGTTTCTTTGATCCTTCATCAAATTATGAATTTTTATGTCTTTATAATATTTAATTAAAGAGCAGGCTCTGCACTTCAACTCATTTGCTATTAGTATTTACTATGTGTTTCCTATTTTCATCATGAATTCCTGTGTAGGGCAAAGAAGGCTCTGTTAGTAAAGGGAATGTATGTTGGACAGGTTGTGGCTTTAGAATGAGGGGCTTAGTGTAAATTGTTAAGCTTTTCTCAGGAACCTTGATTTGCAATCGTTTCCCTGTGAATTTCTTAAGAAATAACACTATTGTTTGTATTGTCAGAGATACTAAAATACATCTCAGGACATATCTTATTTGTATCCTTAATCTCATTCTGGGAATTTTCCTGCAATATCAGGCAACATGTACTTTTATTATTGATTGTCGTATGCCCTATTATCTATCTCATGAGTATCATAAACAAAACACTTAACATTACCCATGGTGGTGCAGCCCTGCCACTGAATCCCCCATACTGTGACCCAGTCAGACAGGAGGTGCAGGAACATCTTCACCACACTGTCTATAAGATACCAGCTATTTTCCACATAGAAACTAGCTGGTATCTTGTGATTGAATCGTGGCATCCAGTCAATAGTGAGTGGATTATTTATATGTCATAGGATAACAAGTCATTCTAAAATGTATTCACTCACTGGACCCCTGAGCCAAATCCCAAGCCCTATTTTGTATTTTATTTTGAGAAAGATTCTCACTGAGTTGCTTAACACCTCATCTTTGCTGAAGCTAAAATTGAACTCATGATCCTCCTGCTTCAGCCTTCCAAGATACTGGGATTACAGGAGTGCACCATTGCACTCGGCTCTGTTCACATATTTGATGCCAGTATTCCCTCTTTGCCTTGTCAACTGTTTTCTTTTTTCTATTGTACATTTCAAATGAATGCAGTATTTCTAATTTTTCTCCAAGAACTGGATGTCAGATTAAAGATTTTGGTTTCTCTTTGTGAGCATTTCACATGAGAGAAAAGCAGAAAAGTGTAACTTGACAGTTTGAAAAATAAGAACAATTTGTCTCTGCTCTCTGTCTTCCTAGGTACAGACACCTTATCACAATATCTGATTTAAAATTCCTCCTTTAAGAATTTCTGGTGTGATGTGTCCTCATTCTAACCTCCTATATTGTCCTACTTGTGGGTTTCATAACTGCTTAACAAAAGGTTTGAACAGCCACCATGTCTAAATTCTTTTGGAGTGTCTAGTGAATATCATTCCCTGGGTCTTTTCCCTCTAGAGAGCAGTATAAACTATGAAGTGAAGGCACTCCAGGGACTCTCTGATAGCCCTTCAGCTGGCAAGGATCTTTTAGTGATACAGGGCTGGGACACTCTGAAAAACTGAGATAGAATGAAGACCACCCCCTTCAAATGCAGACCTTTTTTTTTTTTTTTTTTCAGTCAAGACATAAGTTTCCAAACTTATCAATCAGAGTGGGAGGCAATGAGTTTATTAGAAGTGATATGAAGAGGAACTGGGTGACATTCTGACAGAAGAAAGTATGTTCTCTCTGAAAAGATAATAGCATGGCTCTCTTGAACTTCAGTTTTTTTGAAGATCTAAAAAAAGTTCCCAAAAAGTCTTGATGAGGTACACTTCTTGACTTTGGACTGACAGCAGGATAACATAAAACTCTCAAGTATCCTCTGCCATGACAACTTTAGGTTAATTAGGCTCATGTTCACCATTTCTAATTGAATTCTTAAGCATAAACTCTCACAGATTTTATGGTTAGTAAGAACTATCTTTATTTCTCTGAGTTCCAGAATCTGGTGTATAGCAGGATCACAAAAGTCTTCACTTCAGGGTAACTTAAGTTGTTCTTATAAACATTATTTTGAAACTGCATTTCTTCTGTAGATAACAGTTTGTTAAGGAATGTAACATATCCTGTGCAGTTAAGCCAGAATTTTCTTGGAAAATAAAGCATGGGGTAAACATATTGGGCCTATTTATTTATATTACTACATGTTGAAAACAGAGCTAGTCTACCACTGAGCTACATCAGTGTCACCCTTGCCAGAAATAAAGTTGCATAGAGATGCAAATCTCTCAATCAGACAAAGGCAGTATCTAATTGACATCACATTCTGGAGCTAAATATCATAGAAGAGGGTTTTTTTCAAATGTGCTATGCCACCTTTTCATTAGTTGTGGTTTATTTACTATTTTCACTAATTCCAGGAAACCCCTTTGAAATAAAAAATTTTATTTACATTCCAGTCCTCAGAACCTCATGTTCTTCTCCTGTAGATCCTCAGCACCACATAAAAATAAGTAAATAAATTAAAGGTATTGTGTTCATCTAAAAAAAAAAAAAAAAACTAACACTGGAAAACTGGGCACACAGGTGCAAACCTATAATACCAGCTGCCCGGCAGACAGAGGCAGTAGAATGATAAGTTCAAGGCAAACTTCAGCAACTGAGACCCTGCCCCAAAATAAAAAGGACTGGGGATGTAGTTCAGTGGCAGAGCATTCCTGAGTTCAATCCCTGCCACTGCAAAAAAGCAAAAGAAAGTGACAAAAAAAGTAACACTTAGAATTTGCTCTCAGAATTTTTTCCACAGATTTCAACAAAGTAAGGTACCTCACACATTAGTTTCTGCTAGTTCCTCTTTTTTTTTAATCTTTATTTATTTATTTTTATGTAGTACTAAGGATCAAACTTAGTGCCTCATATGTGTGAGGGAAGCACTCTACCACTGAGCTACAGCACACTTCTCTGTGCCTCAATATCCTTATGTCTCAGGGAGGAAATAATTTAAATCACAATCTTCAAAGAAGCATATTTTATGTATAAAAATTTTAAAATATGGTAAAAGAAATAATTAAATCACATGCAGAGAGTAAATGAGAAAAAGAAGTAATGAAGAAAGAGCAGAAAGATCAATAAATAAACAACAGAAAAAAGTAGAGAAAATAAACAAATTAAATGCTGGTTCTTGGGCTGGGGTATAACTCAGTAGTATAGTGTGTACTTATCATGTGTTAGGCCCTGGCTTGATCCCAAAGACAGACAGACACACACACACACACACACACACACACACACACACACATATACACACAAAAGAAAGAAAAAAATAAAAATAAATAAATAAAACACTGGTTCTTTGAGAAGACAGAAAAAAAGTGGAAACCTCCAGTTGGGCTAATGAGGGAAAAAAGAGAGAATATACATATTACTAATATCAGGAAAGAAAAGATGATATCACCATAGTTTGTAGAGATATGAAAAGGACATATGCCAATAAATCCATCAACATAAATAAAAAGAACAAATTTCTAGAAAGATACCACCAAACTCACCTACAATGAAAACCTGAATTGAATAGTCACAGGTTTATATTTAAGAGAATTTGTAGCTTGAAAATCTTCCCTTAATTTTTTTTTTTTTTTCAGATCCAGATAGTTTCACTGGCAAATTCCAACAAACATGTAGGGGAAAAAAAAAATATATATATATATACCAATTCTATAAGAAAACTGAAGAGGAGGAAATACTTCCTAACTTATTCTGAGGCCAGCATTAACCTGCTATCAAAGCCAGACAATGACATTACAAGAGGTTGTGATACCTCTCATGAACACAGGTGCAAAATCCTATACAAAATTGTGGGGAGGGTGGGGGGTTGTAAAAAGGGATAGCACCCAGGGTTTCACACATGCTAAGCTAATGCTCTAATGTGGCTAGGCTAATGCCACATCCTCAGTCCTTTTTATTTTGATACAGGGTCTCACTGAGTTACCCATCCTAGCCTTGAACTTGTGACCCTCCTGCTTCAGAGTAGCTGGGGTTATAAGTGTATGCCACCACATCCAGTTCCCAAGCAAAATTTAAATGAATTAAATTCAATAATATATAAAATGAATAATACCTCATGACTAAATGAGATTCATGCTAATATTTCAAAGCTGGTTTGCCATTCAAAACACAATGCACATCATTATATTAGCAAACAAATAATAACAATCCAATACCCATTCTTAGTTCAAAAACAACAACATTAAAAACCTTAGGAATACAATAGTCTCATTCTGATAAAAGGAATCCACAAAATAACCCTATATTTAACAGCACACATAATTTAAAAAAGATTGAATGTTTTTCTTTTAATATAAGGAACAAGATAAGGAGGACCACTCCCATCATTTCCATCCAACAATATACCAGAGATTCTGCTTACTTTAATAAGGCAAGAAAAAAAAAATTGACATTCAAGTGAGAAAGGAAGAATTCAAACTATATTTTTAAATGATGAGATTATCTATATAGGAAAATCCAATGAAATATACCCCCAAAAAAGCTACTGCTAGAAGGTGAGTTTGGCAAAGTTGCATGATACAAGAGCTAGATACAGAACTGAATTGCTGTTCTATGTTAGTAATGAAAAATTTTATATTGAATTTTTTAAACATACTATGATAATACCAAAAATGTCAAATATTTAAGACAAATTTGAAAGGGATATGCAAGACTTCTACTTTAAAAGATTGCTGAGAGAAATTAAAGAAAATCTAAACAAATGGGAAGAAATAACATGTTCATTTGTTGCAAGACTCAATGATGTTAAGAAGTCAATTCTCTCCAAGTTGATTCATAGATCCAATATCTCAGAATCCCAGCAGGCTGTTTGTATAAACTAGTAAGCTGATTATAAACTTCCAATGCATATGCAAAGGACCCAGAACAGTCCAAAGAACTTTGCAAAAAAAAAAAAAAAAAAAAAAAATCATAAGACAAACACTATTACAAAGGTAAAGTAATTCAGTCAATGTGGTACTGATATAAAGATAAACAAGTAGATCATGCTACAAAATAGAGGCCAAAATAGACCCATGTACACAGAAAACTTATTTTGGCAATGGTACAAAGGCAATTCAGCAAAGAGACAATGTTCATTTTTAACAAATGGTACTGGAACTAAATACCCATATACAATAACTGATGAATTTTTACCCCTGCTTTATACCACATACAGAAATTAACTCAAAATGGGTCATATTCCTAAGTGTGAAACCTAAAACAATAAACCTCCTCAAAGAAACAGGAGCTAACTTCTGTGACTTGGGGTTAGGCAAAGAGTTCTTAGATATGATACCAAAAGTGCATTAAAGAACAATTAGTAAATTGAATTTCATCAAAATTAAGAACATCTGTTCTTTGAAAGACACTGCTAGGGGAATGTAAAACATGTCAGACTGGTACAAAATATCATAAATCTGATAAAGAATTTGTATCCAGAATATATAAAGAACCCTTAAAACTTAATAAATAAGAAAACCAAATACCCCAATAAATAATAGTATACAAGATTTGATACTTTACCAAAGAATGGCAAATAAGCACGTGAAAATATGCTCATCATCATCAGCAGCAGATAGGAAAATACAAATTAATATCACAATGAGGGGCTGGGGCTGTGACTCAGTGGCACAGCACTTGCCTTGCACACATGAGGCACTGGGTTCAATCTTCAGGACTGCATTAAAAATAAATAAATAAAATAAAGGTATTGTGTACATCTGCAACTAAATTTTTTTTTTAAAAATCACAATGAGGTAATACTATGTATCTATTAGAGGAATAAAATTTAAAAAGACTACCACAGTAAGTATTTAAGATACAGACTTGGGGCAACTGATTCTTCATTCACTGCTGGTAGGAATGTAAAAGGAAATGATAACTTGGTAAACAGTTTTGCAGTTTTAAAAATTAAAAATACCCTACCACATGGTCTACTTATATCACTTCTGGGTATTTTCCAAAGAGAAAAGGGAGCATAAATCCACAAAAAGATCTGTAATACAGTTGTTCAGATATATTTAGTTCTAAGAGCCAAAAGCTGGAAACACCCAAATGGCTGTCAATGTTGAACAGATACATCCATACAATGGAATACTTTGAGCCCTCAAAAGAATAAACAACTGATATAATCAGAAACAGAGACAAATCGCAAAATAATTACACTGAGTGAAAGAGCCAAAAAAAAAAAAAAGAGTACATGTGATATAATTTCATTTACATAAAACCCTAGAATAAGTAAACTAACCTATAGTGACAGCAGATCAGTAGGTTGGTGGTTGTCCAGAGAAAGGGACAGAGGATCATGAGGAGAGAAAAACAAAGAAATTTTGGGGGGGTGATGGATCTTTTCATTCTCCTCATTGTTATGATGGTTTCTTGGGTGTGAACATGTGTCAAAAATGATTAAATCATACACTTTAAACATGAAGTTTACTGGATATCAATTATACCTCAATAAAACTGTCTTTAAAAAGGGCTACCTGAATTATATAATATCAATTTAAATTGTCCCTTTTCCATTAGCATACCGAAAATTTTTCCTGTAGCAAACTTAGTCATGTAACTGCTTCAAATACACCTTTTCCTTTGACATTTACTCTATATAAACACAACTGTAAAAGTAAATTACTGGACTATGGATGTGGCTCAAGTGGTAACGTGCTCACCTAGCATGTGCGGGGTGCTGGCTTTGATCCTCAGCACCACATAAATGTTGTACCCACCAAAACCTAAAAAATAAATATTAAAAAATTCATTCTCTCTCTCTCTCTCTCTCTCTCTCTCTCTCTCTCTCTCTCTCTCTCTCTCTTAAAAAAACACTAAATTACTATTGGATAGAAAAGTTAAAAAACTGATCTCCCTGGATTGCACAGTTGTCTGTTTACTGGCTTCAAATGAAGTCTGAATGTTTAGCTAAACTACCAGTACTGAAGGCTCAGTCACTGAATACTGAAAACACTACATTTGAAAGCAGCCCTAAAGCAATTCATTAATTCAAATAAATGTTTACTGCACAAGTGCTCTCTGTATGTTATGGTTAAAAGGGCTGGATTTTATGCAGAATGGACAGTACCAAATTACAAAGTAATTCCATGTGTCTTTTGGAATAATTTGTAAGGTTTAGCAACGCTTAAATCACATGATGAAAGAATAGCAATGGAAACAGACCACAGACAGCCAAGAACAGTGACTCTTCTAATTAAAGGTTAAAATAATAAATTTCAATAACATGACTGAAGAACTGTATACTAACAGCTTAGAATTGCAAAATGACAAGTATCTCTCATATCTTAAGTGAACTCAGAACAAAGATTTAAAATTATTTCCACACACAGCAAGTATGGAGTCTGCCAGCTCTAAGTAGTCATTCTGGCTTAGAAATATAAAAGGATGTGAAAAGACAGACCCCAAATTATTATTTTTTAAAATACCAATAACAAATAGGAAGTTTTAAGTAAATCCTCTAACAGCTGGTATCAAAGATAATATTCTGTAACAGCATATTCTTCATTACTGAACTCAGCTAACTGGACCAAGAATGGAAATTACTATATCCTATAGAAGATACAAGGTTAATTATTCATCACAAATAAAACCATCCATAGCTCTGCCATAATATACAAGACCTTTTACAGCATAGCAAGGGCAGCCATTTGAAAACCTTCCACTATCTTTTTCCCTTACAATGATACTACCCTTTAAGGTTCTTTATCTAAAAGAACCCAACATCTCCTCCATTTGTGTACAATGAATTGAAGCATTTTCTTCTGTCATGTATAACTGATTACAACTAATGAATAATTTTAAAAAAGAACCCAGGAACTCATGCCAGGCACCTAAAAATCTATAAAAATCACTTGTTAGTGGTAACTGTGGATGGTATGTGCTTCAGATTCCCTTAAAAACCTACTCTTCTAAATTTGCTCAGATTCTTCAAAACTGTCATGTTTTGTGTTCTCAAAGGTACAATTTTGCTAAACAATGGGATTTTAATGAATTTGGACTGACATGATTTCTCTACATGTCTTTCAAACACATCATACCCAAATTCATATCTACATTAAACACTACTAATACTGAGTGTTCAGTAACCATGGAATCTAGACAATGAGTTCTGCAAGCACAATATCCAAGTATTCTTATCTTCACTGAGAAGCAATATCCACTAAACAAAAGATGAAGACAACCATAGTATTCAGTTATTGCATCTTCTATTTATTGATTTTTTGGAGTTTTACAAATGAAAATGGTTTGCTTTAGGTAAATTGCTGAAAAAAAGCAAAGACATTTAACCACTTATAATTAAAATTATGAAACGTTACATCTCATCTCTGATACTGATTGTAATTAATATTGTGAAATAACAACTGCTACACCTTGAGTTCCATTGAAGCTAAGAGCCAATTTATGGTTCCTCTTGACACCTCGACTGTCAATTACTGCCCTCCTGTAGCATTTTAATTTGAAGAAAACCACTGTATCTTACAGTAATTTAAAAAGCTGAGAGGATATAACTTAATTTGAATTCCTAGAAATTTCTATTACAACTTGCTAAAAGACACTGCTGCATCTGAAAGTTTTTTGGCAAAAAAAAATAAGTAAAATTTTTTAAAAGACTCACATATACTGCAGGGAATAGGAAGATTTGAGACAATAAACATAAATGTTAAAAACACATTGGTGGGCTGGGGTTGTGGCTCAGCAGTAGAGCACTCACCTAGCACATGCGAGGACTTGGGTTCAATCCTCAGCACCACATGAACATAAATAAATGTATTGTGTCCAATTACAACTAAAAAAAGAAATAAACATTTTAAAAATTGGTCTTCTATATTCCAGGGTTCTACATGCATGGATTTGACCAACTTCAGATAGAAAATATTTGAGAAAAAACATGCTTTTGTTTTGAATATGTACAGACTTTTTGGAGGGTCATTATTCCCTAAGTAATACAACATCACAATTATTTACACCATATTTATACTATATGAGACATTGTAAATAATTTAGAGATGATAGAGAGTACTTGGAACAATGGGTATAATTTACATGCAAATATTATTTCATTTTATATAAGAGAGTTTAGCATCTGCAGATTTTGGCATCCAAGGAGGGTTCTGAAGCCAATTTCCCACATACACTAAGGGACAAACAAATATGCAACTGACTATGACATTGTGTTATATGAGGGTGGTAGGACAAAAATATTTAGCCTCTAAGTTAATATAACTATATTTTTGCCTTAAATTTTTAAAAGAAACAAGCAGACTCTCCCAAGTAGGAGACTAATATTACTAATTTATATAAACACAATTATGTTTTTATGAAATTTAAATAATAAAAATTATGGCATACCCAAGCTAAAAATACTTTGGCTTTACTGAATATGGAGTGAAGACAGAATTAGAAGCACAGTCATCTCAAAATTAAAGAGTAAAAATATCAAAGTTGAATTCCATTCTAGACTGGTATTCCAATAACTATTAAGAGATAGGAATCAGGAGTCAGATTTCAAGATGCCAAAATCTGAAATCTGTAATCATTTTATTTTTGAATAAGAAATGGAGCTACATTAACTTCTGCTACTCAGAATACACAATATTGATATCAACTGAATTCTTACTTTTAAGGTGAATTTTCAGTCCTTTCCATTCACAAATAAGACCTGATTTATTAAGTTCCCTGATTTGTATCTCTGGAGTAGATCACAGCACATTTTTTTTAGTACAATATATATTGTTCCAACTGTTTTATAAACATCTTTTGTGAGAGTTTACAGGAGTAATCTGAAATCACTTCCAAGATTTCATCCTATAACTCAGTTATTCTTAAAAGAAAATAGAGTTTCTCTGCCTTATCACTTTCATTTCCCTATTTATCACAAGTCTGATTCTAATCTGCCCCTCACACACACACACAAAATCACTGGCAGGATTATCAACAGATAATTACTGGCATTAAATTCTCGGCAGGGCAAAAAGGCACAATTTTGTTACTTAGACATGAAAATTACAGGTCTACACCACAGCTGAACTTTCATAAAAGTCTTTTAGCCAATAAAAATAAATCTCAAGACTTATCAACAACCTAGCTCTACATAGGGCTCCTAAATCTATATTTCTTGATAAAATGATCCATCCTGTGCCTGCTATGCATGGCCACCTATATGCATTCATTCACAGATGTGCCAAGTACAGTAATGCTAGACTCTGGAAGTCATAGCAAAGAAAATAACCAGTCCCTAGAGAGGCTTCTATTAGTGAATGGAGTCAAGTGAATAGTCACAGGAACATAACATCTGGACAGTCACATCCCAAACTAAGGTGGTCTAAAAGTAAACTCGGTTTACTTCCTGCATTCTAGTCTACTCACTTGTGAACCTTGATCTTGCACAGAAATGCTATCATCACAGGCTATTCAGGCCACAAACTTCTGAGGTATTCTCAACCTTCTGCTTCAAATTTTAATAACTGCCCAAGCCAGCTTGAATTACGAAAAACAAACAGATGGCTCTGCTCCACAATGCTTCCCCAATTCTGGGAATGCTAGTGATGATAACAGGGAGTTCCTAGCAAAGCTTCTGCTATAGCAGGAGGCAATAAAACCAAGCCTAAGAGTAATCTTGGGGGCTGGGGTTGTTGTGGCTCAGTGGTAGAGAACATGCCTAGCATATGTAAGCCACCAGATTTGATTCTCAGAACCACATAAAATAAACAAAATAAAGTTCATTAACAACTAAAAAATATACATACATAAAAAAAAAAGTGCTCTTGGGATTTTAAAAAGCACAGCTGGGAGGAGACACTCTTTCCTCCCTCTTGTTGGAGAGCCTGAGGATGACCCCTGCTCTGTCACTTTTAACCCCAAGGGCCTAAAATCATGCTGGCTTCTGTGGCATTTCATTCCTTTAAAACCTTCTTCAGAAATCTTTCTTCATTAGTAATCCTCCTTTTAACTTATGATGATTGATTGCAGCCAAGCATCCAGATTTGCACGTTCTAAAAATTTACAGTCCATGTATCCACCTCAACCATCAGTACACTAGCTCAGATCTTCATTGGCGCTTATCTGGACTAGTCCAATAGCCCCACGATTCTCTTATTTCTAGTCCTCACAACCACCATCTGTGATACAATAACAGGAATAACCATGTTCCCCCCACACACCCAAACTCATCAATAGCTCTGCGTTATTAAAGAAAGATCTAAAATCTTTAACAGGACTCACCCCACTCTCTATACACAATCTTCTCTCCAGCCAAACAGCTGTTCCTCCTTGACTCACATTTTAGTTCTGACTACCCAGAACTGCTTGGCTTTGGGCTGGACTTCAGATATCCACATCCACCACACTGAATTAATTAGTAAGTAGGAAGTTCCCATTCTTGAAAACCTGAAGAAATCAAAGAAAAGTGGCTTTCTTTAGGTTTGCTTCTAGGTATCAAAGTCATCACAATGATGTATACATTTCATTACATCCATATCCATAAATATTGCTGTTACAGACAACTGGTGCCAATGTACACAACACATAAAGCAGCAAGTGTCTGAAAGGAAGAATCAAAGATTATAACAAAAGGTTCTGATCATCCATGCATCTCTGGAGACAGAGCACCAGCACTGACTCCCTGTGATTTCTCATTGAGACAGTGCCCCTTATCCTCCACTGGTACCACTACCCTCTGTAGAAATCAGCAGCCTGGCACATGACCTTTTGTTTCTTAAAGACAGGACCATGTTCCTAGCATCCCTGGATCTCCAAGCCCAGTCAAGTCCTCAGAATACATTAGACACCTATAAATATTTACAGAATGATATGTGCATTCTGAGCTAAGCAGAACACTCAAAGACATTTTCTGATTTTAAAAAGGGCACTAGATACCAGGTTTGAAATCTTGGGCTTCTCCCATTAAATTTCATGAAAATATCTGAAAACACAATTTTTTTTTAATATCTCTAAACCATTGGGCTTCTCCCATTAAATTTCATGAAAATATTTGAAAGCACAAAATTTTTTTTAAATATCTCTAACCCATATTAAATTTTTTTTTAATATCTCTAACCCATTTCATTAACCATTGTGTTAATGAAATGACCATTATTTCTGTAGAAAAAAATTAATGGGAGATTTGAGAAATAAGGTCTGTTGTGTTTTTTTTTTAACTTATAGAAAATTTCAGAGAAACTGCATAAGGAGACAAAAAACTGGTAAATTAGACTCCAACAAAAAATCTACATGCTTCATAAGATGTGAAAAGACTATAGAATAAGAAAAATTTTATACTTCACATATCTGATAAGAGTACATCCAGAATACATCAGAACTATTACAACTGAACAAGAAAAGAACAGCTCAATTTTAAAATGGGCAAAAAATCTGAAGAGTCATTTGTCTAAGAAAAATAAACAATAGCTAACAAGTACATCAAAATATTCAATTTAATTAGTTATCAGGGAAATCCAAATCAAAACCACAATGAGATGCCACTTCATACCCATTAGGATGACTACTATGGAAAAATACCATGGCAAAGTGTTCGCAAGGATATGGAGAAATGGAATCTTCAAACATTGCTGATGAGAATGTAAAATGGTAGAGTCACTTTATAAAACAGTATGGCACAGTTACTTATGGCCAATAAATTTCACTCCTAAGTATCTACCCAAAAGAAAACATAAGTCAACTCAAAAACAAAAATATTCACAGCAGCATGATCATAAGAACCACAAAGTGCAAGTCACCCAAATATCCATCAACTGATAAATGGATAAACAAACTGAAGTGTATCCATATAACAGAACACTATTTAGCAATAAAAAAGGAATAAAGTTCTGTTATGTGCTACCTCAAAAACAGGCTAAGAAGCCAGACACAAAGGGCCATATACTGAATGATTACATTTCTATAACATGTCCAGAACAAGTAAATCCACAAAGAGAGAAAGGAGATTTATAGCTACATGGAGCAAGAGTGAGTGGAGAGTGATGACTAAAGGGTATGGGTCTTCTTTGGAGATGACAAAAGTGTTTCAGAACTAGACAGCAGGGTAGGCACACAACTATGTGAATATACTAAAACTCAGTGAAGTGCACATTTCAGGAGTGACCTTGATGGTAATGTGAATTATATATCAATAAAGCTGTTATTTTTTTTAAATGGCTGCACAAAGTCGTATAGTAACACCTCTGCACAAGGCTCTGGTGAATCACTCTGCCTGTGACAGAATAATCTGTTATAAAAACATACAATCTGTTCAAATCGGGAAATAATCTATGTTCCTACCAATAAATCCCTATTGCAACCAATCACAAAACCAGATCCAATGTAAAAAGAGCAAAGAACAAAAGAGCATGCAATTCACAATTAGCTGGCAAGTTACAGAATGAAACTAACAAAAGACTACAAAAAGAAAAATGTTTATTAAGACTATCCAGTTCTTATCAATTACACGGATATAAAAAAAGTCAAAATCCTGTATACTCATAAAAAAAAATCTGCCAGCTTCTTTATTAGCACATAGCAAGGAAAAACAAGCATACTCTCCTATAACCAAACTAACATCCCACAGAAGGTCTGTTTGTACTTGGCAGCATGAACCTTTTATTTTGGAGTGCTGCTAAATTAAACAAGCCTATGTTGTATTGAACACAATGAGCCAGACACCCTGTCATGCTCCTAGAGTTCATTAGTTGATGCTGAGGAACATTAAAAATAAAAAGGATAGTATGAATGAGGGCAGGGGTGGTGAGAGGATAGAGTTATTGTCAGTCTTTTCAATATTTCCATTATCTATAATAAAACAATGCAAACAGTCTAACAACTTTCTTCTTTTTTTTCTTTTTTTGTGGAACTGAGGATTGAATGACACATGGATGTACTATAAAGGGGCTATACCCCCAGACCTTTTTATTTTAATACAGGGTCTCATTAAGTTGCTGAAGCTGGCCTTATACTATTGATCTTCCTGTTGCAGCCTCTGAAGTCGAATACAACTTTCTAAGATTCTACCAATACCCTTCTTTGTATGCATAAGAAAGCACTGGAAATTAGAGATAGAAAAATCTGAATTCAAGTGATAATTTTTTGTTTTTATTTTTTTAAACCTGCTAGCTACATGCCCAAGGACAAATTTCACAATTTTACCAAGTCCTTGTTGTTTTGAGAACAAAATGAAGTAATATTGCACACAAAGAGCACAGTGCAATGCTCAATCCACAGCCCACCACCAAAATCCTCACTGTTCACAACTCTTCACAGCAAATACTCATTTCAGAATTTATACCAGAATAGGGGTAATTAATATTGGCCATCCTTCTACCTTGTAAACATCTAAAGATCTATGAAGATTTCACATTGAATGAATAATCTTCCTCCTCCATTTTCCTCCCACAGAGGTTTTTTGAAAAGCTATCAATACTCTAAAAATATTAAATCACAGCATGAAACAAAGCATTTATTCACCTAAAAGGTATTTAAAAGTACTGAACTGAGAGACAGAAAGACATGGAGAGAAACACTCTATTAGAAAGAAATGCCTATTTTGCAGTGCAATAATCTGGTAATATGGTAATCTTTCCATAAAGATTGATGCAATATAATTTCCAAGTGTCAGTAATATGTTTTTAAGGTAAAAGAAAAAAGAATTGTGATGGTTTCAAGCACCAAGAAAAGATGTGGGAAGATATACTTTCTCATCGACAGCAATTAATGTTTGAGTGATGGCTTCTTGAATGTTCAGACTGAAAATTTGTTATATTAGAACAGACTCAAATATATCTAAAACAAAACACAGGGGGTTTAACATACACAAACACAACCTGCACCTAGGTGTCCTCTCTAAACAAACCAAAGAAGGAAAAGCTTGTGTGAATTTCCAATTGCACTGCAATAGATAAGGTGTAGGGAAGGGGATAGTGGTTTTCAGCCATATTCCCATGCTGGATGTCCATTTAAAGACAGCATCTAGACTCTGTAGTAATAGACTTGCTCTGCCTAGCTCCACACAAATTTGCATTATGTCACACACTGGACAAAACTTTCAGGGTTAGGAGGAAGGAAATTTCTCAGGGGGATGGCATGTTCAGAACTTTGGGAGTTTCACTAAGCTCTGAACTCATTATGGACCTTGTGCCCCAAAGCTACTGTTATTCCCTCTCCTTTCTAAAACTCCACTCATAAGACTTTGAGTTAACAGTGCCCCTTGGGGAGATCTGGTCAGTTGCAGAGTCCACAGAAGGAAACCCTGAGTGGCTCTCATCTACACTGTACACTAGCACTTGGCATCTCTCCTCCCACTGCAGCTCAGTACTACCACCCTGATTGCAAAGCTGTTTTATCTCAAAGAGTACAAAGTCTCAAATTCTGCACAGGAAGACTGAACTTCTCTGTCTACCGAACTTTCCAATCAAATGATCACTTACTATGCCAGTCTAAATTAAGCTTCATGCCTAATATAGGAAGAAACTGTTTCAAATGCACAAAATCCAACCCATGTAATATGTAACGAAGTCTTTTTTTTTTTTTTGATAGTTGTAGAAGAACATAATAGATTGATTGTTTGATTGATTGATTGATTGATTTTTGTGCTGAGGATCAAACTCAGTGCCTCACACATGCCAGGAAGGCACTCTATCACTGAGCCACAATCCCAGCACTGTAATAACATCTTAATATCTATTTAAATGTAGTATAAAAATTTTAACAAATGCAGCTAACAGGAGAAATAAAGGATAAAGCCTTCATTTTAATTACAACTTCTATTTAATCCTTCACTTTCCAGGAATATTTTTAGTAGGCTTTAGGGCACACAATAAAAAAAATGAACTCATCAGTAAAATAAAAGGCACCGTATAAACAAATTCCTCTACTGCCACAAAGAAAAGAAATTTAAAAACTTCAACCTTCAATATTTTAGAAAACAAATAAGATTACATCATTAGCCACAATAAGATCCCAGAAGGAAAACCTCAGGAAAACCTCATTAATTTTGCCCAATATTGAAGACTCAATAATTTCAAGTCTGCCTTTATTTAATTTTGTACTATGTATTAAGAAACAATTGCTAGGGGCTAGTGTTGTGGCTCTGTGGTACAGTGCTTGCCTGGCACATGCAGGGCCATGGGTTCAATACTGAGCATCACATATAAATCAATAAAATAAAGGTATTGTGTCCAACTACAACTAAAAAATTAATATCAAAAAAAGAAACAATTGCTAGGCAAACTAAAGTGCAAATAAAAATTGCTAGAGGATTATTTGATTTTAAGATTTTCACATGAAAAACTGCTTCTGCAATAATACTACTTAAAACTAGTTACATTTATTCTTTAGAATCCTGTATTCCAATAGAAATAAACAATATAAAATACAGAATAAAACACTGGTTAAATTTATTAGATCATTAATTTTTCCATCTCTCTGTTTACTTTAGCTGTCAAAAACTGGTTTAGGAGTCAGAAAAACTTCACAGACAGGTCCCAGACAAAGACTTATTCATTCTACTCAAATACTGGCAATCTAATTCTCTGCTTTTATTTTAAAAAATGTGAACCATACAATTACATTTACTTTATTTGGTGGGGGTATTTACTTTATCCTTATTTTCAAACAACATATTGTGAAAAATATTGCCATGTCTATACTGGGAAACATAAACAGATCTTAAACAAGATCCAGCAGCATACCTAGTTTAAATACTTACTCTGCCCATAATGAAAAAAAAAAAAAAAAGATTTAAAATACATGGCTTATGTGATTTTAAAAATTAACTAGAATATAGTCCAAATCAAATTTTGAAACATAGTACCATCAAATGAAATAGTAGCAAGTGCCATAGAGTTATGCACATCTAAATTAAATGAAACTATGTTAGTCTTCTCTAAATTAAAATGTATGGGTATTCATTCTCACATCTTTAACCTAATAATAACTACATATCAACCATTGGGACATTGAGGCTTAGGCAGGAGGATCCTTAGTTCATGGCCAGCCTTAGGAACTTAGTGAGGCCCTAAGCAATTTAGCAAGACCCTATCTCAAAATAAAAAATAAATAAATAAACAAAAGGGCTGGAGATGTGTTTCCCTGGTAAAATGCCCCTAGATTAAATCCCCAGTACCAAAAAATTAAACAAATAAGTAAATAATGATTTGGGTGTCTGTAGATGCCCACCAGGTAGGTAGGTATTCAGTGCTGAATAAAAACTGGTGAATTAATCACCAGTTGGACCATATGGTCCCAACCTTAGGGTAATCTGTAGACAAGGTTAATTGAAGTGAAAACAAAAGCCCCCTCAGGAAAGGCAATTGAGATGTACTTTATATATAGAAGAGAGTTTAATGATTTTTTATTAAGCCAAAGAATAAACAGTAGGTCAATGAAAAGTTGTGAATCTGCTTCATGTGAGGCCATCCTTTTATGTAACTCTTACTTGATTGAAATAAAATCTAAAGCAAACATAAAATTAAAAATCATATTTACATAAGGAAGTGATAAAATCTTTTGTACAGAAGAAATACACATAGGTTTAATACACATAGGTTTACACATGAACACACAATCACATAGTTTATATGACTCAAAAACACTATATTATCAACCAATTATGGAAATAATATTCTGTATGCTATTCAGCCATTGGTATCCATGTTTGAAAATTGTTAAGAAATTTATTTTGAAAGTTACTTTAGGCTTCTCTTCAGGTGAATAAAACACAAAAGTACTGCTCTTTGCAGAGGAAAACATTCTGTATTCAAAACAATTATACCTGGTTGATCAAGTTTTCAATATTTTTTTAATATTTCTTTTTTAAGTGGATACAATATCTTTATTTTATTCTTATGTGGCGCTGAGGATTGAACCCAGTGCCTCATACATGCCAGGCTAGCACACTACCACTTGAGCCACATCCCTAACCCTCAAGTTTACAAATATTAATAATGAGTTAAAATCAAGGCAAAAGACAAAAAAAAAAAAAAAAAAAACAACTCAATATATTTAAATATTTGCATCACATTTATGCCTAAGAATATCTGACACATAAGAGTCACAAGTATGTTCTTAAGGAGAGAATTCTCTATTTATAATAATATTGAATGAAAGAAATCTTTGGATAACACAAAGTTTCCTTCAATAGTTGAATACAGTGGAACATGCCTGTTATCCCAGAAACTCAGGAGACTGAGGCAGGAGGATCACAAGTTCAAGAACAGCCTCAGCAACTTAGGGAGGCCCTGTCTCAAAATAAAAAAAAAATAAAATAAAAATAAAAGGTCCTGGGAATCTAATTTACTGATGAGGTGCCCCTGGGTTAAATCCCCAATACCAATTAAAAACATGTTATCTCAAAAATGTACTTTTTCTTCCCTATTGAATTAGCAAAGATTAAGAAGATTAACAAAATTTGGTATGAGCAAGGGTTTTGAAAATAAGATTCTCATGGACATTGAAGGGGATAGTTTTTACAGATAACAGCTTAGCCATATTTATCAATATTTAAAACATATATAATGTTTGACCTGGCAGTTATACCTCTAAGAAGATAAATGAATAAGTACACTATCATCAACGTACCATTATTCACAGAAAGAAAAACAAGTAAAAATGTAAATGGTTATCAAAGGAGTAGATAGATAAAGTATGATGCCTCTAAATGATGGAAAACTAGGCAGCGAGGGCTGGGGTTGTAGCTCGGTGGTAGAGCACTTGCCTGGCACCTGTGAAGAACAGGGTTTGATTCTCAGCACTGCATATGTAAATAAAGATCTACTGACAAATAAAAAAAAAAATAATTAAAACAATAAAACTAGGCAGCCAGTTAAATGATCACCCATGATTATGCACACCAGTTTCAACTCACAAAAATGAGATATATTTAACATATTAAAAATGACCACATAGCTTCATATAGAGAGAAACTTCTATTTATTTAAAGTCTTTTATACTGCTATTTATTTAAAGTCTTCTATATACTTTCATATCCATCAATAAGTTTCCAAAAGTGAGTTAATGGTGGCCATTTCTTTGTGAAGGAATTGAGGGCTTACTTTTGTCATTATGCTGTTTTTATGGGTAGAATTTTTTTCTAATTATTATAATAAAAAATCACAACAAACTTTTAAGATAAAGAAGTGCCTCTATATCACCAAAATTACTTCAAGTCTTTTCAACTTCCTATTTAAGAGGAAAGAATTCATTGAATTTTGCTAGTAGATATAATACAGGACCTCCTTCTCAGAACCACACATTAAAATGACAAGATAACAGAAATTAAAATATTAGAGTCAGAGAGATAGGGAAAGACAAACATCATTATTCAGACAGCCCACATTATTGGCATCTACCTTACCACCCACAGGTTCTATGAACTCAAACACTCCTAAAACAATATCCCTTTTACAACTTAAAGAAGCAGAATAAAAAAAATAATAATAATTAATGTATTTTTAAAATGTAAAATTATAAAACACCACAGTGAAAATATTTACTTATTTTCCTGTCTTACATTCTTTCTTAGCACCTGAAAAAAAAAAAAAAAAAAAGTTTAGAGAAGTTAAATAGATTTTAAATGTATACATTTAATCTGATGTTTATTTTGTTTAGATTTTTGTTTTTCTGGCACTAGACAAAATAGTTCAAAAGTACTCATGGAAAAATAAGCAAGCAAGAATTCCCAGGAATATGAAAAGCAACAAGGGGAAACTAATTTTAAAAGATGTTAAAACTTTTACAAAACCAATAATGTGATGCTGGTGTATGAAGAAAAAGACTAATAGAATACAAACCCCAGAGACACCCCAATACATCCAAAAGTTAACAATACCATAAGAGTATTCAAGGAAGGGCTCGAAAAGCAACAGGTGAAAATATCAGGCACACAGAAAAAGATAAAGTTGAACCTATGCATCATTCTGAACACCAGAAAAAATCCTAGTTTGAACATTTAAATATAAAAGTCATACCACAAAAGTACTTAAAGAAACCATGAGCAAATTCTAAAAATCTTGGAGGCCTTTCAGTGACTTAAAATCCAGATACCTGGACTGGAGCTGTAGCTCAGTGGTAGAGCACTTGCCTAGCACTTGTGAGGCACTGGGTTCAATCCTCAGCACCACATAGAAATAAAGAAAAATTTTTAAAAATATCAAGATACCATAATGAGTAATATAAACTGTAGAATTCAAAGAAAAAAATGTAAGACTTCTGTATATCAAAATATGTGAAGGTAAATAAAAAATAAGTGAAAATTTGGGGAAAAACTACAATTTATATCACATAGGGCTAATCTCTACAATTTATAAATTTCTAGAAATTGATAAGGGAAAAAAAGCAATTCAAAACAAAAATGTGAAAAAACATATGAACAGAGAGTTTACAGGAAAAGAAATACAACTAGTTTTTAAGCATAAGAGCTCAACCTCATTAATAATGATAGCAATGTATATTAAAATGACTCTATATTGATAATTCTCATCTATCAAACTGTTAACAAATTCAAGGGTTGTAAACACACAGTACATTGGAAAGGCCCCAGAAAAACAGGAACTCTCTCAAACACTGCAATCTGCCCTCCTGTATCTGTGGTATTAAGACTGGATTTGAAAATCATAGGTAAAAATATTTTTTTAAAAAAAATTATCATACAGAACACATACCAACTTTTTTCCTTGTCATTAGTCCCTAAATAATACAGTGTAACAACTATTTACATGGCATTAATATTGTATTAGGTCTTTTAAGCAATCTAAAGATGCTTTAAAAGTATGCAGATGTGCATAGGTTATATGCAAATACTATGCTTTTTATATAATAGACTCAAGCATCCTTGAATCTCAGTATCCACTAAGGGGTCCTCAATCCAATCCTCCAAGGATAAGGAGGAGCAACTGTACTTTGGGGAGTTTAAAATGGTGCAACACTTAAGAAAGGAAGTATTTAACAAAACCATAAATGTCCTGCCCACTGGCGCAGTGATCCCACTTCTAGGAATGCATCCCACAGATGTACCTGCATATGTAAAATGATATATATATACAAGCTGTTTCACCACAGTATGGTCTGTGATAAACCTAGAGAATACCCAAATACCCACAAGGGTGGCTGGTTAAGTAAACAAGACACTTAATAGATGCTGTTTAAACACAGCTGTTTTTTTTTTTTTTTAAAGTGTTTTCTATAAACAAAAATTATATTCTTTCTAAATAAATACTAATAGGAAAAGATCTCAAGAGCATATAAAGAAAAAGCCATGGGACAGAATTAGTTACATATTATGCTACCATTTATATAAAAAGAATATAGTACACTGGCATTTCTCCAACTATAAAAGGAAACAATTGACATCTATGGGAAATAAATTAAAGGAGGTTATCTAAAAAAGAGGGGTGAAGGCGGGGGTGGGCAAAGCCATCGGAAATCAGATTTTCCCAAGCATGGCTGTGTCATTTTAACTTTTAACCAAAAGAACATTTAAAAAGTTTTTTAACATTAAAGTTTTTTAAACATTAAAAAGAATACTTACACAAAGAAGAGAAAGAGACACCTATAGATAAGACTTAAAAACAAGCTTTAAATAGATTTTTATATAGATTTTTTGCTCTGAAATTAGATGCTGAAAAGCAATCTTGGTGTGTTTATCACAAAAAATTGCTTTTTCCCCCTTCAATCAAGTTAAAGGATATGATAATCTGTTTTTAAAAAGCTATTTGAAGGAGTAAGAAATTAGGAAAGCAGGAGGATCCCAAGTTTGAGACTGCTTCAACAGCTTCAGAAGATCCCATTTCAAGAAGGGAAAAAAGGGCTATAACTCAGTGGTAGAGTGCCTGTGGGTTCAATCCAATCCCTGTAAGTAACCCAGCCCCTAAGTGATGACATGAATGTATATTCTACTCAACTCAGACCTGCTATAGTACACACTGCTGTCACTGCCCATCTCTCTTCTCACATCAAACTGCTAAAATGATTCTAGTGTTTACTTGTTAACATTTCTAATGTGAATTCCCATCAAACACAGTCAAAATTTTGTGACAGGAAATAACCTTGCCTCCCAAGATTCTAGAATAATTGACAAAAGTGTCACTAACCAAGACCATGTCTATGTTATGTCAGACACTTCAGAAAAAAAAAAAAAAAAATCCTAGAAAAAAGTTGTTTGTCACCCCTTTCTTGTTAAAATTAAGTAGATAATGGATATGTTCTTAATAGTATTCTCAAAGAGTCAGAAATGTCCTTAAGAAAAATTTTTAGTTATCAAAGAGTTTGGGGACACGCTGGGGCATTTAGTGTTTTGGAGCAAGGATCTAGGCTTCACACAATGCTTGGGTGGGATGGATCTGTATCATCAAGATTCATCCTGGTCACAAAAATTTTGATCTTAAAATGGTTTAATCAAGCCCACTTTAAATGAGCATTTCTTTAAGACATAATATTTAAAGCTTTTATAGGAAACCCCACAGCTTCCCTGTAATTATGTAAGACAAAATCCTAAGGGATGATTCAGCAGAATAAGGAAGCTGTCTGAAAATTAGTGCTCATTTCTTTACACTACACATTAACTCAACATAAATTTAAAATTACAACGAGTATACATAGAGTAGTATATATGCCAACAGTATGAGATAGCAGATAAATCTCACCTTAATGAATCCAAAAATTTCAATCTTGTTAATATTTTACTGTTATTACTAGCAACTGAAGGAACTCATTACTGTTCCTTCAAGTAGTAGTACCTCAAAGCACAAGACACAAATGATGTCCAGTGACATAGTGGGTAAAGGGATCCATGGAAGGGCCATAGTATGACCTGTGGGTAGACTGAAGCACCCTGTAATTGACCTTGACATGTCATCCCTATTTCAATCTAGCCTTTCCTTTTTATTAGCTTAAATAAAGTTATCCCAACACTAAGTGTTTTCTCCCTAGTTTCCATCTTCATCTCCCTCTTTGATTTTCTTGTTTGAACTAGATCCTAATACTTTTTTTTTTTTTTTTTTTTTAATACTAACTCAAACTCCTTCATTAGCAGCAGGTGCAAGCATTCAAAAGCATGCTGTCTTCCATCACAGCTGAAAGTTCTGGTTATAAGTGAGACAGCACTGCAGGTCATACATTGTTATCCCTTTATTTCTCTTTTACATGTAAGTGAAAGTATCATACTCACTTTCACTTATGTGTGTAGGTAGGTTCTCAGTGAGGTTTAGGAACCTCACTGCTCAGTAGCGAAGTGGGCTCTACAAATTCTCAAAACCAAAGACAGGGGCCTTGTTTCTGTGGTTGACAACCAACTGTTCCAGGCTAGAATCAAGTGCTTCAATGGGAATCAAATTTTCTTTTGCCTGAAGCAAGCCTTGGGCTAGTGACCCCACCCCTAGTGTACAAAGGTCACTCTAAGCCCACCTCTTCTCTCTCACACAGGACCAAATGACAGGTTAGGGGTAGAAGACCATCCAGAAATTGGGCAAAAGGCTTGGAAAAAGCCTTTCCCAATGAATTCACATACCATGCTGCATCCAATTTCAGAGTGGGTCTGACACACTCTCTGCAGCCCCACCAGGACCCCAGGAAACCAGCTACAAGCACTGCTCCGAGAAGAACCGGAGGCAAAAAAAGGGCAGAGGCCTGTGCAGGTATTGGAAGCCCCATCCCACCACATCCCAGCAGAGCAACTTTGGGCAGGGCGCTGCACCTCTCTGTGCAGCGCTAGCATGGAAGTGAACAAGTTAAATGCCTGGCATACAGCAAAGTGAACCAGCCATGGCCAGCAGTGCCAAACCCACCGCCCTGGGATACTGAGGCGGGTCCGGGGTCCCACCGAGCGCGAGGTCTGACTGGCCAGGGGGAACTGGCCCAAGGCCCAGCCGCCCCACCCCGCATGGTCCGGTATGGCGCCGACCAGGCGGCGCCGCTTTAGCCGCAGGCCCTGCTGGACTGCCTCCAAAGATCTGGCCACCCACCTGTCCCGTTCTTCTTGCCAGGGGCTTGTGTCTCTGCCGCATTCACCCTTTTCAGCCCCCAATAGCCGCCGCCGCCGCCACCGCCGCCGCCACCGCCACCTCCGAGCAAAACACGCTGCTCACCTCTCCGACTGTCTCCTCTGCAACCAGCGCTGTGAGATCTCGCGAGACTTTGGTCCTCCCCTCACTACTCCGCCCTCACCACTGTGCAAACCCAGCCTGGAACTAGCTAGGCCCCTCCCCTTTACACTGCCCACCGCGCATGAGGGTCAGTACTAGCCGTTCTTGGGACCTTCTCTCCATATCCCCATCCCTGAATCCACTCCGCCCACCCCGTGACCCTAAAGGATTAAAACCCAGGTGCTGTGCAGCACCTCAGTCTCATGTGGCCCATTGGGTGTTTTTGTGCATGCGCCTGCCCAGGCCATGAACCTGGGAGCCTCAGCCCCCATGGTAAAAATAGTAATCATAGCAGCTGAGAACTTTAACAACACCCCTTGGATCCTCACAACTGCCCTAAGAGGGTATTACCATCCTCCCTATTTCACAGAGGAAAAATTGGCGTGGCAAGGTTAAGCAATGGGCTCCAAGTCATACAGCTAGGAAGTGGCAAGAGCCCACCTTGGAATCTGGGCTCCTCTGGAGCCCAAACCAGTGCCCTCCCTGACAACCCCCAGGCCCTCTCCCTGCTTGCACCAAGGGCACTGCCTCTTAGCCCCAGTCTTCACTCCCCACCCCGTCCCTGGCCCCAATGTTCACCAAAGTAAACAGACGCCTAGGAAGTCATCTGCTACAATACCTCCCCCATCTCGATGAAATTGTTATCAATAAAATGTTTCAGCTTCATTGCATGAATTTCCTAAGGCCTCCCTGTGACATTTTTTGGGCAGGACCCAGAAAACAATGAGACTGTATTGAATTCTCTAGTCTCCTTGGGTAACATTTTGCTGATACAAAGTACGATGGAATGGCATAGAGGACATAGAATATACATGATGTTAGGGAGAAGACACATGGCATTTCTTCCCAGGGGAAATCGTAATAATTGTTTCTAAAGAAGAGGAGCTAAAATGTATAGAAGGTATATATTCTTCCAGTCCTGGAGATGAAGAAACTTGCATAAGTGTTCATAGTTAGTCAGAATTTGAACCTGAGTCTGAGTTTGATCCTGTTCCACAAGACAGCATAGTCTACTTCTTCTGGGTCAGGTTCTGTAAAATCATGAGCCTTTAAGTTTCAATTTACCCCTTTATTGGAGTCTTCCTGGGCTACAGCAGCTACATGATAGTTATGTCTGTTAGAAAATGCAGGCCCACTCACCTCCAAGATAGTTCACACTCCAGGAAATAATTCTGCTATATGAGCCAGAGCATATGAGTCCCCTTCTACATATCAACCCAACCCAATCCACCAGCTGAAAGAGTGGGTCAGAAGGCAAAATCACATCAAAGGGGCAGCTACAAGGTGCCTAGCACAGCTCTAAGTGCTGTCCAGTCACTAACACATTTAGTCTGATAATTCTGTATCAGTTAGGATAAGCAGCACTGGGCTGACAGCAGTAGGAATTGAAGCAAGGGAAGACTCCTGGCCCTTGGCACTCCAGGGAAGCAAGGGAGAAGCCATCCTTAGTTCATCTGGCCAAAGCCTCTATGTGGTTTGGGGCATTTTTCTTTGAAGCTTAGCCTCAAGTTCTTTTCTCCAGCCCTACCAATGATTCTTGGGATGCCTAACATCCTCTAGTGCACTACCCTTTCTACTTAAAGCAGCTAGTATTTCTACCCAAGAACACTGGCCTCTCATAAGCCATTAGAGCCCAGGATATTTTGGGGAAGCTTGCTAGAGACAATGGTAATAGAAAATTTATCTGCTTTAAGAGAGAGCCCTGGGCAGATGATGTGGAACATGCCTGTATTCCCAGCTAATTGGAAGGCTGAGCTAGGAGGTTAGCAAGTTTAAAGTTAGCCTATGCAACTTAGTGAGACCATATCTCAATATAAATGCTTTCCAAAAGGGCTGGAGATGTAGCTTAGTGGTAAAGTGCACATGCAAGATCCTGGTTCAATCCCCATACTGCAAAATGAAGTTGAGAGAGAGAGAGAGAGAGAGAGAGAGAGAGAGAGAGAGAGAGAGAGAGAGAGAGAATGAATATGCAGGAAGCCTGTACATCTCCTTTACTTAGCTTATTCATGTGGTTAAACCAACTCCACTTGGCTTCTCTGTTTCTTACAGCCCAAACATTCACACTGGGTAAGGCAGGAAGACAGCAATTTGTGGGGGATAAACATGCATTCTCGCTGCCACCTGGAGCCACCCCAATTCGTGTGCTATCTTCTAAAGTAGCCCTCTTCTCATCAGTCCTACTCAGGTAAGTGCTGTCTGGTTCTAAGCACTCAATTTGAGAAAGAACCTCTTTCCTTGGCCTCTCACATCTTTTGATTACCTCTTTAATGGGTATAAATGGTCTTTTTTTTTCTTTTAAAATACACATTTCTGGCTAAAACCAGAGCTCCTAAGATCAAATCAATTAAAAAAAATGTGAAATAAGAAGTCATGGTATGGAATTTGTCCAACCCACCTCACGTGTTTCCTCCTTCTGAAATTTTTTTTATTGGTTGTTCAAAACATTACAAAGCTCTTGACATATCATATTTCATACATTAGATTCAAGTGGGTTATGAACTCCCATTTTTACCCCAAATACAGATTGCAGAATCACATCGGTTACACATCCACATTTTTACATAATGCCATATTACTAACTGTTGTATTCTGCTACCTTTCCTATCCTCTACTATCCCCCTCCCCTCCCTTCCCATCTTCTCTCTCTACCCCATCTACTGTAATTCATTTCTCTCCTTGTTTATTTTCCCATTCCCCTCACAACCTCTTATATGTAATTTTGTGTAACAATGACGGTCTCCTTCCATTTCCTTGCAATTTCCCTTTTCTCTCCCTTTCCCTCCCACCTCAGGTCTCTGTTTAATGTTAGTCTTTTCCTCCTGCTCTTCCTCCCTGCTCTGTTCTTAGTTGCTCTCATTATATCAAATAAGACATTTGGCATTTGTTTTTTAGGGATTGGCTAGCTTCACGTAGCATAATCTGCTCTAGTGCCATCCATTTCCCTGCAAATTCCATGATTTTGTAATTTTTTAGTGCTGCGTAATACTCCATGGTGTATAAATGCCACATTTTTTTTTTATCCATTCATCTATTGAAGGGCATCTGGGTTGGTTCCACAGTCTAGCTATTGTGAATTGTGCTGCTATGAACATCGATATGGCAGTATCCCTGTAGTACGCTCCTTTAAGGTCTTCAGGGAATAGTCCGAGAAGGGCAATAGCTGGGTCAAATGGTGGTTCCATTCCCAGCTTTCCCAGGTATCTCCATATTGCTTTCCAAATTGGCTGCACCAATTTGCAGCCCCACCAGCAATGTACAAGAGTACCCTTTTCCCCACATCCTCGCCAGCACTTGTTGTTGTTTGACTTCATAATGGCTGCCAATCTTACTGGAGTGAGATGGTATCTTAGGGTGGTTTTGATTTGCATTTCTCTGACTGCTAGAGATGGTGAGCACTTCTTGTAGAAATAGATAAAGCAATCATGAAATTCATATGGAAAAATAAAAGACCCAGAATAGCAAAAGCAATTCTAAGCAGGAAGTGTGAATCAGGCGGTATAGCGATACCAGATTTTGAACTATATTACAGAGCAATAGTAACAAAAACAGCATGGTACTTGTACCAAAACAGGCGGGTGGACCAATGGTACAGAATAGAGGACACAGAGACTAATCCACAATGTTACAACTATCTTATATTTGATAAAGGGGCTAAAAGCATGCAATGGAGGAAGGATAGCATCTTCAACAAATGGTGTTGGGAAAACTGGAAATCCATATGCAACAAAATGAAACTGAATCCCCTCCTCTCGCCATGCACAAAAGTTAACTCAAAATGGATCAAGGAGCTGGATATCAAATCAGAGACTCTGCACCTGATAGAAGAAAAAGTTGGCTCCGATCTACATATTGTGGGGTCGGGCTCCAAATTCCTTAATAGGATACCCATAGCACAAGAGTTAATAACAAGAATCAACAAATGGGACTTACTTAAACTAAAAAGTTTATTCTCAGAAAGAGAAACAATAAGAGAGGTAAAAAGGGAGCCTACATCATGGGAACAAATTTTTACTCCTCACACTTCAGATAGAGCCCTAATATCCAGAGTATACAAAGAACTCAAAAAATTAGACAATAAGATAACAAATAACCCAATCAACAAATGGGCCAAGGACCTGAACAGACACTTCTCAGAGGAGGACATACAATCAATCAACAAGTACATAATGGTCTTTACTTGCCCAGCTCACACATCTGGTAAGTGGCAGAGCTGAAGGTCTGGATACCATCCAGATTCCAGGCTTTTAACCACCAAGTTTAATGCCATATACCATCTAGCCTCATTAAATTAAAAAAAAAAAAAAAAAAAAAAAAAAGGCAAAACAAAAAAAAAAAAAAATAATAGGGCCCTGAGCCTACCCAAAAAAACAAAAAAATCTCAAATTTCACTCCATATTTTCTATTTGGCTTTGAACTCACCTCATAAGTATTGTTGAGAAATAAAGTTGATGGTGTCAATTTTGTAGAGTCTAGTAGTCATTTGCACTGCTCACCAATGACTTCTGGCTATCCACCTTCTGGGCACCTGCAGGATTGCACTTCCTGCTCAAGTGACTAGTCCTGACAAAAGAGTGTACATGGAAGGAGTTTATGACATTTCTGGGTGGAGCATTTAATGCTACTGAGAGGAGCCTGAGATATGTCTCTCTGATAGGACAAACAATAATGCCCGTGATGGTGTTTTCTCCATTAAGAAGAGTCCTCAACCAAACTATCATTGTCATATAATGTGAGCAAAACACAGACCTTTTTGATTTTAAGCCTTTGAAATTTGGGGGTTAATAACTATCATAGCCTACTGTAGTCTATCCTGTCTGATTCAGCTGGCCTCCTATATCCATAGTTCAACCAGTTGAGGATCAAAAACTTTAAAAAAAAAAAAAAAAACTGCTTTGAGGCCTGGGGCTATAGCTCAGTGGCAGAGTGTTTGCCTAGCATGTGTGAGGCACAGGGTTTGACCCTTACACTGCATAAAATAAACAAACAAAATAAAGGCATGCTGTTCATTGACAACTACAAAAAATAAAAATATTTTTTTTAAAAAAACTGCATTTATGGGATGGGGTGGTGGATCAGTGGTAGAGCACTCGCCTAGCATATGTGAGGAACTGGGTTTGATCCTCAGTCTCACATTTTAAAAAAATAGATAAAACAAACAAATAAAATAAAGGTATTGTGTCCATATGTAACTAAAATATTTTAAAAACTGCATTTATACTGAAAATGTATAGACATTTCTTCTTGTCATTATTTCCTAAACAATACAGTATAACAACTAGTTTCATATAATTTACATTGTACTATGTTTATAAGTAATTTAGAAGTGATTCAAAATGTACCAAAAATATGTATAGGTTACACAAATATCCACTTTGTATAAAGTGTTGAACATCCATGGATTTGGGAATCCAGGAGAGGTCCTGAAACCAGTCTCTCAAGGATACCGAGGGACAATTGTACATACTGTATGATTGTTTACTAATTGATTCAAACAATTTTCTGCCCAGCTGGTCAAGAGTAAAAGCTCAAGCCACAGTCCTGAAGGTCCTAGTTTAATACATCTGGGATGGGGAACAGACCTGTGCAGCTATCTGGCATGCCCAAGCAATTCTAATGGTCCAGCAAGGCTGAGATTCCTGCATGGCTACATCTTGTGATGGTAGATTAAAATATGGTGTCTACACTTGAGGGATACCTAGACTGGGAGGACAAGCCCAAAGCCAGAAAAATTACACTACTAACAGGGTAAATAACCTGAAATATGCAAAAGTAAGTAAGAATATATAACAATTGATGATCAATAATGTTTTACATGTAATAGAAAGTAGATATGCTTCTTGGAAAATCCATTCATCACATGTAATAGAAAGTAGATATGCTTCCTGACAAATCCATCCATCAACTCTGTGACCACAGACCAGGTACCCAAGCTGTCAGCTTCACATGGAGACTATTATCTGTCACTATGCTTTTCAGTTATGTAAAACAAAGCTTAGAAAACCTCTAAAGATGTGGCCCAGATTCAAAATAGTTAGCACATGGCTAAATTGGACTCCAGATCCAGGCTTTTATCTATCTAGGGCCCAAGGCCTTGGCTGATTCATGTTAGGTCCCTGCTTCACTTCCAGATTTCTTTCTTGTTTCCCCCTTTACCTTGAACCATGTATTCTGACCGCATTAAACTGCCTGTCACTGCAGGCCCATACCATGCTACTTACTGCACACTGCAGTGCTTTGGCTCCTGCTATTGTGTCTGTCTGGCATGCCTCCCCTCAATCCTCACCACCTTGTTTCTGAACCCTAGCCAGGTTATTGAATACTTGGTTGGGTGGCCCCATCCTTGGTGCTATGACTGCCCCAACAGCAATTCCTCTACTGGCTGACTGAGCACCTCCATGATTAGATTGCAGTTGGGTCTCAGTTTCCTTTCTCTGAGTCATGTAACTAGCATTGGGGACACTGTGCTAAAGCACCAGCCATGACCCCATGAATGCTTAACTCAGCTAAATCACATTCCTACAACCAACAAGACAGATCCTTTCAACAAGACCACACAGTGATATATTTATGAAATGCCTTTGTTTTCTGGTAATTTTGTGACCACTGTACAATTTTCCACCTTTGTGAATCTCAGTTGTCAGAAGTAAAGTAGACTAATGGGAGTAACTGCCTCACGGTTGTGAGAATTTATTAAGATGTAAACTTGAGTGCCTTCCCTGGTTCATAATGGAGACATGAACTAAATCCCAACCATCTTGGTTGTTATGCATATCTTCTTATTACATCACTGCTATTATCCCTATTCAGCATACTCCCATAGATGTCATCATTAATATTATCACTCATACTTTCAACCATGTCTAAGTGACTGTGCTAAACATTCCTTCCTAGAATGCATAGTATTCTCAGAATCCTCAAAATGTGTTCTTCACAGTCTTGTAATGGTTGGGTGTCCCAATCATAAATTATCTCCCTGGTACCTCCAGGAATCTGTCCAGTGCATCCTTGGGAAGTCTGTGGCTGCCAGACAGTTCCATTCAGGCTTTCTAGATATGGCTAAGAAAACATAGGTTCTCTTTAGCCTCCCACTTTCACTCACATTCTTCTCACTATGGGTGTTTCCAATTCATTTATGGTCATCCCAGGCCACTGTTGAGGTGGCCCCTATGTCTCCCTATGGGAGGATCAGGATGGCAGTCAAACAGGCCTGTGGGCTTCTGGAATCATTGATAACTCTAAAAGGAATAATACCTGCACAAAGCTTATTTTTTTTTCTTACTAGAAGGAACTCTAATAATGGGGATTTTAGTTGGAAATAATAATGCCCTCAGAGTGATCTAATCTTGTCCCCCTTCCCTCCTCATCTTTCACATATCTGAAGCACAGTAGGCAAAATTGGGGTTTTGGTGAGCATTTCCAGTTGAGATTGCCTGTTGAATGAGTCTGGGCTATTATAAAAGGACAAGAGAACAGATCATTTCCCCACACCCCGAATGTAATCAGAACAGGAAACCTTTGAGGGAAACCAAAGCTTAAGCTACAAAATAAAGAAAAATGGAATCTTGACTTTTCTGGTTGAAAAGATTCTGAAGACCCAAGCTTTGAGTTGGTGTTTGCTGAGACCCCACACTGAGATGAACACCCAGGGGGCATGTGGAAAATAAAGGAGAGCCCCATTTGTAGGAAGAAAAGGAAACAGCAGGTATGTTGGCATTGTTGGTAGGAGAAGAGACCAGAAATCAATGAAGAGATAAAGAGGTGGCCCAAGAGGCAAGTTGCCTCCAGGGAGGCCAATGACCAAAGTGAGAAGGCCTCAGATTGGGAATTTTTCCCAGAGAAAAAGCCTTTTTTTTCAGAACCATGTTGACACACAATGGCTTAAATAAATGTTCATTCGCATCTCATCTGACTCATTTGGCTGGAACAATGAGCTTACATTCCACAGCCTGGACTGACCCTCCTGTACCCCACTACTGATAAAGCATAAAGGGGGTGATTAGTGCTTTTTTGCATGAAGAAGGACCATGAAATCAACTGGCTTCTCTTTTGTGTAGCTTCTGACAGCAATATATAGCAACCTATCTTGTATTCTTGTGTCAGCCATTTCTAGGGGAGAAAAAAGTTGGGGAGGCATGATCGAGGAACATTTTTCACAATTTAGCAATATGTAAGCAATAGCCTTTCAATATAAAAAAGAAAAGGAAGAATGAATTCCACAGTTACAAGTAAGGAAAGAGGACATTAGCTGGGTGCAGTAGTGCAGGCCTGTGATTCCAACTACTCAGGAAGCTGAGGCAGCAGGATCGAAAGTTTGAGACCAATCTCAGCAATTTAGTGAGACCCTGTCCCAAAATAAAATATAAAAGGCTAGAGAGGTAGCCCAGTGGTATTCTATCCCTGAGTTCAATCCCGAGTACCAAAAAAACAAAAACAAAACAAATAACAAAAAACAAACAAACAAACAAACAACAACAACAAAAAAAAAACATGGCATTAGGATGAACACTGTAGTAATGAACTGAAATTAGTAGTATCATTATAAACTAAAGCTTTTTAATGAAAGGAAAAAGAAAACAAGGAAAAAGAGATGTATGTGTATACATGCATTTATAGACATAACATAGTTCCAAATTCTGAACACTAAGAGGACTTAGAACTCTTGTTCCATAGAAATGAGCAGGACAGATCTCCACCCAGATCTGAATTCTAAATACTATTCTCCAATAATAGAGACCAAAGCTCTTGAAGAAATGGTTGCTCCCAGAACTGGAGCAGGGAAAATGTAAAATAATCCTGGAACACCTTGTGGTGGCAGAAAATAGAGTGATACTTAATAAGGAATAGGGGCTTATTTTTTTTTTTAAAAAAATGGTACATTATAATTACATATATCAGGAGGATTCCTTGTGACATATATGTAATGCATGCAGCATAAATTGGTTGATTTGATAGGGACTTATTGAAAAGATACAGGAACCAATCTGAAAGAGTTTCCAACAGCCAAAGTTGGAACATTTTGAGCAACTAAGTAATGATAGTATTGGACTATAAGTCATAGAATTAAATAGATAACCATAAGCCCATATGAATAGAAAAAAAAATAAGAAAGAAAAGAATAGAGAAAGAGAGAGATGTTTTTTTAAAGTTGTTTTTTAATTACAGTTTATAAATAAAGAAAGGATAAGTGAAATAAACATGAAATAACCTTTAGGAAACCATAATAATAAGTGTTATGGGTAAGATCTATGAATGGATGCCAAAAATGTAAGTGAGCAAAACAATTTTTTTTCCTCTAGTATGGGAATTTAATCTAGGGCCTCTTGCATGACACGCCAGTATTCTACCACTGAGCCACATCCCCTAAATAAGTAAAAATTGAGAGAGAAATAAGATATTTTCAAGGTATCTTTCCCAAGATATTTATTAATCACAAAGGCAGAAATAGTAAATTTATAATAAGAAATCCAAGAAGCATCACATGATTGAAATTAATATCACTCCTAACCAGTCATGTTGATGTATCCCCCTTTCCCACCAAATAATCCCATAAGGACCTTTCACCTCTGTGGCATCTCCCTACAAAACCAATAACCCGGCCAAATCATAAATAAACACCAAACCCAAGAGGAGAGATCTTGTGCAAAACATCTGACCAGCATCTTTTAAAAGGATCATGGTCATCAAAGACTAGGAGAGACTGAGGCATTGCCACAGACTTGAAGAGACTAAGGAGTCTTTATGACTAAATGCAACTGCAACACAAGAACACAGACAGAAACAAGACCTTAAAGGAAAATTGGTGAAATTCAAATAAAGTCTATAGATTAGTTGATAGTTTTGTACCAGGTTTTTGTCTTTTTTTTTTTTTTTTTGATCGTTATACTATAGTTATTTTTTTATGTATTTGTATTGGGGATTGAAGCCAGGGGTGCTTGGCCACCGAGAGACATCCCTATCCCTTTTCATTTTATTTATTTATTTATTTATTTTTTTGAGACAAGGACTTGCTAAGTTGCTTAGGGCCTTGCTTACTCGCTGAGGCTAGCCTCAAGCTTGCAATCCACCTGCCTCACCCCCCTGAGTTTCTGGGATTACGGGAATGCACCCTTGTGCCCAGCCTAGTTAATCTTTTTTAGAGTCAGTATTAGAGGAAACTGGGTGAAGGGACTGCAGGAATCTTCTGTGATTTTGTAGAGGGGGGAAAATACTTTAAACAACACCAATACAAAACCCTTGGTTAATAATGATAAAATCGAGAGGTGAGCTCCACGCCAGCATTTTAGGTTAGGTCTGTGTGAGGGCATGTGACATAGTTCACATCAGTGGGCAAATAAATGTCTCTCCTGCTCTTTTTCCCTGGCAAAACCTGGTGTGAGGGCAGGAGACCAAATCAGAGGGTGTTTCTCAGCATAGCTAGATCATCAGAAGAGAGAGGTGCAAAGAGAAGTCCAGAGCAGACTTTGAAATTAGGGAGTTGAAAAGAAACAAATTGTTCTGATAAGGGAAAAAGTGGAGGAGAATATTGGGGAAGGGCAGGGAATATAAAAGGTGGAAAGGGACAGAAGTTCAGGGAGCTTTGAAGGAACATTCCTAGCATTCATGTATAAGTTGTTTGCATTAAAAACTCCTTTCATATCCCCAGACCTTTGTAAAGTCTGCTGCACATACAAGCTTGGTATCTGTGTCCATGGGTCTCTGTGTCTATCAATTTGTATGTGTGTGAATATGTCTAACTATGTCAGTGTCTATAAGTATGTATGTCTATATTTTTATGTTTTTTTTGGTTCTATGAGGCAGTCCATATCTGTGTGTGTACATATGTGTGTCTTTATTTCTATGTGTTTTAGTCCATCCATAAGAGTGCATCTCTGTGTGTATATTTTTGAGCTTGTATGTCTTCTTTTTGTGTGTATTGGAAATCCCAGCAAAGGACTGATTTCTTGTGAAAATGGATTTACATACAAAGTCACAGGACTCAGAGGACCAACAAGACATCAGCCAAGACAGGAGGAAATTGAGCCCTAGGTATCATAAGAATGTAAGGTCCTAGGAATTCAATGACATCTTTGCACAGGCATTGGAATTTCCCCCAGGCACTTGGAATGCTGGTGGGGGTGGAGTTTCATGTCAGTAATAACTAAAGACTTCAGAGGGCAGGATGACCCTACTCCAAGTCAGCTTACTCTGTATTATCTCCATTTTGCAGGTGGGGATACTGAGTCTCACAACAGCACTTTGATGAGACTGAAGAGAAACAGCCAGCTGATGAGCCAGCAGAGGCCTCTGGGTGAATTGAACACAGTGAATGCAGTGAGGAAAATCAGCATCCTATCTCTTTGCTTTCAGTCTTTCTGATGATAAAGTCTCTTGGGCATAGTCCATCTGCAACACCTCTCTCTCACTGCTAGTATCTCTTTATTATCAGTCAACATATGCTAGGAGCATCACAATCTCAGGATACAACCAAACATATTCTCCCATGAATGTGCAAAATGACAGTTCTGCAGATATGTGATGTCACAATCATAGCACACCCTGCCTCACCCCCCCAAAAAAAGAACAAGTCTGGTTGGATTCTTAGATAACTTGGCTGTCTTATCTACATAAACTTGATGACAGGGTAGATACTATTTTTTTTTCCATTTAGGAGACATTTTAATTTTGGTAATAATTTTGGGAATAAAACATGAATCATTCAATTCACTAAAAACCATTTAACATCTGAAGGCCTCCTGAGCTCCTAATAAAACTTTAAAAAAATTTATTTATTTTTTAGTTGTAGATGGACACAATACCATAAAAAAGGTATTTTTTAAATTTAATTTTTATGTGGTGCTTAGGATTGAACTCAGTACCTCACACATGCTTGGCAAGTGCTCTACCAGTTCTCCAATTTTTTTTTTTTTTTTTTTTTTTTCTGAGATTTGTGCCATGAGAAGTAAATTCAAGAGAGTTTATGTTTGTTTGTGTAATTTTTATTTTGGAAATGTTTGAGGCTATGAAAGAGTTACAAGAACAGCACAATAATCTTTTATACACTAGATTTGACAGCTATTATTTCTGCCCAATTTACCTTGTAAGCTCTTTTGTGTGCATGCCTCTCTTTCTGTATGTATTTATGTGTATAGGTATGTGTTTATTCACATGCATATTACACGCACACACACTTTTTTTAAAAAGCATTGAGATTCCAATGTTTAGGATCTTTAGTTCTAAATATTTCAATTGTTTCCTAAGACCAGGGACATTCCTTTGTATAACCACAATATGGTTACCAAATTCAGGAATGTAATGTGGACACCATGATATTATCCAACATACAATCTATAGTCAAAGTATTCTGGTTGTCCCATGAAGTCATTTTCAATAATTTTATTTTTATATTTTTGGATGCACAACCAATTAGGAATCAGATTACACATATTTTTTTTTTTTATTTAAACTCTAATAGTTCCTCAGTCTTTCTTAATCCTTAGGACCTTGATCACAGCCTATTTTTGACAAAGAGAAAGCAAGCTTCAGGTTTGGAGTCTTGAGCTCATCACAATATCCAGCTAGAATGCCATATATTTTAGTTTTCTGAGTATGTATCTTCCAATTATCATCTATTTATAGAGAGTGACATGAGTTTCTACTTTTGGGGAGTAATTTATGGTATCTTTTAAAATTCCACTTTAAAAGTAAAATATTTAAAGAAAAATACTAGAGAAATAAAAAAGCAGGCATGTAAATCAGCCATATTTTCTCAGCCTCAGCACTATTAGCACTTGAGGCCACAGAATTCTGTGTCATGGAGTGTCCCTCACATTGTAGAATGTTCTTCAATGTCCCTGGCCAATACCTACTAGAGGCCAGTAGCATTCCCCCACTCTCTTTCTCTAGTTATGACAGCCAAATATGCCTGCAGATATTACCAAATATCGCCTTGGAGGCAAACTTACCCAGCTGAGAGCCACTGACCTAGCCAAAATATGTGAGTGGAGGGTGAGTTGATGCAGCAGCTCATGGATCTTGGAGAAAAGTACTCGTTTCTGTCCAGTTCAGTTCAAGCCATGTTGATCAATCATTGGCCAAATGTCTGGCCCTGTACAAAGCCCTGGAGAGACAGATGGGCAGGAAATAGTCCAGTTCTTCAGGAGCTGCCCTGAATTAAGCAGGACACAGGGGGGTGTGTAAGAGGAAGAAAAAATTAACCAAGAGAAAGGAGCTGTGAAAAACTATAACATAACCTGGAATTAGATCTTCTTATTAAGCCTCATCACTCTCAAAAGAGCTCTTCTGCCCAAGTAATTCTTTTTAAAACATGAATCAGATCATGACAGTCCTCTGATGAAAAGCTTTCACCTTCCCACTACACTTAGAACCAAATAACTTTCAATCTCCTTATGGGACCTGCACCATCTAGCTTCTCTCTCCCTTTTGGCCTTAATTTTGTTTGCTCTCTTTTGGTCTTGAGCTGCAACTACCCTGGGCCTCTCTCTCCTGAGATCTCCCCATGATCATTTCCAAACAAAGATGTTTGCATTGTGATGTTCTCTATGTGGAAAAGTGTCCCAAGTATTTTCAGGGCTGGCTCCTGGTCACAGAGGTTCAAATGTCACTTTCCCTGACTACCTTCTGCACTGAATCCCTCTAACCAATTACCCCATGTAAATTTCTTCCATGGTACTTTCTGTATCAGGCACTGTTGGTAGTGGACATGACTTCCAATGTAAATGCTCTTCTTTTTTGTGGCCAGCTGGGCAGAAGTGGCCCATAAGAGATGCAGAAATCTGCTTGCCCTGCATGATATAGACACTGTCTCCACCTCTTTACCTCCTGCTGGAGTACAGAAATGAGGACAGGAGGGGAGATGTTTGAACACTGCAGGACCCCAGGGAGGATGCAAATGTCAGAGCCACATAGCCAGTACCAGCATCCTCCTATCTTCTGCTCCAGGGAGAAAATCAAAGGCCTAGGGTGTGAGCCATGGTAATCAGGTTATCTTCTACTTGCCTCCAAAAGCATGCCTAACTAAAATACTATTGAAATTATTGTGAATTTTGTTACTTGCTTTCATATGGGTGTATGCATTTAATAAATATGTGTATATGAATTTTAATTGGCACATGTTTACGGGGTCCATATTTACTGGGTCTAGTGTGACATTTTGATACATGTATACAATGCATGGTGATCAGGTCAGGGCAATTGGCATACCCATCACCTCAAACATTTATTATTTCTTTGTACTTGGAGCATTACAATTCCTCTCTAGTGGCGATTTTGAAATATGCAATTGAATGTGGTCAAGCATAGTTACCCCACCATGTTCTAAAATATTAGAAGTGACTGTTGCTGTCCTGCAAGCCTGTGCCCATTAACCATCCTCTCCTGTTTCTTGCCCCCAGTTGTTTGGCTTTTGTGCATATCCCACCCCTAGGCAGGATGAGGAAGACCTGTCTTACTTATTCACTTCTACATCTTTGGCCCCTGGGCACAGAGCTAACTCAGGATAGAGTTCCACAGCTACTAACCTAGATGTTCTCTAATTCTTCTCATGTAAAAATGAGAATCATCACAGCACCTTGAAATATTGTGAGGACTGAATGAACAAATCTGCATATAGCACTTAGCACAGCACCTTGCACCCTATCATTGCTCAAAGAATTGCTAGTATTTGTTGACTTAATGAACTAATTAATGTATGGAGAAAGGGTTCTTTCTCTGCTTGCTTTTTCAGCCATGTCCTTTGGCTCCCTCTTTCTCTTCAAATCAAAGTTGTATTACTTGGTGCTGACAAGTCAGGCTATTGATTAAGAAACATGACCACACAGTGAGGAGAAATTCACACCTCTTACTTTGAGCTGCTGTATTAGCACTTGCTGGAGGTGGAGAAGGGACAGAAATTGCACATAGAAGGGCAGGGTCCATAAATCCTAGGCCAGAAAGTGCTGGAAATGAAATTCAATATGCTGTTTTGCTTTTGCACACCATGGGATGGGTAGAACCCAGCCAATAAGTGCCTGACAAAAATCACTTGGAGGTCAAGTGAAGGTTATAGGGACAGAGATTCAAAAATGTACTGGGGGAGGCTGATACCCATCTTAACCTAAGAGATATATTTATTCATTAACTCAACAGAATATTAAGCACCTACTGTGTGTGATGTAGACAGGGATCTGGCAGAGAAACACTAAGGGGATTCCCACAGGGATTCCCATGGACTCCACTGACTTTCTTTCATAATAGCCTTGCCACCAAGTAGACACTAATTCAAAATTTTAGATCCCATGTGGCTTAGTTCATGATCAGTATTACTGCCACTAGCTAATAGTTCCAGTACTTACTCTGTACTAGGCACTATGCTGAGACAACTGTACCAACTGTGGTCAGGGACACTTGCTAGGAACCTAACCTGCATCTATTTCCTTCTTCCTTACTAGAACAAAAACTCACTTTTATTCAGGGTGGCACCAAAGAACACATATCCCTCCAAAACTGGCATTCAAACTTTGTCACTCGCATCCAAACACATGTGTGAGTGGGACTCAGACATGTTATTTCAACCCAGGAGTCAGTGAGGTGAGGGTTAATGTTATTCATATTTCACAGCCAAGCACACTGAGGTTTAGAGAGTTTAAATGAAATGTCAAATGTCATACAGCTTCCTGCTGGTGAAGGTCGGATGTGAATCCAAGCCATCTGTTCTTCTGGTCTATTCTTATTTGAACAGATAGCATATATATGCACAATGCCATTTAATCCTCTCAAGAACCTCGATGGGCAGGGTAACTGGTAAAATTTTCTGATACCTGCCACCATATGTTCTCTGATCATCTGGCATCTTCCCTTGGGTCACCTCTCTGGCAGTTTCAAAGGCTAGCCCCTCTCCAGCCCAGTGGAGCCTGGAGTATGGAAGAAGAAGGAGAGACAGGTGGGGAAGTGGTCAGATTTTAGATGTGCATCCAGGCAGAACTCCTAGCAAAAGATTTCAGATAGAGGGCATGGAAAAGTGAGAAGCAGAGAAGATTTGGCATCATTTTCTATGTGAAATTCTGACTAGGGACAATGTCAAAATATAATCAGCATACAGTATGGTTAGGCAGAATGAGGGTTTGGAGTTTGCATCCAGAAATTTCTAGAAAGGTCCATGTGTCCTGAAGAGGGACACAGAAAGGAACTGATTGTGGTAGTGAGACTAACAGGAGTTGCTGTGGGAGGGGTGAAGTGGCTCTGAGACTGAAAGTTACAAGGTGACCAGAGATGACCAAGGGAAAATGGGTGGGGCAACAAGTTTTCTAGCAGAAAATTAGCACCAGAAAGGTAGGGCTGGTCAACTGGGAGGTGCCAGGAGTGGACTGGGTGGACCATCACTGTCCAGAAGTCCAGCAGCTGTAGGCCCTGCAACTGTAGCCTGCTGAGCCAGTGACAGAGGGCAAGGAGGTCACTGCCCCGGGGACTGGCTAGGGCTTACAGAGCAGTAGCTTGAGGCATTGGATTCCCTTCCACAGCCCCATACCATCTTGGTGAAACTAGAAAAGAGGAAGAAATTCTGAAACAATGAAGTCTTTTGGTGAAAAGACCTCTTGAACCAAGGGAACATGGGTCATGGAGTAACCATTTCCATGCAAGTTCTAGTTGCTCTCAACAGAGTGTTTATTCTGAGAGGTATACTGGGGAGTCACAGACCTCCAGAAGTAGCTTAGTTCCACACACTCAAGCTATGGGGAGAGCGTGCTTATGATGGGTCCTGCCATGGCAGATACTGCCTTCCTCCAGGTTTCCTAGACAAACAAAGTGGAAGGCATCATGGAAATACACAACTGTCTCTGGGCCTCAATATTTTCATTTTTCCAATGGGAACCGAGGTAACCTCCCAGTGTTAACAGAACTGATGAGGGGCAGAGCCATGGAGCAGGTTGGCAAAGGTCACAGACTAGACAGTGAAATTCCATCCCTTCCATCCTTTTGGCTTCCTATGGACACTGTCACAGTTGTGCCTGGAGCCAGCTGGGACCAGGGAGGGGACTCAGTGACTGCAAAAAGATTGACAAGCTTCATTTTAATGCTCAAGTTGTATCATGTCACCAGGAGGTGTTCATGGATACTTAGTTGACTGATTGAATGAATGAATGAATGAATGATTAAGTGAGGGACTATGGGAGTCATAGACATCAATGATGTCAAGCAAGGCTCTGATGTGCTTTTGGTGGTATTGCCTAAGTAGCAAAGGCAGTCATTTTTCAGCCTCAGTTTGAATATCACCTTCTGCAAGAGGACTCCCCTGATACACTCATCAGGTATAAGTGCCCACTTTGCACTCTTCTCTACCCCTCCCCCCATATACTAGATGGTTCATTGTGGTTTTCACTTGACCTTGAGTTCTTAGAGACAAGGTTACATCTCATTTAATCTTCCTGCATCCCTAGCACAGGGTCTAGACCAATGAAACAACAAGAGCAATTTATTAAGTGTTTTCCAGGTACCAGGCATTGTTCTAAGTTCTTTAGCTATCGATATGCTTGACTACCTGAATATCAGGTTCCAGGGTGACATTATGCCATTGTGCAGGGAAGAACACTGAGGCTCAGAGGAGGTAAGAAGCCTGATATTTCTTCCTGCTTTCTGCATCCTTCTCTATCAGACAGCCTGGCCTAATTCTTGAGGTTTGAGAACAGTATGAAAATCCCAGTGATGGGGCAGTCTGTCTATCTGACTGGGTAGGTGTATAGAAAGAGAGAACAATGAAGAGACAGCACATGTTAGCAGCTGACAATCCTGTGACATGCCAGACACAATGCATTCTGTGTCACAGAACTACAGCACTGAGACCACCCCAGGAGCAGTGCCTCATGGATGGCCTCTGAATGGGGAGTGTTTACTTTGGGCACTACAGGAACCATCTGCTAGTTGATTCAGAACAAATGGGTACATGTATGTGCTGTTAGGTGCATGACATTTCTGGCAGGAAGACCAGGGAAAACAAAACCAAGGAAATGTCTCAAAACCGCAGCAACACACATGGAAATGTGCGGAGGTGAGCTGATGTGGAATACAGACAGTAACACAACAATATCGACACTCACAACCAAGGGTAAGGAAAAGTTCAACACCCCGTTGGCACATCCAGTTTCAAAAATCAAACAAAATAGGGCCACAATCTTGCTTTTTGAGGGAACTCCAGAAGTCTCCCAGAGGATCTGTTCTTTTGTAAACCTTTCCTGCCCACACTCCCTGTTATCCATAAATCTTACTCTCTACATGGCAAGGGGGCCTCAAGAGCTTGGAGATTTACTGGAGCAAATAACTTTGCAAAAACAATGTATCCCATAAACAATGCTGGTGGAAAGCATCCAGCCCCATACAATGGAGCTAATCTTCTGGTCACACATTTCCCATCTGGGGTATTAGGTTGGATGCCGCTTCCTTCCAGGTGGAGGCAAAGGCCATTTAGCCCACATGTCCAAGAACAACAATGCTTGGCAGGTTCTCTACTCGTGTGGAGTTCAAAAGGCAGGAATTCAGAAGCATGGAGCAGCTCTTTCTCCCTTACTTTCTTTTCTTAAAGAATCACTGCAAATTTGAGGGCAGGGTGACATATTGATGCATATAGCTTTGTGGGCCACGACCGTGACTTCTACTTTAGCTCTATCACTGATGAGCCCTGTACTCTGGGACAAGGGATTTAACTTCCCAGAACTATAATTTCCCATTGTTCAAAAGGGATTGTGTATAGATGCCCAAACCCACTGGTGCTTGGTAAGGTATAATCAAAATGTTGAGTGGTACTGTTAGCACAACAATATCAAGTGTTGATGAGAATGTGGAGAAATTGGAAAATTTGTCCCCTGGGTAGTGATGTAGAAAGGTGAGTGCACTTGAAAACAGCATAAAGGTTCATCAAAGAATTAATAACAGAACTGCCATGTTGCCCATCAATCCTATTTCTGGATATATGTTTGGAAGAACTGAAAAAAAAATTATACACCTGTGTATATAGCAACATTTTCCAAAATAGCCAAAGTATGGAAACAACATAAAATTCCATCTATAGACAAATAAGGAAAGAAAATATGGCATATACATACAATGAATTATTATGCAAACTTGGAAAGGAGGAAATCCTGTCACATACCACAATTTAGATGTACATAGAGTTCACTATACTGAGATAAAGCCAGATGCAAAAAATACAAATATGTACTATATACACATCTTTATGTATCTTAAGTAGTCAAATTTACAACAAAAGGAATTATAGCATCCAGGGACTGAAGAAGGCAAATGGAGAGCTATTGAATGAATGTGGGTTTCAGTTTTGCAAGAGGAAGAAGTTCTAGAGATCTGTTCCACAACAATGTGAACATAGTTAACACTACTGAACTGGTCACTTTAAAGATGGCTACATTGGGAAATTTGATGTGTTTTTTTAACCACAAATAAAAATAATAAAAATATTTTTTTTTATGTTTCAGATTGGCAACATTTAAAATTCCTGGCTACAGGGAGAGTTGGTTATATCGAAGAGAAATGGAAACATTCCTACTCTGTGAATAGCTGTGAAATCCATGTGACTATTTTAAGGGGCAATTGATAATTAGATATACACATTCTACAACCCAGCAATTTCTCTTCTCATTATTTATCCTAGGGCAGGTACAAAGATTTTCATTGTTATAAGAACAAAAGTTGGAGACAATCTAAATGACCATTAATAGGGCAAAGGATAAAGAAAAATGGCATATACTCACAAATTAATGAAGGAATCAGATCTATACAAATGTAGATCTCAAAAACATATTACTGAGTAAAGAAAAGCAGGTTATACAATAACACAGACAGCATGCCACTCAAAAGAATGCAGAAGATAAAATTTATAAATTTCTAGTGTACCAGTCTTGAGATGCTCCCAGTGATCCCTGATAATTATGCCTTTGTGGAGATCTCTCTACAACGAATAAAGCTCAGCTGTATCCTACTCATTCCACAGAGTCCTAATAGGGTTCTATGAAAGTGGCTTCCAAGGCTAAATATAAGAAATGCTACTACCATCTTGCTCTCTGGTTTTTCCTATTGCTCATTCTGAAGGAAGTCAGCCACCACACTGTGAAGATATTCAGGCAGGCTGGGCAGAGGCCTGGAAGATAAAGAACTGAGGGCTCCTGCCAACTGCCAGCACAACTGGGAGCCACCTTAGAGGTGGATGTACAAGTACAAGTCAAGCCTTCAGATGACTGCAACCTTAGGAGAGAGCATGAATCAGAAACACCCACCTAAGTCATTATCGAGTTCCTGAACCTAGAAACTGTGGTATATCAAAGGTGCATTTTTTAGGACTTAGAGTTTGAGGGTGATTTGTCGCACAGCAATAGGTAACCAATACATTTATGGTTACCACCGAAGGGTCTGTGCCTACAGCCTGCTTTCCATTTGTACCAGTAAGTGTCAAAAAGATGTTAAAGACACATTACTATCAAGCTGAACACTTATTTCTTCAAGTACTCAGAAAAATGGATTGTTCTCCAAGTTCTATTTCTCTTTTGACATGAAGTCATCTTCACCAGTAGCAGCAGCCCATGCTTTGGGCAATGCTGATCTGGTCTGTTATTGACTGAATTCCATGCCCTTAAAATTCAGATGTCAAAGTCATGACCCCAATATCTCATAATTTGGAGACAGGGTCTTTAAAGAGATAATTTAAGTAAAATGAGGTCATCAGAATTGGCCCAATACAAGTTATCAGTATAAGAAAAGATTACGGGGCTGGGGTTATTGCTCAGTGGTAGAGCACTTGCCTCACAGGTGCAGGACCCTGAGTTCAATCCTCAGCAACACATAAATAAATAAATAAATAAATAAATAAATAAATAAATAAATAAATAATGAATAAATAAATAAAGTTAAAAAAACCCCAAATTATTAGTACATAGGTAAACTGCAAGGGAAAACTCTATGAACACAGGGAAGATGCTTAGAGTACCTGTAAGTAGGGTGAGAGGCCTCAGGAGAAACCAACACTGCTGACCCCTAGGTCTGGGACTTCTGGCTTCCAGAATAGTGAGATAATAAATTTCCTTTGTGTAAGCCACCCTGTCTGTAGTCCTTTGTTTATGACAGCCCAGACAATGAATGCACAATCCAACACCCTTCCTTCACACCTGATGACCTTAGGTCCAGAGGTAGAAGTGACTTAGCTAAAGAAACAGAGAAAACAGGAAGCAGAAGCACAGAGAGCCCATGTTTTTTTTTTTTTTTTTTTTCTCAATTGTGGTTCCTCCATTAGGTGAGCCCAAGGCCCCAAATGTGGAAAAGATATCTCAGGATACACTGTCAGCACCAATTTAGCTCCTCATTCATTCCTATTCTTGATGGCAAAAATTGTTCCAAATGTTGAAGCTGTTGGGTCCCCTATGGGCACATGATGTGGACTAACCTTGTTAAACACAGTCAGGTTCCCATAGAGAAAATGAAGGGGAAAAGGAGTAGAAAGTCATGGAAAAATCAGAGAAGGAAAAACTGTTTTTCTTCCTTGCTTTCATGAAATATAGCAGCAGAAATGAGAGAAATAAGGAGAGAGAGAGTGGACACTAACTTCCAGTTGTATAGGTAAGTCTCCACAGGTTCTGAGATTCTCTGAACATACCAAAACACCCACGTGCAGAGTCCTGTGACAAGTTCTGGTTTTATTTTGTGCTTCTTGCAGTTTCCAGTCAGGTCTTCAGGTACAAGACTTCTTGCAGAAATAGCACTGTGTTTGCCCATTTGTCCAGTTGGAGGAGCCAGCCTCCACCTCCTCACTTTTTGGGAGAACGGCAATACTGAAAGATGTCAAAAACATCTCACCACCTTTTTTTCTGGCCTGGAAAGTGCAACTCCTGGTCTGTCCTGCATGGATTACTAATTAAATAATAATAGTGGACAACAGTCACTCTGGGCAAATAAGAAGGTATATTTGGAGACTGGGGTGAGCAAGTACACACCTGGACAGTTTGATAAAGGCCATTTGTAGCTCCCAGAAGGCTGAACAGTGAGTTTGAAATGAGCAAATGCTCCTCAGGAAGAACCCAGACTCCCTTGCCTGACAAGTGTGCAGACAGGCCTCAGACCCCATATATGAGCCTGCCCTGCAGCTGTGCCCAGCCCTGCCCAGCCCTGCTGATTTGCATGTGCCCACATCACAGCCCACTGCACTGAGGACTTCTTAAGAGGCTGCTCACACTCTGCAGGAGTCAGTCCCCTTCAGGACACAGCATGGCCATGAGGGCTCCTGCTCAGCTCCTGGGGCTCCTGCTGCTTTGCTTCCCAGGTAAGGAGAACAGTACTGGGGATTTGCTCATCCCTCTCTGGTCAGTGATGCCTGTCCCTTGGAGGATGGCATCTTGTATCATAATTAATGATGTGGTGATTTTATTATTTATTTATTTACTTAATGTTTTTCAATGTCAGGTTCCAGATGTGACATCCATATGACCCAATCTCCTTCATCCTTGTCTGCATTACAAGGAGACAGAGTGACCCTCATCTGCAGAGCCAGTCAGGGCATTAGCAATAATTTACACTGGTATCAGCAGAAACCAGGACAAGCTCCTAAGCTCCTCATCACATATGCAAACATTTTGCAATCTGGGGTCCCCTCCAGGTTCAGTGGCAGTGAATCAGGGGCAGATTTCACTCTCAACATCAGCAACCTGGAGCCTGAAGATGTTGCAATTTATTTCTGTCAACAAGACTACACTGCCCCTCCCACAGTGATACAGGCCATGACAAAAACCTCCCAGGGAGCAGAAGTGTAAGGCTGGGATACCCCAGCTGCTCTTCCTGCTGCCTCCACCTGCTGATTGCACAGCTCAGAGTCACAGGCTCTGAGGTCACTGGGAGGGTTTCCTAGAGGTGAAGAAGGAGGATTCTTTTTCCAGTGGTCCCCTTGCTTTTCCTCAGCCCCAGCAACTCAGAGAAGACAATCCTTTTCCTGGTATAATCCAGGGTAAAATTTGTTTCCTCTGTGTAGCTCTCTCATGATTCTGTGAAGTACACTGCTTGGTGTCAGCTGGGCTGAATGCACAGATGCCTGGAGCATTAGCATGTCCAGGAAGGTGGGTGTCATGTTCAGTGGACTGAGTGAGGAAACCATTCCTGTGTGTAGGAGGCTCAGCTCAATGGCCTGGGCCATGCAGACTGCAGGAGAATCAGGGGACACTCATCTTTGATCTTCTCAAGCTCTCCTCCTCCAGAGCATGAGCTTCTCCTGCCATCAGACTTGGATATTGACCCCACATCCTTTGGCCTTTGGACTTGGACTTGCACCTGCTGCCCTCTCAGGGAATCATGGACTTGCAGCCCCGAATTAGGGTGCATCATGGACTCTCTCCTTCTGAGGCTTCTGGCTTCTTGACTGAGATGCAAATAGAGATGGGCAAGGCCATGCTGATGACCACCAGTTCTGACATCATCACTGCTAATGCACGTACACACACACACACACACACACACACACACCACCACCACCACCACAGTAGCCTGAGATTAAGGCTGGAAGAGAAATCATGAAAATGGCTCATAATGGTTGCATAACCTTCCATTTATCTCTTATTTGAGGAACCACAGGTGTTACTGTGATGACCCTGGCTCCTCCCTCCTGCCTTTCAGCCTTGTAGAGTCATCATCCACCTCCTGCAGGTCCAAACAGAACCTTTTACAGACAGATGAATATACTTATTTGCATTGATTCTTGCAGAAGCCAGGTCAGCCCACACAGCTTCTGACCTCTAGGAATTACTGTTGTCTCTGGGTCTCAGAGACAACTTCAGTGGCAGAGGGTCAGGGTCAGATTTCATTCTGAACCTCAGGAAGGTGGAGGCTGAGGACATTGGTGTTTACTTCTGTGTGCAGCTCTTAAACTTCCTCTCACAGGTTCAGCCCTGAACACAGCCTCCCTGCTGGGTGGCCCAGCTGTCACATGTGTGCTGCCTGTCAGGTGAACAGCACAGCAGATTCTCTGCCTGTAGGAGAGGGAGATTCTAGCAGGTGAACAGGGTGTAGCTGAGGACTCTGGAACATGTTCCTAGGTCTGGTTCAGGCCTGTGTTTGGGCCCCATCAGATGGACACAGCAGGAGCAGAAGGGAGAAGGAAGGGTCTTCAGGAGCCTATGATCAACCCACTTGATGGAAGAGGAGGCTGAGTGACAGCTCATCCTATTGCACCTTCCTAGTGCCCATCAAGTATGTTCACCAGGACCAGGGGCAGAATCAACATGGATTTGTGTCAAAACAAAATCATTTTTTTTCTTTTGCATTTATTTCGATGTAAAACTCATATGCACCCAGCCAGACTCTTCCTCCCCTGCACCCTTCTTAGCCCTTCCTCTATTTCTGACCCATGTCCCTCTTCAGTGCAGAGCCAGGTTCACCCCAGGGACACCTCAGGTCTATACCTTTGACCAGTTTCAGTCACAGGTGGTGGAAATAAAAAAGTGTTGGGAGTTCCATGGGTATATCCAAGAATAATGAACAGAGTGTGGAAGAATTAAAGATATAAAGTAGATGTCACATTCCACAAAACTCGCATGGATATAAGAACCTGTGAGCCAATTGTTGCTCAAAGGAAGCAAAATAGTATTACTATTAGGGCCATAGCTCTGAACAAGGAGGTAAAGGGTGTGTGGGTAGAGGTCAACTATTGCTCAACACCTGCTGTGGCCATCATTGGCTGGGGAGTTCACACTGGTGGTGCGTGGTTTATATAGAAAGCTAGATGAAAACTCTTTATTTTTCTCAGAAAGAATGTCAAATTTCACAGATCCTGCCAGGCACTCAGGTTGTCCTTGTCCACTTTTAGCCTCAATGAGTCATGATACATCCAGCAAGCCTCCAGGGGCCCATTAACTCAAGGGTCACTGAAACTCCTGTCCAAATGGGCTTCTTCCACTATCCTAGTCCACCCAGTGGGGTGGGAACATGTTCCTGCCAGTTGATCTTTCCCAGAAGATAGACTTAGGGGTGACTCCAGAGAGAATGGTCACTCAGGAGGGACAATGCACACAAGATAGAAATGATGTTGACCAAGAAGCAAAGCTGAGCTGGGAGCATGAGCAGACATACAGGAGCCCAAGGCCATGTCTGTGACATACACAGAGATGGTCAGTACAGAATCACAGGAGAGGAAGCCCCATGAGGACTTGGCATCCTGCCACTTTTGCCATCCCTGAACTTAGCAAATACCCACAGGAGAAACCCAGACTGCTGTTGAGGACTCAGCCATATCAGTCCACCTCACAGCTCAAGGCAACTCCCAAAGCTCAGTCAGGTCCTCTTCACTAGGGCAGCCCCTCTGCCAGGACCATGCCATAGTCCTGGGGTCAGTCACATTCAATATATTAAAGCAGGATCAAAAAATAATAGTTGAAAGGCCTAAACTGTCTCAGGATTTGTAGGTCTTAATTTTGTTTCTTTCATGGCTTCTGGTTGTTGTGACAAGTTTGATTGTAAAGTGATTATTTTATGGTTATTTTCTTCTGTACTTAGTGCAGTGATTTTGATGGTCTGCTGAGGCCTGCTACATCCTAAGTGAAAGTGGAAGTTCATTTTTTAAACTGAATATAATATATGAATTCCAACTTTGCTACTGAGTTTTAAACTTCTAGATCTAGATATATCTAGACACATCTAGATACTACACAGACACAGATGGTTAAAATAATGAAAACCCTAAGGAAATGATGATGGTCAAAGCCAAGCTCACCATGACCAACAGTGGGTGACCCCAAATTCCAGGCTAAGGGCAGGGCCTTTATGCTTGTAACTCAAATGTTTTAAATGGTTATCTACTAACTATAGTGATCCACGAACAAGATTCTTATTATAGACTGATAGAAATAAAAAGGTTTGTATTAAACAAATAAATTATCCTAATTTCACTTACAAAAACATACTGTGTTTGTGAAGGTTTCCACTTCCAACCAAATATATCCCATGATGAATACAATAAAAACTAAAATATATAATTTTTTAGTGTATCTTAAAGAAAACATTGTAGAGGAGTTAGAAAACTTAATACTTCAAATTCAAAAGAATGGTCTCAATAAATAAATTTTTATATATTAAATCATTTTCATCAATGAATATTTTTTAGTAGATGACAAGGTTAGAGTAACATTAGTTAAATAGAGTTTCTGGGAATTTTTTTCCATAAGGAAATTAAAAAAATTAAAAAAAAATACAATTAAAAGTGAAGAGAAAATGTGATAAAATTTTTTGATAACATACCAAATTCTACCAAAAAATAAAAGTGAAAGCCCAGCCATGAAAGACCATGTGAGTTAGAGTGGGAATCACCCCTGGACCTTTGTGTACCTTTTCCAACCCCATCTTGTGGGAATTAGCACTGTTGGGAGAAGGCCCAATTCCCTGATCCCACCCATGGCCAAGGAGAATAGAGAAGCACTAACTTGGGACTTTCTACCTTACCTGTGGGCTGCCTGGTGGACTGCTTTCTCTATCACATGACTCAGAACTCAAATGGGGACAAGTGCAGGGCTCAGACCTCAGGTGAGGGAACTATTGACAGCAGTGGTGGGCATCACTGTATGACCACTGCATGAAGGAAAAGGGATCAGGTAACACACAGCCCAACCAGGCCCTAAAGAATCTGGCATGGGAGTTTCTGGATAGCCAGCTCACTTAAAACATCAGTGTGTGAAGGAAAATTGGAGTTGGAAGCACACACTCAGGAACCAGCTTTCTTAGGATAGACTGAAGACTATACCTGGGCAGATCCCAATCCTCAGAGCAAGCCCTGATCATTAGTGAGGGTGTTCAACATCAGAATCCAAAGACTGGGCAGGTGAATGTTTAGTTCAAAGTCTGCATTTCAACAGAAGATGGCAAGGCACACAAATGAGCAAGGAAACATGAGCCATGCAAAGGAATAAAGAATCCTTAGAAACAACCCTAACAGGAAAAGACATCAGAGTAACAGGACATCATCTTTCCAATGTCTTCCTTACAGATGTGTCAACTATAAAGAGGAAATGCAGGAAAACAGCAGAAGATAATCAGGGAAATGTTATGTGGAAAAAAATCACAGTATCATTGAAGAGATGTAAATCATATTAACAAGAAAAAAACCCAGGAAGTTCTGGAGTTGAGAAACACCCTAAGGAGCTCTAGATAAGGCAAAGGGGAGAGAGGGGAAGGGAGGGGACAAGGGGGTAAGAAAGATGGTGGAATTAGATGGACATCATTAACCAGGGGTCCTGAGGTCCTCCACCCCTTACACCTGCATCCTCAGGAGCCATTCCAGAGAATGAGAGTCCAAATGACAGCTTTATTAATTTCTTTTATCTTCTAGTACATGTATGAAGACAAGAATGATGTGAATATATTTTATGTACAACCAGAGATATGAAAAAGTGTGCTCTCTATGTGTAATATGAAGTGTAATGCACTCTGCTGTCATGAATAACAAATTAAAATTTTTTAAAAATTAAAAATATCCTAATAAGTTTTAACAACAAAGTGTCAGGGTTGAAGAGGTAAAAGAAAAGGGCAAACTGAAGCAGCTCATTTAAATGCTTGAGTCTGTGCAGCAGAAAACCTAAGGTGAATAAAAGAGAGATGTTGCCCAGTAGGTTACAGGAACACAACAGATGGACTCATGAGCTCCTCACTGCTGTCTCTGGAGGACTGTAAGGAAGGGGCAGAAGGGACACCTGAGGAAAGAGTAATACCACCATCTGCACTTTCTGATCTCACTGCCCAGTAGTCTGTTGCTGCTAACAGTGACCACACTGTACACTGTATATAGTTGTCTCCATCAAAGCACAATGCTCTGTTGGCCAGTGTTTGTCTAATGGTTAACTAGATCGTTCTTGGTGTTGTAGCTCAGAGCACAAACCTCCCAGCTACTGATAATCAGGCTGGGTGGCCTCAGGTCCTTCCCAGGTTGGTTCAGCTGCTGAGGTCCAGAGTTGGCTCTGGAGGCTTCTGAAATGGCAGGAAAGTGGCTGCACTGACAGATGGAGACCAGGGTTCCTGAGGTCCTCCACTTCTTACATTGGCATCCTCAGGAGCCATTCCAGAGAATGAGAGTCCAAATGACAGCTTTCTTAATTTCTTTTATTTTTCTAGTAATTGTATGCACTTGTGTGTTTCAAAATGAGGTTTCTATACCTACATACATTGTGTGATCATAAAATCTTCTAATTATCACACTCCTCACCTTATACATTAATCATTCATATCTGGTGAGTCTTTCCATACCCTGGGCATGTGGCAATAGAAGGCACAGATTCTAGACATAGAGATGCTCTGCTCCTTCCCAGCCATTAGTGTGCATCTTCCACAGAAGGTGTAAACCTCTAGCCATGAGGCCCTCAGGCTCTCTGAGACACCAGTGGTGAGGGTGAAGATGACCTCAGTGTGGAGCCCTCCCAGGGGCTTCTCTGTTCTCTCCTGTGGGCACAGGTCTCTGCACAGGTGCTGGGGATGGTTGAGGATCCTCTCTCTTTGGTGTCTTCTTGAGCAACTCTACAGAAAACCAGAGTGGAAAGTGCTAATGGCAAATGTGCATCAAGGATGACCCTGAGGATGGGGGTTGACAGCTGGTGGCCCATTGAATAGACAGCTTTTCAGCACTGTGACAGAAAGACCTGACAGGAACAATTTCAGAGGCAGGAAATTTCATTTCATGCTCCTGGTTTCAGTGATTCAGTTGGTAGAATCTCTGGGCTTGAGTGAGGCAAGACATCACGGTGGAAGGGCATGAGGAGGAAAGCATCTGTGCACACGGCACTCAGGAAGCAGAGAGAAAGCTTTCCTCTTCAGGGACAAAATCCCAAAGTCATGCCCCTGTGTCCTCCACCCACACACTGTGCACAGAATGTCCTCTCCTCTGTCACAGCAGGGCAGACACAAGTGCCCCTCCTGATTTAAATATGTCCATAACCATTAAAACTGAGGGTGTGGACTATAAGAACTGCTAGAACTTTTTGCAAAGAATGTACTCTGTGAGTTCCAAACAGAAACTTTTCTTAAGTACAGGGAATGAGAATCTAAACTGCATTCTTTCAAACACTGTGGAATCAGTTAGTCAAAGAAAAAGAAAAAAAAAATAAACGTTGTAAAGTTTTTATTAATCTTTTATTTGTTTTAATTAGTTACACATAGACAGTAAAATACATTTATGTACTTTGATATATCATACATAGATGGGGTATAATTTCTCATTTTTCTGAGTGTACATGTTGCAGAATCACATTGGTCATGCAGTCACATGTATATATACAGTAATAATGTCTGTTTCATTCTATTTTCTTTCCTATCCCCACATCCCCTCCCCTCCCCTTCCTTCACTTCCCTCTGCCTAGTCTAAGGTAATACTGTTCTTCTCTAGTGCCTCCCACCTTATTGCAATTAGCATCCACGTACTAGAGAAAACATCTAGACTTTTTTTATTTTTATTTTTGTAGCATTAAACATTTGATAGTAGAAACGTGGGGTTCTCTGCTCCTCCTGCAAAGGTCAGAACAAAAAAATTCCCTGCAGGAATTATTTTAATGTAGACAGAGTCCAAGCAACAATAATTGAAAAACTCTGGCATTTGATATGTAGGAAAGCAAATGCTATAAATTGGAGATTCCCTGATGCTTCCCAGATGGCAGAGCTCACCTGCCACTGAAGGCACAGGCTGCTGGCCATGTGTTCCTCAGACCTGTGTGGGAGCCCAGCTGTGGGGCTGATGCCCTCAGGTGCCTTCAGCACCTAACAGGTGATCCCCAGTCCTCCCTTGGTCCAATTCTCTCTGCAGGTTCAATGGCTGGTGTGGAATATTCTTTATTTGGATTCTCACTCTGAGATGAGGCAACTCATGAAGCATCTCCACAGAAGGCATAGAGGAAACAGGTCCTTGGAACTGTACTTCCAGAAGCCATGGTGACCACAGATGTTAAAGCTGATCTCCCAGTGTGGTCACTGCTCCCTGACACTTGAAATACCTCAGAAAGGGCAGGGCCCAGGATATTTTAATATGTGACCCTCAGTGCCATCTCTAATTTGGAATCATAGCCAGAAAGCTTTATTAAGTTGTAGAGTCCACAGAAAATGAAGAAATCTAAAGCAGTATATCAGGATTCTTGCACAATTCATTGAAAAATTCTTTATGACAAAACAAAAAGCAAAACCAATTAATTGGGGATGTAGCATTATGCCGCAGTCTGGCTGGGCACAATTCAGGAGCCACTTATCAAGCAGAAATGAACTTTATTTTTAGAACACATACGCCACAACACACAGCTCTTCAGGAATTCCCTCAGAGCCCAACTGTCACCACCAGCTTCCCATAAGCCTCTCCACCCCCCACACTCCTCCTGCTCTTGAGGCCAATTTGCTACGTTGTGTGGGCAGAGCCAAAAAGTCCCCCAATGAGCAGCTCCGTGGTCTGAAAGGGCGGGGAAACAGCCCAATGAACATCACCACAGAGGAGCCAATCAGCTGGCAGGTAGAATTTTGCTGGGGCCCCTGTGAGCCAATCATCAGCTGGCAGCTGGAAGTTTGCTGGGGCCGCTGTGAGCCAATCATCAACTGGCAGTTGGAAGTTTGCTGGCAGCTGGAAGTTTGCTGGGGCCCCTTCCGCTGTGGCACTCAACAGCATTATTTTCCCTGCTACTCAAATATCTGCCTGGAACTCATCATCATCATCATCAGCAGCAGCAGCAGCAGCAGCAGCAGCAGAAACAGGGTGAGCATGGCTCAGATGCAGAACTGCAGGAGCCCTTCAGCTTCCTGGGTGAGGACCTGCTTTTCAGCAAGTGTCACAGCTGATGTGATTGTGAATGTCCACTACACTTAGGAGGTGATAGTTCAGGAGAAGAAGTTTTCTCAAGCTCCAAAGAGTCCACAATTTCCATTAAAGTCCATATTAAAATCTAAAGCAGAAATTCTATTACTAAGATTTCTGTCGCTAAAAAGGACACCTAACCTGAGTAAAGAAAAGAGGTTTAATTCTGTTTTTGAGGCTGAAAGTCCAAGATGGGGTAATCCCCTCTGTTGTCCTCAGGTGAGGCCCCTGGCCTGGGTCACAGTGTAGTGTGTAACTGGGAACCAACTAAATGCTGCAGTGGCCAAGTGTGGCCTCGCGTTATGACAGCCCACCCTGGTTCGAACTCCCTCACTCCACGGGGCCATCTCCAGTCCATCCAGGGCCACTTCCCCTGATGACCACCTAAATATCACTGCAGATCTATTTGTGCCCAAGGTGTAAAAGGAGTGGGATGAGGAGGGGGGGAAATGAAGGGAGGAACCCATGGAAACATCTGGAAGGTGAGAAAAGTTTTGTTTTTTCATTCAGCTCTTGAGACCTTCCATATCAAAACTCACCTTCATAAAACCTGAGATTTCTCTCACCTTGCAAGAATCACCATCATATGCTGATTGCCATTGACACTGAAGGACTCGTTGGTCAGACTCACATTAAGGAAATACCACGGAAATAAACTTATGAAGAAGAAAAGTTTCTTTGGCTCTGGTTCTGTAGGATCCTGTCCAAGGTCAGGGGGCACCACTCACCTCAGGAACCAGGAAACAAAGAATAGCAGGAAGAGGAAGATCCTGGGGTAACCACGATCCCCTTTCCTCCAGGGCCTATGGCCTCCCAAGGGGTCCCCCTTCCTCAAGGACCTCAGAACCTCCAACAGCACCTGCCTGGAGCCAAGCCTTTAACTCTGGGGCCTGTGGGGACATTCAAAATCCATGGTAGCAGATGGGGATTGGAAGTGTTCCTGAACTGAGTCCAACAGACCAGTGGAGCAGCTGACCTCACCAAGTTTTCCTTTAAGTCCCAGGATCCTCTGTGGTTCAGTTGCCATGAACTGAGGGTGATGTTAGCCTCAGCCCAGTAGCATGGTGCCTAGGGATGCCACTGGACAGTGGCTTGGGACATGTGGTGCCTGTAAATTAGAATGCTGATGGCTGTGGTGATTGTGTTCATACTGCTTTGAGAACTATGCCATCTCACGTGCTGCACACTAGCCACAGTGATTGGCTAAAATGAGATTAAACTAAAATTTACAATCAACATTTTATTTGCATTTGGTTCTTTTCCTTGCTGAATCTCAAAGGCCATGTGTGGCTAATAGTCACCACATGGGATAGCTCAGGTATAGATCTCTTCACCTTGGCAGAAGAGGCTGCACTGACAGGTGGAGACCAGGAGCCCTGAGGTCCTCAATCCCTGCCTTACACCTGCTCCTCCGGAGCCTCTCTAAGGCCACACCTTTGGCATCTGATGAGGATGACAGTCCTTAGCCCATGTGACAGACATCTTTACTGAATTCTGGATTGTCTGTTAGTCTTACCTCAACACAACATGTGGATTATTGGGAGGAGGATCCAGTCTGTGTTCCCTACAGATGGTCCTGGAGGTGGATGCATAGGATCAGCTCCATGAGGGACAGTGAAGGGTCCCAGTGAAGCTTCCTGGGGCCAGAATCTGAGCCCTGTGAGGTGCACTGTCCCAGAGTGACCAGCAGAGTGTGACAGGCCCACAGTGAGAAAAAAAAGAGCCTCATCTTAGAAACACCAGGGAAGTGATGGCTGAAAGTGTCCAGCACCTACAGGGAGCCCTACAGACTTGGAGGGGACTCTGATCTGACTAGGGACATGTGGAAGGGGCTTAGCTGTGGGAAAGCCCTCTCTGTGCTTGGTACTCAGGGACTGGATGCCTGGCTTTGCTCTATCCTTGTCTTCTCTAAGTCACCAAAGACCTCACTTAAGGTGTGATTTTGCCCCACAGTGTCACATGTAGACTTCCCACCCAGTGTGGGTGTGTTTGAGACAGTAGCTATGAGAGGGGAATGGGGGATAAATGAGGCCATCTAGGTGGGACTAATCCCTGAGGACCTGTGTCCTAAGGAATGGCATAGCGAGCTCCCTCCATCCCTCTAAAACATGAAGAAGAAGCCTGTAAGGACATGGCAAGAAGAGGACAACAGAGAAGGTGAAGAGATTTGTTCTACTTTTATTTTTGGAACATGTGTGAGAGGATGTAATGACTGGAGTCACTGTAGCCCTTTGGGGCCTGTGTACCATCTGCTTACAAGAAGCTACTTCAATAACCACTTAAGCGCCAACATTCAGAATATATATATATATATTAGTTGTGGAAGCATTGCTATAGTTTCTTAGACTTGCTACTAAAATTATCATAGTTTCTCCAATAAAAACACATAGGAGAGAAAAAAAAAACAACTGTCTGGCCTTAGACCTACATTTCAGAGGACATGCAGCATCCTGAGTTTAAGTGGTATTTGAGGAGACTGATGCATTTAGGGCTGCAAACCACGTCAGGTTACATCTAGCCCTGGTATCTTGGTCCGGCTCCCTCAGTGTCTAGAAAAGTCCAAGCTACTTTAATAAGTTCTTAGAAACTATTATTTTCATTTTTAGGTTTTTCTTTTGATATCCAGCCATGAGTTATCACCTTGTTTTCCATAATTCCTCTCTCCTCTAAGGATGATAACACAGAATGAAAATTAAGAAATTCCAAAAAAGTGTTTTCTTCAATAAGCAACTCAACAAGAAAGCACTAGTGAATTTGGTTAAAGGTACATGTGCTTCAGGAATAATACTTTTGATAGGGACTGACAGTTGGTGGCCTATTTTGTTAGGTAATATTTCACCACTGTGACAGAAAGATCTCACAATAACAATCTCAGTAGGAGGGACATTAATTTATTTTGCATTGATTTAGTGGTTCAGTTCATAGTCAACTGACTCCACTGCCCTGGGCCTGGGTGAGACAGAGCATCTTGGCTACCCCAGACACTTTTTCTGTTTTGGAATTAGTTCTGGATTTGGGATCTTATCTGCATGGACCTTTGTCAGATGCTTATTCTGGACTAAATTCCTTCACAGCCTAAGTCAGGGATGTCCTGGGAGACTGGAGATCACACAGGGGAAATCCAGGGGCCACCTATCATGGTGCCTTTGCAAAGAGCAGGGGGCACTTCAATGACATTGAAGTCTCCTTTGACAGGTAGCCACTCCCTGGAATAAACATAACTGAAAGTGTGGAGACAAAATTGTTTTGAGAAGCTCTGACTGGACCTTTCAAAATGGTTATGTTTGGAAACACAGAAATTCCAAGTGAATACAAATCATCTGGTCTCTGCTCAGCAGGGGACTCTCAGTCACAACATGATCCAATACAAGGACCCAGTCATCCATCCTCCCAGCCTTTCCAGTAAGGTTCCTGCAGATGCCAACAGCCATCTCTCAGGTAGCCACAGTTCACATGACTCCTGGTGCTTCTGAGCATCCAGCCACCAGGAAGAATGACCCCTGTTGGGCCCTGTATCTACCACAGGGGGAGCCTGTCAAGCATTTGTGTGGAGTAGAGCCCTGGGCAGAGGACCTGCAGCTTCTCCCGGACCTGAGCTGATCACAGCCCACTTCCCAGGCTGCTGTGGTGGGGTCAGCATCTCCTACAGCTGCTCTGTCCCTGTGTCTGCTCACAGGTGCAGAATGGTTGTAGAAAATGCTCTGAAGGGCTTAAGAGTTTTGCCTTCCTCAACCATGAAACACCCCCAGCTATTTATTAATTAAGAAATGACATTCCTAGCTCAAATGAATCTATCCATAGTGTAGCTTTTGAATTTCTTTTGAAAAGGTGGTCTTTTTTTAAAGAAAAAGAAATAAAGGAAATAGCAACAATAGCAACAGCAGCAGTCTCCACACTGCCAGCTGCTGTTTCCCAAGGCTCAGAGGCTTATTAAGTGTCACACACTGTAGTATGAAGGGCACAAAAGCACTCTCCTTAGGTTTCAGACACTGAATTCATTATAATTTTGAAGAAAGGCTTCAAGCCTTCCTGTCATTATCAGGTTGAGCACTCATAAAATATTGGACCTGTATTAGAGAATTATCTCTGAATTAGAGAGATAGGGAGGCTCCCTCCCTCCACCCTCCCTGCATGCTCGCCCCATCCTGTGAGGCATTTTAGTGGACACTGAGGTGCAGCCAGAACTGAGGACTTGTGGCCCATTCTCTGTGTGTGTCCATGACTCTCTCTTCCTGATGTGCCCCAGGGAAACTGAAGGTACCTGAGGGAGGAGTATGGTCACTATCTCTTGACCCAAACCTCAGGAGACTCTGATATGAAGTCAACCATCTTCCTTTTCTGAGGCTCCTGCAGAAACACCAGGTGTGGGGACACACTCCAGAAGCTCCATCCCACCTGGAAACAGACCCATTTACCCTGAAAGCCAAGGGCATTTTTGGAATGAAAGTTCAGGGAGGGCAGGTGTAAGTGGTTTAAACTAAGACTACAATGGTCATGGATAAAAGTGGTGAAGTTGCATAAATAGGGACAATCTTCAGGGTATATGGGCATTCCTGAGGAATGCACTTGCTGTTGTGGTTAAGTGGGGTTCATGGCTGGAGCTTCTCCATAATTACTACTGAGCATCCTGTGGTTGGTGGTATTTTTTTAATGCTTCCAACTAACATTCAAGAATATGAAGCAGTGTGTTTTCATTTTGATCTAATTTAACTGTTTATCTTCCCTATATCTCTCCCCAGCATCCTCTAGCCCTTGTAGTTAAGCTGAAGACATTTTGAATATTTTATTTATCAAACCCCACAGATCTTGATGGATCGGGTCAATAAAAGTATCCTTGTGGCTCAGATGTAGAGTGCACATCTAGCATGTGAGAGGCCCTGGGTTTGATCCTCAGCACCACATAAAAATAAATAAATAAATATATTGTGTAAAATTACTTCTAAAAAATAAAATGTGTTTCTTTAAAGTATCCTTCAAAAACAGAGAAACGAAAGTGCTTGGGACCCAGGCACCATGGCTGTCTGGTCCCTCAATTGCTACCTAGAGAGTGTTGAGCAGCAGAATATGGTGTGGCTTCCGAGTTTCAGGCATGGTGGACAAATCCATGTTCCTGTAGTGTTAACATATAGCTGGAAAGTATGCATAATTTTCTACTGAAACAATGGTCTTCAAGAGTGCCTGAAATCCACTTATGCCTAATTATCTAAGTAAAATAACATGTGAAACCATGATTCATTTTTCACAACGTGCAAGAAAGCACGTTCTTGTTGCTCTAGAAATGACTCTGTCCACAGGAAACTCCTCAGGGTTTTTCTCTGCATGTAGCCACTAGGGGGAGCAGTGCACTGCAGGGAAGGAAGAGAAGGGTCACAGGTGTCCCTGGAAATCATGTCCAGTGGAGACTGACCCTGGGGGTGATTGTCATTATCGCTTCATCACCATCTTTCTTTAATTTCCTAGATTTCATTACAGGGTCTGGAGGATGCAGGTGGATAAGGAAGTGAACATAACAAAGATTTCACCCAGAAATAATGTTTTAGGAGTTCAAGTGTTTGGTTTTATTTGGAGAAAGTGATCCCTGGTTGTCTGTTAGACCTTGACCTCAACTAGAAGAAAGATTGCTATTAGGAACATTTGTGTTCCTTACAAAATCTGTTCTAGTGATGAATACAATAGTATCAGCTTCACAGGTCGCTCTGGGACCCAGAATCTAAAATCCTAACCATGTTATGCCCAAGGCCAACCAGTAGATGGCAGACAAGTCACACCAAACCTGTAATCTTGTCTTAGAAATATTAGGAAATAGAGAGTGGATCACAGCACACACAGCAAATGTGCCCCCCACCCACAAGTCAATCTAGCAATGTTCCCTGCTAGGCCATAGTTACATCCGTGTGCTCTGGTTGACTCTATTCTAGTCTACTTTATTCTAGGGCAAGTTGAGCATCTCTAGTCCTAATATCCTAAATCCAAAATGCTCAGAAATCTGAAACTTAGTAATGGATTCCTGTGGACTTTGGATAGTCAGTTGAGAATGACCACTTGGTAATGTCAATGCAATGTCTCCAAAATCTGAAAAGCACTGAAATCTGAAATACTTATCCCACACTTAAAAACTGGATATTCTGTTTTCTATTTTCTGTCATTAAAATATTTGATCATGGGCCTGCACAAATATGTAACAGTGAAGCCTCTTATTATGTATGATTATAATGCACCAAAAAATTTTAAGGATTTTACTGAATGGATTTTCTGGTCCAAAATTGATAAAATCCCACATTTTCTAAATTGTGCCTTAGTAAATATGTTTCTTGCCCATATTAAAAAAAAAAAAAAAAAAAAAAAAAAAAACAACTCTAGAATAGAAATTTGAAGTAATTCTACTGCAGCAGACAACAAATGATGGTGGTTTTCCATCTTGTATATCACTAGATAAATATTAGAGAAATGAAGAAAAGATTAAAAGACAAAATAATGGTCACAAAGAAGAAAGGGTGTATCATGACCTGTGTGGGTGTCCTGGGGTGATAATTTGAACATGGATGGTGAGAAGAACACAGTGGTCAGTTATGGTGGATGTGATTGACAGTCTGGCACTTCAATCCGGATCAAGACAAATAAGTAGGATTTAATATGTGAGAGCAGGTTGGTGAAAAGACCACCCAGAAACCAATATGGTTGTGGAGGGAAATTGGAAGCTGATTTCTGTGGGCCTCAACTAGCTATGACTTTTTTTTTTTTAATTTTTATTGTTGGTTGTTCAAAACATTACATAGTTCTTGATATATCATATTTCACACTTTGATTCAAGTGGGTTATGAACTCCCATTTTTACCCCATATACAGATTGCAGAATCACATCAGTTACACATCCATTGATTTACATATTGCCATACTAGTGTCTGTTGTATTCTGCTGCCTTTCCTATCCTCTGCTATCCCCCCTCCCCTCCCCTCCCCTCTTCTCTCTCTACCCTCTCTATTGTCATTCATTTCTCCCCCTTGTATTATTCTTCCCTTTCCCCTCACTTCCTCTTGTATATAATTTTGTATAACCCTGAGGGTCTCCTTCCATTTCCATGCAATTTCCCTTCACTCTCCCTTTCCCTCCCACCTCTCATCCCTGTTTAATGTTAATCTTCTTCTCATGCTCTTCGTCCCTACTCTGTTCTTAGTTACTCTCCTTATATCAAAGAAGACATTTGGCATTTGCTTTTTAGGGATTGGCTAGCTTCACTTAGCATAATCTGCTCTAATGCCATCCATTTCCCTGCAAATTCTATGATTTTGTCATTTTTTAATGCAGAGTAATACTCCATTGTGCATAAATGCCACTTTTTTTTTATCCATTCATCTATTGAAGGGCATCTAGGTTGGTTCCACAGTCTTGCTATTGTGAATTGTGCTGCTATGAACATCGATGTAGCAGTGTCCCTGTAGCATGCTCTTTTTAGGTCTTTATGGAATAGACCGAGAAGGGGAATAGCTGGGTCAAATGGTGGTTCCATTCCCAGCTTTCCAAGAAATCTCCATATTGCTTTCCAAATTGGCTGCACCAATTTGCAGTCCCACCAGCAATGTACAAGTGTACCCTTTTCCCCACATCCTCGCCAGCACTTGTTGTTGTTTGACTTCAAAATGGCTGCCAATCTTACTGGAGTGAGATGGTATCTTAGGGTGGTTTTGATTTGCATTTCTCTGACTGCTAGAGATGGTGAGCATTTTTTCATGTACTTGTTCATTGATTGTATGTCCTCCTCTGAGAAGGGTCTGTTCAGGTCCTTGGCCCATTTGTTGATTGGGTTATTTGTTATCTTATTGCCTAATTTTTTGAGTTCTTTGTATACTCTGGATATTAGGGCTCTATCTGAAGTGTGAGGAGTAAATATTTTTTCCCAGGATGTAGGCTCCCTATTTAGCTCTCTTATTGTTTCTTTTGCTGAGAAAAATCTTTTTAGTTTGAGTAAGTCCCATTTGTTGATTCTTGTTATTAACTCTTGTGCTATGGTTGTCCTATTGAGGAATTTGGAGCCCGACCCCACAGTATGTAGATCGTAGCCAACTTTTTCTTCTATCAGATGCCGTGTCTCTGATTTGATATCAAGCTTCTTGATCCATTTTGAGTTAACTTTTGAGCATGGCGAGAGAAAGGGATTCAGTTTCATTTTGTTGAATGTGGATTTCCAGTTTTCCCAGCACCATTTGTTGAAGATGCTATCCTTCCTCCATTGCATGCTTTTAACCACTTTATCAAATATAAGATAGTTGTAGTTTTGTGGATTGGTTTCTGTGTCCTCTATTCTGTACCATTGGTCCACCCGCCTGTTTTGGTACCAGTACCATGCTGTTTTTGTTACTATTGCTCTGTAGTATAGTTTGAAGTCTGGTATCGCTATACCGCCTGATTCACACTTCCTGCTTAGCATTGTTTTTGCTATTCTGGGTCTTTTATTTTTCCATATGAATTTCATGATTTTTTTATCTATTTCTACAAGAAATGCCATTGGGATTTTGATTGGCATTGCATTAAACCTATAGAGAACTTTTGGTAATATCGCCATTTTGATGATGTTAGTTCTGCCTATCCATGAACAGCGTATATTTTTCCATCTTCTAAGATCTTCTTCTATTTCTCTCTTTAGGGTTCTGTAGTTTTCATTGTATAAGTCTTTCACCTCTTTTGTTAGGTTGATTCCCAAGTATTTTTTTTTTTTTTTGAGGATATTGTGAATGGAGTGGTTGTCCTCATTTCCATTTCAGAGGATTTGTCGCTGAGCTGATCCCCAGACCCACAGCACATATACAGGAATGCCTTTGATTTATGCGTGTTGATTTTATATCCTGCCAGTTTGCTGAATTCATTTATTAGCTCTAATAGTTTCTTTGTAGACCCTTTTGGGTCTGCTAGGTATAGAATCATGTCATTTGCAAATAGTGATAATTTAAGTTCTTCTTTTCCTATTTTTATGCCTTTAATTTCTTTCGTCTGTCTAATTGCTCTGGCCAGTGTTTCTGTTTCGAGAACTATGTTGAACAGAAGTGGTGAGAGAGGGCATCCCTGTCTTGTTCCAGATTTTAGAGGGAATGCCTTCAATTTTTCTCCATTCAGAATGATGCTAGCCTGAGGCTTAGCATAGATTGCTTTTACAATTTTAAGGTATGTTCCTGTTATCCCTAGTTTTTCTAGAGTTTTGAACATAAAGGGATGCTGTACTTTGTTGAATGCTTTTTCCGCATCTATCGACATGATCATATGTTTCTTCTTTTTAAGTCTATTGATGTGGTGAATAACATTTATTGATTTCCGTATATTGAACCAGCCTTGCATCCCAGGGATGAATCCTACTTGATCATGGTGCACAATTTTTTTTGATATGTTTTTGGATCCGATTCGCCAGAATTTTATTGAGGATTTTTGCATCTAGGTTCATTAGAGATATTGGTCTGTAGTTTTCTTTCTTTGAGGTGTCTTTGTCTGGTTTAGGTATCAGGGTGATGTTGGCCTCGTAGAATGAATTTGGAAGTTCTCCCTCTTTTTCTATTTCCTGAAGTAGCTTGAAAAGTATTGGTATTAGTTCCTCTTTAAAGGTTTTGTAAAACTCTGCTGTATACCCATCCGGTCCTGGGCTTTTCTTAGTTGGTAGTCTTTTTATGGTTTCTTCTATTTCCTCAATTGATATTGGTCTGTTTAGGTTGTCTATATCCTCCTGACTCAATCTGGGCAGATCATATGACTTAAGAAATTTATCGATGCCTTCACTATCTTCTATTTTATTGGAGTATAAGGATTCAAAATAATTTATGATTATCTTCTGTATTTCTGAAGTGTCTGTTGTGATATTGCCTTTTTCATCCCATATGCTAGTAATTTGAGTTCTCTCTCTTCTTCTCTTCGTTAGCATGACTAAGGGTCTGTTGATTTTATTTATTTTTTCAAAGAACCAACTTTTAGTTTTGTCAATTTTTTCAATCATTTCTTTTGTTTCGATTTCATTAATTTCAGCTCTGATTTTAATTATTTCTTGCCTTCTACTTCTTTTGCTGTTGTTTTGCTCTTCTTTTTCTAGGATTTTGAGATGAAGTATGAGATCATTTATTTGTTGTTTTTTTTTTTTCTTTTTTTAAGGAATGAATTCCAAGCAATGAATTTTCCTCTTAGAACTGCTTTCAATGTGTCCCATAGATTCCGATATGTTGTGTCTGTGTTTTTGTTTATCTCTAAGATTTTTTTAAATTTCCTCCTTGATGTCTTCTATAACCCATTGATCATTCAGTAACCTATTGTTCATTCTCCAAGTGATGCATGATTTTTCGTTCCTTCTTTTATCGTTGATTTTCAGTTTCATTCCATTATGATCAGAAAAGATGCATGGTATTATCTCTACTCCTTTATATTGTCTAAGAGTTGCCCTGTGACATAATATATGATCTATTTTTGAGAAGGATCCATGTGTTGCTGAGAAAAAAGTGTAACTGCTTGATGTTGGGTGGTATATTCTATATATGTCAATTAAGTCTAGGTTATTAATTGTGTTATTGAATTCTATAGTTTCCTTATTCAACTTTTGTTTGGAAGATCTGTCCAGTTGTGAGAGATGTGTGTTGAAGTCTCCCATGATTATTGTATGGTGGTCTATTAGACTCTTGAACTAGAGAAGAGTTTGTTTGATGAACATAGCTGCACCATTGTTTGGGGCATATATATTTATGATTGTTATGCCTTCTTGGTGTATGGTTCCCTTGAGCAGTATGTAGGGTCCCTCTTTATCCCTTTTGATTATCTTTGGCTTGAAATCTATTTTATTTGATATGAGTATGGACACTCCTGCTTGTTTCTGAAGTCCATATGAGTGATATGATTTTTCCCAACCTTTCACCTTCAGTCTATGTATGTCTTTTCCTATCAAATGCATCTCCTGTAGGCAGCATATTGTTGGGTCTTGTTTTGTGATCCATTCTACTAGCCTGTGTCTCTTAATTGGTGAGTTTAAGCCATGAACATTTAGGGTTATTATTGAGTTCTTCCAGCCATATTTGTTTATTTATGTGTTACTAAACATGGTTTGTTTTCCTCTTTGATTGTTTTTCCCCCCTTTACTGTCCTACCTCCCACTGTTGGTTTTCATTGTTATTTTACATTTCCTCTTACTGTAATGTTTTGGCGAGGATGTTTTGAAGAGATGGTTTTCTAGCTGCAAATTCTTTTAACTTTTGTGTATCGTGGAAGGTTTTAATTTCATTTTCCATCCTGAAGCTTAATTTCGCTGGATACACAATTCTTGGTTGGAACCCATTTTCTTTTAATGTTTGAAATATGTTATTCCAGGATCTTCTAGCTTTCAGAGTCTGTGTTGAAAGATCAGCTGTTATCCTGATTGGTTTACCCCTAAATGTAATCTGCTTCCTTTCTCTTGTAGCTTTTAAAATTCTCTCCTTATTCTGTATGTTGGGCATCTTCATTATAATGTGTCTAGGTGTGGATCTCTTATGATTTTGCACATTCAGCGTCCTGTAGGCTTCTAGGATGTGGGATTCTGTCTCATTCTTCAAGTCTGGGAAGTTTTCTCATATTACTTCATTGAATAGATTGCTCATTCCTTTGGTGTGGACCTCTATACCTTCCTGTATCCCAATGACTCTTCACTTTGGTCTCTTTATGTTATCCCATATTTCTTGGATGTTCTGCTCATGGTTTCTTAACAGTCTTGCTGAGCTGTCTATGTTCTTTTCAAGTTGAAATACTTTGTCTTCATTGTCTGATGTTCTATCTTCTAAGTGTTCTACTCTGCTAGTAATATTCTCAATTGAGTTTTTAAGTTGGTTTATTGCTTCCTGCATTTCTAGGATTTCTGTTTGTTTTTTTAACCTCTATCTCCCTGAATAGTTGATCTTTTGCTTCCTGGATTTGTTTATGTAATTCATTGTCAAAGTGATATTTCATTGTCTGATTTTGGTGTCTAATGTCTTCCTTGAGACTCCAGATCATCTGAAGCATGTATATCCTGAATTCTTTATCTGACATTCCATCTGCTGCAGCTATTACCTCTTCTAAAGTTGAGTTGACCTGCATTGCTTGTGGTCCTTTCTTTCCTTGTCTTTTCATACTGCTTGTGTTTCTTTCTGCTTGGTGAAACTGTTGTGTTTTTGAATTTTCCCACCTATATATTTATATTGCTCTTGTATAGTTGAAAATTCTCCCTTGCAGGGTCGGGTGGCGGCTGTGCTCCTCCTCCAATTGGGGTGATCTGTCGGGCTTCTAGGCCTGTTCTGCTAGTCGGTCGCAGGTCTGCCTACCTTGCAGGTGCGGGCAGCGGCTCTGCTCAGCCCCTACTCCAATTGGGGTGTTGTGACTACCACGCCGGCAGGTCGCTGGGCCTGTTCCAGGCATGGGTGGTGGCTCTGCTCTGGCCCTACTCCAATTGGGGTGACGTGCCTACCGCGCTGGCGGGCCGCTGGGCCTGTTCCAGGCACGGGTGAAGGCTTAGCTATGACTTTTATTCATGATCATAGAACATTCCAGAAACTCACTACATTCCACAAGTTATTTGCACTCCCCCAAAGTGTGTAGAACAAATTCCATTTTCCCTTTATATGGGTGACACCCCAAAATTGTGTGGGCAGGTGAACTTAAGATGGCTTATGTGAATCTGCAGTCACATCAAATAAAACACAGATTCAATTTGCCTTTACACAAGCTTCAGGAGGGCTTCTCTGCTCTCTGCCTCAGGCTTCCCAAGAGGGAGAGCAAGAGAAAGTCATGAGAGGCTGGGGAGAGAGAGGGAGCTTGTTCAGAAATGAGTTTTTATTGGGGGGACTCTTGATCTTAGAAAGTTCTATCCAAAAAAATCCAGAAGGGACAGGGTTCCAAGGGACATTTGACTGTAACTCAACCCTCATAGGTAACACCCAAACCTGAAGACCCGCCTCTCTATTCAGCTGAGACAATGCCCAAGTCACCATGAAATGTAGTGCTTGTTCAGAGCCTCCTGCTGCAAGACTGGAAGGCATGGTCACTTGAGTGGCTCCCCACACATGGTTTCAGAATCAGTGCCCTCAGTCCATACTCTAAACTCTTAGTTGATAAATTAGCCTGGATCATAAAAATGTCTCAATGTGTTACTCATGTTTTCCAAGTAATGGGGTGCTTGCCACACCAACATTTTGGATCAAGATCTGTTAAGGAGAAAAACCACAGATCTGAGAGAAAAGAAATGAATATTAAAGGTGTTAAGTCAGTAAGATGAATATTGATGGGATCACACCATGTGTTCCAGAAACCAGAGTCCTGTATGTCACAGTAGAATCACCATACACAATTAGAGATCCAGAGCTTCCACTGCCACACCACGGAAACAAGTGATGATTATGATTTGTGTTATCTTGTTTGATGTGAGGACAGCTGGACATGCATACAACATGAGGTCATGAACACACACTTCATTCCCAAACCTCCCTCTCTGCATTTCATCAAGTTGTGCATCTTTTCTTACTAAGTGGGGTAAAATTGAGGTTTTCCATCTTCAGTTTCAAGGCCCACTCACTGTTAGAATTGCAAGCATTCACTTCTCAATCAGCAAAAAAAAATAATTGAGGCAAATAAAATATTTTAGCATTAGGATCTTAATCTGATTTAAAAATATTAAAATCAATTTAGGGCTCAAAAGACAAAATTACTACCAATTATTCACATTGGGCTCCTCCTGAGGGTAGGTGGGTAAAAGGATTTCCTGAACATGGTGATGCAAAGCAGAGACATTAATATGGGTGCTAGAAATTGGGTAAGTGGGAAAACACAAATTTCTGAATATTATCACATGTGATCCCATGAGAAGTAAACATCAAACTGGTCATTTCCAGCACAAACTTGACTTATATTCCACTGATCTGCACCAACAACCTGCCTGTCTTGCAGAAGAGATCACCCCAACAACTCTGGGACAGTCAGCGAGGCTTGGGCTGGGCTCTCCCTCAGCTCTGCCTGCACCGTAACTGCTGCACAGAGGCACTGGGAGTCCCTCACCCTCCCACTGGCTCAGGCCATCTGGGCCTGATGCAGAAGAGGAGGTGTAGTCTGTGGTGCGTGAGCTGCAAGCCAAGGAACAGTGGAGCAGAAAGCAGCAAGCTTTTCCTTAGGTACTGCTGCACCTCTCCTTCACACAGACACACATCATCTGCTGAGCTGATCCCCAGACCCACAGCACATGTGGCGCCTGGCCATCACAAGGAGGGAGGTTTTTCTTCAGGGCTACACTGCAGCCTGTGGGAGAAAGCCATGCATTCTGCATGCAATAATACACTCCAGCATTTTCAGCCTCTGCCCTGCTGATTCTCAGTGTGAAATCTGTCCCTGACCCACTGCCACTGAACCTGTCTGAGACCCCAGAAGCCCTGTTGGAAAAGTTATTGATCAGAAGTCTTGAAGACTGGCCTGGTCTCTGCAGGTACCAAATCAATAGGTGTTTCCATCACTGTATAAGAGGCTCTGACCTGGACCTGCAGGAGATGGAGGCAGGCTGTCCAGGGGTGACGGTCAGGGAGAGAGGAGTCTGAGTAATCACAGTTTCCCCACTGGATCCTGAAATAATGAGAGAAGTGCAGGAAAGTCCTACCCAGGGAGCAGCTCGCAAATTCCCTGGTGGGTGCAGTGGGGTGAGACCACCTACTGGGTGAAGGGGAAAGATAGCAGGAAGACAGGCCCTCCTCTGTGAGCAGTGACATCAACTGTCCCTTGGAAGGAAACAATTAGAAAGTCAAATCTGCTTCCAGGAATGGAAGAAGGATCTGCAGTTGCAAATTTACATTCAGGAAATGCAACACTGAACCACCCTGTCAATGGAGCAGAGTCCTTCCCCACCTAGATTTGGGTGTGTACAGTTAACTCAAGAGCTGAGTGCTCCTCCTGACTGCTTTGCCCCAGCTACTGTGGAGAAGGACACAGTTCTCACCTCACAAGGCATGGGGCAGAGGCCTCCAATGGGAAGGTAGACTTGAGCAGATGGAGAGCTGTCTGGGAGTGACCACCAGGTGCAGTGTTTGAGAATAGGGGAGGGCTGTGTGAGGAACTGCCTTTCCTGAGCTCAGCAGCAGCTTAATGGGAAAGGGCTTCCCAGGGAGAAAGAGAAATGCCTCTTGTGGTTACAAAACTAGTACCAGATAATAGAGAACAAAAATAAATAATCTGATGCCTCAAGCAGTGAATGCATAATTTCTGCTGAGAATTATCACAATATGAAATAAACTACACCATAACTTCCTCAAGCACAGTTCACCAACCACAGGGTCTCTTAGGTAAGAAATTCCCATGATAATGACAAAGAATTAACCAGGAAGAATTTTGTTTCCTCTGAGTGGTGTTTAGAAAATGGCCACACGGTCTGTCTGTAGACCCAGGTCCTTCCAGATTCCTCTCCTTGTCAGCTGTGTGAGAACTTATGTCTCTGGCCTGTGTGGGAGAGCCACAGCCCTGAGCACAGGGTCAAGGAGATCCCACGTGCAAGAGGCCACCTCTCCATATTGATGCACTAATATTAAAATCATTAGTGACTATTAAATGGAACCATGTCACATCACTGGCTTTCAGGGTTCAGCCCTTCATTGAAGGGGTTTATCCAGAAGCTGAGGAGCCATGCTGCTGCTCAGAAGGGAAGGGAACAGTGGAGAAGGGGCTTATGCATTGTGGTGGTGTCACATAGGCTCTGGTCAAGGAAGTCCAAGGACACAGTGGTCAGGAGGTTCACGGCCCGGGCTCATCTTACCTGTGGCTGGAGCATATGGGTGAGGTTTCTGGGGATGGGCATAGCAAACACTAAGTGGCTGAAAATCTGCTTCTCTGGACAGTTTTTAATCTGATTGGATGCATGAAATTTGAGCTTGTCAGGTGGTTTAGAAATGAGCTTCTAGTTTAGAAATAAATAAGATAGGACCATTGGACACACAGAAGTCATCTTTGGCTCATTGCCAAACATCGCTGGTCATTCTGTAGATTTGCTTCCTATTCTGCAGGAGTTCAGTGAGTCCAAATCTACACTACTTGTATGTCATTCGTCAGACACAGTTGTGGGTCATTGTGATTAAAGTGATATTGTGACCTGCCGCAGTCTGGCTGGGCACAAATACCCGGGAGGTCACGAGCCACTTGTAGGTTCAAACAGGAACTACTTTATTGCCTGAAACCAGCGGGAACTCCAATAGAACTCTCCGAGAACCAACGGGAACTCAACAGGAACTCTGCGAGAACTCAAAAGTAGTGGGCACCCAAAGTAGCAGGAGCCGCCTTATTGTCGGACAGCAGAGGTTTATATACACAACTGAATACACAGCTTGTTTCAATTTAGCATCATCCAGTTATAGCAGTCAGTCATTATCTTAATAATTATGCACAGCTTAACTTAATTATCATCATCTTAATGGCTCGCTGGCATTACTTCTCAACGACTCCTTCTGGCAAAATGCCAGGTGCCATCTTCACTTGGTTGTGGCTCTCAACAGTGACCTTGGGTGAGAATTGAGAGGCAGCCACTGGATGCAGCTCCCTGTGTGGAGCTCCAAGTTCTCCAGAACCAATTCTTGGATCCAGGCACTGTGGTTGAAGCTGTTAGGGGCAGATAGATGAGGATGGTGGAAACATGAGTTAAGAGAATAATTCTATAAAATGGGCCCACTGTGCTGACCCCCACATGCTTTCTTTGCCAAAAAGCAATTTGCCTGCAGCCCTGTCGGGCCTAAGTGGACAGGATATGTCACATTTTTCAGCAAACAACCTGTTATCTGCAAGGAAATGCAGGCTGGAAATAACATCAATAAGAAAAGCCCAAGTTACTTTGAAGGGAGAGACATTTGGGACCCTTTCTATAGACCAGATTCTGGAAGATAAGGCTAGTTTCTTCTAACCATGAAGTCTGTAAGAAATTAAAGTTAAGGATTCAATTGCGACTGGTCAGCATGGGCCAAAGTGACCTAGATTTCTCAAGGCAGTGGAGACTCAAAAGTCTGACGTCACCAGCCAAAAGTCACGATGAGGATCTGGGTGGGACTCATTGGAAACATGGTGGAATCCCCAATAAAACTGGAGTGCAGGAGAGTCATGTTGTTCCTCTTCTCTCTGGGAGGACCACCTCTCTCCCTTGAGACTATCTCCTGTCCCTCTTCCTATCCCTTCAATAAACTCATGCTGGTTACTCTGAATGACATGACTGAAATCTTTTGAACTTGGTAGTAAGAATCGGGATTTTAAGAGGGGGACTACACACAGACTTGTTTGCTTAGAAGGCCACAACTATGTCACAAATCCAGTTGCATTTTCTAAATACAGTTGTCATTCACTAGAGGATGATTTTGTGGGCAAACATTTGGAACTCTTGTGAGTTTAACACATTCATATCTTGTAGGCAAGCAAGCTGAGAATACAGAAAATTCTCCCCTTGAAATCCATGCTCTGAATCATTGCTCTGCATTTCATATCACCATCAGCCCACACATCCTATTGATTCTTCAGGGAGGAAGCAGCATTCTTTTCTGCCATTTTCTCATATAAAAATATAATCAGAACCTAGTTTTAATGAAAAGACCAAGAATTCAGAGCCCCCAATCACAGAGACCAGGGCTCTCTGAAATGGTAGTACACCTAGCATGTTTTTCAAGCTATGGAAATTCAAACCAAAGGGACTGTGGATGAATCTAGGCTTTCATTTGCCAAGCATGAGAAGTGTAATAGAGTAACAAGGACCCTCAAGCTGTGATGAGTGGGAAAATACACAGTGGCAGGAAGTAGGTGACCATTGTGTCCTGGGAGTTGTTGCAGAGGTTCACAAGGAAGCCATCTAGTGGGATTAGCTCCTTGTAGTGATGCTGAGCTCCCCAAACTGCCTTTTCTGGCATATTGTGGGTGGTCAGCACCTCACCAAGGAACCGTTGCTTGCTTGGAGAGATAAGCCCCCTAAGAAATTAAAGTCAGAAATAATTAGTGAAGAACAAAAGATAGAGTCAGAATTAGTTTTAAAGATGGAGCATCTGATGATAGGTTCAGCCCACAAAGGACCTGGAGCTGGTCACTAGAAAATGGCTCCTGTGGTTTATTTAAGGGGGTACTTCAAAGGCAGGGATAAGGTTTCAGGGGTGGAGTCTTGCTTTGTAATGTCTCTCAGTCAACAAAATGATTGGCATCTTGGCAAGTCACACTCATCTCTGATAGGCTGTATGGCTGGGTGGTTGTAGTGGGTTACCCCATCTCTGGTGCTGTGTGGGACTTTTGGTGAGAGCTGGGTGGGAATTCACATGTACTTGGGCCATCTTACAGCAAGCAGAGTAGCCACTATAAGTTCCAAGTTGCCAGACTTTCCCACTCAATGGGCTTCGATGCTGATCTGGTCCAGATAGAGTCCACAGATGGCTTTCAACACTGAGATTCAAACCATATCCATGAAAACACTTGGAAATAAACCTGCTGTCTGATGTACATAAAGCCAGTACAGACCCCCAAATTTGCAAAAAGAATCAGCTTTATCATGAGGGCAGCTTGCAACTGGGTCAGGAGGAGCAAGCTCATAGCTGTGCCCAACCACAGTTGGAAGCAGTGGAATTTACAGAAAGGGAAGGGAAGCTGCTGGCTGTTTGGATGGTGAGAAAGGAGTTAGAGGGTTCTTTTTTACAGGTATGGAAGGTCTTGATGCCCCTTTAATGTCACATGTCCCCTTTCTGGGGAGTTACTGTGTTCTGCATGAGAAATATTGAATTTGTAACATGCAAAGTTCATTGACCAGAAGAGCTGGTTTCCTCTGCACACATCCATTCTTGGGAATCCTATTGAAAACTGTCCTTGAGTGATTCTGAAGGCTTTAGAAAAAAGAAACAAACAAACAAACAAACAAAAATAAATGTTCTTAAATGGTTTGTTATTTAAGGAATTTCTGTCCATCAATGTCCAGGCCTAACATGAATTCACAATTTTTCTCATTCAGAATCAAGCAGGACGGCAAAAGGAAAAAGAGAAAGAGGCACATAAGCCATGCTGCTTGGGTATTAGATTAGGGAAAGGACACAGGAACCTTGTGATAAAAAGCCTGATTTTCTACAAATTCTGTTCCTTGGTGGAGCCCCGGTCACCTCTGTATGTGGAAAAGCAGCAACAACTAGAGAGTAAAAGTGAAATGGGAGCATCCAGTGCCCAGGGTAAGAATTTGGAGAACAGTCTCTAAAACTCATATTAGCATTAAGAGGAAATATCCTGTGGGAAGGACCTGGGGACAAATTCTGGAACCATAGTTCAACAGGTCTGGGCTTGACAGAGGAGGCCATCATGTATCAGGAGGAAATGAGAAGGATCTGGGCACACAGTTGTGCTTACATACTCACTATTCACTCTCTGCATGAACTCGGGTATTTAGACCCTTCCTTAGACTCCAGTTCCCCTTACTAACAGGGAGATAAGAGCAGCTGTTCCCAGTCATCTTCCATCTCTGACATTTTATCTGTGGAAGTAAGAGGGACCTAAGAGGTCAGGCATGTTTCAGACCTGAATGGAACTTGGTGTTTTTCTTCTTAAAACCCTTTTTTTCTCATGCCAAGAATATGGATAAAACAGAAGAATCTTACTTTGTGCCTCTGGTGGAGGCAGCTGTGAACCAGAGAGGGACAAAGAGGAGAAGGCAGGAGGGGCTGGGCAGGTTTGTGCAGGGCACTGGGTCACAGATGCCAGCAGGCAGGAGCTGCTCCTGGTGTGACCCTCAGTTCTCTGCACCACTGCATCCTGCAGGGTGGGTGCCCTTAACCAGAATCAGCTCTTGTCTCCTTAATAATGTGGGAAATTCAGGTTCACACTCCCATAAACCCGCCTCTTCCTTCAAGAGACTGATTGGCCTCTTGGAAAGTCTTGGCAAGGGTGGACTGTGGCTTTCTCTAGTCTCAGGGAAGCTCTGGCATTGACTACCCTCCAAGTTCCCATGGAATTGTCATTCTTCAGCAGCTAAACCTGCTCCCCAAAGCACATATCAATTCAATTGATATCCCCGTATTGATTCAATAATCAGGACACAGTTTGGGGAGAAGGGAAAATGAAGGTTTATTGCTTTGCTGTCAAAGGGGAAGTTCAGGGAACTCCAGTCCCAGAGGCTGTGTTCTGCCCATAAAGGGAAAGAGAGGGTTGTTAAAGAAGCTTTGAATACCTTCCAGGTGTGTCCTGACAGGTCTCAGCTGTGCCCTGGAAGGGTGCTGAAACTCACTCACATTCAGCCTTTGGTTTTTCTGGGATTGGCTTACTCTGCTTAGCATGATATTCTCTAAATCCATCTCTTTATCTGTAAATGCCATAATTTTATTCTCTTTTACTGCTGAGTGATAGTCCACTGTGTTTCTTTATTCATTCATCTATTGAAGGTCATCTAGTTTGTTCCACAGTTTGGCTATTGTGAATTTTGCTGCTGTGAACATTGGTGTGACTGTGTCCTTGTAGTATGCTGTTTTTTAAGTAGTTTGGGTATAGACCAAGAAGTAGGATAGCTGGGTCAAATGATCGTTCTATTCCAAGATTTTTAAGGAATCTCCATACTGCTTTCCAGATTAGCTACACCAATTTGCATTCCCACCAGCAGTGTATGAGTGTGCCTTTTTCCTCACATCCTAGCCAACACTTATTGTTGTTTGTATTTTTGATAACTAGGCTTGGAGTTTTAGTGTAACAGGTTGTCGGACATGATTGGAACATTTGGCAGGGTGGATTTGGAATAGTTTCAATTTTGGTGTCACCAGGTGAGCCTCAGACCCTGGGGCGTGTAAGTTGTTCATTTTACATTATAGCACCTGACATTCCTTTGCAGGAAGAAATATAGATTCACAAATCTGTATTGTCAATAGCCACTACAATATGAAATCAATATCATATTGGCAAAATTACATTGTTATGTTCACAAATGGACAGATAAGGTTGAATCCCACCATTGTATATAATTACAAGGAACCAATAAAATATAGAATAAAAATCATAATTGATAGTTTAAATATGTAATTTCATCTGATTAACAGATACGGATACTTGGATATTTTTCTCATAGAAATTATGTCATAAGAGTTGAACTAGAATTATAAAATTATACAAGGTTGGCAGGTCTATTTCCCTTAGATCCATAAGAGGCCTAATACTTTTTAAAATTTTCTTTTTCTTTTGATATTTAAAAAAAATAATTTGCTCAATTAACTGAAGTGAGGAATTAGGGAATATATGCAGGAAAGAAAGAGAGAGCGAGGGTCTGTAAAAATAAAGCAAGACTCCCCAACTCCCACGGGCACCACCTCTGTGTCCTCCAGAGAAGTCTGCTTTCTCTATTCTTTATCATAAAAAAGTTATACAGAACAATTCAGGAACTTCTCTGTGGGGAGACTTGGCCCACTGTGCACAGAACCCCAGTGGCCATGAGCCTGGGCACTGGACACAGCTCCCAAGATTTAGAGTTCCACATGGACTCCATGATCTCTGCTGCTTGCCCAGTGATGCTGAGGTCAGAACCCTAGGCTTTGCTCTTTGTGGGATTTATTCGCCACCTAGTGGCAGGTTTGTGGCCTAGGAACTTGTGGGATTTGGGATCTGGGGACCCAAAGTCCTGACTATGCATTCCTTCTACCACATTCATCACATTCATGAAGCTGATTCTCTTCCATCTGTCACTAGGCCAAATTCCTTAGGAAACTCAAATGATCCCTCTCCTCAGTAAGTTGTCAAACCAGTTTAGGACAAAGACCAGCAATTCTCCAAAAATTCAGAAAACATGCTGGTTTCAGGGCATTTGGGGTCTAGGTGTGTAACACACAGTAGATGTTAAAGCTGGGGTTTTGGCAGAGAAGAGAAGGGGCCTAGTGAACCTTCAGGGTGCATTGGTAGGGGTGAGAGAGGCTGAGGGCTCCTGGTCTAGAGCTGACAACCCAGCCTCATGCTGCCTAAAACCCTTCCAGAGCTGCTGTGGGTCTCACAGGGCTCCCAGGAAGAGCTTCCATGTTCAGCAGTTGAGCCAGGGCATCTAAGGAAGGAGAGGAGCAGTGTAGAATGTCCCAGAGGTGCCCAAGCTCCAGCCCCCACTGCCACCCAGCGACCTTCCTCCCAACCTCTGCAGGGTGCTGAGGAAGGGAAGGGACCTGCCCCTGCAGCCCCAGTACACCCTGGCTTCCCACACTGCATCTGCCCTTAAAGGAGTCCCAGATCACCACATGCACACAGGACACCTGACATCCTCTCAGGGAGCAGATGAGATGACTATTATTTTTTATCTAAACAATTAACTTGGGTAGAAATCCTGGATGATGATGGTGGGACACTGCAGGTCACGTGGGTTCCTGGCTCAGGTCTTGGCTCTGCACAGCAGGTGCTCAGCACAGCCATGAAGAGATGACAAGTGCTGTGCCCATAAACAATGGGAGAGCTGGCTTGAGACATCTCAGGAACTGGCAAGGCCACACCCATCTCAGGCTTAAGAGTGTAAAACTTTAATTTCCTTTTAGAAGAGACCATAGGGCACCCTGCTTGCATGGGGGTGTCTAAGAAGTAGTTTCCCCATGCTCAGCCACCCAGACACTCAGAAGATGGTATATCTGTGACCCCTGGAGGCTTGGCTACTGCTCAAGATGGTGGCAGACATGGTCATCAACCACATGGAGCTTCATCTGCAGGAATGCAGGATGCAGGAGTTGGGGGTTATGAGGTTCCACTGAGATTTCAAAGAAGGCCCTGAAGGCCAGGCGGGGTGCACCAGGGCTGAATCCCTGTAGCAGCCATTGAGAAGACAAGGTGTGGAGATGTGAGAATAGAGGTGGCATTGCAGTGGAGACCCTGGGACTGAGAGATGCCAACAGCATGGGACATCTGCTGAGGGAACTCTGAATCCAGCAGAGACAAGTGGGAAGGGAGGCCATGTGGGCTGAAGCCAGCAAGTCCACAGGGGAAGAGCCCTGTGTCAACCCTTTGGACAGAACTTCACTGTGCCACATGCCCAGGTGCTGGATAGGGGGCTGCAGGGTGGGTTTACCCAACTGGATTGTATAGTCTTGCACGGTTCCATACCTTCTTTCTGTGGTCCTGTTTTTCCCTTTTGGAAGGGGAATGTTAACACTCTGCTACTATTCAATGAACACATGTAACTTGATTTTGATTTTTACAGGGCTTCACCACCAATTTTGCCTTGAAGCTCAGATGAAGCTTTGGATTTGGACTTTAGGTAATGCTCAAATTGTTAAGAATATGGAACTCTTGAAGATGGACTAAATGCATTTTTCACTGTGACATGGATCATAAGCTTTCGAGCTTAGGAGTGAAATATGGTTTAGTTGTCAGATGTCTGCCCCAAAGCTTCTTTTAACCCAGAAATCTTTAAAGGTAAAATATTCATATTATGAAAGCTATAGTAAGTCCACCTTAGTTAGAATTAACAGATCCAGTGATAACCATAGGCAGGTGGAGAGTGGCTGGAGGAGATGGGTCACTGGGGACATATTCAAGAAGAATTTTTCTTCCTGTGTACCCTTTCTCCCTGCTTCTCTCTCTCTCTCTCTCTCTCTCTCTCTCTCTCTCTCTCTCTCTCTCTCTCTCTCATCCTGTCCTAAGCTGATTCTCTCTGCCCTGTCCTCTCATGTGATATTCTGCCTCAGCCAGTGCCCAGAGCTATTGAGCCAGTTGACCATGGACTGAACCTCTGAAACCATGATCCAAGTGAACCTCTCCTTCTCTAAATTGTTCATGTCTGGTCTTTGGTCACAGGGATGAAGAGATGAATAAGACATACACTTTGACATAGTTCTTAAATATGATTGTGTTATCTTTCCTTATATTTGGGAATTTTCCACTTTTCTTTCTGATGTTAATTTCTAATTTTATACCATTGTCATCAGAGGAGATAATATGCTTGTTCTATGTTCTAAGTCTTTATAACATCATTGAGATTTGTTTTGTGGCCTAACACATGAAGGATCTTGGAGAGCATTCCATGTGCACTTGAGCAATCATGCAGCAAGCCATTGTGGGTGGAATCTGCCTACATGTCTGTTAGGTGGGTGGCATGGCTGCAGGTCTCTGTTTCCTGACGTGTCCTCTGTCTGGTTGTCCCAGGAACTATTAAAAGTACAATAGCAGGGTCCCCTCTGTTAATGTATTGTGGTCTGTTTGTCCCTCATATCTGTCACTGTTTTAATGTGTTTGGAGCCTTGATGTTTGGTATATTTGTTGTTGTTTCATCTTCTTGGTGAATTGACCCTGTTTTCATTATATAATTTCCTTCTTTGCCTCTTTAAGCAATTTTGACAAAATTATTTATGTCTGACAAGAGCATAACTACATTTCCTACCTTTAAACAGTGTCAGAATGTAAAAGTTCTCTGTACGTCAACTCTTTGCTCCCTTCTATTGCCCCTGAATCTCTTGAACCATTAATACTTTATTGTTTATTCTTTAGCTTCTTTCAGAGGGTCAAATAGTTAAAGTCACAAAGGCATGGCATTTAAAACCAGCTCTTCTTTAAGCAGTATGCATTAAATCTGCCTCCGTGTCTTCTCATATTTTTAGCCCATTTATTTTGTATTCTGAACAACAAACCATTTGATGGAAATGACACTTTTTAATTAAAAATATGTAAGTGCTTACTGAAGGATATCTTGTTTGCTTCCTGTTCTGGGCATCTATGAATAAAGAAAGTATGAATATTTTTATTTTTGTGTAATCATGGAATGGAACTCAGGAACTCATGCACACTAGGCAAGTGTAGTACCACCTACCTGTATCCACAATTTAAGGCCTTATAAAAATGTGCATGCAGGTTTTCATGTAGGCATTAGATCTCAACTCCATTAGATAAATATCATCAATGTGGTTGTGACAATTGTGGTTAAGACTGTGTTAATCTTTGTAAGAAAATGCCCAACTCTTCCAAAGTGGCTTTAAAAATTTGTTATCCTGCTAGCAAGGTTCCTGTAGAACCTCCACTTACACAAAGCAGTTGGTATTGTCAGATTTTTGAATTTACCCATACTTATAGATGTGATTAATTTCTAGTTCTAGTAATCCAGCTGCTCAAGAGGCTGAGACAAGTGGATGGCAAGTTCAAATACAGTCTCAGCAAAAGTGAGGTGCTAAGGAACTCAGTGAGACCCTGACTCTAAACAAAATACAAAACACAGATGGGGATATGGCTCAGTAATTGAGGGCTCCTGAGTTCAATCTCCTGTACAAAAACAAACAAACAAACAAATAACAGTATCTGAGTGCTAAGTTCCCCATGATGAAGTGGTATCTTCAATGTGGCCTTGGTCCTCATGGTGTGAACCATGCAGCTTGACATCCTATGACATAGAATGTTGAGTATCTTTTCCTGTGTTTATTTTTGTCTGTATATACTCCTGCCTTTCTTTCCTTTTATTTTTGGATTGCTTGTAGTGATGTTTATCATAGCAGCTAATACTTATTGACTATTTATATGCCAAACATTGTTTTTGGTGAGTAATTTAATTCTCATTTTTCTCCCAATATCTTTATTAAGTGGTAGAATTATGATCATCATTTTATGAACAAAACATTTGAGGTCCAGACTGGTAAAATAATTCACTCAGTGTTTTACAACTACTAAATGACATAGATAAAATCAAATCATAGGTAATCCATGTCTAGTACTAATGTCCTAATTATTATACTCTGCTCCACTTTGGAAATGAACAAGTGATAGTAATCAATGCATTGATACTAAGCACCCCACACTAGCCTTTGTCATATGCCAGCTAATCACTACATATCACTGCAGACAATAGTATGACTCAGAGATGTGTATTTCCCTGCTTAATAGGAGAAAGAACTGGGAGTACTAAAATCACATGTCACATAAGCTGCATGGTTCACAACTTGCGGACCAAGCCCACATTGAAGAGACTGCTTCATCATAGGGAATCTAGGACTCAGATAATCCTTTTTTTTTTTGTATAGGAGATTGAACTCAGTAGCACTCGACCACTGAGCCACATCCCCATCCCCATCCCTGTTTTGTATTTTGTTTAGAGAGAGGGTCTCATTGAGTTTCTTAGCACTTCACTTTTCTTGAGACTGGCTTTGAACTTGACATTCTCCTGTCTAAACCTCTCAAGCAGCTGGATTATAGGAAGGAACTACTGTGCCTGGCTCATATAATGTTTCATTAATCTCTCTGTCAAAATGCAGTTTCTACAAATTTATTTTGAACCTGTCAATAGGTATCCAGAGTGCCCAAGAATCCACTTTCCCCCCTCTTGTCTTTGGTTTCCTCATCTATAAATCTTAGCAAACAAGACAATGACTCTCTTATTGCAATTGGGTCATTTTTTTTCCTTTTTTGTTGTTGTTTGGTGCATATATTTGCATATAATGGTGGAATGTGTTGTTATATATTCTTACATGCACACAGTATAACATTATAATTTGACAAATATTTTTCCCCACCACTTCCCTCCTCCCTCCATCTCCTCATTTTTTTAATCTACTGTTCTTTGCCAAGGGGAAGTCTATGGCTATAGGTCACATTATATAAAACTCAAGGTCAGCCCAACATGACTTATCATAGTTATCCACATTAGGTTCATTGTCAAAAACAAAAGAGAGGGGACTTTCTGGATTGTAGATTTCATTGTGTCTACTATGGAGAAAAAAATGGACAGAGTAGATATGGAAATGCTGGCATTTTAGGTTATAGTCAGCTCCTGAAATGATAAGTCAGAATCAATAAGTTTGGAGTTATTAAAGAAGAACTTATGTAAAGCTGCTTCCCAATTGGCCACTGCTAAAGGTGGTGGCTTAGTGACCAAAGCTCAATTTACTTTACGTGAGGCCTCACTGTTAGCAGTGAGTGCTGCACACAATATGTTCACCATCATAGGTCCAGGAATGAGGTTGCCACCAGGCAAAGGGGCCAGTTTGATGGCTTAGTTAAAAAGGTATTTAATATTACCCCAGGTTTCTTTAGGTGAGGTCCACTTGCATTGTTGAGTTTTGCCTGCAGGATTTTCCTACAGAGTTAGACTCTTCATCTTTTGGTGATGGTTTTGGGAGTCCAGATATTGACTTTTCTGGCAAAGATCGAGATGAGGTGAGGGTCCTGTTAACACATACAAATCCTCAACCAATGGTTAGGAGAGGCCCTGGACCATCCTATGCATTAGTTATGGTACCTTTCCATGAGACAATTGGTAGATGAAAGGTCCCTGAGAGGGGGACACAATGTTTATGGGCTGCTGTTTCTATAGAAAATTTTGATGTTGAAATAAAAATTAAAATGAGTTCTTTACAGTCTTGTGATGGTTCGGTGTCCCAATCATGAATTATCACCCTGGTACCTCCAGAAAGCTGCCCAGTGCATCTTCAAAAAGTCTGTGGCTGCCAAAAAGTTTCATTCAGGTTGTTTGGATATGGCGAAGAAAACATAGGTTCTCCTTAGGCTCCCACTTTCACTGACATTCTCCCCACTATGGGTGTTCCCAATTCATTTATGGTCAGCCCAGGCTACTGTGGAGGTGGCCCCCACCTCTCCCTACAGGAGGATCAGGATGACAGTCAAACAGGCCTGTGGGCTTCTGGAATTATTGATAACTCTGAAAGGAATAATACCTGTACCAAGCTTATTTTCTTTCTTACTAGAAGGAACTCAAAGAATGGGGATTTCAGTTGGGAACAATAATGTTTCACAGGCCCTCAGAGTGATCTAATCTTGTCCCCCTTTCCTCCTCTTCTTTCACATATCTGAAGCAGAGTAGGCAAAATTGGGGTTTTGCTGAGGCATTCCAGTTGAGGTTGCCTGTTGAATGAGTCTGGGCTATTATAAAAGGACAGATAAACAGATCATTTTCCCATACCCCAATGTCATCAGAACAGGCCACCTATGAGGGAAACCAAAGCTCAAGCCACAAAACAAAGAAAAATGTAATATTGGCCCCTCTGATTAATAAGATTCTGAAGACCTTGGTTGAGTGGGGTTTGCTGAGACCCCACACTGAGATGAACACTGGGGTCAGTGGAAAAGAAAATAGGCTCCCATTTGTAGGAAGAAAAGGAAGCAGCAGATATGTTGGGATTGTTGCCTCCAGGGAAGCCAGTGGCCAAATTGAGAAGGCCTCAGAGTGGAAAGTTTCTGCAGAGGGCTAGAGCAAGAAATAGCCTTTTATTTATTTTTTTTTTTAACTGAACCATGTTGACACACAACTGCTTAAATAAATTTTCAATCCCATCTCATCTGACTCATTTGACTGGAAAAATAAGCTTACATTACAGAGCCTGGGCCTACCCTCTGCATCCCACCGCCAATAAGGCATAAAGAGTGTGATTAGTTCTTTTTGCATTTTTGCATTTATAGTCATGCAGAAGAAGGACCATGAAATCAGTTTGCTTCTCTTTTGTGTAGCTTCTGACAGCAATATCTAGCAACCTATCTTGTGTTCTCATATCAGCCATTTCTAGGAGAGAAAAAAAAAAATTGAGGAAACATGATCAAGGAACATTTTTCACAATTTAGCAATATGTAAGCAACAGCCTTTCAATTTAAAAAAAAAAGAAAAAGAAAAAGAAAAGGAAGAAAAATTCCACAGTTAAAAGTAAAGAAAGAGGACGTTAGCTGGGTGTGGTAGTGCACACCTGTGATTCCAACTACTCAGGAAGCTAAGGCAGTAGGATCGAAAGTCTGAGGCCAGTCCCAGCAACTTAGTGAGACTCTGTCCCAAAATAAAATAAAAAGGGCTGGGCATGTAGCCCAGTGGTAGAGTACCTCTGAGTTGAATCCCTGTACAAAAAAAGGGGAAAAAATATGGCATTAGGATGAACACTGTGGTGATGAATTGAAATCAGTAGTATCATTATGAACTAAAGATTTTTGATGAAAGGAAAAAGAAAACAAAGAGAGATGTATGTGTATGTATGCATTTGTAGACATAACATAGTTTCAATTTCTGAACACTAAGAGGACTTAGAACTCTTGTTCCATAGCAATGAGCGGGACAGATCTTCACCCATATCTGGCTTCTAAATACCCTTCTCCAGTAAAAGAGACCAGGGCTCTTGAAGAAATGATTGTTCCCAGAGCTGAAGCAGAGAAAATGTAAAGTAATCCTGGAACACCTGTGGTGCCAGAAGATAGAGAGCTGCTTAATAAGGGGTAGGGGCTTATTTTTTTAAATGGTACATTATAATTATATATATCAGGAGGATTCATTGAGATATATTTGTAATGCGTGCAGCATAACTTGGTCAATATGATAGGGGCTTATTGAAAGGATACAGGATCCAACCTGAAAGAGTTCCCAACTGCCAAAGTTGGAAGAGTTTGAGCAACTAAATAATGATAGTATTGGATTATAAGTGATAGAATTAAATAGAAAACCATGAGCCCTTATGAATAGAAAAAAAAAAAGAAAGGAAATAATAGAGAAAGAGATAGTTTTTTTCCTTAAAGATATTACAGTTTATAAATAAAGAAAGGATAAGAGAAATTTTTAAAAAATCACCTTTAGGAGACCATAATAATTATTGTTATGGGTAAGATCTATACAGGAATGCCAAAATTTAAGTGAGCAAAAGCAAAGGTTTTTTTTTTTTTTTTTTTTTTTTTTTTTTTTTTTTTCCTCTAGTATGGGAATTTAACCCAGGGCCTCACCCATGACAGGCCCATGTTCTATCACTGAGCCTCATCCCTTAAGTGAGTAAAAATTGGGAGAGAAATAAGATATTCTCAAGGTATATCCCCCAAGATATTTACTAATCACAAAAGGAGAGATAGTAAGCTTATTGTAAGAAATCCAAGAAGCATCACATTAATCAAATGATTGAAATTAACATCACTCCTTACCAGTCATGTTGATGTATCCCCCTTCCCACCAAATAATCCCATAAGGACCTCTCACCTCTGTGACATCTCCGTACAAAATCCATAACCCTGCCCAGTTATAAGTAAACACCAAACCCGAGGAGAGACCTTGGGTTTGGTGTTTACTTATGGTGAAAATTGGTGATATTCAAATAAGGTCTATAGTTTAGTTGATAGTTTTGTACTCAGGTTGATGTCTTTGTTTTGATCATTATACTATAGTTATTTATTTATGTATTCATATTGGGGATTGAAGCCAGGGGTGCTTGGCCACAAAGAGACATCCCAAGCCTTTTTAAAAAAATTTTGAGACAGAGTCTTGCTAAGTTGTTTAGGGCCTTTCTTACTTGCTGAGGCTGGCCTTAAGCTTGCAATCTTCCTCCTTCAGCTTCCTGAGTTGCAGGGATTCAGGCATGCACCATTGTGCCCCACCTATTTAATTTTTTAAAGGGTCAATAATAGAGGAAACTGGGTAAAAGGAATATGGGAATATTCTGTGGTTTTGTAGAGGGGAAGGAAACTTCCAACAGCATCAGGACAAAACCCTTCATTAATAAGGGTAGTAACCAAGTGGTGAGTTCCCCACCAACATTTTATATTAGATCTGTGTGTGGGTGTGTGACATATTTCACATCAGTGGGCAAATAAATCTCTCTGCTGCTCTTTTACCCTTAAAAAACCTGATGTGAGAGCAGGAGACCAAATCAGAGATGTTTCTCAGCAGAGCTAGATCATCAGAAGAGCAAGGTGCAAAGGGAATTCCAGAGCAGACTTTGAAATTAGGGAGCTGAAAAGAAATGAATTGTTCTGATAAGGGACAAAGTGGAAGAGAATATTGGGGAGGGGGAGGGAATACAGCATCTCTTTATGTTCAAAACACTAGAAAAATAGAGATAACAGGAACTTACCTCAACATTGTAAAAGCTATCTATGCTAAGCCTCAGGCTAGCATCATTCTAAATGGAGAAAAACTGAAGGAATTCCCTCTAAAATATGGAACAAGACAGGGATGCCCTCTCTCACCACTTATATTCAATTTAGTTCTCGAAATACTAGCCAGAGCAATTAGACAGACAAAAGAAATTAAAGGCATAAAAATAGGAAAAAAAGAACTTAAATTGTCACTATTTTTGGATGACATGATTTTATACCTAACAGACCCAAAAGGGTCTACAAGGAAACTACTAGAGCTAATAAAATGAATTCAGCAAAGTGGCAGGATAGAAAATTAACATGCATAAATCAAAGGCATTCCTGTATATCAGGGACAAATCTTCTGAAGTGGAAATGAAGACAACCACCCCATTCACAATATCCTAAATAAAATAAAATACTTGGGAATCAACCTAACAAAAGAGGTGAAAGATTTATACAATGAAAACTACAGAACCCTAAAGAGAGAAATAGAAGAAGATCTTAGAAGATGGAAAAATATACCCTATTCATGGATAGGCAGAACTAATATCATCAAAATGGCGATATTACCAAAAGTTCTCTATAGGTTTAATGCAATGCCAATCAAAATTCCAATGGCATTTCTTGTAGAGATAGATAAAGCAACCATGAAATTCATTTGGAAAAATAAAAGACCCAGACCCTTTTTTTTTTGCTAAAAAGCAACTCTAAGCAGGAAGTGTGAATCAGGCGGTATAGCGATACCAGATTTCAAACTATACTACACAGCAATAGTAACTAAAACAGCATGGTACTGGTACCAAAACAGGCGGGTGGACCAATGGTACAGAATAGAGGACACAGAGACTAATCCACAAAATTACAACTATCTTATATTTGATAAAGGGGCTAAAAGCATGCAATGGAGTAAGGATAGCATCTTCAACAAATGGTGCTGGGAAAACTGGAAATCCATATGAAACAAAATGAAAATGAATCCCCTTCTCTCACCATGCACAAAAGTTAACTCAAAATGGATCAAGGAGCTTGATATCAAATCTGAGACTCTGCATCTGATAGAAGAATAATTTGGCTCTGATCTACATATTGTGGGGTTGGGCTCCAAATTCCTTAATAGGACACCCATAGCACAAGAGTTAATAACAAGAATCAACAAATGGGACTTATTAAACTAAAAAGGTTTTTTTCTCAGCAAGAGAAACAATAAGAGAGGTAAATAGGGAGCCTACATCATGGGAACAAATTTTTACTCCTCACACTTCAGATAGAGCCCTAATGTCCAGAGTATACAAAGAACTCAAAAAATTAAACAATAAGATAACAAATAACCCAATCAACAAATGGGCCAAGGACCTGAACAGACACTTCTCAGAGGAGGACATACAATCAATCAACAAGTACATGAAAAAATGCTCACCATCTCTATCAGTAACAGAAATGCAAATCAAAACCACCCTATGATACCATCTCACTCCAGTAAGATTGGCAGCCATTATGAAGTCAAACAACCACAAGTGCTGGCGAGGATGTGGGGAAAAGGGTACACTTGTACATTGCTGGTGGGACTGCAAATTGGTGTAGCCAATGTGGAAAGCAATATGGAGATTCCTTGGAAAGCTGGGAATGGAACCACCATTTGACCCAGCTATTCCCCTTTTTGGACTATTCCCTAAAGACCTTAAGAGAGCGTACTATAGGGATACTGCTACATCGATGTTCATAGCAGCACAATTCACAATAGTTAGACTGTGGAACCAACCTAGATGCCCTTCAATAGATTAATGGATAAAAAAAAAATGTGGCATTTATGGAGTACAACGGAGTACTACTCAGCACTAAACAATGACAAAATCATGGCATTTTCAGAGAAATGGATGGCACTAGAGCAGATTATGCTAAGTGAAGCTAGCCAATCCCTAAAAAACAAATGACAAATATCATCTTTGATATAAGGAGAGCAACTGAGAACAGAGCTGGTAAGAAGAGCACGAGAAGATTAACATTAAACAGGGACGAGAGGTGGGAGGGAAAGGGAGAGAGAAGGGAAATAGCATGGAAATGGAAGGAGACCCCTCATCGTTATACAAAAATTACATATAAGAGGAGGTGAAGGGAAAGGGGAAAAAAAAAAACAAGGGAGAGAAATGAAGTACAGTAGATGGGGTAGAGAGAGAAGATGGGAGGGGAGAGGAGGGGAGGGGGGATAGTAGAGGATAGGAAAGACAGCAGAACACAACAGACAATAGTATGGCAGTATGTAAAAACGTGGATGTGTAACCGATGTGATTCTGCAATCTGTATACGGGGGAAAAATTGGAGTTCATAACCCGCTTGAATCAAATGTATGAAATATGATATGTCAAGAGCTATGTAATGTTTTGAACAACTAATAAAAAATAAAAAAAATAAATAAATAAAATAAACCTATTAACAAATTTAAAAAAAAAGTTGGAAAGAGACAAATGTTAAGGGCGCTTTTAAGTAAGATTCTTAACATTCAGGTAAAAGTTGTTTGCATTGAAAACTTCTTCCAGATTCCCAGAACTTTATAAAGTCTGCTTCACACACAGGCCTGGTGTGAGTGTCCATGGGTCTCTGTGTGTCTATCAATTTGTATGTGTGTGTGTATGTCTAAGTATTTGAGTGTCTACAAGCATGTATGTCTATATTTCTATGCTTTTGTTTGTCTGTGGGGCAGTCCATGTCTGTGTGTGTGCATTTGTGTGTCTTTATTTTTTATGTGTTTCAGTCCATCTATAATAGTGCATCTGTGTGTGCATGTTTGTCTGAGTCTGTATGTCGTGTGTGTGTGTGTGTGTGTGTGTGTGTGTGTGTGTGTTGGAAATCCAAACAAAGAACAGATGGGCAGGACACAGTCCAGTTCTTCAGGAGCTGCCCTGAATTAAGTAGGAAGCAGAAGGTGTGCAAGAGGCAGAATAAATAAACCAAACAGAAGGAGCTGTGAAAAACTGTACCATAACCTGGAATTAGGTCTCCTCATATTCACATAAAAAGTCACAGGACTCAGAGGACCAACAAGACATCAGCCAAGACAAATTAAACCCTACGTGTCATAAGAATGTAAGTCCTAGGAATTTTATGACATTTTTACACAGACTTTGGAATTTCCCCAGGCACTTGGAGTGCTGGTGGAGGTGGAGTTTCAAGTAAGTAGTGGCTAAAGACTTCAGAGGAAGACCCATCTCCTGTTGTAGGGACAAAAGAAGCAAGGCACAAAAGATAGCAGGAAACAGTTTTATTTGGCTGCAGCCAGGTTCAGAGGGCACAGCTTTTGCTGTAATTAATTAATCTTCTGAACCCCAATTTGAGGGAGTTTCAGAGATTTATACCCAGCATGTAAATGCAGTGGCTCAGAAGTTCACAGTCTGCAGAAGTTGACATAAAATCACCTTTATTCTTTCACTGGTATGAGGATGCTAACTCTTCAAAGAAAACACCTGATAAAGGGAGAACCTCTCCACTTTCTTTTCTCCCCCTGCCAGCTGTTACCATGGAGCACAGTTGGAAACTTATCTTAAAAATGTAGACATCTCTGTGAAGCCCAGCTCAAGGCCAGTAGCCTAGTTTGCACATTTATACAAAATATTATACTGGATATATTTGTGAAAAACTAGTAAGGGGGTATCCAGCACCTGGAGTGCTGGTATCTTCCTAGCCAGTGGCCAAGTATAACAGGGCAACACAAAAATAGAAAGTTTATCTGCATTGAACTCTTTTGCAGAGAATCTTTTGCTCACAGTCCTAAAATCAGCAATGGTGAAGATTTCTGGAGAAGCCCAGTTAAGACTTTTCTGTGGAGAAAGGGGGCACCACTGAAGAGCAAGCTGCATCTGGAGAAACTGAGTCTCACAGCAGCTCTTTGATGAGATTGAAGAGAAGCAGCCAGCTGCTGAGCCAGCAGAAGCCTCTGGGTGAACTGAACACAGTGAACTGTAGTGAGGAAAATCAGCATCCTATCTGTTTGCTTTCAGTATTTCTATAAAGTCTCTTGGGCATAGTCAATCTTCAACACATCTCTATCACTGCTAGTGTCTCTTTATTATCAGTCAACACCTGTTAGGAGGATCACAATCTCATGATAAAACAGAAAGTATTCTCCCATGAATGTGAAAATAACGGCTCTGCAGATATGTGATGTCACAATCAAAGGACAAACTCCCCCCCCCCCCCAAAAAAAAAAAAAAAAAAAAAAAAGAACAAGTCTGGTTGGATTCTTAGAAAAC